>NW_025422019.1:30258879-31624569 GCF_011764305.1 Mustela putorius furo
ACCTGAGCTGAAGGCAGATTCTTTTTTTTTTAAGATTTTATTTATTTACTTGAGAGAGAGACAGTGAGAGAGAGCATGAACAAGGAGAAGGTCAGAGAGAGAAGCAGACTCCCCATGGAGCTGGGAGTCCGATGCGGGACTCGATCCCGGGACTCCAGGATCATGACCTGAGCCGAAGGCAGTCGTCCAACCAACTGAGCCACCCAGGCGTCCCTGAAGGCAGATTCTTTACTGACTGAGGCACCCAGGCACCCCAGGTGTGAGCTCTGTGAGGCCAAGTATCCGGCTGGAATGAGATGTTCCAAAACATGGGGGCTTCAGGCAAAGCTAGAGAATCTGTTATCTTGAACCATCTACTAAGATTCTTAATTTCTTTGCCATGTGAAGATACTTTAAATCTCTTATTGTCTTTTTTAAAAGAAACCGTGGTCTCAGATACTTTTTAAAATTGGCTGGACTTACTTTAAAAAGTGGAGCTATATTGAGCATAATTTGTTATGGTTTTTAGATGAGAGGCTTGCTACCTAAACTTATTATTCTTTGCAGAACAGTAAACTATTTTCCTTTTCAGACATGAATGAGCACAGCTCTAGAAGTCACAGTATCTTCCTGATTAATATTAAACAAGAGAATGTAGAGACGGAAAAGAAGCTCAGTGGGAAGCTTTATCTAGTTGATTTGGCTGGGAGCGAAAAGGTAATTGGTTCCTTATTTGTATTATCTATAATTTTCCCTATTATTTGCTTCAGCGTGCAATGGTATAATTTTTATACTCTTTCCATTCCCTGGTTTTAAAGAGCTTTTAAAGTTTCTGGTATTGTGCCAAGATAATATTAAATTTCACCTTCAGTTCTCTGCTCTCTTTTCTGGTCCTGAAGTCCCCTATTCACGACATAGGAGGTGCTTTGAATGCCAACTTGGATTTATGCTTAATAGGCCCCAATGAGGACATTAGGCAAGTGTGGTGTGCGCTTAGCCTGGTAGAGGCTGTTGTGTAAATGGGGGAGGGACGTGTCCGTTTGCTGAAAGGGAAGATCCGCATGTTGCACCAGATTCAAATAGGCCAGAAACATACTTTGCCATTGGACTGTAACTGTCCTGTCCCCACACATTTGTTTGCTGACAGAAGATCTGGAACCTGGGGCTGTTCCTGGGTTCTCTGCTTCTGTCTGTGGTGGGTGTGGTCTGACGGGGCTTCCTGTGGGCAGACTCACTTCCTTCAGGCCAGGAGGCCAGTAGGCAGAGGTTTGGTCAAAGCCCTGCCCCTTCTCTGGTTTTGTCGGGGTTCTCTTTTGGCATCTGTCCCATGCTTTCCTAGGCACTGGCTGAGGCCATACTCTAGAGCAAAGAACCTCCTAGCTGCCCCCTCCCAGCCTCACCTCCATAGCACTGCCAGAGCTTCCTGCTGCCACACCCTTTTTGGGGGCACTGCTCCCCTCCGGCGACCTCACAGAGCGAGTTCCTGTACACAATACCAAGTGGCTTCTGTCATCACTGACACTGTGCTGACTGGCCCCAGAGGCCAGCCCTGAGGCTCGGCCAGTCTCCAGGACTCTGTAATTGATCCCCACTTACTGTTCCCCGCCACTTAGTTGGGATACGCCAAGTTATGGCCACTAACATCTGCGTAAGTAATGGCTACTTGAAATGTTCTCCTGTACACATCTGTAAAGCCATGAGCAGAGTCATGTTCCAGGATGTTCCTGGAAAATGATCTGGCTGGGTATCTAACATTTTATGGGTGCAAGCTTATAACTGTAATTAAATAGACATGCACCAGAATGGGAAGACAGAGCAGAACCTTTCAGTTCTCGCCTGGACATTGGCAGCCAGGCCTCGCCTTGCTGCCACAACAGCAGTGTGGCTCTGGGGAAAGAGCGTAGTGGCCCCTTTGTGCTTCCGAGTTTGCTCTCTTTCCCTTTCAAGCACAGAGAGGAGCACTTGGGCCTGCGTGCCACTGGAAACAGCTTAGTGCTGGCGGTCGAGTGTGCAGGCCTGTCCTCTGCACAGTGTCGTGGTTATTGCTTAGGATATAGGCACTTTACAGTTGTGGTCCTGTACCTTGTTTCTTTTGCTCACATCTATACTCCTTTGCTCTAGACGTGTCCACATGTGTTCTACTAGGATGAACTCCAGGCTTTAACCCCCAGCTCCCCTACATGGTGTTCTTGCCTTGGGCTGCCGGTGGACCTTTCTGGAGCTCAAGGTTTCTATGTCTGTAAATGGAAGACAGTTGTCCCTGTCTCGTATATTTCGTGGCGTTAAGGTGCTCCGATGTGAAACCACCTTAGAGCATGCTGTGTGAATAGGCTGTCGCTGGGGACCCAGCAGCAGTATTATTTCTCTGTCAGCAGTGGTGTCCGCACACACACAGTTCGCAGAGAAAGGAGTATCTCCAGTGTTTGAAAACACTGCCCCCTGGATGCGTGTTCCTTTGCACAGTTTGCGGTCCCTTCCCTGCTTCCCTCTCTCCCCTGAGAGCAACGGCTCCTCCTGCCTCACTTGGCCGACCAGCCGAGCCAGGGAGCACGGGGGTTTGCCTCTCTCCCAAGGATCTGTAAACTGCTCTCTACCTAGAGCCGACGCTGTCAGTAGGAAATTGCCAGGAATAGCACAGCAGAGGAGGGACAGTATGTGGTCCCTCTGGCTGCAGAGGGGAGAAGACAAGTTGACCACGTAACATACACTTTCTTGACTTTGATGCCCCTGAGTATCTTGCCTTTTGGACGGTGGTTCCCCTTCTCCTTGCTACTGGAGTCAGTAAGTCAGGGAACAGAGTCAGTCAGGCAGGGACAACTTCCCACCACCTCTTGTCTTTGCCTGAAGTTGGAGCTTATAATGTACACTTGCCCAGTATGTCCATTCATTGTGGCCAGGATGGTGTTTTCGTGTCATGCTTTCCTTTCCCCTGGGCTCCCTCCAGTGAGGAGGCTGTGGCTCAGGCGTGCAGGACCCCAGCCTTTCTGTGGTGACAGCACTCTTGGAGCCTGGTTTCCCTCGATGGATGTCCCCCAGGGAAGCATCTGCAGCTCTACCACTAGAGGCATTTCAGCCATTCCCCTAAAACCTAATTGAGAGGAAAATGACAACAAGACAGAACAAATCCCCAGCCTCAGGCACAAGGGATGGTTTGATCAACGTGATTCTTACTTACTTTTATTTTGTCTTGCGTTCCAGGAGAATTCACATCGGCCCCCCTCAATCCCCAGCCCTGTGCCCTCCCGTGAATTGGAATTTTCTGCTCTGTGCTTTTGCTGCCCTGCGCAGCTCACTGCTTTCTCTTCTCTCTGGTAGGTCAGCAAGACTGGTGCCGAGGGAGCTGTTCTCGATGAAGCTAAAAATATCAATAAATCTTTGTCTGCTCTTGGAAACGTGATCTCGGCCTTGGCAGAAGGGACAGTAAGTGATCCTATCCCCATCTATTGAATGATATTATGAGAAGTCACTTTTTGGGTCTGTGTACACTCTTTGCCACATATCCCAGAGATTAGTTTGTTTTTCTTTGGAAAGGAACAGAGGGAATCCTGGCTGTAGACATCCTACTTGCTGGGAGATCTAGTCCATTAAAATGTGTGAATGGTGATGCTAATTTCCCCAGGCCCCAGACTGGGCACTCTAAACTTTGGCCAAATCCAAAGACTAGGCAACAACTTGTTCTACACATGTTTCTAAGTCCAGTGCCCCCTTTGCTAACTTGCTTGTGTTTTCTCTGTGAATGGACAATGGCTATAATAGCCAATACTTTTTTTTCCTAAATAGAAAACACATGTGCCATACCGGGACAGCAAGATGACTCGGATTCTTCAGGACTCTCTGGGTGGGAACTGTAGAACCACCATCGTTATTTGCTGTTCTCCCTCTGTCTTCAATGAGGCTGAGACCAAGTCAACACTGATGTTTGGGCAAAGGTGGGTGTGGTCTCTCACTCCGGTGCTCTGAGTGGTGAGGGGTTAGCGTCAGTGAGGAAGTGGAGGGAGTAGCAAGCAGTCCGTTAGGAAATTGCACCTAGCAGGTGTTGCCTGTAAACTTGAGGCATCGCTGACTGAGACCAAAAGAATAATTATGTTTTAAAAGAATCTGCAGGTATATGCCAGTCAAGGGTATGATATTTTTAAAGAAGTGCTTGAATGTATTATAGATGTGACTGCTGGTAATTCAGTGGAGTGTTGCTTTTGGTCTTCACGGAGTTAAATCTTATTTTGGGGTTCATAGGATTTCAAGTGTGTGTAGCTCAAGACTGATAGCTTCCTTTAATTCCAATATTTGGGATCCATTACAGAGTCGCTAATAGAAAAACCAGAAACTTGGATGAATATGGAGTGATTGCATAAATATAAAAGGGGGTGAAGGAAATCCTCATATAAACTTGGGAGTGGGAGGCACACCATGGATACTGAGGAGAGGGCACGGCATGGTGGCAGCCCTCTTCCCACCTTCACAAATGTCTAGATATCTGAGAACTCACAGGTGGGCAGCAGGACAGTGTGGTAATCCTGAGACAACATTCATGTGTGTGGGTTAGTGTGGGCCTTCCTGCCTCTCTTGCCCAGCCCACTCTGCTGCCCAGAGCCTGTCTCCTTCAGCCATGGACCCTTGGTGCCAGTTCAGCATGTGGGTTCCAGTGCTGCCATGCCCTTCAGTTCTGAACAGTTGTGTGGTCTTCAGACAAGTCACCAGTTCCTTGCAGGCTTCACCTGGCTTATTTGTAAATGGATGCACACAGCACTCCCCCTGTCTTCCCCTGGGACTGTGTTGTGTGGTCATGTCTGAGAAATAGTTTAAGATGCCTAGAGAATGGACGAATCAGGGTGGGCATGCCGCATGGGGAATTGTTAGGGCCTGTTTAAACTGCATTAAACCCCAGTCATTTCCTGAACCCACAGCAGAACATAGAATTATGCAGTCATGGCACCTGTGGGATGTCTAAATAAATAATAATTACATTGAAATGTTGTAGAACTAATATCTTTTAAACTGGGTTTGGGTCCTTTACTTCTCAGATCACTTCCTTGAGTAGTCAAATGCTTAGGTGCACAGATTGCAGGAGGATAGCCCTAGAAGGGTCATGGGATACCTATAAACCAGCACCTGCTTATGGGAAACACGGAATACTGTGGTGATCATCTTGCCTGTCCTGTCTCTCCTGGTTTCTTCACCTTAAGCGTATTTTCTCTGAAGACATGTTTGAGCAGACTAGCACCAAATGCATTTACGGAGGAAACTTCTCTTTTAAAAAAAATGTCTGACTTGCGAAGTAAAAATAATCTGAATCGTTGCAAGCGAGGGCTGTCCTGGGGCATGGGCTGTCTGTCTCCAGGTGCTGCTGTGAGTGGGCGTTTGCAGCTGTCTGTAGGGAGAGTCTCACGACCGTCCTCTTTCTTCTGACCTTAGTGAGGCAAGTGTCAGCATCGTCATGATCACGAGTGCCCAGCCGCAGTGGTTCCTATCTCCCCCATGTACAGAGGATGACGTGGAGACTTAGACTCTAAGCCATTAGGTGCTGCACCTGACCGCACATACCAGTAAATGATTAAACGTATAGGATGACATAGAATGGGGATTGTAGAATATGACCCCCAGCCTCTTCTGTGCAAGTTCCTTGATCAGGATCCTTGATGAGCACAGGCCTCTGGGTCGGTAATTCCAGTTTGGAAGCCAACTTCTGTTACTGATCAATTCTTCTCTCTTGTTTACTTCTCTCCAAGCCTCTCTGTCCTCGTCCATAGGGAAAACTCGAACGCCTACCTCTGAGAATTATTGAGAGGATTAATGAGATGCTTCAGTTTTGATATAGTACAGGGGTGGGCTGGCATGTGACAGGGGTTCGGCGGTTGCAGGTCTCCCTTTTCAACAGTGCGCAGTCTGGGAAGGTCATAAAACAAATGGGAGTGCCCGGAGTGGAATGGAATGTCTGGGACAGACTGGGGAGAAGGGGCCGGACTGAGTGAGGTAGAGCGAGAAATAAGTTCCTGGAATGAAAGACTAAAGAAATAGTGATACTAATTTGGGATTCCAGGAAATAAAAATAAAATGTCAATTCTCTTTTCAACTAAAATCGATTAGTCTGCCATTTAAAAAAAAAGATTTTATTTATTTATTTGACAGCGTATAAGCAGGGGCAGAGGGAGAGAGAAAAGCCGGCTCCCCACTGAGCAGGGAGCCCAATGTGGAACTTGATCCCAGGACCTTGGGATCATGGCCAGAGCTGAAGGCAGACACTTAACCGACTGAGCCACACAGGTGCCCCTGTCTGACATCTTTTATTAGTCATCTGGATACTAGGCTCCATGAGAGCAGGGACTGAGTTTTATCATCTGTGTCAGTCATCCCAACAAGCATCCAGCACAACTAGTATACAGTAGACGGTCATTCCATAAATGCTTATCCAGTGAATGAATGGATGAATTAAATGCTTATTGTGTAGGATTCCTTAGAATATTAGGGCAGGTGTTGAGCTGTGACACCATTATGTCTAGAAGTTTGGTTAGGTTTAGATCTGGTATGTTTTCCAACCCTGTAATTGGAAAGGTGTGAGGTTTGGTTCCTCACCCTCTATCCCTGAGTTAGTTAATGGATTCTTCAAGGACATCTAACTTCTCTATGGGGCCCATACCTGCTTTATTGTTAAATATACGCATTGAACCCAATTACACAGCAGACAAGAGTCTGAACATCGGATTAGACATGGTATCTGATAGCTAATGAGATTAAGCACTTTGAACTCAAAAAAGACTGCTGGGCACATCTCAAATTCACTGTTACGAGTGTTCATTATGCTCTTGTTGCAGGGTGGCCAGACCTTAGGGCTGTACGAGTTTCCTTCATTATTCCTATGTGGTTTTTCAAGGACATGAAGCAAGTCTGTGTTTCTTGCTAGGCTATTTTACTATATTGATACCCTGAATAGAATAGTATATTTTTTGAAGCAGTAGAAACATGATAAGTGTCTACAGATGCCTGAGGGCAGCCTCCCAAGTCAGCAGTCTTTAGGATTCTAGATTAGGTACTGGAATTAAAAGGAAAAAATGCACACAGTCTATTTCTTGGTTTCAGTGATGAATTCTGGCTCTTTTATTTAGTCAGATTTGTGTCTTTTGGTCCCCTGAGTGCCCGGCATTGCACTATTAAAGAAGTAGAAGCCATTTTCTGTGTTCTCAAAGAGCTTTTAATCTAGTTAAGGAGGGGACACTTGAATTTCTAGGCAGCCGAGAGTCAAAAAGCTGAACTGTGGGAAAATAGAACACTTCTTGCTTTTAAGGAATCAGATACTCAAATTAGAACACTTTCATTGATTTTTTTTTTTCTTTTGGCTTCCAGCATTTTTTTTTTTAAGTCTTTAATTACTCTTCCAAGGTACTTTCATAGCACATTTGAAAAGGATATTTGTAAGTTTTAGAAGTGTGAACTCAAATCACCCAATTATCTTGGAAGCCTATTTAATGTACCTTGATGGAGGAGTAATTCTGAAGGAAAAGGGGGCCCCCCTGGGGGCAGACTGATCTGTTTGGAGTAGGCCTGAATCAGCACATCTTTGACACTAAGTTTTGACTGATGTAGCATGAATAATTCAAAGGCTTTATTTGTATGTTATATGTAGAAGGAGAATTGGTGATTTGGGGAAAGTAATATTATTCTCTTTCTGAAATGACCCCCCCCCTTTTTAAATTCTGCCACCTCTTGCCCAGTTTCACCGAAACAGTTAGTCCTGAATGGAGTGCATGCAAAACTCAGTTCACCAGATCATGATAACAAGTTATATGCAAGGGTAAGAGTGAGCACTTTGGCCAAGGCAGAGCAGACCCTTAGCTATACTTTTGACATAGAATGGAAAAAAGTCTCAGATCACCCCTCGTTGCAGTGCCTGTGACTGAAACACCATTAAGGTTAATTTGTGCTCTCGGAGGGAGATATTCTGTTTATGACGGAGGTTTAACCAGGCGCCACATCCTCATCCAAATCTGTCATTTCTCACTGTTTCTTGGGAGACTGGAGTCTCCCAAGACTCTGTCCAGAAGACACAAAATTTAGAGCTTTTTAATTTTTCATTCCCTTAACCCCCCGCTCGCAAGTGAGGAAAATGGGCTCACCAGGAAATGGGAAGATGCTCTGCAAGAGTCATGTTTCCAGAAGGAGGTTAGGTGTTTTATGTGGAGACTAAGACTCAGAACACATTAGAAGCTATCATGGTTTTATGTGTCAGCTTGGCTGGGCTGTAGTACTCAATTATTGAAAAAAACATTAATCTAGGTGTTGCTACAAAGCTCTTTGTGGATGAGATTGACATTTATGTCAGTTGACTTTAGGTGAAGCACATTGCTCTCCACAACCTGGTGGGCCTTACACAATCAGTTGAAGGCCTTAAGAGCAAAAGCTGAGGTTTCGTAGAAAAGAAGAAATTCTGCCTCAAAACTGCAGCATCTATCCCTGCCTGAGTTTCCAGCCCCCTAGCCTGCCCTGTGACTTTTAGACTCTCAAGTCCCCATGATCATGTGATAAATACATGTTGTAAGGTATAATGGAAGGAAAATGCTGAAAGTAAGAGGTAGGAAGATACCAAGAAAACACATCTTTCTGGCTCTCTCAGGGAGGCCAGAGTAATTAGAAGAAATTCCTGTGATATGTAGCATGTTAGAACTATGTATGTAGTTCTAACCCTAACATGCTAGAACTACGCCCAGAAAGTACAAGTAGAGGCAATTATTGAGGAGTGGAGTGGGGGTGGGATTTATCATGCAGAGTGATGTGAACTGAATGGCCCTAGGATGTCCCCTCTTCCAACAAGGGCTTGATTCAAGTGCCAAATTACGAGAATGCCTGTAGTTGTCACCCATGGGGCCTTAACCTCAGTGATAGAGATGGATGTGGTTGGCAGTCCTAGATACCTGGACCTATGCTTCCGAACATGTAAACTACAAAATCAGGGACAGAGAGACCTAGAGGTACTGGGCAGGAAATGACCAGGGGGCAGGGTCTTCCTTCCACTCCTCAATGAAATATGTCTAAGAGTCCTTTTCTGACTGTCTCCCTGTGGGGAAACTCTGTGGAAAAGGTACTGTGACCTGCGCTCTTTACTATGCTTGGTCTAGGGTTCACATTTTCTTCCTTTCTTTTATTTTTTTAAAGATTTTATTTATTTATTTGAAAGCGAGAGAGAGAATAGGAGGGGGGAGGGGGAGATGGAAAGGGGGAAGCAGGTCCCCCCTCCCCGCTGCTGAGCAGGGAGGCTGGTGGGGCTCCATCCCAGGACCCTGAGATCATGCTGTGAGCTAAAGGCAGATGCTTAACCAACTGAGCCACCCAGTCGCCCCAGTTAACATTCTTTTTCAAAGGTGGTTAACATTCATTAGCATTGAGGTCTTTTAAAAACTGGGTCCTGGTTCCCTTCCTGTGGGGAAAGGAGGTTGTTATATCTGGGGCAAGTCTGGATCATATATTATTTAAGCTGTGCTTGGCTCTCTGAAGCAAACAGAAACAAAGAAAAACTGCAAAACAGAAATCCTGATAACTGTACCCTGAAGATTTGGCTTATTAGTGCTGAGCAGGTCTTGCTGGTAGGGTATATACCTGAGGTTAGTTAAGGTCTTCCCCTAAATAGCCTTGGTTAGGATTTTGCTCAGTATTTGCTATGGATATAACCGTGGAATGGGCATTTATTTCTATATACAGCTTGGGGGCTCTGGCTGAAAAGCCTGAGGATGTTTAAGAATGAAGACTCAAGACACTCCTCTGTTCCTTTGGGAGTGATCCGGTCACACTGAGATTAACACATGTTGTCACAGTGGGATAGACGTATAAACACGATGAGTGAGCAGAAAATTTATGGCTAGAGTAAGGTTCCTGCAGATCACTGGTTTGTTTCCTGTATCAGGGAGATAATATCCCAGGACTGTAGGGGCTGGGTGGTATTGCTTGTTGCTCTCTAGCTTCACATAGGCAAAATCAGAAAGCCCACCTTAGGAGCATTTCTCACTATTTGTGGTCCCGTTGATTTTGCTTCCTTGTAAGGTACCTGAAATTCTTTGGCAACCAGGTTAAAGAGTAAACACATGTGTGTATGCTCACACATCCCTGAATTGTGTCTAGAACACATCCTTGAGTGCTCATGATCCATGTGGATTCATTGTATTTGAATGGAGTCCAGATGTAATGCTGTTTAGTGTGATTATAGCTAGCAAGTATATGGAAAACCAAAATGAAAGAGAAAGAATGTGAAAGTTAAAAGATACTTGGATGTGCTCTACAGTGGACAAGGCAAAAAAGCCAGTGTAGACCACTACCCCACCCACCTGATGGCAGCAAACTGAATGTTTGCACAGGAGGAAAGGGAATTAGGTTTGAGTAGCCAAATTAGACAGGACCTAATGATTAGGCTTCTCTATTCTGTAAATTTCCCTGAAGTTCAAGGTAAACAGCAAAAGAGATTGTAGATGTTCAACATCTTTTTGCTCTAAGTCTTTTACGGAAATGAGAGACTGAGATACGCTTTATTCCACCTTGTAAGGTTGGTTTCAACATCCTAGATGGAATGTTTGTTCTTTTTTTTTTTTTTTTTTTTTTAAAGATTTTATTTATTTATTTGACAGAGAGAGATCACAAGCAGGCAGAGAGAGAGGAGGAAGCAAGCTCCCTGCTGAGCAGAGAGCCCGATGCGGGCCTCGATCCCAGGACCCTGAGATCATGACCTGAGCCGAAGGCAGCGGCTTAACCCACTGAGCCACCCAGGCGCCCTGGAATGTTTGTTCTATTTAGAAGAAATAACTCCAGGCACAGAGATTCAAGTATCTTTCTCAGTGACTCACTCTAGTTGATTCCATGATCTAGAAATTCTTGTATCTGACTTGATTCCTTTCAGTATCACTTTCTTTTCTTACCCTTTTTTGGTTTATTATAACATATGTATAATAAAATCCATAAGCTCAAGTGTGCAACTCAATAAATTCTTACAAATATATGTACACATAGAACTGTCACCCAGCATCCTAGAAGCCTCCCTACTGTACCCTCACCATCAATACCCACCTCTGAAGGGGAAGTGTCATCCTGACTTCCATCAACATAGATTACTAGTGCCTGTCTTTGAACTTTATATAAATACTAACATACACTACAGTTTTGTGTGTGGCTTCTTTTATGCAACATTGTATCCTTAAAATCGACTACATTGTGAAGTGCAGTAGTAGTTTCATTTTTCATGGTTATATTTCTTTGTATGAATATAGTATATGTGGTATCTATTTTACTGTTGATGGATATTTAGATTGTTTTCATTTGGGGCTGTTACAAATGAAGTCATTATGAAATTGGTTATCATGCTTTAGGTGAATATTGACCTCATTTCTGTTGGTTATGTATCTGGGAGTGGAATTGCTCATAGATATGAGATATTCAGCTTCAGCAGATAGTACCAGAGTTTTCCCAAATGACTGGAAAAATTTATACTCCCGTTAGTAGCACCTGAATGTTATAGTCTCTGCACATTCTCACCAACACTTGGTATTATCAGTTTAAAATTTCTAGCCATTCCATTGGGTGAAGGTATCCTTATTATTTTGTTTTACATTTCTTTGATGGCTGATGATGTTAGGTGACATTTTGGGGGTATTTATTGACACATCTATTGTAGGTGCCTATTCAATCGTTGCCCAGTTTTTATATTAGTTGTCTGCTTTTATCTTATTGATTTATAGGAGTTATTTTGGGCAAGTCCTTTAACAGATACATGTATTGCTTATATCATCTTCCTCTTTGTAGCTTAAGTTTTAAGTTTTTGGTGGTGACTTTCAATGAAGAATGTTTTTTTTTTTTTCATTTTGATGAAGTCAAATTTATCTTTACTTTTATGTCCTATTTAAGAAATCTTTATCTACCACAAAGTCTTAAAGATATTCTCCTGTTTTGTTCTAGAGCCTTCATTGTTTTACCTTTCACATTTATGTGTAAAATCCACATAACCAAAAACCATTTTTATATGGTTTGGGGGAGTACATAAAGGTCACACATACCCTTCCCCCTTGCCCCTCCCCCCCCAATCACCATATATTGAAAGGACCATTCTTTCCCACTGTGTTGTGTGGGCACCTTGTTTAAATCAGATGATGTCGTAGGCTAGTGTCTGTTTCTGAATGATCCATTCTGTTATTATTCTTTTTTTTTTTTTTAAAGATTTATTTATTTATTTTAGAAAGAGAGTGCATGCAAGTGAGGGCATGCTGTGGCAGGGGGAGGGGCAGAGGGAAAGGGAAAGAGAATCCAAGCAGACTGAGCACAGAGCTCAGGGCCGCATATGGGCTCTATTTCCTAACCCTGAGATTGGGACCTGAGACGAAATCAGGAGATGGACACTTAACCAACTGCACCACCCAGGTGCCGCCATTCTGTTTCTATTCTAAAGTTTCTGTACTATTCAGTCACTTTTAATTACTGTGACTGTGTAATAAGTGTTGATATTCTGTCCTCTTTGTTTTTCAGAGTTGTCTTAGTTATTCTTGGCCTTTTTGCCTTTCTCTTACAAATTTTAGAATTAGGTTGTCAGTTTCTAAACACACACCCCAAGCCTCCTGCGATTTTATTTGAGATTATTTAAAATTTATAGAGCAGTTCTGGGGAGGATTGGCATCTTTTCCAATCACTGTTGACTGGTTTCTTTATATTCTACTTCCAGTGGATGGAAAGGCATGTTCTGTCCCATTTGGAACTAAAATGAAGTCTAGGGCAGTAGCATGAGGTAGGCTTTCCCACCATTGTTCTGAGTTCCAAATTAGAGTTGGGTTTTATATCTTCCAAATGCTTCTGTGGGTCATTTCTGTATCATTTTTTGCACTGCTTTGGGCCCTGGGACAGTGACCTCTCTGGAAAAGTGCTCTCTTGTCTCTGGCTTCAAGTTAGGTTCTACCAGTGGAAAGGAACATGGATCAGAGGAGGGGATCAGGAGAGAAGAAAGTGAGGTCAGGGTATAGTTTCTTGGCTCTTTCTTTGCAGGAACACTTGGGTTGGCTGTGTCCCCAGACTAAAAGCTGTTACAGATGTCACCGGGCAGCCACCTTCTCATAGGTCCCTGTCTCTGTGCACCCTTCAGCCTACACATGGTGATGGCCCCCCAACACCCATCCCATCTTTGGTAAACTCTTCCCAAATTATGCAGTTTGAATGGGCCATCTATTTTCTGCCAGGACCTTGATCACTATGAAAGTGGAAGAAGAAGAATTTTCTGAACAGCTTAAAAGGACTTTGAGGGGCACCTGGGTGGCTCAGTGGGTTAAAGCCTCTGCCTTCGGCTCAGGTCATGATCTCAGGGTCCTGGGATTGAGCCCTGCATCGGGCTCTCTGCTCAGCAGGGAACCTGCTTCCCTTTCTCTCTCTCTGCCTCCCTTTCTGCCTACTTGTGATCTCTGTCTGTAGATAAATAAAATCTTAAAAAAAAAAAAAAAAGAACTCTGAGAATGAGGATCCGTTATACCAGTGATAACCTTGCTGCATCTTCTCCCAACACTCTCCTTCTGGCTCACCCTGCCTGGATATAGCATGAGGGCTCTATCCTTCTCTTTGTGGTATCCTTGGAAGTCATCAAGAGACTCATTATGGTGTAAAAACTAAGACCAGTAGCCTCCCCATGGAGCCCTAAGTGCCCACAAGCATTTTAGCCATACATGAGTCGTCACTTCCTTAATCACTCAGGTGATGATGCTGAACTGTTTGTGCTCCTTCTGCGGAGCAGACACGCCTCCGCCCATGGATGTTAGAAGACGAGGTGAGAATGGCAAGCTGGCATGGACTGCAAGTAGGAAGAAAATTGCTGCTGTTTGAAAAATTAGACTTGGAGCCCTTCTGGGGATAGAAGCCTCAAGCTACAGTGAACGATGGAGAATTTGACTAATTCTTTTTTTTTTTTTTTTTTAAAGATTTTATTTATTTATTTGACAGACAGAGATCACAAGTAGGCAGAGAGGCAGGCAGAGAGAGAGGAAGGGAAGCAGGCTCCATGCTGAGCAGAGAGCCTGATGCGGGACTCGATCCCAGGACTCTGGGATCATGACCTGAGCTGAAGACAGAGGCCTTAACCCACTGAGCCACCCGGGCGCCCGAATTTGACTAATTCTTAAGTGGAGTCTCACATTGACTTCATTTCACTCCTCTTTTGATGGTTGGGTTATTTAGTTGTCTGCTTTAGGAATTAATTTTTGGAATGACATCTGTAGCCCTGGTGGGGGCTGGTGAAGTTTCTCTCCCTGAAATAGAAATCATGTCCAAAATGTCGTTTCATGACAACAGTAATTAACCTGAATCACGCATCAGATAATGCTGGCAAATATGACAGTACAAGAACTTGTGGGAGTTTAAAATGGAAAAGGGAAGAGCAAATAAATCAGGATATCACATTTTTAAATGAAGTTTTCACCTTCTTAAGAAGTAAATAATAAATGGAATTCTGTCTTGGTCAGTTTCCTTTATAATCCGAAAGTCTGCTTGTGTGTTCATTTGTGTAGGTCAGCTAGAGCTGCCACTGCCTTCGCTCTCATCACTTGCTCCCTTGAGTAACTTGTGGATCCACACAGACATCCACTGTGGCTTCATCCCCCTCCCCCAGCCATATGCCCTAGAAAGTCACTCCTATCTCTTATACTGGAAATGATGAAATGGTGGCCCTCAGACATGTTTGTTTGCCCTAGCTGTTATTTTGGGGAAATTGTTTGAAATTGAGAGATACAAATAAAAACATTCAAGTGCTGACTTCCCTTGAAACATGGGATGAACTGAGAGTAGTGGGCCCTCTGCTCCTACATGGTGACAGCGGCCTGTGATGAGGGGGTCATGTGCTCAGAGGGGAGCTGTGGTTTCACCTGGCTGGGCCTGAAGCCATTAAGTGACCCACCCTGTTGACATGGTTCAGTGCATTACAGAAACAACTGATTGCATTACTTCAGCCTGTGGTTTATTGGTATGAAAACCTGTAATCTCTGCAAGGCCGTAGACTTTGTCTCAATTGACTTGGTATATCCCCAGTGTTTCATAAAAGTTAAGATAGAAAGGAAACTTACTTAAGAAGATGAACCTGGCAGGGCCATGCTGGATGCTTTGAGGAGGATGCTGAATGCTTGAGAAAGACTGACTGTAAGTCAGGGCTGAGAACATAGACTAAGATGGTGGCAGGGTGAACCAAGAAAGAGGTGGCCCTGGGAGACAATTCGAGGGAAAAGCCTTGGGATTTAGACTGGTAGGAAAATGGGAAAAGGGGATGGTGAGCTCGGAGTCTTCAGGGGCAGTGGTGCCAGTAACAGAGTGAGGAGGCGGTAGATCCTAGGGTCCCCTCTGATCTCCCCAGTCTTTGGATGCAGAAGTATTTGAGGCTTAATTGTATTCATGATTTAGCTAATCTAATAGCTACTCTCAGAATCTTTCCCTTCTGTCTTTGACCCCAGGGCTAAGACCATCAAGAATACAGTCTCTGTGAACCTGGAACTGACAGCAGAAGAGTGGAAGAAGAAATATGAAAAGGAGAAGGAGAAAAACAAGACTCTGAAGAATGTCATCCAGCATCTGGAGATGGAGCTGAACAGATGGAGAAACGGTAAGGAAGAGTGGAGAGGAAGAACGAGGCATGAACGTGTGGTTTCCTTCTCCTGGGACAGCTGGTATCCTGGGACACTTTGGGAAGGACCGGATGATGGCGGAGCTTGGTTCTGCCTTGCAACAATCTGTGTGAATGAGTGAAGTTTTCTCATTGTGTAGAGAAGCTGCCCACCTGACCCCGTCACTTGGCTGACTGGCGTGCTTAGTGTGGGCAAGTGCTATTTGCAAGGTTGCCTTAATCTATTTCCAGTGAGCTGCTCCTCTATGTTAGTGTAATCCTCTCTGGTAGCCATGTTTGAGGTTTTGAGTGCAGCAGCTGAGACTTTGAGACTCAGACTACTTTTGATTAAATGAAAAATATGCCATTCACTCCTGTGTGAGTTTTATAATTGACTTGGGGTTAGAAGTCACCTCTGGCAAATATTTGCATTTTCAGGGGGCCAGTTGATCTCTGTGCTCTGCTTCTTCAGAGCCAGAAATAGAAGGCTCCTGATGAAGTTCTGTGCTAAAATGGAGTCTTACCGGCTTATTTCGTGACTAGTTTTTTTCTTTTTTCCTCCCCAAAAAACATTCTCTTTGGTTTGTTCTACTCAAAGAAAATATCTCAGAGAGCTGACACACACTGGGTGGGTGGGTTGTGGGTGAGGCGTTGAAGAGGGGTTTCCAGATCCAAGTGCAGACAGATTATTTTGGGACTTTTAGCATTGTGATGGAATTAGAAGGTAGAAATCTCTCTGGTTTGTTGTTGTTGTTGTTGTTGTTTTAACTGAAATAGGCAGGTTGGTGTGTGTGTGTAGGGGCAGAGTGGATAGCTGGAGATCCATATTCTTCACTGTGTCCACTGTCCACTACGAGTTCCAGGCACTGACGTAGACCTCAGTCTCTTGGGTGAGCGTAGAAGCCTGGGGGCTGCTAGGCAGGAGGGGGGTAGAACCCGCCTATGTGTAACCACAGAGTTAGCGGTGGATGGTCTTGTGATTCTGTGTTTGCCGCTGTTTTTTTGCTAGGAAAGGTGGGGTGCCAGTGACCTACTATTCAATGGAAAAACAATTGCGAAGCAAAGCAGGATTCAAGAGAGGTTCAAGAAGTGACCTAGTAGCCTAAATAACACAATTCTTTTCTTTTTGGGAGATTTTTCTAGCCGCACACATGTTTTGAAAGCTGCTAGAATAATTGAATAATTCAGCACCTGTGGCCGGCGGATGATTCCTTGCGATTTGGCAGGAGTTAGGAGAATGGGGAGGGATGGTTGGCAAGGCGGGGAGTGGCCGTATGAAATTTTGTTCTATTTCTGGGATCCTCTTGGGTCAGTTCTCTGCTGGGCAGTTGGAACATTCAGTAAAGCCTTTTGGTACAGGGAGGGAGGCTGGCCTTAGAACATTGCGCAGTGGGCCACCAGCCTTGCTGTTTTCTCTTCGGTCCTGTCCCTTGCCAAGCTTTCCCCCTGCGATCCTCCGTGCCTCTTCCAACTTTGTCCTCTAGGGTCGGCCCGCTGTCCAGTTTGCCTAATACCCTCCTGCCTGGCACTCTCCTTTTACTTTTGGACTTTTAACTTGGCATCATTTTAATTGTTTGCCCCACTTTGTCCACTGTGCAAATCTACTCAGAAATACACTGTTTTCCATGTCCCACAGGGTGAGATTCTACATAAGCCCTTATGTACATAATTTGGGAAAACTCACGTATGGTTTCTGGCACACGATAGACTTCGGTAGATGTATGTTATGTAAACACATGTTTAACCCATTGCTGGAGTGGAAGGGGTGAGCCGTCGATCATGGTCTCTGCCCTTACAAGCTTATAGTCCGGTGAGGGAGACAGACTCCACAGTCAACAAATGTGTCTGTGCTGCATGCCAAAAATGGAAAGTAGAAGGTACTGAAATTATTATAACTTTTAGTTATACTGAGAAGTCAGTGAAGGTTTCCCCTGATAAGCAACCTAGGGAATAAGATCTGAGAGAAAGAGAGCAGTTAGGAGCAGCAAGAAGTGGGGGTGGGGTGGAGGGAGCCACACTTACAACAACCTGGAGGGGCAGCCTTTGGCCTCGGGCAGCGGCAGGAAGGCCAGTGTGGTGAGCTGGGGAGGGGCAGTAAAGGCCTGAGACGAGGAGAGGGGGTAGGCAGACCTGTCATGGGCAGGCCTAAACAGTTTTTGTTCAGGATTTTGGTTTTATCTAGCAATGAGAATCTAGCAATGGGAAGACCTTCAAGGATATTCAACTGAAGATCATATGATAAGATTTGCATTTTTGAAGATCCATTGGTTGTGTTGGAGATGGCCGGCCAGGAACAAGGATGGTCTTCCAGGGATGAGGTTACAGTATTTGAATTGAGAGGGCAAGGGAAAGGGAGAGACATGGATGGACCAGAGAGGTGTTTAGGAGATAAAACCAGCAGGGCTTGGTGAGGAGCTGGCTGCAGAGAGACAGAGTGCCAAGTTTTCCAGCCTGCTGTGTTGGATGGAGGGTAGAACAGTTTACTGAAAAAAGAAATACCAGAGAAGAACCAGACTGGAGACAAGGGAGATGAGGAGGGGAGTTCAAGGTGGAACATCCAGGTGAAAATGTCAAATAAGCAGTTAGGTCCAAGGGTCTAGAGCTCAGAGAGCCCAGGTTGAGCTGGGGAAAGAAATGGTAGTAGAGCTTTAGGAAGTACAGGAAGGCATAGGTAGGGGTGAGGGCCTCTAGAGAGAGGGCAGGAAAGAGAAGAGGGAGAGAGTCTTGAGACCCGCCTCTACCATGACTGTGTAATCACTGAGTGGCTGTCATAGAGAAGGGGATCTGCAGAGCTCTCGTGTCCTCCTAAGCTAACATTCATTCATTCATTCATTCATTTAATTTATTTATTTAGATTTTATTTATTTATTTGATAGACAGACACAGCGAGAGAGGGAACACAAGCAGAGGGAGAGGAGAGGGAGAAGCAGGCTTTCTGCTGAGCAGGGAGCCCCAGGTGGGGCTCAATCCCAGAGCCCTGGGACCATGACCTGAGCTGAAGGCAGATGCCTAATGACTGAGCCACCCAGGCACCCCACATTTATGTTTCAAGGTAATTTTTTGGAGAACACCTGGATGACTCAGGCGGTTAAGTGTCTTGCCCACAGTGGCTCGGTGACAGAGCAGGGATCTGAACGTAGGGCAGCTGACTGTGAGATTCATTGTCTCTCCATCATCTTGCAGTATGCGCACAGCCCAAGTGGTTTGTGTGTAGGCCAGTTAGAGGAGCGTGAAAAATGCCATACCAGGGAGGAAGGGACCAGAAGCCCCTCAACAGTGTCCCGTGCACCAGGCCCAATTCCTCGTCATCATGAGAGCATGCGTGGTTTCTTTCAACTGGAGAGCTGGGACTTTGAGAGATAAAGTCGAGAAGAAGAGGTCCCCTCCAGTAAAACCCAAGTGGCAGGATATTTCCAGCTTTCTTTTGAAATTTGACACACACATTGGCTCTAAACCTGTAGGAATCAGCCACTGAGTTCACCTCAGCGAATCCTGGGTATTGACGTTGCCACCCTGTAGGCTGAACCACTGAAGGCAGCACCGTCCACTGTCTGCATTCTCTGCTGGGGAAGAGGGGTCTGTCCTTGTATGGTGTCTTTATAATTGTAGAAGTTTGACTGCTCTTCTCCAGCCATGGGCGAGCAAGAGAGGAGTGGAGCTGAGAAACAGGGTGTGTGTGTACATATGCTTGTGCTTTCCCATTTTTGCTGTTCTGTAGACTGAGGCAGGAAAGCCAGGGAGTCAGAAACACGATGTAAAAGAACACGATGTCGCAGTGGCAGATTGGGTCCAGGCAGGTCATGTAAAGTGAAGAAGTTGATATAGTTGGTGGCAATGGGACTGTGAGGCAGGACAGGGCACTCCCTGCCCAGAGTCATTCAGACGTTATGAAATACTACCCTATTCCATGCCTAGAGGCTGGTTCTCTCCCAGACCCCTCCCCCTCCCCACTGCTACCAATTTTCAACTCCTTTTAGCTTCATGGGCTACTTCAAAATGCAAGCACAGCAGTTTCCTCCCCTGGGCATAGCAGAACATTGATTCTCAGAATACGGCCGGTGACTAGTAATGTACATAATTACACCCAGCCGTAATTCACGTCTGCCGTTGGCATTAAGGCAAGGCTCAGGGCATGTGCGTGCTGGCTTAAGGGGGGCTCATGCCTTGTTTTTATAAAGAAGGAATAAGGAGAGCCACTCCATTCCTCATAGGGCCAGGCTCCTTGGGTAGCACAGGACAGGAATTGACCCTGCTTAGCTTAAACAAAACAGCAAAGCACGAGAAGTCTGTGAATGACTCGCAGAACCGAAGAACAGCCGAGCAGCCAGCTTCATCTGGCAAAGCTGGGGCTGCTCCAGAGCCTGGGTTCCTGGGGGCTGCACCTGGTGTGAGTGCCCTCTTGAGTTCTCTCCCCCTTCCTCACATTATCTGTTTGGGACACAGAGGCTCCGGAGAGAGGGGAGAGACCGAGCGTGTGGTGGCGTGCTGAGGAATGAGGAAGCCCAGGGCCCTCTGCCGTGTCCTCTGACCAAGCCTGCGCGCACCGGGAGAGATCATTCCTCACTAGGAAGTTGTGGTGCTGAACGGAGAATGGGTGTTGCGTGGCTGGGAAACACCTGTCCGGTCCAGTCTGCTAGTGACATCTTGTGGGCTGAAATCGATTGACAGTTCCTGGACTCTGGAAGCTCTGTGGGCCACTGCAGCCTCAGGGATTTTACTCAGCCTGCTTGCTTAAGGACAGATAGAGGGAGTGGGCAGTTGGCGGAAGCAGGGTTGTTTTTTCTCTCTAGCTCTGTGCCTTGTTTGTCATGTACATGGAAAGGACTTGAACAGTCCTGTGAATGGGGATAGATTTAGATGGTTGCACTCAGAGTAAATTACGGCTCCCAGTTCACCCTGCCTGGTTTCCCCGAATCTATCTAGAAGACCCTTGATGGGCAAGTTGGGGAGGGAGGGCTGAGGGCCCAGGCCTGTGACCCTCAGAAGGGGGATGGGCCCACAGTTTCCTATTGCTGCCAGATCAATCTTGACACATGCCCTCTTCTCTGATACTTCTTTGAATTTTGTCCTTTAAAAAGCAATCTTGTTTTATAGGAGCTTAAGTCAGAAAAGGAGGCCCTGAAAAATCCAGGTGTCAGAAGTGCAGAGAAATGACCCGAAAATAGGGCACATCTGCAGTGTCTCTCGAATAATTAAATATAATAGTAAATAACAGAATGGATGTAGATTTACCCCATCTGCTGAAGTCATGCAAAGAAATTATTTCATCACAGGCTGGGAAGGCATGGAAAAATCGGCAATCTCTACAACAGATTCGTTCTCCACAATTTAAAACCTGCCAGGCCAGCAGGCTTGGTTTCCCCAGCTGGCTCAGTTTGCAACCTGGAGTCTGATCCCAGGCTTTGTGGGACTGTGTGGCCTCTGTAGCTCCCACACAATCTGCCCTTTTAGCATTAAAGATACCCCAAGATGCTGGTCCGCGCACTGACATCCCTCCCACCCGGATTCATGACTCCAGTAGAAGCTCTGAAGTTAGTGTTTCATTTGAGACATCTCATCTTTTAGGCTCTCTTCTTCTTCTTCTTTAATATTTTATTTATTTATTTGACAGAGAGAGATCACAAGTAGTCAGAGAGGCAGGCAGAGAGAGGGAAGAAGCAGGCTCCCTGCCGAGCAGAGATCCCGATGCGGGGCTCGATCCCAAGACCCTGAGACATGACCGAGCTGAAGGCAGAGGCTTTAACCCACTGAGCCACCCAGGCGCCCCTAGGCTCTCTCCATTTGAGGGCACAGCCAAACACTAATAAAAGTACTGACCGCTGGGAGAACGGTGGGGCCATTAAAGAGGTCGGGACTGTAAAGAGATTTCAGAGTCCTGGGTGACCAGTTTATTAGAAAATTACTCTAGAAAGGATTAGAAAATGTCTTAAGCTGCTTACAATATTTTTAGGAACTAGGGTGAGAAGATGCTATTTGTGTGCAAAATAATCCCATAAAGGAATTACCTTTTTTTTTCCTTTAAAACCTCCCGTTTATATAATGACGTCTTGTAGCCAGCTGCCTTTACTCATCTGGCAACTTAAAGATTTCTTTTTAGTTTCTTTGATATAGAAATTCCTTACCTTTAGGTCTGCCACTGGGCCTGTTTAATTGGTTTTAAAAGAAAGCCCCTCCATTGCCAGATCGGTGGTTTGTGATGGAGGCCGTGAGTGACCAGCAAACCTCGGCCCCTGGAGTAGCAAGAGAGGATGCAATTACCTTTCTGTGTTCTCCAGAGGCTTTAGGGGCTCAATTTATGAAAAGGATAACTAGCTCGTTGCTATTTCATGTGTGAAATTTTAATGAATTACTGGCAGTCTTATGGTTTTCTTTCTTTCTTAATTTTTGAAAAAACAAAAAAAACCAAAAAAGCCTCTTTTAGAATTTTTAACTAATAACCCTAACGAGTATTTTTGATTAGTCTGTCATTCTTGTTTATTGCAATTGATGGATTTTTACTTTTTATAGAAACACTATTTATGCCCTCGGGAGGTTTTCATTTTATAATTAAAATGCTCTGCAAAGCTTGTAGGTGTGCTCCAAGTGAATGCTCCTGTGTACACACAAATCTTTTTAGTCCTTAAAGGTAATTACATCTGACAATAGGAAATGCCAGAATGCTTATTTAAAGAAGGGAAAGGTTTCCAGTGGGAGTTGAGGGAGCTTTCATTGTAGAAAATCAGATGCTTTACAGTATTATAAGCTCTTTCCCTATAGACTGCAGGTATAAAGCCTCAGGGCATGAACCAAGAAAAATTTGCTTTTAATGCAAAAAGGGGAATAAAAATGAAAATAGATGCACCTCTTCATTTGGTGGTCCTTTTCCGGTCTTCCCCCTCCCCCCTTTCCCTACCCACACCAGATTTTACAACATTTTTTTCCCTCCGGTGTTTGTTTGCAGCTGTCTGCCTTGTTACAATCAGTTGTTCCGTAATCACCTCATGGGGGCTTCTCTGGAGACTCAGTCCGCTGCAGTGCAGGGAATAGTCTCGATTAACGTGGTGAGATTGCCATGGAGACAGATTGCCTAGTGTCAGGTCTCGCATAGTGTTGGGAATTTACAATCCCCAGACGTGTTTGTGAGCTGGACAGTGTAGTTAGCAGGGAGGCTTCTGGAAGTCATTTCCTCCGTCCTTTGAAGGGTAGCAGTGTTTGGGAAAACCAGCTCTTGGTTCCTCTCTGGGCAGGAGCTGTGCTCTCCCACAGATGCCTGCTGCTTTTGTTCCTGCTTGTTGCTGCTTTGTTCTCGGTCTGAACGGCTGTTGTAAAAAATAATCCTGACTGCCCGACCTTTGGAATATAAACTGGGAAGAGCTCCTTGTTTAGATGTTGCTTTGTAGGTGACATGTTGATGCTTTGATTCATAGAATTGCTTAAGAGAAACCAGAAAGTCTGCTATAGGT
Source organism: Mustela putorius furo (assembly GCF_011764305.1). Lineage (NCBI taxonomy): Eukaryota > Metazoa > Chordata > Mammalia > Carnivora > Mustelidae > Mustela > Mustela putorius. The sequence continues at coordinate 30,281,887 of NW_025422019.1, forward strand.
TTTGAATATTGTTTTAGTAATAATATAAATAAACCTGAAGGGGACTTGTGTAGCTGCATTGTGTTTTATTTTTCAACTGAGTACAACCACAAAGGTATTATGAAGACCTCAGGAACAATAATCTCAGAATAAATAAAAATATCTGCACAGCCTGAAGAGTTGACAATTTGTTAGGGAGAGGGCAGGGTAAGAGATGGACCTTAAACGATAATACCTTTTGTGGTTTTTTTACATATACTATGGTAATTAAATCTCTAAAACAATGCCATGTTAAAGGCATTATTATTATTGTTTTTTCCTTTACAAAAAAGCAAACCAAGAGGTGAAACAGGAGATGGGCTTGTGATTAATTAGATCAGCTAAAATGTGTGGCTTGGCGTCCTGTCATAGCCCTGGGGATGTTACTGTAGTCTGCTGATCACTTTCAGGGTACCTTGTAGCTGCGTTGGCTGGCTTGATGAGCCGCGCTATCCTTGGGCAACTGTGGTACTCAGTGACTCTGTGATTCCTCAGCAGGACAAGAGGGCAGATTTAGGATCACTTTCCACCAGTTATAGGGTTCCGTCCCTGGGCTCCTTAGCTCCCTCCAGCCTCATGGTGGCCCTGGCTCTCAACCATGTGGAACCAAGGAACACGGGGACTAGGTCTCTTCCAGCTGTGTCTGTATCTCACCTCTGTACTTGGGGCAAGTTGGTATAGGATAATAAGACCATGTTCTGCCTGGTTTCTGGTCTAGTACCATTAAGAATTTCACCTTCATCATGCTTAAGCTGCAAGATTAAGTTTGTGCCGCACTGCATTACTCTGTTCACAAAGTTCAGAAGGTAGCGCTGAAAAATTAGAATATGCTCATAACCCAAATAGGGGAAAGATCACGAGAATGTTCGTGGAGGATTTCTCTGGAGAAGGAACCGAATTGAGGGGTAGAGGTTCAGAGCCTTTCAGTTTTTGTGTATGTAATCTGTGGTTAGAACAAGATAGCTATATATATTTAAGCAAAAAAAAAAAAAAAAAATTCTTGGGAACTAGAATATGGTACTGCTTTTATAGCCTGTGGATTTAGCAGGCCGTAGAGAGTATAGATCCTTTAATTGGAAGAAATCCAGTCTACGCACTAAGGTCGCTGACAGATGTTTTAAACCAGGAATTGGAACTGAATGAAATATTGATTTGGTTCAGGTTCAGTTCAAAGGCTACTCTGATATTCTGGTTTTGTTTCAGGTCAATAATTTTAGAAAAAGCGTAGGTACAGTACAGTCTAGTTGAGCTTCAGAAGAAAAAGGGGTTGGCTCAGCCTTCTACTCAGCAAAGGAATACTTTATTCCAGGTTTTGCTTCAAATGGAAATGTGATGCAAAAATGAAATCACTGAATGTTAATTTTATTTGACAGGGAAGCCTTCCTGCCATTTTGTAATTATCAGGTGAGATCACAAAATCTGGAGCAGCAAAGCTAACCCGTCACAAAGTGTTTTGTTTATATTGAGACAAATGTGTACAGTTTCAGGTGGCTTCCTTGAAGCATGATATATACTGTTAATGAAGCCACAGATGAGGGGATTCAGGTTTCTGTTTGTTTGTTTCAGAAATTCCCTTTGTCTTAGAGCAGTTGTCCTGGGGACTTTCCACAAAACGTGTTTCATGGGCTGAGAACTGGGTGAGGCTTGGGACGTTGCAGACGTTCACGGACGGCAGCAAACTGAGTATGAAGTTGGTGGTAAACATTGTGATGGAAAAGCATATTTGGTTTTGGTTTGCTTTCCAAAATGATGTTTGAGAGACTCAGTTGGGCCACATGGTTTTCACAGACTCCTTTTAAAGCAGTGTCTTCACAAGGTGATTTTCTTGCTGGGGCTAGGCCACTGACCAGCCTGAGACCTTCGCTTTTGCCCCTCAGTTTGAACAGTCAAGTTTGGTAATGCTGCCTTCAAGGGCCTTGACAAGCACCGCTCCGCAGACCCAGAAGTGGTACGTGCTGGTCTGCAAACTGAGAGGTGGTATGCAGGGTCTCTGCACGGTATTCTGGGTTGGCTGCTTTTTCTTTCCTGGGTCTACTTGACATCATAAGAAATTATTCTATTTGAACTCTCTAGTTGAGCCAATTAATTCTGCCCTCCTAGGGGAGAGGATGGTAGTAGAATGTGTTTTTGTGCTATGTCTGTCAGAGCTTCTGGGTCCAGGGCTATCCTGGTTTTCTCCTTGAGATTTGGAGACCCTCAGATTCAGAGGATTAGGGCCCTGCAGTGTTCTCTTTGGTAGTGGTGAATTTCCTTGATTTGGCTGTTTCTCCTAATGAAACAGTAACCTAATTAATTGGTAATTAGGATGCCTCAGAAGTCTGTTTCCCTGGGAGTCAACCGCTAGATAGAATATGATTATAGTAAAACCCAAGAATATTCCCCAACAAAAGGAAAATGTACACAAAAAATTCTGGATGTCACTGCAAGCTCTATTAGTTAAGAGGGGTTGGAGGAGGGGCTCCTGGGTGGCTCGGTTGTTAAGCATCTGCCTTCAGCTCAGGTCATGATCACAGGGTCCTGGGATCGAGCCCTGCATTGGCCTCCCAGGGAGTCTGCTTCTCCCTCTCCTCTCTATCCATGTTCTCTCTCCCTCTCTCTCTCTCTTTGGGGGTGGGGGGTTGGGAGGGAAGAGTGGTTGGTGGAAGCCGTGTACTTAAGTGATGCATCATGAGAGAGGGAGTATTACATAGCCCTCTTCTTTCTTAGACTAGTTTTGGTCAATTAACCACAACCTTTCTTGTCAAATAGAGAGAACACAAGCCCCAACGCTCTACAACAGCTCTGACTGTGTCTTCTGTGTCTTTGCATGGGAGTGGCTATTTTTGGAACTCTTCCTGTAGAGTTACTTGCTGAATTTCTTCAATCTCCAAATCCTCTTGTGCTTTGCAGGAGAAGCTGTGCCCGAGGATGAACAGATCAGTGCTAAGGACCAGAAGACCCTGGAGCCCTGTGACAACACCCCCATCATAGACAATATTGCTCCTGTTGTCGCTGGCATCTCTGCAGAGGAGAAGGAGAAGTACGATGAGGAGATCTCCAGTCTCTACAGACAGCTGGATGATAAGGTCTGTAGCCTGAGATTATAGTCCTCACTCTGGCTCTGAGACTAAAGGTGGCAGGTCCTGGAGCTATTGGCCAGAAGCAGCTTCAAGCCCCACGGGGCTGATGTAGGGGGGTGCAGACTGATGTTATGTCTGTCTTCTTAATATCTACCCTAACTCTTGATTGGGGAACTTGATTCTTCCAGAATGGAAGCTTTCATGGAAGTCTGACTGGAAGACTGGAGAGTTGGTCTAGATAGAGAGATAGTCTTCACTTCTAGACGTGGGACTGGGGCTCATCACTGCGTGCGGGTGGGGATGGCGTGAGTGTGCATGATCTTTGTTTAATTATCTCTTCTATTTTTCTCTGGGCCTGTTCCTCACCTCTTGAAAACCTCAAGTGTAGTGCCAGCTGTAGCGACAGTGTGGTGGCTCCTAATGTTAAATGTGTTCTGTAATCATGTAGCTCTCGGGCCCTGGGATGAGGAACCATGGAAGTGGTGTGGGGTCGGGCCCCTTGTCCAGTATTGGTAAATGTGTTTTCAGAGGCATACTCTTGAATGAAATAGTTTGAACATGCTTTTAGGGTTGTCTAATTTTATGGCAGACTTTTGGGGCTCAAATAGTCATGTACATTGCATTTGCCCAAGTTGGACCAAAGGAAAAGAGACCTTGGAGAACACTGTTCCTCTCCAGTTAAGGTTGGGCTAGGAATCCTGGAGGCATAGGAAATTAAATTGATGTCTCATGTGACCTCGGCATATTGCCCTTGGAATATTCTAAATCCTTTCAGTTCATTTCATCAAGGTTGTTGATATTTTTAGTCTGATTTAATCTTTTTTGCTGTGGTTTGGCTCAGAGTGCTTGGGGACACTTCTGGTTTAGCCGAAACCGCTTTATTATGAGCACATGGCCATTAATCTTACAGGCCTGTATATTCTGAGTAAAGCTCAGTCTGCACCACCTTTTCAAGCAAAATGTGAAGCAAGTTCTGTTTATCTAGGACTCTGGGAATTTGCCTTGTAACCACAGCATTAAACTGGGGACACTCCTACCCTTTTGGTAGCCTATTTGATGAGATATTCACACCTTTGAGAGCTGGGTTAATTGCCCTCAGGCACTTGACATACTGTTATCCTTCCATTTCTAACCAGACATGATTATGCAAAACCTCAAAGTAAGAGAAAAAGGAGATCAATAGTAAGTTAACAGTATATGCAATTTCTTGATTTCTCTAAAGAAATGGTATTGTTTAAACATACTGCAGTTTTCCTTTTCACTTTAGAAATGATGAGTTCACGTTAGTAATCCTCAAAGATTTTTGGATAAGGGATGATAACCTGATTCTACACTTTGTTTTCTATAAATAGACTCCTGCCCTGGTTGGAATTGGGGTCATTTCCTTTGGTAGCATAAGGAGCTTTCATTGATCCAACAGAGACTGTAGAGTCTTCAGTGTCGCTTCTGAAATGTAGTGAGGAGGACTGAGTGATGAGTGAGGAGAATGCCAGGCCTTGGAGATATTCAGGTGGTAGCTGGCAGAGCTGACCCTAGCGTCTCTGCCTCCTGATGACAAGTGTCGGACACTTCCTGTTATGTCATTTTCCTATAGCATGTGCTTTGAAGATCCTCTAAAGCACACATTTTGAGGTTAGCATCTGTGGTCTCTCCCAGGGGTTGCTGGGATCTGAGAGAGTACTTAGCCCACACGCCTCAGCCAGGGGGACCCCAAAGCTGGTAGTCTGACCCTAGTGACTCTACCCATGGACTGCCTGATTATGTCTCATCAGCTGTCATTCTTATTTGTCTTCCGCTTAAAGGTTCTAGAAGGTACTTCATGCTTCTGACAAGATAGGTAGTTGAGACAGGGTATCTTTAGATTATTGAGTAGTGGAGCTGAAAGTATCTAGGTCCCGAGGAGAAGCTAGCCCGGGGAGTACGTGACTTGCCCAGTTTATATCACGTGTAGCTGGCAGAAGTGGAACAAGGCTGTGTATCTTCTGGTTCCCAGGGCTGTGGACATCCTGTGTTGGTCTTAGTAATTTAGATGAGGAACTTGTCAACCCTAATGAATCTAATTAGAATGTTTGGGGAGAAAGACCGCACAGTCTCCCCCAAGCTGTTCCTTCTGCCCCTCTGTGCTGGCCCTCCAGGGGTCTCAGGATAGTTACCGTCAAAGGCAATACTGTGTGATGGAAAAACATACACTTCAGAGTCAGACCTGTGTCTTAATGATGCTGGGGCTTGGACTGATGAATGGCCTCCCCTGCTGAAGATGTTTTTCTCATTTGCAGCTTGGGGCTCCTATCTGCGTCCTTCAAAAGTTGCAGTGGGGATTAAAAGGTTCTAGTGTGTAGCAATTGCTCAATAAATAGTAGTTTCTTTCTCTTCTGGGTTCTGTTTACTTAAGGGAGAACACCATCCTACGTGGCATCGGGGGGTGGTGCAGAGGTGGGTTGCAAGCAGTTATAAGAAGAGCAAGTTGGTGTTGGCCCTGTTTCTTTCACTTCTCATTTCCTCTAATACTAGTGTTTTATTGGAAATATGTGAGAGGAATTAAGTGCAAGTAGAAATATGTTGAACCTTATTCCACTAATTACCATTGCAATGAGGACATTTTTTATAATTAAGGGTGGCACGTGACCAAGGGATGGCTCACCATTTCACATGCAAGCAAATTTAAGAACAAGAATATTTTCTGACAAGTGCTTTGAAATCGGTTGTCTATGGATTAAGAGTCAGCATCAGAGGGAGCATGTTCTAAGGAATGCACTCGAATGTGTAGATATAGACGGCACAGCACATTTTATTATGGAAGTTTTGAAAGCATTTTAAGATTATGGTAGACTATGCTAATTCTTTGGAGAAGTTGCCTTAACAAAGGGTAAGTGTAGTCTTGGAGGTATCTCTGGTATAGGTCATTCATGTTCTTACAATGTAATCCTCGTTCCTCATATCCTTCCCAGATGGGCTGGTGGCCCTTGGTTTCTTACTGTACCTCAAAAATCATTGCACCTGGCTTTTCACCTGTCACGGAGGGAGCTGTACCTTCAGGCTTTGAAGCGAACACAGTGTAAGAACAAAGGGCTGGCTTCACCGTTCTGCCTCTCTCCTGATTTGTATCAACTTGGAGTTGTTGCTTATGTATCCCAGGGGAAGGGATGGCAGCTCCCTGATGTTAAACTCTTGAGTCTTTTATGTTAAGATGTTTAATATTTATGTGCCAAGGAACATAAACACAAAATTGTTCCTGGTAACTGACATTCTAAGTTTATAAAGTAAAAGAGGAAATATGCCCTACAGAATAGTCTCCTCGTTGTGCAAGTATCATTTTTTGGCAGTTTCACTCAGTGTAATTTCCCTAATTCTCCTGCCAGAAATCGGATTTGGGGAGGAAAGTCATGAGCATTTTGTCAAACCATTAAAGAAACATGGGTGTAAAAAGTTCAGTAGAAACAGGGTTCCCTGAACAGAGAAGAAATAAGGCCAAAAGATGTTCTACACAAAGGAAAATGAGGGAGAGATCCCATAATCCTGATTTTAGGACTTTCTTGCTCCATGGGTCAGTCAGTCCGATTTAAATGTATGCATACACAGGACCAAATAGGCTAGAGAATAGCCCACGGTTCTGCAACCCAGACCCTTGAGTTCACCCCTGTAACCTCACCTCTGGAAAAGCCAGAAGGTGCGGTGCAGGATTTTTCTGGGCTGCTGGGAGAACATCTGGGCGGCACCAGGCATGCAGGAGGACCTAAAATACTGAATCTGACTCTGCGTGGGGTTTGGAGCCTAGAAGTGTTACCAAATAGGATTTTTCTCCTGTTTTTAAGGGAGGGGGACCATAAAGCCAAGTTGTTCTTCGCAGGCGAAGCTTCACATTTGCATTTGAATTCATGAAAATCTTTGTAGTGAAGGCCGAGCCCCGCTAGTGAAACGCTGTCCTGTCTGCTGCTTTGCCCAAGCTGGTGGGCAGAGTCCGGGGAGAGGCAGACCCGTTTGGACCGGGCAGGAGGAGGCCGGCGGCTCTGGCTTTTGTGGCAGCGACACCTAGTGGCAGGAAATGAGAGTGACGGAAGCAAATGGCCTCTGGGGAGATCGTTTCCCACTTTAATGATAGGCCAGAAAGTAAGCATTATCGTTTCTACATCCCCCACTTCCTTGAGTTTTTTTTTCGTTTTTTGCTTTTTTAGACTGACAAGAAAATTAACTTCTAATCAAGCGGGAGATCTGCTCATGCCGAAGATTAATTCTCTAGTGAATGTTCTCCAGTCTCTCTAAGTAAGAGATTTGAAGTGGAAATACTGGTCGCTCCTTCCGATCACAGGGCAGCATTCCTGGTCATTGATGTGTTTGACGAGATTTGGAACATGAATATATTACAGTGCAGATGGTTCGAAATTCACTGCCTTATTTTTGGTTAGCATCTTTGAATTGGGAGGGCTAGCTCCAAAGTCCCTTCCGATTCCCAAACCCTAGATCTTTGATTTCTGGATGGGGAGGAATTGCGTTCAATATGTAGGATATTTTATATCCCAGAATATCCAGTTGTTTCACCTGCTGAGAAAGGTGGGCGCAGAGGAACTTTAACCAAATCAAGATCCCAGAGCCAGTCTCTCACCTATGAGGAAGCACCACACTATTCCCTTCATCTTATCAGTAAAGCTTACAGCTGGCACTCTGGTATCTGACTGTTGTCGGGAAACCAGGATATCAAAAATGACATAAGTAACCCAAAAACATTAAACATGATGTTTCGTTTCAGGATGATGAAATTAACCAGCAGAGCCAGCTGGCTGAAAAGCTAAAGCAACAGATGTTGGATCAGGACGAGGTAAAGAATGCAATAAATTTTTTTTATGAAGTTCTCTTATTACTCTTTGTTGTTGATGTTTGTTCCAGAGATTTAATTTGCAAAGAATTTTTTCAAAAATCATTGAATCATGTGGACATTTCCTGGCAGATTTCCTTTCAGGGCCTCTTTAAAGCTGATTTTTGAAAATAAATATCTGACTTCGTAATGCTCTGAGGTTTTTGAGAGTGAGTAGCTCGTTGCTACTCGTAGTCTTTGAAGAACAGAGATAAAGGAGTTTGGTGGTTGGGCAAAGGTGATTCTAATTCCTCATACCCAGTGCCCAGCACTCCTATTGCTTGCTGTTTAGTTTTTTCCCAGCTTTGAAAACCAGCTGGTTCGGGTCTTTGATATACACTATGTACTCATACTATCTTGTAGGAATTAAATAACCAAAGGGGAAAAAAAAAGTAGAGATGGAGGGGACAGGAAGACAAAGAGGAAGGGGGTCCAAGTGCTTACATAGTATGTGTTTGGTACAGTAAAAAGGAGCCAAATTGTTTTCAGTCTTTCCCTGGATGGCATTAATATCTGTAGTGAGTGTCTTTATTGTGATCTGTTTTGCCAAGTATTTCACAAATAGGAAGCTAAGCAAAGGGTAGATAGCCAATCTGTCAAACATAGATGATTAGCGGTTCTCTTGCTGAGCACCATCGAAGTATTTTTTCTCTTTTGTGCTTTAGAGTACTTTCTGCTTTGTTGCTAATCTGCTATGGATTGGATCACATCATATAATTCTAGGTGGCTTGGGTTCAATGTCCCCAGTCCCAGCCTTCCCACAGAGCAAATTCTCTCTATAGCCATACGTTTTTTTCCTCTTTGTTTTCCTTTGTTGCTCCAGGGCAATGATTGTGGCCCTTGTCCAAATACTTCCCTTGGCAGGGAGATCACCTATGCTTTTGCAATCAGATCATTTTACTTTTTTATTTTTATTTTTTTAGAAGACTTTATTTAGGGGGCACCTGGGTGGCTCAGATGGTTGGGCATCTGCCTTCAGTTCAGGTCATGATCTCCAGGTGCTGGTATCGAGCCCCATATCGGGCTCCCTGCTCAGCGGGGAGTCTGCTTCTCTCTCTCCCTCTGCCTCTCCCCTCCGCTTGTGCGCACGCGCTCTCTCTCTCAAATAAATAAATAAAATCTTAAAAAAAAAAATACAAGACTTTATTTATTTGACACAGAGAGAAAGAGATCACAAGTAGGCAAAGCAGCAGGCAGAGGGGGAAGCAGAATCCCTGATGAGCAGGGAGACCGATATGGGACCAAATCCCAGGACCTCGAAATCATGACCTGAGCCGAAAGCAGAGGCTTAACCCACTGAACCACCTGGGCGCCCTAGAGCAGTCATTTTAAACTGATTTTTCTCTTAGCTTTGGTTGGGTCTTCCATCTGCTTAATGTTTCCTGCCTTCTTCCTCCCATTCTATGCCTTTGCATCTCTAACTTGGTACAACTGCCTGTGATAAACTTACTTTATGTAACAGTTAAAACTCAATATTTTTTTTCTATATTGCCAATTTTACATAGGAATGTCAAAAAATAAAATAGGCAGGAAGATCATGAAAATGTCCACAAGCTTAGTCATTCACTTTTAACTAATGTTAATGTTTGGGATATATCCTTCCATACATTCAAGATGAATATAAAGAGAAGTTGACAGTTGTTCTTGTATGCTGTTTTGGTTGACTCTGAAACCGACCTATTTACAGTGTGGAATAATGATAATGTTAACAACCATGGAAGTATTACCATTGTCCTCAGAGATGACTCCGTTCATTCTTTGTTCAGCATTTGGAAGAGCCAGCAGCAACAGAGTGTAGAAATTTTTTTTTTTTTAAGATTTTATTTACTTATTTGACAGAGAGAGATCACAAGTAGGCAGAGAGGCAGGCAGAGAAAGAGGAAGGGAAGCAGGCTCCCCAGTGAGCAGAGAGCCCGATGTGGGACTTGATTCCAGGACCCTGAGATCATGACCTGAGCCGAAGGCAGCGGCCCAACACACTGAGCCACCCAGGCGCCCCGAAAATTATTTTTTAAAGATTTATTTATTTATATATTTGACAGACAGAGATCACAAGTAGGCAGAGAGGCAGGCAGAGAGAGAGAGAGAGAGAGAGAGAGAGAGAGGAAGCAGGCTCCCCGCTGAGCAGAGAGCCCCATCCAGGGCTCGATCCCAGGACCCTGGGATCATGACCTGTGCTGAAGGCAGAGGCTTTTAACCCACTGAGCCACCCAGGTGCCCCAGAAATTTTTGATTTGTAATCAAGTCTTTGAGTTCAGCCTATGCAGCTTTAAACCTAAATAAATAAATAAATAAATAAATAAATAAAAGAAAAAGAAAGATTTTTGAAACCTCATGCTATTTTAAAAAAATTATTATCTAGATATACAGTGGGATTTCTAATCATGCTGAGCATGCTATATCTGCTTTTTTGGAGAGTGCGTGAGCAGCGGTGGGGCAGGGGGCAAAGGGAGAAAGAGAACCTTAAGTAGGCTCTGTGCTCAGTGTGGAGCCCAACACAGGGCTCAGTATCATGACCTGACCCAGACTCAGCCTTGAGGTTTCACCAATGAGCCACCCAGGACCCTCCCCCACACCCCCTACCCCTACCCATATCTGTTTTTAAAATCACTTTATTTGGGATAGAACACAGCACAGAAACGCTTGGACATTACATTCACCAGTTTCATGCCATCTCATTTCCCCAGCTTTTGGCTTCCACAAGAAGAGACTACGAGAAGATCCAGGAAGAGCTGACACGTCTCCAGATTGAGAATGAGGCAGCCAAAGATGAAGTGAAGGAAGTTCTCCAGGCCCTGGAAGAGCTGGCTGTCAATTACGACCAGAAGTCACAGGAAGTGGAGGACAAGACCAGGGCCAATGAGCAGCTGACAGATGAGCTGGCTCAGAAAACGGTTGGGGCATCTGCCTCTGGGGGCGGGACTCTGGGCCGCTGCTCCTGTACTCGATGTTGACGTCTGTTGACAGACACTGTATAGGAAGGCAGCTGGCAGGGTGGTTATTCAGTGTCAGAGGCATTCTCTGAAATCTTCTAGTAACTGAAATACCTCACGTAGGTGACTTTTGTCACTCGTTCCGGAACTGGGGATTGTTTTCTATCCAGGGGTTTTATAACCTTAGCAGGGATGCTTTGTGAATAGTCAAGAGAGTGCAGAACTTAGGCGCCACAAAAATCCTAGCTAACATTGTGACTTTACAACTATGAGACCTTAATTGAGATGTTTAAACTTTGTGAGTATTCGTTCCCGTATCTGTACAATATGGCGTTAATAACAGGCCCCTTTCGATACATGAGAATTAGAGAACGTTGATATAAAGCACTCAGTGAAGGCCTGTGCCTATGCTACAATACCAATAAATTCGTCACAGGTATTATAGTAACAAATGAGCGTGGGTGACCGATGGAAGGTCTGGATGGCACTTCTTGTTTACAGTCTCCTGAATAAACCCATTCCTTCCCCACGACTTCTGGCTGCAGCCAGGAACTGACGGTCCTGGTGGGGAGCTGGTGCTCCCAGGCAAAGACGCTGCCCGCTGTGTGCAGTGAGCTAGCAGCCCCGCAGGGCGCGCATTTGGTGAGGTGGCTGGTGGTGCGATGTTTCCATTTTGTCCTTTTCTGCTTGGAAAATAGGTGGTAGGAAGCCGAATGGCTGTAACCGGCTGCCCTTGGCACCTCGGCGCAATGGCCTGGTATGATGGGACTGTGCCCAGCTTGCCTCGTGGAAAACATCCAGTCCTCCCGGGCCGCGTGTAGCAGATGGTGCTGGAGAGCGCTCATCTGCTGACCGTAGAGCCGACGGAAAATGCTCCGAATTCTGTGTATTCACCTGCATGAAGGAAGGCTTTTTAAAGGGCTTCCCAAGATGGAAACTCCTGCTTCCGTAGGCTTTAAAAACAGAGAAAAATAAGTGATAGCAATGCCAAAACAAAACCAAAAAGAAGCAGAAAAACAAACCAGAAGTCACCTAGGAAAGGAGACTTCGGCTTTCTCTGCTTACTGTTTTCTGCTGGATCCTTTAATGAGCCTTTCATTTCATTTGCATCTCAAAACAGTGACACATTTTCCCTAATACAGTTCTTATTTTCTGCCAAGCCCAAGTATCACTAGACTGGTTTAGACTACTGTTTCTAGCCAGACCATGGGCAAGGGTGCTAGTATAATAGCCGTGATGGCAGACTTGCCTATGTGTCTTTGCCTGCAGCTCCACAGCTCTGTACTGCAGCAAAATTATTTTCTTTGTTGGCTGAGTGAGTACCAAGACACCAAAGCACGGCTATTCCTCTCGTGTGAAGAGTTCATCAAGTTAGTTGTAAATCTCTACCTTTGGGTAACGTACGTGAGAGACGGAAAAGAGATGGGTATTGATGTTTGGCAATAAAAACGGAGCTACTGCTCTATGTTAAGATGGAGTCTCTCAGCCAGTTTTGAGAAGAGATAAAGTGTATTCAATTCAGCTTCACCAGGAAGATCCCAAGACTTTTTAAAAGTTTTTTTCTAAACACATGAATGGCTCTCTGGGCCTTCCTGACCTGTCTATTATTATGAAGTCAGGTGGGAAATTTTGGAAATGGTCCAGGGAGGAGGTTCGCTTGGATGTGGAAGTGGAGATGCAGGTGGGGATGCTTGGGACCAGGCGGACTGAAACAGAACATGTCGAGGATAGGAAGATGCATTCACGCCTTGTTAACCTGAGGGCTCCTTTTGGACTCTGTTTTTAAAAAACAGTTCACCGCCCTGCAAATCGTCATGGGATATGTAGACATAACCTATCAGGCCAAGGCCAAGTCTCCTTTTTATCAAAGACGGCGGTGCTATACTCTAGTTTGACTTTTGTTGAAAGTGCATGACATGATAAAAGAACTCCATCCTGTGTCATGTCGTTATTCTTTGCAATGCAGCGGGTATGAATTGGTGGGCAGCTCTTTTAATTTGCTGTTAAAATGTGTTTTTCAGACGACATTGACAACCACACAGAGGGAGCTGAGCCAGCTACAAGAGCTTAGCAACCACCAGAAGAAGAGGGCTACAGAGATCCTGAATTTGCTATTGAAGGACCTGGGGGAGATAGGCGGAATTATCGGCACCAATGATGTGAAGACGGTAAGCCAGCCCCTCTTTTATCTTGTCTACCTGCTCCAATAATGGTGGGGTCCTAAGCAAGCAGGGTCTGTGTTTTATTCTCCTAAGTATCCAATACTCAGCGTAGTGCTTTGCACCCGCCACGTGCTTGGTAATACTGGAATGAACAAACCAAGGGCTGATTGAATGACTAAGTGAATGATTGGCTGGATTCGGCAGAGGAGAAAAAATTACCTTTCACATACAAGAAACGTCTTCAAATTTTGGTGAGCCTTATGCAGATGGGGTTATTTCTCTAACGTACATGCCAGTGTCACGGGAGTTTGGAATTGGATAGGTTAAGCAATACTTCTAGTCTCAGAATTGTGTTTCTCTTTTTCTGTGAGAACCCAACAGAATGAAAATTCCCCAGCCAATCAGTATGAATTAGGAAAGCTTTCAGCTGAAAGTAATAGGATTCTAACAGTGGCTTAAAAATAAATCCACATTTAATTATTCACAATATGAGAATTTTTGTGTAGAATTTGCTATTCGGGTTGTGATCTGCATCACCTGGGAGTCTGTTGGAAGTATAGACTCTAGGGCCACTGCAGACCTACTGAAATTAGAATCTGCATTTTAACAAGATGGCCCCGGTTAGTCTAACCTTTTGATCCAGTGTCTCAACGATGTCAAGGATTCAGGCCTTTTCTTTATTTCCTTTCTGCTTTCATTAGCTTGTTACCTTTCCACATCTGTAGCCTTTTGTCTCATGATAGCAAGATAGCTGCTGTAACACCAACCATCATATCTTCACACAAACACATGCAAGGCAGGATGGGCTGAAAAGGCAGCCAGTTCTCATCAGGAGGAAACTATATCCCAGAAGTCCCTAGTAGATGTCCTCTTATACCTTATTAGCCAGAATTGGGCCATATGGTCACCCCAAATTGCAAGAGAAACTGGGAAAGCAAAGAGAAATAGTATTGCTGTCACTGGCTTCAGCCAATCGTGATGGATCCTCTAGAGTTGTGCACCTTGGTGCCACTGGTAGCAAGGAAGTAAGGGAGGCGGGGAGAATGGGCTTGGTATGAAATTGTCTGTGAGCTAGGAATTGAGGGACAAGAGAGTGCGTAGAAAGTTATCAGCCAAGAACAATTATCAGTTACCTGCGGTAGGGAGACATAGAGAGCTAAGCTAGAGATATTTTTAAAAATAGCTTTGTAAGAGTATAGTCTGAGAAGTTTTGACATATTATACTCTCATTAAACCATTACCACAGTAAGATCATGAACGGATCCATCGCCCCAACAGTATATGGGACTGTTTCTGGTCTCTAGTCTATTTTATTGATCTAATTGTGATGCTAAAACCACACTGTTTTGATTCCTGTAGTTTTGTAATCGTAACACAGCACCCTTGTACAGAGTAGCCTTCGATACGTGTGGCAGATTGTGGCAAGCCACGGAATGGTATTATATCGCTCAACTTCCACTTCCTGAGCTCCTAAAATCAAATTCTTTGAGGTCAGCCATTTCAAAGGCTGAGTTTTACATCTGTCTACTTTGTGGGAACACTTAGATTTTGCTGGGATTGTTAAGTACTAGAAAAGGCTCCCCCAATTCTTTCTGTTTATAGACATTTCTGGGAAGCCTAGAAATCCCTTCTTAGATAATATCACAGATCTAGTTTTAGAGTATACGACCTCTTATAAGCCTAATCATTCTTTCATAGAACCTCTATTGTAACTGAATATTTCATGAATCTTTGCGAATGAATCTAATTTTAGTACAGAATTCTCAGATACTATAAGATTAACCCATTCAGCCCCAGTTGGGTGGCTTTATGTTTGGGGATTTAATTTTTAGAAGCATGCGTTGGTACTGAGCTTCCGAGATTTGGGGGATTAAGTGGCCCATGCAATATGAAGGTGGACTTGATTTATGAGAAGTTGGTGCCTGCTGCTGATAACGATAAAGGAAGATATTTTTATGCTACATTCTAAAATAGAGCTGATAAGAAATGCTAATGAAATCAAGGAGTGTCTGGGTACTTCGGCATTAAAAAAAGAGTCTTTACCTTTGGGAATCTGAAGTATGATTGAAATTATTTTTAAATACTTAGCTGGATGTTTTCAAGATATTTTTGGATTCCAGACATTGGATGCCTTAGTTAATTTCATTGATAACTGGTTATTTTCATTGACAATTCTCACTCATAGAGCATCATATTCTTAATCATTATGAGGTCTTTTTTTTCCCCCCACAATTATGATTTATTCGTCAGGGCAATGAGAGCTAATGTGTAGGAGTTGTGTGACTGGGCAATTCACTATACTTATCGGGCTTCATTTTCCTGATTTGTGCAATGACAAGATGAGCCCACATTATCTTACGGGTTGTCAGAAATTACATGAGTTATACATATATTTCTTAGATCTACATTGTGGGCATAGAGAATTGGTTATGACCTCTCAATAGACATAATTCTTTTATCTAAGAAAATGATCAGATCAGGGAGACATTTGTCAGTGACCTTGTTTTTCTTCCTAAAACCCTATTCAGTTCCCACATGGTGACTCCTGGTCATACCCTGGGAAGAGGGGAAAAGATGCCCTCTTTCCAGAATATAACAGGCCCAGACAGCAGGGTAACAGAAGAACCCATATTTCTCCAGTTCTGTCATGTCTTGAAACATTTTCAGAGCCCAGGCAATACTTTGTTTAGTCTACAAAACAAGATGCGGCCACCCAATGATGAGATGAGCCTCGAGTTGACTTTCCCTGGGTTTATTAGTGAACTTCCTCTTCTTATCTTTTTCCTATGTCACCTGGCTTTCTTTAAAACAAAAGTTTCCAGAAGTCTAGGATAGAAAGTTGAGGTATAGTAAATGAAATGGATTGGATTAGTTGCCAGATTTTCTTTTGACTTTGGGTCTGGGTGAAGTACAGGTGAAGAATTTCGGGCAGTTGAGGGGCCCTGGGCTCCAGTAGCATTGGGGACATTTCTATAGCTTGGCCAGTGCGGCAGATACATTTCTGCAGCTCCTGGGCCTGAAATCAGCCCTCATCACCAACAGCCTACATCCCATCAGCCTCTTCGATACAGTCTTGGTTGTGTTGGGGCTGGGGTCTTGCTGCCAAGAAGGCTTGCTTCTCCAATCCCCTCCTGCCTATCAAGCTCTTGGAAACCACCATATCATGCCTGAGCTCTGTACTGCACAAAGAAAATGGACATTTCTGAACATTAAAAAAAGAGAGAACAAAAAGAAAAAAAGGGACTTCTCATCCCATTCTGACTTTCAGGTATTGGAATGGCAACAGTCACCTTACTTACCTTTTACTTGGCCTAGAAATGGCACCTTGCGCAATCACTCCATGCTCCTGAGCCCTGGGGTGGGTGGGTATGGGGGTGACTCCTATGTAGACAGGGTGGGAGGGGCCGGCAGCATCGCCTTCCCACAGAAAGGCAGCCTTTTCTCCTGGATTAGTCAGCTCTCCTGGATCACGCAGCTTAGTGTGTGCTGTTGGAGTCATTGTCAGACCCAGTGGAGAGTTATAAATAACATTTTACCAACAAACTTGATTCCCCTCTTGAAATAACAGTTTACTGGGATTACTGAAAATTTTGAGTTTACTTTGAATGACTGAGTATATGAACTCATAAGTGGTTAAGATAAAACAAAACCAAAATCAACAAAAACACGACTTTAAAGTAAAACCATTTGTTCAGAGTACCATTTTGTGGGGCAGGGGGGCGGTGTTTCATCAGATTCAAAATCTCCTCTTAGACTTCCTAGGACAAGGGTAGGCTCCAGAAGTTATGGTTCTGGAAAGGGGGAAAAGCATCCAGCTTGCATTTTGGAGGAAACCAAAATGTGTGCTATTTTACTCTTCCCCAATGCACATGGGATCTGGGCATGGAGTACAAAGTGTCCTTGTCTAAAGACAGAGCTGGAAGGGAGGAGGTGTTTGTTCCCTTCCCCAAATGCCCTACTTGTTGGTCTGGTGGTGTTTTCCCCAGGAGTTGGTGTAGGTTGTAAACCCCACATCAAAGAGATGGAAATAACTTACCTTTCCACAGAGGCCGGACAAACACACAGGACATACCTGGTGAGCCTAAAGAACAAGCTTCTCCTGTGTGTTCCACGTTGAGCCAATCACAAAGGCAGAGGAACAAAACTGCACTGAAAGGTTGGGGGCGTATCTCACCCCTTCTCTTAATGCCGTTGGGTTGTAAGCAGGAATGCAATGAGAAACTCTTGGTAGGCAAATCGTTACTGGCAGTCAGAATTAGAAGTGGCTCAGCAAGAACCTTCATTAAAATAGGACTGTGGGTTTTCTTGCTGTTAACATAGGTTCTGCTTTGTGTTGATTTGACACCGGTGTCATTTCACAAATCCTGTTGTGGAGTCCTAGGGGAAGGCTGACCCAAAGTTACAGGCACCGATTTAGTCTGGTATACTTCCCATCTGCTACCAATTTTCAGGGTTGATATACGATTCCATATTCCTAGCTCTTAAATTTTTACAGAAAAAAAATCATCATATGATGAGTTAATGACAGCAATAATGACAAAAGTGGGCAGTTATAACGTACTGTGGAACATTAAAACCATATTTGGAATCATTGTCTTAGAACCAATCGAAGCTTCTGTTTGTGGGCTGGGTACTGGACAGCGCTCTTGTGTTCTCCTGAGGGGCTAGGATGCCCTCTGGTGGTTAAAGAAAATATGTGCACGGTTATTTTGCTCCTGATTAATTGCCCTTCAGAGCATGTTTGTGTCTTGAGAGCAAACGGGTTTCTATCCCAAGTATCTTGCTTCGGGTTTTGTTTCCAGTTGAGCTCTGAAACTGAGATGCCAAATATGAGATCATGCAGAAATGCTGGCTTTCAGAATCTTTCTTTCTAAAGGTGGATTTAGATTGTTAAACTCTCAGGTAATTTTATTTATTTATTTGAGAGAGAGCTGGGGGTTGGGGCAGAGCAAGAGAGAGAATGAGTCTCCAGGAGATTCTGCACCAAGCACAGAGCCCGATCCGGGGTTCCATCCCACAACCCTGAGATCACGACTTGAGCCGAAACCAAGAGTCAGCTGCTTAACCGACTGAGCCACCCAGGCACCCCACTCAGATAATGTTAAATAATATAAGCTTGATTCTTATCTCCTTGGAAGGGGCAGGCACACAGAGACAGGGAAATATTGACTGATAGTAAACAAAAAGTCATAGGAAAATCTTCATCTGAAAGGGCATTTGGTAACAGCACATTCTTAATTCAATTTTGTTGTTGTTGTTTAACTGAAGGCTATGTAGAAAACCCTTTTTATTTCAACCTTTGCTTATAGAAGCATATTCAAGACATTGAATTCTATTCAAGACTCACTGAATAGGAGACCATAGAGAACAGAATTGAAATTTTTTTTTTGTTAAGATTTTATTTATTTATTTGACAGACAGAGATCACAAGTGGTCTGAGAGGAGGAAGCAGCCCCCTGCTGAGCAGAGAGCCCAATGTGGGGCTCGATCCCAGGACTCTGGGATCATGACCTGAGCCGAAGACAGATGGGTTTACCCACTGAGCCACCCAGGCACCCCAGAATTGAAACTTTGATTTGAATTCTTATAGGGACTCAGAGTCACCTTTAAAAACACTAGGCCTTGCAGCTATTCTAGAAATGTAAGGTGCTGGACATTAAACGGAATACCCTTTCAGAGTTATCCTTTTTTTAATCTTCTTAAGATTAAAAAGAAGTGTATTTTCCCTCTGATATCACGTCTTTCATCTTAAAAATTAATTGCAGTGAAAACCCTGGCTGATTGAGAATGATATTTAATAGAGGTTTTTAATTCAGTCTTCCTGAGGTTTCAGAAAACTTGGGATATATTTATGTAGTGAATATATAGTCACATACAGCTATCATTTTCTGCTTGTGGTCCTATAATTAAGGATTTCTCATCAGAAATCCAAAGACCTTTTGCGGATCCATGGACAGATTTTCGGGGCCCCATGAATCTCCGGCATTTGTAAGTATAGTTGAGTGTGCGCCTTCCTGTGCTCAGTTGGCAGACGTGAATGGAGTCATTGAGGAGGAGTTCACCATGGCCCGCCTGTATATCAGCAAGATGAAGTCAGAGGTCAAATCCCTGGTGAACCGCAGCAAACAGCTCGAGAACGCCCAGATGGACTCCAACAGGAAGATGAATGCCAGTGAGCGGGAGCTGGCTGCCTGCCAGCTGCTCATTTCCCAGGTAGGTCACCCCTTTCCTCCTCATTTCACTCCCTCAACCTCTTGAAATCTGCTTGCCCGGTGCTCTTACTGGGTCTGATGGTGCTTGGTAGGGATAGCTGGTGGACTTTGCTTTATATAAGACTTGTCCAAGGCCTCCACAAACAATTACAGCCCAAGCTTCTGCTTAAGGCTAGACTTCGTTGTGTGAATTACATGAATTACCTTCAGTCCCTCTTAAAGGATGTGTCTACATCTCTCTATCTGTGTACAGACATGTAGGTAGATAGGTAGAGATTATAATGAATGGATGAGATTGGGTGGAAGCTAAAACTCCTATGAGCTAAGGAACATTCCTTCATCTTTTAATCTCTACCACAGGTCCAACTTAATATGTGAAAACAGAAACTATTGCTGCTACTGCTATTAATAATAGTAATAGGTAACATTTTTAAAAAAGATTTTATTTATTTGAGAGAAAGAGCGAACAAGTGCATGCCCACACTGGTGGGGCAGGGGAAGCGGGTGAGGGACAAGCAGACTCCCTAGTGAGCAGGGAACCCGATGCGGGGCTTGATCCCAGGACCCCAAGATCATGACCTGAGCTAAAGGCAGATGCTTAACCCACTGAGCCATCCAGGTGCCCCACTAGTAGCACGTAACATTTTAGTGAGTGTTTACAAAGCTCCCCACACTGCACTAAGCTCTTTACATGCATCATCTCACTTGATCTTTATTGTTTTTGTTTTTATTTTTTTAAAGATTTTATTTATTTATTTGACAGAGGTCACAAGTAGGCAGAGAGGCAGGCAGAGAGAGAGGAGGATGCAGGCTCCCTGCCGAGCAGAGAGCCCGATGTGGGGCTCGATTCCAGGATCCTGGGATCCTGAGATCATGACCTGAGCCGAAAGCAGAGGCTTTAACCCACTGAGCCACCCAGGTGCCCCTCACTTGATCTTTAAAAAAAAAAAAGTCCTGATAGGCAGGTTTTATTATTATTCCTGTTTTTCAGATGACGAAGGAGAGACTCAGAAAGATTAAATACACAGTTCAAAATCCCACAGCCAGCAAAAGGCAGATCAGGGACTCATACCAAAGCATGTGTGCACACAAAGCCGTGAAGGGATTTTTGAGTCCCAGGGCACATTTCCTCTGCTCAGTGAGTCAGGCTGCTCTTCTACCCACTGAAATGGCGTTTTCTTTTTAGTGAGGTGGTTTCAGAAAGCAGCACTTCGTTTCTGGTCCGCCACTGATATCTGAGCTTGGTGTTTGGGGCTTGAGACTTCTGGGTGTGTCGCAGTGAGGACTGCTTACTGCCTCAGACCAGGCATTAGAACAGCTGGAATCATTTGCAGGAAATTCATACAAGCACGGAGTGGTGTGTCAAATAATACTGAGAGACTGACAAAAGCATACGTCCTTCTGGTAGGCTTGTAAACAGTAACATGTCATCCCAGAGCCAGCTCCAGCCTTCCCCCCTTCCGCTGTAGTAACCTGAGAGATGCTAATGAGCACATCAGGTCTCCATTTTATAACCAATGCACTAAGCAAAAATGTACCGTAAATATTATCCAGTGTTGGTGTGTGATCGTGAAATTTATATACATTGCTGAGAAAAGTATAATTCGGCCAGTCCTTTTGGAAAGCACTTTGGGAATCAAAAGCCATAAAAATTTAAGTACTTTGGCCCAGTAATTTCATTTATGGTATTTTTCACTGGTAATGAAAATGCAAAAATTTTATTTTATATGTTTATTTCCTGATTAAAATGTGCAAAGCCTATATGGAAGATGGTGAGTGCGATATTACTTACGTTATAAAAACATAAAATACCCAAACATCTGTTGATAAGATAATGACGTTAAGTTACATGAAAGATTGCTATGCAGCTCTTACAAAAAATTTATAAAACATTGCCATTTGGAAAGAATGATTATATAAACGTAAGTGAAAATGAAAATGCTCAATTATGTGTGTGCTGGGCCTTGCAACTCTATCCAGTATGCATTCATACAGTTAAGACCAAGAATAGTTGATAAGTAGGGTTTATGGGTCGGGGCACCAGGGTGGTTTGTCGGGTGAGTGTCAGACTCATCAGGGTTGTGGGACGGAGGCCCGCATCAGCTCTGTGCTCTGCACAGAGTCTGCTTGTCCCTCTCCCTCTGCTCCCGCCACCCCCCCCCGTCCCCAACAAACAAAATCTTAAAAAACAAAACAAAATAAAACTGCTACATGGGTGAAATCTATGCCACTTCTTTCTGGATTTGCTTTACTACTTGACATTTTTATAATTAAAAAAAAAAAGGGAGAAAATGATCAACCTTAGGGCAGAGTACCGACACTTCCAAGTCTGATATCCAGGTCACCTCTTGTACTGAGAATATGTGCATTTGGATAGTCCTGCGCCTAACGTTTGGAGACCAAGGCAAGAGTAGAAACAGAAGTCCCTGCGTCTGCAGCCCACTGTCTTCTCTTTCCATCTGGGTGCACCAGCCCTTCTGCCCTTCGTGGAAATTGATAGCATTGTGTAACTGTCAACTCTAATCTGTGTGAACTGATGACAGGAGCTGCGGTGCCAGCCCTAGGAGTGGCCTTTATGGCCACTGGAGCAGGGAGTTCCTGGGTTTCTAGTCCTCAGAGTATGGTCTGGAAGGAGCATGGGTTCCATGGGGCAGGCCTCCTTGGCCTACACGCTCTTTGCTCTGCGGAATGAGTGCAGCCAGAAGACAGCCCTAGTGGAGTGTTCGCAGTGTGGGGCCCAGGACCGAGGCTCTAGTTGCCCAAGTCTGACAGTGACATTGACTTTGGGTATATGAGATCAGAGTCAAGAATATCAGCATATTAGAATGTTAAAGCATAAATGTGTTAGTGCGTTCTCCATTAGCAACAAATACAGCTTTTTGGTGGGTGCTACTTTGTACTGTTAGAATATACACAGAGACAAATATTTAATCATTATTTCTGGGGATTCGAAAGTCAGAGAAACTTTGGCTCTTTACTTTCTGACATGATCTAAAGAATCTGACAAAATCTTTCCAGCAAAAATGCAATTATTTTCTTCATTTACACTCATCCTTTTCATCAGAAGCTGTGCTTATAACCCGACTGCTCTGTGTCCCATTTCCCAGAGGTTGTTTCACTAGATGAGAGCTCAGTCTCCAGGGTTTTCCTGCTTTCATGTGAACGCTGTAGATCTTGAGTTGGGGAGGTGCCTACATATTTCCATCTGCTGGAAGGGCGCCCTGTCTTTACTTCAGTCAATGAGCTTCCATTCATTCACTGGTTCCACTAATATTTATTAAGCATCGGCTCCATACCCTTCATGGAGCTGACAAGTAAAAAGAAATAGATAAATCTTGCCGAAGTTGGGTACTGTAAGAAAATGTGGGGACCCCAGTGATAAGGACTCTGGGTGGGGAGGGTGGAGCACGTCCTAGGAAGAGAAAATGTAAAATGCAAGGTCTCTCAGACACAGGAATTGGTGTGTGTGAGAGGAAAAGAAAAGACCATATTTGAGTTCTGAAGACAGAACCTAGAGGTGCCAGTTCCAAGAACGAAGCCTCTGCCCAGGACACTGTTTTCTATGAGGAGAAAAACCAGCTTGGGTTTTGGCATCTCACTTAGGCGGGTGGTGGGGAGGGCCGTGGTGATGAGAGGGGTCAGTGCGGAATGAAGCAGCGGAGCACAGGGAGGAAACAGAGGGCCATGTTAGCCCGCGATCACAGATCCCAAGCCGAGGGCAGAATATGCTTTGTTTGGGAGTCCTCGAAAAAGGGACCCAGGAAGTCCCATCAGACAACTGCAGGCAGGCCGGGTTGCTTGTCCCTCATGCCTCCTTTCCATCTTTTTGTTTATTTAAAGCACGAAGCCAAGATCAAATCCCTGACAGACTACATGCAGAACATGGAACAGAAGAGGAGGCAGCTGGAGGAGTCCCAGGACTCGCTCAGTGAGGAGCTGGCCAAGCTCCGAGCCCAAGGTAAGTAATTGACTCCTTTGCAGGTGTTGAGCTCTTGGCCTACATCAGGTACTCTCTAGTTGGCCAAACTCACGACATTTAGTTTTGCTCATTTATAGCCTTTCCAGGTCTCCTGAAAAACAATGGAATAAGTGAGGGAAGGGGGTGTAGTAAAAAAAAAAAAAAATTAGATAGAATATTGCCCCCGCCCGTATCTGCTCCTCTTCCTATTTCCCTCCATCCACCCCGCCGCCCGAGTCAGTCTTCTCTCCTCCCCCTCTGGCCTCCAGTCTGTTCCCATGACCTGTCCATTTGATCTGCTGGATGCTTATCTGCATCTGCTCATCTCCACCTTTATTTTCACTATCCTTAATCTTAATGAAGAGTTGTGACTGTATCGTCTAGGGAGGCTCTCAGCCCATCTGCTCCAGGCCAGCGACTGTGCTGCTTCTCAGGGAAGTCTTCTAAAAGCACCTTCTATCTTGTGCCCAGCCCCATGCCTCTGACCCTTCCATGATGTCCCCCTGCTCTTAATATAAAGTCTGAATTTCTGCCAACGGCTGCCTGCACCCTCCGTCCTTGGAACCAGCTCTTCCCTTTGCCAGACAGCCTCCTGATGCCCTTTGCTTAGGGAAGTGCCTGACACATAGGAAGCACTCCAAAGATAAGAATAAACAGAAAAAATTCAAGAGAGGTAACTAGAAATGCAAAAACTGGAATAGGTTTTAAGAATACATGCATTGCCGTGCAATGGACACACATACCATGAATTGCAATGAAAATTGTTAGAGTTCTTTTAGAAAGCATTTTGAGGATAGGGGCGCCTGGGTGGCTCAGTGGGTCAAAGCCTCTACCTTTGGCTCAGGTCATCATCCTAGGGTCCTGGGATCGAGCCCCGCATCAGGCTCTCTGCTCAGCAGGGAGCCTGCTTCCCTTCCTCTCTCTGCCTGCCTCTCTGCCTGCTTGTGATCTCTGTCTGTCAAATAAATAAAATCTTTTCTAAAAAAAAACTTTTTGAGGATAAATAGCAATTATCATAACACATTCCATACCTTTTGATCCTCAAATCTCAGATATTTGTTGTAGAATTCATTGTATTAGCAGAAGGAAGAAAAGGCAGCCAACCTAAATGTCGAACAGTTAAGCCAGCTATGGGATGTTGTTTGAAAGAACATGTGTTGTTTTGGAGGTGAAGTACGTGCAGGCTGTGCAGCCCTGCTTACAAGGCATCCTTAGATTAACGATTGTAGTATGTAATCTTAGCTTTACTGGGTTATAACATCCAGGAATCAATGGATACTTGTGTTCCAAGGCCTGCAGATTAATATTTGAAGTGAAAATTGTTTTGATAGGGTAGTAGGATTGGTGGTGATGCCACCTCTTTTTATTTCCTTTATTGTTAATGTAGTTACTTGCTCAGTAAATACATTTTGTTCCAAATGTCTAGGCAAATTTAGAAAGATCGAGAACACCCTCAGCCCTGCTATGACCTTGTCATGTTTCTTTATGTGATAATGGATGAATGTCAGAGACAGCATGCTCCCCGTAATACTTGGCATTAAAAAGAACTTTTCTCTCTCTCGTAAATGGCTTCTGTAGCGGTGCCCTAAGTAGAAATAAAATAGAGGTGAGAAGATCTAAAATAAAGTGGAACAGACTAGATAGAAAGCGTAATGACTTGCATGACTCTGTTCTAAACCATTTTGCTACCCGCGTCCACCCCTCAGGCTGCTGCTTGCTGGGGGTGCCGGGTGTGTGCCCCTGACCAAGAATAGGCTGGGACAGACTCCCCCTGGAGGTGTGCCATGCACCAAATGTGGGGCCTTCCTTTTTAATCTGGAGTGCGTTATTTTTTGTTTTCTTTGTTCTTAGATTTTTTGTTCTTCTGCTCTAGATTCTTAGAGAATAAACAGCGTCCTGATGGGAGGTAAATTAGCTCTTTCTGGAACTCTAATAGTGGCATTGCATCCAAATGCCTCTCAACTTCACAGAGTGCTTTCCAATGTGCAGAGCAGGTTGTTGTACCCTGCTGCAGGGGTTTCTCACCAAGGCCAGGGGAGAGGTCAGACCCAGCCCGGTCAGTTCCCTCCTAGAGTGGCCCACTTCTAAGTCAGCACCCTGGTCCCCACCGCCGCCCCTCGCACTGGAGTGGGCAGCCTCCATCGGCCTGAAGTCTCGCCTGGGTAGCCTGATCTTGGATAGCGTGGTTGTAATTGGTCATATAAGTTCTGTTTCACTCCATGGCCATTCTTCCTTTTTTTTTTGTCTTTTGTCTTTTTAAAAATATGTTTACTTTTGGATGTGAGTCCCGCCAGTTAAATCTTCAATCATCATTTAAAATTCAAAACAGAAAAAATGCACGAAGTCAGCTTCCAGGATAAGGAGAAGGAACATCTGACGCGGCTGCAGGACGCAGAGGAGATGAAGGTGTGTGCGCGGCCCCTGCCCCAGAGCCCAGCGTGCATTTGGACTGCGTTTTCTTACTCTAGGAAAATCTGTCTCCTTCAGAGACTTGTGTGGCCATGTAGGAGGGAGGGACTGGTGCCGGCCGTGGCACACTGCGGCCTGGCACAGGACCGAGAGGAAGGTGGAGGTGTCCAGAAGTCCGGTAGTCATGCTGCGTTAGTCTGTGCTGATTCCCTCTTCCTGGGGAAGGGGAGGCAGCAGCCCCCCCGGTCACTGTGTGGGCCGCACTGCTGTGCTGAACTGCCAGAACATGTCTTCCCTTGACCTTTTTAAAGCACTCCAGATTTGGATTGCCGTGTACCATAGAGATGTTTATTTTTGGCCACATGTAGAGTGGTGAAGGAAAATGTAGGCAAAATAATTGGGAAAGAAGCTTTGTGGGTGAATAAAATGAGATAGGAGAGGATGTAGGATTTTGATTCCTTTAGGCAAACTGCTTGTCCCTTTGGGTGCAAGGCCACAGGTAAAATGGGGGGCGCCTGGATGGCTCAGTCGTTAAGCATCATGACCTTTGGCTTAGGTCAGGACCCCAGAGTCTTGGGATCGAGCCCCGCACTGGGTTCCCTGCTTGGTGGGAAGCCTGCTACTCCCTCCCACTCCCGCTGCTTGTGTTCCCTCTCTCATTGTGTCTCTATCAAATAAATAAATAAAATATTTAAAAAACAAAAACAGAAAAAGCCGTGCCCACGGCATGAGCCTCTCCAGGCTCACCCTGATGGGCCCTCCTCCGCGTGTCACGTCCCTTTGGTGAAGAGGTCTCCTATAAACGTCACCATAAATCTGGGCAGTGCTTAGGGCAGGGACAATTCTCTGAATTTGACAGGGGAGGAAGTGTGGCTCACGTGGGTTAGGTGGTTTGTCTGCGGTCACCTGGGTGTATTTAGTAAGAGGTCTGTGCCCTCTGGCTGACCTGGTGAGAGAAGCCATGTGGCTCATGTGAGCTGTAGGGGGCCCCGGGAGAGATTTTTATTCAATTAATGGACCGATTTGCTCCTAGGATAAAACCCCTGCTGGGTTTTATCATAGATCTTCGGGTTTTGTTGTGCCAGTAAAGCAAGGTAGGTTCTGGGGGCCCCAGTTTTGGGACCTGACAGCTGAGGGACGTAGAGTAGGAGGCAGAAGCAATCCAGGGCTTGTCATGGCGTGGGCTGCGAGCCAACGAGTGGATGACACATTTCTCTTGGCCTGGCTTGCAGAAGGCGCTGGAGCAGCAGATGGAGAGCCACCGGGAAGCTCACCAGAAGCAGCTGTCCAGACTTCGGGATGAAATTGAGGAGAAGCAGAAAATCATCGATGAGATTCGGGAGTGAGTCGGCCCAGGAGCTCTCGGGACGCGGGGGTGGGCATGGCTCTCGGGCCAGCCTGGAAGGACGCAGCTTTGAGCCCAGTGCTGCCCTCCTTGGCCTGCGGGCTCTGTGTCCTGCCCTGAGCCGCGGCAGGCTGGATGCGCAGCTTCCGACATCTGTCCTCCCATCTGGAGCTGAGCCTCTGGGGGCTCTGGTGGGGCAGGTGGCAGGCGGGCGCAGCCACCCTTCCTCGTTCCCCGGGAGTCGGGGTCATGTTGGTGACTCAGCTGGGCAGACACATGCCCTCATAGGTGGCGACACTGTTTGTATGAAATTATATATGAAAATATACAACGAACCCCCCTGCATTGGTCCTGACTCAGGGGTTCCGATAGGCTGAAACATACTCCAAAGGAGATAGTCAGCCCCTGCTGCCTCCTCACCCATCACGGAAATGCTCCCCACACAGCCCTGAGCTGCCTGGGCACATGCACACGCTTCTCAGAGACCGTGTCTGTGCTCGTGGACCTGTGGCTTTGCCAGGATGGTGTCACTGCAGCTCATCTCTGCTGTCACCCCCCCTCAGGGCCATATTCCCGTCCCATCACTGCACCTCAAGAACCCCTGCTCCGCAATGACCTTCCCCTCCTCCTCTCTTACCTTCCCACCTCGCTGTCAAAACAAGGTAGCAAGCCGGCAAGTGCCTTCGGGATCCTCTCCTTGAGGGTTCTTATGTTTTTGCACAGTGAGAGCATTGGCAGTTTTTGAACCTGTTTGCAGAATAATGTTTTTAAATGACCCTAAATAAAAGACGAGGGAAAACCAAGAAAACCAGTTATGTTGAAATATAGTCCCATCCACTGACGCCCCCACCCTCATTCCCAAGGTCTAGACCCAAGCCTCCCGCCATGCCCATGTTCTGAAGATGGAGAACTGCATTTCTGTCTGGGGAGCAAGGCCAGGTTCCGTGAGCTTCTTAGGGTCGCGCTGCTAAGTAGGAATCAAACTGGAGTTAGAGTTTAATTCTCCAGGCTACTGATCCGAATCTCTCTTCGTTGTGTGCAAGCCGCTCCCACAGCGCATTTGCATTTTGAAAGAGGAGAATGGTAATGAAGCAGAGTGTAAGTGGTGTGATCTGGGCTCCGTCCACACTGTCTACCCAAGGCAAGTCCTTAGCATCGTCTTTGCCTTCCTCCTCCTCCTGGACCACCCCCGTGCTGCTACTCATGTTGTTCTTTCCCCTTCAAGCGTGTCCTGTGTTCTTTATTCTGGTTAATCACCCTTGACATGTTCAGCCGGAGGGGAACGGGGGGAGGGAAGGAACGAGGAAGGCGGGCTGGTGAATGAGTGAGTTGACGAGAAGCTTCCTTGGCCTGCGCCTTTCAAACGACCCTGGGTTCTCCTTCAGATGGGTAGAATCTGTTCCTTTACGGACGCACAGGCACGGCCACACAAAAGGTTTTATAAATACTGCATGCAAGTGTTGGCCAAGTGCCCCCAACCAGATGGCAAGTTTCTTTTTTTTGCCGCAGACCCTGGGCTTTCTTTGTATTTCCTCTCTCTGAACCCACTCCTTGCAGACTCCACACAGCGGCACTGTCCCTGTGTCGGCCAGGAATTTGGACTTAGGAGATGTTTTCAGGTGATTGGACCGGAGAGGAAGGGAAGGGTACAATGGGCAGATAAGGTTTCCTGAGTGGGTGCGTACATGCCGTCTGTAGGGCAGACAAAGCAGAATTCTTCTCACTGTGCTCTCTTTCTCTGTTTTAAAATATCAGCCCTTTTCCTAGCTCATTATTTTCCCCCCAAAGCTCTTGCACAAGCCAACTATAAATATATTCTCAAAGCCTTATGTTTCATGCCTCTGAGATGTTCCCAGAAATTAGTTTTCACTTGGGCAGGGAGGAAGCTGTGAGGTTGTTCTCTGATCCCTCAAAATCCTCCAGAATTGCCGCCTTTATTGCACAGAACTAATGGGGTTGGAACAGAACCACATCTTTAGCTGGGTGCCTCAGAATTTCAGATTCATGTGCCATGTATTGCTTTCCCCCTCCATTTCAGTTTGAATCAGAAATTGCAACTGGAACAGGAGAAGCTCAGCTCTGATTATAACAAGCTGAAAGTGGAGGACCAAGAAAGGGAAATGAAACTGGAAAAGCTCTTGTGAGTGCACGTTAAATATTTCCTCTGTTCTCTCTCCTCCCGCTGAGTCTTAGGGAAGTCTACTCTCCTGACTCCGATTCCTCAATATTCTGGGTAGGTCGGGCCTATGTGACAAGAGTGCCCACTCGTGTGAGACGGTTGGTACTGTTGACATATCCATAGGTGCAGATGGTATCTGGAACTCTCTGATGCCCCTTGGGTTCATGATTCCTTTTTGTTTTTTTAGATTGCTCAATGATAAACGGGAACAAGCCAGAGAGGACCTCAAAGGGCTGGAGGAGACGGTGGTACGTCAGCATGTTTCCCAACTCGCTTCAGTCCCAAAAACCCAATTAATTTGTGATGAGTTGAATTTGTGTATTCTGAAACTTGTTCTGTGCCCATCGTTTTCACATACCATTTTAGACAAAATATTTAGGCAAATACCGTATATTTAGACATTAAGACAAATACAGACATTTAGATAAAATGTCCTGTGGAAAAGTGAGGATTGTAGAATTTATTCCCCAGCTCTTGATACCATGATTGTCTGTCCATCCATCCATCCATCCATCCTTGCCTCCATGCTTAGTGCTGTAACTAGAGGCCCTGAGCGAGAATTAAACTGACCTGAAGATCCATGCCTGAATCTTTACTGACTTTGAACATTGTGACTTATTTCCATTCAACATGCAAGAGCACCTACTAAGGGCTGGTGTTCTTCTAGGTGCTTAGGTTGTATCAGTAAATCACAAAGATAAGATCCTGGCCCTTTTAAGCATGCCTTCAGCGGGGGTGGGGAGACAGACGTGAACATTAGGAAGGAAATCATGACCTCCATTACATGGTTATAGAAAGTGCAAAGGTCCCACAAGGTGGTGACATTTGAGCAGGGACATGAAGCAGGTGAAAGACTAAGCCATGGGAATGTCGGGGGAGGGGCCTTCCAAGCAGAGGCAATAGCCTATGCCAAGGCCCTGAGGTGAGCCTGGAGTTGGCATGTTGGAGAACAGCAGGAAAGTCAATGATGCAGTGAGGAGACAAGAGGTAGGCACGGAAGGGTCAAGGCAAGAGAAGTTGTAGGCCAGGTAGGGCCTTGAGGCATGCAGGTTTTGGGGCACAAGAGTGACAGATCAGAAAGTCTCATCATTTGAGATCCTGCTTGGTTTTCTCCATCCTGCATCTGAATTCATGAGGTTTATCTGCTCTGGTTGACTTCCATTTCAGCTGCTCTGAGGGTGAGGACTCTTGAGAGCTCTGCAAAGTGCCACACAGCGTGTGTTTGAAGACAGACTGTCCCAACAGAGCCTCATAATTTGATGAAAGCATGTCAGGTCACTTCATATGATAAAACAATAGAGAGACTGTTGTTGGGATGTAGTCATACTTTTTGTTGTTGTTGTTTAAGATTTATTTATTTATTTGAGAGAGAGTGAGAGCACGCAAACACAAGTAGGGGTAGGGGCAGAGGGAGAGAGAATCCTTGAGCAGACTCTGTGCCAAGTGCGGAGCCCCACATGGGGCTCAATTTCAGAGTCCCGAGATCATGACCTGAGCTAAATTCAAGAGCCAGCTGCTTAACTGACTGAGCCACCTAGGCGGCCCTGATACAGTCATATATTTTGATTCCATTTGTGTTGTGTGAATTTATGTGGGACAGCCTCCCAAGAACCTGGTGACTCCAGGCCGTAGGCAAATTGTTACTCAGGGCTGGACCTGACTGTGCACTCTGTTCCCGGGCTGTTGTTAGTTGTCCCTCAAAGCCAGGTGAAGGGACAGGGCACCATCCGCTGAGAACAGGAGTAAGAGGACTGTGGCTCAGAGGGTTTTGGGCCATTCCAACATGGCAGAGAAGCTGGTGGATGACCGGCTGACTCTAGGGGGAAACCAGATGAGGCCCTAACGTTGCCTCTTCTATGTCTGTTTTACCGGAGAAGTAATACCCACAGTTACAGATGATTCTAAAAATTCAGAAAAATATTGAAATTTAAAATGTTACTGTGTCCCACTAGCCAGAGATAAGTGACATTTCAGTACCTTCCACCCAATTACCCTCCCCCAACATCCCTGACCCTTCCCACCTGGTGCATACTCACCCATAGGGGACAGACCCACTGACACGCTGGCTCCCTTCCTCTCTTGCTCTCAGCTCACTACTGGCACACCTCGCTCACATCCACATTTGAAACCCCAAATCCGATCCCCACAGCTGGTGTCATTTTAGACTTGGATATTTTCACTCAACCTGCTTTTGGAATCCACCCCAAGCTGTAAATGTTCTTCGGCAACAGGCTCGCTGCCCTTGGCTGACCTTATTTGAACTCTCCATAGCTCAAGGTCTCTTCTGGCTTCTTGAGTATTTGGGTGGGAGGGAGGGTGGAACCTGCCGTGCAGGGGTTGGAGTCTGAAGCCCACTGCAGGGGTTGATGTTGGAAGATGTGGAGGGTGTCTTGGGGCCCGAGGCAGCCATCTTGCTTTAACAGGACACTTGGGACTCTAGGGCTGGACCTCTCCTGCTGTGTTAATGGGCCTTGTGTTTTCACCTCTTTGGGCTCGCCTTTGCTGTCCCTTCTGACAGGAAGCTGAGCCCGGAGCATTTACACAGAGGGCAGTGGCCTGTGACAGGGAACATTTCAGGGAAGTGAGTCAGATGCGGTGAAGAAATGATGGTATCGTGGAGGAAAATTCATTGCTGTGGGAAGCCAAATGCTAGCTACCTAAGTTTAAATGTGCAATTTGCAAATTGTTTTAAAGGTTTTTAACCACCCCTCCTGTACTGCTGATTTCACTTAAGAACAAACAAAAATGAGGTAAAGATGCCAAATCCAGGACTCCATAGTATTTTGTATTTAGGCCCCAAGGAGATGCCTGGCCCTTTGACAAGGGACCCGTGTCTTGTCTTCTCATTTCCCTTTGGTGTGTTGGCTTTTTTATGGAAAATGTTTACTATGGTTACAGTTGAATAAAATCTCTGAGAGAGAGAATTCAGAGCAGCAGCTTGAGGTGGGTGGGGGAGCGCTGAGATCCTTGGGCAGGGGCTGGAACAGCATGTCTGTGTAAACATGAGCATGGAGCCGCACCCCTGCCCCTGCCCTGGAAGGCAACTGGGCCTCGCACAGGTGTGGTGTGCACTGTGTTCATAGTAATAGGCCTGTTTGGCTTCCTGCACCAACTCATTTGCCTCACCTGAGGAAGCAATTGACTTTAGGTGCTTCTTATTTCAACACAGAATTGCAGACTTGGACCCAGTAACAAGACTTAAATTAACATAGAAGCTTAGTGTTTCCATGGCTATATAGCCTGTTTTAATTCCTTGTGAGCACGGGCGAACTGCATCCCTTGACATTCTGTGTTAAGACAGATTGGGAAGTTCAGATGCAAGTTTATCTCTCTTCTCCCTCATGGGGAAATATCTTGGAAGGAACTAATTGCATCTCCAGTAGTAAGAACATGGAGACTTGAATGAGAGGAACTATTTTGGTTTTCTGATCTTGTTAACAAAGGTCACCAGGTTTGCCTTGTCTTTGCAGTCTAATTCTTTGTAGAAAATAACTCAAAATGAAGGGAAAAAAAAATGCCCCTAAGAAGTTGATTACAGTGTAACAGTATTATGACAACAAAGGGAAACAATAAAACCTACCAAAGAAATGACTGTCAAATATGGTGCATCAATAAGTTAATACTAGCTAATGTTTACTGAGCACTGTGCCAGAAACTATTTTAAGAGTTTTATAACAATTAACACATTTAATCTCGACGACTGTGAGGCGACTACTAAATTTATTCTCCTCTTACAAATAAGAGAGCTGTGGCACAGGAAGGCAAGGTAGGTTGCCCAGGGTTACGTGGGTAGAAGGCCCACTACCTACCTCATCCATGAGCTGGAGTGACGTCAAGCCAGTGCACACGGCCCAGGGCCAGAACCGGGGCGTGGAGATATGAAAAATGTCGGTCTGCTATGATGGGAGAGATTGTGGGTAACTTTCCATTTAGACTTGCAGGCATTTTGTGCAATGCGTACATGATAAATTAGGGGAATAAAAGAATCCATCCTGATATAACACAGCCAACTAGGAATTTTTGTGAGAACTTTTATAGGTTTTTGTGAGAAATTTTTGGGTTAACTTTTGTAGTTGAGGGGAGAGGAAAAGTTCCATTTAGAACACCACTAACAAGTAGGCTCTGTTCCATTTTAGTTCATGGTTTGAGCTCCCAGTCTCTGCCCCTGGGGGTAGTCTTGAGACAGATGGAGGGGGTGGACATATGCTGTGGGAAAGTGTGGGAGCCCTGTGGCCTGGATGGCAGGCTCGCAGAGCAGGTGGGATCCGTCTGGGTCGTTGGGGCCACCGGACGGTCTGGCGCCATTGTGTCCTGAATTCAAGGTGTCTCCCCCACTGTAGTGACATTTTCACTATCTTCCCTTCCAGTCTCGGGAACTGCAGACTCTGCATAACCTCCGGAAACTCTTTGTCCAGGATCTGACTGCCCGGGTTAAAAAGGTGAGTTCTATTTTCTGCGACCAGGACTGAGAAGAAAATATGGACAGAAAGAATCATTTTCCATTGAAATATCACTTTCTTAAATTGGGGCTGGTTTTGCTTAAAAATTAATTACTTCATGCCAGAAAATGTATTCAAAGAATGTACTGGAGGCAAAAAAGGAAAAAAAAAAAAGTACTTGGGAATATTTTTCCATCTGATTTTTTTCTTCTTAGTAAAAGGAAGTTATAATCCTTTCCCTGGCCTTTCATTTCAAAGGCGCACACACCTATCTAGCTGCAGTGTGAGAGCTGACGTGTGTGATGGGTTGAAAATCCAGGGGATCCCGTCAGGCAGGGCTGCTCTGAAGCTTGGTGAGCAATGCCAGAAACCCGGAGAAGTTAGAGGCAGGAGCCTCCCATTTGCCCAGGAGGGGCTGTCAGGGGCTGGGTCAGAGCGCATGAAGCGCTTAAACCTGTGTCTCATTTGCTCTTCCCGGCAACCGTGTACATGGTCCTTACTGTTCGGTTCTATCTTAGTGGAGACAGGCTCAGAGGTTAAGTATCCTGCCCAAGGTCAACAGCTGGAAGAGCTGGAGATAGACTGGAATCCAGGGCGTGTGACTTCTGACTCTGGGCTTCGGGGATCCTCGTGCCTCCCACAGGGATCTTGGGGAGTCACCGTGTGGTGAATCCCAGAGCAGCGTGCAGAAGTTTCAGGAAGGAGGCAGAGGTGGGAGCAGCAGGGGACTGCTCTTTTCAACATGTTTAAGTGTGATAGAGGAGGGGCAATGCGCCGTAGCCAGCGGTGTGGTAGGATGGAAGGAAGGTGTATTTAAAA
Organism: Mustela putorius furo; assembly: GCF_011764305.1. NCBI lineage: Eukaryota > Metazoa > Chordata > Mammalia > Carnivora > Mustelidae > Mustela > Mustela putorius. The sequence goes on from NW_025422019.1 coordinate 30,316,269, forward strand.
GTGTGCACGTGTGTGTGCACGCGCGTGTGTGTGCACGCGTGTGTGTGTGAAGGAGCTGAGGGAAAGGGGTGAAACGTATATAACAAAAGAGGGGCTGATGGGGTCCGACCTGCATGGACAGAAGTCACAGCATGGTTGGGTGTGTCAGGCTTGGCAAGGGGAAGGGATACAATTTCCCGAAGGGCAGTAGTGGAGAGTGGGGGTGGAGACATTCACAGGACAGTACATAATTGTGGAAAAGTGCATCCGACTACTTTGATCTTCTCGGTTAATGTGGAGGTTCTGTCCTTGATGGAGAGGGCAGGAAGACAATGGAGAGGCCCCACAGCCTAGAGAAGGCTCAGGCAGCCGGGGGTGGGGTGGGGGGGGGGGGGGGCGGTGGGGGACATTTGTCAGGGATGAGTTGAAAGCATTGCTGAGCAGTGCTGAAAGCATGCTGAGTGTCCAACTGAAGGTCAGAGCCTGGATTTGCCGTGGCCCCTGACAGAATGGTTCCAGGCCTGGAAATGAAAATAAAGGAAGGTGGAGAATGATAGGGGAGGTTAAGGCCTGAAGGGCAGCAGTGGGACAGGCAGGTCGTGAGCAGTCATCAAAATAGAAATGACGACCAGACCTAGACCAGGTAAGAGGGAGAGGCGAGAGCAGAGGGGTTGGAGAGGGAGACTGCAGAGGTAATGGCAAGAACTGGAAATGCTCAGTCAGAGGGAGGAGGGGGTCCAAGGGAGCTAAGATTGGGCTTCCCTGATTTCAGGATATAAAACTCTTGCCCTACTGGTAAGGACCTACTGGTAGACCAGTGGCTTTCAGAATGTGGTTATCTGGCCTGCAGCTTTGGCATCACTGGGCTGCTCACTAGACATCACTAGACGTGCACATTCTCAGACGCCCCCCCGCCCCGCCCAGGTCCACTGAAGCAGAGACTGGGGGTGGGGCCCAGCAATCTGAGTTTTAACAAACCCTCCTCTGGGCAAATTTGAGAACCCCAGATGTAGGCAGAAGAGACACGGGTTTGAGATCTGCACACACCCGTTTCCTCTCAGAAGAAGGAGGGAAGATGATCTTCTCTGTATAATCAGATGCAGCACATTCTGAGCTCTAGGATATTTGCACGTGTGTTTTCTCAGTTGACCACCTGGCCCAGAAGGGCACGTTTTGTCCATCTCAAGATCTAATGAATTTCAAGAGTTTATCCACCAGCAGCGCTCAGAAGCTGTGACTAGTCAAGATGGATTCATTAACTAATTTCATGGGATTGGAAGCTGAAGGGACAAGCAATGGCCACTGAGACGTCCCAGTAGGACCATAGGCACTTGCCCAACAGCTTGGTGACTTAGCTTAGTTGGGATGTTTGAAATCAGGCTTAGATCTTGGGTTTATGTTTTCACACTGGTTCTTCTTGAGTTTTGGGATTGTCCCTTTTGAAAAGGGAAGTCTGTTTACCCACCTGCAAGGGAGAGGTGAATTTCACAGAGAGAACTAATCTGTATCTTCCAAAGGAAGATGGGGAGTTTTATTTTGTTTTCAATTCTCTATAATGCTCAGAAAACCCTTGACATCAACCAAAGGAATTCACTGGCAAGGTCACTAAGTCTCAACTTTTAGAACCTCTCTTTATTTCCACTTCCAGAATAACCATTGGTGGGATTGGGGGTAGTGGTTTTTTATAAAGAAGAACTAGAATGTGGTCCAGTTTATACTGGGGCTGGGGCCGGAGGGAGCCTGCAGGCCCACTGACCCCTGGTGGTGTTGCAGAGCGTGGAGCTGGACAGCGATGACGGAGGGGGCAGTGCTGCCCAGAAGCAAAAAATTTCCTTCCTGGAGAATAACCTGGAGCAGCTCACGAAGGTTCACAAACAGGTAGGAGATATGTGCCAGCTTCCTGTGTTTCCCTTACTATGTTGGGAAGAAACCCCACTATATCTAGCCACAGTTCCAGGAGAAGGCTCTGCATCACCAGGGGAGTCAGACGGGTCCTCGGAGTCCTTTAATTAGTCTTGAGTGACTTCCCTTACATATAAAAGTCTTTTATCTAAGCCAGATGGAAGTAATGGAGTTTGAGCTCCAGGTTTTGGGAAGTGGGGTGTTCAGAACCCTGCCTTATCATCGTGCCTCCAGTCCCAGCACTGGACCCACAGGGCACAGAAGGCAAAGTGAATTCCACCAAGCTGGTTCAGGTCCCTTATTTTTGCAGCTGAAGAAACCGGCTGAGAGAGGAAGTGATCTGCTTTATTTTCGCTCTGCTCTGTTGCCCTATTTTCTGGGCACCCTCTTTGGTTCTTATGAGGCTCTGGAGTTTATCGAGAGGGACAGCAAAGTGCATGGCCAAATCTACTGGCAATCAAGGCAGTTGTTTGGCTCCTTTCTGTATAAATACTGGAATGCTCATGTTTCCCCTAAATCCTAAAGATTTGGAATGTGATAAAAATGGTCCCACTTGTTGGACTGCATGGCTAAGGGAATGCTCTCTCTTGGGCCTACGTCCCTCAGCATTACCTAGGATGGTATTTTTCCCCAAAGGTAGGATGACAGATTCAATATGGTTGAAGTCATTCAAGCAAATTATTGATGAGAAATACAGAAACAGAAACTGTAGTCTGAGTCACTAATGTGAAATAGGGCCCTGAAATTCATTAATTATTTTATTTGTGAATTCAGTGAATGTTTTATTAACCATTAAAAACCTGCTCTCTGCCAAGCGCTGGATCTGGTAAAGAAAGCAGGTGTGGCCTCAGGATAGGTAATGTTCATAGGACACTTTCTGATTTTCAAAACTTTTTCTGGATCCACTGGGATTTGCACAATGGTCTTCTTATATACTCTCCTTTTTTATAGGTGAGAAACCTGAGATGTGTAGGGGTTAGATGACTTACCAAGTCAGATGTCAGGAAATAATAGAGCTAGCTCTTGAGCCTTTTTTAATCTTTTTTAACCCAGCGCAAGCCTGTTGCTTCTTTTTCTTTCTTTTTTAATTTTTAAAAACATTTTCCTTCATTTTATTTTTATTTTTGTAATTTGTATTTATTTTTAATTCCATAATTAACATACAGTGCTGTTGTTATTTTCGTTTTGTTTTTTTTTAAGATATTTTTTATTTATTTGACACAGAGAGAGAGAGGTCACAAGTAGGCAGAGAGGCAGGCAGAGAGAGAGAAGGAAGCAGGCTCCCTGCCAAGCAGAGAGCCCGACGCGGGGCTCGATCCCAGGACCCTGGGATCACGACCAGAGCCGAAGGCAGAGGCCTTAACCCACTGAGCCACCCAGGTGCCCCCCTGTGTTATTTTCGGAGGTACAATGTATCAGTTCAGCAATCCTGTACATTACTTAGTGCTCATTACCAGGAGTGTTCCCGTAATCTCCTTCACCTCTTTCACCCATCCTCCCCCACACCTCCTCTGGCAACCACCAATCTGCAGCCAGACCACCCTGAACGTGCTCAGTCTCACCTGTCGCTTCTTAACAGAGGGTCTTAAGTAATAAGAGAACGAGCAATGTCCCAGAATCACCTGTGAGCCTCTGGATATGTTGCAGAGTGGGTCCAAACCACATGCTGGTGGAGATAGCGCGTCCTGCACGGGAGGAGGCCTGCAGAGAGCTCTAGAACATGCCCGCCCTATACCCAGGGCTTCTGAACCTGCCTAGCATCACCCAATGGGCACGTGGACGTCCGGAGCTGACCTAGCGAAGCTGCTTGGCTGGCCATCCCCTTGTGGCTGTCTGCCCCTCCTGCCCGCCCCCCGTGCCCCTCCCCCACATAAGTCGCCCCCGCCCGCTCTCCCCGCAGCTGGTCCGGGACAACGCAGACCTGCGCTGTGAGCTGCCCAAGCTGGAGAAGCGGCTGCGCGCCACGGCGGAGCGTGTGAAGGCCCTGGAGAGCGCGCTGAAGGAGGCCAAGGAGAACGCCATGCGGGACCGCAAGCGCTACCAGCAGGAGGTGGATCGCATCAAGGAGGCGGTGCGGGCCAAGAACATGGCCAGGAGGGCCCACTCGGCGCAGATCGGTATGTGTGCCCCTGCCTTACGGCCCTGGCGGAAGGCAGGGTTCTGCTGGCCGGAAGCACTGGTGTTCTGGAACATCTGCCAGGCTGTACTCAGGCCTGCTGCAGCTGGGGTGGCTGGTGCCTCCAGGCCCCTGCACTCCTCTTGGGAGAATGGCAGTGTCAGGCCCCTGCTCCCTTATCGCAAGAGGCTACAGCGCACAGTGTGGTCCTCAGAGCTGCTGCGCTGAGCAGAGAAGGTGGCCAGCTGAGGCTGTCAGCGGAAGGAATTTGGCTGCTTCTCAGCAAGGCCCAAAGGCCCCTTCTATTCTGTACCAGGCAGAATGGGAAGGGGCGGGGGTGTAGCCAGAAGCCTCAGGGAGAGCCACTTGCAAGGGCTCGTTTGGAAGCACCTTGGGAAGAGCCAGGCGGGCCTCCGTGAGCAGGGTGTGGCTCCCAGCGGGGAAGGGGGCCTGGACGTCCACCCCTGCCAAACCTGGATTTGGGCGTTGTGCTTCTGTTGACAATGGGGGTGTAGCTGCTAAGTCTTAGTTCCCAGGGTGGAGCCACAGGTGGCAAAGGGATTTGGAATGTTCTCCAAAGAGCTTTTTTTTTTTTAAACTGAAATGCTTCCAATAACGTGATATTATTTCCCATCAGATAATGCTATGCAGATGTTTTGTAAATCAACAACTTCGTGTTTCTGGTTTTTAGATCATACCTTAGATTAATGTTTCATTGCATTTCTCGGATTTCGTGCTCTTTGTAAATCCAGAAACTATGGAGCTTCTTCCCAGAAAGTGCATCATAGCGAGAAATCTGCACCCAGTTTCAGGGGCTACACAGATGCCTTTGGAACCCAAGTGTTACCTGCCTTAGATAAAACTGAAAGTCCTTCTAATTTTCCTCAGCCAGAGTTAAAGTAATTGATATGTAAGTTCTGCCTGTGCCCTAACCATTGGGTGCCCTGGTTTAGCAAACTCTTTTGTCGGGAGAGTAGGCATCCTGCTTTCAGAAAGGTCTGGTGCTTGATGAGGATTGTAATGATAAAAACCGTGTGTCTTGGTTTTCACACGTGACCCATGGTCCTGTGGGTGTGGCCATTTACGCCCATCTGAACGTGCTGTCCTTTCTGTCCGTTACAGCCAAGCCCATCCGCCCTGGACACTACCCGGCATCATCTCCAACAGCCGTCCACGCCATCCGAGGGGGAGGAGGTGGCTCTTCAAACTCTGCTCACTACCAGAAATAAATACGAGTGAGTCCCTGGTGTCCGGGTGGTTTCTGTCTGGGCAGCCCCGAGTGGGTCCCTGCCCCTGCCTGGTTCTCAGCCCCTGCATGTGCCCCTGCGAGAGTGAACAGTTTCGCTCTCCTGGAACAGGTGGCCTGGGGGGTAGCTTGCCTATCTCAACTCCACGAAGAGCCTCCAGGTCTTCTCACTAGGGCCACCTGGTGCTGGGGACCCTCCCAGGGGGGAGGGAGGAGGGTGTGGCGGATGACTCACTGGAGCTCTCTTTTGTCTGTGGGACTTCCCTGTGCAGCTGGCATCCAGAAGGGCATTACCTGTTTGTCAACTGCTTTTGCCCAGAGCAGACAGATGTGGGTGGTTGCTTTACGTTTTAGGAACTGGATATAAAGAAAGGGCCAGATAGAGAAAGTCATGTTTTTATAATTGCTCTCTGAACTCAACAATTCAAGAATGGTGCTAATTTGTATCTAGGTAGGTCAGGACCATCTTTTTATATTTGAAATGATGGTCTATAAATTTTCTTCCTGCAATCCACATGCGTGGGATTGTTCTACCAGCAAACAAACACAAAAAGTGATACACTTTAGAAAAGAGAAAGAGAGAGCATGAACGGTCCTTTTGTACTTGAGGTGGAGAAAAGAGGTTACTAGGGTTGGGTGGGGCAGACAAACAACTAGGTGGCCAGAAAACTGTCTAGGAAAACTCGGACTTATAACCAGTAACCTGTGGATGGGAGGGGGTAGCTCCAAATGTCGTCCTTGGACTCTGAGCCCTCACTAAGGAGGCAAGCTTGCAAGACAGGCACACTGGCATGGTCAGGCCACCGTGGTCATGGCCAACTCCGCAGAGCACTGAGTCCTCTCCTGTCCTTTCCGATCAAGGTAAGCGATGTGTAGGTGAGGGTCTGGAGCCCTCTCTTGGGGGATAGGACAACACTGCTAAGGCTCACGCAAAAGCTGCCAAGGAGCAAGCTTGGTGGCTGCCCCCAGACAGCTCTCTCCAGTGCTGCCCCAGGCAGCATGCCAAGGAGCAGGACAGGCACTGGTCAGATCGGGGAACAGGAGGGAAGGCCGGGGCAGCCTGGGGGTGGACGGCATGTCCACCACCATCTGCCATATCCTAAAAGGGTGGATGGGAAGTTGTCGCAGCAGCGGGCCACCCCATTCAGATCCAATCACTTTCCATTACGGATAAAATAATTTGGATGTTATAAAATTGTTTTTGACGGCATGTTGTTGGTGTTGGGGCTGGCCCTCGAAGGGAGCTGTACGCTCCTTTGAGGCAGCATAGGATAGAAACTTAAAGTGGTGGTTCTTGAACTCGGGTGAGCATCAGTATTCCCTGGCACCCAAGACCTAGGCTTCGTGAAGTAGCTTCGGGCCTGAGCCTTTGTGTGTTTACTGAGCACCACAGGCGATGTTAGCCACCAAAGTTCAAGGACTCCTGTCCTGAAGGAACTCTGGCGTCTCTAGGGCGGAAGTGAATTTCTCTGTCAAGTGAAGGAAACCTCAGGGTGGTCCTGTCCTCAGCAAGTACCTTCCTTCCTCAAGGTCACCTCAGTGGCTTCTATTCTAGTTCACGCCTACACACCGTTGTTAACAAGTAGAGAGGAAGCCGGAAAGAGGCAAAAGCCCCTTTCAGCCGAATCTGCTTCCTTTCATGGCCTTCCTGAGGTCCATGCAGTGCAGATGCCTGCGTCCCTCTGACCAGATCTGAGGCACGTGGCCAGGCCCCGCTGTGAGGGGGTCTGGAAAGCAGCAACTTTGAACTAGGCACATCACCACATAAGAATAGTGTTCTTTCTTTATTTCTTTATTTTTTTAAAAGAAGATTTTATTTATTTGAGAGAACAAGAAGAGGCAGAGGCAGAGAGAGCAGGTGAGGCAGGGTCCCTCCTGAGCAGGAAGCTTAATGTGGGGGTCAATCCCAGGACCCTCGGATCATGACCTGAGCCAAAGGCAGATGCTTCACTGTCTGAGCCACCAAGAGTGCTACTGTTCCTTAGCTGAGGACAAGGCGATGCGTGCTGGGTGGGCAGCCAGAGCCTGTGCTGACAGAGCCCCTACTACACAGCAGAGCCGCGCTCATGCAGTACCTACCTAACCTCCTTCGGTGTAAGTGTGCAGCGAGGTGGCCGTGCTGGTCTCCTGGCAGGCTCTCCATAAGTACACGGGCCCAGGGATTCTGGGGTCCAGAGACTGTGCAGCGCACAGCCACTTCTCTCATGCAGTTCCATAAGGGTCTGTTGGACCCACGTTTTGCATAAGCTTCATACAACAAAATGTTCCCTTCTCACACTTGAGCTGGAGAGGCAGTAGGTCTGGTGAGACTTCTTAGACCTTAAGGCTAATAGAACCACCCTCACCCATCCTGGTGATGCATTGCTTTCTTTAACTTGAGGTGGTGTAAGGGAATTTGATTGTTTTCTCTGCAGCTGGAGCCCCTTTGAGCCACTCTCCCGATACATAGAACTCCTGTAGCTTGGTGCATTCTCCGCATCATAAAACAGAGAGGTGCCTTTCTGGTTATCAGGATGGCAGTGTGGTCGAGGAACCTGGCTTTAGACGGGAGATGGTCATGGTGTTAGCTAGGTCTTCTGCTCTCCCGAAGCTACCTACCCTTAGATTTGCTTCTTCGTCCGTGAAATGGGGAGAATCCTTTCCCTGGATCGCTGGTTTGGAGATGAGGACTAACCGAGGTCATACCTCTGAGTTGCTTGGTATCTAACAGGTGCACCATAAAACCGTTGCTGCCGTAGAGAGCAGCAGAGTGCTGCGTGGCCCGCAGTAGGTGGTGGATGAATGTTGGCTTATGGTCTCCTTTAATTCACATAGTCGTTGCAACATAGTTTTTAGTTCCTCGCCCTAAATTCTCACCACTGAGTGGGGAAGGCCCATGACTGAGTGTCCTGTTTGATGCTAAGATCAGATATAAGGTGTTTCAAAGATATTATCATTTATTTGTCTAAAAATTATGAAAAAGAACATTGACTACTTTTACGAAAAAGACTGGGAAGGAAAAAAAAGATATAGCCAATGAATTGGGAAATTATCATTGAAAGAGAGAAAATGCAAAATCATTTTTTAAAAAATAATTGGAGGTGCATCTGGGTGGCTCAGTCAGTTAAGCGTCTGCCTTCAGCTCAGGTCATGATCCCAGGGTCCTGGGATCGAACCCCAGATCGGGCTCCCTGCTCTGTGAGGAGCTTGCTTCTCCCTCTTCCTCTGCTCCTTCTCCTGTTTGTGCTTACTTGCATGTGTGCTCTCTCTCTGTCTCTCTCAAATAAATAAATAATATATCTTTTTTAAAAAGATTTTATTTATTTATTTGACAGACAGAGATCACAAGTAGGCAGAGAGGCAGGCAGAGAGAGATAGGAGGAAGCAGGCTCCCTGCTGAGCAGAGAGCCTGATGCGAGGCTTGATCCCAGGACTCTGTGATCATGACCTGAGCTGAAGGCAGAGGCTTTCACCCACTGAACCACCCAGGTGCCCCTATAAATAAAATCTTAAAAAAAAAACAAAAAAGAAAGAAAGAAAAATAAATAACTGGAAATGTGGGATTTATTGCTTAGTTGGGATCAAAACCCTTTGAGGTGATCTTTCCTGGTCTTTGGGATGCTCACTCTGAAGTGTGTCTGTTCTAGGGAGAAATGATCTCAGCTGCCAGCTCTTCCCAGCCGTCTTATTGAAGCCAGAGCAGCATATATGTACTTGGGCAGCATCTGGATATCTCTGGGGCTTCTTTCTGCTTCATTTCAGGTTTCAAGGAATATAGTCACAATGAGTATTTTGGTTTATGCTCAAAGTTTCAGAGTGACTGAAAATGCCGACATGGAGAAATCAGAACTCAGGATACTGCTGCCTATCTCAGCTAGTTCAAATTCAGGGGGCTGCCAGAGGGAGGGGAAATCTTTTTCGAGATGCAGAGCTGGGCATGGAACAGTCCAATGCAGCAAAGTGCGGACATGGGATAGGAGATTGGCTGGCTGTGGGTTCCAGCCCTGGCCTTGGCTGTACTGCTTTGTATGTTGGGCAAGTTGGCTGGATTTCTTCAGCCTCAGTTTCGTCATCTGCAAAATGGGGTCAGGTACAGAGAGCCTGCTCTGTCCTTGGTTTAACAACGAATGAGACAAAGGCTCTGTTCTTGTGCAGTAATACTCTTTTTGCAGGGAGACAGACAGCAAATAACAAGGGAACTTCAAATAGTGGTATGGTTCTGAGGAAAATAAGAGCAGATTATTAATGCGATGGAGACGGGGAATGACATTTGGAGGGGGTGGCATTTGAGCTGAGCACTGAGTGATGACAAGTACTGGCCACGCAGTAACGGAAGAGTAGCACACTGGCTGGAAGGTGGGGATGGCTGGTACGTTTGAGGAATCAGGAAGGCTGATGGGGCCAGAGCCCAGAGAACACAGAGAACAACCCCACATAATTGGGGTTGTCGGGGGAGGGAAGGGGGGAGCCAGATAGATGAGGCCTTTGAGGCCAGGCCAGCAGCATAGAATGCAATCTGAGTGTGTGGGGCCGTGGGGAGTTCCGGCCCTGGGAGGGGTGGGACCTGGTTCATGATTGGGAAAGACCACCCTGTGCTGGACCCCATGGAAAGGGTGGGGTGTATGAGAGCCAGAGAAGGGGCTCCCCTAGAGGATCTTGCGGGGAGATTGATAATGTGGGAAATGGGAGAATTGCATGTAGGGGGTACTGGCCGCCTGAAAGCTGCAATCTGGAACATTCGCAGAGGTGATGGGAAGGCAGAGAAGGAAGGACCACTGCTGGCAGGTGGTGGATGGGGTTGCAGCCTGGAGAAGAGGTAAGGTGTGAAATAGACCTCTGAGGCAGGACTGAGCGCTTATTCATGGCCCCACATTTAATACAGACATCATTTAAATATCTCCTTCTGCTCCCTGATTCTGCAGGCCCTGGAGTCAGATCTTTCCTGGCGGTCCTTTGACAAGCCAGTGGGTGTTTGTTCAAATGTGTCCACCAGATGTCGCTAGTGGGGCACTGCTGGAACTTCGCTAAAAGGCTTTGCGGAAAAAGGGTCTTTTGACTCTCCTATGTTTAAACCATTATTTCTCAGATTTGAATATAAGTAGAGTACTTTTAAGGGGATAAAGTTCTCATATTACCCAGAGGTTTTTATTATTATAATTAGGTATTTGCAAATTCACAATAGGATATACTTACAGATATTAAACAACTACCAAGTCCAAAACAAATTTAGAAGTTAGATTGAAATGAACCATAAACCAAAATGAAATTACCAACCTTAACAGAAGTTCATGAAAGATGGCTTTTCTCTGAATAGAGCTGGGTGCAATGTGAGTCTGGTATGCGTTGCTCCTGGTAGAGTCTGGCTTGCCGAGGCGGCTTCTGTGTGTCATGGCAGGGCTCGCTTCTTTCATTCCCTTTCTGTGTTATAACCACTGAGGGGCGCCTAGCTGGCTCCGTGGGTAGAACATGGGAGTCTTGAGCTTGGGGTTATAAATTCAAGCCCCATGTTGGGTGTGGAGATTACTTAAAAATTAAATATTGAAGAAAAAAAAAGGGAAGGAAAGAAAGGAAGGAAAAGAGAGGAGGAGAGAGAGAGAGAGAAAAAGACAAAGGAAAGAAGGGATGGAGGGAGGAAGGAAGACACTGCAGAATCGCTGCATACCTGCAAGCCGTGCTGCTGTCTTATGGCTGGAACACATCATTGTCCCCTTGCTTGCAGCTTTAGCTGGAGGATATTTAAGTTGTAAGCAGTAGCGTCCACTTGGTCGTAGCATACAGCATGTGTGGGGCTAAAGTTGCGTGGAAATGCTTGGTTGTCGGGTTCTCTGGGTATAATCTAGAATACCCACATATTTTTTAAAAAGATTTTATTTATTTGAGAGAAAGTGTGGGCAGGAGAGTAAGAGGGAGCGAGTGAGAAGCAGACTCCCTGCTGAGCGTGGAGTCTGACACAGGGCTTGATCTCACCACCCTGAGGTCATGACCCACTAAAATCTAGAGGCGAATGCTTACCCACTTAACCAACTGAGCTGCCAACTGAGAATATGCATAGATTAATGCTTCAGATTTTTGTGGAAAGAAAAACATGAAATTGAAAATACTGTGAAATGAACGAAAGGCCCACAATGCCACTCACTTTGTTGATGTAGATAAAGACTGTTATTTTGAGGACTGTACTTTTATTTAAAAACCACATATATTAAGTCTAGAAATCACAGCCTATGAAGTTTTGGGGTGCTTGGGTGGCTCAGTTTGTTGAGCATCGGACCCCGTTTGGGCTCAGGTTATGATCTCGGGGTCATGGGGTCGAGCCCTGTGTCAGGCTCTGTGCTCAGCATGGAGCCTGTTTGTTCCTCTCCCTCTGCTCTGCTCCCCTCCCCCTCGCCCTGCCATCTCAAATAAGTAAATAAATAAAGCCTTTTAAAAATATAAAGTTTCAGTAAACTTTGATAAAATATTGGGTAAAATCACAGTGGTAGAGCCAACAGGGGGTCATGAGGGCTCTGACGGAGACGCAGGCCCATGTTTTTAGACTGTGATTTCATGCAGCCCTGGGCAAGCACGTCTGCGATTTACAGCAGGTTCGCAGGGGTGAGTGCAGCCGCAAAGAGCCATCAAAGCAGACCAGGTGTACTGTTATGACCTCCGTATCTCTGATTTGTGTGACAGTCACTGTAGATGGCTCTGTCTTCTTCAGGTTTTACACTTTAAGTGATTAGATCCATTAGTTGTTGGTAAAAGTGCTGTCTTTACATTCTTAAGTTGTGTGCGGAAGTAGACACAGAACACAGATTTCCAGGCTTTCACGACGGTTCCCTTTTGCTGCCACAATGGTCATCTGTGACTAAGGCCCTGAAATCCTGGACCCCATGTTGCCTGTGTGCCAGTCTCAGTCAGGCTCTTCAGGCTTGGCCCAGACATTTGGGATGCACAAATGGTTTCCTACTCTGAAGTCTGTCACAGGGGCACCTGGGTGGCTCAGTGGATTAAGTGTCTGCCTTCAGCTCAGGTCATGATCCTGGGGTCCTACACCAGGCTCTCTCCCTCTCCCTTTGCCTACAGCTTCCCTTGCTTGTGTTTTCTCTCTCTCTGTCAAATAAGTAAAATCTTTAAAAAAAAAAAAAAAAAAAAAGGTATTGTCAAAGGAAGCTATACCGAAAAGGGGAAAGTCCAAGTGTACCTTAGAGACAGGAAGTCCAGTATTTTCTAGGCAAGTACTTAAACCTCAGATTTATTTGACTGAATGTCCCTGGCCATTTCCCCACATTTACTACCTTCAGCTGAAGCCCTGTACTTGAGGTCCACATAGGCCTCTAGCTCTTCTGTCTTTGAACTAGGAAGTTCACCTCTCAATACCCACACACCCGTCCCCGCTTCATTGTTTTCCTCTACCTCAGGCAGAATAGAATTTTCTTTTGAAGGCTTTGACTACTAGAACAAAAAGGCAGCCCCTTACCTTAGTCCTTAGTTTACCCTGACGTTCAGGCTGGCACTTCCTCATTTATACTCTATTTCCTTTTCTAAATCTGTCTTTCCTTCTTGTTGCTGTGCTCTCTGTCCTGAGTACCTGGATCCAAACCGTCTGACATCATTGCTGGGCTTCACCTTGACCATTCTCTCGGCGAACCCACTTAAGCACAAATTAAAAATATCACATATACCTAAAATGTACGAGTTGCCTCGTGCCCACAGCAGAAATGGGTTCACTCCCTACGTGAAGGGTGGGCATGAAGCTGCTTTCAGATTGAATCCTCCAAAGTAGTGAAGGCAGGAAGCCATCTTCACAGGGGATCACGTGGGATCTTTAAGCCACACCGTTCGTCTACACCTAAGCCGCTGGGCCCTCCAACTTGCTACTGCTGTTGGGAAATCCTAGCAATGTCACAAGAATGTGAGTCCCCTCTCTGCAGGGGGGGTCTGTTACAAGCAGGGTACATAGCTGAGGGACTGTGGGTTCAGGATATGGAGCTGGGCTGCCTGGAGTTGAATCCCAGCTTGGCCATGTTCTAGGTAAGTTACTTCATCTCTCTGTGCCTCCCTGTCCTCTGTAAAATGTGCCAAATGACCGTACTTACTTACAGGGTGTCTGTGAGGATTCAATGCATTAATACACAGAGAGCTTAGACAGGTGCCTGGCAGGAGCAGGCACCCGGTGTTGGCCCATGTTGACGTTATGCCATCTTACATTTTACAAGGAGGCCAAGTGCACTGTCAGGATCACACATCTTGTCTGTGGTGGACCCTGAACTCTGATCCCCTGTGCAGCAGTCCCAAGGTTCCTGGCCTTAAGACCCCTTGTAGTCTTAAATAAAAGTACTGACATCAAAGAGATTTTATATTCCTGGACTGTATCTCTTGATATGGTTTATGTTATTGATATAAATTGAAGCAAAAAAAATTTAAGTGTCACTACTGTTAACACAAATGCCACTTTTAATGAAAATTATTTTCCAAAACAAAATAGAGAATGGCAATTGCTTTGCAGTTTTGCAAAGCTCTTTAATATTTGGCTTAGTGGACGATGACCCTGGATTCTCATATCTGCTTCTGCATTCTCTCGGTTGCAGTGTCTTATTTTAGTTGAAGAAAACCCAGCCTTGTCACTCCAGACAAGTCTTAGGTGTGGAGAAGTTATGATCATAGCACCTTCTCTTTCTCTCTCTCTCTTTTTTAAAGATTTTATTTCTTTGAGAGCCCATACGTGCTAGGGTGCACAAGTTGGGGGTGGGGGCAGAGGGCGAGAGAGCAGCAGACGCCCTGCTGAGCAGGGAGCCTGAGATCGTGAAGTCAGATGCTTAACCAGCTGAGCCACCCAGGTACCCCCACAGTACCTCCTTCATCACAAGCTTCTTCAAAGAATTGGATGAGAGATGTGAAAGTAGAGGGGAAAGTTCTAGGAGAAATGAGGGCCACCCAAGTATCGGCCAGTGTTACAGTAGTCACAGGGGCAGACCTAAGCAGCACAGACAGAGCAGGACTCAGGGAGAGGGGCCAGAAGGAAGTGCACGCGGGCACTGTGGCATGGGACTTGGAAACCAGCACTGTGTGCATAAAGGGAGCAATCGTGAGGACCTGGAAGGAAAAACGATTCTCCCCCACACAGCAGACTGCGCTAAGCCCTTGGGAGATAAGCCCACTTCTCTCCAGCAGTGAGAGGTACAGAGAGTACAACTGGCCATTCTTACAATGTGGGCACTGAATGAGAGAAATGCAAGAGAAAAGGTAAAACTATGTACTATTTGGATTAAGCATAAATCCGCTTGCGAGCAATTGCAGAGGCTGAAGTTGGGGGGAAATCTCTGAATACTTCTTGCAAAACAAAACCCTTGTATAATTCGCTTCTTTCTTCCGCCTTCTCACCCCTTCTAAAGAAAGGCGATTTTCTTTCCTTCTAAGCCTGGTCACACGTTGCCACTCTGAATTACCATCTCCAATTTGGCAGAGGCCCAGGGACGGCCTCCTAGCGGGTCACTCGGGCCAGTACCGTGCTTTCTGGAGGGTAACAGCTCCAACCCATCCAAGAGGGTCAACAGAGCTGGGTTGTCAGTCTTCTCGAGGTTTGCCAGCCTCTCCGGGTTGGCCGCTCTCGGCGATCAGAGCGGTCAGAAGTGGTTTCTGCAGGAGCTAAGCCATTTACCTTTATACATTCTGTCCATTTTCTCTCCCGAATTTATCAGAAGAGATGAACATTCAGGTAGTTGGGGGATGGATGGGAGTATCTCAGCCGAGTCCTTTCTTCTTGGGCCGGCTGGGAAGACGGCATCGGCAGACGGGCTGGAAAGATCTGTAACTCAGGATGAGGAGGAACAAGCTCTTGAGATTAAAGGATGATTTATTGGTGGACTCCCTGTGTTTTTCCGTTCGGCAGCCTGTCCTCTGTCTTCTCTCGCCCTCCTTGAGGTAACCAAGCAGGCTGGGTATCCTCTGGGGCTCCTCGCTTCTTCCGTACTGTTAGCCAGACACGCTGACTCCTGCACATGGAGGGGTGGGGGATTTGAATGAAAGGCCAGCTGGAGGGAATCGCGTGACTTCACGGTCTGTGGGCACTGCGGAGGCCACCCATTGAGTGTGTGTCTAGCACGAGGCTCTGTCAGCAAGAGGTGCCTGCCGTCATCCCAGTCAGCCCTAACCCTGCAATTTAAGACCTGTGCTCGTACCTCCCTGCCCCCGGGCACGTAGGAAGACCATCCCATCGGACCAGGGTGTGACCCGTAAGTGATCATGAGATCCTGTGCTTGGAGAAATTGAACCTGTAAGGAAAGCGAAATGGGAATTTGAATGGGGATATTCAGGAAGCATCCTGCTTGGTTTTTAGCTCAAAATGATTTAGATGACCACTATGACCAGGCTCTTGGAGTTTTCATTTCTTGTCCTAATAATAAGTACAAAATCTTACCAAAGAGGCTAAACATTAAAGATGCTCTTCCCATAGACAAATCTCTCCCTGTGACCTCTAAAAATGACATGAATATTAACACATAAGGTTGTTTAAGCCATTTTTGATTGAGAGCTTTATACCTCTGTGTAGTTACACCATCGGAGCAAGAGGTAGTACTTACCAAATGAGCTCTCTTGAGTTTTTATATTTTTGTGTCTGGGAGGAGGGGGCATTGTAATAAAGAATTTTTTTTTCCTCCTCTTTCCCCCCCAACCGATTTTGCTCTTTATCTACTTTTATAACCTCTTTCCACACCCTGAATTTTTTCTATTTATTTATAATATACATCCTGCTTACTTATATAAACAACATGAGTTGCTTACAATATTATAACACACAAGTTGGGAGAGTGAAGAAAAACACATTAGCAGGGGAGAGAGCATTGTAGCAGGAATCTGAGCTGGGTGTTTCCCACAGCTGAGCCCTGAATGGGAATCTAAGCCTTCTAGAGGCAAAAACAGAAAGCAGTGTGTCAGGTTATGGAGTTCCTTTTAAAATCAGAAGAGCACATGGGTTTTTCTTACTGTCATATTTTGTGCAGGGCATTGCCTATGTCTCTCGAGGATGAGGCTCAGCATACCCCTGCTGTCCCTCCCTCCCCACCTCAAAACGTATAGGAAAACCACTGACAGACCCAGGGCTCCCAGCTGTTGGGAAGCTGAACCTCTTGGTTCCTTCCTGAAAGTGGGTTTTCCTGGAGTTGGTCCGAAGGTGACAGAGACCACTGAGGGCTGGCCTCTAAGTCAGGACTAGCCCAGACTTTTATCCTGCAGACCTGAGTATGATGGGACAGACCTCTGGTGGGAAGTGGGGTGAAATCAAGGGGGATACCCTCGGAGTGTCTTCATCAGCCCAGAAAGGGGAGTCCTACCTTTCAGTCAGGACTAGGAACCTCTTTTCTGGGTTAGGGGCCATGTGGGACCTCCCTCAAAACCCCTGGCAAGTGCGAGTGGTTTTTCTCTGAATACAACCAGTGTGGATAGATACGGATTTTTGGAAGAGAGCGTTGTCAGGGCAGAAGCAGTAAGTAGGAGGCTGTGCTGTCCACCACGATAGCCACCAGCCATGTGTGGCTACTGAGCACTCAAGATGTGGCCAAGTCCACATAGAAATGTGCCAAAAGTATAAAACCTACACCACGTTGCAAACACTGTGGCAGAGTAATGTAAGATCTCTCAACACATTGTACTGATCCCCTGTGGAAAGGATGATATCTTGAATTTCTTGTGTTAAATAAAATATATTACTGAAATTAATTTTACTTATTTCTTTCTACTTTTAATGTGGCCACTTGAAAATTTAAATATGTGGCTCAGGGGGTCTTTCTATTGGACAGCTCCGGTCTAAATACCTAGAACGTTTCCCTAAATATCTGATCACTGCAGATACTCCAAATATCGAAACACTTTTCTGAGGAGTGAAATTCCACGATGTCCTCTAACTCCCATGTTCTCTCTCTGGTTCTCTCTCAACAGATACGGCTCCCCACATAGCATGTCCAGGACTCCGTTAATCAGCAATTCCTTTGTTTTTTGTTTCCCCTCCTACATGGTTTCCATTTTCTTTTATACGTGCTTACCCCAGCCATCTGCAGTACAACCGGTTTCAGATATTTGAGCTGTGTAGAATCTCTGTGTGTACAGATGTGTGCTTGGACTTCTCGCTTCCTGAGAAACCTGAAGGGGCCAATTCCAGAAGATCCACTCAATCCTGGGAATGAGTGCCAGGGCCTAGGCCGTTGGGTGGTTTCTGGGCCATCCTGGAGCCTCCTTCCTCCGCAGTCTGCCATCCCAGCAAATGCCCTAACGTGCCATTCCCTGTGACGGGTGGGAGGCGTTGGAGGGGGCTGGGGGGGGGGGATGTTGGGAGTGGGAGTAGCAACCAAGTGCCATGGAGGCAGGGGGTCATGCTCCATTGCAACTGTCTGGTTTCTTGCAAAACACATTCCTCTATATTTTTAGGGAACAAAAAAAAGTGCTGCTACAAGGTTCAAAATTTTCATTCTGAACACTTTTCAGAAACAAATTACCCCAAAGAAGCATTTTGAATACCCCCGTCACATCTTTGGAGCTGTAAAAGACACCTTTTCGTAGGGCACCTGTTAAAATGCAAAGCAAATTTCTCCGAGGCAGAAAAACAATCTGACAGTAGCAATGTAGAATTTGTTCACTCAAACACATATAAGCAAATGCAAAAAGTCATCAAATCCACCAGAGCTGCTTGCTACTAAACCTGCAGCGACTAGTCTCAGCCAGCCCAGTTTGAACAGCCTTCCTTCAGAAGTGTTGAAAATGCTGCGAAGTTGGATGATTGGAATTGGGGCGACCCGCCCCTCCTGGGGTCCTCCTCCCTGATCCTACCGGAGCAGGCACGCTGGGGATGGCCTCTTGCCTCTCACCATAGGGAACCATCTTAAGCCTCGAGGGGGTACCGCTCAGTGAAATCCAGGATCAATTCCAGCGGTTGGAAAAGGAAGCCTTGGGGCGGGGGAGTGACTGACAACTTTTTGTGCCTATGAATAAGTTGTTATTTTAACCCTTCATTGCTGAATGTTTATTTGACTTCTCTCTTTGGCATCAGATAGATTTCATCTTGGCAAGAATGTGAAGAAATCAGTATGGATGGATTTTTTTTTTTTTTTAACATTTAACTACTGTTTTTTTTTTTTTTTCAAAATACAAATTTAAAAGCTGAATCAACTCTTTCTCCCAGCTAAGGATTTTAAAAGGATTGATTTCCAAGTAGGAAAGTCTTCAGGGAAGCTGACAAGGATTCAATTAAGTTGGTCTTGTGTGCTGCTACTAGTTTTGACAAATTTGAGGTTAAGTCCGTGACAACCAGACCAATGTCCGCGAAAGCACCCATGCCATCTCCGTGCCTGCCCAAGCTGAGGGGGCGGGCACTGTCCCTGCTGCTGTCACCACTGGAATGAAGTGTAGGCCGGGGAGACCTCGAGCTTTCTCTTCACTGTGTGAGCTGTAGTGAGAGAGAGAGAGAGAGTGTGTGTGTGTGTGTGTGTGTGCGTGTGTAAAGCACTGAGGATTCTGAATCAATTTCCACACTTTTCTTGTATAAAATTAACCCGACACAGCAAAGCTGCTTTGACTTAATTTATTTGTTAAACGTTGCACTTTGTTTATATGTGTTTTGTATTGCGGGGGAGGGGAGTAAGGAGAAAGAAGATCAATTCTACTGAAGTATTTATTTCGCAAAGTTGATGATTTTGCATTCATTTACACTTTAAAAATTCTTCTTTTGATTTTCATAAATTCCCAGTACTTGCCCAATACAACAGCTCCATGGCGATTTGCCGTCTGGTAGAAGAGCCCTTGTAGGGCGGGTTTTGCCAACTGTATCAGGTAATAACGTATGCCATAGATTATCATCTTGCTGTGAATGTGTTTGGCTCTGATTTTAGAAGCTAAAACATTGGTCTTGGAGAGGATTGCCAGTTAATAGTTGTCACACCGCTATTGTCTATTATGCAACTGTGTTTATGTGCAGAAATTGAACAAAGGGCTAGAATTCTTTTGGGGGGCTCTCTTGTTATTAGATTGTTTTAAAACCTCCCCAAAGTAACTTTTTCCTGGGCACCCCTTTTCTATTTCTAAAGAGTTGCTTGGCCCTTTCATGTTTCAAAAAGAGCCACACGTCTCACTTGTCCTTCCATATTTCTTGATCTCCACAAGGAACTCACAAAATTCACACGACTTTTATTCACAGAGAAAGTTGGCTTTGATGTCCCTAAAAGATAATTCTGCTACTTGCTGATCAGCCAGTCAGTTCACCTAGCTTCAATCTTTGTAGGACCTCAAAACCAACTTTCCTGCACTTGACTAAAAGGTGGGCGGATGATTGGAATGGATTATACAGCATATTCAAATGGATCCCTAAATATCACTTTGTATGATAAACTAAGACCAGGACCATGTCCTCTATAGGCCACTTTTTTAAAAAGCCACATTTATGCAACTTTTTCATTTTAAAAAAATTCTTACTCCTTTACATTTGTACTCTAACTATAAAACCCACACTTCTGAGTGGCTGAGCCTATGATTATATTTTTGGTTTTATGCTTATTTTTTGTGGGAGAGAGAGAGAGAGAATGTGTGTTTCTCCTCTGTGAATAATTTTGTATCTCATGCTACTTCTTGAAAGTTTACTTTTTGATGCTATAAGGGAATAGCCAGATGATTTATACAAATAATCTCTACCTGCAGGATAGTGGATTATTAAATTAGAGAAATGCTGTTTGGAATATCAACGTTCACGGTTGGATTCAACTTAACCAATTGCATTTTTATAACGTAGTATATTCCTTCATTGACTGTACTATCAATTCATAGAGTGATTTTAAAACTTAAGAAAAAGATATATGTTTGGAGACTAAAATATATTAATGCCAAATGTGTTTTGGTCAGTTACTAGAGAATTCTGTACAAATGCCTCATCTCTTCAAATGCTGTACAGTTTGCTTGTTTGGCAGGTAGTAGGGAGAATAAGTGTGGAGTAAGACTTAAAGGAAATAGTATCATGTGATTACAAAAATTAGAATTTATAGAAATATTGGGATAAACGAAGAAATAAAAATCTTTGTATAGAATGTAGCACCTAGTGACTTTTGATGCCCTAACTTCACATGAAGGAGTGATATTTCTGTCTAAGGCCAGACCAAGCCATCACCAAGGCTCATGGGGGAATTATCAGTCCTCTTTTCCTAGAGGAATAACTGAAAGCCAATAAAAGTCCTAACAGTCCCCTCTTTGAAGTGTATTTATGGGTTTTTTTGTTTTTGTTTTTGTTTTTTTAGCAGGGCAGAAGACATTTAGAGTCTGGCTACATGACATATTGGGGAAGTTTTTCACTGGAAGGGGGCAGGGGGAGGATTTCACTTCATTGTCTCACCCTTAATATCTTTCGTGAGCTAAAGGAACCATCATAGTCTAGAATGGTTTTATATAACACTAACAATTTAGCCTTTCTTAAAGTATTGAACAAGAGCCAGGTAACTGCCAAAGGAAGCCTTGCTCCATGAAGTCTGCTTACACATTTACATCTCGTGTACCAGTTTTAAAGACTTTTTTTCATTGTGTGCAGCTATAAGGGGAATAGGGCATTCTGTAGGATTATACATGTCTAGTTTGTAAAGTATGTAATGTGTACTGCAGAGGTGTGTTCTCTGGGCTTTATGTATCTGTACAGTAGCTTTCATTAAAAAAAATTGTGGACAAACTTGTTTTGGTGGTTTGAGGGGGAAAATGGCCATTTATACCAGGTAATGATGCTGTAATATATAGTACATGTAACAAAAGATCTGGAAGTAACCCTCCCCTGGCCCGTGGAAAATTTTGGTTATCCTCTAGGTTCTAAAATGAAGATGTATGGATACTCTGGCAGACTGCATGTTGTATAATTTGAAAAATACTAAAAGTGGAAAATAAAACTGAGTTAAACTTTGTCTGGTCTGTTTTTTCTTGAGTCATCCTAAAGGCATTCTCATTGAAGGCCTCAAGGCCAGTGTCAGGTAGAACCACTGCTGGCCTGAAAAGAAGAGTTCATTTCAGTAGACAGCCACTCAGCCTCAAAGCATGAGTAAAGTCAGCCTTGACCTTCCTGCTTCCCCCTTGCTCGAATATCTGTTTTTATTTATTTTTTAGTGAGGAACCAGAAAACCTGACATTTGTTCCTTCAGCAATGAAATGAGAGCAACTGATATAAATAAGTGTCTTAAACTTTTTTTCTAAGGTAAGGTTGAGATGAAGGTCAGCAGACCGGGGTAATAGCTGAATTTCTTCTTGTCTGAGTAAGGCACTTATTCCAATAATACTTTAGCATAGTGACTTTCTTCAGCTATTATGTTGGAGCCCTGTCCATGTTGAATGTTGGGAGGTTATTGGCATCTTTGGAGAAGGGTTGGCATGTTTGTGTTCCTGTTTAACCTACCGGAGTATTAACGTATAGGTCTGAGATCTTAGGAGAGGACGTTGGAATGTGAAGCCTTTGGAGAATAATGAAGGGCAGGCTGCAGGATGATTTTAGATCTGCTCTGAGCAAGGAGACTTCTGTAACTCGGGTCACTGGAACCCTGTGGCCACACAGGCATTGCGTATGAGAAATACCCTCATTCGTGGTTTGCTTAATGTTGAGGTAGAGCCAGACAGTAAACTGCTTTAATCAATTAAAAACGGGAAGGATGGATGCCAGGTAAACGTTTGGTAAGTGGAATTGAGGGCATGGCAAATGATGTCTTACCCACCTTGCTTGAAATTGTGATTCTCCGAAGAACTCAGAGGAGGCCTTTTTCCAGATATCAGAGTTGTTAAAGGTGACTTATGTAGTAAAACTTTATATGTAGGTAATATTTAGGCTGAAGCTGTGTATTTAAGATGAGAAGGGAGTCCTCTGAAGGAACCCAATGACAAAGCGAATTTCAGCATCAGTGGGAAATGACCCCACAGGTCCCAGAAAGCGGGGGTTCTGGTGAAACAGGAGGACTGCACAGACACCCACTGTTAACAACACTGTTGTTGTTCCTGCAAGTCTTTCTCAACATTTCCCATTCCATGGAGCTCTGGGAAGTACAGAGACCACGAATATCTGTGGAAGAATGTGGAGCTGGAGCCATAGCCTGCAAAGGTAATTATGGATGATGGGTGAATTGGCGGGTTTAACTGTGGCATTGTGACAGATTACAACTTATGAGTTGTCTTCTGAAGTAGGAGGCATCTCCAGGTGACAGGTCAAGTGAAAATGTGGGCTCATTTGACTAAAGGCATCCCGAGCCATGGGGTTTTTACTCTCCCTTTGGCGATTCCTGTTTCCTCGTCCAGTCTGCAAAGAACTCCCCAATTTCTGTGTGGTTAATTGGGCTCAGAATAGTCAAAGACTTGGAGGAAACTCCTGTGGTTCTTTCCTCTTACGGCACTGTGGATGGCACAGTCTGGAATTCTCCATCTGCTTTGCTTCCCCAGCACCAAGGGCTCTGTTTGGGCGCCCTTCCAAACCCTCACCCTTCCTCATGACCCACTGCACATGATTGTCGTAGGACAACTCTTCAAAAACTGTACCTCAAGTCCTATTTTACTCCTTCAGAACGTATGCAGCCGTTGGCAAACTAGCTCTGGATGCCATGCAACAGCCCTAGAACCTCAAAATGCTCAGAAAGCTGCAGGAAAGAGCCAGTGAATGCCAGAGACTGTTCTGGCTGTGTGCCAGCTACTGTTTTAAGTGCTTTACATGTATTAATCCATCTAATCCTCCTAAGAACCCCACGAGGTAGGCACCAGTATCTCCACTTTAGTGGGCAGGAAACAGGCACAGAGAGGCTTGGTCACTTGCCCAAGGCCTCACAGCTGCGAGGAGTCAGGATCGAAACCCAGGCAGTCTGGTCCCGAGGTCTGTGCTCTGTGTGTGTGTGTGTGTGTGTGTGTGAATAACCAGCAACTAGCTGCAAAAATCCTTTTACA
Source organism: Mustela putorius furo (assembly GCF_011764305.1). Classification (NCBI taxonomy): domain Eukaryota; kingdom Metazoa; phylum Chordata; class Mammalia; order Carnivora; family Mustelidae; genus Mustela; species Mustela putorius. The sequence continues at coordinate 30,339,395 of NW_025422019.1, forward strand.
AAGAATTTATACAAAGTCTTAAACCTTTGCAACTTTTCTGTTTTCTCCCCTCAGAGGAATCCCAAGAATTCCTTGTTATTTGAATTATGTTAAGCAGTCAGATACATCTAGGAAAGAATCAAAGCAATAATGAAAGAGGAGGCCCCACAGCAGGGGTCCCTGACAGTGCACCTCCTAAAGGAAGTCTGTGCCCCAGCGGCTGTCAGGATCTTTCTTCCATGTCAGGATCTTTCTTCCACTTAGAAGGCTGCAGTCACTCCTGGCAGTTCCATACAGGATGCTGTAAGAATTTAACTTCACTCATGCTGACTTTTTTTTTCTCTTTCTCTTTAGGACATTCATGCTCTCTAGTTGCATTTTAAAATATATTTGTCCCCTGCTGTGTCAGCTCCCAGTAAAGCAGGGTTCTCTTGCCCCATCTGGGCCAGCTCTAATGGAAGGTCTGAGGGGTACTGGGTGTGTTCCCCCTCCCTGGGTCTCTGTGAGGCCTTGGAGGAGACTGCTGAGAGGAGCTGCCCTTCCCTCACCTCCATCCTTGTCAGGATGATTAATAGAGTCTCCTTTTAATGCCTTAAGTTTAGAAGAAGTACACATGCCAACCATACCACACATGCATCTGCAGGTCCAACTACAGAAAGGAGCAGAAACCATACAAGTGGGGTTCCCTTGTGAGCACTCCCCACCCTGCTTTACCACAGACTCCATTTACTTGTGCCTCTCCCGTCTGCGGGTGCTTCTAATGGGCTTCTGCGGAGCTGGGGCGGGAGGCTGGTGGTGGATTCCTCTAGGTCACGGGTGGCTACCTCCTCCTGGCAGGTAGGCTGCTGACCTGCGGACCCCATTACCAGCCTGGCCTCTCTGCTGCCCTGCAGCGCCCCCTTCTGGGACATGCCCGCAAAGGCAGGATACCCCGGACCAATAAGCAATGGCACTGTTCAGTAATTCCAAACGGAAACAAGGAGGGACTTGGGACCTGGATACCGCTCTACTTCGCACTGACCAACGGTGACGTTGTTTAGCTGTGCAGCATGTCAGTGAACTCATCCCCATACCTGAATTACGGAGACGTTCAGCCCACCTCTCTCTACTCTTCACATATGGTTGGAGGATCAGACGAGAAATTGTGTGCAAGCATTCTAGAAAGTGCTACTTAAATCGAAGAGATTGCTGTGTTAAAAGACAAAATTCAACGGAGTACATTTTAAAGGTCTTACTGGTTTTATTCAGTGATTCATGAATTGGGCAACATGAATCTAGCAGACAGGAGCTCGAAGGAGTGGTACAGAATGGAAGACTTAGGGGGAGGAGGGAGTGGGAACAAAGAGGCAGAAAGCAGAGTAGTTCTGGCAAGGTCACTTTCCTTCAGGGGATGACAGGGGTCTGCTGGGCCAATAACCAACCTAGTGCTGACTAGGTGATTCCTAGCTGACCGCTTTAAAGAGTCCATTTCCCGGAGAGCTGAAACTGTAAGTGTCGGTTTGCACTTAGGGTTAAGTGACTCCTTTGGGGGCCTGTTGTATTGTTCTTCATAGTTATTATCAAAAATTTCCTGGGAGAAGGTATTTTTACCTTGGACCCCAGCGAGGCCTTTACCCATCACCGCTGCTACTTAGTGTAGGAGACCCTGGGAATCATCTGATCTATTCAGTGAGTCAGATCTCCTTGTAGCCCTCCGTCTAGGGTTCTTCCTTTCCCACACTTTCCCCCTCCTTCCTTTTGGGGGAAGAGCTGCTCTTAGACTGTTTCACCGGGATGGAAGACTCCATACCCTCTCAGTAATGGCAGTGAGGAGGGTTTGGGGCCGGTGTCCATCTCTGTGCCTGGGAAGGGTTCACACCCCAGGCTCCTGTGCGTGTTCTGCCCTCGAGGTCCTGACACTGCCTCATGAATCAAGTCCTCTCTGCATCTCAGAAATCACTGAAATGATTTCTGAAAGCCTACATCCCTGCAGCATCTTTATCGGAGCTTAACAAGCTCCCCAAAGTGAGACGAGAGGCACTCAAGGAGTCACTTAGCAGAGCCGGAACACAAAAGCACACTCAGCTTCTGCCAGCATCTGGAAGCAAGCCGTCTGCTGCCTCTGCTAGGAAGAGCCTGGCGTCTGAAAGCTCTGCCCCTGGCCCCACATGGGGGGGGCAGGTACTCGCTGTGCCACGCGGCCATTCTGTCATCTTCAGCACGTGCGTCAGCTGCTCCTAAACACAAGACTCAGGGTCATGACCTCTGCTTTCTGCTTGTCTCTGTTCAGGCCATAAACCTAAGAGAAAACTGAAATCCAACAGGTGAAGTCACCTAAGGTCACATGGTTAGTTTTGTCTCTAGAGCCCACATTCCTTCTATTACAGTCCTCCGTTTGCCCATCTCAATTTTCTCATTCCTGAATTCCCCTATGACTTGTAAGTCAATAGTGTCTTTTATTTTTTTTAAAAAAAGATTTTATTTATTTATTTATTTATTTGAGAGAGACGGTTGGTGATCTCCAGGCAGAGCAGGTGCACCAGGCTCCAACCGTCAGGACTGTGTCACTCTGGTGATCAAGAGTGAACTCCGGCAGGTTATACAACAGAGTTCTGGTAGTCCCCACCCTTCCCTGTATTAACTGAAAGCCTCTGGTACTATGCATGGCTCATGATAGCAGCTAGTTCTTCAAGCGCGTTCTGGAATCTTTTCACAAGGTATGGGTGAGAGTGGTACTGTTATTCTCCCCATATACAGATGAAGAAACTGCAGTATGGAGAGGTTTAAGTGCCCAACATCACAGAGCTAGGGAGTGGTGGAACTATCTTGAGAGTCTATTTGCTTAACCAAGAGGCTAAGTTTCCCTGGGTTACGTGGTTACCAAGGAGCATAGAGAGACTAGGCTAAAATCACATTTCACTCCCCGACCAGAGCTTATCCACAGACCTAAGCCACATACATATAGGAACAGTTGAAATCATGTGATGAACTCAAAGTCTTCTGCCAAAATGTTAGCATTCATTCATTCTTTCCAGAAATATCCAAGCACCTGCTTTGAACACAGCATTGTTTTCAGAACTGGAGAAAAGTGGTGAATAAGACAAGACAGAGTCTTTATTCTCTTACAGGCAAATTATGAACTACTGAAGACCACTTTCTAATATAATTTAATATGTTTAAGTGCTATGAAGAGAATAAAACAGGGTGCTGTGACAGCAAGTGTCTTGTGTCTGCTTTGAATGAAGTAGTCAGGGAAGGTCTCCCTGAGGGTGACTAAGGGAGCCGGCATACAAAGATCTGGAGACAGTTCCTAGCAAAGAGATAGCAAGTGCAAAGGTCCTGAGGAAGATTTTCTTGGTGTGTTAGTGGTAATCACACTCTGATTTTACACAAGGAATTTTCTCCACGCTGGTATTCCATTTCCTCATTGATCTAGCAAATTAAAAAGAGGATCAGTATGTTTGTGTTATCTTCAAAAGTAAGAAGTAAATTTGGAATAATTAAGAACTTTTTTCCTGGGTTCAGAAATACAACACCAAAGACATTTGGACATTTTTTTTTAACATTTTTTTTAAAGATTTTATTTATTTATTTATTTGACAGACAGAGATCACAAGTAGGCAGAGAGGTAGGCAGAGAGAGAGGAGGAAGCAGGCTCCCCGCTGAGCAGAGAGCCCTATGTGGGGCTAGATCCCAGGACCCTGAGATCATGACCTGAGCCGAAGGCAGAGGCCTTAACCCACTGAGCCACCCAGGCGCCCCCATTTGGACATTTTTGTAGCCAGCAATTTGGAAGCAGACCCAAAACTTTCAGTGCTTGCTCTGGAACCCAACTGAAAGAGGGCAAGCAATCTCCAGCTGATGTGTTGTAGAAAGCCAAGCAGATTCACACTGATCGGTGGGCCCTGAGAGTGTAAGGAATAGTACTGAGGAATAAGTATGGAAAAACTGATTTGCTGCCCAGCTTCAAGGTCAAGCACAGGCCTGAAGGGGCCACCTGCATCGTTTTATAGTCTTCTTCTTAGGGAAATGCAGCTTCTACAGTTTGCCACCCAGGAAATTGTGCATGCTGGCCTTGTATGTGAGAGATATGCCCAATCTGCTTCGGGGAGGTTATTTCAACTTTCCGCTATGTTAGGATTCTGTGATTGATGAACCTCAAAAACTCCAGGAACACCTATGTATTCTTGGCTGTCCTTGGTAAGCACGAAGAGAATTTCACCAACTGAAATGAAAAGGTTCCGGATTTTGTCTGATCATTCTTGAGCCCACATTTTTGGATGTGCCTGAAATGTAACTTTGATAACCATCCTTGCTGCCTGCTGTAGCTGCCTCTTCTGTTTTTTGTTGTTTTGTTTTTTTTTTTTGGCTTCAGACTCATTTCTTGCCAAGATCCATCAGGAAAGACGTAGTTCCCACCATGGGCCTCACACAACTAAATGGCACCAGACTGAAGTTCCCTGTTCAGTGCCTAATTAGCCTGTGGCTGTAGGAAGTGGAACAAAGCGTCTACATTTTTGTAGGATGTCACTTGAAAGTGTTCACTGAATAGCCTCAGCTGTTCAAATAGTAAAGCTGCATACAGTGGGGTGTGTGGAGGGGGCGGGTCCTGGGGGAGCAGTTCTGGCAAGAAAGGTCTAGGCTCCTTGAGATTTAAAGGGCTAACACGGAGGTGGCTGCATATTTTTTTTCCCCTCAAAATAGAAGGCTAATTTCAAAATGGGTGAAGGGGAAGGGGAGGTACAGGCTTCCAGTTATGGAATGAATAGGAATTAATATGGAATGAATAGGACGTGGCAACATGCACGTTAATGGGATTAGGATAGTTGTGCACTGAGATGTTTGCGCCCCTCGTGAGCACAGCTTAATGTATACACTTGTGGATTCACTATGTGGTACACCCGAAACTAGGGCCACACTGTGTGTTACCTGGGCTTCAATTAAATAAATAAGGAGAAAAAATAAGTTTGGGGAAAAAAGCCTTCTGTTGTACTTAGAGTGCTGCTCACGGGAACCTGGGCTGTGGAGAGAGGAGCATTTCCCTTCTTTTGTTCAGGGGAGGTGAGGGCTTGACTCAGAGGGAAGGGAGGCTGGTCCATGGTTGTGAGGTGGAAGCTGCTTCAAAATGAACGGGTCCCCAGGCTGATTTCTGCACTTGAGAAGTTGGATGAGACCAGTTTCCTAGGCTTGCCTGTAGGTGAGTAGCACTCTTATTCAAAACCACTCCGCTGTCCTGACTCGGAATTCTCAGGCACAGTGACCTGCGTCTCGAGCAGGCATCCCCAGTGATCCCCCTCCTCACAGGGGTCTGGGAGCAGTGGCCTGCACCACCTCTGACAAGTCTTCCACCTGTAAGACTCTTTGCTAAGGCTTGAAGGCAGTGATTCCTAACCAGTTTTGAGACCCAGACCTATTTGCAAATTTAAGGAGAGCTGTGGATGCTCTCGTTCACAAAAATGTATGTAGACACAGAATGCTGAATCCAGTACCAGGGTCTATAGATCTGGATTAAGATATAATACCCTGAAGTCAGCTCTCAGAAGAGACACTAAGCATTTAGAACTGTGCCTGGGCTAAAGTAGAAACTCAGGGCTTAAGCCTGGGCTAAAGAGTTTAGCCTGGGCTAAAGGTGGTTCTATGTATGCCTCCCAGCACCTATGATATACTAGTACTATCTTCATTTTATAGACGAGTGAACTGGGGCATAGAGAGATTAACATACCTGGTTAAGTGGTGGCTGGATTTGAACCCAAGCCCACCTGAAAACAAAGCCAGTGAACTTAAAATTCTGGGTGACCTAATGAAGTCATTATCATATTTGCCTACCTGAATTCATGGCTCTTTCTTTCTTTTTTTCTTTTTTTTTGTAAATATTTTTATTTATTTATTTGACAGAGAGAGAGAGAGATCACAAGCAGGCAGAGAGGCAGGCAGAGAGAGAGGGGGAAGCAGGCTCCCTGCTGAGCAGAGATCCCGATGCGGGACTCGATCCCAGGACCCTGGGATCATGACCTGAGCCGAAGGCAGCGACTTAACCCACTGAGCCACCCAGGTGCCCCATGGCTCTTTCTTTCTATTGCTCACCACTCTCCTACATCTCTCCTGTGTGTGTTATAGTTAACTGAGCAGCTACTACGTGCCAGGAACTATCCTAGGCACTTCATGTATATTGTTTCATTGAAAAAATGTGCTCAGAAAATGATGTATAGTATTGGGGGCACACACTGAGAAGGTAAAGGTAGGGAGAAAAAGGTAAATAATATCTCAAGGCCCAGAAATTTTCTGGTTATTTTTTGGATGATTTCTCTTTCACTGCGCAATCAGAGGACCAGAGATAGAGAAGAAACGGAACATTTCCTAGTTCAGATATCATTTGCCCAGGGACTAGCATAGAATGGTAACATGCATGGTCATTGGCAAGGATTAATTAATTCTAGACCCTTAAGAAGTCTATCAGCGGTTTTGTCCTACTTTCAGCACTTAACTGTGTCACCAGATACTAGCTGGCTCCCTTTGCACTGTCAGTCTGAGCCACATTAAAGGAAGTACAAGACCTGTTTACTGAGCAGGTGCTTTGTGCTGGCTCTGTGCTCAAGCCTTTAACGGCATTCTTTCACTTAACCTTACAATGGTATCAGACTTTCTTGTTTCAGATCCTCCTTTCAACCCAAGAACTTCCAGCTGAGATCTTGTCTGATTTCATGCCTGCAGGTTTTCCCAGTGGGAGAAACACACAATTAGACAATTAGGGAACTTGCCCAGGGCTACTCAGCAAGCCCTGGGTTGGGTGGGGGGAGGGAGGATTTGGGGGTGGGGCGGAGAAGGCGAGAGAAAATGAAGGGACGCCCGGGCAGAACTCTTGCCTTCCTGATGATCATTCCCAGGCCCGTTTGGGTGGCATCCCTTACCAGACTGGCCTGGCCAAGATCACACACTCTAGTGGAAAGATCCTCAATCACGGATGCACGTGCTGCTCTGAGTGAAACCAGGACACAGGAAGGGCTGGGCCCAGTTTGTGTGGGTGAGAACTGCAGGGGCTCCCAAGCCCAGTCCCATGTGCTGATGCAAGTGGCTGTCCCAACCGCAGGACCCTTCACAGCCCCACCCTGGGACACCAGCCTCCCCACCTACCGCACAGGGGAATACAGCTGGAGTAGGTAGGGCACACCTAGGTGGGGCATTTTCTGTAACTTTTACAAGGCTGGCCTTTCCCGGTGTGAAGCAACTAACCACTTCTTAAATACCCATTTGCGCCAGACTCACTGATGAAGCGGGATCAGGGTGGGGGAGGGGGCGGGGGTCCAGGCCCTAAGAATGTTAAGCCTATTGTTGGGGGTATGGGTGGAGCAGACCACTTGGCCCTGACCTCACCTTAACAGACAGCATCTAATTATGGCTTTGAGGTTTAATAGACAGAGAAATACACTGAAATAGTTCTAAGCAGGAATGTTCTCCACGCAACTTCAAAGTTGTGCTGTGTTTCCTGTAGTGTGCTTAGAATGGGTTTCTTTAGTGAATCTTGATATTAATTTGTGAGTAGCAGCAACACACAACATTGTGTGTGTGTGTGTGTGTGTGTGTGTGTGTTAAGGCCATTCATTTGCCCAGTGGAAAAAATACACCACACTCTTTGTATTCTATTCTGATACCTGTTCTTTGTTTGTTTGTTTAAATGGAATTTATTTATTTATTTATTTATTCAGCATAACCTCCATACTGAACACGGGGCTCAAACAACTCACAACACCAAGATCAAGGGTCCTATGTTCTACTGACATAGCCAACCAGGTGCCCCACACTTTTTTTTTTTTTTTTTTAACTGTCAGGGCCTCGGTAAGTGTGAGTGTCTCATATCACACTTGCCTTCTGAGAGGCCTGGAGAGGCCACCAATTAGAGATCTCAGCAGAGGACCCTTTCTGTAGAAGTTGTATCCCCACTCAAGGCTTCCTGGCTATTGGACCCACCATCACCACAAACGCCTGAGGCTTAGCTCTGCTACTAGCTGGGGGTTCCTGGGTCAGAGTTACAAACTCTCAGCTGTTTCCACAAGGGCAAAGCTGGCAGGACAACATTATATTTCTGAGTAACCCTGCCTGTGACATCTTCAGAAATTAAAAGATTTGCTTCACAGTTTACAAAGATGCCCAAGGGGTGTGGACTCCCTCAAGCCAGCTGCCTGGCAGGCCGTGGGAGGGGAGGCAAGCAGTACAGAAAGGAGAGGTGGTGGCTTGGAAGCCTGGCCTCTTGACTCTGGGTTCTCACTGAAAGTAGGAGAGATGCTGGGGCAATTCTGGCCTGTAAGGACCAGCAGAAGGCTGGACTCAGAAGACCGGGCCACGCCTCATTTGTGCACCAAGTATTCACTGAGCACATGAGCTATCTTGGATTTGTTCAAGTCTTTGGTTATTTAACAGTGGACAGAGGAGATTCCTCCCCTCTTGAGGGAGGATATCATTACCTGAAATGATCTTATTTATAGCTTAATGTTATTTTATGGAAGGGTTGGACGTCATCTGAGCCCACCGTGGGTGAGGTGCAGATGGCTTAGTGTGGGATGGTCAGAAAAGGCCTGAGTTCTTACAGTTCTGAACTAAGTCACCTGGGCCCCAACCCGAGGGTCTCAGTTCTGGGTTCTCGGTTTGTACATCCCCCAAATAAAGGGGTTGGCTTCCACTCTTCGCACTGTTGGTCGCTTGGTCCGGTCAGCCTCACGCTCTGTGTTCCATTTCCTGAGCGGGTCAGGCTGGAAACAGACCGGGCCGTGGCTCCCCGCCGCCTCGCAGGCATTAAGCGACCCGGTGTCACCTAACAGGAGGTCGCCCGGGCCTCCCTTCAACCCGGCGGAGGATCCCTGAGGTTCCCAGAGGAGGCTGAGCCCCGGGCGGCTCGCTCCCGAGCGGGGCCCACCTGTCCGGGCCGAGCCCCTCGCGGGCGCCCCAGGTGGCTCAGGCGGGGAGGAGCCGCGCCCCGCCCCGCCCCGCCCCGCGCGGCCGGAGCCAACGCCGGCCCCCGGCGGGCGCGCTCGGAGCGGTGGCCGGGAGCCGGGCTGGGGTGCCGAGAGGCCCCGCGGGTGCGGGCGGTGCAGGTGAGCGGGGAGGCCGCGGCCAGCTGGGGGCGGTGGTCGGCCGGGGCCGGGGGACCCCGCGCGGGGGACATGCGGAACCGCGCGGCTGCGGCGGGGCCGTGGAGGGCCGCGGTGCCGTGGAGGGGCGGGGGTCCCGAAGCCTCCGGGGGGGCTAACAGCTGGGAACACCTGGACGGGGCGGGGGCGGGGGCGGCGGAGGGTCTCCTGCTCCGCCAGGGCACCTCCGAGCGTTTGCCTGGCGCTGGTGGGGAGCGGAGAGGCTGGGGGGCCGGGCTGCTGGGGAGAGCCGGAGCTGCGGCTGGGGTTCGGGCGGCGGAGGAGCCCAAGTCGCTCCCGCCTCTCTCTCTGCGGCGCCGCACACGGGCCCGCGTCCTGCCGCTGCTCTGCCCGGCTCTTTACTTTTGGTGGTGGCGGTGATTAAAGACCTACGCGCCCGGGTTAGTTTGTTCCCTGGGCGCTGAGTATGCTCGGCTGCTCTGACTCTAGGGGCCTTTGGTGGGAAGACTGCAGGTCTGTGTGCCCTGGGGCGTTGTGGAGATGAGGGTGGAGGTGGAGGGCCTCCATCTCCCAGGACGCAGCCATCCAAGAGAGAAGGAAAAGGTCTCGAGTGCTCTTTAAATTCCAGTTACTAGCTATGTGAGCTTGAGCAACTTGCTTCACTTCGCTGATGCTCAGTTTCCTCAAAGGCAAAATGGGCATGATAGTCATTAAAATAGCTTTAAGTTATCTCATGTTCATAAAGTGCATGGCACGAAGCTTGGTGAAAGTTCTCTCCATTTTTTCCCTATGTGATAGTGTAACACTCTATGCCTCCCAGAGGTCTCCGCACATTTCTGAACAGAAGGGGGATCCAGGAGGCTTAGATTACCCTCCTTTAAGGTGAAACCCTAGTGTGGTGGCGGTGTGGTGTGTGTGTGTGTGTTTTGGGGGTGGCATTTCTTTCTTTCTTTCTTTTCCCTTTAATCACTCTGACTTATTCACTGCTAAGCTACTTTCAGGCTCTTTTACTTCCTGATGCCATCCTAGAGGCAGTCGATCGGAAGGTGCAGGTAGAGGGGTGTTATCAGCCTGCTTTCGCCATTATCAACTGTGTTTGTCAGAATTCTTTTGAGTTGGGTGTTGGTCATTTGAAAATTGCCTGATGTAATATGGAAATTGGGTCACAGAAATGAAAAAGTCTGAGGGTTTTAGCTTCAGGCATGGCTACATCCAGGGGCTCACATGAGGTTGCAGGCATCATTCTCTCTCATACATGTCTTAACTCTTTTCGCCTTCTGTGATGACTTTTTTTTTTTTTTTTAAGATTTTATTTATTTATCAGAGAGAGAGAGGGAGAGAGAGCGAGCACAGGCAGACAGAATGGCAGGCAGAGGCAGAGGGAGAAGCAGGCTCCCCGCTGAGCAAGGAGCCCGATGTGGGACTCAATCCCAGGACGCTGGGATCATGACCTGAGCCGAAGGCAGCTGCTTAACCAACTGAGCCACCCAGGCGTCCCTGATGACTGGTTTTTAATATGAGGTGATAAATAGCACTGGCGACTTCAGGTTCATCCGCTCCTTGGGGTGGGGGGCTGGGGGGGGGGAGAGTCTCTCTCTTCTTCCAACTTTTTTGTCCTTACAGCAAGTCTTACTGATAGGCTAGACTAAAGCTGGGCCAAGTCATCTCTGTGCATAGGGAGTGGTGGTAAGAGTGATATGGATATTCACAATAGGAGTGAATACTTTACCCAGGTGTCACCAGTGCCTGGGGGATTTGTTCAGCTCCAGTTCAGCTGCTGGCTGGAGAGGGGCAGTTCCCAGTGAGAAGTTGTATAAAAATAGTACATGTCCATTGCACTCTCTCTGCCTTTGCTCATCACCACCTAGACGAAGTCTGTAGTAGAGTGTAGACAGCCTGGGTGCCATATTCAATCTGTCAGTCATCAAGTCTTTATCCAGGCATGGAAAGCATCCTGTGTGTTCATCCTTCCATTCCTTGTTTTGTTGATCATTCGTTCAATAGGACTAAAATGGAGTCACTTATGCTAAGCCCAAACTGAGTCTTAATTTCAGTAAGCCAGGGCTTCTGCCAAGGGTGAAAATGCTTCTTTGGAGAAGCTCACAGTCTGGCGGGAAAGGCAGATATGCAGATAACAGTGCTTGGGACCGTTTAACTGTCTGGCATAGAGTGAAGACTTCCCAAGGAGACTGTAGTGGTGCTCAGAATTGGAGATAGTAGGGCTGCTTGAGGAGAAAAGCCCGGAGGGACTTCCCAGGCCATTGTGGTGGGGAATCAGTGCTTGCTGTTGTAAGTTACTGTCCATCCAAGAGAGAAGGAAAAGGTCTCGAGTGCTCTTTAAATTCCAGTTACTAGCTATGTGAGCTTGAGCAACTTGCTTCACTTCGCTGATGCTCAGTTTCCTCAAAGGCAAAATGGGCATGATAGTCATTAAAATAGCTTTACTGTCTCACTTAAAAAGTCTGCAGGAGGTGGTTCACGGTGGTCACGGCCCTCTTGGTTGGATTCGCTTGCTTTTCCCTGCTCTGCCACAGGTTGATTATGGTTCTATCAGGGCTGCGGCTGGTAACATCCCAAACAGAAGGGAGGGATGGTGTTTGTCTAGAAAACAAAGGACAAGATTTCCCAGACATTCCCTAGGTCATTGGCCAGGATGGTCATATGGCCACCTTAAACCAGTCACTGGTGAAAGAGAAGAAGGTGGGCTATGATTGTTTTATCCATGCCATCTTCTGGAGCTGAGAGAGGGGCTCACCTTCCACACACTGATGCCCCTTATCTGAACAACGCTGCAGTTCTGCTAGCAAGGGAGGAAGGGAGTTTGCCTCTCAGGCTGTTAGGTAGGCAGTCAGTCTGTGGTTTTTCCCACAGGCAGGGACAGATGGTGAAAGGGCTGGCCTGTATGGGCAGTCGGGAGAAGTGCAGGACAATAGAAGTACAGGGTGTAGCTGAGGGCAGAGAAAAGTGAGGCGGGAGACACCGGCAGAGACACAGGTAGAGACTCGACTTTAACATAGAGTACCCAGTGTGCGAGATATCATTCTGGCTATCGCCAAGAAGCATAAATCTTGATCCCATTCTTCAAAGAATTTACACTTAAAAATTTTTTTCTGAGCTTTTCATATTCCTGTTGGCAACAGCAACAGTGGCTTACTCTATGGTGATGATTCGGTAGGGGTGGGTTAGGGTGGAGGAGTTGGGGTTGGGGGGATGCGTATAGTTTGAAAAAGCCTCACAGCTGGTTCTGGTCTGTGTCTCAGTCCCCAGCACCTCCCCTTCACCATCTCCTGTACTTCCCGTTGAGAACACTTGCTTGTTCCAAATCATGGCTTCATTTCAGTATTGTTACCTGTCTTCAAACTAACAGGCTGGGACTTGGTGAAGATGCAGTCAGTGGGAGATCCTGGGCAAGAAAACAGTTGTCCTGATAGTAAAATCAGTGGGCGAATTGTCTGTAGTTGTTTTGGTAGGAAACCAGCCTCAACTGCCTATTGCTTTTAAAACATTTAGCCTGTTTTCACTGGAAGTGTGAAGTGAGTGCTGCTTTTTGTTTCCATCTGATATGGCTGATGTTGGTGGACATTTGGAGTTAGATTGGGCAACAAGTTGTGCATCCTCCATATCTTGTTGGCACAGAAATTGGCAAAAAGACTTGGTCACTAATCCCGAGAGGAGGGAGTGGAGGGTAGCATATTTTCCATCAGCAGTGCTGTTATGGGATGTCCAGGATCACTGGAAAAACATGAAGGAATGGGGAGGGAGAGATGTCTTGGGAAGTCATTGGTTCACAAATATTTAATTGAGCATCTACTGTGTGCCAGACCCTGTTTCCGGTGCTGAGGGTAAAAGAGTACACAAGAAAGACAAATCTCTCTGCTCATCACACCTACAGTCTACTAGAAGGGAACCTATTTATTTATGTTTTGTCTCATTTTTCAGGTGAAGAGAAGTACTAAGAGAGAAATAAGTTATTGTCAGAGGGGAGGGGGGTGAAGGGTGGGCAGAATGGCTGAAGAGGAGTGGAAGATACAGGCTTCCAGTTATGGAATGAATAAGTCACAGGGATGAAGCATACAGCATAGGGAATATAGCCAGCCGTGTTGTAACGGCTTTGTATGGTGGGGGCAACTGGATTTGTGGTGAGCATAGTGTAACATATAGGCTTGTTGAATCAGTCTGTTGTATATCTGAAACTAATGTTACATTATGTGTCAGACATACTCAAATGTAAAAAAAGACTCTAAAAAAATAAAACTGGGTAAGAAAAGAGTGCAATAGTTGGAAACAAGCTGGGCATAGTGCTGGAAATCTTCAAGGTTTATTCTTTCTCTGGTTTCCAGTGGAGAAGTATGGCCCGAGCCGGCATGATATTTGGGAGGAAAAGACATTCACTTGGAAGAAGAGGATTATATGTTGAATAACTTGATTTTAAAAGATTTCTTTCACACAGAATCTCTTTGTTTCTTTGTTATACTTCACATTGTTCCCAAACATGATTTACAGTGACTTACAAAATGTGGTACCAGTGGTGAGAAATAAGTGAAGAAATATGAGCAAAGGGAAAATAAGAGTAATTTCTTTCATCATTGGGTTCCAGAATTGTTTAGTTTTGGTATCAGGGAGAAGGAGGAAGTATGGTGATTAAAAATGTGATTCATGCTCAGGGTTCATTATTTAAAAGGTGATAAAATAATTTTTAAAAAAGATTTTATTTATTTATTTGACAAACAGAGACTACAAGTAGGCAGAGAGAGAGAGAGGGAAACAGGCTCCCCGCCAAGCAGAGAGCCCGATGTGGGGCTCAATCCCAGGACCCTGGGATCATGACCCGAGCCGAAGGCAAAGGTTTTAACGCACTGAGCCACCCAGGCACCCTGAGAAAATAAATTTTTATGCCTCAGAAAGTTACAACTTTTTTGTTTGTGTGTTTAAAGAGTCAGTTTTTTTTTTTTTTAAGAATTTATTTATTTATTTGACAGAGAGAGATCACAAGTAGGCAGAGAGGCAGGCAGAGGGAGAGAGAGAGGAGGAAGCAGGCTCCCTGCTGAGCAGAGAGCCCAATGCGGGACTCGATCCCAGGACCCCGAGAACATGACCCGAGCCGAAGGCAGCGGCTTAACCCACTGAGCCACCCAGGCGAAGAGTCAGTTTTATTTGATGGGAAAATTAGTCTCTTTATGAAGGGCTTATACAAAATTTATCTCCTGAGTTCAATTAAAACTAATAGTTTATTTTTTTTAGGTCAATATAAACTACATCAAGGGTTGACAGAGATCAAAAGGCTAGTTCTGGATCAAATGAAATGGTCCAAAAAAAATTTGTGAGGAGTTTTGTTTAGACTCTTAATGGACCGGAAAAAATACACAAATTCAAATAAAAATTTAAAGTCTTTAAATGTTATGTAGTGGTAATTTTGATTGCCTATTTTTATTGGGTTGTTTGTTTTCTTATTGTTGAGTTTTGAGAGTTCTTTACCTAATTTGGATGTAAGTTCTTTGTCAGAAACGTGTTTTGCCTGAATTTCTCTCAGGCTGTGCCTTATATTTTTATTCCCTTAAGGGTGTCTTTCTCCAGGCAAAAGTTTTCAGCTTTGGTAAGCCGGTTTTTCAATTTTTATTGCGAATCAAACTTGTTGCTAGTATATAGAAATGTAATTTTTTAAAAGCTTTATTTATTTATTTTAAAGAGAGAGACTGAAAAAGAGAGCGAGTTAGGGGACAGAGGGAGAGAGAGAGAATCTCAAACAGACTCCCCACTGAGTGTGGAGCCCAATGTGGGGCTCTACCTCACAACCCTGAGGTCATGACCTGAGCCAAAATAAAGAGTCAATCACTCAACTCAACTGAGTCACCCAGGCACCCCTGCAATTGCTTTTTATATATTGACATTACATTTGGTTACCTTCCTAAAGTCACTTATTCTAGGGGGCTTATTTGTAGATTCTTTGGATTTTCTACACAATCATGTTATTGGTAAATAAAGACAGTGTTATTTCTTCCTTCCCAGTGTGGATGCCATATATATATATATATATTTCTTATTGCACTGGCTAAGAATTCCAGTATAATGTTAAATAGGAGTGGGGAGAGAGAACATTCTTGCCTTGTTTGTTGTCATGGGGAAGAAATAATCAATTTTTCACTATTAAGTATGATGTTAACTGAGGCTAGATGCCCTATGAGGTTAAAGAATTTCCATTGTATTCTGAGTTTACTGAGATTTTTTATTTTGGATCGATTTTGAATTTTGTTGAATGCTTTTTCTCCATCTGTTGACAAGATCATGTGATTTTTTTCTTCATATTTAATACAGCAATTTTTACTGATTGATTTTCACACATTGAACCAATCTTGTATCTCTGGGATAATTTCACTTGGTTGTGATGTATTTTTGGAAGAGGCTGTGCAGGATTGGTATTATTTCTTACTTTAGTGTTTGGTAGAATTCATTAATGAAGCCATATAGGCCTAGAGTTTTCTTTTGATAGGTTTTAAACTACAGATTTAATAGGTATGGGTGCACTTAAGGATGCCTATTTCTTGATAAGTTTGGGTAGTTTGTATTTTTTAAGGAATTGTTCTACTTCACGTAAGTTGTCAAATATATATCTCCATAAGATAGAATTTTTTGTGGTCTTCTCATATCATCCACTTAATGTCCATGGAATCTATAGTGATTTTCTCCTTTCATCCCTGATACTGGTAATTTGTGTCTTCAATATTTTTCTTACTCTATCTAGAAGGTTATTAATTTTATTGATCTTTTCAAAGATCCAGATTTTTGGTTTCATTAATTTTGTCTGTTTTTCTACTTTCGATTTTATTGCTTTCTGCTCTTTTCTTTAATACTTCTTTCTCCTTGCTTTGGGTTTAATTAATTAATTAATTAATTTAGTTGTTTTCTTAATAGCTCATTTTACTGATCTGAGATTTTTCTTCTGTTTTAATGTAAGCATTTAGTGCTATACATTTCCCTCTAACCACTGCTTTAGCTGCATTCCACAATTTTGTTATGTGTATTTGCATTTTCACTTATTTAAAATTAAAATATTTAAGAATATTAAGAGAATTCCTCTTAATCCACATGTTATTTGACTGTATATCATTTGATTTTTAACTATTTGGGAATTCTCCAGAAGTCTTACTGTTATTGATTTCTAATTTAATTCTGTTATTGTCTCACAGTATAATTTGCATGACTTATATCCTTTTAAATTTGCTCACCTTTGTTTTATGCCCCAGAATGTGGTCTGTCTTGGTGAGTGTTCAATGTGTACTTGAAAAGGATCTGTATTCTGCTATTTTCGGGTAGAATGTTCTGGAAATTTTAGGTCTTCTTTGTCCTGATTTTCTGTCCATTTGTTTTATCAATAACAGAGAGGCATGTTGGAGTCTCCAACTATAAATGTGGATTTTTCTTTTTCTATTTCTTCTATTTTTGTCCTATCACTTTTTGCTTCATGTATTTTGATTATCTGTTCTTAGGTGCATGCACATTCAGGACTGTTATGTCTTTTGGAGAACTGATCCTTTTATTATTATGTACTATTCCTCCTTTTCCTTGTTAGTATTCCTTGTTCTGGGTTCTACTGCTTTGGGTGTTCATAATATAGTTACTCCAGCTTCCTTCGTTTAGTGTTTGTTTCCTGTATCTTTTACTTTTCTTTTACGTCTAGCCTGTCTGTGTCTGTATATTTAAAGCAGGTTTCTTGTAGACCTCAGAGTCTTTCTTTTTTCACCTATTTGACAATATCTATTTTTCAGTTGGTGTGTTAGACTATTCACATTTACTATGCTGTTAAACTTAATTAAAATCTGCCATTTTGCTAGCTTTTGAGCCACCCAGGCACCCCCTCCTTTGTTTTTGAAATTTATTTCACTGGGTCTAGAATTTGGGGTTGACAGTTTATTTTTTCTTTCAGCACCTTAAAGACACTGCTTTATTGACTTCTTACTTGCATGCTACTGACAAGATATCTTCTACAATCCTTATCTTCTTTTATATTTAGTGTTTTATTTTTCTACCACTACTGTCAAGATTCTTTTTGTTGGGGCACCTGGGTGGCTCAGTGGATTAAGCCTCTGCCTTTGGCTCAGGTCATGATCTCAGGATCCTGGGATTGAGCCCCACATTGGGCTCTCTGTTCAGTGGGTAGCCTGTTCCCCAACCCCCAGCTTACCTCTCTGCCTACTTGTGATCTCTGTCTGTCAAATAAATAAAGTCTTTTTTTTTTTAAAGATTCTTTTTGCCTTCGATATCAGCTTTTTTAATATGCTGTACCTCTGGGTGCATGTGCGTGTGTGCCTACACATGTGTACATATATGTACATTCTTGCACATCCTGCCTGATGTTCTTGAGCTTCTTGGATCTGTGGTTTGGTGTCTGTAATTAATTTTAGAAAATTCCCAACAATTATTTCTTCAGATATTTCCTCTGCTCCATTTTCTTCTCTCCTTCTGTAATTTGATTTACACCTAGTTTAGAACATTTGACTTATTCCAGAGCTGTTGAACAGAGCTTTGTTTTGTTTCATTCTTCTTTTTCTTGTTTCTTGTTTTAGTGTGGGCAATTCTGTTGACCTACTGTCAAGTTCACTGACTCTTTCCTTGGCTGTGTCAAATCTGTGGAAGAATGTTGAAAGCTGTCTCCATTTCTGTTACTGTTTTTAGCCTTTCAAGTTTGTTTTTCATTTTATTCTCCCTCACAAATCCTATCTGTATATTTAAAGCAGGTTTCTTGTAGACCTATCTTTCTAGTAAAGTTAAGCATTTGATCTTTCATGTTGTCCATTCTTTCTGTTAGGATCTTTTACAATTAATTACGGTTGTTTAAAATTTAGTGTCTGATACCTTCAACATCTGTTTTATATTGGAGTTTGGTTCAGTTCATTGCCCTTTCTTGGCAGTCTTGTTTCTTTCTTGCTTTTTGTATGCCCTGTGTGTTTTGTGGAGCACTGGACATCTTGTGTAGGACACGAGAGACTGAGATAAATAGTTTTTATGTCTTGAAATGGTAGTGCCTTTCTATTTCTGCTAGACCTTTAGTGTGGGGTTGATCACTCTAATCAGGATTTGAACTGGATTTGAGGTTTGTTGTTGGTATGGTTATTCTCATTTCACCATACACTTCAAATTCCTCTTGTGATAGTCTGAGTTTGGAGCTGGTTGGCCAGAGGGGTCTTCCTAATGTCTGTCTCAGTGTCAGCCTTAGGTTTTCCTTTTGTGCTATACCTCCAAGTGGTCTGGCTCCATGCTCTGTCAACTTTTCCAGCAGTATTCTGTTGTTGTTCCTTACTTGATGCCTATTAGCCAGTGTCCAGGTGCATCAACTTCAGGTAAACAAGTACTTGTTTTCTCTCTTCCTGTAGGCGTCTGCTTCTCCTTAGATTTGGGGCTAGTTTATTTCCCTATGACCTCGGCTTTCCAGTGGATTCAAGAAAGTTCTGGACTTGCCATTTATCTGGCTTTTTATTTGTTGTGAGCATGGGAGTGATGCTCTCTTCAGCTCTCTGCATCCTGAGCAGAAATTAAAAGCCTTGATATGATGCTTTCTAACCATTTTTATGATGTTTATACAAATCCTGGGACTGTTTCCCTTCTCTCTGTGTTTTATACAGTGTCATTTATACATTTTTTTAAAAAAAGATTTTATTTGTTTATTTGATAGAGATCACAAGTAGGCAGAGAGGCAGGCAGAGAGAGAGAGGAGGAAGCAGGCTCCCTGCTGAGCAAAGAACCTGAGGTGGGGCTCTATCCCAGGACCCTGAGATTATGACCTGAGCCGAAAGCAGAGGCTTTAACCGTCTGAGCCACCCAAGCGCCCCTCATTTATACATTTTATACCTATAAATCAGTGGTTCTCAACTCCGGCCTGAAGAGCATTAAACAAAATACAAATTTTTAGTCCCAGTGTTTTAATTGATATATGTTGGGATCCAAGCATGGATATCTTTTAAGTACTCCCCAGGTAATTCTCATGTATATCTAGGTTGAGAACTGGGGTCTAAGTATCCCCTACAACTTCTTCTTTCACAGGGATGCTCATCCAGCATAAGCAACCAAATAAAATTTCAGGCTATATACATTTGCCCTTGTGACTCCATCAAATTATTTTCTCCTAATTGTGCCTTCAGTGATAGTTAATTGCCTGTGATACAGACTGATAGTCTCATAGAATGGGGAGGAAACAGTTCTTCTCATTTAACTTTCTGCTTAATGGATATCCTCCATGGCTGTCTATGGCTTTAGCACTGCTTGAAGTCTTTCAGGGGCTGGAAACTCTGCCACTCAAAACAGTAAACCTTAGTGTGAGATTGTGAGATTGTTAGAGGTGTTTTCCTTCTGTTGAATTGAAATAAATCCTTCTATAATCTCCCAAATAATTTGCCTGATCCACAGCCTTGCAGACTGTTTTGTAAACATCTGTTTTCATGACCCAGTATGTGTTCACTTGTGCACATACATGCACACACACACATTCATATCCACGATAGGCATTTTATGAAATAACATTTACTGTAAGTCTTGTACTTCTAATTTTATGACCCGCCAATGGGGTTTTTTTTTTTTTTTTTAATTAAAAAATTTTTTTTTTTCAGTATGGGAAGTGTTTCTGCAGCCCATCTTTCACTAGACAAGCTCTCATTCCCAAAGGTTTCAAGACAGCTCTCCTGGTACCTCAGCTCTGCTGCACCCAGCGTGATGCTGCTTCCTTCAGCTGTGTTTCAGCTAACCCCCTGCTCTGGGCAGTGTCACGCATTAGTTGGGCTGCACTGTGTGGTGTCCTCTGCAAATCAGTGGCTGAGTTCAGAAACCAGGGCTTCTCAGGGGGGCATATATGTTCAGAGTAGAAAAAGGGAGGGCTCCTTGTCTTTTTCTAGACACTATTTCTAGTCATGTGGCCCAAATTCAGTGGGATGTAAATTGCAGCCATCTCTTGAGGAACATTGTTGATGGCTTTGTAATTGTTATGTGTCCTCCCACTTTTCCCATATTAATAATGCATTATCCTAATTAGCTATGTGTGCATCTTTATTTTCTGAAAGACTGTGAACTCCTTTGAGATCAGGAAAAATATTTCATTCTTCCTGGCCGTAGTGATCACACTAACAAAATTAGTCTGTTGAAAAAAATTTAAAAAACTACATTCCTGGTCAAGTAAACTTTGGCCTTTTAGCATTATTGCCTTGCTGACAATTGTGCTATCAACCTTATTTGCTTATCACCATGTATTTACTTTGGGAAATAGACAAACTGGGTAATTTAGTTGAACCCGTCACCTCAATACTCACGCATAAAACACTGTGGTAGGTGCTCGGTGAGATGCCTAATATTTTACAGTCTACAACCTGACTGGGGTCATATGACATGCGAGGCTCATGTCAGTGAGTCGTGTGGTGGGTGAGTGCTCTCAGAAGTCACGGAGGAAAGGAAGGCCACATGGGTGGTCAGGAAAGACTTGGTTCCAGCCTTGAAGCATCAGACACATGGAGTGAAAGGTGTTTTGGGGTGAAGGGATTTGGAGGGACAAGTAAGCTATTTTAGCATCCCCCAGGCTCTACAGAATCTCTGCTGTCTCTGGGAGTGGCTTGGATCCATCAGATCTGAAAGAAACTGCAGGTAAGATATAGAAGAAAATCTAAATTATTTGTAGCAAGGATTGACATCCACAGAAGGTCATAGGCACAGCTCCCCTCATCCCCACCCTTCATCTCAGCCTCAGAGGCTCTGACTCTGACCTATGTGGTTTGTGTGTATTTCTGGAAGCTACTTCTTGTCATAGCAAGGTTCAGCTTTCCAGCAGTTTCAGGGCTGGTAGCGTTAGTGCCAGGTTGCAAAGTGCCTCTTTTTAGAGCGACTGTCTATAGCCACTGACCTAACTTTTTCTCTGCTTCCTCTTATCCAAGACTCTTACGCATATGTATTATTAAGAAATGTACATTCTCCAGGTGCCTGGGTGGTTCAGTTGGTTAAGACTTTGACTCCTGTCATGATCTCAGGGTCCTGGGATTGAGCCCTGCATCAGCTTCCCTGCTCAGCAAGGAGGCTGCTTCTCCCTCTGCCTGCCGTTCCTCCTGCTTGTGCCTTCTTTCTCTATGTCAGATAAAAAAATTAAATTTAATTAAAAAGAAAAGACATGTACATTCTCAAACTATGCTACATCTACCACTCTTCAAGATCGACTTCATCTATGGGACCGTCTTCTGAGTATCCTTGTTCAGAGTAAAATGGTGACACCATCAAAATGTGGCATAAAAGCCAGATATTAACATCATCAGTTTCTTACTGGAAACATTCGTTTGGGGACTCTCTTAACTGTGGTGAAAAATAAGGATGGTAGTACATTATGAAAAAGGCACTGTGTGTGTGTTAGTTATCCTTTAGCAAGGGGTGGGGACTACAGTTCTTAAACATTAACAGTAAGGGAACAAAAGTGAGGGCTATGAGTCAGCACCTGCTATGCTGCGCTACAGGGTGGCTATTTGTATTATGAAGCAGTGCACATGCGCTTCTCTTAGGGTCTAGTGCCAGAATGGTAGTTTATTTCCTGGGAAGAACTGAGAAATAAAATAGTACAGATCTAGATAATTCTTCCTATTTCTCTTTTTGCCTTGGCAGCCAGGAAGCCCAGAGCTAAATGTAAAAATACTCAACCATGTGATAACTTTATTTCAAATTCTAAATATAGAGACATCCTATATTAAACTATATGATTTCACCTTTTTTTTTTTAAGATTTTATTTTACTTATTTGACAGAGACAGACACAGTGAGAGAAGGAACACAAACAGGGAGAGTGGGAGAGGGAGAAGCAGGCCCCCCATGAAGCAGGGAGCCAGATGCAGGACTTGATCCCAGGACCCTGGGGTTGTGGCCTGAGCCAAAGGCAGATGCTTAATGACTGAGTCACCCAGGAGTCCCTGATTTCACCTTTTTAGAAAGGGTAGCTGTTGCTTTTTCCTTATTACCAGGGTGATACAAGTTTATTATAGAAAATGTGGAAAATAATAGATTGCCCCACCAATCAGATCTTTTCTCACATCACCCAGAGATAGTTGCTGTTTGAACCATTCTCATTTCTTCTAAGCATGCATGTCTTTATATGTGTGTGTATGTTATGTAAATGTATTTATAAAAATGAAATGATACCTTTCACTCTGTACTAAAACTATTTATTTTTAAGATTTTATTTATTTATTTGACAGAATGAGAGAGAGAGAGATCATAAGCTGGCAGAGAGGCAGGCAGAGAGATGGGGGTGGGGCGGGGGGAGCAGGCTCCCTGCTGAGCAGAGAGCCCGACTCAGGGCTCGATCCCAAGACCCCAAGACCATGACCTGAGCCGAAGGCAGAGGCTTAACCCACTGAGCCACCCAGGCTCCCTTGTACTAAAACTATTTTTTAGCTTAACCTTTATAATCATTTTCGATGTTGCCATATACTCCTGTGCAACATTAGTTTTAATGGCTAGTATATTTCATCATGAGGCTGTATCTTGCACGTTTCATTTGAACTAGGCTTTTTGCTATTATAAACAACTCTGTCATGTACCTTCTTGGAGCTAAATCTCTGAGCAGATCCATAATTATTTCCTTAGAATAGAATTTCTAGAAGTGACATAAATACTTAAAATAATTAATACTTTTAGGCTCTAGATTTATATTTCGGTGTTGCTTTCAGAAGACATGAACTACTCTATTTTATCACCTAGGCTTTTATTTATTTTTTATTATTTATTTGTCAGAGAGAGAAGGAGGGGAGCAGAGAATGCACACAAGCAGGGGGAGTGGTAGAGGGTGAGGGAGAAGCAGGCTCCCCACTGAGCAGAGAGCCTGATTCCTGGCTCAAATCCAACCCCAGCCACTGAGATCATGGCCTGAGCCGGAAGTCAGACACTTAACCAACTAAGCCACCTAGGCACCCCCAGAAACAGTGTTTCTGTCACTCTGGTAATCTATCAAAAGCATGTAACAATCTGAGAAAGGTTTGTTTTTGAAAAAACCCGCTGCATTTGGGGTAAGAGCAGTAGGAGTCTCTAGTGTTCTTGCCTGGGGCAGGCCCAATCTCTTCTCCACTCCCAGCTCAGGGGACTCAGAGGTGTTGGCTCAGCAAGGGAGGCCATGTGGACCAGCCCCGGTGCTGCCAGAATCAAAGGCACTCACCAGTTTGCGCTGGGGAGCCATGTGTGCACCTTCAGGGTATTTCCAATATTCCGATCTTATAAACTACATGGCAAGCAATCTTTAAAACTGAAGTGGTGGTATTAATAATTACTTAGATTCTTAGAATTTGAATTATGGGAGCAAATTGGATCCCTGTTTCTAAAACTGTTCTACCAGTGAACATTTTCACCAGCAATATACAAGTAGCTCACCATGATTGTTATCTTTAAATTGAGATAAACACGCATGCCATAAAATTTATACTGTTAAAATATGCAATTCGGTGGTTTTTAGTATGTTCACTAAGTTATGAATTATCATCATTATTATGTAATTCCAAAATGTTTTCAAAACTTTGCGAGGAAATCTCATATTCATTAGTAATCATTCCCTGTTGCCTCCTTCTCTCGGCCCCCAGCAGCCACGAATTTACTTTCTGTGGTTTTGCCTGCTCTGGACATTTCGTATAAATGGAATCATTCAGTATGTGACCTTTTGTGTCTACTTTCTTTTACTTAATGCAATGTTTTCAAGATTTTAAGGTTAATAATGTTTTTAAGGTTATAGCATAAATCAGTCCTTCATTCTTTTCCATGGCTGAAAAATACTCTGTAGTATGGATATAGCCCATTCTGTTAATCTGTTCATCTTCATGGAGGTTTGGGTAGTTTCCATTTTTTGGACTATTATGAATAATGCTTCTGTGAACAATCATGTTCAAGTTTTTGTGTGCAGTTGTGTTTTCAGGTCTCTGAAGGTATATACCTACATGTGGAGTTGCTGGGTTGTGTGGTTATTCTCTTTAATTTTTTGAGGAACTGCCACACTGTTTCCAAAGCTGCTGTACCATTTTGCATTCCTACCAGCAATGTTGTGAGGGTTCCAATTTCTCCACATCCTCACCAACACTTTCATTATCTGTCTTTATGCTTATGGCCATCTTAGTGGGTACGAAGTGGTATGTCTTTGTGGTTCTAGTTTGCATTTTCCTAATAAGTTATGGTGTTGATTGTGCTTATTGCCCATTTGTATATCTTCTTTTTATTTATTTATTTATTATTTATTTTTAAAAAGATTTTATTTATTTATTTGACAGAGAGAAATCACAAGCAGGCAGAGAGGCAGGCAGAGAGAGAGAGAGAAGAGAGAGAGGAGGAAGCAGGCTCCCCGCTGAGCAGAGAGCCCGATGCGGGACTCGATCCCAGGACCCCGAGATCATGACCTGAGCCGAAGGCAGCGGCTCAACCCACTGAGCCACCCAGGCGCCCCCATTTGTATATCTTCTTTGGAGAAATGTTTACTAAGATCCTATGCCAACTTGAAATCAGGTTGTTTGTCTTTTTATTGTAAAGTTGTAAGAATTCTTTATATATTCTGGGTACTAGACCCTTATCAGATATATGATATGCAAATATGTTTTCTCATTCTATAGGTTGTCTTTTCATTCCCTTGAAAGTATCCTTTGAAATACAAAAGTCTTAGTTTTGGTAACATCCCTTTTTTTTTCTTTTTTCACTTGTGCTTTTGGTGCCATACTTAAGAAACCATAGCCTAATCCAAAATTATAAAGGTTTAAACCTATATCTTCTTCTAAGAGTTTTACAGTTTTAGCTTTTCCATTTAGATATTTGATCTGAGTTCATCTTTATATATGGTGTGAGTTAGAGATCCAAATTTATTCTTTTGCTTGTTCTGGCAACATTTGTTGAAGAGTATTCTTTCCCCATTGATTGTCATAACTTGTCAAAAATCAGCTGACAATAAATATATAATTTCCTTCTGTATTGTCAATTATATTCTATTGATCTATAGGTCTGTCCTTATGCCAGTATTACACAATCTTGATTAATGTTGCTTTGTACCAATTTTGTGATTGGAAAGTATAAGTTTTCCAACTTAGTCTTCTTTTGCCTATTCTGGGTCCTTTATATCTTCATACGAATTTTAAGATTAATTTGTTAATTCTGCAAAAAGCCAGCTGGGATTTGATAAGGATTACATTAATCTATAGATCAGTTTGAAGATTATTGCCATTTTAACAATATTAAGTTTTTTAATAATGAACATGGAATATTTTCCCAGTTGTTTAGGTCTTCTTTAATTTCTTTCAGTGGTGTTTGGTAAGTCTTGTATTTCTTTTGTTAACTTTATTACTGAGCATTTAATTTTTCTGGTGTAATTGTCTTAATTTCATTTTTAAGTTGTTTGTTGTGTATGCTTATGTATAGCACATAAAAATGCAGTCAATTCTCATGTTTTGATCATGTATCCTGAAACCTTGCTGAACCTGGTGACTAGCTCTAATAGTGTTTTAGTGAATTCATTTGGATTTTCTAGAGAAGATAATATCATCTGCAAAGAGAGATAGTTTTACTTCTTTCCAATACCGATGCTTTAAATTTCTTTTTCTTGCCCAGTTTTCTTGGCTAGAAGCAACAATACAACATTGATTAGAAGTGGTAAGCTCAGACATTCTTGTTCCTATGTTAAGTTCTGGACTAACAAGGTGGCCAATATTATTTATGATACTTTTTGGTGACCTCTTTCATACTCTAAGAATCTGAGTAATGGAGTAGGAGTTGCTGATTGGTTTCTCCCAGGGAAGGAACAAACAAAACTTCCCTTTTGCCTGGGCATCTGAAGGTTTGGCCTCATAGTTAATAGGGGGAGAAAGTATTTAAAAAAATTTTTTTTAAGTTTTTATTTATTTGACAGACAGAGATCACAAGTAGGCAGAGAGGCAGGCAGAGAGAGAAAGGAGGAAGCAGGCTCCCCGCAGAACAGACAGCCCGATGCGGGGCTCGATCCCAGGACCCTGAGCTCATGATCTGATCTGAAGGCAGAGGCTTTAACCCACTGAGCCAGCCAGGTGCCCCGGAAAAATGTATTTTAATTGA
The DNA here is from genome assembly GCF_011764305.1 of Mustela putorius furo. Classification (NCBI taxonomy): domain Eukaryota; kingdom Metazoa; phylum Chordata; class Mammalia; order Carnivora; family Mustelidae; genus Mustela; species Mustela putorius. Next base: position 30,365,493 of record NW_025422019.1, read on the forward strand.
AGAATCTACTTATGTGACATCTAGGTGCCAAGAACTTTGATTAATGCTTTCTAGGATATAAGCCTTCATTACTTAAAAATAAAACTTAAATTTTCCCTACTAGTTTTTCATTCTGCCTTTCCATATTTGGCTGCCCAGTATATGCTTCAGGTACTGTGCTGGGATCACAAAGATGAATTAAACACACACTGTGTCTTCAGGGTGCTCACGGAGAAGTGTTGGGGGAGACAGATAGGAAAAAGGATGTTAAATATTCTAGCAAGTGGTTCCCATGCAGGGTAACCTGTCAGAAGGAAACAGGTAAGAGATGTGGGTTTCCCCCTTGGGGGTTTTTGGTCTCAGTTTGATGATGGAACATTCAGTTTTCACTCCATAGAATCAAGGAATTTTAGGACTGGAGGCTCGGGAAATCCTCTTATGCAGCTCCACATTTTTCAATAGGAGTAACCTCTTACCTTGTTCAACAGTTGCTCTTCTCTTTCATCAGCAGTTCTTTCTCTGAAATGTTTTATCTCTCCTCTCTCTCTCTCTCTCTCTCTCTCTCTCACACACACACACACACACACACCCCGTCATACAACATTTTCTCTAGGGAGGTAATCTATGTTTAGCCCACTTCTTGGCTTTATTTTTTGTGTCTGGTAGTATCACACCAGGCTCAGTGCCCCTCTTCAGTATGACTCCATCCAGGAGTCCTGCTTTCTCAAGACTACTTGGCTTTGTCCTTTCTGTGGGTCCTATGACATGGACCTGAGAAGGATGGAGATGTTACCCAGCTCCACACCCCCATTACCCGGAAAGCTTGCAGGGGGCCTCCTGCTCTGTTTCATTGTACTTTGAATTTCCTTGGAAAGAGCATATTCCCTTTTAATCTTGTCCGTTCAGGAGATTCACTAGGATGCATATAAAGTCCTACCTGTATGCTTGCTGTGAAGTCATCTTTCCGGAAAAGAATGAAAGTGGTATTAGCAAAAGCGATGAAATAGGCACACACCTTAACAAAGTTTTACAGTTTTTATTTTATAAGTCACGTCTGAATTGCATGGTACATATGCTTCCATTTTTATTTTGCTCTTTAAAAATAAACCTTTTATTCCAGCTTTATTATTTATTATTACAATTAAAATAACATCAGGTTACTTTTTATCATTCCACTGGTAAAATGGAATGGAAACCTTATTGTCTTAAGCTACAAAAGAAAATGAATCGACCCCACAAACCTTTCAAGTTTAATTACCTTTTAAACAAATATGAAGTTCTCGTTTCCTTTTTTCTGTTTTATTACAATGCATTTTTTTCTTTTGATTACGTGAGGGGCTGAGATAAGGATGCAGAGCCGCTTTCTGGTTCACACAGTTTACTGCATACGACACGGCAGCCAATTCAATCAGAAGGGAAATAGGAAAATAACTACTCTATTTGTGCCTTGTAAGCGCTTTGTACAGTCCCCTCCAGTCCCTACGATTAAATGTTGGCTTCTCTCCTTGCAGGCTTCTAAAATGAAATTAGAAAGTGGTGCAAGCAGCATTTTAAAGTCAGGCGCAAACAGTGTGTAGGGGCAAACGTAGCCAATCGAAGAATCCCAGCATGGCAGGCAGTCATTTGATTCAGTGCTGAGGGAATACAGCAGAAAAGGAGAGCAGGTGGCAATGGGTCCTGAGAAGGTTCCAGGTCATGGAAAAGCCTCTGAGGATTCGTCTCTGTTGGGAGCCAATTGGGGTGGGAAGAGGAGGAGGGCGTGGATGGGTGTTTAGGGCGGAGCTTTCCCTGGTGTGTGTGATAAATGCACCCGTAAAACATACTGTCATCAAGTTACCCTTTACCTCCGTCTGAGCGCTAGGGTGGCTCTGGGACTTGCTAATGGGGAAGGGGGGAGGTTAGGGTGTAGAGGGCTCCTTCTAGAAAGGGGAGTGGCACTGTGTAGAGGAATGAGTGGTTGGACTGCCATTTAGGACCTGAGTCCTGTTCTTAGTGCTTCTGCCTTCAGGCTGTGTGACCTTGGATGAGGTCACCTCACCCCCCTCTGAACTGTGGCTTCTATACTGCAGGAGGTGGATTTGGCATTTGCCTGTGATGCCCAACCCAAATCCCCAAGCCTCCACTGAGTCATCTCAGAGGCTGTCCCTGCACCAACCGTTGGGATTCCTGGCCCCTGCTTCCCAAAGGGAGCAGCCTCAGTTTCCCCTCTCCTATTTATGCTTTTGGAAGCTGTTGCTTGAACCACCAAGTGGTCCCTAGAAAATGTCTGAAAACTCCTAAATGGCCTGATTTCAAAGATCTTCTGGTTCTCACATTCCAGGCATCTGTAACTCTGACATCCAGCCCCAGGTGCAGGGGACAGGGATCCGGACACACCCATTACTTGGGCGTCTCCCACCTTTCTCAGGAGACGCCAGCAACAGAAAGGAAACACCAATCTTCAGGGACAGTGAAGCTGCGGTGGGGAGAGGGGTCTGTGCCTGTAGGATTTCAGCTTCAGGCTCCAGGAGCAGACCATGTCACCCCTATTGACAGAGATGCCCTGCAGCTCCAAGATTAGGGTACGGCTCCTGCACATGGTCTGGGAGACCTGTGATTTTGAGGACAGCCGTCAGGTCCATCTTGTGGCCCTTGTCAGCTCTCCACAGGGGCTGTCGAGTGGCCCAGCCCTGAACTTTTACTGGGTGCCCCTGAGGCTAAGGAATAAATCACCTTGTCAGCGGCAAGTTACCATTCTGAGAGCCAGGCTCTCCCAGGGCCCACTTGCTGGTTCGGATTAAATAAGCGTTTTCTCCCCACATCAAGTCATCCCCTCTCTGTGCCCTGTCTTGGGAGTCTTTTACTTTTGCTCCTTAAGAATGTGCCTTCCTCTGCCACCAACTTCCCTCCATCTCTTTGGAAGTCAGAGCGCGCGTACTTTTGTGTTACCAGGAGTGAACAGTGAGGGAGTTAGCCTTCCATTTCCCTCGGTTTCAAGCAAATATTGTGCCTTTTGTTACTTGTCCTGAGTCGCTCTGGTGAACACATAAGCCTGGGAGGAAAGGTTTGGCAGAGGAAGCCGTCATGAAAGAACTATTTTAATTGAAGAACATATAGCTGGAGACCCAGGGGTGTTAGGCAGTTTAATTAATGTTTATTAGAAATGAAGACTTGCTATTTAGAAATGAAAACTTAAACCTCCTGTCTCCGTATCCATTTCTCCCTTGTGTCACTGCTCCTTTTGCCAGCTTTTTAATTTAGTCAGCTTTTATTGAGTTCCCAAGATGAAACTGGGTACCTTGTTACATACTGAGCTCACAGAGATGAGTATGACCTAGGTCTTGCCTTTAAGGTGCTCATGCATGGCCAGGCTGTGGAAAGGGCTAAGTTGATGGTAATAGCGCAAAGTGGTCCGTGCTTTTTTGGAAAAGGTCTTGGAAGTTGAGAGAACAGCCAGGATGACCAACCATGTGCCCTTGGCTGGGGACAGGAAGTAGTTTCCGCAGGAGGAACCCGGGACCTGTGTCCTAGAGAATGACCTTGAGGTGGTCAGAAAGGACGGGGAGGGCATTCTGGGCAGAGGAAGTGGTGGGTCCAAGGTGTGAGGGAGTTGCGGAGTTTGGTGAAGTGTAGGGGCTCAGTGTGCTTGGGGTAGACCTTGAGGAGGAGCGAGGGGGAGAGGGAGCAGGAGCCCGGATGGGATAAGCAGGGACCCGGCTGTGAAGGACCTGGAATATTTTACCAGTATACTTGTCAGTTTGGATTTCACCCCAGGGTATGAGAGGCCACAGATTTGAGGCAGCTTGGGACAGAGGGTTTGCCAGGCTGTTTAGCGTGGCAGTTACAGGCAAGGGCTCTGGATGCCAGTGGCTGGTGACTGGTGACTGGGGTTCGGTCCTGCTTTACCACCTTCCCTGTGTGGGTAGGTTACTTAACTGTGTCTCTGTTGCCTCATCTTTTTAAAATAGGGATGAAGGGGACGCCTGGGTGGCTCAGTTGGTTAAGCAGCTGCCTTCGGCTCAGGTCATGATCCCAGCGTCCTGGGATTGAGTCCCACATCAGGCTCCTTGCTCCGCAGGGAGCCTGCTTCTCCCTCTGCCTCTGCCTGCCATTCTGTCTGCCTGTGCTCGCTCTCTCCCCCTCTCTCTCTCTGATAAATAAATAAAATCTTTAAAAAAAAAAAAATAGGGATGAAGGGACGCCTGGGTGGCTCAGTTGGTTAAGCAGCTGCCTTCGGCTCAGGTCATGATCCCAGCGTCCTGGGATCGAGTCCCACATCAGGCTCCTTGCTCCGCAGGGAGCCTGCTTCTCCCTCTGACTCTGCCTTCCACTCTGTCTGCCTGTGCTCGCTCTCACTCTCTCTCTCTTACAAATAAATAAATAAAATCTTTAAAAAAAAAAATAAATAAAATAGGGATGAAAATCCTATCTGTCTTCAAGGGTCCTTGTGAGGAATGAATAAGTAAATAAATTACCTAAAGCTCTTACAAAAACGGGTGCATAGGAAGCACTTGTTAAAATTTAGTTATCTTTTTTTTTGGGATGCGGCCTATTGTGCCTTCCACGAGCAGTCTCCTTAGACCGCGTATCAGTTAGGTGTTCTGTAATAATGCCAGATAAAAAATACTCTAGAACCCAGTGGCTCAGAACAACACTTACTTATTAAAGCTCTTGCAGTTGCGGTTGGCTCCGGGGTTTGGCTGGAATCCACTGGTCTTGACGGAGCCGCCGTGCTTCCAGCTGGGACCCAGCTGGGAATGCAGGTTGGGTTTTCGTCTGCTTCAGGTGGGATCCAAGCTGAGGGCAGCAGCCACTTGGGGCGGCCCTTCCCAAGGCCGTGGCAGAGCCGGCAGGGGTAGAAGGAAACCTGCAAGGCTTCTTACTGCCTAGATTCCTTCCAGCCAAAGCCATTCCCACGCCAAGCCTCAAATTCAGAGGCAAGGGATGATTTGATCCCCATCCGTGGGAGGAGCTGCGAGGGCACTTGGCGAAGGGCATGAACACGGGAAGGGCTGAAGGATTGGGGCCAACAACGTGAGGCCCCAGGGGCTGCTCCGGTGCCTCCTACAATCGCAGGTTCCACGAGGGAGCTCCATGAGGGGCAGAGTTTACCCTCAACGCGGGCAAATCTGAACCCCGGGGACCTGGCTTCAATTAGTGCCTTTCCTGCGCTTGTCCCAATGCCCACCTCCAGGCCTTGCGAATGTGTTCTTTGTCCTGAGTCATCGGAGGAGACCACACCTTTTAGGGGTAAGTGTACTGGTGTGGGTTTGACTGTGGACTCTGTGGAATGAAATGGGGATGATAATATTCTCTCATGAAACCCACCAGAAAGGGTGCAGAGGAGCCGAGGAAAGCTTGCCGCCTCTCTCAGACTTCCCCAGGCCGCAGTGCTCTTCTCGAGCATGGTTTGTGGCAGATGTGAACAGCTATGATAAGACTTCCAGTGTAAGCCCAAGAATCAACTGTGTGTTTGTTTATATGTGTTTTCAGATATCTCTCTGGATACAGTGGAAGGAATCGTATCTTTTCCTGGGTTCCCTGACATTTGCTTTCCATTCCCTGGGAACGTCCTGGGAGGCGTGCCTGCCTCTTCAGTGGAAACCCCTAGGCGAATGTTGGGAGAGGCAGCCTGGTTAGTATTTATGGGTGCGTAACTCTACCTTGTTCTCCCAACTCCTCAGGAGCAGGATAGGGACAGGGATGGGAGGAGTCAAATACAGCTGCTTTGCCAACATGTAAGATAATCTCTCTTGCTCCTCCTGGGCCTCTTTTTGCTCCACGACAAACGCATCCATTCTTCTCAAACAGAAAAGAGAGAAGCAGGGACAGGGAGATGTTCTTATAGGTTACACTTCTCTGTTTTATGTGTGAGAATCCAAGTATATTATGAACTTAAATAACAAACTTCTCAATATGCTAGTCATTTCTTTGATTAAAAAATTAAGCAAGATTTCTAAAATTACACTTAAGTATAATATTAAGTTGGGCAATTTTTTAAGATAGGGGTTGGAGGTATATTCCAGAATTTTCTGGTAATGGAAATAACAAGTTGAAACATTTAGCAGTGTGACTGACCTATATAAAGTGCTCAGTAAATTGTAGCACTGATGATGACGATGATGATGATAGTGCCTAGAGAACTTGTCCATTAATGGGTGGAAAGGATTACAAACAGAGGTTACAAGGCTGAGTTCTCTCATCAGCTGCCTTGCTCCAGAGGAACCTCACAGACAGTCTTTCTCTATGTGGAAAAACAACAGGCAAGTGAACCCAGAAAAGCTCAGGTTTGAAAACCAAGCCAAGTGTATACTTTGGAAGTTACATTTTTTTTTTTTTCTTAAAGTGGTTGCTTCTAGAAGGCACAATTCAAAATCGTCGCTGCAAGAACAGACATGCTGAAATCCTAATGGTGCAATTCTATTTTGTTGAGTCAAAAAAATAAGGCTGGATAATGACGAGTCGTAGCTATGCAAATGAACAGAAAGATCATCATGTCTTGTGCTTCAGGGTGTGAGTTGATGGCAAAAATCTGTCCATGTTACTTAGGAGGAGAGATGAATTCAGATGAAAACATTTAGTGAGCTATCTATACGTGTGTACACACACATACACATATACATATGTGTGTGCGTGTGTGTGTACGTATGTTTAGATAATTTTTTTTCTTTAAGCATCATTTATGGCGGAACTGCTTAAATGTTGATTTGCTGGCAGGCTTTACTGGGTGTCTGTTGTGGGCAAGGCTCAGCAAATGTGCCTGTCCGTCCATCTGTCTGTCCTTCCTTCCTTCCTTTCTTCCCTAACAAGCACAGCCTTTGCTTTCCAGGAGCTTATACCATTTTTTTTTTAAGATTTTATTTATTTATTAGACAGACAGAGATCACAAGTAGGCAGAGAGAGAGAGGGGGAAGCAGGCTCCCCGCTGAGCAGAAAGCCCAATCCCAGGACCCTGGGATCACGACCTGAGCCGAAGGCAGAGGCTTTAGCCCACTGAGCCACCCAGGCGCCCCCAGGAGCTTATATCTTAATGGGAATGGGAAGATGCAGACATTAGAAATGGAAAGAACAATTCTAAATTTATATAGTACATATTATATAGTACATATTGTGTACAGGTTTCTAATATATCTGGAGGAAAAATCCATAGAGTGAAAATGACAGTTCTAAATCTTGACTAAATTAAGCAATGAATTCTTCAGCTTCTTTTTGGTGTTTTCAGGCCAAGGGCCATTATTGGGTTTGGAATAATATTGCTTGCCGCCCAGGAAGTTGCCCATCCCCAAATAAGCAGGGAGGCCAAACAGCAATTGGTGACTTAGCCACCATATACTTATATGACCTCCAAATACATTCTCAAAGCTTTCAAATGAATGGGAAGAATTGATTTTAAGTAGGAATTATTGCTTAGCTGACTGATGCCTGAAATGAGGGCAAAGTGGCTTGATCATTTGATTTGTTTATAATCTCTTACTGGGATTTCTTATGAGACTATTATGTATATTTGGGTTTTTACTTTGAGGTTTTTATACTTTTTATTTAGAAAATGAATGGGAATAACTTCCTAACTACATCTAATGCCAATGTGCTAACGTTTTCAAAATAAGTCAATGAGGAAGAATTACTTAATAGATTATTTAATAAATGCTTTTCACATAAGAAGATATCACTTCCGACGCCACCAAACATACCATGTCTTACGAATAAACTCTATAGAGAGCTGAATATTGCAAATCAAATTATAGAAAAACTAGCAGAAAATATTAGGTCTGCATAGAAATGACAATTTTCATGTCTTTACTGCAAGAGAAGCAACCAGTGAAGAAAAAACAAATAGATTTGAATATATAAAAACTTAGAACTTACATATAAATGAAGAGACAATGGACTGGGAAAATTTGCATTAAATTTGTGACACATAAGTGATTAAAATGCGTTATAACTTGTATATATAGCTTACTCAAATACTTAATTAAGAAAAGGACTGGGGACCTAATAGATGTAAAATATAATTTATTGAGTATTTTTTATGCCCGGATAGATTTACAAAATCAGATTATACTGATTGTTTTAGCTACAGAATATTTTGTAACCAGCTTTTCTCACATGCTCAGACTAATTAACCTTCTAAAACATGGCTTTCAGCAGTAGCAAATTATTTCATTGGAAAGGAAGAACGGCCCAAATTTACTTAACTAAGTCTTTGGTGCTGGATGTTAAGGCTATGGACATATCACTCAAGGTGGTTTTCCTAGTATCTCTTCTACTTGTGAAGCCATGGCCTGTTGTTAGAGCTATGATTCTGGAAAAATACATCTCAGTGAATGAAACAGTGATTTACGAAGAAGCACATTCAATACTATTTTTACCAATAATTTTATAGGTAGCATCTGTCACCAAAACCTGTTTTAGCAGAAGAGGAAATAGCCTTTGAGATCCCAGGCTTTTCACAACTTTCCACAGCATGTCAGCATATTTACTGAAGGCCTTCGTAAAAGAGACACGTTAATCATCATCCCTGAGAGCTTCTCTAGGGTAGTGATGACTGTAGTATTCTGTGAGGGTGCTTTGTCAAGCACGTCATTCCCTTATCTTGTTTTTATAGCAGAGGAAATAAAGGCACTAGAGAAATATCTTTGAGGTCACACAACCAGTTAACAGCAGATAAACATTAGAACCAGCAGCTCCAGAATTCCCACTGTGTGTAATTAGTTCCCTGCGGGCAGGAAATGACAGCATGGGGGGGTGAACGGCAACGTGGTGTTTGGGGAACGTGCAGGCTGCTGGGAATTCTCTGTGCTCCTCTGCATGGTGAATTAAGGCAGTTTCTTGCTGAGGTTCTCGCTGCATAGAACCTGGAGGCCTCTCAGCCAGGTGCCTTCTTCCTTAGGGTGAGAGGAGTCTGCACTGTCACCCTCTCCCCTTTGATGGGTTGTCGATGTGGAGGATATTGGGTGTGGGCCTGAGTCATTTCTCAGGCGTTGCCGTCTCTTCCAGTGGCAGCGTGGAGTTTGTGAGCATGGTTTTTGCTGTTAGCTCCTGATGGATCCTGAGGAGGCCGCAAGTATGAGGTTGGGAGTAAAAAGGCAGGCTCTGTTCTGACTCCTTTCAAGTTCCCCCCTTGGCCTGTGCACCGGGATGCTCTAGGGAAGCTTATGGAGGGCATGTTTGCCTTGTTTTGTGTCCTTATGAGTGATAGATTCTGAATTTGTGGGTTGCCTCCTATTCCTAGGCATCTGACAAAATCATGTGGGAAATGATGTGGTTGAAAACTGCCACCAAGAGATCGGTGTTTTGTGAATTCTAGGGCGTTCAGAGACTGTCTGCCAGAGGCTGGTTCCATTGGATGCTCCAGCAAACTCATTAGGTCCTGCAATCCTGACTGTCTTAATTGACAGCCCCCTTTTAAAGAACATAACAACTGTTTAATAACCAAGGGTTGACAAGAGAGAGGATCCTGTGCCTTTGCTTTAGAGCTTTGAAAGGTGGTGGAATTCTGAGTTCATTTGCTCTTTTGCCCTGTCTAGAATGAGCAGGGAATGCTTCCTGGGAGAACACAGGCTAGAGTCTACTCACTTCCCGTGGCTTCAAACGTGGCTACTCAAAGTGAGGTCTGCCTGTCGGTAGCACTGTATCACCTGAGAGCTTGTTAGAAGTGCCCCCTCTCAGACCACATCATCTGTGTTTTAACATACCCTCGAGGTGACCTAAGAACTTAAACAGAAGACATGCTCAAGTATGAAAAGTGCTGGTATAGAATGTATAAATTGTTGAACTGTGAAAGGTGGCTTACTCAGTGGTGAATGCTTTTCCCTGATCACATTTTCTGTTTATACGTTCTGATCCTTAATAAACATTTTTGTTCTTTAACACTTTAATAATTTGAATGTCTTTTTAAAATTTGCTCTTTCGGGCACCTGGGTGCTTCAGATGATTAAGCATCTGCCTTCAGCTCAGGTCATGGTCCCAGGGGCCTGGGCTCGAGCCCTACATCGTCTGTCTGGCTTCTGTACATCAGTTTTTAAAACCTCATGGGTTTTTTTCCCCCCTGATTGTAGACATTGTTATTATCCTTTTGGAAAATCAAGAAAACAGGAAAAAACTTTAAAACAGAGAACAGAAAGCATCCTCCATAAGCAGGTATTTGGGTTTTATGTAGAATTATAAAGCAGTATTTCACATGGTCTTTGTTTCTTTGGTTTTAGAGGATCTTCTGCGATAGTCGCTATCTTTAGTTCTCATGCTTATAGGTTCTGTTTATACACCTAATTTTTAAAAAAAATTTATATAACACAAACAGAATTCTGGTATAATCATTAGTATTTCCAATAGTTATTTTATGGTTAGAATGGAGAATTTGTTAACTCCCTTGTGCACTTGAAAAATCGACTACTCACCAGTAGGGCATATTTTACATTATTTATGAATCCTTTTTGATCAGAAACTTCTTGGTGGATAGAAAAATCTTTGCTTTTAAAGGGTGTGTGACTACCCTCCTCTCAACTTGCCTAATAGGTTGTCTTCTGGAGGGGAAAAGGAGGGACTGGTTAGATTCATGATCCCAAGAGAAAATCCTTTTTTTCCCCTTAGGTCAACTGGGTAGAAACTTCTAGATGATTGGGGAATACCACTGCAAGGAAACAGGTTTTTGTTACCTTGGCTCTTTGCTGAGAGTGGGAAAATGCGGGACAGAATGAATCTTTGTTCATATTTCTGCTTTTTTACGTCATTTGGGAGGAATTTGGCTTGTGGTTTTTAACATCTGTGGAATAATGGGCTTCAGCGTTGGAAGCAGGGTAGGGGACATCTGGTTGCCATTTTTCCCTGTAACATCTTTGCCATGCTTCGTTTGCCCTTGATAATGCAGAATATAGTCTGTCAAGTGAAGTATTCACTGCATTATTTGTGTCCATGGACTCCTTCCCCAAGTCTACTTGTGCTTTTTTTTTTCTTTTGAAGATTTTATTTATTTATTTGATAGAGACACAGCGAGAGAGGGAACACAAGCAGAGAGTAGTGGGAGAGAGAGAAGCAGGCTTCCCGCTGAGCAGAGAGCCTGATGGAGGGCTCGATCCTAGAACCCTGGGATCATGACCTGAGCCGAAGGCAGATGATTAACGACTGAGCCATCCTGGCGCCCCCCCAAGTCTACTTGTTCTAAAAGTACCAAGTAATACCCCTAAAAATTCTCTTGCTTCTCTGCCGGTGTGCGCTGTCCCAGATCATCTTTGCGCAACACTCATTTTTGCTCCTCTGGTCCATCCTTTTCTAAAGTTTTGGTCACTTCTTTCCTTGCAGTCCTTTATTCTGTAGATCACTTTAGTCCCACTGACTTCTTTCAATTCTCTTCCTGGTATTTTCCAACTAAGGATAGTCTCGGAACAAGTGTTTATCCATTTTGTGGGTGGAGAGGTGGGCGTGGCCTTACAGAAACTGATGGGGGAGGGATTGTGACTACTCATTAATAATGGCTGTTTTCTGTTACACAGGGTTCAGAGTTGGCCCTGTGGTCCATGTCTTTGGCCTTGGTCTTTGGTGACACAGACCCTGTGTTCTGAAGAACAGTGGAGTCACCACACTGAACCGTTTAGAATTTATGAGTGTTTGTTCATAGGAAACCTGTTTACATGATTCATGAAACTGGTTGATGAGGACTGAGTGGAATTGGAAGATAGCAGAGCTTAATGGACCTCCCCAAACCCTGCTGTGTTGCAGATCTTGGCTGATAGCGTCTTATTCATGTTGAGAAGCTGGTTGGGCAGGAAGGATATGTGGTCTGGATATTGCATTAGCCAGCTTGGCATTCAAATTCGCCTCAGACGTTTGGGGCATTGCAACATTTATAGAAATGTCCCTGTGGTAAATTTCAGTGCCCTGTCTCTTGTAATTCTGCATGTTATTCTTTTGTACCAGCATGATGTCTTTTTATAGCATTGTTGCTCATCCAGTTGCCCGTGGTGCTAAGCTGTGTTCTCTATTGTGATGGTTGGTCCCAGTTCTATGGAAGCTTAAGCTCAAAGCCACAGACAGTTTTCATTTTTCTTAATGGAAGTTTGGGACTTTTCCCCAGGCAAATATGCTGGCTTTCTTTTCCTTTTCTTTTGTATGTTGGCTTTTTTTTTTTCCTATCTTTTTGTTGTTCTCTTGAAAATATAGAGATATGCCTTTTTTTTTTTTTTTTTTTTGAAGAATAACCACTACAGCATTTTGAGTATATGAAAATTTGGTAAATGGGTGACTTTTCTCTGTGATTGACAAAGAGCTATATGTTTTGGAGGCATACCTCTTAGTACCTGCTCCTTTTGGATTTTATTTCTTTTTTTTTTTTTTTTTAGATTTTATTTATTTATTTGACAGAGAGAGATCACAAGTAGATGGAGAGGCAGTCAGAGAGAGAGAGGGAAGCAGGCACCCTGCTGAGCAGAGAGCCCGATGCGGGACTCGATCCCAGGACCCTGAGATCATGACCTGAGCCGAAGGCAGCGGCTTAACCCACTGAGCCACCCAGCGCCCCTTGGATTTTATTTCTTAAGTCTATCCCCATGAGTGCCAGCTCCAGCCACACTGGCTTCCTTGCTGTTTCCTCAACACGCCAACCATGATCCGCCACAGGACCTTTTTATTTAATGCTGCCTTGAATGCTCTTCCCCATCCTTCCACAAGGCTGTCTTCCTCACACCCTTCAGATTCAAATATAAGCTTCTCACTGAGACTATTCTTGGCTACCCCTCTGTAATTTCACCCCTCCTTCTGGCCCATAACATTTTATATTGTGCTTCCCTATTTTTGTTGTTGTTGTTCTCTCTTCCGTTGCACTCAACAGTATTTAATATGCTACAGTTGACTCTTGAACAATGTGGGGGTTAGGAGCCACAAGCCCTGTGCTGAAAAAACATGTATAACTTCTGACTCCCCCTCAACTAAACTACTAATAGCCTACTGTTGACCAGAAGCTTTACTGATAACATAAACAGTCAATTCACACATATTTTATATATTGCATGTATTATATACTATATTCTTACAGTCAAGTAAGCTAGAGAAAAGGTCAAGAAAATCACAAGAGAAAATACCTGTATAGTACTGTACTGTATTGAGAACAATCCACATGTAAGTGGACCCAAGAAGTTCAAACCCATTGTAGTTCACAGACGAACTGTATACTTTTTACTTATTGTTGACCTCCCCTTTCTCTCTCTCTTTCTCTCTCATATCACTTCCCTGAGGGCACGGTAGGGTTTATTTCCTCTGTATTCCCGGTGCTTAGAATGGTGCCTGTCCCATTGAGGAATTATGATGTCATCACATAAAGCACTTGATAAATTAGGCTGTAGGGAAGGAAGAAGTTTTGTGAATGATTTTTGTTGGCTTCTACCCGTCATAACTGACCTCCTCCACATTTTAGACAGCCCAGTGTAAGCTAGCAATCAGTCCACTCCCCTCACATAACAGTATGATTCTGAGGTGAATTTTGAAGCTCATGGTTGCTGGCAGGCTTCAGGGTTGGTGAACTCTCATATTTGCTGTAGACAGGCATGTTCCATGAAACCAGTGAATGCCCCATCTCTACACTGGTCTATTTCGTACATTTCTTAAGACGTCCACAGGTAGTAATAGATGCAGCCTGATGGATTTCTGGGAGGCTAAAGACAGAGTGTATTTGCTGTGAGATGGGTTAATGGAATCTTTGGGACTGAAATTCCATTATCTTTTGTCCACGGATAAAAGGTGTATGATTTACTTATCATTTAATCCCACATACAGCATTGGCAGTAGTGCTAGGTGAGGGGGTGTGAGGAGAGGGACTTGTAAATAGTGATAAGATGATGGGAAGTAAAACTCAGTCTGGCAGGGTCTGCCTAGGATTTTGCTGAGAGCACAGCAATACTTAATTAACTGCAAACATTCTATTCAAGATAAGACTATAACAGTTGCCTTGGGGAAAATTCTTTTGAGTCAATATTTGTTTGATCTTTCATATAGTATTTTGGCTCTGCTATTCATGCAATGGCAAAGTTCCTATTAAACATGCCATTTTCAAGGATTTGCTGTGTTTACCTACCCGGTCAGTCCTGGAGGAGGGAGAGGATCAGAATCACTGTTTAAATAGAGGTTCGGAGGGGTTTCAAGCAAATCTTTAAAAGTGGAAATCCTTCGTTTCAACCAGTTGACAAACAGTTGTTAAAAACCAGGTTAAGTACTCTGGGGGATTTCAAAATACAGAATGAAATCTTTGCCCTCAGTTTACTTACCATGTAGCTGTAGAAACAAGACTTCGGTCCGTATATTTGACACGACACGTATGCTAGATGATGATAATGGCTATGATTTACTGGGTAAGTAACAGCGCCTAGTGCTGTCCTGGAGCTTTTCTAACCCTGAACTCACTCATCTCATTCCCCAGTCGCCCAGTGAGGCAGGTGCTATTGGATTAAAGTTTTGCATAAATAGACAGTGATATGGGAGCTTGGAGAAAGAGGATACCAAGGAAGCAGAAACAGGTGAAGGAGAACTTGAAGACGGACGTTTCTCAGTCTACATCTAACAATTGGGAATGGCTGAGTAAAGTGAGGAAGGGGACATAATGGGCATGTGTGGTTTTGGCTTGTAATAACCACTTTTCTCTCTTGAAAGTTCTTTAAGTCTTCCTAGACTCTCAGCACACATGTTTCTGGTGAAGGAGACAATAAACAATATGTCAGTAAAGTGTACAAAACATCAGTGTGATAAGTGCTTGGAAGAAGAATAAAGAGGGGGCCCCTGGGGGGCTCAGTCGGTTGGGCGTCTGACTCTTGATTTCGGCTCAGGTCATGATCTCAGGTTTGTGGGACTGGGCTCTATGTTGGATGTGGGTCCTGCTTAACATTCTCTCTCTCCCTCTCCCCACAATTCTCCCTTAAAAAAAAAAAATAAGGGTGCCTGGGTGGCTCAGTGGTTAAGCCTCTGCCTTCAGCTCAGGTCATGATCTCAGGGTCCTGAGATTGAGCCCCATATTGGGCTCTCTGCACAAGGGGGAGCCTGCTCCCCCCCCACCTCTGCCTGCCTCCCTGCCCACTTGTGATCTCTCTCTCTCTCTCTTCAAATAAATAAATAAAATCTTAAAAACAAAAAACAAAAAACAAGAAAAGGAAAGAGTGCTGAGGTGCTGGTAGAGGGGATTTGTAATTTTAAATAGGGGGTCTGGGAAGGCTAACAGGCATTTGAGTGAAGAGAGCTGTAAGGCACCTACGGTAAGACCCTTCTAGGCAGAGGGAACAAAGGTCCTAGACTGGCGACTCATCTGCCTTGTTCAAGGCACTTCAGAGTGGCTAGAGAGGAACAAACGGGGGGAATGGTCTGGGTGATGGCTTTAGGTGCAATGCCTGCCTAGTTACCATTGCTAGGGCTGTGATGTGGAAGGGGCTCATCAGACTTGGGAGTGAGGGGAATGGCCCTTTGGCAGCTGTTAGTAGTTTCTCCAGCCCTATGCAGCTTAGCTCCTCTTGCTTTTAACCGGCAGGCCCAGCTCGGTGGCTCTCTGTTCCTGATCCATTGCTGACGTGGGCAGAGGCCCTCACACCCACCAACTGGCAGGTAAGAAACCAGCCACGTGAGCTCGAGCCCTGGGTGAGAACACCCACGTGAGCTGAACGGCACTCCCACCACAACCCTCACGATGTATTTTTGGCCCGTAATTCTGAGTGTCTTACATTTCCTGCTTGGCATAGACGTTTCTGCTGGAAACGCAGTCCTCTTGGCAGGGTCCAGCTCTGTGCCTGGTTCTCGACATCTTCCCCGCCAGGCCCACGCCTGTGTTGCTGGGAGTTAGTGCTGGTTCTGGGCTGTATCTGTGGCTCTTGGGGGGCTCTGTAGAGAGTTAGGAAGAGCTACTGTGCTGCTGTAGCCTCCTTTACTCCAGTGTTTCTTGGTTCTCTCCCTACCATTGCCTTGTCAACTAACAGACGTG
Source organism: Mustela putorius furo (assembly GCF_011764305.1). NCBI lineage: Eukaryota > Metazoa > Chordata > Mammalia > Carnivora > Mustelidae > Mustela > Mustela putorius. The sequence goes on from NW_025422019.1 coordinate 30,381,397, forward strand.
GAGACTGGAGTTAGGCATGGTTGACTCTGGTTCTGCAGACACATCTGCTGGGCTGTTGGCTTCCTCCTTGAGGCTGAGCCGGGACATGGGCTTGTCTGTCTCTGACCATTCACCTTGCTCCCACACAGCTGAGCCGGTCCATTCTAAGCACAGGCTAGACCTGAAAGCGAGAAGATGGGGCTCTGGAGTTGGGGGTGACAGCTGTGTGGGTGGAGAAGGAGGGCGGAAGCGAGCCATCAAGGGAAGGAAGCCTCAGCAGAATGCGGGATCATCTGCTTTATGTTGATGCGGTAAAAAATAGAGCCCAGACAAGCATTCAAGGGTGTATGGATGAATATCAGTTTAGAAGTTGCAAATGCTACCGGCACTTTCAGAGCGTCCTAGAGCCGAGTCGTGACCAGGTTACAGAAGAATGTGTTTTCTGCAGAGCCCCTGCCTGGGAGGGTGCGGGCGCAGACAGAGTCCGTGTGGGTTAAGATGAGAACAGACGTTGGAGTTAATGTTTATTCTAAAGGTCAGCCGTGGGGTCACTCCTGTGAGGACACGCCCAGGAGCATACACACACTGGTACACACATTCCCTCCCTTTCCTGCCTATGGTTTCTGATTTCAGCTGCAGTTTCTTCTAGAAAGATCTAAAACGCCAACTTGAATGATGTTCGTAGGAACAAAGATATTGCGAATAGACCCGATTCTCAAATTTACAGGCCAGGGATTGAGGTGATCGGAAGTTCTCTGCCTTTGCTCCCTGTTCCCAGCAGTGGGACCCGAGTTACTAGGGTGCACATAGCTTTTTTGAATCTACTATGAATCACTGTATGCTATGGGGCCCTTCCAGTGCTGGAGAAGAGTAATTGGGTTGAAAAATGTTGTTATAATAAAAATGTAGTATTGGCATTGTCCTAGAAGCTGGTTGAACTAAGGGATATTCCCTCTTTGAAGAAAGATGCTAACTTATTTAAGGTAGGTGGTCTCCTGGGCCTCCCACTTAATTTCCTGGGAAGAGATTAATTTGATTTAACGTTTATTGAACTTCCAGAATATCCTATGAAATGCCTTAAAATTTTGAAATACTATTTGTTTTCTAAATAGGTAATTCACTCACCCGGTTCAACATTTAAAAGTTGGAAAACATTCTCCAGCTCCTCTCCTCCAGTTGGCCAGATTCTTCCTCAAGGCAGCCCATGTTCCCAGTTTCTGATGTATTTCAGAATCTATCAGGGTTTAAGCTTTCAAAGAAAAGACACCTTGTTTTTTCTTAAGAACTTTGCCTTTCATAAAAACAAAGGGAGTTAATCATTTATAGCTGCATTTTGGGAACTTTTGTGATGACAAAACTCCCAGATGCTGAAGTCTTCCCAGAGTGTGGTCCTCAGACTAGCAGCAGCAACTAGCCCCTGGGAGCTTGCTGGAATGCTCTCTCAGGAGCTGCTACCCCCAGCCCCCAAAGCAGAATTAGCCTTCCATAGATCACAGGAGATTCAGAGGCACGTGGACGTTTGAGAAGCCACTGCTGTGTATCCTTTTCATACCATTGGCCTCAGGTGGCAGAGTGACTGAGGTCCAAGTGAAATGGAGAGAGGGAGAGATGGTCTTAGTAGAGCTCTCCCCACGTTATTCTTCACAATTGTTGCTAGAGTTAAATGATGGTGATCTCTTCTTAATTTGCAGCATAGATTTAGGTGGTCTATAAGCTTAGTGATTTTGATTGTGAAATTGAAAATCTTTCTCTCCCTTTCTCTCATTTCCCCATGAATTGTTCTTAAATCTTGGACATTTGCTGGAATTTCCTTACAGGGCTGTAGGTCCCGAGTAAGGTAGTATTAAACAGGTGACAGAAAAACCTAGAAACAGCCAGTCAGGTTTAGGTTGACAACTTGTGTTTTGATGCATATGTATGTTTCTGGCTGTGGTTTTTATATTGTGTTTTGCAGTGTTTATGTACATTTGATTACATTTCAATGTTTCTGAGCATCTGAGCCATTAAGTGTATGTTTGTGTTAATTTCAGTGTGGTGGAGTTAAATAGTTTATGGGATTCTGAAGAAAGACAAATTTTAAAAAGTTGTCAAACTTTTGACAGAGGAAAGAAGTAAACTTGTTTGCTCTTTGTGAATGGGGAAATAGAGGGCAGAAATTATTGAAATAATGGATGAACTTGTAAATTAGTGCAATTTGACTATGACTGAGTGTGACTAGGAACTTGAGAAAAAAATTCACAAGAAGGAAATTAGAAATTATCACAAGACTATATCTTTTATAATTAAATATTTTTAATCACTAAAGGATTTACATTCTAAAAAGCAGGTGAGATATACCTGTATTCTATATGTATTCATTGCTAATGAGATACATTTTGGGGAGTATTGTGGCAGAGTTAGAGGAGGAGTGAAAATGGGCAGAAACAAAAGCAAGTAAGAACAAAGCCTGACCCTCTTCTAGGTGAGACATATAAGCCTAGGGTTGGGGCCAGTTTTGCATAAGGAAGCAGGAGGCCGAAAAGAGGGGCAAGTCCAGGAGACGAAGGGATTCTAGGAAATGGGAATTTGGGAAAGTAAATGAATATCCCTGAATATGGGAAAGTATAATGTCAGGATTTAACCCTGCAATGCGTGAGACCCCTTTTGGTAGTCCATTATTGACAACTTTAAAATTATTTGCTCATTTGGATAATTACCAGGCCAAATTCTAACTCTATAAATCTATTTTCAAGGAATGTCTGAAATTAAAAAAAAAAAAAGTCTTTGGCATAAAGATGTTCTTTAACGTGAGATTTATAATAAAAATGGAAAGTGAGTTAATTAACAAAAGGGGAGGGATAAGTAAATTCTACATCCATAGGATGGACCTTTTATAGCTGCTGTAATATTTATGATCTATATTAAGTATAAACCAGGATAAGGATTGGGTGGAAAAGATAGGAAGCAATGCTGATTGTGAGATGGGAATTTTTTTAAAGACTGTTCTGGATCTAATAAATATACTATATTAAGGATGTACTACCTGCAAAAGTAGAATAAAAAATCCTCACTCTAATTTTATTTTTTAAAGATTTATTTAGGGAACGAGTTTAAAAGCGCACATATGCATGTGCCTGTGCGTAGTGGAGGGGCAGAGCAGGAGGGAGAGGAAGAAAGAATCCTTAGGCAGACTCCATGCTGGGTGCGGGGCCTAATTCAGACCTTGATCCCAGGACCCTGAGACCATGACCTGAGCTGGAATCAAGAATTGGCCACTTAACTGACTGAGCCACGCAGGTGCCCCCCCCCCCCAAATAGCCAACTCTAATTAAAAAAAAAAAAAAAAGACCAAGAGTAGAAAATGAACAGAAAACTTGAGTATCCTTATTCAGTGGAAGATGTTATCATTTAAAATCTGAGGTGTTCAAGGCATTTTTGTGAATACCTTAAAGGTAGCCTAAGCTTATAATATACTGGGGTTGAAGTTACTTATGTAGGGAGGACGAAGAAACCCTTAAAAGGGAGAAGTGAGAACATTACTAACTCAGGCTGTGCATAGTTTGCAGCCCTCCTCAACCCCCATATATGTGCTGCAGGCATTTGTAATTTGTGGAGAGGAACAACCTGTGCCTCTGGCTATAGATCGCCAGGCCGCTGGCTGGAAGGAATAGTTATGGCCAGGTTAGTGACTGGTGTCCTGCTAAAGGCCACAGAAGGCCTTGACAGCTCATCTTTAATTCCCAGGAAGTCCCTTGCAATCTTGAAACAATATGCACCGGGAGCATCAGCTGCCCCTAGGGATGGTCTGCAGAAAGCTCTGGAGAGTGGGGCAACTCCCCAGCAGCCGGGGAAGGTGAGGGCTTGGGTTTCTAGAGTGGCTTAAAGAACCATCTGGACATAATTGATTAACTCTAAAAAAAAAAATCCCTTTGTATTAGGAAACCATTTTATTTCTGTAACACTTTGATTTTTTTTTTTTTAAAGACCATGTGATCTATAATAAGAAGTGGTGTCTGCTGGAGTAACTCTTCAAAGGGCTGTTTTTAAGTGATTTGAAGGGGGAGTTTTTGTCCTTTCTTCAAGTGCTAGGTATCTTTTTAGTGGATAAATTGTAAATTTAACAATGGAGAACTGGTGTTAATCACTCTGGCCTGTACCTTTCAGCTTGTCATTTGCCAAAAGTGATCTGGTGTCCCTGAGGAAGAAGGGGAGTTGGATGGGCCTCAAGTCCCACAGGGGTAGCCTGGGGCTGACATGGAGCTGTTGTTCCCTGAAGCAAACCGCTGCTGTTGGTTTGAGAGGCTGCTTCTGAACTGCTCCATCCTCCCTAAATAGGAAAGGTAAATTCTAGAATTCACACGAATGTGACTGGGAACACTGCTAGTTTGCCTGGTGGGCTGGCTGGAAAATGTCAATAACACTGTGTCGGGCCAAAAGAGCATACTGGGAGGATTGAGGGAATCCCAGACAGAGGGGGGAGTCTGCTCTCCCCAGGCACTTCCAGCCCCCACACCAGGTGCCATGATGCCTGGATAGAGGCCTGTTTCCTGCTGTAACCAGATCTTCATTTGTATTGGCCTCTGTTTCCCTCTCTATTCGTGAAACACTTTTCCCCTATCCTCTCTCTGTGTGTTGGAGGCCACAGTTCCTTTCTGTAAACCAATGATTTGAAATGTGGAAGTTACCGTGGTCCTTTTTGGGGATTAAATTGATGACCTTGGTCTTCTCAAGCTATCGACCGGTCTGCTTCCAAGGCTGGCACACACATGGAGGGCAATACTCCTATGCATTATACCGGAGAGGAGAGGAGCCTAGAGCCTTTGGTACTCATTTCAAGGGTAGTCCTGGGAGTCAGCTAGTTTTAAAATTCAGAAGAGCAAATAGAAATTTCTAAGCTAGTTGTTACTAAATTTTCACCTTTGAAGACCAGGAAGTATTACCACTAGTGGGGTACCTTCGAACTTCACTTTGTGCACTGCATGCTGAGCTCTGTGAGGTTAAGGCTAGGCTCATTTCATCCATGCCTGGGTCTGATTGTCAGCTCTGGACTGGCATTTACAGGTGCTCATTATTTGTTCCATGAGTAGATTGCCATTTCATAAAATTTAACTCTAAGCATATTGTTGTAGCAAATACTAAATTTAATCCAGATACTATTGATGTTTGCTACAATTTGGACTTTGGCCATAGCTGGCACATACCAGAGATCAATTCATAAAACCCACCCCTAACACTGACTGCTTGGAGAGGCTCATTTTTATTTTCTATGGCCACACTTGAAATGGACAATATCATGCAAACTTTTCGCTAGACGGATGTTTTTGGAAGAGATTGTAGATGACTTCCATATTACGTTCAGAAGTGAGTCAGAACTAGCCTTCTTTAAAGTGTTATTAGTTATTAAAATGCCATTTCTATTCATATTCTTTTTTCCCCTTGCCTCATTTTCAGTAGCTACATTCCTTTTAGTAGATTTAGGCCTTTGAAAAGTAATTCATTCCTGCAATGGGAATTAGGAGTCTGGGGGGGAAGGTATGCTAGAGGTGGCTGAGATTTGTAGGATGCAGAGACACTCTTGAGGACAAACTAGCCACCTTTTAGACAGAACCATCCTAAGCCATCTCAGAGGAGCTAGCAGCTCCTAGGGATGGAGATTTTGTCATTTCTTTCATGCTTTGACTTCTCACAACTTTTTGCAGCAGATATTTTTTTCTTGGTTTCTGAATTCTAGTGAGGGCTTTGTGTCTTAAAGCCATCCATTTATTTCTCTGCACTTATTTTTTCTCCAAGATAAAACTAGAACTGCCCTGTTACCTGACATGGCCAGGCCTGCTGGGCTGAGGAGATGGATTCATTTAGTAGGGCTGTCATCACAAACTCACACAGCCAAGTGGCTTAAACAACGGAAATGTGTCTGCTCCCAACTGGGAGGCTGGAAGTTTGAGATGTTGGTGTCCATAGGCCCCTGTTCCCTTTGAAGGCACTTGGATCTGTTCCAGGTCTCTTTCCCAGCTTTGGTACTTCCTGTGGTAGTGTAATTCCAGTCTTCACACGAGGTCCTCTGTGGTGTGTGTGTGTCTATGCGTCTGTGCCTAAACTTTCCCTTTTTATAGGGATGCCAGTCATGTCGGAATAGGACCCACCCTAATCCAGAATAATTTCATTTTAACTAGTCCCATCTAGAAGGACTCTATTTCCAAATAAGGTCACATTCTGAAGTACTGGGTGTTAGGACTTCAACATACAAATTTTGCGGTGGAGGGAGGGTGGAGAGGGGCGACACCATACACCCCGTAACATGATGCAAGGAGTTCATATAGGATCAGGAGGTCTGAAGTAGCAGGCTGTGTCCTTTCTCTCAAGTTCTCAGTTCTTCCTTTTTTAGAATCCAGTGTCTTAGGAGAAATGCCAACCTGGGACACATACATTTGCTGTCTGACTAGGCTCCTATCTAAAAAGACCAGACTGAAATGAACATTCGTGGAGTCTTGATTTAATCAGAATGTTTTTCTATCAGGACATTAGTAACCTCCAGTCTCTTCCTGAGTTCAGCAGCCACCAGGCCAAGGTGCAGGATCCAGGTCTGCTACTATAGACAGACGAAGACATGGCTGCCTCTGCTGACTGCTGCTGGGCCTTGTTTGTTCACTGGCTTCTTTGAGATCCCAGATAGAAGATGTAATAGAGGATCAAAGGCCTCTGTAATTACCCCCACCCCCCCACCAGCGAATCTTGCTAATGCCTGTGGAGTTATTTGTACGGCTATTGCAGGGACTGGGTCCAATTTCACTTTACATACAGACTGTGATGTTGACTCCTTGGTGCCCTGAGCTCTCACTTGCTTTAAGTGGACGACTATTACCACAGTCTCTTGGGGTGGGGGAGGGGTGGGGAGGTGTTACAGAAGTCCTATCTCTCGGTGAAGGGAAGATTCCATTGTCTTCCTATTTTTTACATTTTTTTGAGATCTCCTTGACCTATGACATTATATTAGTTTTTTTTTTTTTTAAAGATTTTATTTATTTATTTGTCAGAGAGAGAGGGAGAAAGAGTGAACAAGCATGGGCAGACAGAGTGGCAGCAGAGGCAGAGGGAGAAGCAGGCTCCCTGCTGGGCAAGGAACCCGATGTGGGACTCGATCCCACGCCACTGGGATCATGGCCTGAGCTGAAGGCAGCCGCTTAATCAACTGAGCCACCCAGACGTCCCAACATTATATTAGGTTTAAATGGGCAACAGAATGGTTTGATATTCATATAGATTGCAAAATGATCACAAGTCTAATTAATATTCACTACATATAGTTACAACATTTTTTTCCTTGTGGTAGAAACTTTTAAAGTCATCGTGCTATATATCACATCTCCATGACTTGTATATTTTATAACTGGATGTTTGTACCTTTTAACTCCCTTCATTCATTTTCCCCACCACCCATCCCCTGCTTCTGACAGCCACAAATCTGTTCTGTGTATCCGTGAACTTGGTTTTTTGTTTTTTAAATTCCACATATAAATGAAGTCATGATACGGTTTTTGTTTGACTGGTTTCACTTAGCATAATGCCCTAAAGGTCAATCCATGTTGTTGCAAATGGCACGATTTCATTCTTTTTTATGGCTGAATAATATTGTTATATGAAAAATATATACCGTATTTTATTTGCCCATTCACCTGTTGATGGACGCTGAGGTTGTTTTTCTGTCTTGGCCATTGTAAATAATACTGCAATGAACATGGGATGGTATATATCATTTTGAGTTCCTGTTTTCATTTTCTTTGGATAAATACTCAGCAGTGGATTTGCTGGGTCATATGGTAGTTACATTTTTAATCTTTTGAGGAACCTCCATACTGTTTTCCATAGTGGCTGCACCAATTTACCTTCTCAGGATGGCACAAGGGTTCCCTTTTCTCTGCATCCTTGCCAACACTTGTTATTTCTTGTCCTTTTTATAATAGCCTTTTTAACAAGTGTGAGGTGATCCTGCATTGTGGTTTTGTCTTCATATTTTTTTTTTTAAGATTTTATTTATTTATTTGACAGAGAGAGATCACAAGTAGATGGAGAGGCAGAGCAGAGAGAGAGAGAGAGAGAGAGAGAGGAGGAAGCAGGCTTCCCGCTGAGCAGAGAGCCCGATGTGGGACTCGATCCCAGGACCCTGAGACCATGACCCGAGCCGAAGGCAGCGGCTTTAACCCACTGAGCCACCCAGGTGCCCTGTCTTCATATTTTTTTAATGAAACTTTTTATTGAAGTATAACCTGCGTGCACAGAGAAGAGTGCAGTTCAGTGAATGTTCACACACTGAACATCCCTGTATTACCATCGAGCCAAGACACTCCCTGCCCACTGTACCCCTTCCTACTCCCTCGTCCTCTTTCCAAAAATAACTACTATTTTAAATTCTAACAGCATTAGTTATTCTCACTTGGTTTGAATTTTATTTATATATCTACGTACTTGGAAATATATTTAACTTAAAAATATTTAAATAGGGGCACCTGGGTGGCTCAGTGGGTTAAAGCCTCTGCCTTCGGCTCAGGTCATGATCTCAGGGTCCTGGGATCGAGCCCCGCATCAGGCTCTCTGCTTGGCAGGGAGCCTGCTTCCCTTCCTCTCTCTGCCTGCCTCTCTGCCTGCTTGTGATCTCTGTCTGTCAAATAAATAAATAAAATCTTAAAAAAAAATTTAAATAAAGTACTTACTTTGTATAGTCACAGTATGTACTTTTTCAGTGCTTGGCTTATTTTGGTCAACATTATATGAGATTTAGCCATGTTGTGGCCTCTGGGGATGACCATTTATTTTACAGGGGGAGGAAATAGAGTTTTTCTCTTACTCTTCTGAGTTCTTGACTGAGAACTTTTAAAATAAAAGACAGAGTAACAGGGCGCCTGGGTGGCTCAGTTGTTAGGAATCTGCCTACAGCTCATGGCATGATCCTGGGGTTTTGGGATCCAGCCTCACATCGAGTTCCCTGCTCAGCAGGAAGCCTGCTTCTCCCTCCCCCACTCCCCCTGCTTGTGTTCCCTCTCTCACTGTGTCTCTCTGTCAAATCAATAAATAAAATCTTTAAAAAAAAAAAAAGAGTAACGAGAAGAACAGTAGTTTATTCACATGTATACCTTACATATACATGAGAGACACTGAAAGAAAAGTAATTCCTTGAGGCAGTTTAGAATTCAGAATTAAATACCATCTTCTCAGGGAAATACGAGTGGGATGTAGGGCTCCTAGGGAAGAGCAAATGATTTTTAGGAAAGCCGAAATAAAGGGCCCTTAGAAGAACAGAAGAGAAGTAGGACATTTGTGACAAAGTCTGGATGTGGTGTTGACTTTCCGTTGTCTTTCCTGTGACAAGAGTCTGTCTTCCCGGGTTGATGAAACTCCTGGGAGGATATTTATGATAATTGAGCTACTTATGGAGGAGCTACTTATGTCTTTAGGCAGATTGGGGAGTTCAGAGATGGCCTCTCCCTGCGTTTGCTGTTTCTCAAGTGCCTCCAGCTCAAGCTGTTCGATCCCTGCTCCCTAAGTGACCCACGTTGGTGGCAAGTCCCGAACGCCTGTGGTCATCTTTTGGGGTGGCATATTCTACTACTCTTCAGTTCCAATCACTGTATGATATTCCGGTGTAGTTTTCCTATTGGGAGGAAGTTACTGTCTTCTACATAGGGACCACGGATGTAAGCGCAGCAGTCACTTGCTGGATGGTTTGCTGTGCTTTTTGGGTACGTGTTCATGTAATTCAGCTGCTGCCCTTCAAGATTCGGACGCCTGCCTAGCTTCCTTGGGGTTTGAAGGTCTTTTTTCCTCTTTATTATATCCCCATGGCATATTTGAAACTTAATTTTACCCTCTTAGTAACTTTCTGCAGTAACTTTAAGGACAGAAACATCTCCTTAAAGTCTTCTGAATGTTCTGCCACTAATGTGGGAAGAGCCGTGAGCAGTGGCAAGTGGCTAGATTTGCCATGGCCTGAAGGAACAGCTCGGTGAAGTACGAGATCTTTGCTTCTCTTGCTCTGATTGCTATGGTGAACATCAGGAAGCAAGCTGGGATTTTAATTGTAGTACATTCTTTCTGATGATAAATGATTATGGATGCCTAAACAGGCAAGAATTTGAGGGGTGATTTGCATTAATGGTTTTCAGGGGAGAAAGGGTGAACCTCCTTCTGCCCCCAGTACCAATTACCTTTTTTTTTTAAAGCAAAGATAACTGACTCTCCCTTCCTTGAATGTGAATAATATCACAAATTAGTTTTGAGCCTTGGCTTACAAGGAGTGTTTCAGTCAGTAGTTGATTGTAGTATATAACGATTTGCGGAAGATTGATCACATCTGGAATTCCATACACTGTGGTACATGTCAGACGCAATGTCTGGTGCATAGTAAGTAGTCAAGAACTGTGGTTATCTTTATTGCTGGAAATTATTTGGGATTTTTCTTGTGCCAGCCAAAGGCCCAGGGTGGCTGGACTCCACTGTGTGGTTAATAATTACTGCTGGAAGAGCTAGTCAGCGGAACCTGGCTGGGCAAGGCCATAATTCAGGCCTCCCTTTCTACCTCATTGCCTGTAGGAAATAAGGAATCCAGGGTGTGGAACAGCTTTCTCTCTCCTTGCTTGGGTGCTCCTGGGTGTGCCGTCCATGAAGGAAACCAGATGCCCGCACATGGAGCAGAGGCAGACAGCCCTATCTCCCAGCTAGAGTCTGGAGACTCTGGACAGAGTATCCTTGAATGGGAAAAAAGTAGCACAGCTTGCTGGGTGGGGCATCACAGCAGAGCTGTTAGGACAAAAAGAAATAGCTTCCCTAGGCCATGCCACTACGCCACACCCAGCAACAGCATTTTTTCTATCTGCTCCTGCTTCTCTCACGTTTCAGACATCAGAGCACTTCATCCCTAAATATTTCAGAAAGCATCTTCTAAGAGGAAGGACCTTTTCCCTTCATTACCTGAATATGATACTACACCTAAGCAAATTAACAGTGACTGTTTTATTATGCTTTTCAAATTTCCCTGCCTATTCAAAAATGTCTTAGAGGTTTTTTGTTGTTGTTGTTGTTTTAACGGTAGGATCTAATCAAGGTTCATTCATTGCATTTGAGATGTCTCCTTTGTCTCTCTTAGAACATCCTGCACATCAACTTCTTTAACTTTTTGGAGAGTCTAGGCTAGTTGTTTTGGAATATGTCTTGCATACTTTATGGGTTTCTTGATTGTTTCCTCATGTGTTATGTATGTATTCTATCTTTTGTATTTCCTTAAAACTGGAAGTTAAGTCTAGAAATGGGAATAAATTCAGGTGAAACATTATCTTGGTCCATTCAGGCTGTTAAAACAAAAATTCCATCGACTGGGTTAATTTTTTTTTTTTTTTAAAGATTTTATTTATTTATTTGACACAGAGAGAGAGAGAGAGATCACAAGTAGGCAGAAAAAGAGGGGGAAGCAGGCTATCTGCTGAGCAGAGAGCCCAATACAGGGCTCGATCCCAGGACCCTAAGACCATGACCTAGCCGAAGGCAGAGGCTTAACCCACTGAGCCACCCACGTGCTCCTCGACTGGGTGGCTTTATAGACAGGAGTTTATTTCTCCCGTGTCTGGAGGCTGGAAGTCCAGGGTCAGAGAGCCAGCATGGCTGGGTAAGGGTTCCTTCTGGTCTGCAGACTTACTTGTCATTGTAGCTTCACAAGCTGGAAGGAGTTAGGGAGCTCTGTGGAGCCTTTTTTTTTTTTTTTCAACAAGGCACTAATTTGTTCATGGGATTAGCTCCACCCTCCTGACCTAATCTCATCCCAAAGTCTCTACCTCCTAATAGCTAACACCCTAAGAGTTAGGATTTCAGTGTAGGAATTTTGGGGACACAAACATTTGGACTATAGGAGACATTTTGCCCAAACCCTGTGGTGGGTGATGCTGTGAGTTGCCTACTGCTGAATGTCCTACTGTCACGGTATTACTGATGTGGAACTGCCAGATCTTTCTACCGCAAAAGTACATTTTTTCCTTTGCAATTAGTAAGAATTTGTGGGGTGGTTTTTGGCAGAGTGCAAATATCTTCTTTTTTTTTTTTTTTTTAAAGATTTTATTTATTTATTTGACAGAGAGACATCACAAGTACACTGAGAGGCAGGCAGAGAGAGAGAGAGAGAGAGAAGGAAGCAGGCTCCCTGCTGAGCAGAGAGCCCGATGCGGGACTCGATCCCAGGACCCTGAGATCATGACCTGAGCCGAAGGCAGCGGCTTAACCCACTGAGCCACCCAGGCGCCCCAATATCTTCTTTCCTAACAGCTTTTCAACCAAGTTTTTGAGCTTCCTTTGATCCCTGCCTCAAGCTATTACACTGGTGTTGCAAAATGGGGGTTTTGTAATTCTTTCAGTGCTTCCACAATGAGCTGCTGGCCTTCTTTTTTTTTTTTTTTTTTTTTTTTTTTTAAGATTTTATTTATTTATTTGACAGAGATCACAAGTAGGCAGAGAGGCAGGCAGAGAAAGAGGAAGAGAAGCAGGCTCCCTGCTGACAGAGTGCCCAATGTGATGCAGGGCTCAATCCCAGGACCCCGGGATCAATCACAACCTTAGCTGAAGGCAGAGGCTTAACCCACTGAGCCACCCAGGGCGCCCCGCTGCTGGCCTTCTTTAAACAATTTTCCTCATTCACCCTTTTTGTGAGTATCAGTATAGATTTGTGATTTTTTTAAAAAAAATATCTAATACATTGTAAGCAATTATGGCTGTGGTTCTTTTTGATACTCTGGTAATCCTGCATGTTGAAGGACACACGTTTTGCTAAATGACAAATTCTGCTTGTAAAAAAGTGGAGCCCTTTCAAATAGCTTGTTAACTCTAGGCACCTGGCTTAGAAACCGGGATGTTTTGAGTGTGCTAGCACTGGGCTGTGTATGTGTGTGGGGAGTTAGTTCTCTTTAAGGATCAGCTTTGTTCAGGGCAGTTGTAAAATTGTGGAACCTAAGAAGAGCTTTGATGCTGAGAATTGCCAAAGCGAAGCAAAGAGGAGAATGAGGATTCTATCTGGTAACTTCTGTGTTAAGGTGACTTAAGTCTTTTCTGATTAGAAGCATTTTATTAGCCTATTTCCATTTTTATTTATTTTTTTTTGTCCAGGAAGAAAAATGAAGAGTGCCTTGTGGGAGAGGACAGGAAGGTAGCTCTGTTCACAAGGCTCACCAGTGAAGACTGGGATCCCCCCGCCAACGAGGAAGTTAGGCTCTCATGCCTCTCTCTTACTGCAGGCAGCGGGACAAAGGTCCATTAAAAACAACTCTATCAAAATCCAGGACTTGGCCAGGAAGCTGTTCTCAGGGGCAGTGCCTGGGCTGTTTCAGTGCATGCATGGATGCACCTTAGCTCAAGGGTTCCAACCAGAGTGCAATGCAGCCCATTTTTTTTTCCTTCCAAAATGAAATGTTTCTAGACTATATGTCTCCACTCGCATACACATAAACACTTACCCGATGTAAAACAGCCTGCCCATATTTACATATTTACATATTTGACTATAAAGTCAAAGGCAGCTGAATCTAGAAAATGGGAAGGAGTCTCCTCACTTGCTGATAGAAAGGCAAGGAGAAAGATGGTTGGTTTGGGTTTGTGAATAGTGGGCTTTCTTGGAAGCGCTCCCCTCCACACATGGCACTCCTTTCCTCCCTGCCCTGGGAGGGGAAAAGAGCCTCAGAAAATGAGCAGTCGTGGGGCCACGAGCTTCAAGGTATCACAAAGTGCTAAATTTAAAATCTGGTGCTTCCTCTCTCCTTCCTTTTTCCGGTCTTACTCCAGAGTAGTAGTCCCTTTGTGCTCCTAGTCTACCTCTTTCTTCCTCTACAAAATGTACTCAACAGTGTGTGATAGGAATGGAGATTACCTATTCTGGGAACCTACAATCTGTGACTTTGCCTTGACTTGTCTATTGAAGGGGTCAGGGAATTTTTGGTTCTCGTTGCATGAATTCCCGTTGTTTCTGTGGTGAGGATTTTGTGTCCTCACAAGATGTTGAATTAATGATAACAGGTGTATCTTGAAAAAAGTCTTTATATTTCAGAGCTACAGGAATCCATCCTTTAAAGAACTTAAATTTAGCCAAAGGCATTAACATAACATAGATTCATATGCAATTGTATGGGCTTTTTAGCAAATGGACTGACCTTTGGATAGTGGTTCAATTTCCAAATGACCACTGGGTCCTAATGACTTACATGGCAAAATGAAATCATTGTGCACTTAAATAATGTGGCTAAATCGTCTTTCTGGATCACTTCTTTCCATTTTAGACCTGCTTTGTTTTGGCTCAAGCCAGAGGTCAGAGGTATTCACAGAATGTTAGGAATGGAAATGATCTTTATCAATGCTGTCAGTACGCTTAGCCTCTTCATGCAGGATTATTCATATTAAACCAGACATAACAAAATTCTCTATGTAAGACTTAAATATGTGGTTCTACTACAGAAATCTTTTATTTTGAAGGAATATCCTGTTTCTTAACAAAGGTTATCTCAGACCGTTGGGGAGAGAACTCAGGAGACCCAATGATATTGTTTATATAAGGCAAGGCAAGGCATGTTAAATCTTTAAAACTTGATACGAAAACACTAAGAATTTCTTTATTCATGTAATTATTTACTGATTTCTACTAAGTGCCTGGTACATGACCGGCATTGACATTTTGAAACCCACAGCCTGGGGTTTGTAAGACTGTAAGACCGGCTGTAAGGTCTGTAAGACCACAGGCTGTAAGACCTGCATTCAGCAAGCAAACATCAGTTGCAATAACATAAAGCCTTCTGTATATTTTCATTTACCCCATTGTGTTGATTCCATTATATCTCTGCATCATGTGAAGTTGAGGTTTCAGATCTAAATGAAGGACCTATAAAGAGCTTTATCCTTATATGATAAATAAGTGAGCAAATGAATAAATGATTTAAAAGACTGTACCTAACTGTCCATCTATGGTAGATTGATTTTGACCATCATCTGTCTTACTGAAAGTCTTTGGATCTTGTTTCTGGCATATTACATTTATTTCTCTTTTTTGGTTGCAAGTTTTTGGTATTTTTAATAATTATACCACCTATAGCCTCATTAATGTTGTTAGCAGGACAAGTCTAAGACCGGCTGTAAGGTCTGTAAGACCACAGGCTGTAAGACTGTCTTGAGCTATGCCTTTTATGAGCTTCCCTTGGCATTCTTTGTTTCATACTGGGACAAATCTACCTAAGTATACTATAGTCCACTTTGTATTCTTCTTGTCATCAAATCATCTTTCCATCATTTTACCCATAAACCAACCACCATTTACTAGTGATTCCTGTGAATCACATATTGTGCCACCTCTGCAATAAAAACCTAGAGAAGACATTGGTTGTAATATGATACAGGAGAAAGTAGTATAAAAGGACAGTTTTAAGACTGTGTGACAATTTTAATCCAATTTTGAGGACCACTGGTTTAGCAACAATTGGTTCAGGATGGTGATTTGCTTGGAAAGTTGGGTGATAGTTCATGAGAGCAAGTGTGGTGTCCAGAGTAGTTGAGGGAGGCAAGGTTGGGAGGGAATAAGAGCAGGAAGGAAAGAAAGAAAGAGATGGATAGAGAGAAAGCCTGTCAGAGTGGGAAAAAAAGTGCAGCTTTTAGGATCTAGCTGTTTTAATGTGTGATGAATAGGAGGAAAGTAAGAAAGCTGGAAGGACTGGAAGTTGGGATTGATGTGGAGGTTTGAGTTAAGGTGTCAAAGATCATGCTAAGGTCTAGTGTATGGTTAGAGGTGATAGCAGAGCTGGAAGGAGGGTGAAAATGTTGGTATTGAGGTCAAATAATTGTGATCCTAGGGTGTTGAGTAGGCTGTCTGTATGTGTGAAAGTCATCTCAGATGACATTGGGGCTTGGGATGTTATGAAGACCGTGAACCAATGTGGAAATGACTAGGCGATCTTTATAAACTAAGACAGGTGTACAGGTCTGGAAACGGCCTTGAAATTTGAGATTCATGAGGCAGATACTGTGAGTTAAAATCCTGTATCTATTCTTCCTTGACAATCATAATTTTTAGCTGAGAGCATAGCTGCCCAGATTAAGACTACATTTCCCAGCCTACCTTGTAACTAGGTAAGACCATGTGATTAAGTTCTGACCAATAGAATATAAGTGGGAGTGGTGCTTATGTAGTTGTAGAGCTTCTTTAGAAGTCTTCTCTCTTCTGGCTAACTCTCATGTGCTTGTTCTTTTATGAAATGACAGTCCTCCTGTTCCATGAGGTAGAAAGTACTTCTGAGGGTGGTAAAACAGTTAAGTTAAGAAATAACCTGGGCTCCTCCTGACCTTGTGAAGCCCGCCCCTAGTTAACTTTTCATGTGAGAGAGAAATGCAATGTCTTACCTCCAAAGGCCATTGCCATCATGGGGTTCTGTCCCTTATAGTCAAATGAATGCTTCACATAGCTCAGGACTCGGGGGAGAGGATAGCTAGCATCAGTGGGGGAAATAAGTAAAAGCTCTAAGAGAGAGCCAGATTTCAGTTTAAGTCAAGAGGTGGAAACTGTGTTCTGATACGAGTTTATGGATGCCAAAGGGCTATTTTATGTGGAAACAGGGGTGCCAAAAGGTACAGTGGAAAGCTTTGAGGAAGATAGCTACCAAAGAAAGCAAGGATGGAGAATAGTTCTGGAATGCAGAAGTGGGAATTTACATTTTGGCAGAGATTGAAGAAGAGAGGGATGCAAGGCAAGTGGTGGAAAACTGACTTCAAAGACTCTAGCAGATGTTTGATGTAGTCTGCATTGGTCCAGATGCAACTGACCCTAAACAGGCAGGAGGCCCGATGGCCATAGGAAATTGGAAGTAATGTGTGTTGGTGCTGAGGCCTGGAACAAAAATACGCCCTGGTCAGATGGGATCTTGTGATGGACTGTGTCAAGATACCCTATCAGCATTTCTGTGAATAAGACTGGGACCAGTGTTCAAGAAGAAAATAAAGGTAATATACTGCCTGTCGTTCTGGGACAATCCCTGGTGGTTTCTGACAATCTCTACTTTTTCTCTAAGTGCTCTTAGGCCATCTCTTTAAAGATCAAGGTTAGGTATTTTCCCTTGGATTTGACATTTTGAGGTGTACATGGCTCACCGTTCATTATCTAGACATGAACTGGATATCTTTAATCTCTTTCCACATGTGTATTCTTACATCGCATTTTGTTATCTGTGGCTCTTAGAATTTGTGATTTTTCTCTTTCCTCAAGACTTTGCTTTCTTGTATGTGTTAGGAATCTGCACTTTACTTCTTTAGCTCTTGTGGGTGAATGATTTTTTCCCCCTGATTATGACAGTCACTTTAAATTATTTTTTCCCACTGACTCCCAGCTCTACTGGTTTGGTGATGCATTTTCTGCTTCATTTGTGGCTGTTTTTTTTTTTTTTTAAAGATTTTATTTGAGATAGCAAGTGCACGAGAGCAGGAGGAGGGGGGAGGGTAAGAGAGAGAGGAAGCAGGATGCCTGCCTGGCTGGATCCCTGGTATCATGACATGAGCCAAAGGTAGATGCTTAACCTACTAAGCCACCCAGGGACCCCCTCATCTGTGATTCTTAACAGTTACTCAGACTCCTTTGCATCAACTTTGTCCTAATTATAATGGAATAAGAATTTTCTTGACTTTTGTTGTTATTGTTGGTACCTGATCTAATGGAATATGGCTTTGGTACCATGGAATTGATATATAAAGTGGTGAAACAATAAATGGGTAAAATAAACATATATAATGATGAGATTTCTCCCAGCAAATAAGAAAATAATTATCTACTTAATTTTTGGTCCAGATTTAATTATTTTTGGTCCCTGTGTGTGAATGAATACACATAAGTAAATAGTACATAGAAAAAGCTCTTTTTTCTTCTTATTTTTAAAATGTTTGTTGTGAAGATTTTATTTTTTTTTTAAAGGATTAATCTTTTTTATTTTTATATAAAGATTTTTATTTATTTATTTGACAGAGAGAAATCACAAGTAGATGGAGAGGCAGGCAGAGAGGGAGGAGGAAGCAGACTCCCTGCTGAGCAGAGAGCCCGATATGGGACTCGATCCCAGGACCCTGAGATCATGACCTGAGCCGAAGGCAGCGGCTTAACCCACTGAGCCACCCAGGCGCCCTGTTGTGAAGATTTTAATACCAGAATATAATTTCACTAAAAGTAAATGACCTCTGGACCTGAGAAAGATTGGACTCTGGCTCCCATTTGAAAAAAATGGAAAAAAGCTTTGTAACTTCATTTCTAGAATGCCAGGGACATAATACAATCTTGAGGACATACTGTACATGTAAAGATCATAATTAGATTTGTTGAACCAAATAGCCAAAGGATTGTCTGAAAAATACCTCCTCAACCCCAGGCAGATGGAAATGAATAGTTAGAGGAGAATGTTCCTCTGGGGTTAACCGCTTGGGCATTAAGTTCTGGATATGGTAGCTATTAGAGCAGGAGAGTAATTATGCATTTCCTGTAAGACTGAAATTCTTGAAAGCATTCATTAAGTCTCAGATGGATTCTTTTTGGAAAGAAAGAATGAATAAAATGAGATTTTACTTTAAACTTCGTTTAAATGAAGGGACATTTATGGACAAAAGGAACACAAGCACTATTTGCAATCCCTATATTTTCACGTCTGATCCTTGTCAGGACGTAGGCCTAACTTGTTCATTGTAAGGCAGGGTCTTCACATCATCACCATGTTGTTCCATTGCTTGGCATTGCTTAGCCTCTTGTCAAAGGACTTCTAAGGAGGAATGGGCTTATATCAAGTCGCAACTCCAAAAATAGCTATCAGAACAATAAAGAATTAGCAAAGTCTGTGTCCTGGTTCCAGCTCCTGTGACTTTGAATGTTTAAGAAGTACTGTTTTAGAAGAGGACGGCAAGGACACCATAGGTAGTAACGGCAGACGAAGACAAAAGCTGAAAGGACATCTCTCTTCTTACAAGGACAGTATGCAGTCCTGTGTGACAGCATTCTCCCAGATAAATACAGACATTTCATTCTTGCAGTGTAAATTAGTGTGTGTGTGTGTGTGTGTGTGTCTAGCTGGGCTTCCCCCCCCCCCACCCAAATGGGAGTTTAGTGAAGCTCAGCAGTGATTTGTATGTACTTGGTTTGAACAATAAAACTTACTTACTCTTTGCTCATCGGGGTAATCATTGCTCACTGTTTGATGTTCAAGACCTTGGATTCAGACCGAGAGCAAAACTAAAAATGCAGGCCCTGCAAGAGAGCCCAAGACTAAGCAAGAGATGTCAAGGGCCTGGAAGGGAGGGAGGGCCCAAGTGACAGTGAGAGGGTGAGAAAGGAAAGGATAGATCAATAAAGGACACCAAAGGGACAGACAGACGAATGGGGGTGGATGGGGATGAGGTTATGCAGGGAGGGAGAGAAAATACAGAAACAAGTACAAGCAGGGGAGAGACAGGGAGAGAGAAAAATGGGAAGCACGGAGTCAAGAGGTTTGTGGAGGTTTTGTGTTACTGCCTGAAGTCCCTCTGGGTGAGTCATCACAGAGCAAGTTTGTTGGAAGCCGGTTAATGAATGGAAGACCATTGGAGAGAGAAGTAGCCCATTTACCCCGTGGGTTAAATTTTTTTGTTTCCACTTACTCCCTGCTTTCACATCTTGAACTTGGGCTCTGAGCTACATTAATCATTACCGAATATTAATATGGAAATGAGTTTACTTTGTTGCAAGTCCCAGTTTCAATCAGTAAGTAATTATGAAAATTAGTCTTAAAGATGTTGTGAAAAGGTGTTGCTTTCCAGGCAATAATTAAACCTCTCAGCCATCTCTGGATGGTTGATTTTTTTTTTTCTTTAGGTGTTGTTGTTGTTGTTGTTGTTTTCTCCTAAACTTTCCCCAGGTGGGAAAAGAGTGAGTTGCTACTAAGTTATTCATTAATGGAGGTAGGTAGAGTTTCCATCAAGAGGAGAAGGGAATGAGCAGAATGTTTTAGGACCAAAGATTAAAAGATCAGCTGCTTTTTTACCCAAAGGAAAGAATTTTAAGTTTGAATAGAACCTTCAAAACTCCAGAATTCATAGGTGTATTAGCCAGATCTTAGCCAGATCTCGAAAATGGAGTTATATCTCCATCCTCAGTGGGAGCCAATCAGACATGCTTGCCAGTTTCAGTTTCTGGCAATTTGTAAACAGGTGCTCAAAAATAGCAATATACAATTGTTATTGTCACCATGCGTTACTGCAGAAGTAAAGCCTGAAAGTCTTGGAGGCATGCTGCTCTGGTGGCTCCCTGCTCCCCCCAGAAGGGAACTCTCCCGCTGGAAGAGCAGGACAAAGCCCCTTTGAGGCTCCTTCAGGTATGAAGCCATTGAGATCATGGTATAGACACCTAGGTACCGGTCTTGAACTTTACATTTGCAAAAGTTGCAGGATCAGCAAGGTGTTGGGAAGGTCCTTTTCTGCATGCCAAACATGGAAACGCACAAAGGTGGGGGAAGGGATGCCAGATAAAATACAGGACATCCAGTTACACTTGAATTTCAGATAAACAATGAGTGAAACATTATTTGCTGCTTATGTGAAACTCCTAGTAAACGAGAAAAAGTAACTTGATGGCATTTCCTTTCTCAGTAGAAGGCAATGGCTGTTGATCCATCTGGATGGAATTTTGACTGCACATCCTGTGTTGATTCGCTATACTGACCAGCCAGGTTGCATCACCTCGTCTGGGGAGTGCCAGATCCTATTAGACTGGGCTGGGCAGCAGTTGAGCCTATAATTCTCAGGCCTGTGATGTGTGGATTTATCCTAGAATCCTTGTACCTTTTAGAAGATAGCATACATGTATCTGGGAATGAGTGTAAAAGGGAGAAGGCAGAATTTTTGAACTAGATCTCATCAGAGATTTACACCAGTTAGAGCAGGCAATAAAACAACCCTCTTAAATTAGGTTGCTTTCCTGACTTGAGGAAAAGTCCATGGCTGTTGATTCATCAGTGAGAAATACAAGTGTGCTTATATCTAACCATCAGCACTTTTCTTGGGCTATTTGGTCATTCCGTCACGTATCCTACATGATTTTTAATGCACAGACACAAGAGTTATATAATGAGGAGAGAGAAGGGAGTATAATTCTTAAAAGCCATTGAGTCAAATACTGCTTTTTTTTTTTATTACTTTGAGGCAGTATCTTTTAAAGAACTTGCATATAAAAACTGTGAGTAATTGCTCACTTGATGTAACTTTGCCTTTTGTTTGCTTTTTTGAGGGAGTGAACCTAGAATGGTGGAAAATCCTAGAAGTTGGGGGGTGGGGTTATGGACATTGGGGAGGGTATGTGCTTTGGTGAGTGCTGATTCACAGACCTGTACCCCTGGGGATAAAAATACATGTTTATAAAAAATTAAAAAAAAAAATCCTAGAAGTTAAGAGGCCTGGCCCCGGTGGTCTTTCCGAGTTATTTCCTTAGTGATCAGCTATCAATGTTGACACATTATGAATTTCATTGTGAACTCCAGAGACTTAAATCTTCTGAAGGTTACCCTAACTTCTGCATTCCCAAACTCATTTGGAGCCATGTTGTCAAAACCTATTTTCCCTGTGTGAGTTGTGTTGCACATGCCCAAGGGGGGGTCAGGCAAGGGCTTGGTTTCTTTTTGCATGGATTCAGTAAGTTAAACTTGATGGCTTCTTGAATACATTGGAACTTTGACATATCTATTCTGTAGACATAGATGTAGAGATACATGTGATTATGTATATAGAGATATACAGATTTTGTAATGGTGAATAGTTGAAGACAGTCGTAAGCTGATGGGACGTGGATGCATTGCCACGTCCTGCACATCCACAAGGCTGTCATGCCTTTCCTATATATTGAACTGTCACAGCGATGATCAGTGGCGAAGAATGCCTCCTGAATTTCTGACCAGCTGCCAGAACAATTGCTTAAGTAGATGTTTCCTGATGTCCAATGACCATTAACATCCTCTGTATACAGCTGGATGTACACAGAGATCCTAGAGGTATACTGTCTATACTTTAGTGAAATCTATAGAAAAGTGTTGTTATTGTTATCCACTGGACTAGGGAAGTCAAACAAAGCCCTTCACAGAGGACAGAAGCCCTTTCTATTTTTTTATTTGTTTATTGTTAAAAAAGATTTTATTTATTTATTTGACAGACAGAGATCACAAGTAGGCAGAGAGGCAGGCAGAAAGAGAGAGGAGGAAGCAGGCTCCCTGCTGAGCAGAGAACCTGATGTGGGACTCTATCCCAGGACCCTGGGACCATGACCTGAGCCGAAGGCAGAGGCTTAACCCACTGAGTCACCCAGCTGCCCCCAGAAGCCCTTTTTAAACATCTGTTTCCTTAGAGATCAGAGTGGGTCTCTGAACCGCCTGGAGACCCATGCGAGGATCACACACCAGTGCCAGTAAGAGTATGCCAGTAATGCATGTTCCAAGACCTCTGTCCCTCCCCGCCCCAAGTCTGGAACCCAGTAGAACTCTAGGATGGTTGAATGCTATACCTCTGAATAATGAAGTGACTCCTCATAACCAGGATGCAACCGTGCCCATCTCAGGCTTCCCAGAGATCCCCAAAGCTGTGTGTGTGGTGTCAGTAGCAATGTGAAGTCTAGGATTGAATGCCTCTTTTTGTGGTGGCTGAACTTGAGGAGGAATACAGTGTTAAACCCAGGGACTTTTATTTATTTATTTAAAGATTTTATTTTTTTATTTGACAGACGGAGATCACAGAGAAGCAGGGAGAGAGAGAGGAGAAGAAGGCTCCCTGCTGAGCAGAGGAGCAGATCCCAGGACCCTGGGATCATGACCTGAGCTGAAGGCAGAGGCTTTAACCCACTGAGCCATCCAGGTGCCCCAAACCCAGGGAGTTTTAAAATCTTACTTTCCAAAAGATGGGAAAGAGAGCTAGCACTCAGGGTGAGGTCACACCTGATTACCCAGCTGGAGTTTGAGCGCTTGTAAGCTTATTGGCATAGCTGTGTGATAGTTCCTAACTAAATGGCCAGGGCCTTTGATCAGAAGTTACTTCCTAGTTACATGCAGGTCTCATAGAGCTGTTCTCAGTAGGCATTGTCCTTCTACTGTTTCAGTGCTATTGTTCTGAATGAAAGGTTTGTCCTCATTATGTTTAGTATGAGGAGTTTCACATTTTTGTTGTGACGAAGACCACTTACACCAACTTCTTTCCTGTTAGGAAAAGATTGATTCTATCTGCTGGGGGCTGCTGGGAAGGATGGGGAGTGGCAGAGGAGGTGATAGGTTGAACTGGATCCTGTATTTTTTTTTTTAATATTTTATTTATTTATTTATTTGGCAGACAGAGATCACAAGTAGGCAGAGAGGCAGGCAGAGAGAGAGGAGGAAGCAGGCTCCCTGCGGAGCAGAGAGCCGGATGTGGGGCTCCATCCCAGGACCCTGGGATCATGACCTGAGCCGAAGGCAGAGGCTTTAACCCACTGAGCCACCCAGACGCCCCTGGATCCTGTATTTTTTTTTTTTTTAAAGATTTTATTTATTTGTCAGAGAGAGAGAGCGAGCACAGGCAGACAGAGTAGAAGGCAGAGGCAGAGGGAGAAGCAGGCTCCCTGTGGAGCAAGGAGCCCGATGTGGGACTCGATCCCAGGACGCTGGGATCATGACCTGAGCCGAAGGCAGCTGCTTAACCAACTGAGCCACCCAGGCGTCCCTGGATCCTGTATTTTATTAAGGAGTTGTAGCCCCTTTTCTTTTCTTTGGGCCCAGGTTGTGTCCTCAGAATGCTGCTCAACTCAGTGTCCCATACCGTCCTGCTAATTAGTTGTCGTTGACACCTGAGCTGATACCAGTGGCCACTTCCAATTTAGAGGGATTATTTTCTCTGCTAATTTCTCTACAAATTTGCCTTCAAAAACAGCTCTCTGGGTTTTGGTTTTTGTTTTTAAAAGTGGGGGCTCAGGTTGGAGTCCTTTGACCTTAGCAGAAAAAGGGCCAGGTCTTGAGACAGAAGGGTGATCCGAAAGGGATTGGGCATAAGGAACCCTTGCTTTTTACCCCAGGACCCTTGCCCTGTCACCAATGGGTCGTGGGCCTTTGGATGAGCCTAGAGGACCCTGTAGAGGCTTAGCTTCAATTAGAGCTAACCAGCCAGTATATCGTCTTCTTGGGTAAGTTCAGTTCCTCCTCACTACCCTTTCCCACAGGGCTTTATGAACCTAATCTGTCTTAGTGTATGGACTTTAAAATGACAGGGTTTGTGTAAGCTATTGAGAAAGGCTAATGAATCCATCATTGAACTTAGTAACAATTTAGAATCCTCCTTTCAAAACTACCATGTAGGCTGGGCTGTGAGTTACCCAGAATTTGGAGTGTAAAAAGCAAAGCAAATAAAAATCTGCTTCCTGTCTGAGCTCACACTAACCCAGAGCCCTCCTGCTGCCCACCTCTTTGTCGTATTTTTAATCCACACTCTTGTGGCTTGAACCAACCCTTGTCCATGTTCTAATCTTGGAGGGCAGAGTTGTGTTTTCAGACAGCACGCGTTTACTTAAACAATAGACCCTCTTGTTGTCGGTTCTGCTGCTTTCACTAATTTATCTTGACTTGATGTTCATTAGCACAGGCCATTGGCAAAAGCACATACCTCTAAACTTGGCTAATTCCTCGGCTTCCAGTATCAGAACAGCTGAGGGGAACTTAGCCATCTTCCTGAATGGTGCTTTTCTGCCAGAGCCAGCCTTGAGTGTGGCAGGTGATGCGGGCTGGTCTAGCAGTGATGAGCCAAAACCAGAGGAAATCTGGAACCACCAAGGGAACTGGCGATGCTTCCTTTTTTTTCCAATGGATGCTTCCTTTGCTTTCCAGTGGATGCTTTTTCCAAGGATGCTTCCTTTTTTTCCCCCAATGTATTCCCCTTCTGCATCCCCGTGGAAGCCATGGCACAGTCCAAAGGCTGGAAATTAAAAGCAGTTTGGGTGGGGAGACACCACAAGTAGCCCTAGAAATTCAGCCACTGGTTTACAAATTGAATAGCAACTCGTGGAAATGCCGAGGCTTAGGGAGTACTTGGCAAACCATCAAGGATAGCTGTTGTGCCTGTTGTTCACTGCACAAGGGCACTGAGCCAAAGGGTTAAGTGGGGCCAAAATCCAGCCCTTGCTCTATCTGGCAGAAGGCGGTGTTGGCCTGGACAGAGGGAGGCTTTGTTCAAAGGCTCTCAGATATTGTCCTCTCACCAAGCCATGTGCACACACAGGAATCCTTTACCCATGTTGAGCTCCTTCTCCTGATTTGTATAATGGTGCCATTTGGGCTAATGGGGGCCCTAATGCTTGCTCCCGCGCCCTGAGAGCACCTCAGACTTTTATGGGAACTCTGAATCCATCTTGGCCTCAGGAGCTCAGGAGATGGTCTCTCAGAGATCCCTGAGGGCAGGAACCCCATGGCATGAGATGATTTCAGGGTTCACGTGACAACACATGTAAGAGGCTGCAGGAGATTCTTATAGGCACTTAACTCACAGCTTTAATTCTCGGTGCGTTTGTGTTTAGAATGACCTGATCTTTGCCAATGAGTTGATTCTTTGTTTTAGTCAAAGCCAAGTTGTCACCAGCACGGACTGAATTTAGGAAGCACGGGTTTCATGTAAAAAGACCAAATGTAAGATGGGATTATTGTAGTGTGACAAAGAGAGGTCTTCACGGTAAGACAGGTTTCTGACAACTTCTGCTAAGAAAAGAATGAAACGTTTGCACTGTTTTTGGAAGGATTTGGGCTTCAAATGAGCAAATATGCACGGGTTTTTCTGTGTTTGTGTGTACTTGCTCCATAAACGAAACCTGAGAGACTGCGGGCTCGATGAATTCCAGAGAGTGGGCTAGAAGATGGAGGAGAGATGGAGTCACTTAGATGTCAAGCACCGTTTTTCTTCTGTAGGGAAGAAATGGCTGGATTGAAGCCAGAAAGTTCCAGAAGAGGAACACTGCTCTTGATACTTGACTCAAGGTCTTCATCTTTATGTCCTTCTGTGTCTCCTTCATTTTGTCTTTCTCACACGTGTGTGTACACTTCCCCCCTGCCACAGCTGATCCACTAGTGATTCAGATCTGCCATCTCCCTTGTAGGATTCCCTGCAGAAGTGACCATGTAAAGTTTCAGGCGTAACACACAGAATGAAGGGCATTGTTTCCAGCCCTCTTCGGGTGGAAGAACATACTTAGCTGTGGGTGTGAATATGGCTGCGATTTCTGCAGCAGAAGCATTGTTTGGTATCCAGTGGCAACATTAGCTTATGTTTACATAAAGAAAAAAAGTGTCATCTGATATGAGCTCAGAAAACTGCTGCCACAGGCCTTTGAAACAATTAGTTGAGACTATTTCACAGAGCATTAAGCTTAACAATGTCAGTCTGTTCCTAAATGCTCTTCAAGAAAAATTTTTGCAATGAGGCCAAAACTTAGGCTGGCAAAAGGGCAACCTCAGATATGCAATCTCATTCTCTTTTTTATTTTTTATTTTTATTTTTTTTAGATAAAATTGACCTACAACAGACTTCACGTATTTGAAGTGTAATTTGCTAACTTTTGACATGTATGTATCTGTGAGACCGTCACCGTAATCAAGATAATGAACACATTCATCACACCTAAATGCTTTCTTGGGTTTTTTGGTAATCCCAATCTCCTACCCCTCTCTGTGTACCCTTCCCCTGGTGGGAAATGCCTTCTGTCACTGTAGACCAGTTTGCATTTTCTAGAGTTTTATGTTAAGAGTACAGTTTTTTTTTTTTTTAAGAATTTATTTATTTATTTGACAGACAGAGATCACAAGTAGGCAGAGAGGCAGGCAGAGAGAGAGGAGGAAGCAGGCTCCCCGCCGAGCAGAGAGCCCGATGTGGGGCTCGATCCCAGAACTCTGGGATCATGACCCGAGCCGAAGGCAGAGGCTTTAACCCGCTGAGCCACCCAGGCGCCCCAAGAGTACAGTTTTATACTCATTTTTGTCTGGCTTCTTTCAGCATAATTATTTTGAGATTCATGCATGTTGTTCACATCGTTAGTTCATTTGTTTTACTGGTGAATAACATTCCATTGTGTGATCACTCCACAGTCTGTCTATCCGTTCACCTGTTGGTGGACACTGGAGTTGTTGGTGGCATTGGGCTGGTACTAGTAAAGTTACTATGGACAATTATGTATAAATCTTTGTAGGGATGTATATTTTCTTTCCTCTTAGGAATGGAAAGGTAGTTGTAGGTTTAAGAAACTACCATGCTGTTTTTGGAAGAGCATTTTATGTCCCACCAAAATGAGAGTTCCATTTCTGGTGGGAGTTCTAATTCCTCTGAATCTGTGCCAACACTAATGGCACGTGAGCCATTTCATTTCTTTGTGGTCTTAATATTTCCTGAGTAATAAGGTTGAGCATCCTTTATGTGCATTGTACCACTTGTATATCTTCTTTGATGTGTTTATTTACAAAATGGGGCTGTATCCTCATTATCTATAATGATATTTGAGTATCATTATATAGACTGAATTCAAATCTTTTATCAGGTACATGATTTGCAAATATTTTCTTCTAGTCTGCGGCTTGCTTTTTTTTTTTTTTAATATTTTTATTTATTTATTTGACAGAGAGAGATCACAAGTAGGCAGAGAGGCGGACAGAGAGAGAGGAAGGGAAGCAGATCCCCTGCTGAGCAGAGAGCCCGATGTGGGACTCGATCCCAGGACCCTGAGATCATGACCTGAACTGAAGGCAGCGGCTTAACCCACTAAGCCACCCAGGCGCCCTGCGGCTTATCTTTTTATTCTAACAGTTAAATCTCTCAGTTTTTTCAGTTCTCTCAAAGAACTGAAGTTTTAAATTTTGATGAAATCAATTTTATCTTTTTTTTTTTCCAACAGATCTTGCTTTGGGTGTCACATTTAGGAAATCTTAACCTAAAGCCACCAATATTTTCTTCTATTTCTTCTTCTCACAGTTTAAAAACTTCAAATTTTGCATTTGGATCTGCGATCTGTGTGGATTTCATTTTTCTCAGCTGGGGCAAGTTTTGATTCAAAGTTAAAATTTTTGCAAATACACATCCAATTGTCCCAGCACTATTTGCCAAAAGTATTTTTTTCCCACTAAATGGCCATTACACATTTGTCAAAAATCAGTTGTTCATATGTTAATAGATGTCTATTGTTGAGCTCTATTCTGTTTCATTGATCCGTGTGCCTTTCCTTACTTCACTGCTCCTAACTGTGTAATCTTGAAATTAAATAGTTGTTTCTGTTATTCTGGTTCTTTTGCATTTTCATATGAATTTTGGAATCAGTTTTTCACTTTCTATAAAAAGCCTCTTGTGATTTTGATTGGATAGCATTAAATCTTTAGACTGGTTAGGGGAGAATTGCCAACTTAACAGTATCTGCCTTCCAATCTATGAATAAGGCTGTAACCTTCCATTCAGGTTTTCTTTTCTCTGTTTCAGTAATGTTTTATTTTCAGTAATGAGTTCCTTCACATTTTTGCCAGATTTATCCTTCAGTGGCTTTTATTTTGAATGATATTATAAGTGCTTAAAAAGATTTTAAATCACTGATTGTTTGCTGGTATATAAATATACAATTTTTAAAAAAAGATTTTATTTATTTATCTGACAGAGAGAGAGAGACAGCGAGAGCAGGAACACAAGCAGGGGGAGTTGGATAAGGAGAAGCAGGCCTCCCACCACCGAGCAGGGAGCCCGAGCCAAAGGCAGACACCCAGAGACTGAGCCACCCAGGTGCCCAAAAAACCTTACTAAAATCATTTATTTGTGCTAGTAGCTTCATTGAACCTTCTGTTAAGTTTTCTACATACATGGTCACGATATCCTCTATTAAGTTAGTTTTACTTCTGTCTGGATGCCTTCTTAGATTGACTTAGTTTACTGGTTAGATGCTTCTGTACAATGTGGAATAGAAGAGATGAGAGGGGACTTTCTTGTACTTGATCACAGAGGAGAGTATACAGTGTTTCTCTGTTGAGTGTGATTTAACTATAGGTGTCTTGTGGATACTCTGTCAAATTCAGGAAGTTCTTCTGTTACTAGTTTGCTGAGGTCCCCCCCCCCTTATTAGGAATAGATGTAGGAGTTTTGTCAAGTGATTTTTCTGTCTCTTGAAATAATCATATGGTTTTTCTTTTAAAGTTTCTTAATACAGTAAATTGACTTTTATTTTTCTGGTGACTTTTTTTTTTTTTTTTTTACCAATCTTGCATTCCTGTAGAAAACCTGTGTGGTCTTGATGTATTATCTTATACATTAAGTTCAATTTGCAAACATTTTGTTTAGAATTTTTGCATCTATTCATGAGGGATGTTGGTTTGCAGTTTTCTTCTAAGGTCCTTTTCTGCTTTTGGTATCACAATAATGTTTCACAGAGTGAATTGAAAAGTATTTTCTCCTTGATTTTTCTGGAAGCGCTTGAGAGGAGTTTGTATTTCTTCAGTAATATTTGGTGGCCTCACCAGTGAATGCATCTGGGTATTTTGTTTGTAGGAATGTTTTTTAACTACAAATCCAAGTTCTTGAATAGATATAGTGCTATTAAATTTATTAATTCTTCTTTAGTAAGCTTTGGTACTTGTGTCTTTCAAGAATTTTTTTCTTTTAACCTGTGATTCTGAAATTATTGCCATAAAGTTCATAATATTCTCCCATTCTTCTAACATCTATTGATTTGAGGCTTTCTTGAAGCATTTGGCATTTAGGTATTTAGTGCTGTAAATTTTTCTCAAGAGTCCCACATACTCTGTTTTCATCTTCATTTAGTTTAGAATACTTTCTAATTTTATTTTTAACCTTTGACCCCATTGTTGGGGTTTATGTTTTAGTTTACAAATATTTGGGGAGTTTCCAGAGATCTTTGGTGATGATTTCTAATTCTATGTAGTTAGAGAACTAGGACTTGAAATACTGTTTATGTATTTAGATTTGATTTATAGCCCAGAATAGGTTCTGTCTTGTTAAATGTGCATATGAAGAGAGTGATTCCACTTTTGATGGGTAGAGTATTCTATAATTGGCAAGTAGGTCATAGTAGATTCTGAACGATTTTCTATTTGTTGGGTCAATTGTTGAGAGAGGGGTATTGAAATCTCCAATTATAATTACAGATTTCTCTAATTTTTACTGTTCAAGGAGTTGTTTTTTTTTTCCTCTTTTTTATTCTGAAGTTCTGATAATAGATTTAAAAATGTTTAGGATTATTCTGTCCTCTTGATTAATGATCACTTTATGAAATGGCTATTTTTATTCCTAGAAATATAAATATATAAAACATATTGCTGTGAAATGTACACTGTCTGGTATTGTCACTCCAGTTGTTTATTTATTTATTTTTTAAAAGTAGCATGCTGTATCTTCTATCATTTTGGTTTTATTTTTTTTTTTATTTTTTTATTTTTCTAAAGATTTTTTTTTTTTTTTTTTTTTTTTTTTTATTTGTCAGAGATAGAGCGCGAGCGAAAGCGAGCACAGGCAGACAGAGTGGAAGACAGAGTCAGAGGGAGAAGCAGGCTCCCCGTGGAGCAAGGAGCCCGATGCGGGACTCGATCCCAGGACGCTGGGATCATGACCTGAGCCGAAGGCAGCTGCTTAACCAACTGAGCCACCCAGGCGTCCCCATCATTTTGGTTTTAATCTGTTTAAGTTTTTATATCTCAAGTGTGTTTCTTGTAAGCAGCATATGCGTGGGTATGTCCTTATCCAGCTGACAACCTTTGACTTTAATTTGGGGTGTTAGATGGCTTAAAATGAATATGCCTATGTGATTATTATTTTTTTAAAAAATATTTTATTTATTTATTTAACAGAGAGATCACAAGTAGGCAGAGAGGCAGGCAGAGAGAGAGGAGAAAGCAGGCTCCACGCCGAGGAGAGAGCCCGACGTGGGGCTCAATCCCAGGACCCCGAGATCATGACCCGAGCTGAAGGCAGAGGCTTTAACCCACTGAGCCACCCAGGCGCCCCATGATTATTATTTTTTAAGTAGGCTCCACACCCAGCATGAAGCCCCAACATGGGGCATGAACTCATGACTCTGAGATCAAGACCTAAGCTAAGTTCAAGGGTCAGATGCTTAACTGACTGAGCCACCCAGGTGCCCTTGAGTGTGATTATTGATATAGCAAAATTTAAGCCTTTCATCTTGCTGTTTGTTTTCTTATTGGTCCTTTTTGTTTGTTTGTTTTCCTTTCTTATTTCTCTGGCTTCTTTTAGGATTGAGGTTTTAAAAAGTGATTTAATTTTAGCTGCTTTGTTACCTAAGTAAAGTTTATTAGCTCATTAGCTAACACAAAGCTTATTTGTTTTTAAAGATTTTTTTAAAAATTTATTTATTTGACAGAGATCACAAGTAGGCAGAGAGGCAAGCAGAGAGAGAGAAGAGGAAGCAGGCTCCCTGCGGAGCAGACAGCCTCATGTGGGGCTTGATCCCAGGATTCTGGGATCATGACCTGAGCCAAAGGCAGAGGCTTTAACCCACTGAGCCACCCAGGTGCCCCTAAATCAAAGCTTATTAAAGCCTATTAGCTTTATTTGTTTGGGTGGTTGCTGTAGTTTATATTCCACGTCTTTAACTTCTGGTCTACTTCAAAGTGATATTGTTTTACTTCACTCACAATATAAGAACTTTACAATAGAATACTTTTATTTCTGCTCCTCTCCTCTGCCTTTAATGCTATTTTTCATACATTTTAGTTTTGTGTATCTAAGAAGCCACAGTATATTGACAAGATTTTTGTTTAAAGAGACATTTATTTATTAAAGGGACTTAAATAATAAGAAACAGTCTTCTGTGTTTGTCTGTGTACTTAGAATTTTTGGTGTTTTTCATTCCTTTGTGTAGATCCATCTTCCACTTGGTATCTTTGTCCTTTGATTTGAAGGACTTCCTTTGACAGTTTTTGTAGTGCAGGTCTTCAAGCTATTTTAAGCTATTTCAAATAAAGCTTATTTTTAAGATGTATTTTTATTAGGTATAAAATTCTCAGTTGATGGTTTTTTTTTCTCTTTCCGTACTTTGAAGATGTTCAGACATCTTCTCACTTGCATTGTTCCTGGTGATAAATCCACTGTCCTCCTGATCTCTGTTCCTCTGGACATAATGTGTCTTTTTTCTCTGACTGGTTTTTAACATATTCTTTTTTACTACTGATTTTAAGGAGTTATATAATTATGTGTCTTGCTATAGTTTTATTCATGTTTCTCATGCTCTGGGTTCATTAAGTGTTTTAGATCTGCAAGTTGACTGTTTTCATCAAATTTGGATATTTTTTTAGCCCATATTTCTTTATTTCTCCTACCCTTATCTCTCTCTCTTTTTTTTTTTTTTTTTTAAGATTTTATTTATTTGACAGAGAGAGATCACGAGTAGGCAGAGAGGCAGGCAGAGAGAGAGAGAGGAGGAAGCAGGCTCCTGCTGAGCAGAGAGCCTGATGCGGGACTTGATCCCAGGACCCTGAGATCATGACCTGAGCCGAAGGCAGCGGCTTAACCCACTGAGCCACCCAGGCGCCCCTCCTACCCTTATCTCTTAAAGGAATTCTGATTATATGTATCTTCGGCAAAAAAGTTGTTTTGTAGTTCATTGGTGCTCTTTCTGTTTTTTAAATTTGTTTCATTTTGGACAGTTTTTATTGCTATGTTAAGTTTCCTAATCTTTTGGTCTGGAGTGTTTAATCATTAATTGCATTCAATGTGTTTTTCACTTCAGAGGTTGCAATTTCTTTTGTATAAGTTTGATTTGGGATTTAAAATTTTTCTTTTTCTGTTAAAAAACTTAAGTAGAGCTAGACTGCAGTTAAAATAGTTTTAATGTCCTTGTCTGTTAATTCTAACATCTGCATCTATTCTGGGTGGCTCTGAATGATGTTGTGTTCTCTTGCTTCTTATGTCTTGTAATCTTTATTTGCAAACATTGTGAATTTTACCTTCTTGGGTGCTGGATATTTTTGTATTCCTGTAAACATTTTTTTTAATAGATTTTATTTATGAGAGAGAGAGAGCACGTGTGCAAGCACGCACGCACAATCAGGGGGGAGAGGCAGCCTCCTGCTGAGCAGGGCACCCGATGTGGGGCTCTATCCCGGGACCCTGGGATTATGACCCGAGATGAAAGCAGATGCTTAACTGACTGAGCCACCCAGGTGCCCCTCCTATAAGCATTATTGAGCTTCATTCTAGGATGCAGTTATTTTGGAAAGTTTGACCATTTTTGGTAATTTTTGTATTTGCTAGGTGAGACCAGAGTCTAGATTTAAGTATTCCCTGCTATTGAGGGAAGACCCTTCTGCTCATGAATTATGAGATTTTGCAATCTGACTAGTGGAAATGTCTACTTTAGAACATTATGTATTATATTCCATCTTAATGTAAAATATACACGTGTTTCCCTTATTTAGTGATTGTTTTATGAATACATAATAGACATCAGGTATAGAATAGCAAATAAAACAAAATCCTTGCTCTTAAGGAGTCCACATTCTATGGTTGGAGACTTACAAGGCAATAGTTATATACTATGTCAGGTTAAAATAGATGCTTTGAAGAAAATAAAGTAGTGTAAGGAGAGAGAATATGATGAGGAGTAGAATAAGATATAGTACCATGAGTGCGAATAACTTTTTGAAAAGATGACATTTGAGTAGAGACTGGAATATGAAGTAAAGGAACACACCAGGTGGCTGTCTGGGGGAAGGACATTCCCAATATTTGAATAAGTACTGAGATGGAATAGTAAGCCAGGAGAATGGGTTTGACTTGTTTGAGGGAGACCAAAGTTAGTATGGTTGGGAGCTGGTAGAAAGTAAGGGAAGGAACAGTGAGGATGAGGGTGGAGAGAGCACACGAGGAGAGCGGGAGACCATGTGAGGCTTTGCTGCGTGTGGCGAGAACTTTGGGTTTTGCGCTGAGGGGGATAGAAATAATTTAGGGGTTTTGGGAAAGGTAATGGCATGATCTGCTTTAACTTTTTAAAGGTATGCTATGTAGCTATATGGAGAATTGAGAGAAGGTGAAGGGCAGTAACGAGACCAGGTGAAAAGCTGTATGATCATTCAGGCCAAAGTATTGGTAGTGGTGAAGGCAATGGGAAAATAGACTCAGGATCTGGGTAGAAGTTAGAGCCTGCAGGGCTTGTTGTTGGGTTAGCTGTAGGGTAAGAAAAAGAATGAAATTAGGAATGGCTCATCGTGCTTTTGTTTAGTTTTTACCCCTCTCCTTGCGCTTACTTATTTACTTGTGTAAATCTTTATACACAAGAAGAAAAAAAGTTGCCATTAGTAGGATGGAGAAGACTCGGGGGAGAGAATCAAGAGTTCAGGTTGGATATGTTGAGTTTGAGATTCCCTATATAATTTCCATTAAACATTACACGTCTGGAGTTCAAGGTCAAAGTCTGGGCTGGAGACCCATTGACATGTAGAAGGCATGTGAAACATGGGCCTAAATGAGATCACCCAGGAAGTAAGTAGAGTTGGAGAATGAAGGAAGGCTAAGGATTGGGTTATTGTACATTTAGAATTCAGGAAGATGAGGAAGAACCATCAAAGGAGACCAAAAAGGAATGGGCAAAGAAGCAGGGTGATACCTGGGTGGGACAGGGACATCCTGGGAGCTAAGAGAAGAAAGTATTTCAAGAATAGAGGTTGCAATACACTATGTCAGTTGGTATTCAGAGTTGAATAAAACGAGGTCTTAGAATTGACTTTGGGGGGGCACCTGGGTGGCTCAGTGGGTTGAGCCACTGCCTTCGGCTCGGGTCGTGATCTCAGGGTCCTGGGATTGAGTCCCGCATCGGGCTCTCTGCTCAGCAGGGAGCCTGCTTTCCTCTCTCTGTCTGTCTACTTGTGATCTCACTCTGTCAAATAAGTAAATAAATAAAATCTTAAAAAAAAAAAGAATTGACTTTGGGACTTGACAAGGTGGAGGACATCAGTGACCTTCACAAGTGCAGTCTTGTGGAAGTGGTAGGAATGAAAGTCTCACTGGGGTGAGTTCCAGGGAGCCTGGGGAGAGGAACTGGCAGTAGTGAGCATGGATGGTTTTTGGAATCATGTTGTGTAGGGGAACAGAGGACTGGAGTGTAAGCAGATACATATGCCCCACCTGCTTAAATGTCTTAAAGGAGGTATAGGAGAGGGCACTCTGGTTACCCCTGAGAGAGAGTGAATAGACTTGGGTACGGAGGAGATGGAGGAAACATCGTATATTGTTTTCTCTTCATCATGCTTGTGGTGCTCTTAATGAGAAGCAACCCTCACAAGTTTGTATCAATACACTATGTACATATAAACATAGAATATGGCATACATAGTATGATTAGGTCAAACAGTAAGAAAAAACTATGCAGGGAAAAGGAGGAAAATGTATAGAATATTTAAAATAAGGTATAAATGAAGTGAACTTTGGAATCAAAGTACTAGGAGTTTTCATACAAATCACTTCATGTCTCTTAGCCTTGGCTTCTTTATTTGCAATATATAAAAATACTATCATCAAGGGTTAGTGCGAAGCTTATCTGGAATGATGTATATTAAGTGCCTGGAAATCAGTAGGTTCCTGGGCCATTATTATCACTTGAATTTTTCATATTGTTTCGTGTTTTAAAAGGAACAAAATATTCATGAATTACTAGTGTAATTAAAAGTCAGAAACACTGAAAACAGATGGGAACAGCAGTTAGTAGTGTTTGGTTCTAGGTTATCTCCTATCCAGTATAGTTTCTGTGCTTTTAAAAAACCACGAGGTCAGGGGCGCCTGGGTGGCTTAGTGTGTTAAGCCTCTGCCTTTGGCTCAAGTCATGATCTCAGGGTCCTGGGATTCAGCCCCGTGTCAAGCTCTCTGCTCAATGGGGAGCCTGCTTCCCCCTTTCTCTCTGCTTGCCTCTCTGCCTACTTGTGTTTTCTCTCTCTGTGTCAAATAAATACAATTTTTAAAAAGTAAAAATTAAAAAAAAAAACCAACAGGTCAACAAATAGTTTCTTTAAGTAGAAACATCAGGTGATTTTTTTTTTTTCTTACCCTAGTCACTGACTGTTTTGAACAAGAGCAGGTGTATTGGGGGTGGGGGGCAGACTTAAAGCTCGGAGGGCACCGACCATTTGAAAAATTAATTGGAGAAAATCCAATGCATCAAAAAATAGGTTAATGAAAACGTTATTTCCTTTATAGATAGCCTTCCAGGCCTCCATCTGCTGCCTGGGTTGAGGTCTTTCATGTGGTTTGTGAAGAGAGTGGCTCACAAGGACAGTTCCAGTTTAACTAGTGTCCTGGTGTCATTACTTACAGTGTCCTCTCTCACTTCCAGAAGTGTCCCAGTGTGGATGACAAATTATAAGGTCCCCCTACC
The DNA here is from genome assembly GCF_011764305.1 of Mustela putorius furo. Taxonomy (NCBI): domain Eukaryota; kingdom Metazoa; phylum Chordata; class Mammalia; order Carnivora; family Mustelidae; genus Mustela; species Mustela putorius. Next base: position 30,417,770 of record NW_025422019.1, read on the forward strand.
TAAGGGATGTGGAATCTGCAGAAGTTTTCACAGGACTCAGTACTGCTCTTGGATGGTTTTGCTTGAAGATTTGTATCTTAACGTGGGGAGTAGGCTGGTGTGTCAGTAAGATTAAAAGGATGTCCAGGTCAGCTTCTAAACTGAAATTCTGTGATGAAGTGAAGAAAGATAACATTTGGTGCTGGACAGTGTCATTTTCTGTCCTGGCTACATGGGTGGCATAAGTGCAGTTTATTCATGTAAGCCCAAGGAGCCCGAGGAATAAATTTATATTTAATAAAGTATAAATTAAGCCCGAGGAATAAATTTATACTTAATAAAGTATAATGTGTTGCAAACAGTAAGGCTCTATTGAAAATATAAATGGGTTTCATATGTACTATTCCCTGTGAGTCTCACCATAATACCTAGTTTGGTTATTTATTTATTTAAAAAAAATTTTTTTTTAAGATTTTATTTATTTATTTGACAGAGAGAGACCACAGGTAGGCCGATAGGCAGAAGCAGAGCAGAGAGCTGAGCAGGGAGCCCTATGCGGGGCTTGATCCCAGGACCCCAAGACCATGACCTGAGCCAAAGGCAGAGGCTTTAACCCACTGAGCCACCCAGGCACCCCTAGTTTGGGTTTTTAAATAGATGTGGAAATAGCTAGTAATTGATTTGGGAATAAAATCCAAATCTCCTCATGCTCTTTCCATTAACACACATGTTGGAAAGCCTTTGCTAGAATCTCCGGGGAAGGCTTTTTCTGAGGAGGACAAAAAGTGCATTGAAGGGGCCTTCTGGAGTGAACTGCATGGTTACTTGTTTAGGAGACCAAGTTCTCTTCACTCTTGGCAGTAATTTTGCTACATAGGTATTGAGAAGAAGTAGAGTTTTGGACTCGAAGTTCTTGCCTATCTCCAGTGTTTTATTTTTACTTTTGTTTAATTTAAAGATTTGTTTATTTCAGAGCACGAACAATGGTAGGGGAAGGGGCAGAGGGAGAGAAAATCAAGCAGACTCCCTGCTGAGTGTGGTGTCTGATGCAGGGCTCCATCTCTTGACCCTGAGACCATGACTCTATGACCCCAGCCAGAATTAAGGGTTGGCCGCTCAATTGACTGAGCCATCCAGGTGCCCCAATTTCCAGTATATTTTGTTTGTTTGTTGTTTTAAAGATTTTATTTATTTATTTGACAGAGAGAGAGATCACAAGGAGGTGGCAGAGAAGCAGGCAGAGAGAAGGGGGAAGCAGGCTCCCCGCTGAGCAGAGAGCCCGATGTGGGGCTCGATCCCAGGACCCCGGGGTCATGACCCGAGCTGAAGGCAGAGGCTTTAACCCACTGAACCACCCAGGTGCCCCTCCAATGCTTTTTTTTTTTTTAAATTAACATATAATGTATTATTAGCCTCAGGGGTACAGGTCTGTGAATCACCACCTTTACACTCTTCACAGCACTCACCATAGCACATACCCTCCCCAATGTCCATAACCCAACCACCTTCTTCCCCCTCCAATGTTTTTTTTTTAAAGATTTTTTATTTATTTATTTGACAGAGAGAGAGATTACATGTAGGCAGAGAGGCAGGCAGAGAGAGAGAGGAGGAAGCAGGCTCCCCGCCGAGCAGAGAGCCCAATGTGGGACTCGATCCCGGAACTCTGGGATCATGACCTGAGCCGAAGGCAGCGGCTTAACCCACTGAGCCACCCAGGCGCCCCCCCTCCAATGTTTTTAATACCAAAGCCAACAAACAGCCTAGCAGTTGGCTGACTACTGTCAGATTTGGGTATGTGCCATTTGTTTTAACCTTGGAAATTCCTTTGCCTCCTTTTCCCCTCTGAAAGCCTGGTAGAGCAAAGGGAAGGTAAGCCATGGACAGAACAGTTAAAAGAGCTTTAAGGGGTTGACCTGATACCATTTGAGGCTCTTGCTTAGTACTTAAATCACATACCAATTTCTAAATTAAGCATTACAGTATGGAATTTAAGGAAGGAAAGAAAAAATAGAAGCTTATAGCTAATTACTCCTCCAACTACTTTTTTTCCCTAAATGTACAGTCTTTGGAGAAGTCTTATTGTAAGTAATGCTTTTATCTCAATGCCAAGTGATATTTCATTTTGATCTAAGAATCCAGGGCCTGGATATGCATTTCTTTTTGCAAAATGTTAGCATTTTGTCTTGCTAAATTAAGTAATGATAAAGGAAAACTCCAATACAACTCTTTCCTGCTATCCTGAAATCCTATCAAGACCCCACATATCTGAGAAAAGGAAATTGTATCATAAGGTTTAACACAGAAGTTGTAAAGGCTGGTCTCTGTTAAAGCTGGGCTGTCAGCAGCCTGCAAATTAGAACTCTGGGGAATGTTGAAGCTTTAAGTTCATCTTTAACATAAAGGGGGTTCACACAATGCTATTCTGAGGGCTAATCTTTAGTGACAGATGTAGAGAAAGGAGCCTCAAGTGTTGTTAGGAAAACCCCAATCTTCCATCTTAAGCATTTTTGACTTTTATTTTAGACATCAGCTAGTCATTGCCAAGAATATGTCTGAAGGGACTGATCCCAGCTATTTGAAAGGGCTTTCCTTTTGTATAAGGTACTTAGAAAATCATGTAGTATTCTGTTCTGTGGCATATTTTATGTATACCATGACCACAAATTACAGTGATCCTAATGATTCCCCCCCCCCCCCCCAAGTTGATGGCAGCATGGACTTGTGAAAAGAAAGCTCATGGAGCTGGGAGGCAATCCTTACTACTACTACAGCGATTTAAATTAGATTTTACTACTAATTAGATAAGCTGTTTAAACCTTTGTTACCTCAATTTTCACATCTGTAAACAGATTCAAATAACTTCACTATTGACCTTATTGGAATTGTTTCATGGTCACATGGATGATTAGATGTCAGATCCTTTGAACAGTAGAATCCTGACTGGTAGACTCACAATGTTCACCTGCATCTAGTTCATCTACAAGGGAAAATTTCTCTTCCTGACTCCTCTTGCAATTGGGCAGGTCATATGACTCTTCCTGGGCAGTGGGTTGTGGCTAGACATGAGTCACTTCTGGGCCAGACTAATTAGTTGGTGTAAGACCCTTTAGGGCTCTCTTTCCCTGTTGTGGTAATTATGGAAATATTTACAGCTGTCTGGAATGCTAAGACAACACATGGACGATAGTTATCTCAGAGAGGTGCCTGGACCCACAGTAGGCTTTGATTCAACAAGAAATAGACCTAGCGCGTCAGAGCAGGGACTGAGGGATTGTTGTTATAGCAGCATAACCCAGCTGATCCAGACAGCTCTCAGTATAAAGCAGTTAGAAAACTATCACTGTGATGATTAGTCAGAAGTCTCCCAGATTCCTCCTAATATTTCTGAATAATCTGCTGGTGTTTCATATTCTGACACTTCATATTCTGATTATTGTAACTCCTTTCCCATCCTCCCACCCCCAAGAATCTCCACTGGCCTTTTGCATGTAACTTAAAAGGATGAACTCTGTTGGTACTTACAACACACAAGGAGAGGTGGTAATTCCAAGAAGTAATGTATCTGGCATTTAATGGCTATTCAACAAACCTTTATTGGCAGTAGGAAGAGAAATTGGATGGTACGGTCGTTACTAGTGATTCCATGTAGCAAAATTGAGTAGTCAACACTCAGTTCTCCTCGTGCTTGCCTCAGAAGCAGGGTTTGGTACATTTCATCCCTCTCTTGCTTGAAATCTTTTTGATGCTTGGCTTTCTAGATGCCAGCATATTCTAGTTTTCTTCCTGTCCTAGTGGCCACTCCTTGGTCTCCTTTGCTGAATCCTCTTATTCATGATATTTAAATACTGGAGTGTTCTAGAGTACAGTCTCTGAAGCTCTTCTTCTTTTCTTTTTAATTTTTTTAATTTTAATACCTTTTTTTTTTTAAAGATTTTATTTTTTATTTACTTGTGAGAGAGACAGTGAGAGAGAGCATGAACGAGGAGAAGGTCAGAGAGAGAAGCAGACTCCCCATGGAGCTGGGAGTCCGATGCCGGACTCGATCCCGGGACTCCAGGATCATGACCTGAGGCGAAGGCAGTCGTCCAACCAACTGAGCCACCCAGGCGTCCCGAAGCTCTTCTTCTTTATCTGAATCTCTCAATCATACCTGCTTTTTGTTTTATTATTGAATGGTTTATTTTTATTGATTTATACATTCTTTTATGTAGGTTTTAGCCCTCTATCATACGTTGCTGGGAATTTTCCTCATTTGTCATTAGATTTTTACTTTCTAGCTTTTCTGTGTAGACATTTTGCATTTCTACATGATCAAATATATCATTTTTAGAAAGGTTTTTGGAATTAGTATGGGACTTGAGGAATTTGTTAATCTGTGAGGTGATGATGTTTAAAATATGACAGTGATCTGTATATTAAAATCATTGGTTTGGAGATGTTCTCTGGGTTGGTAGTTGCATGGTGAAGGGTCAGGTCATTCCATTGCATATTCTTGCTAAATTACACTTGTTACCGTAATAATAATTCACTTCTGTGTAACAACTTCAAATTGTAGTTGCTTAAAACAGCAATAATCATTTATTATCTCTCAGGGGTTTCAGTGGGTCTGGAAACCAGAATTGGCTTGGCTGGGCAATTCTGCATCAGTGTTTCTCATGAGGTAGTCACATATTGTTTCTCATGAGGTAGTCACATATTGGCCTGAGCTGCAGGCATTTGAAGGCTTGACTGCGGCGGAAGGATTTATGTCGAAGGTGACTCTTATAGCTGGCAAGTTGGTCCCTCTTCATGTGGGCCTCTTCTTGGGACTGCTTGAGTGTCCTTATGACCTGATTATTGTTTTCCCCCAGAGCAACTGATCCAAGAGACCCCAAAATTCCAATGTCTTCCAGGACCTAACCTCAGAAGTCAAACATCATCACTTCCACCTCATTTCATTGGTGGCATAATAGACCAATCTGACTTTAGAGTATGTGTTGGGGGCAGGGGAGAACACTCCTAAAGGCATGGCCTTTAGTGAGATCCTTGGGGCCCATTGTGAAGCCTGGCTCCCACAGTAACCAAAAGGTATTCTGTATTTTAGATGTTTTCTTGGGTTTGACACATGCTTTTAAACTTAAAATACAGGAGTGCCAACTGATGAGTATTGGTTTTATCCAAAGCATTGCTAACTTTATTAAAGTAGAAGAGAGGGGCGCCTGGGTGGCTCAGTGGGTTGAGCCGCTGCCTTCGGCTCGGGTCGTGATCTCAGAGTCCTGGGATCGAGTCCCGCATCGGGCTCTCTGCTCAGCAGGGAGCCTGCTTCCCTCTCTCTCTCTGCCTGCCTCTCCATCTACTTGTGATTTCTCTCTGTCAAATAAATAAATAAAATCTTAAAAAAAAAAAAAAGTAGAAGAGAGATGGGTGAATATTTGCAGACTGCTTGAGTAGGCCCATCAGGACAGAAGATGTCTGGGAGAATCCCAATGCAAGACCCCTGGTACAATTTCTGGAACTAATGTTCTTATTCTTGATTTTCTACTTCCTCCATACCTCTCTGAATTTAAATATTTTGAAGAAAATAAGGCAGCTAGGGGCAAGACAATGTCTAAGACAGAGGAGGATAACTGCTAATATGCCAACCAGATATAGAAAAGACTCTTTTTTATAAATTATATCTTATTTATTCCTTCAATAGCCATTGATGGAAGTGGATATTATTTTATTTTATTTTATTTTTTTTAAGATTTTATTTATTTCTTTGAGGGGGGTTAGGAGTAGAGGGAGAGGGACAAGCAGACTCCACACTGAGTGTGGAGCCTGATGTGGGGCTTGATCTCATAATCCTGAGATCATGACCTGAGCTGCAATCAGGAGCTGGATGCTTAGCTGACTGAGCCACCCAGGTTTCCCAGAAGTGAATATTATCCTTATTGTAAGTATGGCAAAACTGATGATCATAGTAATTCACCCAAGGTCATGGAGTGTTGGTAGAACCGAGATTGAACCCAGGTTTTTTGGTCTCCAAAGGCCATGGTTGGTTATTCTACTACATCTTATTGCATCCTGTTGATATAAACATAGGAACATAAAATGTCTGGGCATCAGAAAGTTGAAAAACTAGAGTTGTGTGTTATCTGGAAAAATCTGTCAAAGCTAAAAGATCCAGGAAAACATAATCTCAGATAAGAAGGCACTCTGAAAATAAAAAGTGCTTTATAAGTGTAAGTGGCAGTGTTGTTAATATTTTTCAGCTCAGAGAAGTGAGAAAATGAATCATGTATAATTCCTCTATTTCTTCTTCAGAGTATAGTAGAACACCTGCCCATTAATCCTCACCCTGTTAAAACAATAACTGCCTAACTTCCAAGTAGTACATTGGAATTAATGTGTAATTAAAGAAAATTACCTTCCGCTCAGCTATGAAATAGGAATGGCAATATTTCAAGTTAATATATATTCTAGACAAATAAATGTTTTAGATTAGGAAATTCTGCTAAAATGTATAATTTAGGAAGATATCAAATCATCAGTTTAAAATTAAAGCATAAAGAGCTTTATGTCTATAAAAGCATTTTGTTGTAATGTTGATACGGTGTCATATTCGTCTTCAGTACGAAGACATTGTCTTTCCGACAACCAGCGTTTAAAGGATACAAGCCTTGGGAATGGGGAAAGCGTGTTTCTCTTGGATGGCCCCTCTTTTGATGTGTTTGTTGGTCGCATTAACACATTAACAATGAACTGAGATGGCGGGCTTGAGGAGGGGGGAATGATATGTAGCCCTCATTACTGTGCCTTGGCACCGGGCCCATAGACACCAGCAGCAGCAAGAGCCTTGATTTCATTTTAAAAGGAGTTAGAAGAATGTGAAGAAGGTCATAGCCATCAATCAGTTATCACTCTGCTAGATGGGATCTCTTTAAGGAGGAACGTGAAACATATTTTAAAACCTCCAATGAAGGCCCTCGAATGACAGTGTTCGTCTTACCACTTACTAATGAAAGTGCTCCGTCTTGGAAACACAGCTCAAACACTGTATCATAAAATTTGTCGAAGAAAATGATTTCGTTTTAAATTGTCCCAGCTAGAGGCAGCTTATGCAGTCAGTATAGACAGTGAAGCAGGTGTACGAAAGCAAAAATATATATTTTTTGCAGATTTATTGGGTTTCATCAACTTCACATTCTTGTAAGGGGGTCGGTAGTCCTTCCACCGCCGAGCAAAGAAACAGGCGGACGTTAAATGTCCTGCTGAAGGTTGCTTATTGATCGGAAGGGGGGAATAGTCTGGAAGAGCTTTAATCTCTCTGTATGCACCTCTCCTGTCACTGGCTGGAGCCATGAGGCCTCTCGATATCATGCCCTTTGTTTTATTTCAAAGGAAATATTTTATTTTATTTATTTCACTTTTTATTTTATTTTATTTTATTTTAAGATTTTATTTATTTGACACACAGAGACAGAGAGTGCATGCCAGCACAAGCAGGGGAGTGGGAGAGGGAGAAGCCAGCTTCCCACTGGCCAGAAGTCCGATGCGGGGCTCGATCCCAGGACTCCAGGATTATGACCTGAACTGAAGGCAGACGCTTAATGACTGAGCAACCCAGGTGCCCTCCCATAAAGTCTTAATGCTAGTTCATGGTAGCATCCTAGTCCTTCAAGTTGTTAGTGTCAGAATTTATTTTCCTACTGGAGGATATCTAGGTTGTTTCCAAAATTTCCCCTACTATAGATGATGATGTAGTTAACTTTTTCACAAAGATAGCTTTTTTATTTCCAAAAGGTATTATTATTTTTTAGCTAAATTTTTCACGAATGGACTTAGAAGGTCAAGGCTTTTGTTTATGTGATTATCTTCATGGGTTTGCTTTTCCTGTTGGTGATTTTTCTTCTTTATATTACTTTTTGAATGTCTAATCTGCACCTATGGGTTTGCATAGTTCTTTTTTTTTTTTTTTTAAGATTTTTATTTATTTGACAGAGATCACAAGTAGGCAGAGTGGCAGGCAGAGAGGGGGAAGCAGGCTCCTTGCTGAGCAGAGAGCCTGATGTGGGCCTCCATCCCAGGACCCTGGGATCATGACCTGAGCTGAAGGCAGAGGCTTTAACCCACTGAGCCACCCAGGCACCTCTGGGTTTGCATGGTTCTGATCAGCCTGACCAAATTTTATGACTGTATCCTCAGTGGCCCCAGCAGGACACAGAATTCACACCATTAGTTCAAATGAGGAGAATTCAGGGGGTTTAAACTGCTGAGTGTGTGCAGGGTGACAGGACAGGGGAGTACAGCCACAGAAAGCCACGGGAGCCCTGAGCTGAGGGGACGAGAGAGAAGGCATGTTCCGGGAGGGCTTATGGCCAACTCTGGATGGAAGAGACCAGGAAAGGAAGCAGTGTCTCAAGAGCACTCAGAACTGCAGCCATAGAGGAAGCAGTGCCCTAGGGTTGGGTCTGCAGAGGGACGCCACTTGATGCTGGGCTTGAAACATGGGGGTGGGGGGGCTCCCACCCCCCCACCCTTCCTTCCCTCCCTTGCTCTGGTCTCCTGCCACTGCCTCCATTAGCCAAACCCAACACAAGTCAGTTGCCACAGGAACCTGGGGATGGTCTGCGGGGTTCACCCCCCTGGGGGACACAGCCGGGCAGACCATGGATCTCAGGCTGGAGGTGCAAAGGCTAAAAATGAACTGGCACAATGATGACGGGAAGTGTGTTTCAGCGGCCGTTCAGGGCTTATTTTGTAGAATCTCAGGGTGGGATGGTATTTAACATCTCTCTGGACTACAGTCTTTGAGAAAGACCTTAAATATTGCATTTCCTTTACTATGAAAACTAGGTCACAGTCAGAGAGCCGGGGGGTAGGGGGGGTGGCTCAGAAAGAGCACTCAGCACCGGTGAGAACAACCCCATGTCTGCAGGCTGTGTTTGCTTTTTGGCAGTCTCTCTAGTTCTCTTATGTCTGCTCTGATGTTCTTTCTTACACCTGCTACTCCAGCTCTCCTCCGGCTCTGGCCCTCACCCCTCGAAGTTTTGATCCAAGCATGTTACTACTTTCAAGAACACACTAAAGGGAGATTCTCTGTAGGAACTTGGTGATAGACAGCATTCCATGGGGGCAGTTTCTCACATTGGCAGCTGAGGACCTCTGGGCCTTGGTGATTTCGGGGGAGGCGGGTAGGAGTGGTTTATGAGTCTTATGTAAGAATTTTAAAAAGTTGCTTTCATGTGCATGGCAAGAAAAATTTTATCCAGGCCTCCTCTCCTGGATCATTGGATACCTGTCTTATAACTAAGCACTGGCACATGATTTCCAATATACATTTAGGTTTGTGTTCAAATTAGTGTCAAGCACAACCTGTTTAAATGTGGAGGGTTATTAAACCACAAAAAAACCCAGCAGAAAACAACAACAAAAAGAACCCAGGGTAGAACTAACTCGACACCAAAGCACTATTTGCATTTAAAGACTGAATGTCCACAGAGCAGGCTGATGAAGAAAGCTTTCACAGCACTTCTAGAAAGGGAAGTGGTGGGAGAACCCAGTCTTCACCCAGAACACGGAAGTACATGCTTGTGGAGCTCAAAAGGACCCATGCCACCACAGTCGTTGGCCAGTACCACGTAGATCCTCACTTGGACAGCAGCATGGTTTCAGCTGAACATGAGGTAGTGTGTGGAATTATGGTTAATTTGAATGATCTTGGTTCTGTAGTTTGGGTTGTGTTTGCTTATACATGTGCTTTGGTTTGTATAAATAAAGGGTGATACATCTAAAGATTTTGTACCTGGTTTTATGTTGCAGTTTTCTAAGGAATACATTAGAAACAACAAAGTTAAAGTTGGGAGATTTGAGGGAACATTTTTCTTTTGCTTTTCCTTCCTTCTTTCCTTCCTTCCTTTCTCGCTTTCTCTCTCTCCTTTTCTTTCTTTCTTTCTTTCAAGGATTTATTTATTTATTTGATGCAGAGAGAGAGAGAGAGCATAAGCAGTGGGAGCAGCAGACAGAGGGAGAGGGAGAAGAAGGCTCCGTAGTATAAGGAGCCCAATGTGGGCCCTGATCCCAGAACCCAGGGATCATGATCTGAGCCAAAGGCAGATGCTTGACCAGGTGCCCCTCCCTCTCCTTTTTTCAATAAGTGAAAATAAAATTCACTTATTTTGAGAGCAGGAGAGGGAGGCAGAGAGAGAGAGAGAGACACTCTTCAAGCAGACTCCCTGATGAGCTTGGAGCCCGATCCAGGGGTCAATCCCATGACCCATGAGATCATGACCTGAGCCAAAACCAAGGGCCCCAAATATTTTTCTCAACAGACTGAGCCATCCAGGTGCCCCAAATGTTTTTCTTTTTCTTTCTTTCTTTTTTTTTTTTTTAATACTTTATTTATTTGACAGAGAGAAATCACAACCAGGCAGAGAGGCAGGCAGAGAGAGAGGAGGAAGCAGGCTCCCTGCTGAGCAGAGAGCCCAGTGCAGGGCTCGATCCCAGGACCCTGAGACCATGACCTGAGCTGAAGGCAGAGGCTTTAACCCACTGAGCCACCCAGGCACCCCTGTTTTTCTTTTTTGAAAAAAAAGTCTGGATATAATTTAAGTTGGACAAGTACCATGGAGTTAACACTGGATGGATAATCCCTGCCTATGTGAATTAAAGGAGGAAGGAAGGTACAGATTTTTTCTAAACCTCTCTTTTAGTGCTAAGAAGACTTTATGAGTCTTCATATCAAGAATTCATGAGGTTTTGGATGATTCAGTGGTACATAGTTAGGAAATCTGATATTAGCCAAAAGGAGCCCTGTGGCTCATTTGCTCCATGATTTTCTTGTTTGGGACTCTTTCCTGTGGAATCCAAAGCTGATTCTTCCTATTTCTGCCATTACCAAGTAGCATAGTGAAATTTTATAAATGTTTGGGGGTTGATTTTCTGAAGTATTAATCTCATTTTTTGAAAATATCGAAGAATGTCTTTAGGGGTGCCCTGGTGGCTCTGTAGGTTAAGCATCCTACTCTTGATTTCAGCTCAGGTCATGATCTCAGGGTTCTGGGATCGAGCCCTAAGCCCCCTATGCCAGCTTCACACTCAGAAGGGAGTCAGCTAGAGCTTGCGTTCCCTCTGCCCCTATCCCCCTTGCTCATGTTCTCTCTCCAACTTAAAAAGGAAGAAAATATTAAGGAATGTCTCTTAATTTCTCACTACAATACCCCACCCCTGTGTTGTGTGGATTTTGAATGCAATGCTTCTTGGGGGTGGATATCCATATATAGTCCTCTTTGGGGCTGGGAGAAACTGCCTTCTAATTATCAGTGACAGTTTTTCTGCTGGGCATTGTCTTCTCTATGCATTAAGGCAGAAAATTTATATTAATACTCAAGGCAGTTATATGCATGTTGAGAAAATAGGTAACGAGTGTTTGGTATTGAATGCACGGGTCAGTTTTTTAGGTAGGGTTGTAAGACACATTATGCAATGGAGGCATTGAATGATAACTAGGAACAGGTGTGCATGCTGGAGTAGCTGGGTATTCTTAGTGGTGCAGCATCCCTTGTCCTTAGCAGCTCTCAGGAGTAGAATCACTTCTAATGCTTCTAAAGTTGTAGGAACAGGGTGGTTATTCACGGTTGTCACTGCTCCCTGATTCTTCTAATGGAGATCTTCAGAGGTAGAGATAACCTAGGTAACAGACAAGTAACTAGAACTGGCACTGGAATGTGTTACTCAGTTTCCCCCTTGCCCGTTGATGTGGTGCTGTTTGCTTTAGGCTTAGGTAAAAAGGACCCTGCGCATTCCACAAGTTACAGTGCAGCTCCTCACCAGCTTCTCCCCTTACCAGTCCCAACATCCAAATTATGAAAAGTGGTGAACCAGTCACAGGAAGCTTCTCTGGGCAATTTTCCTGGAGGCTGACCCTGACACACGAGACCTGAACTGGGTCACCCAAGTTGCAAGGAAGCCTTTGAAGACAGAAGACTTTGGTTGTGTTTTTTATTTTCTCAAGAAGGGAGTTAATGTGGGTTGATGAGGTCAGATTGCACCCAGCAGGAAAATTCCAGGAGGAAATTGGACTTCCCCAGTCGAACATAGACCTTTCACGTCCTCTTTTCCCTGCCACCCCAAAACTCTGGGATGGTGAGACCCAGGAGCTCAAACACATCCTCATGTACCAGGCAGTGAAGTGACTTCACAAACCCCTAATCCCCAAGCCTGTTTGCCGAAGTCAAACAATGCACAGCCCCAACAAAGCCCTTCACAAACAAAGCCACACCTAGTCTGGTCTGCAAGTGAAGTAAGTGGATTACTTTCTAGACACAGCTGAAAGTGGCTGCAAAAATGCCTTTCATCTGCCTCCAGGCCTTTCCTTGCCTCCAAGGTGTTCCTTCTCTCTCAGGGACTGACCCAGAATCCCCTTGTGTTAAGAAACATGTCCAATCTGCTGGTTCTCCCCCACCTCCCAACTCTTCCCCACACACTGGAGAGGTCTAAGGGGAGCGGGACAGTGGGGAGTCCTGGTGTGATCCAGGCTGATTAGGGCCTGGGTGCCATTTCCCCCCTTTGTCAATGCAGTTCATTAGAATCCTAACCCCTTTCTAAGCAACACAGCCTCTGGGAGTACTTTAATCACTCTCATGAATTCTATTATTGTTTAACATGTTAGTTCTCTCTTTTTACCACCATGAGATACACTTTAGTTTTAGCATTGTTTTACCGAGTTGTAAAAATACCTGTATTAAATTACCTATATATTTACCGTTTTTTCTGCTTATCATTTCTTGCATATCAGATATTTCTCTGGGTTCATTTTCTTGCTTCCTAAAGTACATCCTTTGGGTGCCTGGGTGGCTCTGGCATTTATGCATCGACTCTTGGTTTTAGCTCAGGTCATGATCTCAGGGTTGTGGGATCAGGCCCTGCATGGTGGGGGGTGGTAGTCCTCAAGCAGCGGGAATCTGCTGGAGATTCTCTTTCTTCTCCCTCTGTCCTTTCCTGCCCCTTGCACTTATGTACTTGTTCTTTCTCTCTTTCAAATAAATCTTAAAAGCACATCTTTTAGGGCATTTCTTTAGGGACATTTATTGGTGGTAAACTTTCCATTTTTGTTTAAAAGAATGTATTTATTCCATTTTCCTTCTTTTTTTTTCTTTTGAGTTGCAGAAACCTAGATTTATTTATTTATTAGAAATTTTTAATTTTTTATAAACATATATTTTTATCCCCAGGGGTACAGGTCTGTGAATCGCCAGGTTTATACACTTCACAGCACTCACCAAAGCACATTCTCCTTTTTTAAAAAAAAAAAAAAAAAAAAAAAAAAAAAAAGGCTTCATTGGGCGTTGTAGATGTCAAAGAAGAAAAATTCAACCGAGTAAATTTGAAGATCTAATTGGCTTTGTTAATGGGTTCATGATCCAGGCAGTTGCCCATCTGGCAAGTAGAGGGGAGCCCTGAGGAGTTGTACAAAATGGAAGGTTTTTATAGGGTGGAGGATGGGGCAAGAAAGTTATTAGCAAAAGAAAAGACAGGATTGTTCCAGGCAGATCACCATACCCTAGGGGAATCCAGGGGTCTGATTCGATAATTTACCTCTTCTTCTGGGCCCTTGTGACAGTTTACCTCAGGGGTGTTTATCAGAAAATTCCTGACTGACCTTTTAAGATTTACATTTTTGGGGGAGGTTGAAACTGCAGTTAGGTTAGGTGTTAAGCCCCAGTTAGGTGACTTGGCCTTAAGAGATGCCATTTTGAGACTGTGGTTTCTTTTATAGTTAACAGTTCTATTCTCCTAACACTTTGAAGATTGGATCACTTCTGTTTTCTGACTTTAGTTGTTGCTTTTGAGAAGTTTGTTTGTCTAACTGTTGGTCTTTTTTTGTGGGTGATATTATAATGTCATTGTCTTTGGTACTTTGCAGTATCACTTCAATGTGCCTAGATGTGAAATTCTTTTTATTCTGCTTAGTAAAGAGTGTTTTCTGTGTCTTTGGATTGGTGTCTTTCATTAACCTTGGCTGTTATGTCTCAAAACTGCCTGCCCTCCAATCTTAATTCTCTCCTAGGACTTCAATTTTCAACTTTCTTACTCTATGCTTCATGTCTCTTAATATCCTTTTAATATTTTCTGTCTCTTTTTATTGCGTTCTGGTCACTTTTTTCCAGAACTCTTATTGGTTCAAGTGATTCTAACTTCAGCTGTGGTAAATATGAAGGTTAACTTGTCCATTGAGTTTTTAATTTGAATGATTTTGTGTTGTTTCTGAAAATTCTCTTGGACTAATTTGTGAATATTTCTGGTCATTTTTTAAAGTCTCATTCATTTTTTTATTCCATATTCTATTACATGAGATATTTCATGTTTCGAAACATGTTTCGAAACATGAAATATCTCATGTAATAGAATATGGAATAAAAATCTGAGAGTGCTAAAGCACAATCTATCTAAGAGTGCTAAATATTTGGAAATTAAGGGTGTCTTTCTGTTTCTGGCAACTCTCACTTATGTTACTTTATTTTCTTGGGTGTTGAGGAAATTCTTTTTTGAGAGCTTATATTTGATTAAATTCAATTGATAGCAACATTGAGGACTTAAATTGAGAGCTTTTCTCCAAGAAGATTTGCATTTCTTGTGTGGAGCTTGGGGGCAGGACTGACCTAGGACTATGTTAGCAACCTTCAGGGGGTCTTGACTTCACGAGTGTCAGATTCAGCTACCCAACCGTGTGAGGGACCCAGCATTCCATATCTGAAGCTGAAGCATCTGCTCCCAGGGCAATCCTGACTTACATGTATGCTTGCCACTTACAATTTTGAATTTATCTTACATTTTTTCCTTCCCTCCCTCTTTCTCTCTCTCTTCTTCTCTACTTGTGCATACACTCCTTTGGAATACTTTTTGTAGTTTTTTGGTGATCAGAAATGCAATATGAAGTTTGTTCTACTTATCTAGAGTTTTGTTTTAGCAAAAGGGCCTCTTAGAGTATAGGCTAGAAGCAGAAAATTTGGTCTCTTTAGAGGATGCCCTACTTCCTTGTTTCTTCTCCGTCACAGCTAACTTGTACCTGATTATAGGCTGAGTTCTGGAACTACTTCTGGCTTATGGGGTGTAAGGGCCTATTTAGCCAGAGCAGCCCCACCTCAGTTGAACAGCCATTTTGTTGTTTATGCAGTAAAACTTAAATTGATCCTAAACCGCCCCCCCACCAGGGGAACTTACTTAAAAGCAAGTCTGGGAAACCAGTCCCAGGTAACAAAGCCCAAATACAAGGGTGGGTCAGGTCAGGTGGAGATAACGGCCAGAATGCAGGGATGAGTCCGGTCAGGTGGAGACATCCAGTCAGTATAGTGTGCATACTGTCTCCCTAGCCACCAAGGAGTATGGGCCCCACCTTTTGGGCACCAATTCTGACTAAGTTGATAGGCTAGTTCAAATAGCTACTATAGGGTGAATTGTAATTCAATTGGCCACCCATGTGTGACCTAGCATGACTGTGCAGCTTTCTCTGTGTGTTACAATATCATTTGCCACCTGTGTGTGGTCAGGCTCAACCACATGGCCTCTGCTCTATAAAAGTTAGTCTGTGGGGCAGGGAGGGGTCTCCCTCTCTGTAAGGGGCGACCCCGACTGTCTGTTTGACAGTCGGTTTGATTCTGGATGCTTGGTGGGAAATAAAGCTTTGCTTGACTTTAACTTTGTATCAGTCTTGCTCCTTTGACCATGGACCCATTATTGGGGGACCCAACATGGGGTATGATAGTGTCCTCATCACCCAGCATTTCACATACTACTTTCTGTATGCTCTTCTTTGCTGATAACCCTGGGGTCATTGGTCAAAGGTGTTTCTTCAAAATACAGTATTATGTATGACAAAGACTATTTCTTTTAGGGGAAAAAAATGGATCCCATATTTAAGTATTTAATTTCTTTATAAGATATATTTTCAGCTAACTTGTGTCATGCAACTGATTTCTTTATTTAGAAGAAAAAATATAACCCATTATTCAAGTGGCTCTTTCCATTTAGATAAGGTATTGGCATCATTTGCTTCTTGAAAATTAGGTTTGTGTCTCATTTTTCTTTTTATACCTGGCTATACCTACCATGAAAAATTTTTCTGTAACTGAGTTATATTTTTTTCAGGGATTTGGATATAGCATGTAGGTTTGTTTGGTTTTTTTTCCCCTGCAAGATTTTATTGAATGCAGACACAAAAATTAAACCTTAAGATAGCATTTGAAATCTCCTGGTAGACCAATCTAAATAGAGCAAGTTGTTCAGTTTAAGTTATAGATCTAAATCATGGACTTTAGGGATATTTTCTGGAAACTGATTTTTTGTCCTGGTTCTAATCATTGGTACTGCATCTCCCTTCATATTATTGATGAGTAGCTGCTATGATTACATGAGAGAGTCTCACAAGGATGGGAAGTGGAGACATAACAGTGCTTTATTTGGTGTTAAGCTAATATGTAGCATTTTTGCCTCATCTGGATACAGTCCTTTGAAGAAATGGGTAAGGTACTCTGTGTTCTTAGTGAAGAGTGGTAATAGGGTCTTTGAATGTGAAACATATCCTAATTTTTTTCTTTTCAAAAATAACGTTTCAAAACAAGTCAGAATTTCTGAAGGCAATTACAGAGCCATTTGTATTGACAAAATAGCAACAAGATGGGTTGTAGAAGGTTACATATCTATTCATTGCTCAGATGCTTAAGGACATGCCAAAGAACATAACACCTCCCTTTTCTTTTCTCTTGAGAGAGGGCTTTATTTTTAATCTTGCCTAGTGTTCTGATTCTTTTGATTATATTCCAGAAGAAAATCTGATGAGAATCACATAGGCCACCTACCTTAACCTCACAAATGAGAGGAAGGGAAAACTCACCAGGGGAATCGCATCTCTTTCCGGATGAAAAATGATAATTCCTGATTGATTGAAATGTCATACTGATTGGATGAATAGCAATCTGGGGGCTGTTGTATGCTTCCTAAAACTCTGGATATGTTCTTCAACACAAGGAGGTCTTCTGCTGGGTACATGCAGGGCAAGAAGGACCAAGACCAAAATCTATGCTTAGGAAAGTTCTAAAAAAGCTATCTCCTCTAGATTTCTAAGACTCCCATAAAGAAACAAATATAAGAATTATTGCATGTGGAATTACTTAGAGCATTATGATTTCTCAAGCTTGAGAATATATAACTATAGCAAGCAGGGTATTTATTAATTTTTTTTTTTAAGATTGTATTTATTTGTCAGAGAGAGAGTGTGTGTGAGCACAGGCAGACAGAGTGACAGGCAGAGGGAGAAGCAAGGATCCAGATGTGGGACTCGATCCCAGGATGCTGGGATCATGACCTGAGCCAAAGGCAGCTGCCTAACCACCTGAGCCACCCAGGCATCCCAGCAGGGTATTTCTTAAGAGCATGGCCTGAAGGAGTCAGGACAGATGGCAGGCCTGGGCTGCTCTCTGCATACCCTCACATTCTCTGTCTGAAAATCTTCCCTTTGGGATGGGTACAGTTAACTCCTTCCTTCAGAGGTGTAAATCACTGAGAATCATGAATGTCTTCCTCCTGGCTTTCAACTGGAGATAATCTTTGAATCAAGGGAATGTAAATCCAGTTGTGTAATAGGAAGGCTATCTACTGGGGAGGGGAAGATACCTTTGAAAGGAGGAGTGGGGAGTGCTGAGGGCTTGACAGAGCCATACCCTTTTCTATGACATTGGCAAGGATCCTTAGCTGGTGGTACTCATGCTGAAATAGAGGAGACCCCAGTGGGATTTATCCAGCTTTTCTGTTGGACTTTGTATCTTCAGAGCAGAGAACCCATAGAATTCTTCCAGGTCCTTCATTTTTTTTTTTTTAATTTTTATGTAAATTCTAGTTAGTTAACCTGTTGTGTAATACTGGTTTCAGGAGTAGAATTTGGTGATTCATTACTTACATATAACACCCAGGGTGCATCATCACAAGTGCCCTTCTTAATACCTATCACTCATTTAGCCTGTTAACCACCCAAATCCCCTTTAGCAACCCTCATTTTGTTCTCTCTTATGTTTGCTTCCCTCTCTCGCTCTTCCCACCCCACCTTTCCTTCCTATGTGTTCATCTGTTTCCTGAATTCCACATCTGAGTGAAATCATACAGTATTTGTCTTTTTCTGACTGATTTCACTTAGCATAGTATACTCTAGCTCCATCCGTGTCATTGCAAATGGCAAGAGTTCATTCTTCTTGAGGGCTGAGTAACATTTCTTTCTCTCTGTGTATGTATCACATCATTATCCACTCATCAGGCTGTGGACACTATGAACACTGGGGCTCTTTCCATAGTTTGCTATTCCTGATAGTGCTACTGTAAACCTTGGGATGCATGTACCCCTTTGAATCTGTATTTTTTGCATTCTTTGGGTAAATAGCTAGTAGGGCAATTATGGGGTCATAGAGTAGTTCTATTTTTAACTTTTGGAGGAAGTTCCATACTGTTTTCCAGATTGGCTGCACCAGTTTGCATTCCCACCAGCAGTGTAAGAAAATTCCCCTTTCTTCACATCCTCACGGATATCTGTTGTTTCCTGTGTTGTTCATTTTAACGCTTCTGATAGGTGTGGGGTAGTGTCTTATCATGGTTTGTTTTGTATTCCCCTGATGATGAGTGATGTTGAGCATCTCTTCAGTGCCTGTTAGCCATCTGGATATCTTCTTTGGAGAAATGTCTCTTTGGGTCTTCTGCCCATTTCTTGGCTGGATTTGTTTTTTGGGTGTTGAGTTTGCCGAGTACTTTAGGATTTTGGATACTAACCCTTTATCAGATATGTCACTTGCAAATATCTGCTCACATTCGGTTGGTTGCCTTTTAGTTTCATTGTTTATTTTGCTGTGCAGTAGATTTTCTCTTGATGAAATCCTGATAGTTCATGTTTGCTTTTGTTTCCCTTGCCTCCTGCAGCATGTTTAGTAAGAAGTTACTATGGTTGAGGTCAAAGAAGTTGCTGCCTCTGTTCTCCTCTAGGGTTTTGATGGTTTCCTGTCCCATGTTTAGGTCTGTTATCCATTTTGAATTTATTCTTGTGGATGGTGTAAGAAAGTGGTCCAGTTTCATTCTTCATGTAGCTGTCCAATTTTCCCAACACTATTTGTTGAAGAGATCATCCTTTTTTCCCACTGTATATTCCTTCCTGCTTTGTCGAAGATTAGTGAACCATAAAGTTGTGGGACCATCTCTGGCTTTTCTTCTGTTCCATTGATCTATATGTCTTTGTGCCAGTACCATACTGTCTCTATGATTAGAGCTTTGTAATAGAGCTTAAAGTCCAGAATTGTGATGCCTCCACCTACGCTTCTCTTTTTCAGCATTGCTTTGGTTATTCAGGGTCTTTTGTGGTTCCATGTGTCCTTCATTTCTAACTCCATGCCTGGTGCCAGTAGGAGCTCTGTGTGTGCTGACTCTTGAGTGGATGCCAGCTCAGGACTTGGCAGCAAGGCTGGGGTAACAGGGAAGGAGGGAGAAGGAGATACAGAGACAGGTACCTGACACACTGAGGGCTAGCATGCTGAAGAGAAGCATTGTTAGATCTTTCTTTTGTCATGGTCCCAGTGCTTCTCATTATTGTTCTTCCTTTGGTGAAAAAAAGTGGCTTTTTGGGGCACCTGGGTGGCTCAGTGGGTTAAAGCCTCTGCCTTTGGCTCAGGTCATGATCTCACGGTCCTGGGATCAAGCCCTACATTGGGCTCTCTGCTCAGCAGGGAGGCTGCTCCCACCCCCCCCCCCGCCGCCCATGCCACCGCCAGCCTCTCTGCCTACTAGTGATCTCTGTCAAATAAGTAAATAAAATCTTAAAAAAAAAAAAAGAGGTGACTTTTTTTTTTTTTTTTAGATTTTATTTACTTATTTGACAGAGAGACATCACAAGTAGACAGACAGACAGGCAGAGAGAGAGAGAGGAAAGCAGGCTCCCCGCTGAGCAGAGAGCCCGATGTGGGACTCGATCCCAGGACCCTGAGATCATGACCTGAGCCGAAGGCAGCAGCTTAACCCACTGAGCCACCCAGGCACCCAAGAGGTGACTTTTTGTTTTTGTTTCTTCTTACTCCCCCAGGTTTCCACTTCTGCTCCATCCCAGGCCCTCACCTTTGGTCCAGGAGCCTGGGTGCTGTTAGCCTTGTGCTCAAATAGAGTGAATGCATCCCCCACTTCCCTGGATGCCCTTGAGAGGTCTGTCAGAACAGGACTTCAGGGGTAACCCTTCTCCTTCACCCCTTAAGCCTTGCCTTTCTCTGCTTTGGATTTACCCCAGACCCAGCCCAGAGCTTAGACTCTTGCTCAGGATGTAGTTTGTGCTGCTCTATTAATCTGTCCTCCAGACCCTGCTGCCAAACTGGCAAATTTCCAGATGTATTATGATCCTATTGTTCTAGGGGGAAAAAAATGCTTTTTGAAGGTGGGGGAGGGGGGAAGTCAAGTGCTTTAATTTGGACATCAGAGTGGTTTGGCTTGTGTCCTGTATCCATCCCAAGGAGTTTACTTAGGCAGACACCCACAAAGGGATTGATCAAGGAGGGACAGGGGTTAGTCATCCGTCCTAGGCATCTGGCAAATTCTGTTGCACACCTGGAGACACAGTTTAAGGTGCTTGCCAGGAAACCAAAGGTTTGTGCCTCTAGAAGAGGAAGGGGGCCTGGTCCCACTGAGTTACAGCAGGGCCAGATGAAGTGATTCTCCATGACTGGGGAGAGGAGCATCCTCTGTATTCCTCCTCCCTGGTCCTTTCACTGCTTAAAATTTGCATTCACTTCATCTGCATCCCACCAGATCTTTCTACCTGGGGACAGGAGGATGCTGTATGAAGTCTGTGTCCTTGCACCTGGTGTGTGTGGCTGGGAAAGGATATTGAGCCTAAGGACTGCCTTAGGACTCCTCCCCTGCCTAAAGTTTCCTACTTTAAAAAACTTATATCCCAAATGTCTGCAACTTCAGTTCTAATGATACCTTTCCATGTTCGTTTGTTTAGATAGGCCACATTGCTGCCTGCCATTGGCAACCCTCCTGGACTAGGCTGCTTTGGTTAATCACATGGATGTTGTGAGTATTATATTCACAAGTGGATGTAGAGAGGATAATTTGATTGAACTACAAATCCTCACCACACGAGCCACTCCTGCTTAACAAAAATATGTGAACCGGTTGTGATCTGGAGTTTCATTAATCTCTGGGATTATGCTGCTGGCACATTGGTTAAATTCTGTGATTTCTGTATCTTACTGTAATCATCGACTTTCTATCAAAGAACTTTGGACACAAAGCAGTGTCTTAGAATGTTTCAACATGAAGGTAGTTGTTGCTGTCCATTTGCAATCCAGAATTCATTTCATCTCCTATGGCTTTATGTTATAGCTTTCTTAAAGTTGTCAACATGAATGTGCTTCAAATAGCTTTTAGTCCTAATCTCGTGGTTCTGTTCATTGAAGATAAGCAGCGATTTCTTCTCTTCCTCCAGGTTCCCAGTGGGTCTAAATATCTCTTTAGTTGGGCTGGCAGGACCCAGTGAGAAAAGATGAGAAAGGAGGAGGGGAAAAACCAAAGTAGATGAGAAAATGCAAGAAATATAAAGAGAAGGGAGAGACGAGCAAAGCATTCTGGGAAGGTCACTAATGACTTAAAGGCTAGTCTTGAGTACAAGAGTTTAGGAGCCAAGGGTTAGAAAGGACCTATCTGCAGGCTCCCCAAAGAAAGTATACATGTGTCCTAAGTCAGTCTCTTATGTGACTTGAAGGGTCACACAGAATATTCTCCAGCATAAGACAAAGGACAGCTGACTAGTAAAGTCTCTAGGGATGAATACAGGCTAACCAGAAAGGCCAGAAAGAATGGATGATGAAAATACTACTTTCAAAGAGAGACATCCCAGAAAACCCCACAGAACCAGAGGATATGAAGGTAGACTGCAGTCTCAGGTATCATTTTGGTCTTCCTTTTTTGTCTTAGAGCTGGCAAAACTGAGACTAGGAAGTGAGAAGTGATGAGCCCAGAGCTGCGGTGAGTGGCTGAGCAAAGCCGTGCATCGTGGGGGCTTTCCATATGGTTGTGCTGCCTTTTCTAGAAATGGCATCCTGGGCAAGTCAGAGCTGTGTGGCACATAGAATCACATAAAGCTGGCCAGACCAGACTTTGATTCATTACATCAAAAGAATAGCCATGTCTAAAATGGAGTTCATCTTTTTGACATCTTGAAAACGCTTTTCCCGGGCTGCGCTGGACTCTCCCCATGCACAGCAAATAGAAGCAGCTTTCTCAGGGCAGCCCAGGTGGCCTGGGATGGACTTACACTGGAAAGCATGACGTGGAAACGTGTTCCCCATCCATGTGATTGCATGATTTGATTTCCATTTGGACAAGGAGAAGGGAACTTCGGGAAGGTATATAGGTTACTAACATGGAGAACAGGAGTCCACGCATTCTTCACGGATGGGATCAGATGTGGCTCAGATTTCTCAATTCACCGAAGCTCCAGTGGGTCCGGGGCACACACCCCGCCCCCATTTTGGTAGCCTCTTTTGTGCAGAAGGAAGTGAACTCATTGGCAGCTGCACACCGGGAAGGAGAAAGGCTTCAGAACTCCTGGAGAGCTACTTAGTGAAGAGAGTTACCGCTAAAGATGAGGACAACATATTTCCATCTTACAGATGTGCGGTTTGTTAAGTGCACTTGGCCCTGCCCCATTAAATTAGCCTTTCAATCTCAGTAACTTGTTGGAAGAATTACTAGGGCTCTGCTTCATGGCTCCGTGGCAGGCAGTTTAGTAGAACACTTTGGTAGCAAACGTCAAGACAGAATACCGAGACAGAATTATGGTCTGCCCAGAGCCCCTTAGCTTCTGTGGACTGAAGCTTTTATTTATTTATTCATTCTTAAAATTTTTTCTCTGGTATGTGCACTTGTAGCAACAGAACCAAGAGCAATTATGGATCAGACACTTTACTGCTTATTTAGTTATATTTCATTGTTCTGTGTTTAGTAAGTTCTAGATCTCCTGTGATTTAAGTGATTCACAGCCTCTCATTTCTTGGTATATCTTGGTTGCTTCCTCTTAGCTACACTGAAGACTTCAATGGTCTTACAGTCTTCAGTCATTGGGGAAGGTGATGTTGTGTGCTGGAGAGATTCTGAAGTGCCAAGTAGCACTTGGTGAACTGGTGCTGTGTGGTCGTGAACTGGTGCTGTGTGGTGCTCTGTGGTCCATTTAATGAAGTTCATGCATGCCCAGTGTCCACAGTAATCTCTGGTCTTAGTATCTACCCCTGTCCTTTTAACTTAGGTGGTGGACAGGAGCTGATATAGTTGGTATACACTGGTCTCGTTTTAAGGTGGTAAGTAGACATAGTGGCTGATTTCTCCTCTTTTGGATAAACTCTTGGAGAACATGTTTGGGAACCATGCAAAGTGGGCACCTTTCAACAGTGTCAGAGCCACGAAGTCTAAATTCATTCAGTTGTTGCTCTGTAAGGTACACTTCTAGATGTATTGCTGCAGGATTCACAGATTCTTGGGCCATTTGTTTGGATCAAGTTTGACTTTTTCGTAGAGTGCTGTTCTTTGCTGGAATAAGGGAGAAGAGGATGTTGGGAAGATTTCTACCATCTCTGTGTCTTGGTTTCACTATTGAGATGCTTGGATGGAATGTGAGTGATTGGAAAGAGTTTAAAAAAATCATTCATTCATCACGTATTTATTGAATGCCTACTTGGTGCTAGGTGTATTGGAGATGCAATATTGAACAAAACCCAGCCCCTGCTCTCTGGGCATATGTTAGATTTGGGGAAGAGAGAAAATGAACCTGTTTCTGGTGGTAGTAAGTGTTATGCACAAACAAATAAATGGAGGGAAAAAAGCAACAAGCAAGTAGAGAAGGGGCTAAGGAATGCAGGGATTGCTGTTGTAAAGAAATATGGTCAAGAAAGACCTTTCTGATAAGGAGACAATTGAGCAGAGAGTGGAAGGAAGGAAGGGAAGCAGGAAGCCCTGTGGATATCAGATGGAGAATGTCTGCGCAGAGGAAATCCAAGGATGTACTTAGTCAGCATCTCCCTGCAGCCTTCCTTGAAGGCCCAACTTATTTTTCTTGCTCCTTCTTATATACAAGCTGAATATTACTATTTTTACCATAGGTTTATGCAGTACTTACTATTAAGTGAGAATTATGCATGCAGTATACTTTATTAGGGCTGCTGCTGTTAAGCACCAGATTCGTTATCTATTACATGGAATTCTGATTTAAAAACAAAACAAAACAAAAAAACAAAAAACAAACTATAGACAAAAAGGAGACTCCAGCTCATGAAACTCTTTATTACCTCTTAGGTATTTGTAGGCCTAGGAAACTATTCCTCTGGGGATGGGAATGCTACATAAATGTACAATTGTTTTACTGCCCCTGCACTTCAGACCACTAGAGAGTGTTCATCTGAAATAAAAGCAGGTTTGCTTGGGGATAGATTTGAATCAATGATATAACTTGAAATTGTGCCAGCAACCCCATTCTCTCACAGTGTATGCTGCGGTACAGGGAAGTGTTGCTATAGGGGGAGGCAAAGGAATGCGTTGGTTTAGCATTAGCCAAATCTGGACGTAAGCCAGGATCCATCTAGAAACCGTATCGTTAATCCTTGTTGTCAGTCACTGTCCACCGGCCCAGAGCTATCAAATCAAGATCTTTGAGGCTGGCATACTATAGTCAACAGTAGTGAGGCAGACAAAGTTAGGGATATGAAGAATTAATAAGAAGATGCCTTCGAATTTTTAAACCAAAGTTATTTTGAAATCCTGGAAAATATTCACAAGATATTCAAGAATCAACTCTTCAAAGCAGATTACTCCTAGTTATATCTGATTCTACCCCCTGCCCCGGGTCCCTTGTAATTCCCCCATTATAAGCTGTATTTTGTAAATTTTGAGGGGTCCTCTAGGTAAAGAGGATATGGTTCAGTTAAACATGCTTATGAATGAATAAATATGGATTTTTCAATCTATTTCTGTGAAAGTTTAAAACATTTTAAAAGAATCAAACATCAGAAATCAAATGAGAGCTAATTTACCAAGAGCAGAGCTAATATATCATTTTTAAGGGGCATTTTTCTTGATTTCTTTTTCCTTGCCATCTTCCAACCCCTGCCCTTCCTCCCCCCGACAGCCCCACCATTCCTGCCAACCGGCTGCATGGGGTGCAGTTCCTCTGAGCTCTGACTGTACTGTGTATGTCTCAATCATGGTTATGGGCACTTGTGAATTCAGTATCTGTCCAAGGCTTTCTGGAAAAAAGGGACCATGTCCTTGAGCTCAGAATTGCCAGCACTTTGTGTGATACTTGACATGTAATGGGGTTCTGTGTATGTTTATTGAAGAGATGAGTGAATGAATGAATGAAGGTATATATCTGGTTCTGAACTTCCTGGTAACCAAAGCTAAAAGAAAAATAGATCGATTACACAGTTCTCATAGGCATAGATTAAACCGAGCATTCCTTCAGAAGATACAGTTCTCATCTTGGTGCTAAGTTCCTGAAAGTATCTTATAAAACATGGTATAAAGGTAGTGAGTTATAAGAAATGTTATTTTTAATACTCCATAAGCTCCTCTGGCCCTGGCCTCAATGAAAGAAATCCTGTGGCTTTTGGTAGAGCCTTGCAGCTGGATGCTAACTCTGGCTCCCACAGGCTCTGGGTTTTCATTAGCTTCTTAGCAGATTCCCTGCTAGAATATTCTTTTTCCCAGATGGCAGTGGGCCCACAAAAGAGCTTCATTTGTGCTGCTGTATTTTATTTTCATGATTGCAACTATCTAATAGATACTGTACTGGAAGATTTTATTGTGCTATGAAGCAAAGTGTGTGAACTAAGGGAAAAGCTCCAGTAGAAGCAAGTTGTAAGGTTGCTGTAGTCAGTTTAAGACTTGCAGCCTGCCCTGGCCGGTGGGGTCCTCCAGTTACCTCAGACAAGTTGCACTTGCTGACCTTTTGAGCTTTCTTTCTTCCTTTCTTTTTTTTTTTTAATTTTTAAAAATTTAAAATAAATATATAATGTATTTTTAGCCCCAGGGGTATAGGTCTGTGAATCGCCAGGTTTACACACTTCACAGCACCCCCCCCCCCAATGTCAATAACCCCACCACCCTCTTCCAACCCCACCCACCCAGCAACCCTCAGTGTTCTGTGAGATCAAGAGTCTCTTATGGTTTGTCTCCCTCCTGATCCCATCTTGTTTCATTTATTCTTTTCCTAGCCCTCAACCCCCCCCACGTTGCATCTCCACTTCCTCATATCAGGGGAATCATATGATAGTTGTCTTTCTCCGATTGACTTATTTCACTAAGCATAATAACCTCTAGTTCCATCTATGTCATTGCAAATGGCAAGATTTCGTTTCTTTTGATGGCTGCATAGTATTCCATTGTGTATATATACCACATCTTCTTTATCCACTCATCTGTTGATGGACATCTAGGTTCTTTCCATAGGTTGGCTATTATGGACATTGCTGCTATAAACATTTGGGTGCATGTGCCACTTTGGATCACTATGTTTGTACCTTTAGGGTAAATACCCAGTAGTGCAATTGCTGGGTCATAGGATAGCTCTATTTTCAACTTTTTGAGGAACCTCCATGCTGTTTTCCAGAGTGGTTGCTCCAGCTTGCATTCCCATCAGCAGTGTAGGAGGCTTCCCCTTGCTCTGCATCCTCGCCAGCATCTGTCATTTCCTGACTTGTTGATTTTAGCCATTCTGACTGGTGTGAGGTGATATCTCATTGTGGTTTTGATTTGTATTTCTCTGATGCCGAGTGATGTGGGGCATTTTTTCATGTGTCTGTTGGCTATCTGGATGTCTTCTTTGTAGAAATGTCTGTTCATGTCCTCTGCCCATTTCTTTATTGGATTATTTGTTCTTTGGGTGTTGAGTTTGCTAAGCTCTTTATAGGTTTTGGATACCAGCCCTTTATCTGATATATTGTTTGCAAATATCTTCTCCCATTCTGTCAGTTGTCTTTTGGTTTTGTCAACTGTTTCCTGTACTGTGCAGAAGATTTTAATCTTAATGAAATCCCAATAGTTCATTTTTGCTCTTGCATCCCTTGCCTTTGGCAATGTTCCTAGGGAGAAGTTGCTGCGGCTGAGGTCGAAGAGGTTGCTGCCTGTGTTCTCCTCAAGGATTTTGATGGATTCCTTTTGCACATTGAGGTCCTTCATCCATTTTGAGTCTATTTTTGTGTGTGGTGTAAGGAAATGGTCCAATTTCATTTTTCTGCATGTGGCTGTCAAGTTTTCCCAACACCATTTATTGAAGAGGCTTTATTCCATTGGACATCCTTTCCTGCTTTGTCGAAGATTAGTCGACCATAGAGTTCAGGGTCTATTTCTGGGCTCTCTATTCTGTTCCATTGATCTATGTGTCTGTTTTTGTGCCAGTACCATGATGTCTTGATGATGACAGCTTTGTAATAGAGCTTGAAGTCTGGAATTGTGATGCCACCAACATTGGCTTTCTTTTTTAATATTCCTTTGGCTATTCAAGGTCTTTTCTGGTTCCATATAAATTTTAGGATTATTTGTTCCATTTCTTTGAAAAAAGTGGATGGTATTTTGATAGGAATTGCATTAAATGTGTAGATTGCTTTAGGTAGCATAGACATTTTCACAATATTTGTTCTTCCAATCCAGGAGCATGGAACATTTTTCCATTTCTTTGTGTCTTCCTCAATTTCTTTCATGAATACTTTATAGTTTTCTGAGTATAGATTCTTTGCCTCTTTGGTTAGGTTTATTCCTAGGTATCTTATTGTTTTGGGTGCAATTGTAAATGGGATTGACTCCTTAATTTCTCTTTCTTCTGTCTTGTTGTTGGTGTAGAGGAATGCAACTGATTTCTGTGCACTGATTTTATATCCTGACAATTTACTGAATTCCTGTACAAGTTCTAGCAGTTTTGGAGTGGAGTCTTTTGGGTTTTCCACATATAGTATCATATCATCTGCAAAGAGTGATAGTTTGACTTCTTCTTTGCCAATTTGGATGCCTTTAATTTCTTTTTGTTGTCTGATTGCTGAGGCTAGCTTCTAGTACTATGTTGAATAGCAGTGGTGGTAATGGACATCCCTGCCGTGTTCCTGACCTTAGCGGAAAAGCTTTCAGTTTTTCTCATTGAGAATGATACTTGCAGTGGGTTTTTCATAGATGGCTTTGATAATATTGAGTTATGTGCCCTCTATCCCCACACTTTGAAGAGTTTTGATCAGGAAGGGATGCTGTACTTTGTCAAATGCTTTTTCAGCATCTATTGAGAGTATCATATGGTTCTTGTTCTTTCTTTTATTAATGTATTATATCACATTGATTGATTGTGGATGTTGAACCAACCTTGCAGCCCTGGAATAAATCCCACTTGGTTGTGGTGAATAATCCTTTTAATGTACTGTTGGATCCTATTGACTAGTATTTTGGTGAGAATTTTCACATCTGTGTTCATGAAGGATATTAGTCTGTAATTCTCTCTCTCTCTCTCTTTTTTAAGATTTTTTTTTATTTATCTGACAGACAGAAATCACAAGTAGGCAGAGGCAGGCAGAGAGCGAGGAAGGGAATCAGGATCCCTGCTGAGCAGAGAGCCAGATGTGGGGCTCGATCCCAGGACCCTGGGATCGTGACCTGAGCCGAAGGCAGAGGCTTTAACCCACTGAGCCACCCAGGCGTCCCTGTAATTCCCTTTTTTGATGGGATCCTTGTCTGGTTTTGGGTTCAAAGTGATGCTGGCCTCATAAAATGAGTTTGGAAGTTTTCCTTCCATTTCAATTTTTTGGAAGAGTTTCAGGAGAATAGGAATTTATTCTTAAATGTTTGGTAGAATTCCCCTGAGAAGCTGTCTGGTCCTGGGCTTTTGTTTGTTTGGAGATTTTTGATGACTGTTTCAATCTCCTTACTGGTTATGGGTCTGTTCAGGTGTTCTATTTCTTCCTGGTTCAGATGTCCTTTTGGGCTTTCTGAGGAAGAGACTGTTTTCCCAGTTAGAATACAGGTGAGAATCAGCTACGGATATCTGCTTAATTAAAAAAACAAACATTTTAGGGGGTGCCTGGGTGGCTCAGTGGGTTGAGCCTCTGCCTTTGGCTCAGGTCCTGATTCTGGGGTCCTGGGATCGAGCCCTGCATCAGGCTTCCTGCTCAATGGGGAGCCTGCTTCCCCCTCTCTCTCTGCCTGCCTCTCTTCCTACTTGTGATCTCTCTCTCTGTGTCAAATAAATAAATAAAATCTTAAAAAAAAAAAAAAAAGGTGAGGGGCACCTGGATGGCTCAGTGGGTTAAAGCCTTTGCCTTCGGCTCAGGTCATGAACTCTGGGTCCTAGGATCGAGCCCTGCATTGGACTCTGCTCAGTGGGGAGCCTGCTTCCCCCTCTCTTTCTGTCTGCCTCTCTTCCTACTTGTGATCTCCGTCTGTCAAGTAAATAAATAAAATCTTTAAAAAACAATTTTTTAAACCGGTCGCTTTTGGGAGGAGAGAATCATGCTGAGAAGAATGAAGATAGTGTTGCAAAGGGAAAGAAGATGGATTGCTTTTTGTGTGGGTGGGAGAGAGAGGAGAGATACTTGAGAAGTTCTTTGATCCAGCAACAGTATTTACTGAAATGTTTTTAAAGGATGTATTTTCTTGTAAGTTGGATAATCACTTAGGAGAGAAGACATTGAGAGGTGAAGTGCTCTGAATCCCAAGGCATTCTGAGGAGAAAGGGCAAGAAAGATCTTTATTGAGCATCTACTATTTTCCAGGCACCTCTTGAAGAAAGACATTTCTCTCTCTTCTCAATGTTTGAGACAGTTTTCTTTTCCTTTGGACTCTTATGGTCGAGGAAAGGGAAACTGCATTAATGATGTTAAGTAAATTATTAAGATCATTTAGTTAGCGTCTACTTTCTCAAAGCCATTATCAGATCCACTTAGTGTGTCCCAAAGCTCAGGCTTGTGTTGTTTTTTAAATTTTAAAAGTGCTCTAGTGGTTTCCCATTTGTTCTGAACCCATTGAGGCTTCAGAGCTGTTGCAAGGCGGGTACATTTAAGGGCACATCTAGCATTCTCTGTACACAAAAATACATGTCTCATAGATAGGTGTATATATTTCAAAAATATGTAGCTATTTTTGGAATCTCTCCTTAAACATTTATTTAAAAGCATTACGTCTAGAACATAAACTCAACAAGACCTAGGTTTTTTTTGTTGTTGTTGTTTTGTTTTTGTACATTTTGTGTAATGTAACTCCCGTGCCTACAACCAAGCTCAGCATCGCAGTCACTCAATACATGCTTGTGCATGCAGGAGTGAAAGAATCATTATAGTTCTTTATGTCAGGCTTTAGTTAGTCAGCTTTGTATTAGTAGACATTTAGATTGTTTCCATTTTTTCTTTTATTAACTATACTAATCCATGCTACAATTGAGTCCTTTATCTATACATTGTTGCTTTTTATAAACAAATACCTTTCATTATAATAGATTCCTGGGAGTGGAATTGCTGGGTCAAAGGATACATATTTTAGATCCTGATACTACCTTTTTGGGTGCAGTTCAGCACAGTGGGTCAGTGACCCTGTCCCTCCCTCCCTCCCTCCCTCTTTCTTTCTTTCTTTTTAAGATTTTATTTATTTATTTGACAGAGAGAAAGTTCACAAGCAGGCAGAGAGGCAAGCAGAGGGGGGAAGTAGGCTCCCCGCTGAGCAGAGAGCCCGATGTGGGGCTCGATCCTGGGATCCCAAGATCATGACCTGAGCTGAAGGCAGTGGCCCAACCCACTGAGCCACCCAGGAGCCCATCTTTCTTACAGTGTGTAAGATGATCTGTTTCATCTCAACTTGGCTGATACTAGGAGCTATTGTTCTTACATATACATATATATATGTATGTATGTATGTATCTTTTAAGTCAATAAATTTTTTTTGTTAAAGATTTTATTTATTTGACAGACAGAGATCACAAGTAGGCAGAGAGGCAGGCAGAGAGAGAGAGGAGGAAGCAGGCTCCCTGCGGAGCAGAGAGCCCGATGTGGGGCTTGATCCCAAGACCCTGGGATCATGACCTGAGCTAAAGGCAGAGGCTTTAACCACTGAGCCACCCAGGTGCCCCATAAGTCAATAGATTTTTGTTTAAGGAATGTTGCATGTGATTCCTTCCATTGCCAGTTACCTTGGTTCTTCCAAAGTCTGAGTCCTCATCTTCAAGGTAGCCCTTTTAAGAGAACTTCTGCTCCAACCACTGTTGTCATTGTCAGTCAGTCCACAGTTCTTTTCATTGCGCTTCTTTGATCTCCACTTGACTGTGGACATACTTGAAAAATTCCCCACCAGAACTTATATGAAATGCTCTCTGATCATTTACTCCAAAGGCAGCGACCCATGTTTCAAATCACTTTTACCATAGAACTTTCCTGTTTGAAAATCCAGCACGGATCTCATTTGGATGGATGTTCTGAAAGGCTGTTTTCATTCAGTGTATTTGCTTTTTATTTTTTACGGTATCATTAAATTCCAGAATTTGGAAGGCTTACTGCTTCATCTAAGTTTCTACTTATCCTGCTTAGGAGCTTGGGCAATAGAGTGTGTTTTTTTCCCTCCTCAGTTGGGAGAGGCTGTGGGATATTATTCAATGAAATTATCTTTTTAAACCTCAGTTTCTGTTCTCTTTGTTACTCTCTGCACCCCTTGTTTGAATACATGGACTCTGTCTCTGGTCATTGGTCTAGAGTTAACTGTACGTCATTAACAAGTGGAATCTGCCCACTCTCTGACAGACCATGCCTGCATTTCTAAACCAGATTTAACCCTCTGGGAGTGATCTGCCATTGAAAACATGTGCTCTCTTGTCCCCAGCCCAGCCAGCCAGTGTGCATGACTGAGATGCCATAGGCGGTTCTTGTTGGCCATTAAGGATGTCTGACCTTGATCTTTGCCCCATAAGCCCTGTGGATGGGAAAAATCTGTATGTGACCAACAGCTCTCTTTACAGTACTTGCTTGATAGAAATGACTTACTGTTGGTCTCTTTCATGGGTTTTCAACAGAGGCTTTTACAGAACTCAGAAGCTTGTGTGCAACACTCTTCAAAAATGGTGTTACCAGTACTTTGTCTTCTGAAGTAGTATTTTCTTCTCTTTGGTTCACGTATGCGAACTGTGTAAACCAGTATATTCCTTTTTGCTTTGGTTACCAGGAAGTTTAGTACCAAATGTAAATCTTAATCACTCATTCATTTGTTTTACTCAGTAAATAGACTTGGAACCCCTATTACATGTCAGGCCCCATAAAAGTACCGGGGATTCTGAGCTCAAGGACACAGTGTCCACCCTCCAGCAAAGTGGTTCGAGTTCCAACTCAAGAAGGAATGTCCTGCCTCCTCAAGTCTTGCTTTGGATTCTTGCCCTAGACGGGGAGAGCCCAGCTTTTCCCATGGAACATAACCCCTCTCCACTAAACTTATTAGCACTAGAAAGAAGGCAGCTCATTTTCCTTTCAGGTGTAGACAAAGGCTGCTGTTGTCCCAGAGTGAAGGGCCTTTGGTGAGTTGATTAGCACACAGCCTGGCCTGTGCTGATTTTCAGATGGAGACCATCAGATACGATCTGCCACCTCATTAGGTTGACACTGTTCCTGCCCCTCTTGTAATAATGTCACTGGAGCACTTTACAGTCTTAGTAAGTGCTGTAAGCATACACTACCCGGGTAATCCAGGGTCAGTGGCTGCAGATGCTTGAAAAAGCACTTGTTTTCTCATTCCCTGCTGTGTTTAAGGTATAACAGGCCAAGATGTATAATAATTGGCAGGTTTAAATATTAGAGGAGCAGAACTTGTAGCAATATAACTATTTTTATCTGTGATTCTAACTTGTACTTTTTCAAGATCAAGGGAACAATGAAGAAAATTAGATGATTGCTACAGACTTACAGAAGTAAGCTCATTTATTCTAGAAAAGAGAAGGCAGAAAGGAGCCTTCAAGTATTTGAAGATATATAAGATAGGCAATAATTAGGAACTCCTCTCCTTTTCAGTGAAAACAAGAGAAATATGTCTTGTATTGATTCACAGAAGAATTAGGTTAGGCTGAGAGCTTGCTGACTAGAGACCAGAGAAGCCTGTAGGCAGGGGGGAAGGGGGAAGGGGAGGTGGTGCAGGCTCACCTGTTTCAAACTTGTTTTGGTCTTTTAGTAGGCAGTTATTTTCTTGGTCGGAATTGGGTTCCACAAGCTGTTTTGGAGGGTGGTATCAGACCGTGTGCTAATTCATAAAAGCATATAACCTGCCCTTGGAGAACCACGTGGGTGTGGTGGGATTTGGGGTGTCCTTTCTCTGTGTAGTGGGTTACAAGGATGTGGTGAGGAAGGGCTGGGGAGAGTGGACATCTGGCTCAGTGTCATAGAGCTAACACCATCTTCTCTTTGGGTCAGAACTCAGAGACCAGGGTGCTGGATGAGCTTGTGACTCAGTGCTTAAAAGGGTAGGGGGCTCCCTCAAAGAACCAGCATGGGAGGGGGGGTGTCTAAAACAGACCTGTTTTAAAGCATCAGGGTGGAGAGATTTCTTTCTGTCCCTAGGATTCTGACATAGATTAGTGCCCTTTCTCTGATACGTGAAGCCTGGAGGAAGTAAATGGGAGAAGTCTAACAGAGAGCAGAATTTGATAGAGAATAAGGGTGTCCCTCCAGGGGACAGGCAGCTGAATCCTTGACTCTCTGAAACTTAGCTAGATCAGATTCACCTGCTGGCCATGAGGGCCAAGGTCCCTCCCATAGGCTTAGATTCAAATGACTTCTTTAAACTCATCTTTCTTTTAAGTTACTTCTGTAGCATTGCATTTTTATTCCCCATACTATATGAAAAGATTTCCCCTAGCTTTTATGGTTAGATGACCAAGAAAGTAAACACTGATTCTGAACTTCTAACATGTTAGCCTGGTGAATTTCAACAAAATCCAGCATCATGGTATAAGTTCTTTCTTTGTTCTTGAGTCTGCTCTTTCTCCAGGAGAAGTCTTCTCTCTTTGCCCTATTTCTGATGATTGGCTAGGGCAAAAGGAGAAAAAATTGCAGTTGGAAAAAAAATAAACTTATGTGAAATAGGGTTTGGCCAAAACATAAAACTGTGCTATAGACTTACCATGTACAAATCTTGTTTAAACTGTGATGTTTGTTTGGTGTCTACTGTGTACTGCAAGGAATTGCAGGGTAGTAGTCAACACTTTTGTGGCGCTTATGGTCCTGGGAAGCAAACAGACAAGCAGTGAAATCCTATCAAGTAGTGATAAGTAAGGAAAAAAGAAGTAAAGCTGGTAGGGAGATTGGGAGGGCCTGGGAAGGTCTAGTGTTTTAGATCAGCTGGTCAGGGAGGCCTTTCTTTAGAGGTGACGTTGTAGCAGAGATCTCCATGAATCCAGGGAGTAAGCCATGTGACTATCTGGTGGGAGTGTGAGGAGAAGGGTCATTCCAGGAGACAGGATAGCACGTGCAAAGGTCCAGAGGCTGGGCCAGAAGTTACTTGATGTGTCCTTTGGGAGGAGATAGGAGAGAGAGATTGGAGAGGTAGCGAGGATTCGCCAAGCTGGTTTGCAATGAAATGGAGCAGTCTTCCATTTGTTTGTACTGGTTTGCAGCTGGTTTGCAATGAAATGGAGCAGTCTTCCATTTGTTTGTACTGGTTTGGCTTTGAAGTTTTTGACTAAGCACCTTTACATATACTGGTCAGGTAATGAACCTCTTGGATACCTTGCTGAACATGTTCGCTGGTTTAATTGCTCAGACATGTTAGCCCTGACAGTTCATCAAAAAAGGAATTTGATGGGAATGTGCAAAGGAATCTGGAATTTCTGCAGTTTATTCGGCTTATCACTAGAGACTTCGTTTTATTTAGATGCTGTTTTTTAAGTGAGTAATGTGACTAAAAGCTTTCTACTTATTTGAATAATAATATATGAACATGGTAAAAATGCAGATACTATCTTTTAGTGAAAACAAGGCTTCCCTGTCTCCTAGTACTTGAGAAGCAACTGCCGTTAGTACATTGTGTCGGCAGGGTGTTTCTGGAATGTGAAGACTGTAGGAGTGCTGACAACACTGACTCCCTTGTTGACCTTCCACCTTGTTCTCCCCTCTGGTGTGCAGATGGTGTCCCTTGAGATCACTACCCTGGGACCTCCCCACCATGCCCCTAGCTCCATGAAAGTTGGGAATTAAGGTGTGGAGAATTAGCTGCATATTCCTTCTTCAATCCTCTGTCTGTCTGCCTGTCCACCCACCTGCCCTATTGCCCCTGTCAGTGAAGTACCTGAATAAAATACTGTGTCAGTGGGATGAAGAGGCTTGCTTTGTTTCTTTGGTTTTTTATTTTTTATTTATTTATTTATTTTATTATTATTATTTTTTAAAGATTTTATTTATTCACTTGACGGAGAGATCACAAGTAGACGGAGAGGCAGGCAGAGAGAGAGAGAGGAGGAAGCAGGCTCCGTGCTGAGCAGAGAGCCCGATGCGGGACTCAATCCCAGGACTCTGAGATCATGACCCGAGCCGAAGGCAGTGGCTTAACCCACTGAGCCACCCACGTGCCCCTGTTTCTTCGGTTTTTTAAAGTGACTTCTCAGTCTGGAGGATACTTACTGACTCCCCTCCACCTTCTAACAAATGCCCTTCCCTTTATTTATATATATATATATATATGTAAAATATATATATATATATATTTTACATATATATATATATATATATATATATATATATGTAAAAGGAACTGTGGCCATACACATTGTTGCAGATCTTGCAGATCTTGGAGCACTTCCATATCATAAGCATCATAGACATCAGGTTGCCTCATTCTCGTTAATAGCCACTTACCTGACAAGACCGCAGTTGACTCATTCTTGCATTGATGGACGTGAAAGTTTTTGTATCTTTTGCAGTAGTGGTTTAATACTGTGATGAAAATCCTTGCACATTCTTCTCTTTGCACATTTATAAGTGTATCTATGGGGAAAATTCCTAGGAGTGGATTGGGGGGCAAAGGGGAAATGTATATTTTAAATTTTGATAGGTATTGCCAAATTGTATCTATCTGTGGTCACCCTGGGTGAGAAAACCCTGGGTCCTAAGTGACACCTTGTAATTGCCCTTCTTTTGTGTTTAGGATATAAGTGAAGCTCGCTCTTTTAGTGTAGTCTTCTTTGGATGTCTCTTAGAGTGAAATTGAAATCAGAGATAAACAACAGTGTGTTTTGGTCGAGGACTATTGTCTGTATGACCATGATTCTTTGAAATCTGTTGAGACTTCTTGGAAACCTAGTACATTGTTGGAGGCAGGCCCCTGGCCAGGGCGGCCTCCGCCATTAAAAGATGGCGCCTGGCTAGTTGCCAGGTTAGGATTGCCTCGTGAGACTAAGCGGAATGCCCAAAGAGGAAGTAAAGAGCATTGGTTGCTAGCGAAGTTGTTCGTTTAGGTGCACAGCCTGATTCGCTCCCTCCTGTACCCTGCTTGCTGATTGGTCATGTAAGCGTATATAAGTGTGTAGACTTGCGGAAATAGAAGATACATCTGAACTGGGGCTTCTTGTTGTCCTTGCGGGTGGAGGGCGATAGTACATGGATAGTTATATAAATCCTCCCAAGTGCTTTAAAAAAATGAATTTTGTTTGTTGGGAATAGAGGGTTTGTTTTTGTTTAAGATTTTATTTATTTATTTGACAGAGAGGGAACACAAGCAGGGACAATGGGAGAGGGAGAAGTAGGCTTCCAGGCAAGCAGGGAGCCCAATGTGGGGCTCACTCCCAGGACGCTGGGATCATGACCTGAGCCGAAGGCAAACGCTTAATGACTGAGCCACCCAGATGCCCCTGGGAATAGGGTTTTGAACACGTTTTTAGATTAATCTTGCTAGTTATGTTCTTCTCATGATCTGTAACCCTGCTAGTTTTTTTCTGCATACTTTCTAAGATCTTTCAGAAAAGACATCCAAAACTCTGTGCATTTTTCCGTTTGTCCTTATAGTTGTCAGCTTTAACTGGATGTTTTTGTAGGCTGTGCTGTTTAGAAACACTGTAGTTATTTTTTCTTGGTGCATCATAAGCATGAATTTGTTCTTTTTTGTCTCTGATATTAATATTGCTACACCAAGGGCACCTGGGTGGCTCAGTCACCAGGTGGTGACTGGGTGGCTCAGTCAGTTAAGCATCCAACCCCCTGATTTAGGCCTGAGTCATGATCTTGTGGGTCTTGGGCTGA
This sequence comes from Mustela putorius furo, assembly GCF_011764305.1. NCBI lineage: Eukaryota > Metazoa > Chordata > Mammalia > Carnivora > Mustelidae > Mustela > Mustela putorius. Next base: position 30,455,005 of record NW_025422019.1, read on the forward strand.
GCCCCACTTTGGGCTCCACATCTACTTGGGATTAGCCCTCTGTCCCTCTACCCAGATGTGCATGTGCTTGTGCCTGCACACCTTCTCTTTCAATAAATAAATTGTTAAAAAATATTGCTACACCAGCTGTTTATCTTTTCAGGTGGCTTTGGTATATGTTTTTCATGTTCTTCATTTTTATTTATTTTCTATGATTTTGTTCTGTGATTCTAGAACTGTCATTGGAAGACTATAAATGAATTAGATTTGTCAAGCCATTCAGCATTTTGTATTCTAACAAATGATTTTAATATGTCCATAATTTTTGAACTACCGACATATTTGAATATTTTCTGCTATGTTTTGTATTATATAAACCTTTTTCACCTTTGCTACTTAAAAAATAGTTCCTACCTTTTGTTGGATTAATCAATTTTTCTCTTAAATTTCCCCCCCTCCTTCTAGCTAATTAGAATCTCATCTAGTTTTCTAGGGCTCCAACAGCAAAGTGCCACTAACTGGGTGGCTCAAAACCTAGAAATTTATTCTACAGTTCTGGAGGCTGGAAGTCTGAAATCAAGGTGTCAGGAGCACCGCACTCCATCTGAAGCCTGTGGGGTGGGGTGTGTGTGTGTGTGTGTGTGTGCACATGCGTGTGTGTGTGAATCTTTGCTTGGTTTTTAGCTTCTAGTGGTTTTCTGGCAATTGTTGGTATTCCTTGGTTTGCAGGTGCATTGCTGTAATCCCTGACTTCCAGGTCACTTTATGTTCCTGCATGGATCTCTGGGTGATTTCTGCTCTTAGTTTATTATTTCCTTTATTCTGCTTGCTTTGGGTTTCTGCTGCTCCTTTTCAAGATTCTTGATGCAGGAGTTTGGAGTGCTTTGAGACCCTTCTTTTCTTTTCTTTCTCTCTCTCTATTTTTTTTTAAGATTTTATTTATTGATTTGAGAGAGAGAGAGAGAGTGAGTAAGAGAGAGCATGAGAGGGTAGGAGGTCAAAGGGAGAAGCAGACTCCCTGAGGAGCTGGGACCTGATGTGGGACTTGATCCCAGGACTCCGGGATCTGAAGTGCTGAAGGCAGTTGAACTGCTGAAGGCAGTTGCTTAACTGAGCCACCCAGGTGCCCTGAGACCCTTCTTTTCTAATAGTTGTATTTCATGCTACGAATCATCCTCTTTGCATTGCTTTATCCATTCTATGTATTTTGATAGGTTGTATTTTCTTTTCTTTTTTATTTATAAACATATATTTTTATCCCCAGGGGTACAGGTCTGTGAATCACCAGGTTTACACACTTCACAGCACTCACCAAAGCACATACCCTCCCCAATGTTCATAATCCCACCCCCTTCTCCCAAACCCCCTCCCCCCCGTATTTTCTTTTCTTTTCAGTTAAATATATTTTAAAATTTCCTTAAAGACTTGTCTCTGGCCAGTGGATTTTTTAAAACTGTATTATTTCATTTCCAAGAATTTGGAGATTTTCCTGTTATCTTCTTGTTACTGATTTCTAGTTGATTCATTGTGGTTGGAGAATAACCTCCGGTTGATAGAAAGTCTTATAAATTTGCACAGTTTTTTTTTTTTAAGATTTTATTTATTTATTTGAGAGAGAGACAGAGAGAATGTGAGAGGAGAGGTCAGAGGGAGAAGCAGGCTCCCTGCTGATCAGGGAGCGTGATGTGGGACTTGATCCCGGGACTCCAGGATCTTGATCCGAGCCAAAGGCAGTCGCTCAACCAACTTAGCCACCCAGGTGCCCCACAGGTTTGTTTTATAGTCCATGATGTGGTCTCTCTTGGTCTATGCTTCATGAACATTTGAAAAGAATGTGTGTTCTTCTGTTTTGGGGTGTTCTATAAATGTCAGATTTTACTGGGTGATGTTGTTCTTTTATATTCCTCTGTATCCTTGCTGAGATTCTGTCTGTTACTCTGTCAGTTTTTGAGAGAGAGTCCCTGCTTTTTAAAAAAAATTTTTTTTCTCCAGAATATATCCTTCCTCTTTGAGGACTTAAAAAATTATCTGAATTCATAAGGAGCATTTCTTTTAAAGATTTTATTTATTTATTTGACAGAGAGAAATCACAAGTAGGCAGAGAGGCAGGCAGAGAGAGAGAGGGAAGCAGGCTCCCTGCTGAGCAGAGTGCCCGATGCAGGACTTGCTCCCAGGACCCTGAGATCATGACCTGAGCCGAAGGCAGCGGCTTAACCCACTGAGCCACCCAGACACCCCCATAAGGAGCATTTCTTATCTGACCATTCAGTAGGCCTTGGGGATTATGTGACACTGGTGCTCTCCTCCCCCATACCCTTAACACTTAAAAGCAGACTATACATCTCAGCTGCTAGAGATGAACACAGTGAATTACAGCTGCTAGAGGAAGAAGAAATAGTGATGATTTGAAATTCCCACATCTGGGGATGCCTGGGTAGCTCAGTTGGTTGGACGACTGCCTTCGGCTCAGGTCATGATCCTGGAGTCCCTGGATCGAGTCCCGCATCGGGCTCCCAGCTCCACGGGGAGTCTGCTTCTCTCTCTCGGACCTTCTCCTCGCTCATGCTCTCTCTCACTGTCTCTCTCTCTCTCAAATAAGTAAATAAAATCTTAAAAAAAAAAAAAAAAAGAAATTCCCACATCTGTTCTACTGTAAAAGAAGTTAACTGATTTCTTAATACCCAGGCCTGCTCTGGTTTAGTTTGTCTTAGAGACTTATCTGATATACTCAACCATGCTGCATGTTAGAACTTTTGGGGAGCTTTAAAAAAAATACTGATGTTTTGGCCCCCACCCAAGACCAGTTAAATTAGAATCTCTTGGTGTGTTGCTGGGCACTGGTCTTCATTAAGAGCTCCCCAGTTGAGTTCATTGCCCAGCCCGGGTGTTGCCTGGCTAATCTCTCCAATTGTGAAGCACCTACAGTCTGCAGATCCTGTGCTAAGTGTGTGGAGGCACAGATGAGGAAGGTCCTTGCTTTATTGAGGAATGTGGTCCCATAGTGTTTTCTGAGGGTCTTTTATTGGTGACTTGGTTAATATTTCTTAATTGGTTGACCTAATCACAGACAGCTAATAAGCTGCCTGGGATAGGAATGAAAAACGTTAGGAGTGTGAAGGGAGTTGGAGGGTAGCAGCCCAGTATTTGTTCAGGAAAATAAGAGATACCACATCCTTGGCATTCAGTCCTTGTTTTTGCCACTTTTGTATTTGCTGTGTACTCTGCTTACTCATCGGTACCCCCATTGGTATTCTTATTTATGGTATTTCCTTTGACCAAAATTCTCATTTATCCTTTCCCTCTCTACCTGATTGATTATAAGCTACTTTTCTTAATTTTATTCTTTAGGGACTACCCCTGTTTTTCAAAACTAATAAACTTTTTACTTTAGAATAGTTCTAGATTTATGGAAAAGTTGAAAAGATAGTACAGAGTTCCCATATACCCCACACCCACTTCCTGCTATTATTACCACCCTATGTTAATGTGGTACATTTATCAAAATTAATGAGCCAATGATGATATATTATAATTAACTAAAGTCCATATTTATTCATGTTTCCTTAGTTTTTACCTAACGTCATTTATCTGTCTCAGGATCCCATCTAGTGTATCACATTACATTTATGGACTGTCTTTGACTTTTTTAAAAAATATTTATAAAATAACAAACTAAATGGAAAATAAATTAATTGGTAGCTTTCTTTCTGATAAAGCAAGAACATTAACATAACTTGATTCCCCTTTGTTTTTCCTTCCCAACTTCTTGGCTAGTGTTATGTAAATTTTGGTTCCAGTTTGTGTTTAGGAACATAAAGGCCATGGAGTTTTTCCATGGCAAGGGTGGTCTGCGGGAAATGGCTGTTCTTGGTCTTCCTGTGCTGAGGACATCGGTGAAAACCACAAGTCTACACCACCAAGTTTTGGATATCCCATTTGATGATTTTAGAAATCTGTCTTCTGAAATTGTAGAATGTTTTCTTAAATCACCCCACTCTCACCCCAAAAGAATGACAAAGGAAATTAGCTGTGATAAAAACTTGTCCTTTCAATCCTGGTTGTTTCTAGACCTGGGTATCTCCATCCAGTTCTCTTTTGAGGAGCATAAAAAACAGAATCATCATGAGATGCAGTAAATAACACCCATGGAGTTTGATTGTTTTTAAAATTGCAATTATAACTAATTAAATGCGAAGATGTGAACAGCTGCACAAGAATATTTAACAGCTTTCTTGGAGCCATCCCCACTTTTGATAGGACTTTTCAAAAGGCTACTTTATGGAAATACATAGTGAGTGGTTACTTTATATTTCACATAAGAAAGTAAGGAATCAGCCTGAGAATTGGCAAGAGATGAATTCTCTGTGTTTTCTGTGTAAGCCGCTCATTGTAGATCTCTTCAGCAGGTGGACAGCTGCAATACACAGCATAAGTAGGGGCCTGAGGCACTGCCAGGTGAGGCAAGATCCAGTCAAACTGGAGGACGAGGGCCCTCTCTGTGGAGGGTGTCACTTGAGCTCAGTCTTGAAAGAGGAACAGGACTTTTTCGTTTGGTATGCATATATTAAACTTGGACCCTGTATGCATCACTGTTAGAACTGGAACCCCTGGGTGAAATAAGTTAGGCCTTTCACCATGGGGGAGCTCACAGTGTGGTGGGGTAGGGGACTGATTCATCAATGGCCACAGTCCAGGCCAGGGGATGACCGACTATGGCCCATGGGACCCAAGTCAGCCTGCCACCTCACTCTGTGTGGCCCATGAGCTGAGAATGAGTTCTTTCTTTCTTTCTTGAGATTTCTTCATTTTAGAGAGCACACAGACATGGGTACAGGAGTTGGGGGAGGAGCAAAGGAGGAGAAACTCAAGCAGATTCTGGCTGAGTGCGGAGCTTCATGAGGGGGTGGGGCTCCATCCCATGACCTTGAGATTGTGACCTGATCGGAAATCAAGAGCCCCTTGGTTAAACAACTGAGCCATCCAGGTGCCCCAAGCTGAGAATGATTTTTGTAAAGCAGAGAGAAAACATAGATGGGTTATGGGATCTCCTACCACTGTCTATTTGTGTGTGTGTGTTTCTGGCCAAGGTGGTGCCTTTGTCTGGCCCTTTAGATGATGGCCTAGAGTTTTATGGGTTAGAACTGCAGTAGGCCCACAGGCTACAAGAACACAGCTAAATCTGACTGGGGAAGTCAGAGAATCCGCCCCCAGTCGAAGAGCTGCAAGAGCAAACATCTGATACCTCTCCTTGATAGGCCTTCAAGTATACCAGGTTTCCTATTATCCTTCCTTGATTTTTTTTTCTTTTAAGATTTAGTTGTTCTTACATCTGCTTCTTATAAAACATGGCTTTAGTTGCTCTTCTTGTCACTGTTTATTGATTGTGTTGTTCTTTGGCTCTGTTTCTCTGAAGCAGAGTTTCTTATGAAATCTATGGATGGGGCTTCAGGGGTTCTTTGAACCCCTAAACTGAAAGCAAACTGACGCACGTGTGTTTCCCTGGGCAGAGGGTTCATTAATCTGTCATCCGATTCTTAAGAGGTCTGTCATTCAAAACTTTTGAGAGAAACACTTTTAATTGGGTTTCTCAGAATGAAAATCAGTACTACTGATGGTGGTTCTAGCCCATGCAGAATTAAGCAGAGGTGTTGTGAATTCCCTTCTGTCGGTGCAGGCCAAGATTACAACAGCTTCGGTTACTCACGTGACATTGTGTGAGAAGCTCCCCTCAAAAGCACAGTGCACTTGAGCTATAGAAGCAGTTTCTCTCTTTAGGGCATACAGGCAATATGCGAGGGTATCAGCCTGGATGCTCAGGAGAGCAAGGTAGAGGAGAATTGAAGTGCTAACAATTTATGTGGAAGATGCAAGCTCCAAGTGTGAGTACGAGGTGGGGAGAAGGGGCCTCGGGAAGAGGGGCTGCTTGGGTCCTGGCTGGCACCTTTCCATAAGCCATGAAGAACTGTGTCTATCTCTCAGTAGCTTCTTCTCCTGGCTCAGCACCTCTCTAGGAGGGCTGCAGGGAGGGGCTATACCTCCGAATAGTCCCGAGTAGGGAGAAAGGAGGGTGGATCTACCTGTTGGCCTCACTCCCCATGTCCTTTCCTGCTGGTGGTTTTGTCCCATGAGGCGCCAGCTCTGCTTCCTCTGGAGCTGGCATCCTCCAGCCCCCAGGGCCTGCTCAGGAAGCTGGACACCGCACTGCACAGCGCGGTGCTAGTATGCAAGTGCAGGGGTGACCAGCAAAAGTGGAGACGATAGTCAAGGAGAAATTGGGGATGTACTTGATGGAATTAGAAAAGGTGCGTAGGCTTTGTTTCTAGTACTAGGGGAGGCAGAGCTCTGAACAAGCAACAGGTGGAATGGGGGGCAGAACCTTCCCGGCAGAGGAAAAATAAGAGAGCGGAGAGGCAAGAAGACAGTCCTGCTGAGGTTGTGTGTGCATCCTTCTGTGCGGCCATCTAATATTGTTAAGCCTCTAGTCTGTGCTAAGGCAGTGTAATGGGTGAACAAAAACAGACACGGTCTCATCTTTCACAGAGCTTAAGATCCGGTGCTGGAGACAGATATTAATCACTTAATCATACTAGCAAACGTAAAATTGCCTCTGTGTGAAGTGCTCTCAGGAGAGCGAAGAGTCGACTGCTCCGAGAGCCTTTATTAGATAGAGTTAAACACAGTGAGAGGTCAGAGAAGGCTTTCCAGGGAAAGTGGCTCATGGACCGAAATAGAAAAGATGGGTAAGAGTTAAAGGCAAGAGGAAGAGACGGGCAAGCTCTGTAGGTTGGGGGGCACCGTGCCCAGAGGCTCTGTGGTGGGATGGAACATGGTAAATGTGAACATGAGGAAGAAGGCCAGCGTGGCCAGAGCAGATAGAGCGCTGAGGAGAATGGTTGGGGAGGAGGTTGGGTATATGGGGCCAGGCCATGCCGGCTGTATGAAAGGAGTCCCACCTGTTTCTGAGGAGCAATGGAAAATTGTTAGAGAAATTTAAGTGAAATGTTGTAGTCATGCTGGCAGTAATTTGGAAGACCCAGGCAAGAGGACTGTAAGATATCGTAGACCCTCTGAGCTTCAGACTGTTATACGAGAAGTGTGGTTTTTTGGGGGGAGCTGGGGAAGGGCAGAGGGAGAGAGGAAGAGACTTTTTTTTTAAGATTTTATTTATTTATTTGATAAAGAAGTCACAAATAGGCAGAGAGACAGGCAGAGAAAGAGAGGGGGAAGCAGGCTCCCTGTGGAGCAGAGAGCCCGATGCAGGGCTTGATCCCAGGACCCTGAGACCATGACCTGAGCTGAAGGCAGAGGCTTAACCCACTGAGCCACCCAGGTGCCCCGAAAGAGAGACTCTTAAGCAGTCTCCATGCCCAGCACAGAGCCTGACTCTGGGTCAAGCTCATGACCCCAAGATCATGACCTGAGCTGAAATCAAGAGTCAGATGCTTAACTGACTGAGCCACCCAGGTGCCCCAAGAACTATAGTTTCTGGAGCCATTCCTGAGAAATCCCCAATATTAACCACCCCAAGGATATGTGAAAGAAAAGCAACTCCAGGAAGATCCCTCCAGTAACAAAAAATAGGCATTAGAGACCATTGGGCTAGTAGCTGTGGGAGACTCTTATACTTACTTGCTGGCCCAAAGGGCATTTTTCAAAGTGATGCAGAGCTTTTTCTAGACTATTATCTCTTAGATTTCCTAGACGCATTGTCAAGTAAGGCAAGAAACTAGAGGTACCCACATAGAAAGTTTTGTAACTTGGCTCTGGAATACAGATCTCTTCCTGAGGCCCTGCCCTGCCAGTGGTAACCCCAGGTGACGTCAGGTGAAGGGCTCCTCCCATGCAGTCCAGGGCTAGGACTGTACACAGGAGGGTGCACAATCCCACGTTCTCAGTGGTTCCTTGAGCCTCACTGTGCCCAAGCCCTCAACACCTATTCTGCTTCCAGGAGCTTTGGGGATCTTTGTGTGGCTTAAATATTCTGCACATTCAAAACCAAACAAAGCAGAAACCCCACGGTAAAGCAATTTGAGAAAGACCTTTTATCAGTCCAACTACCAAGTTACCTTTGGCTTGTGATAAACAGAATAACCCAAGTCATTAACCCAGGAGAAGGTATCTCTCAAGGGCAGCCTTTCTGTCTCCTGAAAAGCTTTGAGAGGAATTTAAATTAATTCTTATTTGGCAGGAACTTATTTGTGTCTTGTGATTACCTCCAGTCAGAACAAAGTGTCTGATGAGTACAGGAAGCCTTGGGATTGGGTACAGCAGGTTTGGCTGATTACAAATGTATGCATATGAGCCAGCGTGTGTGTGTGTGTGTGTGTGTGTGTGTGTGTGTGTGTGTGTGTGTGTGTTTTCTTTTCTAATCAAGTCAGCGATCCTAGCAGTCATGTGTTCTGAGCTGCGAGCAGTTTCGATTCTTCCTTTTTTTCTCAAGATATTTCTAGATGGCTGCAGGAGCACTGCTCCTGACCCATTAATCTGTGCAGTTTCAACGCACCAGCAGTAATGGGGTGATAGCTACATGCAAGCTTCTAATTCCTCACATTCCCTGGAGTGCTCAGCTTTTTCCTTTCTGAACTGGGCAGCTGCATGCGAGAAGTTGATTTAACACATCAAGTCTTGGATGTTCCTTCTAAAAGCTTTTAGGTGTACTCTAAATTGTTACGTCTTCCCAGGAAAACAGAGAAAGGAAGAAGGGCTGTTTCAAGGCTTTTATCTTCTTTTTGGGTCATGAACCCCTGTGAATCTGGTAATACCTCTGAACCCTCGCCTTAAAAGAATGTCTGGGCTCACCCTCTCTCTGCCTGTCTCTTTCTTGCTCTTAGTTCCAGGCTCCCCGTGATTCTGGAATTGTCGGACCTTTTGATTTTTCAAGACAAGTTTAGAAATGGAGATTTGTGTGATCTTTTTCCCCTTTACATTTTTAAAAAAAACCATGCAGCCAAATTAGTATCTCTCCAGGCCATGGTAGCTTCTAGAGAGTCATAAAATCTTCATCTTCCTTAGGGTCTCTGAGTTCCATGTGACTTATTGGTCTGTTTGGTTTGGCTTCACTTTTTCATGTGGGAGACTTTTCTCAAATGCCTGGTGATCCTTGGCTATCCTTGGCTAAAAATTCTGTGTCAGTGGGTGGGGTTTTCTTATAGGTGATGGATAGTGAGTATATATGGGTGTTTCTCTTTTCCAGAGAATTGTCCAGTCTCCCAAGGGAGGAGGGAGTGAGGTGGGGTATGAAGGGTGACAGGGAGGGAGAATGTATGTCTTTCCGTAGTTGGGTGCTACTGCTACAGGAGCAGTTGGTTTAGTGTGGTTTTCACGTCATCCCACGGCTCCTTTGTGCCCATTGCTTTTTGAATCCAGAGAATCCTCTTGTTCAATTTTTTCCAAAGCACAGAGTGCTTGTCTTCTATACATGCCTTGCCTATGTAGGGATGAGGAGAGGCTCTGGAGGTCGGAGTTGCTCTGTCTGCTTTTAAATAATCTCCGTTTTCAATCTAAGACCTTCCCTTGCCTTCTTGCCATCTGGTGTCTTTGGATTTGAACCTCTCAGGGCTTCTGCAGAATAAGTATCTTTTCAGTCTCTTTATCACTGGTTCCTTTCTCATGTTCTGCACATTCAGATCTCCTACCCTAAGCCCGAAAAGAGTTACCCCTCAGCTATTCTTTTAGGCATCAAGTTTCAACACTAAATAGTAGCTTAATGTGGCTGCTCTATTTTTCAGGCACGTCACATGTGACTTCCCCTGCTGTGATCGCTACTACTCCTTGAAAGCTCCTGACTTGTGATGTCTCTCAGTCCTTCTCTTTATCACACTCAGCTCCTGATGGTGGATTCTTGATCCTTGAATGTTCCTGTGGCTTCCTGCTCCCGGTGGCCCTTCCCCAGCCTTCTCCCTTGACTGAATCCAGCCCCTATAAATACCTGTTGGAGACGCTTAAGATGCCACAGAAACTCCAGGTTCACACGTTTAAAACCGAATCCATCTTCTCTCCCACAGCCAGCTCTTCCACCTGAGTTTTCCATGTTTGTTAAGGGTATCGCTGTCCTCCAACTCATTCAAGTTAAAGTCCTTGGGGCCATTTATTAGTTACTACTTTTCACCTCAGATTCTAATTCGTTGTAAAGTCCTGTTGCTCGAATCCTCACAGGGCTTCAGAACCTGTCTCCTTTTTGCATTTGCACTGTCCATCCTTAGGACCACAACAGCCCTGCTTGAATTATCATTCCTGTTGGCTTTATCCTCTCTCTAGTTGGTCTTCTACACCCATGACAGCCCAGTCCAGGTCTGATGACAGCAAAATGAACTGAAAGTTATTAAAAACTGCATATTTCTGGATACCTCCACTCAGTGATTAAAAAAAAATTTTTTTTTTAAATTATTTGACAGAGAGAGCCAGTAAGTGAGAACATACAAGCAGGGAGCAGCAGGCAGAGGCAGAGGGAAAGGAAGAAGCAGGCTCCCCACTGAGCAGAGAGCTTGACAGGGGGCTCCATCCCAGGACCCTGGGATCATGACCTGAGCCAAAGGCAGATGTTTAACCAACTGAGCCACCCAGGCATCCCTCCACTCAGTGATTGTGATTTGTTAGATCTGGGTAGGATGCAGGAATCTGAATTTTTAAAAATGCTTCCAGTGAGTAAAGCAAATTTAGAGCAATATTTGCTAAGTGTATTATTTCTTATTTTAACACAAAACCAATGCTATAGGGTTTTTACAGATATATATATGCCTATCTCTGCTTCTTTCTCTGTATAAACATGGACTAGAAGGATCTTCCCTGAAGGGTTTATTTCTGGGGGAAGAGAACAAAATGGAGCTCAAGAATGAAATGGTTTATTTCTCTTAAAAACTCTAAAGCCACAGTGGCAAAATACCAACATGATTTTATCATGGTTGGAGAATTGTTATATTGTTCGTACTTTTCCTTCTGTATTAAGCAGTCTTGAAACTCGACAGAGGACTTTGATGCATCCCCAGGGCTAGGTTCTGCAGCAGCATCTAAGTGCTCATCTCAGAGTGCAGGTGTGCCCACATCACACCTGTCTGAAAGCCTTCCCTATTTCCCAGCTCCTGCAGCGTCCATTTTGAATTCCTTGGCCTAACACTTGAGATGTTGGCTTACCTTCTTAGCCCTGCTTTTCATTACTCTCCACTCACTCCGTTGGGGGGGGGGGCCAGAAAGCTCTGCTCTTCATGGAAGTAGAAAAATGCATTTGCTTTCACTTGGTTCTTTTATGGATGCTGCTACTTCTGTATCTAGTTCTCTTTCCTGACTTACCACTCTGCACTCATCAAAATATTGTATATCCTTCAAGATCTCTCTTAAGTTCTACTTCTTTAGGAAACATTTTTTTCAAAACTTTTTTGAAAAAACTTTTTTTTCAAAACACCCTTTTCAAAACTTCCATTTCTGTATTTCCCCCAGAATTCCATCTTTACTTCTGCTGGGAATCTTATAGTACTGTATTAGTTAGTGTTACTCGCCTTCGTGCTTATCCCGTCCTCCCTATCCCAAATGGAAGCTGCTTGAAGGCAGAGACTGTATTATTTACTTATTTAATATACCTTTTATTGATCACTGTTTCTTTTTTCCAAAAGATTTTATTTATTTGTTTGTCAGAGAGAGACAGAGAGCATAAGTGGGCAGAGGAAGAGAGAGAAGCATGGTCCCTGCTGAGCAAAGAGCCCAGTGTGGAACTCGATTCCAGGACCCTGGGTTCATGACTTGAGCCAAAGGCAGCTGCTTCCCTGACTGAGCCACCCAGGTGTTCCTTGATCACATATTTCTGAGCACATGTTGCTGTGCTAAATATTGGAGAGGATGTACATATGAGTGAAGCAGGGTTCCATCCAGACTTGGTCATGAGGTTTGTGACATGTGTTCAGATCACTAAAGGGAAGAGAGTACAAGAATACACTATCTGTCTGGCAGGCTTCTAAGTTTTTTAAAAAAGAGGAATCCACTGTGGTTGATGAAACTCGTCAAAGACTTTGGGAGGAGTTGTCTTTTGAGTTGGGCCCTTCTATGAAGACACTGACAAGGGAATATATGTCAAGATAGAAGCTTTTTGAATTAATGAATAAATCCTAGGCAGAGGGGCTTGAAAGTCTTGGAGACCTTTGAGAATATACTTAAGAATACTCAGTAATTCACTTTGACTAGGCCCTAGACCAAGTGGAGGGTAGCTGTGAAAAATAAGACTGGGGCTCATTCTAGTAGACCTGGATGCTAGACCACCCCCGCAATTGGCCTTCATTTGGCGAGGTGCCGCTGAAAGTCTGTGGCCAGGGTTGTGGCATGATTGGGCTCTGTTTAAAGCAGCAACATGGGGGATGTTCTGTTAAGGAAGCTGGCAGAACAGTAGGAGACAGGGAGTTCAACCTGGGGCCAAGGTCGTCAGGCAGCAGGCATAGGAAAGAGGGGACAGGCATAAGCACTGTTGTAGGATAGAACTGAGTGAACTGTACTTCGTCACTACGGATTATGTAGCTGATGGGAACCAGGGAGCAAGTGGGTGAAGGCCCTTGAACATGGCTCAAAGAGTTCAACCTGGGTCCTGAGTAGGAAATGAGTCTATTAATATAAAAAAGAGCATTGGGAAGAAGAAGGGTTTTCTGGTACAGATGATGTGTTCTGACTTTGGATATTTAATGAGATTAATAGTAAACCCCCCCCCCCCCAACTAGATCTATTTTAAGTCCTAACCACTAGTACCTGTGAATGTGACCTTATTTGGAAATAGGGTCTTTGCCAATGTAATTCAGTGAAGGATCTCCAGATGAGCTCATGCTGGATTTAGGATGCGCCCGAGCCAATGATTGTTGTCCTCAGAGGAGAGAGGGAGATTTGGACAGAAACCCCGGGAAAGGGCAGGAGCAGACAGAGGCAGAGATGGCTGTTAAGTAGCTCCACACTGAGGAGTGTCAGCGGCCACCAGAGGGTAGGGGGACAGAGGCTCTCTGAGCTTTCAGAGGGCATCGGGCCCATGGACACCTTGATTTTGGATTTCTGGCCTTCAGAGCTGTGAGAGAATAAACATCTGCTGCCAGTCACTAAACTTGTAGTACTGTTATGGCAATCCTGGGAAACAGGCAGATAGGCTCAGATTTTAGAACAGGACAAGAATTTACCAACCTGGAAACTCCATCTGTACCTTTGTTGTTTGTATGGTCCACTGGATCCACTATGGACATTCATTGTGAAGATTCTGTTGCTGTTGTGAGTTTGGAAAGAGGGTGTATGGGTCAGGAGTGGGGAGGGAGTCGTGTTTTTGATTAGTTGAGGCAGATGCAGTGGATTTGCTTTCTTTCTTACCTTTTTTTTTTTAAGATTTTATTTATTTATTGTGAGAGAGAGAGAGAGAGAGAGCGCACGCACGTGCACAAGCAGGCAGTGTCAGGCAGAGGTGGAGAGAGAAGCGGGTTCCCTGCTGAGCAGGGACTCAATCCCAGGACCCTGGGGTTATGACCGGAGCTGAAGGAGCGGCTTAACCGACTGAGCCACCCAGGCGTCCCTGGATTTGCTTTCTTACAGGGAATGCTATTTCAAAAGAAAGAGGCAATCAGTAATTGAGCTTTTGCCAAGTTTCTATTTTGTGTCCGACACTAAGCTAGGGCCCGACAAGGATAGAAGAGTACGATTTCGTGTTGACTCTTGAGGAGCTCACAGCTCAATAACTGAAACAGAGCCATTAGCAAGGGGAATGTGTCATCAGTTGTTAAGCGGTGTCAGGAAGATTGCACTGGATAAGGAACCTTGCTTTATTTATTTTTTTTATTAATTGGATACTTAAAAAATTCATCACTGAGTTTGAGGTTCTGTGACAAAGTCAACAGGATGTGTCCCTTAATTCCATTAAGGTCAAATTACCCTTTGGTTGAAGGCATGGCACGTGCTGATTTAACAGCGGAGCCCTGGAATTTGTAGGCTGAGAAATCATCCTTTCTTTTTTTCACTTCCTTGCTAGGGAAATGGTGTGCAGCCCACAGAATCAGCGGGTTGGGGGGTGGGGCACAATCCCCCTCCATTAATGGGAACTGAATAAATTCAAGTACTGTCTTATCTAAATGGTTTGACAAGTTCCCATTGGCCTGGCTAATTGCATCAGTCTGCTCTCCTTTTTCTTCCAGTGGCTGGGGCTTGGCAGGCTCGAGTGTGAGCTTGAGTGTTAGTGGTCCCTGCTGCTGTAATGCACTCTGGATGATGGAATCCCCCACTCCATTACTGCGGTCTGGAGAGGACCCCAGGAGCCTTGTCTGCTAACCCTGGAGTGCTCGGTGACATTCGTTCTAATAGGAGATTTCTTATTTGTTTCTGGACCTTCCAGGCAAAGCCTTGTCAAGCTTGTGTTGGCTTGGGAAGGTGGCCAGAGCAAGACCAAGGAGCCTGAGGAGGGTAATGGAAGTGGGACATGAGGACAAGCTCGGTGGTTCCTTGTGCTTCCTCTGTCACTGGTGACTTAACCACCAACAGTCCAATCCATCTTGTATGACTGCCCCGTCCCCTGATGAGTACAACACAGTCCCTTTCAAGCCATAGCACCTGGAGCCAGACCCAGTGCCTACCTACTACAGGCCAAATGTTATCTACGCAGAGTGGAAATTTAGCTTTGGTGTTCATGGCTCCCAGTACTAACAAAGATGTCAGTCGGCTCTCCTGTATGAACGTCTCTAGGGAAGGAGAAAGTAATTACTGGTGAATCAAGTCTTAAGGCAACTGGGAGTCCTCTTATCCCTGATAATCTCTTGCTCCGGACTCGTTTCTGAATGTGCAAATCTCTCTGGTCCCCAACCTCTCCTTTTCTTTTTAGGAAGAGAGAGAATTAAGGTTGGTTAAAGCATCTGAGCCAGCCTTGAGTATTGAGGCATGAGAAATGAAGATTCGGTTTCTGGACACAGTATTCCCAAGATTGTTTGCAGGGTGACTTCTGGTTAGCAGAGAGCATTTGGGAAAGACAGAGAAAGTTCCTATAGTTTTGGAGGTCAGAGGTCTTGGGGCAGGCACTGGTGCCCTGTTTTAGAGTAGGGTTCTTCAGGGTATCTGTGAGGTGTTCCTACTTGTCACTTCTTTGGATTTCTAGATCACCCTGGTTGGAGATAAGGAAATGAATGAAAGCGAGCCCCTTGGCAGGTAGGAGACAGAGTGTCCCTGTCACCTGTACAGTGTCCTCCCTGGAAATGTAGGCGTTCAGAGAAGGAAAAGGGGAAGGGCTGCCATAGCAAGTACCAGAGACTTGGTGGCTTAAACAATAGAAACCTCTTACTTCACAGTTCTGGAGCCTAGAAGTCTGAGATTAAGGTGTGGGCAGGTATGGTTTCTTCTGAGGCCTTTCTCCTCAACTTGCAGATGGTCATCTTCTCTCTGTGTCCTCACACGGTCTTCCCTCTGTACATGTCTGTGTCCTAATTACCTCTTATAAGAACAGCAGTCATGTTGGGTGAGGGTCCACTCTAAGGACCTCATTTTAATTTAATGACCTCTAAGGATCTTGTATCTAAATATAGTCACCTTCCAAGGTACTTGAAGGTGGGGGAGTTAGGATTCCAACATATGAATTTTGGAGGGAAGAGTGGAAACTAAGCTATGGTGTTCATGGCTCCCAGTACTAACAAAGACCTCAGTCAGCTCTCCTGTCTGTGTTCTGTGTCCACACGAAAGAGGATACAATTCAGCCCTTAACAGAAAGTAATTGGCATTCTACCAGGTTCAAGTTTAATTTTATAACTTCTGATGAACTCTGATTGTCTTATCAGGGTTCTTTAAAAAAAAAAAAAAAGACTTATTTATTTGAGGAGGCAGCTGGGGGCAGAGGGAGAGGGAGAGAGAAACCCAAGCAGACTCTGCATTGAGCACAGAACCTGACCTGGGGCTTGATCTCATGACCCCAGGATCACGACCTGAGCTGAACTCAAGAGTCAGACAGTCAGCTGTCTGTGCCACTTGGGGACCCACCTTATCAGGATTCTTGATTTGATCCATTTGAAAATGGATCCAAGCTATGGGAAGATATTTTTGAGGGTGTTTGTGGATGTGCATGAGAAAGGTTTAATGAACTTAACCCAAGTTGGAGGATCCGAATGACTATCAGAGGTGAGATTTTCATACTCCAGTTGTGCCCCTCAGCCACTTCCAAAATGCCTATTAATGATGCCCTGAGAAGAGGGGTAGAGTAATGACTTAGGACAGAGACCTAAGTGTCTTCTCCTTCTGAGGTTTCCCAATTAGGCTAATTTTGGGATCTTTGTATTAGCATCCTACTTTTAGCCTGTTTGGGGCTGGCTTCTACAACGCATAGAAATGTCTCCTGTTTCAGAGGCAATGGATTGTTCAACTGTATACTAAAAAGAACAATTTTTTTTATTGTGTTATGTTAGTCACCATACAATACATTGTTAGTTTTTTAAATTAACATATAATGTATTATTTGCCCCAGGGGTACAGGTCTGTGAATCATCAGGCTTACACATTTCACAGTACTCACCATAGCACATACCCTCCCCAATGTAGTTTTTGATGTAGTGTAAAAAGAACAATCTTAATCGTGTTCATTTTGTTTTGATCTGCAAAAAACTCTTGCTTCAAAATCGGTCTTAAAAAACATATAGGAGAAACTGAAGGCTAAATTCTGTATTTTTCTAAAACCACCTTGGTTGGTTGAGTGACATATTCCCAGTTAGCTGAATACAAAAGTAGTAATGAAGTTCAGCTCAGCCAATTGTTAACAGTCTGGGATGACAGCAGATCCTCCCAGCTGAGAAGTTTATGCTGAGCAAAGTGACCCAAATCCTCTCTGGCTCTTGATTTTTGCTTGCAATTCCCTTGTCAGTGTGCAGAAATGGTGGTTTTTCATCAACTTCCTGTGGACATCTTTTGATGACTCACACTGGGCCACTTTTGTGAATTCAGGTGTGTGGTGGCATCCCTCCCAGTTCCCACCATCTGCTCTTTTATATGCTCTAACGGTGAAACCCAGAGTGGAATGCTCGTTCTCGAGTTCTCTTTCAACTATTAAATCGTCTTGGTGGCGAGGTGCTGTGGGCTGCCTATGACCCATGTGTCTACACAGAAGACTTGTTCCTTTAGGGGCATGTCTAGGAATTAAAAAGCTGATGGATGGCAAGCCAGTTAGAGGGAAGATGATTTTCTAGCTGATTTTGTGAGGGTATTTTATCTGTAGGGACAGAAAGTAGTGCTTCACAGGACTGCAGTTTCTCTGACTTCTTCACATCAGCTGTTTAGATGGAAGCTCAGTATCCCTGGGGGAGGGGGTCAAGAATAACACGTGGTAAGCTTTAGGCACCGGGATATGGAGCGTTACAGAGCACACGGGCCACATAGTAGGGATATTTGAATCTCGCTTCAGCTTTACACATGAAGAACAGTAATTAAGATTGTGGGGCAGATTTACCTAACCCTTAGGGAAGAGAAACTTAGACTTTTATTTTCTTGTTGCTGCTACTGATTCTGAAGGTAGGATTTATACAATTAATTGATTCCTTGTGGAGTAGCACTTCTTGACTCTGCCATAGTACTGTTCTCAGAATAAAGTGAGTGTCTAAATAATCAGACTTGTTACACTGTAGATATTCAGTAATTGTTGAGTTAATTACATTAAAGATCATTCCAGGATAAACGCTATGTGTATACTAACAGTGGAATATTACTCAGCCATGACGAGAAGAGGAATTCTGGTACATGGTACAACGTGCATGAACCTTGAAAACATTATGTTAGGTTAAATACAGGCACAAATGGGCAAAGATTACACGATTCCACTTACATGAGGGTCCTCAAATCAGCAAACTCAGAGACAGAAAGTATAATAGTGGTTATCAGGGGCCGCAGGGGATTAGGTGCTGGGTTATGGACATTGGGGAGGGTACGTGCTATGGTGAGTGCTGTGAATTGTTTAAGACTGATGATTCACAGACCTGTGTCCTGGAAGCAAATAATACATTCTATTTTAATAAAAATAAATAAATAAAGTGAGCTAAATTTTTTTAAAAATAGTTAAAATAGTAAATATTATGTATATTTTACTGTCATAAAATTTTTTTAAAAAATTGATTCTAGGGGCGCCTAGATGGCTCAGTCATTAAGCATCTGCCTTCAGCTCAGGTCATGATCCCGGGGTCCTGGGATCAAGCCCTGCATTGGGCTCCCTGGTCTGTGGGACACCTGCTTCTCCCTCTCCCACTTTCCTAGCTTGTGTTCCCTCTCTTGCTATCTCTCTCTCTCTGTCAAATAAATAAACAGATCTTTAAAAAAAAAAAATGATTCTAATGCAAGAAGGCTATTTAAGACTTCTACAAATGCAAACCTATAAAAATGAAACCTTACCTTTCTCAGATGTGTGACCTGAACTTATAACCTTATCTGAGGGCAGTTTTGCTGTGGATCTGCGCCCGATCAACAGTAGAGAAAACCTTTGTTTCAGGCAATTGCCAGGGACCACAGCCTCAGACAGTGTAGCCCACTTCCCACCTGGCCTTTCATTGGGAGAAATGGTATTTCTGGGAAATACCTCAAAGGAGATAGGGTTCACTCATTCTAATTTTTAATCCCTGGATTAAGCCAAATGATCAGACAGCTGTGTGCTAGGGCCTCTTTTTGGCCTCGCTATATCACTTCAGTGAGATGTGCTTTGGCCTCCTATCTCAGCCTGAGGGATGCAGTAAGAAGCAGTATAGCAGACTCCCTACTACATAGAGTGAGAGGCACTTCTAATTAATTACTTTCCCTCCTGACCCTTCAGTGTGGGTGATAAAGGATGCTTTAAGAACATACCAGGGCACTTGGGTGGCTCAGTGGGTTAAGCCTCTGCCTTTGGCTCAGGTCATGATCTCAGGGTCGTGGGATCGAGTCCCACATCGAGCTCTTTGCTCCACAGAGAGCATGCTTCCTCCTCTCTCTCTCTGCTTGCCTCTCTGTCCACTTGTGATCTCTTTCTGTCGAATAAATAAAATCTTAAAAAACAAAACAAACAAAAAAAGTACCCTAGGAAGGAAAGGTTAACCCCTTGGGAGAAATTTCTTAATAACAAGAAAAAGCTAACACTCTTGAAGTGTGTACATTATACTTTATATCTTTGAGTTAGTGTGATTGTGTCTCTTCATTGCTTTGGCCACTAGGATGCTTAGAACCTAATTTATGAACCACATTAAGTAATAGTTTAATACTTACAAAATGCATTTCTGTGGACTATTCCTCATGCTCTGGCCTCTTTTTTTTGTATTGTTTGCTTCATGTCGTATATGTGTTTTATAAATTAACACATTCTTTTTTGATGTTAGATGGTGTATTAAGGTTCTCCAAAGAATCCTGACCCATAAGGGGTGTGTGTGTGTGTGTGTGTGTGTGTGTGTGTGTGTATATGTGTGTGTGTCTAGTGAGTGACCAGTAGATAGATCAATTTTTTTTTTTTTTTACAGATTTTATTTGAGAGAGAGAACACATACAAGACCAAGCATGAGCAGGGGCAGAGGCAGATGGAGAAGCAGGGAGCCCGACGTGGGACTCTACCCTAGGCCCCTGGGATCATGGCCTGAGCCAAAGGCAGACCCTTAATAGACTGAGCCACTTGGGCACTTGATTTTTAAAGAATTGGTTCCTATGATTATGGAGGCTGGCAAGTTTAGAATTTACAGGGCAGGCCAACAGGCTGGAGACCCAGGGAAGAGTTGATGTCACAGCCTTGAGCCCAAAGGCTTCATCAAGGCCGACTTTCACCCTCCTGAAAGAAACTGAGCCTTTCCTCTTAAGGCCTCCACTGGTCAGATGAGGCCTGTGCACACTATGAGGGGTAATCTCCTTTACTCAGAGTCTACTGATTTAAATGTTAGTCACATTTAAAAATACCTCTACAACAATATCTGGACTTGGGTTTGACTGAACAACTGGGCACCATAGTCCCGTCAAGTTGATTAAACACAAAACCATCACAGATGAGGGCTATAAAAATACAGTAGAATTTCCTTAAAACAGGCCATAACTGGGGTCTCTTACATGTGCTGCTTTGAGTGCATGTAGAAGAAGCTTGCATTTCCCTCCCACCCCCTCATCTAGGTTCAAGTCTCATGTTGTCATCATTTCATCAGCTGGTGGGGCTGTCTTCCAAAGAGCAGGGTTAGTTTCATGGCATAGAGTCTTCATTGTGTGTGGATGTGTGGAGTGTGAGAATGTGTGAATGCTCTGACCTGCCGGCCTACCCTGATGTATGTAAGTGTTACACAGAGTTCTGCCAGCTCCTTGGTAAACAGCCATTTTTGTTGAGGGATGTGATGAGGTATATGATTTCACCAATTATTACCATTCCCAATTAGACGGCCCCAGGTGTGTGCTAAGAAAATGTTAGCTCACTGTCTGTAGCTCGAACAGCCCCACCTGACTTGAGTCCAGGGATTTTGTGCAGATGATATTGTGCAGTGATTATGTTGCTGCTGTTGTAGTCTGAAAGGTCTTCAGACACCTGGAGACCTGCTTTGGACTAGGAAGCATTCCAGTTGTTGAGGAATGTAACGCATCGCCTGCCGTAGTTCTTACCTTACCTTTTTATCTTTGGTAGGCTGGTTACCTTGTGTGGGCAGAGACCTCTTCACGGTCAGTTGAGAGAGGAGTCTGACCACCGCGTTCTCTCCGGAGGTAAGGATGGAAGCGACAGACATTGGCTTTTCATTTTGGGAGCTCTGGGTAGGGTGACTGGGGATCTGGGCAGACTCTGGGAATCTTGGGACTCTATCCTTTACCTGTCTCCTGGGTGATTTGCCAGACTTTCTAGCCCATCTTCACCATGTACTGCTCGCTCTGGTTCTGGGACTTGGGAGGCAGATTGTTGCTTAAGTTATATTTCTGGTGAACCTAAGGAGAGAGTCC
Organism: Mustela putorius furo; assembly: GCF_011764305.1. Lineage (NCBI taxonomy): Eukaryota > Metazoa > Chordata > Mammalia > Carnivora > Mustelidae > Mustela > Mustela putorius. The sequence goes on from NW_025422019.1 coordinate 30,475,864, forward strand.
CCATGCCCAGGGAATGATCAGTGGGCGAAAGACTCCTCTGTTTCCCACATAATACACTAATTTGGTCAGTTACAAGAGAATGTTCCAGAATTACTATCCCAGCAATGGGGACAGGAATATGTGGGGGATAGGGAGTAAAGCTCAGAAGTGTCTAGATCAGATGAAACATATTGCTGAGTCTACTTAGGAAGTGCATACAATAATTATTCAGCATTTGTAATTATAGGACATTTGAATGTTAAGGATTAGAACAATTTTCCTGATCCAAAACAGAACGAAAGTGTTACTCCAACAGAGAAGAGGAAACAGCATCTATTTGGGCATGTTTAAAGTTGAATGTTTTACTGATGATTGCTTTTCACTTCATTCATGTGGCCTTTCCATTTTAGGTGAGGTGCTTAATACACATGTTGACCAGATTCAGTTGTTGGACCTATCTTTCTTTTCTCAGTGAAAAAACTGTACTGAGGTCTGGTTTTCGCTGGTCAGGCTGCCACGTCCGGGGAATGTCTTTTTGAGGAATCAGGGACCTGAGTCTGGACTGCTAAGAAGTCTTCTTCCTGGTGTGGGCTATTGGCTTCCAGCCAGAAGCCCTCTGCTTTGCAAACAGACCTCCCACCTTGCCTCTAATGGGTGGGAGAGGCAACTTGTAAAGGAAGTTGTCTGAGCTGATTGGGTTGTGAAATGATGGGCCCAGAAATCTTGTTTCTTGTCTAAGGAGCAGGTAGAATTATTAGCACTCATGTTTGTTAAAGATAATTACCAGTTTCAAGCACAAAGCAGAATTCTGTAGGATAGGATATCTACTGAGATGGTTTACTGCTTGCCTTTTTTTTTTTTTTTTTTTTTTAAAGGATGACATTGTATTCTCCTAATTAGGCCTAAAAAAACAAGTAGGAATCTGTATGTTATCACCATTTCCCTTCAGGCATATTGGGTGGTATGCAAGCTGTTACTTCCACCCAAGAGTCTATTATTAATAAACCCAGAGAGTATGGAGCTCAGAGAAGGGTTGGTCCAGCAATGAGATGTGTGGAGAGAACTGGGCTATCTTCCAAAGCAAGGAATCTTAATGCCTTTTTAGTTACAGTGTTAAACACAGTGCTAGGAACGTCCTAATACGGATAATCATAAGAATGATGATAACAGTGGCAATAAAAAATAATAACTGAAATTAGCCATCTCTATCACCATCACCGTGACAGCTATCATTTGCTGGCTCCTACTTTCTGCCAAGGACTGGATTAAACATTTCGTTTGCATTATTTTCAAACTGCATGGCATTCCTATGAATATCCACCTTTTAGGGTTGAGGAAACTGAGGTTTAAAGATTGATTTGTTTGAAATAGAGGAAGAGTGTACATAGGCGTGTAGGTGAGCAAAAGTGGGGCAGGGGCAGAGGAGAAGAATGTCAGGCAGGCCCCCCGCTGAGCATGGAGTCCCATCTCTCAATCCTGAGATCAGGACCTGAGCCGAAATCAAGAGTCAGGCACGTAACCGACTGAGCCACCCAGGCATTCCCAGGAACCTGAGGTTTTAAAAAGTAGGTATGTTGCCTAAAATTAGATCGCCAAGCCAAAAGGGGGCAGATCCGGAATACGACCGACTGAACAGCACAGAACAGGGGCCAAGCACTGTGAGGTTTTGAGGCACATGCCGATATGCAGGGCTGGCACTCTACTTGACTTTCACACTTGCCCCTGCTCACATGCCCTCTGCCCTCTGACCACCATTGACATTGTGTCTCTTCTTCATTGATGTAGCCAAAATATTAAAAAATATGTAAGCAGTTCAAGAATGTTGAAGGATATTTGGCATGTAGGGAATAGCAGAAAGAATAAAGAATAAAACTCACCCAGTGAGGGGTGCCTGGGTGGCTCAGTCGGTTAAGTGTCTGCCTTCAGCTCAGGTCATGATCCCAGGGTTCTGGGATTGAGACCTGCATCGGGCTCTCTGCTCACCAGGGAGCCTGCTTTTCCCTCTCCCCCTGCTTGGGCTTATGCATGCTCTCTTTCTCGCTGTCAAATAATAATGATGATGATGATGATGATAATAATAATAAGTCACTCGGTGTTTAAAAATAATGCCAGCTTTATAGTCATGAACATGTTAGTGTGTTTTGCTGCTATTTTTACCTTTGTGTAGTTTGTTACTATAAACTTTTTGTAGTTTGTGTTGTTACTACATATTAAAGTTTTGAAATTTAAATGTAACCTACATATTTTCTTGTGCCTTTGTCTTATAAGCATGTTTTAATGGCTGTTTGAACTCTCAAGTGTATATGATTAGAGGGCTCTTAAGTTTTTTCCACAAGAAGTTGTATTCTTGAATTGTTCCCATATGACAAGTGCAAAGTTGCTGTTGTTGTTGTTGTTTTAAAATTTATTTATCTCAGAGAGAGGGAGAGAGTGCATGTGTGTGTGCATGCATCGGGGGAGGGGCAGAGGCAGAGGGAGTGAGAATCTCTAGTAGACTCCCCACCAAGTACAAAGGTTGATCCCACAACCCTGAGATCATGACCTGAGCCAAAACCAAGAGTTGGAGGCCAACCGAGTGAGCCACCCAGGTGCCCCAAGCACTGAATTTCTCCCCACTGTATTGGATGGTCAGGGACTGTCTACTGCCAGAGGAGTTGGAATTGTGGGGTGTCTATACCCCCTTACACTGTAAACACCTTGTATCTTGAGAGGGTCTCTATGGGGTTGGTCCAAGTCCTGCTGGCTTGGAACTCGGAAGACCCAGGTTTGGGGCTGCATTGAAACCGGTTGTTGAGTCCTTGTGTAAATTACTTCATTTTAGCATCTTCATCTGTGGGCCAGTTATATCTAGTTAGCTCTGCAATTCCATTAAAACAGGGTTTTCTGTAGCCTCTTAATTTTTAATTGGATCAGTTCCAATTGATGCAGCAATTCAGGTGGGCTCAGCTGGGTTACTCTGAATTACTTCAAGCAGGGAATTTTGTTTTTCAAGTTGACCAGTCCTATAATCTCTTGGAACATGAAATGTCTTGACTACCTTTATATAATCCTTGCTGTCTGCACTTCTCTGCTTTCCCCCCGCCCCCACTTTCTCATGCCTAGACACCCACAGTACTAAATGGTACAAAGTATGTGCTCAACAAATATGGGATGAATAAATAAATACACGGACAGATGAAAGCTACTAATCTTTACCTAAGAAACTTTAGCACTATGGGTCATCCAGATGATCAGATTAATAAGATTGTATTCATTTAGCTGTGGTGGCTTTGCTTTTAACGGACAGGAACTTAAGCTTCCAGAGTTTCTCATAATGTGTTTCAGGGTGATTTTCCTACAAAGTTAATTATCACTTCTTCCCATGTGTTACAGATGATAGAATACTGATCCATGGAACTTGGTATTTTTTTTCCCTTTGTGTTGTGGGTTGGGAGTGTTTTTTTGCTTAGGTCATAGCAAAATCAAAGCTTAGAATGTAATCATTCGTTTGATGTGAGCATCAGAAAAAAAATGAAGATGTTCTGGGCTCCCTGCTTTCTTTTCTTTTTTTTTTTAATTTTTTATTTTTTATAAACATATATTTTTATCCCCAGGGGTACAGGTATGTGAATTGCCAGGTTTACACACTTCACAGCACTCACCAAAGCACATACCCTCCGCAATGTCCATGACCCCACCCCCTTCTCCCAACCCCCCTCCCCCTTTTTGGAGCTACATAGCTGGACCACGGGGATCACATGGTTGGTTCTGACTGGCTCTCCCTGCTTCTCACTTGGTGAGGTGGACCCTGAATCAGTTTGCTCTTGCCTTGAAGGCATCTACCTACCTCACTGTGCAGTATTTAAGACACATGGTATAAAGCTACTTCCAAGGAAGCCAAATCTTGCCATTTTAGGACCTGGATTGTATTGTGGGCTAAAAGGAACAAAATCCTCTGTTTCTATACTTAACCCCCACCCCCCACCTCCACAGAGACCTAATTTGGCACCTACCTTGGCACAGAAAGCTTGCCTCTATCTCCCCAGATTTGATCGTTAATCAACCTTAGCTTTTCCCAAGTTTGTAGGCTGACTGTGGTGGCTTTAGTGGGCCTAGGTGAGTGGGATGAGAGCTTGGCAGCACCAAGTCGCTGTTGGTAAGCCTGCTGACAGACAGACAAGTGGCCTGGTTTCCTGTGTGTGTTTGTGTTGGAAATGCTGTTGGTAATAAAGCCTCATTTGTTTGGGGCTCTGTATCAGTTATCTGTTGCATAATAAGAAACCACCAGAAACTCAGTGGCTTAAAACAACAACTATTTTATTTGCTCATGATTCTGCGGGTCAGCAATTTGGGCTGGGCTCTGCCGGTCTTGCCTGGGATCCCTCATGCCAAATAGACTTCACCTCCTAATGGAAAAGGTGCAAAGAATTCATGGCCATGTGAAATTTACCCTAGGTTCTTAACTTTGATATGAAACCAATCTGAAATTAATTTAGTTTACAATTATTTTGTCTTAAGCCATCCCGGAGTAGGGATGGTGTTGTCAGCCTATCTGAGAGAGTTCTGGAAAATGGAGGTCTGCTGTGTAACATGTTCAAGAATATAATGATAATAATAACGATAGCAATAATAACAGCAAATGTTAATATTGTTCTTACTAATATGAAACACTGTTTTAAATCCTTTACATGTAATAACACATTTGTTCATTACGCAGTCTTATGAATATGTTTTTATCCCCATTTTATAGGTGAGAAAACCAAGGCACAGAGAGGTTAAGTAACTCCCACCAATGCTATCAGGCTATTAAGTGGCAGAACTGGGATTCTACCCAGGCCAACTGTCACCAGAGTCTGCATTAACCCCAGGTGCCTCTCAGGTTAACGGAAGTGAAATCCTCCTGACTCTTAATAGAGTTCTCTCTTGGGACATATACTATTTCTAGAGGCAGGGGATTGGCTATTTGGAGAGAGACACAGCCTTTCTGGGTACACCCATGTGGTCCAAAGTGGATCTGATTACATTGTAGGAGACCCTAATTAGAGAAGGTAAAGACATTCAGATCCCACGGAACAGAGAGGGACTCTTAGTGTGCATGTGTGGAGGTGTCCAGTAACGCTGGCGCTCACGGCCATGGTGTCACTCTGTTCATTTTCTGGGGAGATATTTGAAGAATGAGAATATTTAATAATGTTGTTGCTTCAGGTGATCAGAGAGCCTAAGCTCAAAAGAAAAAAAATATATTTAGCTTATTATTTAGGGATGACCTCAGGGAAAAGGTAGGCTCACAGCTCTTTTACATAATGTTTGTGGAACAGCATTCAGTGCAATCTCCAGGCAGTCCCCGGTGGCACAAGGAAAGTAAGTGACAAGTCTCACCAACATTTATAAGGTTACCCTTGTCGCCACAGATGAAGTGGCCCATAGCCCCTTCCTTAGTCTGATAGGCGTGGGGCACATTTAGGGGCCAGGACACACAGTTGCCACTAGAATGGGGGAGAGACTCCCCGTCTAAGACAGGAGGGCAGTTATTCTAGCCATCTAGCCTCTTCTCTCCATCAAATCTCCTGTTGCCTCTGGGCTCCGCAGGTAGCCTCCTCCTTCTGATGTCCTTGTCCTCCTCCTAGGACTCAGTTAACTTCAGTGACTCTTTCCCTTGCTCAGGGGTCTTTGCCACAACTTCTGTGTATGTGAGAAGCTACATGTTGGCCCTAATACAGACTCCAGCTAGAATCTAAGCTGGAATATGGGCAGTTGAAACAGGTACAGCACCACTAGGTAGGGCAGAACACAGGGTAGGTAGGGGCTGAGGGAGAGGCTGCTGTTGGCTGCCCTCGCATTCCACCTCCGCTTCCCACACCAGGAACTTCCCGGAAGGCCAGATCTCTTGATTGTCAAACAGGAAATCCTCGGGATGCTTTCCCCATCCTGGTAGAAACTGTTACCCTTATAATCTTTTCCTTCTGTTAATCTTAAAGAGTTTATAATCCTGTCTTGCATGGAGTACTTGCTCTTTTTTGGATACTTGCTTGCTTTTTTTGTGATTTGAACCAGCTGGGACAGTTTATCCCCTAGCATAGCAATGAAAACCTGACAGGCAGGTCTCTAAGCAGACCTTCTCTAAACAGTGCCTTACTGTCCGCTGTTGCAACTGAATAGTTCAGCCTGCCTTTATGGCAGAATGAGTGAGCAGAGCACAGGCAGGAAGCTTCTTTTGTTTCCAAGGCCTCTGGGGCTGTTCTTTTCCTGGCTGTAAACTTTATTGCTTCCTGGGATGGATCTGTCCAGCAGACCAGTACCCCTCCAGCTCCACCTGTTTGGTCAAGCAAGGCTACCAAAGCCTGCACTTCTGTTGTCCCGTAGGCTTGGTGGATGAACATTGCTTTGCTTTTGGCTCTGGCTAACATTGCCTGTGCCGGGGGAATGGCGGTGTCCAGGAGCGGGCGGTGGACGAGGGGATGGAGGAGGTGGTGAGAGGCCTCTGGGCCTTCTGCGCCGGTGGTGTTCATGATGAACCTTGTAGACTGGTTCACCACAGGGGCCTTGAGTGCCTGCAAAAGTCCTCATGTTTCCTGAAGGGGAGGCTGAGTCACCTTAGCCCCACAGAGGTCATTTCTGACCTGGTGTTTACTCGAATCCACTGCAGTTCTGACTCACCCTAGGACTGCTGGGTTTCATTGTTCCCCATTCTCATGGGTTTTGTGACCAGTGTTGTAGGACAGCAATGCCTGCAAGTCTGTGTGAGCTCCTCCTTTTCCCCCCCGCCAGCAGTGAAGAGGATTGCTTAATAATAAACACAGAAAGGGAATTTAAAAAAAGAAGAAAGGATTTTGCTCTAGGCTGGCTCTCGGCAAGGAAGTCTGAGCTGAGGAAGGCCTTTTAAATGGGAAGAATGTGTGTTTACCCATCTGCACACACATCCCTCAGCTTCTAAGGCATGGTGCCAGGTGCTTCGGTGACTTTCTTATCCTCAGTGGCTCTTTCTTGGAAGGTTGTTATTAGCGAGCCAACTAAAGCACAGCTTTTCAAATGGAACCTTAAGCAGCTCTTGAAATTTTGTCTTCAAGAAGTCTTTCTAGAATAGACATGAAAACTTTCTCTATGTCTGAGCATGGCAAGCCCATGCATGGTTCTCCTGTTTTCACCATGATCACTTTCCATATTTATCCTGTGGATATCGAGTCCTGACTACTTATTAGCCAGGTCTCCCCACCCCCCGCCCCAACCCCGTCACGACCTTTTCGCAAATGTGGATAACTGCTAAGAAAAGAAGGGCAGAGAAAGATGGTTACTCCAATGTGGGAGGTCTGCACGAGCCACAGTGTGGTACTACCAGACGGGGGAGGAGCCAGCGTGTGTGGACAGTGACATTACCTGCAACGTCCTGTACTCAGTCACAAGCCCTCGCTTCTCTCCCACTGGTAACCTTCAACTATGCTTTGATCAGGTGTGTGGTCAAGCCTTTTCACTTAAGTTTACTTTGTAGCCTCAGCACCATATTCAATCAGATTATTACCAAAATCACACATAATAATCTATTCAGCTGTTATCCAGAGGAACTCTAAAATGAGGGAATAATGTGGAGGGTTACTTACTGTCTATTAAATCAGTTTATTTTTTGTCTTTCTTTAGTAGCTTTCATTTGGAATGAAATCATAATGTTAAGTTTTTTTTATTGAAATATGTTTGACATATAACATTTATAAGTTGAAGGTACACAACATGTTGAGGCATTTGTATATTGTAATATCACCATTGTAGCAATAGTTAGCATCTCTTTCATGTCACATAATTACCGTTTCTTTTTAGGGGTTGGATTCAGATTTAGTCTTTTAGCAAGTTTGATTATAATACAATATTGTTGTCTGTATTCACTCTACTATGCACTGGCTCCCCAGGATTTACTGCTCTGCTAGTTGCAAGTAAACTGTACTTTTTTTTTTTTTTTTTTTTTAAGAATTTATTTGTCAGAGAGCGAGAGCACACAAGCCAGTGGGGAGTGGCAGAGAGAAGGAGAAGCAGGCTCCCTGCTGAGCAAGGAGCTCAGTGTGGGACTCAATCCCAGGACCCTGGCATCTTGACCTGGGCCGAAGGCAGATGCTTAACCGACTGAGCCACCTAGGCGTCCCACAAGTAAACCATATTTTAACATGTGTCCCCATAGGGTAAATTGGAAAATAGTGGGGAGATGCAGATAAATTAGGAAATGGAAATCCCTAATGCATTTATGGATTTACTCCTGAGATTGGTTTTACTCTGAAAGGGACACATTTTCAATTTTCAAGTCTTTAAAATGAACTGCCGTGTTAAAGACTTTTATGTGTCAACCTGTGTGTTCCCCCTGTTAGAGTTAGGCATCGTATTAGTTTTATATAAAGGATCCCTAAAATAACTGAGCAGAGAGCCAGGTGGTGTTTCTATAGGATTTTTCTCCACAGAGGTTACACATGTCCTCTCTGCCATCTCTACCCTATCTCCTCAGTAAGGGAGAGTCCGAATGGATAATTCTGTGGATAGATTTTCTTGAACTATGAGCTGAAATGCAGACTTTAAATAAAGAGTTCTAAGGTGTTAGGGAGGAAAGTGACATTGATTTATTTGTTCTGTGTTTGGCCAGCTTGAGAAACCTGTCCTGTCAGGTAATGAACAAACTGCTTTTATCCTAACTAGTGACTTCAAGAGAACGATTACTCATCCCATCATTACCATTCCCCTGAGTCATCCAGGCTGGCTCATATTGGTTCCAAATGAATAAGAATCTTCAGGCAGTGGACTCTAGGGCCAAAGTAGCTATTTAGTAATATTAGTTATCTAAACGTACCTTGGACAAGGAGTTGTGTTGCATCCTGGAAAAATACTTCATAAGTGTAGGTTTGCAGCCGTGCATCTTTTTGAGACCTTGGATTGTCTGATATGGTCAAAAGTGGCCATCCTGATCGTCAATGTAAAATGATTCTGTGAATTACCAGATCTCCAGCCTGCCTGGTGTGGCTCTAAAGTGCAAAGATAGGGTGATGAAAATGGTGATTTGGGAGCGCATTGTTTGGCCTGCTCCTTGTTCTTCTTCTTTCTTTTTTTTTTTTTAAGATTTTATTTACTTATTTGACAGAGAGAGAGAGGGGGGAAACAGGCTCCCTGCTGAGCAGAGACCCCAATGCAGGGCTTGACCCCAGGACCCTGAGATCATGACCTGAGCTGAAGGCAGAGGCTTAGCCCACTGAGCCACCCAGGTGTCCTTAGCCTGTTCCTTCTTAGTAGTGCCAGGTTAATCATGTTCAGTGACGGTCTCAGTCAAGCCACTTTAAGGCCCTGTCCTTGTGATGGTGGAGAGAGCACCTTGACACTTAAGACGTGGGGCATCCTAGATGGGTACTACTGCAAGGCAGCCAGAGTTGTTTCCAGTTTACAGATACTACCTGTCCCCATACGGTGTCGCTATTCTGGGCACTGCTCTTGGGTCCTGTTGCAGGTGATTTGGATGACAAACACGAGACTGAATTGTCCCAGATCGAACTTGGATATATGCGTACTTGTGGAGATGAACATTGACTGGCATGCGTTTAGTTCCAGTTCACTCCGAAGTTCAGCTTATTTCTGAGTTCTTAGTACGAATATTCATTACAGCTCTGGAGAAACTGAGTTTTGAGTCTTAACTTTTAAGACTTAGTTAGCGGAGCCATCACATGCTTATAGGAGCACTTGACATATAGAAGAGAGAAAGAAAATATTCAAGGTAAAAGGCTGAATGCAAGTCTGGGAAGTAGCTGAAAATCCTACCTCTTTTACAAATTCTTCACTAATCCTTCTGGGGTTTAAATAAAATCAATAGTTGCTTTTATAGTGGCTACTCTGTCACCTTTCTCAGCCTTTCAGGCACTTGAAATGCATCATTAAACAATATCAGAATTCATCCAGGGCCCCTTAGACTGAGCTGCTTGGGGAACGAGCCTTGCCTTCTTCATCCTGAACTCCTAGGACCAAGAAAAATAAGGACACCCCCTCCAACCCTGTTTTATAAGTAGGTATACATGAAGTAATCAGTAGTCATGAAAATAAACCCGAGGCCCTGGCACTTGACAACATATCCCGTAGCGTCCGTGTTCAATGGGAATCCGAGCTGAGGTGGGGGGCAGCTGCTTGGGGATCCTTGGACAGGGCCAGCCTGGAAAGGCAGTAATGCCTACTCATGCCCTGTGGCTGATGGACTTGAAACATTGCAGCTGGTCCCTGTGTTGCAATAGGCAGGCTCAGCCTGACCAATGCTAAGGAAACAAACCCAGCTCTTTTATTACTCTCTACAACATTTATAGCCAAGTCCTATTCGATGCCCTTCTCCTTGAGGCATTCTGATAGTCATCTTAATGATTTATTTTCTTTTTCACAACCAAAAAACAAATAAAATATTTTATCACCTTTTGGGTAGACTTGATATCTTTCTCTTCATTTCATTACTTTTTGGGTCTATAAAATTTCCCATACCTTTCAGTTTTTATAACTCAAGGATAGGAATCCTGTTTTTCTCATTTCTTATGTGCAGCCTCCCCTTGCTCCCCAGGCCTCAGATTTTTTTTTTTCCACCCCTGGGAGGTTCTGTAGCCTCAAGCCTATTGTGGTGTGTGGTGGGGGTGGGGACAGGAAGGGGACCCAAGAAAGGCCACATGTTTGCAGTAACACATGAATTGCAGGGAAACATTTTGAATAGGAAAAAAGTATTTTTTCAGAGCTTCTCTCCTCTATTGAGAGGTATGAGAACATTAAAGCCATTGGTGAAGTGGTGGTTGTGCTGGTTTAAGAAGAAAATTCTCTACTACTGAAATTTGCTCTGTGGTTTCTTCCCCAGATCTACAATAAAAACCAATGATGTGTGTGAGCACCCACAGCACTGTGATTACCCCTCTCTCTTCTGAATCGCAGGCCCACACCCCAGCTCCCTGCTGTATAGCTGGCAGGCTCGGCTTTTATACTCTTTCCCCTTTTGCTCCTTCCTGCCTTATTTTCTATATGGCTGCTGACATTAAGGCATCAGCAGCAGGATACTCAGACCAGTCATCATGAGCCACAAAAGCTACTGGACCACGTGTGGATTCCTAAGGGACGGGCTCTTCTGGGGGAAGCAGTTTCCAGTCTCAGCTGACGCAGCGTAGAGGGTGTTGAGTTTAGTGGTGCAGCTGAGTGGTCTGAGATCTGTGTCTCTTGCCCCTCTGGTTCCTTCCCATCAGCTCCAGCAAGGACCAGAGCATTGGAAGGCACTTCAGGGTCCTTGCCATCAAGGATCCTTCAAGGAGTTATGATTAGTTTTACAAGGAATGGAAGAACATTCAAAAGAATAAGGCTTCCATTGATAAGTGCTCGGTGTCTCGATCCCAGATCCTGGTATGCATAGGCCCCTCTGTCTGCCACCATAACCTCTGGACTCCCACACCTGTGACTTGCACTTGGTCATATTAACTACTGCTTTTTTGCCTTTACCTTAGCTATTTGATTCACAGACTTCCAAACTATGCCTGACTCTTGGCTTTGGAGGGGCATTTAGGCTAATCAGGTAACTGGAGACAATTTCCAGGACTTGTCTGGTGGTTACTTATGTCCTAGCATGACGGCCAACCCATAGGTTCTATGGAGGGCAGTACAATTATGACTCTGAGGGAGGTCACACCCAGTCCTGTAGGATCTGCACCCATTAGGACAGCACCTCTGCTTTAAACCAACAATAGCTCTTCTATGGGAAGACTTTGCTCTATACACACACCCACTGCCCCCATGCCTTAAGACGCCCAACCATCTTCACTCTGAAATGTCTGCTCTGCTTTCATCCTCAATCGAATTGTTTGGGGAGATTTGAAGTGGATCAGTTGAGCTGTGTTTGCATTTTTCTGGAGCATGAAAGATAACGTTTCCATTATTACCTGTGGAGAAAGGAGGGAGCAAATGGGCAGCCCAGTTTTTAGATTACAAGGTGAAATTGGCAGCATTGGTAGTTCGAGAAACAGCCCCCAAGCTTGGGAGCTGTGTAAATGCATTCCGTACCATGTGGAGAGAATAAATTCGGGACCCCACGACAGCAGTTTTCTTTACATGTATTTCTGACCCCTCCCCATTTGATGGGAAAGAGATTTCCTTTTTCTATTGTTGGACCTCTGTTTCCATCCCACGTGTAGCCAACTGGCTAAGGTAGCAACTTACAAAGCTGGCTGCCCTCCTGTTTTTGGTGTGCTGGCAGGAGAGAGATGTTTGTTGTAATTGGGTACCTTAACTGTTCTTCCATCTGGCCATTTCCTCCTTCCTTTTACCCATTTTCACCTCATTGTTTTGGGAGTCAATCGGGTTGCCTTTTCTGTGATAAACCGATGTGAATGACCAAGGGCGATGAAACAGCACATGCATTGCTTTTTGGTTTTGAGGGCAGACATTTTGGGAGTCATCAGTAGCAGAAAGCTTTGCCATGGGATCCAGGAGGGGTTGGGACAGATGACTGATGCTCTGAACAAACCTTCTGCCACGTCGAGCCCGTCACGGTGCCTTCCCCGTGCGGAGACACTTCAGTGGGTGGTACACAGAGCCTGTTTGGAGGACTGAGAGTGTGGTTTGGCCAAATCCACCATCCCAACAGGGAGAAAGCTCAGACGGTGTCAACTTCCTACACTGCCTGGCACTCTCTCCTCCCTCTAAGAGTTTCTTGGACACCATCAAAAATGAAAACAAAACAAAGCAAAACTGGAAGGGAACTAATGTTTATTGAGCACTTACTCCAGGCCAGGCATTGTGAAACATACTTTACAGTTCATTCACTTCCTTCTCTGTTTCTTACCGTTGACGTCTCACCACAGCCCTGCAATTTAAATTATGCCTTCGTGATTTACAGATGAGGAAACAGAGGCTCTAAGAAGTTCACCAACTCATTTAAGTTCATCCATTTCTCCCGGTGGTGAAGAGAACCTAAGCACAGGATCTGAACAAGGGTTCCCTGGCTCCAGTTAAATCCAGAACACACTGCGCCTTGAGAATGTCTCGTGTTCTGCTGGGAGCTAGGGATTTAAGTAACTCTGGCTGAGAAGCAACTGGGCTTCCAGCGCAGGCTTTTAATGAAGCATGAAGTGTAGAGGCGGTGGTTCCTTGTTTTTCCCTTTCTCGCTAGGCAGTGATGTGGGAGCTTTATTGAAATTGTAGAGTAGTATAAAGACAGCATCTTGTCCCCGCTGTGATCTAGAGGTCAGTGCAAAATTAACTCTGTTTCTGATCATTTTACCCTCTCCTGCCCTTTTCCAATGAGACTAAACAGGGCTCCCTCTAGGTCTTGTTCTTTAGCCCATGACGGACCCCATGAGTGAGGAAACAATGCAGAAGCTAACCCCTGTTCACACAGCAGAGTCTGTCAAAGTTAAAGGCTCCACATCTCCACTGACTTCAGGCACTGGCAGCTAGCTCACTTTGCTTTTGAAATTTTGTTTTCCTTTAAACTTGAGAAATGCCTTTAATGCTTTCCTCCTGATACTAATACATTGTAGACATGTTCTTCTAAGCCCAATGACTGTTTGATGAGGTCCCGGAAGCCCGTCGGTGGTGTACATTCCTCTTTCTTGGACAAAAGGTATATATCCCTGTACTTCCTGTAGCCAGTAAGCCTTGTCAATAAACCCATCAAAGGCCAGGCCAGTTGGCACGAGGCAGGCTTCCCACCTTCCCCCATGGGATAAAAGGCAGCCCTTTAGAGCTCCATGGGATGGAAATTACTTTTCCTATCCAACTCTAGAATAAAAGTGTACCTCTCTGGGTGTTCATTCTTGTCCGGCTATCTAGGGGTCAGGAGATGGTGATTTCTTCATTAGCCAGCTTGTAAATACCCAAGTTTGGAGGTCAGGAAAGAGAGTTCCAGCTTTGCCTTGTGATTTTGGAATCACTGACTGGTGACAGGTGAGAGAGGGGTGCAGGGGACCTACTTCCCCTTTCCACACAGATGCCCGAGGGCCGTGGTTGAGGAACAATTCAAAGGGAGATTTGTGCATCCAGTTACTGGACTGGGGTTCGGAGAGCCTTACTTGATCCTGGGACAATTATGGGTCTTTGGTTGGGATTAGAAAGCTCTGCAGTTATGTGGATGACTTTCAAAGGCATGAGGAGATATTTTACCAAGGCCACCCATCTCAGTATCCCTCCGTGAGCAGACCGTGCCCCTAACTGCTTCATATTGTACGGTCCGGAGCTTTCAGGAAAAGTGCTCATGAAGCACAGAAAGCTGCATTACATGTTTTAAGGAGATTTTATATTTTAGACAGGGGTGCATTGAAATAACAGGCTCCGTTGCTCAGATCAGCACACATGCCACCAACATCATTTTCTCCCCCAGATTTCCAACTGGGATCTACTTCTCTTCGGAGTGTTGGTGAGGGCTGGAAAGGTCATTTTGATTTGTTATTTTTTTAAGTGGGCATTCTGAGTAGGGAGGCGTTAATCAGTTCCCAGAGCACTCTTGTTAATTCATAACTTACAGCCCCTTTTGGAAATGTCTCTTGGCACTAATGTCATTGCAGGCAAAGTCACAATCCTCTCAGGATCCTCCACCCTGAAAGGGTGAAAGCTCCGGTCCTGCAGGGGAAAGCTCCTCTAGCACTGCTGGATTATATACCATCTGTGTTTGCTCCAGTTTTCCTAAATTTACAATCAGTGGTATAATTACTTTAGGGGTTCCTTTAGTTAGGTTAGGTAATACACAAAACTGGTAAGAAATAGTCGAACCTAAATTAAAATGGAAACAGCTATATCTTCAGTAGACATTTTCTACAAAATTTTATCACCATTTTTTTTTTTTTAAGTAGGCTCCACAACCAGCATGGAGCCCAGTGCAGGGCTTGAACTCACCACCCTGAGATCAAGCCCTGAGCTGAAATCAAGAGTTGGATGCTTAACTGACTGAGTCACCCAGGCGCCCGCAGTTCTATCACTTTTATTTATTTTCCTTGACAATAAGAGAATTGTAACTACCAGAACTGTAAAGTCTTTCCTTTTGTGCCTGGCATGAAGGTGGATTCTGGTCTGCTGAAGTTTTCTCTGGGAAGATTTAATCAGTGTGTGCTGTCAAAGAAGAGAAATGTTCCAGCTTTGGTGAAGACACTTGCTCTGTCTTGATGAACACAGTTAAGGTGACGTTAGGCCCTGTGTGAGAAAGTGAGGGGAATACTTTTTATGATTAGAAAACAAAAAGACAGATTTACTAGGGGCTCTGCTGGCCCTTCTCCCTCTGAACTTCCTGATCTAGCAAGCACTGCAGGAACGGGTACGGTGTTGTGTGCTGTTGTACATGTGAAAGCAGCCTCTGCTTCTGGGTCATAATTCTTCTTAACCGTGGAAATTCCAAACCTGTAGTCCTTCTTGATCATCCTTAGGGCACACACATCCCTTTTCTTATGGTGGCTTTTTTTGGGTGGTGGTGGTCGGTTGGTTTTCTGTTGTGGGGTATGGGGGGCGGCTAGCTTTAGATGGTCTTCAAAAGGTGACAAAAGATAGGGTGCCCGGGTGGCTCAGTCAGATGAGTGTCTGCCTTTGGCGCTGGTCGTGATCTTAGGGTTTTGGGATTGAGCCCCGCATCGGGCTCCCCACACAGTAGTGAGTCTGCTTCTCCCTCTGTTTCTGTGATTTCTCTCCCTCTGTGATTTCTTTTGCTCTCTCTAAAATAAATAAAATCTTTTTAAAAAGGTGGGGGGGACAGTAGGGAAGGAAAGTGAAAAATAAGCAAATATTGAAATATGAATGAGTTGGAGAAAAGTTATTAAGCAGACCCTTTGCTTAAGTTTCATTCGTTGGTGGGAGGCTTCCCGTGGGAACAAGCAGCTGCAGCTCTGGCTCAGCCTGGCCATGTGTGTCTCCACGTGTCCCTGTCACTGCCCGTGCTGGCCTGCTGCAGGCCACGGGGACCGCTCTGCCATAGGCACAGTAAAGGGCCTGAGGGAAACCTGGGTGTGAAAGGCCATGGAATGAGTTTCGTTTGCTGAGTTCTCAGTTGCCCCAGTTCTTCTCCCCCACACCCTCAGCCTTAGGAAGGTCAGATTAGCAAACGTAATTGTGTGTAAAATTGACAAAATCGTGTCAAGGGATACAGTGTGAATGTGATGATTTGATATTTGTATCCATCATGAAGTGATGACCATAATCTAGTCAGTTAAACCCTCCATTGTGACCTCACAGTTACTTTTTTTTGTGAAAACAGTTAAAATTGACTCTTGGTCAGTATGCTCTGCAGTATGATCAGCTCTGGTCACCACACTCTACATTACAGTCCAGAACTTATTTCTCTTATCACTGGAAGTTGACTACCTTGGACCAGTATTTCCCCATTACCTTATCTACTCCCCCACCCCCAGTCCTGGCAAACAACCACCATTCTACTCTGGTTCTATCATTTTGACTTTTTTAGGTTTCAGGTGTAAGTGATATACAAGATTTGTCTCTATTTCTGGCTTATTCTACTTAGCAGAATCCTTCCACTTCCATTCATGTTGTCACAAAGAGCAGGATTTCTTTTTTTTTTTTTTAATTTTATTTATTTATTTGACAGAGAGAGATCACAAGTAGGCAGGGAGGCAGGCAGAGAAGGGGGGGGGAGGCAGGCTCCCTGCTGAGCAGAGAGCCCGATGCGGGGCTTGATCCCAGGACCCTGAAATCATGACCTGGACCGAAGGCAGAGGCCCAACCCACTGAGCCACCCAGGCACCTCCAGGATTTCTTTTTTATGGGTGAATAATATTCCATGCATATACACCAAGAAAACCACATTTTTTTTCTTCATTCATCCATTGATGGATACTTTGTTTCCTGATCTTGGCTGGGGTGAATAATGCTGCAGCAGATAGATGCCTCTTCAAGGAAATGATTTCATTTCTTTTGAATATATTCCCAGAAGGAGAATTACTGGGTCCTATGGGAGTTCTATTTTTAATATTTTGAGGAACCTCCATACTATTTTCCACGGGGGCTGAGCCAATTTGCGTTTCTACCAAGAGTACATAGGGGTTCCTTTTCTGTACATCCTCATGACTCTGGTGATCTCTTATCCTTTTGATGAAAGCCACTCTAGCAGGTGTGAGGTGATATCTCATTATGGTTTTGATTTGTATTTCCCCAATGACCCACTTTCTTAATTGGAGTATTTGGTGTTTTGCTGTTGAGTTGTAGGAGTTGCTTATATATTTTGGATATTAATCCCTTAGCAGACATTGGTTTGCAAATGTTTTCTCCCATTCTGTAGACTGCCTTTTCATTTTGTTGATTATTTTCTTTGCTGTGCAAAAAAGCCCTTCAGGTGGCCTCCTTGACTTGTGACCTTGGAGAAGGCACTGCATGGGCCTTTTTCTGCTGCTTTCTCTGGGCTGAGATTAAACTAGATCAATGACTTTTCAGATGTTTCAAGCTGTGGACCCCTTTACCCACATGAAGTGTTGTGATCTATCGATAAAAGCAATTTTGCAAAATCTGACCTATTCTCATTTAAGTGTGTGTGAGCGACCCAGAGTTCCCCCTCCCCCGCTCAAATCCCCTTCATCTGCTGGAACTCCAACAGATCTGCGGTCCACCTCCAGCTCTCTTGATAACAGAATGCAGAAAGTCGCACTAATAGAAGGCCTAAAAATGGAGGTGATTTTACCTTTGTCAATCTTGAAGACAGCATATTTTACAAATTTTAAGTCAACCTGCCTAAAATGACTTAATCCATCATAAATTTGAAAGCATCAATCATTCTTCTCTTTTATATGCCCTGTTCCTTATAACCCAAGTATTTTTAGCTTTGCTGTTGTTCAGTGATGTGTAAACAAGTGTGGGTGATGAATTCTGGAAAGCATACCCACCTCAACATCTCAGAACTATGCTGGCCCTTTGCTACCCTCTCCTGGATTCCAGAAACCCTGACTCTCTGCTTCCCCTCCTCCCACCCCTCTAACCCTCAACTATACAAATACCATATCAACTTTCTTAACCTCTGTATTTATCATGTCCGTCTCTTTCACAAAATAGCCCCATTGTTTGAAAGACCAAAACTCAGCTGCTGACACTGACTTTCTGAAAGTTCCATGATTATTTAATTTCCTTTCAAACCCTATTCCCTGCTTTGTTCTAATATAATTCCATTTCAGTAAGCCATTCTCTCCCTCATCTCTGCCTCCAAGCCTGTGGTCGTGCTCTTTGCCCATCTCTCTTCCTTTCCCCATAAAGACCCTTCATCCTTTCTGTTGCCTACCTGTATCCTCTATAGCTCACCCCTCATGTCCTTCCACGTTCCCTCTTGTCCCTCCCGTGCGACTCGGCAAGGAGGCAATGTGGGGTGGCAACAAAGTCACACAACAGGATTACTATCCTGGGATTTTCCCGCTTATTTGCAAGATGTCCTTGGCTAAGCCTTTTTGGTTCTCTGTTTCCTCACCTGTAAAGTGGGGGTAATAAAATATTATCTCCCTTGCCTACCTCACCATGCTATTGTACAAATTAAGAGAAGAGTTATATGTGAATGCACTTTGTCTATTAAAGACCTCATTTTTCAGGTTTTGCTCTTACATAGTAGTAAGGTGGCATTATTCCTTATGGTCTCCTCCTAGAGCACTTGTTTTCATCACTAATCAAACTCATCCCTGTCCTCACTGCACTCATTTCACATGTGATACCGAGTCTGGCCAGTTTAGGTTAAAGATATTTCCTAAATTTAAAAGTTGACTTCAATACAACTTTATAGTGTTTCTCACAGTGCTGATCCCCTATTAGGTAGCTTGTGGGGATTTGTTTAATAGAATTTTGATCTCCGACGTTCTCTAAGAACTGACCATTTTTGGTGTGCTACCTGTAGAGGTCACTTAATTATCAGAAGGGAGACTTGGCTTCTGGCATCCTCTCAAAATAAGACTAAAATTGTAAGAATTTTGAATGGATGTGGAAGGCCTTAGAAACAGGCTAACTGTATTATCTTGAGTGAGATGTTCTCCTGAAGATTGATTTGAGGCAGAAGTCTGGTCTGGGACCAGTTGTAGTGAGTCTGGCAGTCAGTCCTTGGTCAGCATAGCCTTCTAAAAACTCTGGATGTTAACTATGGAAAGAGCCAAGATGCCCTTCAACAGACAAATGGATAAAGAAGATATGGTCTATATATACATTGGAGTATTATACCTCCATCAGAAAGGATGAATACCCAACTTTTGTATCAACATGGACGGGACTGGAGGAGATTATGCTGAGTGAAATAAGTCAAGCAGAGAGAGTCAAATTATCATATGGTTTCACTTCTGGAGCATAAGGAATGACACGTAGGACATGGGGAGATGGAGAGGAGAAGTGAGTTGGGAGAAATCACAGGGAGAGACAAACCATGAGAGACTGTGGACTCTGAGAAACAAACAGAGTTTTGGAGAGGAGGGGGGTGGGGTATTGGGTGAGCCTGGTGGTGGGTATTAAGGAGGGCATGTATTGCACGGAGCACTGGGTGTGGTGCATAAACAATGAATCTTGGAACACTGAAAAAAAATTACCAAAAAACCCCCCAAAAGCAAAAAACCAACCTCTGGATGCTCATAATGAGTAAGGAAGAAGAAGCTTCCAGAGAGAGAGGGACTTCAGAACTGCACTGGGATACACCAAGGAGGCCGAGTCTGTCCAAAACAGCAAAAGAGGCCCTTGCAGGCTTCAGATGATGTCTTTTAGCAGCTCACATGACTTTGTAGCCAACTTTTTCCAAGTCAAGTATGTTCCAGGAAAGTAAGTTTTTATGTTATATTCATTGTTAAGAGTCAGTGCTCTTAGTGCCTCCGTAAGTGGATGGCAAATACGCCTTCATGTAAGTGAAAATTACTTCATTTTGAATCCTAGGGAAAGATACCATTTCTTTTTATGACTGGAATGCCTTCAGGAAGATAAGGTGGGCACGCTGTGATCAACTCTTGGGGGAGGGAGGCGGGGGCATGCCAGGTAGTGCCCGGTGCATCTTACTACACTGGAGGCTTAATTTGGGCTAACCTGGCCATCAGTAAAACTTGATTTTCCCCCTTTCAAGCTTGACTTATCTAGGGTATCACATGCTTCTGGAAGAACTGAACTTCTTGGCAGGTGAAAAAATTGCTGAGCCAAGAATAGGGACATGGGAGCTCTAAATTTGTTGGAAATCCTCAAAGTACCAGGCTATCCAATTCCTAGTTTAGGCTGTGGAGACAGTGTTAATCTGCGCCCGTTCATTTATTCTGGGGATATCTGCAGAAAATCTTCACTAGGCTGCCCTTTTTTTTTTTTTTTTAAATTTTATTTATTTATTTATTTTTTAAGAGGAAAAGGTTTTTCCTGGGCATTTCCTCTACTTGGCCAAACTAAACGTACATAGATCTGTTCTTTTCAGCTTTGCTTGTTTCTAGGGTTCTCCCTACATGGTTTCAGTGTAAATAATATGCTTCCCTCCCTACTACAAGCTATAGGAATAACTAGCATTTTAGAAAAGTAAAGGTTGGGGGCTCCTGGGAGGCACAGTCGGTTAAGTATCCAACTCTTGATTTTGGCTCTGGTTGTGATCTCAAGGTTATGAGATTGAGCCCTGGGTAGGAGAATCTAGGCTCAGTAGGGAGTCTGCCTGAGTTCCTCTCTCAAGCTCTCTGCCCCTTCCCCACTCAGGCTTACACACAAACTCTCAAATAAATCTTAAAAGTAAAGGTGGTAGCATTTAGTAACACTTCATAATCCATTGTTTCCATAGCAACTGGCACATGTTTGCTGTCTGTACATGAGCAGCTTTTATCACTATATTCAGACCACTTCAGGGCATGGACCAAGTCTTAAATTTTTATTTCTGATTCCTCGTATGGTACACAGTAGGTATTCAAGAATGTTTATTAAATGAATAAAAGGAGTGTACATATTTTTGTGTGGATATGTGTGTGTGTGTATGCATTTTCCATTTAAAAAGTTTATTTGATTAATACTTTCTTACCTAAGGAAAACCCTCCAAATAAATGTGGGTTGATGATATCAAAACATGACGCTTCTAACCCAGTGTTCAATGTAATTGCCTACAGGAAAGGAAGCCTCATAAATGAGGACTCCATCATGCAGCCATGCTGCAGCTGTAGGACGTTGCCAGATTTTCATAGATTTGTCTGCAGGGCCCAGTGAACCCAGACCCAGAGGAATTCCTGTGACAGCTCTCTCAACTCTCCATCATGAGTTACCATTGCCAGAAGCTATAGGAAGATAAGCAAAAGCCTAAGCAGGGTAGCAATATTTAAATATACAACCATCCTGTAGCCCTTATTTAGCTAGGAGACTCCTGAGGTTCTGGAATTTTCCTTGAAGGCGTTCATAAGCAAATCAAGCTTGTTAGAATGTTGATTATTCTTGCCACTGCTTTTTTCCTGATGAAAGTTCCTGACTGGATGTCAGTTTGGTCTTCTCTTTCTCGTATATACTTGAACCCTTAACTGTTTCGAGTTCATGGTGAGAATCAGATGATGTTTGCTGTAAAGTATGTACGGAGCACTGGCTATGTCTTTTCTACATTCTCACTTCAGTGTAGCACATAAGGTACACATACCCTATGCAATTATTTTTTTCTTATCAAATCCCTTGTCTCATGAAATGATCATTAACATAAAATGGGACTCTCACACCTCCTTTCTCCATTCCACAATATTCAGCAAACGTTTGAACACCTGCTCTGTCCACTCCCATTGCTGGAGATGGAAGCTGACTCCCACCTTCCGGGAGCTTGAATTTGGTGAGAGAGGGAGATAGGAACCTCCCTTTGCACACACATTCTTCTCCTTATTGAAGAATCTGATGTCGTGGTCTGAGTGGGTGTGTGGGCTTCTGGAGCATTCAGGGATTAGGCAAGCATTTTTCAGTAGACCAATTAAAAGAAATCATTGAGAAGAATAATTAGGGTCCAAAGCCCCAAACTTAATCTCACATTAACCTGGAAAAATAGCCACAGTGATTGCCATCTGCTGACACACCATTGCCTGACAGGGAGTGAATGTTCTAGGCCAGCTGGGTCTCCCTCACGCAGGGCCAGGGAAAGCACCCCTGATTAGAGCAATTAGAGGGACTCCCTGAGCCGGTTCTTAATTTGCTTAATCACACTCACTTGACTGGACTATGCTGTTGGCCTAGGGAGTTTTAGAGGTAGAAAAAAAAAAATGCAAGGTTTTGGGAAAAGGAAAAGAAGCAATTAGGGAGAGAGAATCCAAATTCTCCTCCCTAGTCAGTTTCGGGTCGGCAGGGAAGGAAAAGGACATCAATGTCCAGGTGTAAATATGAGGAAGCTGATTTGGGAAATGGGTCCTCTGAGTCTTGTTTGGGCAAGAAAATCATTGAGATCACAAAAAGAAGCAGCTGGTAAGTTCTGGAAACCTTTTTGTGTAAGCCCAGAATCTGAATAATGCACTAAATGGAGTGTAGTGCATATATTTAAATATTTAGTATGATTGGCTGTTCTTAGCCTGTTCTGCCATGGTCCCGTGACTTGATAAAATTGCTTTTAAATGATCATTTTCTAGATGCTAGAAGGGGATTGTACAGAAGAGGCAAAGAATCATAGCAAACCAAACACGGAAAATGCAGAGGAGACCATTTTAAGCCAGAAATCCATCATAGCGAGCTATGTTTAAGAAGTTTTGAAGGCACTGTCGGATAGGGATTAAAATGGAGGAGTTTGGAATTGGAACCTAACTTCTATTCTATCCATGATTTACTAACTTTGTAGTGTCAGGCAAGTTACTGATCCTCTTTTAAAACTCCAGATTCCTTGTCTGTGAAGTGGGGGTGATAAGAGGACCCCCCTCATGGGGATGTTGTAGGAATTAAAGGAACTAGTGATATTATGTACCTTACACCCAGAAGCCTTTTGTAAATGTTAGCTTAGAAAAGGAAGTTATCCTGCATGAGGACACATGGAGAAAAGCCTCAGCCAGTCATTGGAAAGTCGGATCTCTGAGAGCAGGAACTTTATTCTAGGGACAGAAGCATGGCTGTGAACCAAGCCGTGCCTGGCCTTTGGTAGGTGCTCCATAAATATTGATTGAATAATTGAATAAACGTAGTTAGTCCAACTAGAGTGTATAAATTGGATTATTTTATGAAATTAATGTGCATTTAAAAAATGAAGTATAAGGAAAGAAATAATGGGTGAAAATTTCAAACGTGGCAAAGATGTATTTTTGAAACCTGTAGATGGGAAAATATTCACCCTCTTGTTGCTCATCAGGGACAGAGTGAGATTCTGTTTTCTTCCCTGAGACCAAATGATTTGGGGGACCATTTTTGTAATGTTCTAGATTGTCTCTTCGGGGGAGCAGAGTCCCAGTTCTTCTGCTCTTGTATTTGGATTGTGTTAAGAGGAGACACTGTAGGAGAGAGAGAAGCACTACTGATTATAGACACACTTTTCTCCAATTTACTTTAGGAGCATGACTCTTGAGTATCCTCCTGTGACGGAGAACAGAGGCTCAGAGGGACTAAATGCTGGGGGGAAGTCTTAACTGCATCACCGCTCTCTCATTTATAAATGGAGCGGGACCATGACTAGTTGGTTCTGCCCTTGGCTGTGGACAGTATCTTCCTCTGCTGCCCAGGGTTTCAGGCCCTGGCACAGAAGGTGGGGAAAGAGATTGGCATTCTCCTTCAAAGCCTAGCCTGCAGTCCTTTCTCAGACAAGGCGTGATGAACAAATACTGCCTTTGGAGGAAAGTGTACACATTTGCCAAAGAAAGGAATGCAGTTCTGGGACCTCCTAGCTACAGGATTATGTAAATCATTCAACATGAGTAAAGTTGAAGTTATGAGAGTAATTTCCATTTGTACCACAACTATTTCGTTGAAGGGAAATGGTGACAGGTGATGTGTTCTGTAACTTCTCAGGAGGTAGCCTTGGAAGGCTGGCTCTAAAGAGCGAGTTTTAAACATAGCTCTAAGATGTAACATGTGAGTAGCTAATATTTACTAAGTTCGTACTATCTTCCAGACATTCTATTTGCTTGAAACATATTAACTCACTCACTGAGGTCATTATTGTTTGTCATCTCCTTTTTACAGTGAGGAAACTGAGGCACTGGGAGGTGACTTGACTTGCCAATGTTAGCAGTAACTTAACATTTGATTACATCCAGAGAAATAGCCTAGGTATGGCAAGATACGTAGCTGGTCACTCAGCTAAATACAGGGGCATTTCCCCCTTGCTGTAGGTGCATAAGGAGTCATTGCTTCCTTTCCTGCAGGAGTGAGTCCTAGCTTCCTCCTACCATGAAGCCATGACGCTAGGGGTTAAGAGAAAGGCTTCCCAGGCTACTGCTCCTTTTCTACTTGAAAGTTGGAAATCTAGGATCTCAGAACCTCTAATGGAGTCACAGGAAATGAGCTTTTTCTAACATTTCATAGAGCCCAAAAGAAATTGTTCATATAGTGGGACACCTGGGTGAGTCAGTTGGTTAAGCCGCTGCCTTCAGCTCAGGTCATGATCCCAGGGTCCTGGGATCGAGTCCCGCATCAGGCTTCTTGCTCAGTGGGGAGCCTGCTTCTCTCTCTGCCTCTGCCTGCCGCTCCGCCTGCTTGTGTTTTCTCTCTCTCTCTCTGACAAATAAATAAATAAATAAAATCTTTAAAAAAAAAAAAAGAAATCGTTCGTATAAAGAAAACAACATATAGGCTAATGAGTGTATAAAAACTTTTTTTATTTGTCATAATTATATACTACATTGATGTAATTTATTTTGTGGCAGTTGTACATTTTTAATCTTAGAATAGATAATGAATTATCCTCCTACATACAGTTTAGATAAATCCTTCTCAACTTGGAATCTGGGGTCTGGAGTCACAGCAAGATAGAAATGGACTTTGGAGATGAAACCATTAGCCACTATTGGCCTATCGTGCAAAAAGATGGGTTGCTTACATTCAACAATCACAATATACTCAAATGGATAGAAAGCACTTCTCTTCTGCAGAATGCTTCTCTTCCTTCTCTGCATTCTCTGCTCTTACTGCAGACCACTGTGACTGTGTTCTCACCAAGATCTCAGGGTACTTTGCTGATGGAATTTGTAAAGTGTAATCAGGGTGGTGAGTTATCTGGTGCCTCCTTTCCTACCACAAAATGATTCATTTCAAAGCCAAATTAAAAAAAAAAATGCTGTTCTGTGTCATCTCTTCTTTCCAAGCCCTGGGTCAACAAGAGAGAACTTGAGCTTTAAGTATATGGTACATGCTTAATCATAAACTATGGAGTCAATTGAACTTTCTTTTAAACTTTTAATTTTGAATAGAGGCACCTGGTTGACTCAGTTGGTTAAGTGTCCCACTCTTGATCTCAGCACAGGTTCTGATCTTATGGCTGTGAGATGGAGCCCCATGATATACTCTGTGCTGGGCATGGAGACTCTTAAGGCTCTCCCTCTCCCCACCTCTCTCTCTAAAAATTTTTTTAAATAAGTTATGATTTATGTGGGTCAAAAATCAAAACAACAAAATGAGATGTACTCTGAGAAGTCTTCCTACTTCTGTCCTCTTTTTACCATTTTTTACCTTGTTCCTTCACCGACAGGTCCTCAGTTCTGTTAGTTCCTATATATCATTATTGAGTATATTTATACATATATAAGTAAATACATATAGTAATTTTTATTCTGTATTCTCTCCAACATAAAAATTATATTATATTCATATCTCTGTATCTTTCCCATTCATATATATATCTATATTCTAGAGCTTTTATCATAACAGCATATAGGGAACATCCTCACTTTTTAAATGACTGTGTTATATTTCATTGTGTTTTGTGTATGTACACACACTCCTTTTGATGGACTTGGATTATTTCCAGTCATTTGTTATTAATAGTGCTGTGATGACTATCATGGCAATGTATCACTGTGCATGTGTACAGGCTATCTGTTGAAAAAATTATAACAAGTGAGATTTTGGGTTAAGGGTAAATGCATTTGAAATTTTAATGTTACCAAATTGCTCCTAAGTGGTCACCTTTCCACCAGCAATATATGAAAGCAATTGATTTCCTATGGTCTCCTTAAAAGACAGCATTAGAAAATATTTTTACCTGTCAGACTCATCAAAATCTTGAAACCATACAGTATACTTTCAGTTTGCATTTCCCTTATTTGAAAAGATGCGTAAGTTTTCTCCTGGTGTTTCAAGACTATTTATTTCCTATACCCTATGAAATGTCTATTAGTGTTCTTTGGTTATTTTTCTGTTAGGTTGCTGATAATTTTCTTATTGATTTCCAGTAGCTATTTCCATGTTAGTAAAATTTTCATTATTTTGTCTGTAATATAAATTGAAAATATCTTTTTCTAGGTTGTTGTTTTTTGACTTTGCTTATGCTATTTTTTTGTCATACAGAACTTATTGTTTAATATAATTGAATTTATGAAATTTTAATTTTATAATTTCTTGGTTTTGAATCATAATTGGAAAGGCCTTCTCCCACTCCAAGGATGTCACTCATATTTTCTTCTGGTACTTAAAAAAAACAACAACAAAAGCATTTTGTTATAGGAAATTTTAAGCATATACAAATTAGGGAAAATAATAAACCCCAACTACCCATTCTCCAGCTTTATCAATTAGGAATATTTTGCAAATCTTTTACTTTACCTATTCTCCCATTCATTTTGAGAATATTTATTTTTTATTAACATACAATGTATTATCATTTTGAGAATATTTAAAGCAAACCTCAGGTAACATATTTTCTTTTTTTGAAGATTTAATTTATTTATTTGACAGAGAGAAAGGGAGTGAGTGAGCACATAAGCAGGGGACATGGCAGGCAGAGGTGGAGGGATAGGGAGAAGCAGGCTCCCCGCTGAGCAGGGAGCCCTATGTGGGGCTCAAACCCAGGACCCTGGGATCATGACCTGAACTCGAGGTCAACACTTAACCAACTGAGCCACCCAAGCATTCCAACATATATTCTTTTTATCAGTATATATCAATAATATATAAGGACTTTTTAGAACATAACTCTTATGTGATTATTACACCAGTAATTCCTTATGATTATCTAATGTCATCCTGTATTCAAAATTTTCTCTTGTGGAACTGTAATGGCTTTGATTTTTTGTGTGTGTGTGGTATAAGATATGTATCCAGTCTTATGTTTTTCTTGGCTATCCAGTTGTCCAACTCATTTTCTTAAAGTAAAATCTTACCTTACTGGTTCGAGGAGCCACCTTTACCATATAAGAAATTCCCACATGTATTTGAGTCTATTTTTGGACTTTCCATTCCATTTTTCTGTCTACTCCTGTACGAATACTATGCTGTTTTACTGTGGCCATAGCAAATGTTTTCATGTCTGTCAGGAGGAGTCATTCTCTAAAAGAAATAGTCATCTACTCCAACTCAAGCTATATAAAAATGGCAGAAAATTATAGTTGGCAGACCAGCCTCCTCAGGTCAGGGATGGGCCTGATTTAGAAACTGACAAGGAATGGGAGTTGAATGGGTGAGAGTGAATGTGATCCCTAAGGAGAGTAGTAGTAATAACACACTATAGGGAGGTAAATAGTAATTACAGAAGAGCATGAAACTCAAGGCAGGTCCTCATCTAGAAGGTGGGAGGAGGAAGATGAACCTACAAAGGGAAAAGGACATAATTCTGATGGTTGAAGCTTTGCCCTCATAAACAGCCAATCCTGGTTCTCTTTGCAAAGTCATGAAGGCTGATAATTAAAAAGGTTGAGATATGTGCTGTGTACCTGCTCCGGGGAACTGATCAGAGACAAGAAATGTGCTATAGAGCAGCAAGAGCCCGGGTGAATGAAGCGTGGAGAGGAGGCCGTGCTGTCATTCTGCTCTGGGCACTTCAGAGACTCACAAGGGCGGCAACGTGAATGCCACAGCAGCCTGCGCGCGGACTTGATTCTATGAGGGTCCGAGAGTGAACCTCCCTGTGCATTTCCCGGGAAGAGCAGTGAGGATATATCATCTCAGCCTTCTTTCCAGGAGACAGCATGAAATTTATCGAACAACATATCTTTGCTGGAAAAGATCTGAATGTGAGATGACTTCGGAGAGGTGTTCTCCTCAGAAAGATATCCAAAAGTATTTATTTAGCAGGACCAAATCATTATTTTTCCCCTTCTGAAATGCACATATCTTCTAGATACTGTCTACACCTTCCTGAAAGCCCAGAGAATGAGAAGGTGGTCAATGCACGGGGAAAAGGCCTGGATCTGGAGTGGGTGGAGGTGCTGAACCTGGATCCCTGCTCTGTGACTTCATTCCCCAGCAGACACCCTTAATAAGGTGTGTCTTATTAATAAGGCTTTGGCACAGCCCCAAACCTTCTCGTCTCCAATTTCCTCTTCATAACCTGCAGATGAACACAGGGCACTTACCTCACAAGAACGTGTGGGCAAGATTAACTCGCTTCAGATGGGAAAGTTCTTTGCTGATGAGTCATAGGGGACGGTTGCTAATTTGAGGTTACACAGCCACAAGCTGGGGTCATTGCCCGCTGCCCAAGCCCTGACACCAGAGGGGAAGGGGAAGTCAGTCTTCCTCAGAGTCAAGGAAATGGACTTTAGAAACCGAAGAATGGGTGAAGGCTACCTTAGGCATTTATTCAACGACGACTAACTGTCTACCCTGTGCACGCGTATAGGCAGTCGTGGGGGGTGCTGTTGGATTACTGAGGAGTGGTTACCCGGAAGTGCAGGCACTGTGCTCACTACTAGAGTGGTCATCACTCATGGTGGGATGTGGTAGCCCAGAGTTGTAACTCTGCGCTAGAAGTCTGTCATCTTTGCTGTCAAAAGTGTGAGCTGGGGGCACCTGGGTGGCTCAGTGGGTTAAGCCTCTGCCTATGGCTCAGGTCATGATCTCAGGGTCCTGGGATTGAGCCCCATGTCGGGCTCTCTCTTCAGCGGGGTGCCTGCTTCTCCCTCTCTTTCTGCCTACTTGTGATCTCTCTCTCTGTCATATAAGTAAATAAAATCTTTAGAAAAAAAAATGTGTGAGCTGGGCATTCGTTACAACAGGCATCACGTTCTGGCAAACTCTGAATAGTAAGTAGGGTCATCAGCGCTTCCTTAGTCCATCACTTTCTGGTTGCCACCCTTACCTCATCCCTAAGCTAGTCTTCTCTCTCAGATGCTTTCAACGAAAGGAGTCTTTGGGCCCACGAACAAGAAAGTACTAGAAAAGAGAAGACTTCCTTTGACTTCTTTTGTTATATGCCGGTGTTTTAAAATCTGTATTCAAGGTGTACTTTAAGTACAAGGTAAAAGGGACTCTTGTAGGCATCATCACAGAACACTTTCTCTGCCAATAAGGAGTTTTATGGTCTGGAAATTGGTACAGAATATGGATGAGATCTCAATGCACATTTCGAGCTGAACTTTTTTCTACCTTCTTTCAGTTGTCCTTGAGTGAGGGTAGCAGGGAATGGAAAGGGAAGAGGAACAAAAATTAAGAAAGCTGGATATGAGTAACCTTGGAAGGTGAAGGGAAGTGTTTTTTGGGCAAACGTGGCTACCAAAAACATTATCTCTGTAGAAAGGTTTGGGACTGCACAAGATGAGAAGTAATCAGAAGCCTAACCAAAGGGGGGCAGGTCGAGAAAATTTCTTCAGTGAGAAGCCTATTGTCATGTAAAAATTCATGGTGTTTCTCAAAATATAAGATCTTAGGAAGGAGACTGCAGGGCCAAGCACCATTGTATTAATACAGGATTCCAGTTTATAGTAGATTTATTATATTTAAATAAGCTTACATCTCTGTGCAGATATTTGTAGGTACTATAATGCGGTAAGAGGGTACAACCTGAAAATAGCAAAGCTTCAGTGGGCTTCAGTACCATGTCCATAACAACATGTGTTCTGTTTTCTCAGCTCTTTTATTGACATTCGAGAATTTGCCTATCTCTTTATTTATTTAATGTTATTTCTCAATGACAGTAGGAGCAGATAAAGCTAATTTTGATGGACTTGTGATATTTGCCTGAGATTATAACATTCTTTAGATAGATTTATCTTCTATATAATATTCTCATTTTCTTTCTACAGCCTTCATTCTTACCTAGGTTTATAGAATAAATTCAAGTGTTGCTTTATTATAAGCCAATAGTAATACTTGCTCTAGTAAAGGAGTAATGTTTATTCACAATAGCTGTTCCTATAAGAAGTATAATAAGTCTGAGGTGCCTGAGTGGCTCAGTGGGTTAAGCCTCTGCCTTCAGCTCAGGTCATGATCTCAGGGTCCTGGGATCGAATGCCGCATCGGGCTTTCTGCTCTCTCTCTCTCTGCTTGCCTCTCTGCCTGCTTGTGATCTCTGTCAAATAAATAAATAAAATTTAAAAAAAGAAAAGAAGTATACTAAGTCCAGTATAATAATAAGCCATGATGCTTTGGTCCAAAGTGACTCCTGGTATTTTAGGACCATATTCAAGGCTCAGTCAGGGTCCTGGCTGGGACTTGGCAGGCAGACATATTCAAGGGCATATTCAGACTGGTATAATTGGAGAGAATTAATAGGGTGCTGTTTATAATGGTATGGTTAGGTTTAGGAAGACCAGCAAGAGATAGTACCATGCTCCAGGGTCTGCAACAGAGAAGAGTTTATTTTATAGGCTCACAGGACAAGGAGAGAGAATGGCTCTCAGAACCCAAGAGAAGGTAGCTGTGGAGTCAGCTCTGAGACGGAAGCTGAGGGGTGTGAAACAACCAGGCAGGAGTGAATCAAGGGAATATGTACCCCACTCTCAACTTCTTCCCGTCCTCCAACCTGCCAGTTTCTGCCATTAGTCAAACTAAATTGGAAGTCCGTGAAAAAAAGAACTGTGTGAGTGATCTTCACTTGGCTTTGCAGGGCACAGAGTAGAGTGGAGAGGGATAGAGGGTAGGTCTGGAAGGACAAAAGGTGAAAGCCTGGAGGGTTCATTTCCCTTCCATCCTGTGAGGATAGCTTGGGAAGATGGTGTGGTCATAGCATTTTCTGAGCTTGCCATAGTGTGTGTCAAACAACACGTGAATACACTAGGTGTAATTGGGTAGACTTAACATTGCTGAAAAGAGAGTTCTCACAATGTCCACAGGGTTAGCCTAAAATCTACAGAAACAGTTGAAATGGGAATTCTATGGTCGAGATGATGAAAAAGGTTTTTTTTTTTTTTTCCTCCCAATGTATTTTTATCGGTAATGCCTGCAATTGTGTGAGACCTTTAGAAACTCTCAGCTCCTCCAAAAGGAAGGACTAAGAACTTGCTGTGCCCAATCCAGTGCTAACCAAGGAGGGATATAGTCTTCTGTCCCCAAATGAAACCCAAGCCTTTTTCAGAGTAGAGCCTAACCCATGGGCTGGAGCAGATATAGTAAGGTTGAATGAATGAGAAATATTTGAACTAGGTCTTTAAGATTTTATTTATTTATTTGACAGAGAGAGACACGGTGAGAGAAGGAACACAAGTAGGGGGACTAGAAGAGGGAAAGCAGGCTTCCCGCTGAGCAGGGAGCCCAATGTGGGGATAAGGAATGTGATGCGGGATGAGGGATGTGGGATGTGGGGCTCACTCCTGGGATGCTGGGATCAAAGGCAGAGCTTAATGACTGAGCCACCCAGGTGCCCCATGAACTAGGCCTTTAAAGACGAGTGGCAAGTACAGGTAAGGACCCATGTGGAGCACTTTTGAAAGCAAACTTTGTAAGAGCAACTTACTGCTTTTGAAAGCAAACTTTGTAAGAGCAACTGCCTATCGTGTAAGTAAAGGCTAAGAATATAGATTTATCAGAAAACAGATAAATGAAAATGCTAAGAGTAGTTTTCCTAAAATTGGTCTTTAGAGGAATTTTACACCCTTCTCTCATATATGCTCAGACAATCATAGAATTTGAGAGCTGAAAAAAATGTTTATTGAATTTCAGTCCTAATCAAGTAGGTGTTGCATGAATGTAATGATATTTGCCAGCCTATAATCTATAGAGGAACCAACCATAAATCTCTACATTTCACTTCCCATTGATAACTTGACAACAGTGGCAATGGGTAAGGACTTGTTTATTCTCCAATTTTCACAACTTTCTGCAAAACAGATATTTAATATCTCTATTTTACTGGTAAGGAAACTGAGTCTCAGAGAAATAGAGGGGATAGCTAGAGATAGTAGATCCAACAAATGATGGGTCAGAATTTGCACCCAGACTGGGCTGCCTACAAAGGCCATTTTTCTGCCATTATACTTGGCAACATTTACACTTGACTTTACCCTTGTGCAATCATGAACTATTGCTTAAATGCAGTTTTTCATGTTGCAATTAAAACACTATTTAATGCACATAATTTTTCCTTTTCCTCTGGGAATATGAAATTATGCACATATGTATCTTTATATATGTACATTTCCTTCTGCTCCAAGTGGTAATAGTGACAATTTATAGAGCAAGTGAAATGCTGTAACTTTGTTACATATGCAGAATGCAGATATTTTTTATTAGGATTGCTTTTATAAGCTTGTCAGCTTCCAGAGAGTTCTTTGACTAATCTGCCCTGGATTTTGTGACTATGCAAAAGTCAGCATGATATTCTTTTGCCATAGTGTTCAGTTTGTGGGTTTTTTTTAAAAATGCCCTTCTGTTTTCAGAATAATATCCGCAAACATGTTGTTTACTTGTGTGATCTATTTCAGCTGTAGAATCAAGAATGAAGTTGAGTTAGTGAGGGCTCTATAAACAACGGTCAGTGACATAAAACCCTAGTGCAGAAGAAAGATGACAAACCAGACATAGAATAACAGTTTTGCATCCTAACCCTCTCCGAATTGGAAGATAACCGTGTGGGTGCTGAAAACAGCTGACATGATGGGTAATACAGTCTTTCATACAGAGTTCTAGGGATACTTTTACAACCTGGCATGTAGTTAACACTTAAACAAATCATTCAATAAAATATATCTGTGTATGTGGGGCACCTGGGTGGCTCAGTGGGTTAAGCCTCTGCCTTCGGCTCAGGTCATGATCCCAGGGTCTTGGGATCGAGCCCCGCATCCGGCTGTCTGCTCAGCAGGGAGCCTGCTTCCCTTCCTCTCTCTCTGTCTGCCTCTCTGCCCACCTGTGATCTGTCAAATAAATAAATAAAATATTTTTTAAAAATCTGTGTCATGCGTACATGCATGTGTGTGGGAGTGCATATACACATGCACACATATCCAGATGAACTGATTGCCTAAGACTTCTGCTTTGTAAAGACATTCTCTCCTGTTAGAATAGATACAGAGAGATTCAAATGAGGAATGCATCTCTATGCACACTTTGTTTTTATGGTCCCTTTTCTATGTCAGCTGAGACCAAATGAAGTCAGAAGTACTCGTCGTCATCTACACACTGACCCTGAAAGCTACATTTTCTCAGTTGAGTTGTGTATGCGATATAATATGAGAATGTGCACTTGGCAAGAAACATCCCTCCAACAAATGTAGAATAATGGATTCTTAGCCAGCTGTTGGACATTTCAGCCTTAATTTCTATTATGAGAGCCTTGATTGGTGATGAAAAGAAATGGGTTCAGTAAAGCAAGCAAGGGTAAGGGACATAAAAACAATGTCTTCCGTGCCCAGCCTGTGCTGTCGCTTAGTTTATGTCTGTGTAGTTCTGCCCGGGGAATTGCTCATTAACAGTGCTAAACACCTGTGTGCCCGCAGCTCTCTTGCAGAGCGCCTGTCCGCTGGTATCTTTCTCTTAAATGTAAAGACCCGCTTCTCTCATGGAAAAGAAAATAATCTCTCGCATTTGCCTCCCCGACCGCAGAAATATCACTATAGAATTATCTTTTAATATTGTGCCCTTGGCTTTTTTTTTTTTTTTTTTTTTAAGAAATGGCCAATTGAAGGATGCATCTGGAGCTCTTTGAAACAAATTTCAGGCATCATCCATATGTTGTTTGGTGCTCTCTGTATGATGAGACATAGGGCCTATCAGTTTGAGAGATAAGTATCAGAAGGAGTTTGCCTTTATCAAATAATGAAAATATGTGTTCCCCTTAGTCCCTAAGAGTGAAAGGTAGTGCACAGTAGATGAACAAAGTTTAGTGGTTAAGATCTTTCTCTCATCTAATAAGGTTTTTACTCTGCATTTTGAGAACCTCAATGCATAAGTGATTTGGCATAAGCCTCCTAAAAATCATTTATGGATATAAACTGGGCAAAAATTATTTCACCTGTATGAAGGATACTCTCAAATTTAATCTGTTAACATCTATTTATTAGGTTTCCACCATTTGTCCAAATAGTTCAATAAAACCCAGCAAACCAATCTTGATTCTTTTTAGAAGGAGCATGTTATCCAATTCCTAATCATCTAAGCTTTTTAATCTTGTTCACATGAAGTTCTTAACCATCTCTTTCAGTGTCATCAAAACTTTCTCAAAACATGTGAACTCATGTTTTTGACAAAAACTCAGTAGAAAAGCTATTACTTGGGAAGGGTTTTATTTTTTAGGTTTTTTTTTTTTTCCTTAAAATTTGAATCACGTTTAGATAGTTGCCTTTAAAATTGATTTGACTATTTTCCCACCCAAATTGCATACTTATTGCCTTGTATTAACTCATGATTAGATTTAAGGTTCATTTGCATAATGTTATTTTAATATTAGCCCTGTTTTAGACATTTTATCAGGTTGCATGTAGTAGAAAAAACTTTTTAGCACTGTAAAATGTGCAGCCTGCTATTTAGAAATGAGATATTCATTTCTGTGAATTTTTGATCCTATGATTGATGAGATTTTAAAAAATTTTTACCCTTCTACACATTATAGCAGAAATCTGAAACATGGGAATACTGTATTACATTTATGACTTTTTATGGTATAACTGGAACTCTTCATTACTATCCTTCCATAAAAATCATAAAATATTAGAAGTGGAAAGAACCTTGGATTCCTTCCAACTTTTCATTTGGTTGCAAGAAAGATAATTCCTAAATATCCTTTAGAAATTAGTGCAAAGAAATCAATACTGTTGACCAGATTCAGTCCAGCTAGTATGGAGCAGAATTGGACAGTTATATCCCTTAATCTTATCTCTGTTCTCCTGCTAATGATGTCTGAAGAAATGGGGAGGGAAGGTAAGGATCTAACATTTTTTCAACGCCATCTAAGTAAAAGCTGCTTTACCTGTGTGATTACACCCAATTCCTACAACAGCTTAAGAAATTTACCTACATGGCTCTAAGCCTCCCTTATCTTATTGACAAATGGGGACAGTATTTCTTAACTCTGTGGTCACCTGGTTACTAAACCTAGAAGCAGAATTTATAGTTTTCATAAGAAATTGAACATGACACAAAGAAATGAAAATACATTCCATGCTCATGGATTGGAAGAACAAATATTGTTAAAATGTCAATACTACATAATGCATTTAAAGCAACATACACAATTAATGCAATCCCTATCAAAATACAAATACCATTTTTCACAGAGCTAGAATGAACAATTCTACAATTTGTGTGGAATCATGAAAGACCCCAAATAGCCAAGCAACCTTGAAAAAGAAAAGCAAAGCTGAAGTCATTATAATTTTAGACTTTAAGTTTTATTACAAAGCTGTAATCACCAAGACAGTGTGGTACTGGCACAAGAGTAGACACATAGACCAGTGGAACAGAATAGAAAACCCAGAAATTGAACCCACAACTCTATGGTCAACTAATCTTTGGCAAAGCAGGAAAAAAATCTTCAATGGGAAAATAACAGTATCTTCAACAAATGATTTTGGAAAAAGTGGACCGCTACATGCAAAATAATGAAACTGGACCACTTTCTTAACCATACACAAAAATAAATTCAAAATGGATAAAACATCTAGATGTGAGACCTGAAACCATAAAAATCCTGGAAGAGAACAGAGGCAGTATCTTGTCTGACATCAGCCATAGCAGCTTCTTTCTACATAGGTCTCCTGAGGCAAGGGAAACAAAAGCAGAAATGAACTATCAGGACTTTATCAAGACAAAAAGCTTCTGCACAGTGAAGGAAACAGTCAACAAAACTAAAAGGCAGCCTATGGAATGGAAGAAGATATTTGCAAATGACAGATAAAGAGTTGGTATCCAAACTATACTAGAAATAACTTAAAAGATCCAACACCCCAAAAGTGAATAATCCAGTTAAAAAATGGGCTCAAAACATGACTAGATCTTTCTCCCAATGGCCAACAGATATATGAAAATATGTTCACATCACTGTCAACATCATCTGTCAGAGAAAGATACCATATGATTTCACTCATATGTAAAGTTTAAGAAACAAATGAACAAAGGCGGGGAAATAAGAGGCAAACCAAGAAACAGACTCTTAACCATAGAGAACACACTGATGATTCCCAGAGGGGAGGTGGGTGAGAAGATGGGTTAAATAGGTGATGGGAATTAAGGAGGACATTTTGGGTGATGAGCACTGGGTGTTGTATGGAAGTGTTGAATCATGACGTTGTACACCTGAAACTTATATTACACTGTATGTTAACTAACTAGAATTTAAACAAAAACTTAAAAAAAAAATGCTGATCCCGTCAAAAAAAAAAAAAAAGTAGAACCAGAATTTTATTCTGGGTGCTCTTTCTGAACCTAAAGTCTGTTGTTTTTCCTACTTTTTAAAATGATTATATTAACCCTTGATGGACACATCTCACATTGAGTTTTTGGCCCCAATGATATGTGTGAGTACTGGGATTATGTCTCTTATTTATTATTTCTAAGTGCTCAGCAGAGTACCTGGTATAAAAACATGACTTATAGTCTTACTACTTTTTTAAGATTTGGACAAGCTGGTAATGAGAGGTTGAGTCATGACCCTATTTTTCCTTAGTGAATGTTGTTGTCCTTGGAGATTTTGTATTTTCTGATGAAAATAATAGATTGGGCATAAGGTTAATTTCTCTCCTGTATTTTGCTCCAGGCCCATAAAAAGGGTAGATTAAATATCTTTAAAGAGATCTATGTATTTTTTTTAAAAGATTTCATTTATTCACTTGTGAAAGAAAGAGAGGACAAACACGTGAGCATGGGTGGGGAGGGGCCAAGGGAGAGGGAGAAGCAGGGTCCCTGCTGAGCAGGGAGCCCAACTCGGGGCTTGGTCCCTGGACCCTGGGATCATGACCTGAGCCAAAGGCAGACACTTAACTGACTGAGCCACCCACATGCCCCAAGAAATTTATATTTAAACTTAGGGGGAAGAAAGATTTTTCATGTACCAGAAATAGAATACTGATTAGAGAAGGTAGAAGCTCTCGTCTTAGGAGTGGGGCTCTAGATGGCCAGGCAAGGTCAGCAGTTGAGAACTCAGTCCCCCTGCAAAGAAGGGAGCTGGCACAGAGTCTGGCGTAAGTCCCATGAAACACTGTTCTTGAATTTAATGGGAACCAGAGTATCTCCATTGGCCCACCTGGCCCAACAGCCAGAAACAAGTAACACAACCTTTGTTGCGGATGGTAAAGTTTTCTGGCAAGTTTCTCCTCTTGAGAGCAGTGTTTTCATCGAGTCCATTCTTTCTGAGTATAATTTCAACACTCATTTTGAATTTCCACTTTGCCTTCCTTCTTTTTACAAGAGAAGCCAGGCCTATTAAAGTTTGTCATTAAAGTGTCTTACTGCGGGATAAGTGATGCTTTCAGGAAGGTGTGAATGTGAGTGTTGATGGGCATGTTGGACTTAGCAGAGCTGCCTCCTTTAAATTCTCCATTTCATTTGTTTTATTGGCAGCTAGAGTTAGCCTTGGCTTGCTGACTCATTTTCAGCAACTGCAGGAAGTACCAGTATTTACCACATCTATCTGGACTCTTCTTTTTCATCTCTCCTTGTGAGCCCATTTCTTTATCTTTGGACACTCTACCAATTCCTTACCACCCACAATCTCTGTCTTACTTGCTAATGGAAGCGTTCCTTATAGGCCATAGCTAAGTGGTTGGTTCTATTCAAAAAGGTATTTATAGGGTATTTACCATGCACTGAGCCTTCTTGACCCAGGTAATTTAAAAATAACATAGGTCATGTTCCTGCCCCCAGATTATTAATGGTGTCCAGGGCATGCTGCTTCTTGAAGCTCCCATCAGCTTTGCACGTTTTCTGTGGATGCATAAAATGCCATGTATAGGACATGATGATGATGACTACTCAGACCTGGGACATAGTCATGGTTCTGGACCAAGTGCTGTGTAGGTCCTTTACTCTGGGCAGTAGTAGTAGGCCAAAGTCTCAAGCAGGTTTTGTAAGTTTATAAATCTGGCTACCTGCCATTTCCTGGAAGGCCCGAGAGTTGCCCATCCCTGTGGTATCCCTATAAAGGTGCTTTGCAGAAAGCACCTCATCTTTTGGCAAAGAAGCACACTGCCTTCTGGAGCAAGAATTATCAAACTTTCCAAAGAGAAGATCATAAAACAAATGGAAGGCCAGCACCGCAGGTGAGGGGTTTCGGACCAGGCCTACCATCTAGGAAAATAGTATAAAAATAATGTGCTCTGTTTGGGGAGGAATGTTTTTGAGCTACCCTTGAACTTGAGGAGTGTATACCACATCCCTGATGTATGTACGGAATTTTCTCAGTGCCAGACATAGAATCATCTAAGTCAAAGGAAGCCCAATCATGACAGCTGTATCCTGAAACAGCATCAGCCTCTGTTCACTATCATTTGGGTCTGATTCCTTTGAGATGCTCAGCCCAGGGGGAAAATATGTATAGACACAAAATTTTGCAAATAACCCTAAGAAGCTTATAGGCCACCCCTCCCCGCTATGAAGAACTCTGCTTTATGTGATGGTCCCGGAGAAAGTGACAGAATGAAGATTTTTTTGTTTTCCTTTTGGAGCAAAATCCAAGCTCTACTGTAATCTTGTTCTGTAACTGAGATGGTACTGGAAGCCCACTCAGCAGAGTCCCAGCAGATGATTTTTAGTTCAGAGTCTCTGAAATGATTCTAAATGTAAAACAACTTTCAGATACCATACTTAGTCATTTGCTTTTTCATTATCCTAATGTCTTTTGGTTGTGAAAGATAAAACAGTCATGTTAACACAGACCCACTACAGAGCAGATAGAGATGGATCTGGGCACTTAGGGGAAAAGCAGGATAGGGGAATGGATTATAGAGCCGGCTCTGGAAAATAGGTGATGTTTTTTAGTGTTTTCCTCATTTGACAGGTAAAACTTCTGCAGTTCTATAGAATTTTGATGGAATAAGGCTGTGCTGTTTTAGTTGAAAACAAAATGAAAAGACACCAGTCCATTTGGAAGCAATTTTCCTACAGTTTGTTTTTCACTACTGCTCAAGGGTAGCAGGTTAGAGGAAGCTACGTGGGAATGTTTTCAGGGGATGTTCCAGGCAGTGTGCTAGGGTCTTTATGCGCAGTCTCTGAACCTCTCTTGTACAATGGTAATGAGGCCACCTTCCCTATGGTGCTGTTTTGAAGAATGGAAAAACCCAAATACAAATCTAATCTTTGGGTGTGTTGTTCCTTTGGTTGATTTTAAGTCGTCTGCCATCCACTCTTTTATTCAGAGATGCCTTTGGGATTCCCAGATAGGTGAATTCTACATTCCTCTATATTCTCTATTATTGGCATCCAAAAGGATGGGAGTTAGAAATAAGGCTAAGGATTTGGGACTTATCACTCTGCAGAGACAAAGCATTTTTTTCAAAATTAGAGAAATCTAAAACCAAATCATTCCTTGCTTTTCGTTAGATCCCAAATCCTTGCCATGGCCTTAAGTGCTTGTATGATCTGGGCCCCCCTTCTGGGAACACGCCTGTCACACTGGCCACTTTCTGAGTTCCTCAACAAGGCACACTCCTTTTCTTGGGACCTTGGTATCTTTCCTCTTGATTCTTTGCTTGTATGCTTTCTTCTCATCCTGGGCCCACCATACATGTAAAGTATCTCCTCCTGTTCTAACACATCTCTTTATTGTACTTATCTCAGAATTGGGATTATCTGAGATTATGTTTTTCCCATATTTATTGCCTATCTTCTCCTTCTAAAATGTAGACATGATGAGAGCAAAGACCTTGTTGGAGATCCAGTAATAACAAGGTCTTTCTATGCACTACAAGGTCTTTCTATGCAGTAGCCACATTGAATGAAGGGATGGGCTTCTGTCTTAGATAGAGACAAACCAGGGATTCTGGCTTGTGATTTCTGGTTCATCAGAGGACATGTTTACCTGGGAAGTAGTAGAAAATGGCAAACATAGCTGATGAGATAGTTTAAGTGCTTCATAATATCAACTAATTTAATTCCCACAACCTTATGAGGTAAGTGTTATTACTTCCATTTTATAGATGCATAAGCTGTTGTATGGGAGGTTAAGGGACTTGCATGAGGCTCTGTGTTTGGAAAGATGTATTTGAGCCAATGCTCTTTACTACCAGATAGAAAGTGCCCATGTGCCCAGCACTTGGTAGAGTGCTTCATACACATGGTGTCATTTAATCTGTTCTTCAACACCCTGGGGTAGGGACTGTTGTTATGCCTCTTCTACAGATGGGTAAGCTGAGGCTTGGGAAGTTTAATCAACTTGTCTGAAGTCCCACCTTTGCTTAGTGATGGAAAAGGGACTGAATGTAGACAATATTACTCTTCAATCTAGAATCATAGACATCATACAGGGTAGCTATTGGAACACAGTGAATTTGAGGTTTTTTTTTTTTTTTTTTTTTTTTTTTTTTTAAGATTTTATTTATTTATTTGACAGAGAGAGATCACAAGTAGGCAGAGAGGCAGGCAGAGAGAGAGGAGGAAGCAGGCTCCCTGCTGAGTAGAGAGCCCAATGCGGGACTCGATCCCAGGACCCTGAGATCATGACCTGAGCCGAAGGCAGCGGCTTAACCCACTGAGCCACCCAGGCGCCCGAATTTGAGGTTTTTGAAAGAGGGATTAGTCTCCCCTACTCAGAGACTCCCCACTGGTGTAAAGCAGGGGTCTTCATTCCTGGACTCCAGATTCATAATGAATATGGAACTGTCCAACTCAGAAAAATGAATAGGAAAAGTAGAATTTGTACCAGTGTAATGACTTGTTTGTAAGGAGTAATACAGTTAGCTGTAAGAAATGTCTATTTCTTCAGAAAGAGCATATGAATAGGATTTGGAAATCTGGTAACTCTGAAAGGTCAATTTTGGTTTCTAAAGTGGAACCAGGAAAAAAATATATGTATTTTTTTCTCATGTAAAAGATATATAAAAAATATATAGAAATAGTAGGTCTCACTCTGTCCTGAACTGAAATGAAATGCAGTATATAAAGTTTAGCACTGTTGATTTTTGAAGCTTACCAGGTTTACCTTTACACTGAGTACTTCCTTAGAGACTCAGTTCTCAGTGACAGAAGCTGTCTGTAGGGATGGGGGTGCTGTGGCTGTATGTTGTCTGTTATCCAGTTCCATCTCCGTAGATAGACATTAGCCACACATGGAAAACCAATCTACTCCCAACACAAGAAAAGTAAAACCCCCAGATCCCATGTATTAGTAGCCTGGCTTCAGACAAAATCTCCATATGAAGGATTATGCTCATCTGTGCAGAGATCACACTTTTCTTCTTTGAAAAATTCCCTAAACCTACTGAGACCAGCTGATTCAGCAAGAAGAAAATGAACTCAGGCAATATTATTGAACTCTAAGATTCTAGCATT
Organism: Mustela putorius furo; assembly: GCF_011764305.1. NCBI lineage: Eukaryota > Metazoa > Chordata > Mammalia > Carnivora > Mustelidae > Mustela > Mustela putorius. The sequence goes on from NW_025422019.1 coordinate 30,517,465, forward strand.
TTCACAGACTCGTATTACAGGTGCTGTTACTACACTATCCTATGTGAGTCTACCTGAGCCTATATTTGATGCATACAATTACCCTGACATGTGGGCAGAACAGGTGTTATTAAGCCACATTATAGATGAGGAAATTGAGGTTAATAGAGCTTCCAGAGCTTGCCCAAGTTCAGGCAGCTACTAGAGAGCAGAGCCAATATCTGAACCAAAGTCTTTGGACTCCAAGTTACATTCTTTTCTGCTTCCCACACTTTCCCCCTTGCCAAAGAGAACAAATTTGTGGTGACACAATAGTTTCTTAGCATCTTTACTGAAGATCTTCTTACTACCAGGTTGCTTCTAGAGGGTAGGACCTCTGGGAACTTAAGATGAACCATCTTACTCAGTGCTCTGTGGACATCGTTGTTTCATGGGTCCCAAGCCAGCTTACTTTAAGTCTTTGAAAGCTGTGAGTAGTATTTGTGGGCTAGGACTAACATTATATGTTTTTCAGCTTTTCAGAGAACTTTTATTCTGCTTCCTCTAGAACCTACTGGCAGCTTCTTGCACCAGGTATGACAGACACAGGTGGGGATGGTATTCTTTTTTTTTTTTAATTTAATTTTATTCATTTATTTAACAGAGAGAGAGATCACAAGTATGCAGAGAGAAAGGTGGGGTGGGGGTAGGGGGAGCAGGCTCCCCACTGAGCAGAAAGTCCGATGTGGGGCTCAATCCCAGGACCCTGAGACCATGACCTGAGCTGAAGGCAGAGGCTTAACCCACTGAGCCACCCAGGTGCCCCTGGGGATGGCATTTTTACAGTGACTCCTTTATCTTCTCCATGCCCTCGTGCTCTGGGATCCAGCAGAGACTCACTTTCAAATTCACTGTTCTTTTACGGACCGTGCTTCCCACTGCTCCAACTCTTATGATTCCTTCCAGATTCTGAAAATGTTGCAGAATTTCTCAAACTTGAGTGTTTACTCAAGGAACGGTGTTGACAGAAAGGTGGCTTGGTGTAACTTCAGGGGACCATGCTCTGAACCCTGGCCAGTAAGAGATTGGGTGATTCAGCACAAAGCACCCCGGTTAGCCTCAGGCAGTGAGAGAATGGGGTGCACACCCCTGCAGCTGCTTGTTCTACTGGAGCCTGAAAGGCCTTTGGGTGTCTGGCCCCAGCTCTGCTGGCTGGTGTCAAGGCCTGACCAGTAGAAGGCAGTAATCACTTAATTTTCATCTGTGTGGGGGCACCTTGGTGGCTCAGTCATGAAGCGTCTGCCTTCAGTTCAGGTCATGATCCCAGGGTCCTGGAATGGAGCCCTACCTCAGACTCCCTGCTCTATGGGAAGCCTGCATCTCCCTCTCCCACTCCCCCTGCTTGTGTCTTCTCTCGTTGTGTCTCTCTTGGTCAAATAAATATATAAAATCATTTAAGAAAACAAAAACAGGGGCACCTGGGTGGCTTAGTGGGTTAAGCCACCGCCTTCAGCTCAGGTCATGATCTCAGGGTCCTGGGATCGAGCTCCACATCGGGCTCTCTGCTCAACGGGGAGCCCGTTTCCTCTTCTTTCTCTGCTTACTTGTGATCTCTTTCTCTGTCAAATAAGTAAATAAAATCTTTAAAAAATAATTAAAAAAACAAAAACAACAACAGCAGCAACAACAACAAAACCTTTCACCTGTGTGGGAAGAATGCCGTTTACCACAGGTATGGGCCCTACAGAACAAGTAGATGGTGGAATATATTTGAATAATCAGGATTTCCAAAGGGAAGCAAAACATTCTCCTACTGATACACAAAATGCAGATAACTGTGACCAGTCTCTCTCTTCATCGTAGATATGTGAGTCTGGGATTTTCCCACAGCCAAGGTCAGAATGCTGCCCCTACGTCATGCTCTGGCTGTCGCTGCTGTCCAGGTCTTCATCTTGTCAGAAAACTGGGCATTGGGCAAGAACATCAACTTCTACAACGTGAGGCCTCCTCTGGACCGTAAGTACTGGTCGAGTCATAGTTCATGGCTGTGGGGTCAAGGTGACCATTCAGAGACCCTCTTTCCTCCTATCGTAACTTTGCCTGCTCTGGACCATTTGCTTTACACCTAGAACAAACCAGGAAGTCTTCCCTACTTCTGTGGGGAGAGGTAATTCATGTTGACAGAAGTTTGTTCTATTTCTTTAAAATGGTTTGGCTTTCTGCTAAAGTTTCCAAGGGGTTCTTGTTTAAAATAAGCTCTTGAATATTGTTCCTAAGAATGGCTTAGCAGAAAAGATTCAGTGTTCTTTGTTGATCTGTTCCTTGTAGAAGCATATTGGCTGTAGGAAATTTCTCCATATATGATACATTCTTTCAAATGGTCATTAACAATTTTGGAACAGGTTAGTTTGGTTGAAACTTAGAAGGAAAGATTACTTGGATTTTTATTGATAATGTACAGTCACTATTAGAAAGAAAACTTTCCCATTAATTTCTTTAAAAAAAAGTATCAGTGAATATCATCTATAGGATAAAATAAATATATATTTTAAAAAGATGTTATTTATTTTAGAGTGAGAGCACACAAACACGGAGGGGCCAAGGGAGAGGAGGAGAGAATCTCAAGAAAACTCTGCATGTTACATACATATATGTGTATATATGTGCTTGTATACAGATATCCTCTGTCTTCCTTTCTCTTCAGACAAATAAAACTTCTCTGATATGTTTTATTAAGGAAAGATTGTTGTAGATAACAATTGTTTGGTAGAAACACCAAAGCCTGGGGTTCCCACACCAGGAAGAGTATTAGAATCATGATAAAAGACTTTAAAACTACATATTCCCTGGTCCCTTCTGCAGAGATTCAGGCATCAGAAGGGTGGATGCAGATTATTTTTTTCTTTTCTTTCCCCAACCCCCTCTCCTTTTTAGAAAAGCTTTCCTGATATTATTGATGCACAGCCAGGTTTAGGAACCACTGTATTTATACTACTACTTTTTTTTTTTTAAGATCTATTTATTTATTTGTGGGAGAGCATGCATACAAGCAGGGAGAGGGCAGAGAGAGGAAAAAGGAGGGAATCTCAAGCAGAGTCCACGCTGAATGCAGAGCCTGATGCAGGGCTTGATTCCAAGACCCTGAGACTATGAACTGAGCTGAAATAAAGAGTCAGACACGTAACTGACCGAGCCACCCAGGCACCCCTATACTACTTTTAAATGAAGCCTATATCATTACTGTTCTTTACTTTGCTTTTTTATTATTTAGGACATTGTGTGTGCATGTGCATACACATATATATCACACACACATGTACACATGTGTACCACACACACAAACACACACACACCTTGAACTATCATTTATTATACATTTCTAAATTGGTAATGATCATATTATGATTATATTACATTATTTATGACATGGCACAGACAGTTTTCATAAAATCTAAATTACACATTTTCAACTTTATAGGTCTAATACAATTTTATGATAAGAAGAAAACACATTTAAAAAAATGAAAAAAAAATTGACCAATGCGTGGTCAGGTTACTAGGGTGGTTTGGGGTTCTCCTTGATCTTTGTGTTTTATTCTCCAGAAATGGAAGAATTGAAAGTTTTACACAAGGCTTTATATCATGTCTTGTAAAGAAATGTCAAATTCATTATACTTTTGACTTCTTGCCCATTAAAACAATAAGATACAAGGTAGAGGGAAAAAAAGGATAGAGACAAAAAGGGCATTCTGGCGGCTTTCCATGCAGATAGCCAACAGTCATAATCCTGCTTTCTGTAACACTCTATCCTGAGCATAAGAGCCCGAGAATTACTCCCATCCTTATAGGAAATGTTACATTCCTGACTGAGGTCTAATGCTATGATAATTGACATACATCAAGTGAGATTGCTGTAATGGAAGGGCATGTGGACAGAAACTAGCATGATTTGACAGGGGGGCAGGGTCTCTCCTAGATAGTTTTATTGCAACCTCCTGTTTAATATTCAGGATTCCTGTGCATGTCCTGGGGATCTTCACTGTTAGTGTTACTGTAAATATTATTATTCTTGGAAACATAAAAACCACACAGCTACTTAGTAGGAAGAGTAGAAATTAAGCTCACACTTATCTGACTCTAGTTCTTCTCAGGGGCCGCTCTGTACCAAGTTATTGGTTCTGACACTATCCCCACCCTTGCCCGTTCCCTGAATTCACGCTTATTCCCAAGTTATAAATTGTAATGGAGCGATATTTCAGAGTGGCTTGTGGAATCATTTTCCTTACTCTCTAATAGATAAGTAGGCAAAGTATTTAAAGAAAAGGGAATAAAAAACATGCCCCGAAGTCTGGCAGTTACGTCCAGCTCGCGAGCAACAACAGTTCTCAGGATGATGGCTTGTACGTTTTGTTTGATCTAACAAGAGTTGCTAATTTTGTGCCATCTTTGATGTTTGAAAGTTTCTCCTTTGTAACCTTTCTGTTTCACCATGCATTTTTCTTTAAAGCTACGCCATTTCCAAACAGCTTCAAGTGTTTTACTTGTGAAAATGCAGGAGATAATTATAACTGCAATCGATGGGCAGAAGACAAATGGTGTCCACAAAGTAAGTGTGCTGAGTTTGGAAGACGCTTTTGTGATCCTACCTCATTGAGGTCTCTCATGTCTGGCCCTGAGCAGACATGCCATATATAATGGGATTAGCATATCAACAGGCTGATGATGCTCTGTTTCAATCAGAGATTTAAGAGACTATGCAGATATTAGACTGTTCTGACAGTATTTGGAAACTGATGGCATATCCTCAATTTGTCGATGTGTATGTGTCTACAAGGAGAATTTCTTAAATAGTGTTTATCAGGCAGAGCAAATAAACCACAATATTGTCTAAGGCATTCCAGGAATTTCAGAAATGCTTGATGATACCTCTAGGAAAGTCATACGTATTGGCTGAAGTAAAGAAAGGTTTTTATACTCTTGGGATACACTGATGCATTGGTAACTCATTCATTCATTTGACAAACATTTGAATATCTTCTTAGTTTGCTTAGTGCATTGACACATCCCTAGTGCCCCATCCAGTTGCCTGGCCCATACTAAGCACTCAATAAATATTTGTTGATAGAATGTACACATGCCTTTGATTAGGTGGTCAGGAAAATCTCTGAAGAACTAGGACCTGACTGACCAAAACAAGGCAGCCATGTGGAGATCTGTAGAAAGAACATGCTAAGAAGAGGGAACCCCAAATGCAAAGTCTGCAAGAGAACAAGATTTGGCCTCTTCAGTAAACAGGAAGAAGACTGGCCATTAAAACTTAGGGGGAGATAGAGAAGGGGTCTCATGGAAATAAGGACCAGGGCACATAGGATCTTCTTTTTCTGGTTGAATTTGGATTTCATTATAAATGTGATAGGAAGGCAGGAGGGGGTTGTCTGCTAGGGAAATACAGGATAGTAGTTGTGTTCTAAAATACTGTTCTGCTGCTATGTGAAGAGCCGGTGGTTGGGGACAAGAGTAGAAGGGGACACCAGATGGGGTCTTTCATTGTCTTCAGAGAAGAGAAGATGGCAACTGGGACTAGGGTGGTAGGAATCGAGGGACAAGTTCAGTGATTTAATCTATACAGACTTGGTGGTAAAGCAGAGCAGATGTGCTGATGGGGGATTTGGAATTGGAAAGCTCTACTTAGAGCTATAAGAAGATCAGGCTATTCAGATTGTTTAGGAGGTACTGGTTCTTTTAGGTTTTTAGACCGAAAAGGCCAAGAAAAGCCAACTAGCCAACCGACAATCTCTTCCAGAGTTAAAGATGATTGGTTTTGGTGTTTTGTTACCTTGACTCTTTTGGAAATTTCTGTATAATATTCTATAAAGCAGTGAAATAGCCTTACCTCTTCCAGAGAAAGCCAGTGTGTGGCCCCAAGAAATAGTCCACACTGCAGACCTTTTTGGGGCCTGAATCCCTGATTCTGTAAATTAGCACAAGTGGTTATGATATCTACTTGGACAGTATTTATCACGATTTCTTTTCAAAAATAATTATCATAATTTTTCTTGAGGTTTTTAATGTTTTCGTAGAGTAACCCTCAATTGGGTATGTGCTTGTGAATACCTGAATGTATGTTATACATTTGGAGATTTCTACATTTTGCACAGAAATGTATCTTAGTTATTTCACAGTTTTAAAGATTGACTGACACTTGCTTTTAGTACCTTATTTCAGAAGGTGGGTATCATTCTTCTGCTATTTGCTTTAAATTCCCCTGAAACACTCGGTGGTAAGGATGCACACAGTAGTAAATTGGGGCATTGATGTCTAACTTCTTGTGCTTCATCTTCACAGACCGTATTATTTTGAATTGTATCAAAACACTGTTCTGCCAGGTCTGTGTGTAATGCTCCAAATTGTCATTTATTCATCAAAGTCATTTTTAATGGGAACGTGCATGGATATTTGGGGTTTTGGAGTTTTATCTCTGTTGAAACACATGAACAAAAGAAGAATGCTGCAGCTTTCTACCACCAAGCGAATGTCAGAGATGGGAAGGCAAAGCCCGTGGACTCTTCCAGGTCTACCCTGAACACCTGCTGTTTAAGAGCTTGCCATGAAATAACCCCATATTCCAGTGTGCATGAGGGTGCAATCTTGACTGTTCTCCAGTCAAGCCCCAAAGATACTAAGAATCTGGAATTCTAACCGAGGGTGTAATTTCGTGCAATTTGCCATTATTTAGGGAGTGATAGTCAACCATTTCTTGGGGTGAACAGGGCCACAGCCATTGTTCTATGTCATCTCAGGTTTCCTTTTCACCTTCGAGTTTTCCTTCTGTGGTCTGTCAGTGTTGTTAAGAGCGGTTCTCTGTGTAACAGGATATGACAAGAATGACATTTCTTGTTTTATTTACCCTGGCTTCTGTTCTGACTTTCCAGGGCTGCTTTAGCACGGGTGACATTTTATATGAACAACACAGCTACCAGTTTTCAGCTCTCCTTTGTTTGAAGTCTAAGTTGAAATGCCTTTCCAAAACATTACAGTCATTCCTTTTCCTTCCAAATGCGGAAGTCAGCTACTCCTGCCGAGCGCCCCACACCATCATCTGGTTTCATACTGAGTATGCTGAGAGGCAGAATAGTTGGGGAAGAGTACAAAACCCTAGAAAACGGCCCAGGTTAGAATGCTACCTTCCACCACCTTCTACCCGATGTAACTGTGGGCCTTCAATTTGGGTTTTTGTTGTTTTTAATCGGTACAATGGTATTAATATGACTTGTCTTAAGGCTTATCATAAGGATTGGCTGGGTGAATACATGTTATAGTGTGTAGCTGCCAGTACCCACTTGGTAGGTATTAGTATTACTTGAAGTTACAACAACCCTATCGAAATGTCAGCATACTTTTTATTTAACATCATTTTATTTAAAAGAGAGTGAGCTTGAAGGACCTGAAGGCACTCACTTGTGACTGAGGCTGTTCTGGGAAGCCGGGTATTCTCCATATTAAACAAGTCTCCCCTCCCCCCATCTTATGATATTGCCGCTGTCATCCCTTCTCAGTAACCTAAGGAGCATTGCAGTGGCCTGAGATCACTACAGAGAGATGCGAAACCAAAGCGGAAGGTCCTCAGATAGTGCATGAGATCACTTTCTTTCAAAGTAGTAAAACATGAGTGCTTGAAGCCCTAAGGAAAGTTGTAGAAATGAGCTAGGCACATGGCAGGGAGGGAACAGAAAGAATAAGAGTAAAGAAAGAGGAGAAAAATGGGACTACTCAGGAAAAGTCAGACATGCTTGGGGGGAATAGAATGTGGGTAGGAACTGGGTGCGTTAGGAAGCTGGTCTTGATGTATACTTTGAAGCATCTGCTTTTCATTTCACCTCTGGCCTCTTGGTAGACAAGAAACAAATGCTGAATAATACACCAAAGTGCTCTAGCCCATTGCATTTACACCGTTCGTTTCATAGAGTCCTAGAACCTGTGTTTCGTAGGGGGAGAGAGAGATATAGGCACTTTGATATGAAATAGCAGACCTAAGGTCAGCTTTAGCACACACCAAAGGTGAGGTGTCCGCTTCTCCCATTAACCCGCTTGCCTGGAACCCTAAGGATCGTCCTGAAGTTTAGTCCTTTCTGAAGTGATTTTCGAGTCTCTCTTTTGCAGTGTGACATACGAGGTTGCTTTTTTTTCTTCTTGCCTAGATACACAGTACTGTCTGACAGTTCACCACTTCACCAGTCATGGAAGAAGCACATCCATCACCAAAAAATGTGCCTCCAGAAGTGAATGTCATTTTGTTGGCTGCCACCACAGCCGAGATTCTGAACATACGGTAAGGAGTTGTGTGTGTAAAGTTACTGTCCTGAGGTTTTTTGTTCCTGATGGTTAGTTACACGTAATGGAAAGGCAGGAAGGATGAATGAGATGGTGTATGTGTTTACTCTTTGGGGAAGGACTCCCTGACAGTGATGCAACGGAGACCACAGAGAAGTTGCCAACTCTCTGTCCTTCAAGGAAAAAAAACATTACAAAAAGCAACTGATGCTTCCCAGCCACACAACTACACCCTAGACCTCAGACTTTGGGTTGATTGATGTCTGCTCTGGAAGCCTGAGAGCAAACCATCCATGAGAGAATGACAAACCCACAGAGCCCCACTCACAGATTTGGTTTTGGCCAGGTATCACCAAGCACACTGCCCAGGGAAGCTGGAATGTGGGGAGAGGGAAATGGGGACACTTTGACTAAGGAGTCCTGGTCTTACCCCCTACCACAGCTTAGATGAGGAAGTGAGAGTCTGAAAGAGTTCATCTGTTTAATAGGTTGAACTAGATAGATTTTATATCACTCTATCTCGACTTTCTCGTCCTAAATGAGCAATTTTCCTCTTTTATATGCCTGGAATTCTGAAATGTTTGTGAAAAAAAATTACTTGGAAAGTGTGTTAATTTCATGAGATTGTAGAGTTTGATTTAGTTGATGTGTACAGAAAGTGGCTCTGGCTCCATAGGATAGTCTCCTGGGAACTTTCATAGCTATGTCATGGGGATCCCAGATGGGCCTAAACAGATCTTCAGGCTGGGGTCCTGGGCATCAGCATCTTTCTTTTTTAAAGCTCCCCAAGGAGATTCTCCTATGCACCCAGGGTTGAAAGCTGCTGATAAAGGTATTTCTGCCTTTTTCTCAGCTAGCCAGCCTGGAAGCCTCTGTGAATGGCTGGCTAGCTTTATCAGGTTGAAGCATCGTTCCAGGTATTATGGCAGGAGATTGCTTCCCCTGAAAACATCTTGTGCTGGGAGGGAGCAAGCCTTTTTCACCACCCAGCAGCTATAATTAGCAAGCCATTGCTGCTGTAATGATAGGAATCAGGTGTTAGTATAGACAGTAGAGAGCCATTACTATCCCCTAACGAGTAGTACTGAGAAAGAAAATCAATGACCAGTCCAAAAGGTTCCTCGCTTTCATTTTTGTTTCAGTGTGTTTCCTTACAAACCTTAGAGGATTTGTTGACTCAGTCAGGCAGTCTTATTCAATTCCCCTTCGTCTTCTTTCCAGTGTGCTTTTGCTTGGCTCACTGCAGATAAATCTCTGTTAAATGAAAAGATTCGTCCTTACTTCAAGATCATCCGTACTGCCGGGTCAGTCGGGGGGGAAGTTACTTGAGGGGGCCTGATGCTGTCGTAGACTGGATGAGCTGGTGAACTCTAATTCTATGTAGTCTCTTGTGCTGAAGAAGCTTCCTTCGGTGGCTCTTTGCTTCAGCCTTTCTTCTCTTTCCCATTGCTCACTCTCTTTCCCCTGTCGTCTTGCTTTTGTGACAGGAGTGCAGGTCCTGCTGTGAAGGCATGATCTGTAACGTAGAGTTACCCACCAACCACACGAATGCGGTCTTCGCTGTGATGCACGCGCAGAGGACATCCGGCAGCGGCGCCCCCACGCCCTCCTTACCCGCGCTTGCCTGGGTCTCTGTGCTTCTGCTGATGCAAAGCCACTGTTCCTAGGAGAGCAGAAACCGCCTCCTGAAGCACAGGCCAAAAACTGTGTGAACTCCGAACATTTGAGTGAAGACCAGTTTCGCACTGGAAGACTGCAGCTTGGACCCCGAAGCGGAAGCCAGTTGTTTGCTGGGCTAGAGCACTCCTGCATCAGGCCCCGGGATCGAGGAAGGGGACGTGGCAGGAACTGAGGAGATCGTCTGGCTTACCAGCTTCCGGGCCAGAGGGGCTGCATTTTGTCACTTGTGGCGGGAGGAGCCTGCCAGCATCTGTGATGGGTGGGTGGCGATAAGCCTGTGCTGCTCCTGCCTGCCCAGGCGGTTAGCTGAAGGGATTCATCAACCCCAAGACTCTTTTGTAAGCTGCTGGGCCAGACCGTCTCCTGACTGTGCATGATGAGCTCAGAGTGTCTCTATGAAATCTCATCCTTCCCCTGTGAGAATGCAGTTTTCCCACCAATGATATAGTCAATGAGAAAAGCAACTAGCTATAGGAAGAAGACTTCTAGTTGAACCAATAAGAAACCCATTTGCTCGTGTTGGGGGGAAAATAAAAGCTTTTAAATTATACAACGTAGAATGCATGCTTCTGTGTTTCTTGACTGACCTAGTGACCTCAGATAAAACATTTACCAGTGTTGTAAAGGAGGTCACTAAAGTCATGTTTCCATGTACCATGGGTGATATATTCTGGCTTAAATTATAAACTTCCATGCCAAAGTGACCTAGCTTTTTTCTTTTTTGGAAAGGACACTTCTTGGGATGTTCAATGCAAATTAGTGAATTGAGGTCTTTTCTTAAGCCTGCCATGGGGCTCGATCCCTGCCATGGGGCTTGGGCTCCATCCCAGGCTGAGCCACCCAGGTGCCCCAAGTCTTTCTGATGCAGAAGGATAACAATGCCTCCTCCCCAGTAGCAGCTAAACCCAGTAGCAGTTGACCCCCCATAGGGTCAACTTTTCTCTGAATGTCAGGATCACCGAGAGATCTTTTCTAAAAATGTGCTAAAATATTTGGTCCTTTTGTCTCATCTTTCCCTTTTTTAACAGCCTCAACAACTTCTTTCTATTTCCAGAATCCTGGATTTCCTGCCTTTGCAACTGGGGTGATCTTCAAACACTCTACCCTTGTATGTTCAGGGGATGAGCAAATGGAGTTTTTTGGGTTTTGTTTTTGGTGTTTTACTGAGCATCTACCCTCAGAACACTGAGCACTCCATAGAATGCATTAATGATGCTATCCTTGCTGTGTGGGTTCACCTATGATGGGAGTCAGCAATCTATTGTCCATGAACCAAACATGTCCTAACACTTTTTTTTTTTTAATTGTCCTACCACTTGTAGTCTGCTGGATTTCTGTAACAAATACATTGTTTATTATATGGCTTAAAAACATTTAATCCTTATAGTTATAGAGGTTGAAAAGTCCAAGATTAAGGTGCTAACAGGTCAGAGATCTGGTGAGGGCTCTCCTCCTGGTTTGAAGACCACCATCTACTTACATTCATACAGGGCAGAGAAAGTCTGGTCTCTTCACTCCCTTTTAAGGGCTCTGGTCCCATTCATGAGGACTCCACCTTCGTGATTTAACTAACTCCCAAAGACCACACATCCAAATACCATAAAATTGGGAATTGAAGTTTCAACATATGAATTTTGAATGGGTGCAAGCATTCAGTTCACAAGAACCATGTATTTTTGTTTTGTTTTGTTTTGTTTTTAATAAGAACCATGTATTTCTGTGAGTAAAGTTTTTTGGAAGACAGTCGTGTCTTCATTTACAAAGTATCTATGGCTGTTTTCATGCTCAACAGTAAGAATGAGTAGCTGCAACAGAGAGTGTATGGTCTGTAAAGTCTAAAAGATTCATTAACTTGTCCTTCACAGTAGAAGTTTGCTGCTGACTAACCTGTGAAATGGCAGAACAGCATCAAGAGAAATTTGCTTGCTTTGGAGGGACCGTGGTACTAATGGTGGTTATGCAGGCTGTGTGGTGGTTTGAATTCTTTGTCTTCTGTGTCAGTGAATTTTTCTTCTCTGTTTTGGTTTTGTTTCACTCATTCGATTCAGTTTCTTGGTTGTTATGTGCTGATGTCAGGTGCTGGGCTGTATGTTTGTTTCTTCTCGTCCTTGATGCCCTGGGAGCATCTCCTCTTAAGGTTCTTTAGCTTCCAATAAAACAGGGAGGGAGCAGACATCATTATCTCTCAGTCTCTGGCTTAATCTTGGACTCACCTGGAAGCAACAGTTTTGAAGCTTGATGTAGATTTATCCCTCCTTTCACTCAGCACCTTGAAGTATTTGGGTTTTCATAGCTTATGCTTGTTTGAAATTAATTATATATGGCTTCACTTGGAACATTTTAATAGCATCTTTGGTGTCTTTTTATTCCCCAGGGTTTCTTTTGACTGTATAATTGACAAATCGTCTGGTAAAAAACCATTAGCAGACAGTAGTTTTTTTTTCCTTTCTGATTTTGTTTCTGCTATCTAGATTAATGAAGTTTCGTGTGTGTGTGTATGTGTGTGTGTGTGTTTCTTTCCTGAGGAAACATCTTAATTTTCTCTTCTTCACCCAGTATATCATGTTTGCATGGCTTTCACTTCTTACCACCACCCCCTTGAGCATTTAAAATGGGGCTGTGTTGAGCAAAAGATGGAACACACAGAGGAAATAAATTGTTCGCAAATACAGCTGAGTAAGGGTACCAGATGCACAATTGAAAATGCGGGATGCCCCATTAAAATTTAATTTCAGATAATTTTTAGTGTAAGTTAGTTTGGCTTGTCTAAGGCCATGTTCTCGAATCCATGTAATCAGAATCTTCTGGGTAACTTCAAAACAATACAAATTACCAGGGCATTCTGGAGACATTGATTCAGTAGTTCTGGGGTGAAGCATAAGCCTAATCCCAGTAATTGAATGTTAAATTAAAGAAACTAAAAGCTCCTGGGTGATTATGATGTTCAGCTGGGTGTGTTACCCTTGATCTGAAAGGATAATTCCTTCCTCTGAAGCCCAGTCCTTGGCTACATAATAATAAAAAAAAAAAACCTAATGACTAATAAACATGCGTACAAGTAACCTGGTTTAGAGCTGTGGTTCTCCAGGTGTGGTCCCCAGACCTGCATCGGCATCACCCGGAAAGTTGTTAGAAAAGCACAGTTCTCAGGCTCCCTCCCAGATCTGTTGAACAAGAAACTTTGAGGGTTTAGTCTATAGTTTAATAAGGCCTTCAGGTGTTTCTGATGCACATGTAAGAAGCACTAGGGCCAGAGAAGTGCTTCCCAAATGTCTTCAGTAAATGAGTCCTTGGGTGGTTGCAATGAGATTCACTCAGGGAGCTTGCCAAAAAAACAAAAAATAAATAAATAAAAATAAGAAGGAAGGGAGGGAAAAAGGAAGGAAGAAAGGGAGAAAATCAGATTTTTTATGCTAGACTTGTGTCAAAATCTATTTTGAACTAACTCCTCCAGTGATTCTGATTCACATCCACTTTGGGAACTACTAACCTAGAGAATAGAGATGGGAGTGACATCGGTGATCAGAAGGCCCAGATGTTAACACCTGAATTTGAGTTCTAACATGAAAGCTCTGTGTATTATAAATTAACTCTGGTGTTTGCAATGTAATTTAAAAACTAGAATCTAAGAACTCAGTCCAGGGTTAGAATCCATTACATGAATTTTTAGACCATTGCATAGGGCTTGGGAATGGATTTGCCCCTAGTGAGCAAGAAAATGAAAAATAGTTTTGGTGTCAAAATATCTAAGGAGGAGGCACCTGGGTGGCTCAGTTTATTAACCACCAACTCTTGATTTCTGCTGAGGTCATGATCTCAGGGTCATGAGATCAAACCCCTGTGTGGGGCTCCCTGCCCAGTGGGGAGTTTGCTTGAGATTCTTTCCCTCTGCCCCACCCCACTGTTCATTCCTCCCTCCCTCCCTCTGTGTCTTCTTCTTTTTCTTCTTCTTTTTTTAAAGATTCTATTTATTTACTTGATAGAGAATACAAGCAGGCAGATCAGCAGGCAAAGGTAGAGGGAGAAGCAGAAACTCCCACGGAGCAGGGAGCCCAATGTGGGACTTGATCCCAGAACCCTGGGATCATGACCTGAGCCAAAGGCAGACACTTAACCAGCTGAGCCACCAGGCACCACTCCCCCCTTTCTTAAAAAATCTTTAAAACAAAAAATACCCAATGAGAACGGGAGTAGTAGGGGCAGAGAAGAGGATGTAGGTTTGTTATAAAGGAGAAAAGGGGATTAATTCTAGGTATGTAGAGAGTCTGAGAGAATGAACTGTTAAATATCTATTTTGAATAGACTCCAGAATAAACAGATTCTAGAATAGATTGTTTCAATTTCCATTCCATTATTTTATGAAAAAGAAAAAAATGGTGCTGAACACTTTTTTCCCAGGTGTGTCTACAGTTCCCCTAAAGCCAAATCTGAGTGAAGTTAGCAGTCAGAAGTTATAGGCGTTATTCCCCATATAATCTGCATTCTGTTGTGTCAGTCACTGTGTAAAATATATTTCCTAAGAAAAAGGAAGGAAGTGGGTGGTCTCCTCTTTTTCACTGGAAAGAACTTATAAAGCCACACAAAGCGTGAAATGAGCACTATGAACTGGTGCGGACTTGGGAAATGAGGTGTGCTGTGGGACTGGGAAACATATTTCACATTTGTGTAAGTACTAACTTTCATGCAAAACTTTTGTGACATGTAGATTGCCATTTTATAAGACTTTGCTTTGACCTTTCGGGCTTGGACATTTTATCCTTCACCTAGTACTTTGTCATCAGCTCTACAATTTGTGGAGGGATCCATCGTGATGCTGGGTATGTCTGGGTGCAAATCATGCCAGAAGCAAAAGCTAGTAGAGCATGCATGAAGGTCAAAGTCACGGAAGCTGGGGGGCAAATGCCTGTCGTAATTTGCATCTGCCTCCAGGCACAGTTCCACTCCAAGTTTCCGAAATCGAAATCGTCTAGCACCTTCCCATCACACTTCCAGGTTGTCCCTTTGACTCCTAATTATTTCCCCAGGTTCCTGCTCTCACTGCTGCGGCCTCTGTTTCATCAGATGCTGAGGCTGGAAGCTGAGCTGTCTTTGGGGTAAAGCAGAATGTGAGATAACTGTGGGCTAGGCTGTGAACCCAGGAGTACTACTCAGCCAGTCTGGGAACCTGCATTTCTAACAAGCACCTGATCATGAGACTGGCGATTTGGATACTGGTCATCTGAGGGCATTGTGTTAGAAACAATAACTAAGGTGTACGCAGAGACCACCACACAACTTCTCCAAAACCTCCAAACTTGTACTTTTTTGGTCTAAGAAAATTGGTCTCTGATAAAGGGATGGGAGTGCTTGGATCCTGAGGCTGGGCAGAGCTGCTGTGCTGGGAATGGTCCTGGGAGGCTGGGATGAGTGGGAACTCTGGGGAAACTGGGGCCTCTTTCTTACAAGCAGGATGTCCGGGCTTCTGACTGCTGTGTGAGGCAGGAAGAAGTAAGGCAAAGTAAAGGGCAAGGTGAGCTCATCCACAGTGGCTAAAGATTAAAAACAAAATCCAACGCAAATATTCTTTAAAGGAGGATAAGCAACACAGGGTAAGTACGTCCTAGAGACAGATTCTGGTAAGGTTGTTGAGGGTCCCCAAGGTGTGTAGCTTTTATATAGAGTGTCTTACCTATCAGGATGACCTCAACTATGACGGGCAGGGTCCCAATCAAATTGTCATAAATACATATATTGGCTTACACAACTGAAGTCCAGAGGAAGAGTGAGTTTCAGACTGGGCTTAAACTACCAGTTCTAGCTCTGTTTCCCCCCACCCCTTTTTTTCCCAAAGATTTTATTTATTTATCTGACAGAGAAAGAGAGATCACAAGTAGGCAGAGAGGCAGGCAGAGAGAGAGGGGGAAGCAGGCTCCGTTCTGAGCAGAGAGCCCAACGCGGGACTTGATCCTGGGACCCTGAGATCATGACCTGAGCTGAAGGCAGAGGCTTAACCCACTGAGCCACCTAGGCGCCCCCTCTACTGTTCTTTTAACTGTCACCTCCTACTGTCTTCTACTCTTCCATACAGCCCTCCTGGTGTCCAGAGGAACAGTTGGAGGGAAATTACAAGACAACTTCCAAGGACAGAAGATGGTCTTCTCCCAGGTTGCCAGCAAATCGCAAGCAAGATATGATGACTCTTAGCTTAGTTCAGCTAAAGGGAGCTCAGTGGCCTGAGTCCTGTGTGCTGCCTGGTAGAGGGTAGCTCTCTGAACCAAATAGGAATTTAAAAGGAGGATCCGGTGGGCAGCCAGAAATGTCTGTTCCACAGTCAGGCTATGTCTGGAGGCAGTTGTTAAGGTGGTTGAGAAAATACCATCACGTCAGAGATGAGAGAGCTGAACCCTCTAGAGCTGTGCAGACTTGCCCTAACCACACGGCCAGCTAGACAAAGACCCAGACAGAGAAGCTCTCCTACCTACTGCAATTTCCACCGCAGTTTTGGTTAATGTACATTGTAAATCTGCAAGTAGTGGAGATCCTGAACTGTTCTGTGAGAGAAGCTTTTCTTCCTTGAGCATCTGGTTTCCACAGACCACATTTTGTTGAGTCAATAGTACTTTGCAAATGTAGAGAAATAGGGGAGGAGCTGCAGACCATGACAATGGGTAAGACATAACTCCTAAAATGTGTAGTACATCCTGGGGACTTAATGAATCTCTTTTCTGTGCAAGAACCTGGAACCCTTCAGAAACACCAATTTCTCCAAGATTTTGGCCTCTGTCCTGTACAGATGTTTCTAATATCCTTCAGTGAGCAGAAGCAGAAAATTGAGAAACCCACCTTAAAATGGAGTAGCTTCAGATACTTTTTCTTTGATATTTTTCTTAATATTTGTTGAGTGATTCAGTGTCCCGAATGGATTTTAATCCCACTCATGGCATTTCTCAATAGGTCTGAGGGCCTACTGCTCCTTGCTCCTTGGGACTCAACTCTAAATCAATCTAGAAGACAATGTTTTCTCAGGAGCATGCTTTCTTGTTTTTTTTCTTTCTGTATGCCCTCTGAAGAATCTAAAGTAGTCATTTGTTATTTCTAAATATTTTAAGACTTATTATGAAATCAATCTTGAGTTAGAGATGGTCTTGAATATTAATTATCTTCATTTCAACTAAATAAACTAGAATTCATCAGTGCTCCAAAGAGGACTTTTTGTCAGGGATATGATCAGATTCACAAGGAAAGTCTTTCCATATGTTATCCAACAAACAAACATGAAGATATAACTGAGTTGAAAAGTAAAGGAAGAACACAGCGTTTTGCCTCCCTTATATAAGCCTACATTCCTTTTGGTGGATCTTTTCTTGTAATTAATCAGAAATCCAAATGTCTGACATTGATTTTGGAAGATGTTTTTTAGCAATGTTTGCGATCTGGGTCTTTTATATTTACTTGGCTTTAAAAATTCTGGAATTTGAAGAAAGATATAAGAGAGATTTTGATCAACAATGTCTCATCTTTAACTACCTGGGGGCAGGGAGCAATTATTTGATTGATATAATAGATTAGTAAAATAATTCTACATGACATCTGTATTTTTCTTTTTAATACAAAGTTTCAAAGTGAAAAGTGAGTTTAATTAAGTGGAAAGATAATCCATGATTAAATAAGATAATGAAGCACATATTGCAAACAAAGGAACATAGCAAAAACTTAAGAGTTCTTGGTTAGGGAGAAGACAGTCAAATAGTTTGAGGCAAAACTTTCTTGATTTTTTTTTTTTTTTTAACAGAAAGAACGCTAGATTTTATCTAGTTTGGAGCAAGGCAAGGGGCAAAGCCAAGCCTTCCCCATTTCAGTATCAATTGCTCTGAAAACACAGTTACCTGAAGTGGCTGGGTGTCGCCTGTCAGACGTGGATGTGTGTATGCGCTAACGATGCAGGGACAACACTGGGGCATGCGGGGTGCAGCTCTCAGTGCGCATGCAGAATCCTACTAAGGACTTACCTCTTCTACTCAGCAATCTGCAGTGCCTTGAGGGAGGTACTGTCTGAGATTTGCACAGAAAACCCCATGTGCAGAGGGGCTTCACAGTACTTGCTCTCTTGGGATCTGTGCTGGCGTTCAGTGGCACCTGACCTGAAAGGTTACACATGCCTGGGGAGCTGCAGCCATTGTGGCTCTGTTTGGAGAATTGAGCTCAATGGAGGAGCAGTCAGGGTCCGAATGACATCGGCCCTAACATCCTAAACCTACTCGGGACCAGGTGGTCGAACGAGGATGGCTCTTATTCTCTGTGGTTCTCTGTGACCAAGAGTGAGTGGATGGTATTGTGTGGGTTGATAGGTGTGAAGGTGTATTATTTATAAGACAGGAGTAAAAAATGGCATTGCAATCTAATATATTATCCCATTTGAGAATCAGATTCTTCCCACCCCTTGTTTCGCTCCATGAGACTGAAGTCCTGCTAGATTTTTATGATAAATTTCTAAGAACTCTGATATTGTACTCAACTTTTGATATACTTGTCTTTGCTGAGAGCAGGGAGAAACCAACCTCTGGTAGAATCCTTAACAAAAATGAACAGGCAAGAAGGGAGGAAGAATAGAGAAAGAAGCCTAGAGCCCAACAGTCCTCAAAGCTTCTAACTTAGCTCTTAAAGAACTGAAGGTGGCCAGGGTGTGTGACAAGAGATATGATTATAAACAAAAAAATGGACATAGAAGGTCCTCAACTTCCTTCCCCTCCCCCACACTGGATATTAATTCCGTTAGAGCCAATGGCAGGCAAACCATGGTGGGCCCAACACTAAACACCTATGGACATGAATCCATGAAATCCTTTTCACATAGTACTTCATGTTACCAGTATTGGATGTCCCATTTGGGCTTATTACTTATTCCTCCCCCTCCTCCTGGGCATGGAAGGGAAATCAAGTTATGACCCTTAAGTACTGGTCGTCAGCAAAGGGCTGCGAACATATGTGGACTTAGTTATCTCCGTTTTATTTTCAGTCATTCAGTTACATTAAATACACTACTCTTTATATTTTCTGTGGTTTTAAAGTCACTAAGATGCTCTTTCTGTTTCCCCATCAAACTAGTTTCATCTTACTGGCAAAGGGATTCTCAGTTTTCAAGGACCGGTTGTATATCCTGAAACTTCAAGTGCTTGTTTTCATTTTTAAAAACAGTAGGACATGTATGCTGTCTGTTACGCAATGTGCGGGGCTTCCATATAATTAATTGTTTGGTGAATTTTCTTTTCGACAAATAAGCAAATTAATTTATATAAGCTATTAATACCAATTATCAATGCTCTTCATTTGGTTGGTTTCAGCAATCTCTGCCTGACACACACTGCAACAAAATGGAAATTGATTTCACCAAGTTTGGCATGACTGCAGTGTTTTGTAACCTTTGCAATGATGCTTATTTGAAAGGCTAGTTTTAATTATCCTTTTTTTTTTGGCCTTCATCTCAAGATGCTGATGGGTAACAGTTCTACCGCACTTGACAGTTAAAAGTAAATTCATCTCAAGTGTTCCTATACTGTCTTTGATGCTTGTCACATAAGGAGACTTTAATATGCCTACCACCAGAAGAGCATTAGCCTAACTCATCTGCTTCTTAGCTTTTATATGTGGGGAAAAGAAAGCTTCTCACCTATAAGAAGTGTGGGAAGCAGGCCTCTTGGCAGAATATAACCTGGCTTAACCAGGTCTCTTTGAGACTAGAACTAAGGCCCACTGGGATTCAAGACCCTTGTAAAGCAGGAAAATTTGGATATCCTCTCTACTGTGTTGCCTTTTAATGTGACTTTCCAATTATACCACTTTTTGATGTCTTCTCATTCTGCCCCTCCTCCTAAGGACTGGCTGTCTGGCTCGCTCTGTTCTGTAGCTTCTGCTTTACTCAGACATTTGAAGCCTTCATGACTCTGGCTCTCTGGGCCCTTATCTCTTCTTGACCTCATGACCTTTCTGTATTGACTCCTACTGCACAATCTGAATCATTCAGCACTTCCTTGCTCTGGAAGTCATTTCTCCACCAGACTCCTACACAGGCCCTCATCCTTTTAAAGGTTGGCTACCCCAGTTCAGGAACGGCAGTCCAAGTGTTGGTAGGGGGAGTGTGGCTCACAGGTGCAGGAGCAGTGCTCCCTGGGACTCTCTCTGTGCAACGCAGCAAGGCAGGGCTATTTCCCTCATAAGCTGGGTAGGCTAAGTACTCTGGTCAGGACCCCCAGAAATATGTGAAGACACACTTGGAGGATCTTTATAAAGCTAAGTACAACAATACAGGGACCTCTTCCTCTCTTGGTCTTTCTTCTTACAACCCTTCCAACATCAAATTGATTCCACCAGCAGCTGGATTTCAATTAAGAAGACCATGACTTGCCAGCTACCGCACTTCCAGTGGCTTACAGTTTTGAAGTGGTGTGGGAAACATTCTGTGTCCTAATGTTCTGCCCAGGGAGGTTGGGTTTGTAAAAGGATAAAATCCACAGAGACACAAGGAAGATGATAGAGGTGACAGCTCAGAATGCTTGCTTTTCCTTTGGGCCTGACCCTTTTATTAGTTGTTCTCAGCTTTCAGATCAACACCTAGTCATGCAACAGAGCAAGAGGCTGCAAGCCCAGGGTTACTCTGACTAAAGCAGGGAATTAGAATGTGTGAGATTATTTATATGCATAGCATTTAATTAAATCTCATGGAGGTAAAGTCCAACTTGAATGTATTCAAGCTGTAACTCACTGCCTGTTTGCTGGTATTGCCGTTGTGATAATTGATTATAACATTCATTGGTCTCTCCAAGTATCCATACTAAATCGGGAGACAGATGTGGTTCTACTTTTGGAGACTTGTGATCTAAATATTTTAATGCAGCATTTCCAATTTCCTGTTGATCTTGCTAGTGGGTCTTTCTAACTGAGAACAAAAGCCAGACTGAAAAGGTTTGCTTGAAGAAAGAATATTAAAGTAAGGAACAAATAAGATAGCTTTGCTTGGTCAATATTCAATTAGGCCTTTTTGCCTCTATCCTGAATTTTTCAACAGTGGGGTTGCATTTCTTTATTATGCTCAAGTAGGGTTTAGTTTTCCTAGGAGGAGATTTCTGAGAATTATCTGGCTGCAAGATAACCATATTTTTGAAGAACAAACCACGGGGATAAAGGTGTTCAGTAAAATGATAGAACTTATGAAAATCATAACCTGATTAAAAATGTAAATTCTTGTCTCTTCCTGACCCTGTGCTGTATGCTTCGGTAAAGCATCGGGGCAAGGACCTGAGGAACAGCCTGGATTTTAGAAGTTAAGTTTGCACCAGAAATGATCTAAATAGCATTTCTCATTTAAGGGGGGAGGGTCTCTTTCTGCTCCCACCATGATATTATTACAAGGTCTCCATGTCACTTACCACTAGACATGCCTGGCTGGCCCTCTCTCTTATTCTGCCTGGCCTTGCTCTCCCTTATAATGGATGAGGGTCCTCCCTGTCTTCTGGATTTACCAGTGGGTATGGGGGGAGTGGCAGTTCAAGTGGAGGTCTCATATAATACCAGTTTTCTGGATCATTTGATTTATTTAAGTACCTACAATGCCAAGGCCCCTGGGCATTCATCCAACCAACTGCTTATGTTTCAATAAATAATGGCAGCTCTGGGACTCAACAGAATTAGGTCAAGGGCTGGCTAAAGGGTTGTCTCTTCTGCTCTGAAGGTTAAGAGATTTGGACTATCTGTGTATAGGACCTTTTTGAGAAAAACATTCCAAGATCAAAATTTCAGAAATGTTGTCTCATTCAATATTCAAATTCCAATGCATTTCAAAATCTATGTGTAGGTTTTGTTTTGGATGGTATAGAAAAAGAGGCTGTAGAAATCGATCAAGAAAATTAGAATTTAACACCCACTAACTAACCTTACCAGATGTAAATAAAAGGTAAAATCCAACAAGTTGATGTCCAAATGGCAGTAAAGATTCATGGATTGATGAATTACATTATAAAATGCCAAGGTCAAGGAGAAATTCAAGTTGATGTTTGAAAGTTCAAATTCCTTAATATTTGCTCCTGGACCATAATGGTTAATACAAACACATCATACTATTTAAATGAACAAATCATTAACCTTGGTCATTGCAATGAACCAGCACCATAATCAATAAATGATACTTGTTCTTTCTCACCAAATAATTGGGAGATGAGAAGTGTCTAGACAATATTTGCAATGGACACTCAAGAGAGAGAACAACCCCTTCTAGCTTGCCTGCTCCTGAAGGTTTCTCTTGAGTAATATTATGTGCACATTGGCATTCAAAACAAAGAGCTGTGATGCATGTAACCAAAGACATCCATGAAACGCTCAGCACACCCATTTGGAGGGGACTTGGGGGATCAACCATGAGAGAACAATTTTAGCTATTTCCATGAACTCTCCTAAAGTGCTATTTTCTGTAGGAGCTGATTCTCTAAGTCCTTCTGCTCTATCTCCCCTTTGTCCCCCACCCCCAAAGCAGTCTGCTCAATTGCCTGATCCTCTTAACACCACTCAGGACTTAGACAGCAGGGCATGGTCCCTGGACATGAATCCTCTCCCTTAATGCTCCAGAGCTAAGACCATACTGACAGGTGTGAACAAAACTTCATTGCAAGTGAGATGATCTTGGAGAAGTACAACACAAAATAACTGACCACTGGTACTCAAAGTGGCTGCATAGGGTCACACCATGAGGTCCCAACATGCCCCTGGCTTGCTTTCCTGGGCCAGCAGCCAGCTGATGGGCCACATCCCATTCTCTACCTGGCTCACAACATCTCAGCCTCCAGAACTCCACTGGATATATCCATGCTTTAATTATTTGAGGATCCATTTGTACCTGGCACAGAGAAAGGATGGAGTCTTTTCTCCTCTTTGGTTTATAGTCTGTTTCTTGGGACTCCATGCCTACTTCATTTAAGAGATCTACCCCCACCTCCTATGGCACATTATAGTTGACTTAAAAGTAATTATATGAAACATAGTGTTAGCTAAGGCTGAAAAACCAAGAATGTACTGATGTTGGACCATTCTTTAACTTATTCCAGATGTTAATCTGGGAGAGTGGTAAAAAGAAAAAGATGCAAAAATGAGGAGAGCAGGAAGGGATAGAAATTATTTTTGGAGCCTTTTATTGTCTTTTAACACTGGGTCTGAGACATTTCTCCACTCTGATAGCTGCCAGTCTAATTGAGAGGACAGGTATTACCTGCTAGAATATTCTCTCTGCGTGTCTTCCACCAGCCAGCATGGGCTTTGCTGAATGTTTCTGTATGAAATGAAAAGGCATTTTGCCTTAGTTGTGTTGTATGCCTTTATTGCACGTATGGTGTTGCTGTTGCCTTGTACAGCACTGGAAGGTTGTGTGTGTGTGTGTGTGTGTGTGTGTGTGCGTGTGGTGTGAGAGTGTGTGTTGAATAATCCCTGAGGGAACTCTTGGTAGGCCTAGACTCTGAGGTCATCTTTGCTTTTCATTATAAAAAACTAAGTGGATGTCTTTTTACAAAGTAGCTACCACTTTTCATGGGCTGCAATAACTATCACCAGTTTGCTTTTACCCAATAATCTGAGCATAGTGCTTATCAGAAGGGAAATATGATAGCTTATCCTTTCTTCTTCCAAGTTCAGAGGGAATCTTTATGACCATTACTTTAAACTCTTTATCAGGTAAACTACTTATCTTCATTTCATTAAGTTTTCTTCCTGAGGTTTTATCTTGTTTTTTCATTTGGAACATATTTTTATGGTTTTTTCTTTTTCTTTTTGTTTTTTTTCTCCTTTTGCTTGGCCCTTTGCTGGTTTCTGCACAGTAGAAGAAACAACCACTGCTCCAGTCTTGAAGTCTTGAAGGGGTGGCCTGGTGTCAGAGGTGAACCCTGTTGTTCAACCCACCTCAGCTCTTGGTTGTCTCTTGAATTTTTGTGATTGTCCAGGCAGCCTACTTTATTTTTAACAGCACATTCCCAATAGTTGAGGATATGCTAAGACCTGTTGATGTATCCCCTAGGGGAGGATCTCAGCACCTCGATTCAGGCTAGGGAGAAGCCAGATCCTCAGGAAGCAGGTTTTAAAGTGCAATATATACATTCTTGTGGGGCCACAAGCATAACTCCCTTTGGTAGCCTGAGCCAGGTGATCTGGGGGTGTCCCCTTGGGTGGCAGTCACAGAAATTGGGGCTGTGGATGAGTGTATAAACTTCTCTCTGGGAGATAAGATGAGCTCTAGCAAGGCAGAGGATTGTGGGAAGGTGGTGTCCACCAGCCCAAGTTCCCAGAGAGCAGCGAATTAGGCCCTTAGATGTGAGCCATGCTAGAGGCCTGCCCTATAGACCAAAGCTCCTGGACAAGCAATGGGCCTCTTTCACAGAAAGACAGAGGGTGTGTTTCAGATGTGTTTCAGTCTCCCTGCCCTGGGGGTGGTAGCCTGCCAAAAACAGTCTATAATAGATACAGCCCCTTGGGACCCAGAAGGCAAGTCCACCTGGCCCCCAGAGAGTGACTTTAATCATGGGGTGTCCCTGGGTGGCTGCCCCAAAAACCAGGGCACCAAATACGTGTAAGAGGTTCTCCCCATGAGACACCGGCACTCTGGAGCACCGTGAAAAATGAGGCCATGAGAGAAAGCCTGGCACTAGCTCCCTTCTCCGAGGTCTCTGGAAAGGACTGCCACCAGCCCTGAGATGAGGGGTTAATGAGAAGCCTGCCCCACAGGTGCAGGCCAAAGCCCTGAGGATCAGCTAATAGGTCTCCTTCCCAGGAAGGCCAATCCCCTTGGACCGCGGCCTCTCACTGGGTCTTGGAGTGATAACTGTGTAAGAATTCTTTCTTCCTTGGTTATAGTCCTGTGGGACTTTCAAGCAAACCATGCTAGCCTCTGGAACCAGGCTAGGTAGAGTGTTCCCTGGCGGCAGCTGCGAAAGTCCTGGTATCAGACAAGGGTGGAAGCTTCTTTCCCAGTGATGCCAGTTGTTATAGTCCCGCAGACAGGCAATCTAGGGCTGTGCCCTGGATGCAGCTGCAAATATTGGGACACCAGATGGGTGTCAGAGCTTTCTTCTGGGAGATACTGGTGCTCTGGAGCATGGCAGAGGGAGAGTATGAAGATGGCACCCACTAAGAAAAAAGAAAAAGAAAAGAAAAGGAGAGAAATGAAAAAAGAAAAAGAAAGTATTAAGGGGAAAAAGATGGCGCCCGCCAGTCTCTGACCTCCAGAGAGCACTCTAGCAGGCTCCTATAAACGTGAGTTAATTCAGTTGTCTGTCTCTCGTGCTTCGTGTTAATAATATAAGCAAATAAGCCTCTTTCAGTGTATGTTGGGCTGACTCCTTTGTCCGAGTTGGGTGGGCCCTGGGGCAGGTTTCCCAGATGGCTACAGTCTTATGGGCCTTGCAGTTCTCAAGGATGAGAGCTCTGTTTGTTTTCAAAGCCAGATGTTTTGCGGGTTCATTTCTCTGGTGCAGGTCTTAAAAGTTGGGGTGCCTGAAATGGGGTTCAAACTTGGCTCCATAAAGAACAACTCTAGGTTTTGAGTTCCTTTCCAATTGAAGATTCCTGTGCCAGGGGTGGGGTTTATGCCAAGATTGTGTCCCAGCCTCTTCTCCCTTGTCAGTGGTCTTTAGATATTTTTGTTTGTTGTTGTTGTTGTCGTTGTTTTTTCCCAGAGGAAACTTCTGTCTCTAACTATCAACTAACTCACTGTGTGTGTGTGTCTGTGGGAGGAGGTGAGTCAGGCTTCCAATGTCGTCTTCTTGAACCAGAACTTGAATTTGCTAGCTTAACTGGATATTTTCTGGTACCTCATTCACTTATTCAGCAAATATTTAAGAACCTGACAGGTATGAGGATATGGGAGGTGCAAGAAATACAGATATGGTTCCTTTCCCCAAAGACCGAAGTCTTGTAGAGAGCTAGATGTATAGGGAGATTAAACAGATACATCCCTTTCTACTGTTAACAGTTGTTTTAAATTTTATTTCCTCAAGTTTTAATTGTTTTCCCAAAAGCAAACTCTGAAAAAGGAATTTGGGTGGTAGTCTCTCCTTTCTCCCTTATCAGCTAGTCCCAAGAAACACTGAGGGGGTGGGGAAGCAGGACAGGAAGAAGACAAAGCCACTCAAGAGAACAGGAGGAAGGAGGTTACCACGTGGGCAACTGGGATGCAATCTTCCTGGGACCTTATGATAAATGGTCACTGATAAAGGGTGACCTTATGATAAAGGGTCACACCTCAGAATGGTCTCTTTGAGGAGTGAGGAACCTGAGGCATTTTTCCAATAATTCCTACCCTTTGTTGGCTGAGGTCACCCTTGGATGTGAACTCGAGCCCTTCTGGGCCGCCCTATGCACTGACTGAACATGTTCCTTCTCCTTCCAGAGAGAGCTGCCCGGAGCTCTGCTGTGGACAAGATTTGTCTGCATGTGACCTCTGGGCCAGCTAGCGGCTCTGGTCTGGGCAGCCACAGCTTCAGCTCAGGCCATTTAGTAGCTCAGGAATAGTAGCTCGTTACTTTAAATATTCATATTAAATGCCGTGGAGTCTCATTCTGTCTATCACAAATAATATCATTCTCTCTCACATGCTCTCCTTCCTGGGATCTCTCCAAGAACTCCAGCCATAGTCACTCTGCCCAGGATGTGAGGCTAATTTAATAATCTTTTATTTTTTCTTGGATAATCTTCTATTTGACAGGAATTCAGAAACCTGTTTAGTCCACTAATAGGCCTCTTAGTTTGGGGGTAGTTGTTGCTGCCTTTACACGGCTGAAACACTGATGATCAGGTCACTTGGTGTCATGCCAACCATTGCTTGAAGCTGCAGTGACATGGAGATGTGCATAGAAATGAAGTCCAATAAGCTGGCCATCTGGGATGATAATTTCCCACTAAGAAAAGAGAGTTTGGCTGATCTAGGGCCACTGAGCATATCTTCATCTTCATCCTCTGTCATATCTTTTTCTGAAGTCTTTATTTTCAATTGTTTTCCTCATTTAAGGTCATTCCAAGCTTAGCCAGAACTGGGGTCCAAAAACCAACTCTTTGGGGTTTTAAACACATGTTTCCTCAGGCATTGCTAAGGTGCCACGACAGGTAGATAGTTCCAAGGTGTTTCTAGTCTTGGCTACATGCAACATCTACATGAGCTCTTTTTTTCCCACCTTTATGAGAGTAGGTGTGATCCTTTGTTTTTCAGTCCATGGCCTGAGACTCTTTTCCTGCCCCGGGGTGTATGGGGTTTTCGAACAAAACTACCATTTCCTCACAGGGCAGCACTGAAGAAGACCTGGCATTAAGGGACTCCTACCCCTCCTCTAAGATCAATTCTTGCTGTTCCTTCTGCATCCATCTGCTTTTCCCTTTACCCAATAAAGTCTTCAGATTCTCAGAGCACCGGGAAGTTCACAGTGAGGATGAGGATCTGGTGGTAAATAGAGACAGGAATTAAGACAAGCTCTTTGGAAACTAAATAAAGAGAAAGTTGGAAAGAAGGCTGGAAAGACAACAGAAAGGCAGAGACATAGAGGAAAGAGAAGAAAAGGAGGAAGCACATCTCCTCCTTTTGTAAATTGTTATGATAATGAGAAAAACAAGAGTCATGTATGTGAAAGTGTCCACTAAGGGAGTGCACAAAGCAGTACAAAGTGCTAGGGCTGCAGAGGGCCATGTGGGGAAGTACTTATGATGATAGCCGTGTGGTCAGGCACAGGTGGTGTTTTACCACAGCTCCTATGTGGGCAGTCTCACTATATCATTTTTGGAGGTAAAATCTGGATTTTGTTTTTTACAATTTCTGATACACTAATTTCTGTATGTTGACTACATTGCCAATTCACAACATTTTAAATTTTATTTTGTTATTATTATTATTTTGGTCAGAGAGAGTGAGCACAGGCAGACAGAGTGGCAGGCAGAGGCAGAGGGAGAAGCAGACTTCCTGCTGAGCAAGGAGCCATCCCAGGACGCTAGGATCATGACCTGAGCCGAAGGCAGCCGCTTAACCAACTGAACCACTCAGGTGTCCCAACATTTTTTCTTTTAAAAGTTTATGTTCATACACCAAATTCCTCTTTCCCCTTCAAATGAGATACAATGTGTCTCTTTTTGTTTTCTGTTGAAGTGGAAAAGCTGTTAGTATACGCAGCCGTATGAAATGGCAGCCACGAAGAGAGGACTGAACCAGAAACTCCCAATGGTGCAGCTAGTGCCAACTGGGACATCTCCATTTTGTCATCCTGGACCAAATCTCTACAATATGCCAAGAGATCCTATGCTCAGCGTAGTGTCCCTAGAGAAAGTTATAGACTGAATATGTCCCCACTGCACCCCAGATTCATATGGTGAAATCCTAATGGCCAGTGTGATGGTGTTTAGAAGGGGATTTAGGTGGGTGATTGGTCATGAGGGTAGAATCCTCATGAATGGGATTAGTTATAATTTATTAGTTATACTTAGTTGTAAACTGGTAAGATTATTTATATGCTAGTTATTAGTTATTAAGGGAGCCCAGAAAGCTCTCTCACACTCTGCCATGTGAGGATACAACAAGGATACAACCCCAATCTGAAGGGCCATTACCAGAACCTGACCATGCCAGCTCCCTGATGTTGGACTTCTACATTCCAGAACTGTAAGAAATAAATGTCTGTGGTTTATAAGCCACCTAGCCAGTCTGTGGCCTTTTGTTATAGGAGCCTGAGCCAAGACAGAGACCACTCTCGAAGGCCTCCATATTTCTACAAGTCCTGCAAGAACTCTTACAACATTTTGATCTAGTCAACACCTTAGCACATTGTTGGGAGTCAGTAAATTCTCTTTCTTTGTCCAGTAGCAGTAAGACTCTCTCTTTCAGGGCAGTGTTACTCAAAACTTAGTTTAAAGAGTGGAACTGACTGTTTTTCTTACTCATGGCATTATTTTAACTCTTACTTTTTATGAGAAACAGATGGAGGAGGCAAACTATAACTCTATCAGAGATCTTGGATTTAAGAGGTTATAGCTTTAGTTTCCTTCCCAGACATTAGTTGTCTTCTTTGCTTGTCTACATTCATTCAGTCAACAAATACATGTTTATAAATACTTTCTTAAATACATGCTATCGGTGAGACCCTGAGGCCATGAACAAGGTTTGATTAGTCTTTGTCACAACAGGTTCTGCCCTAAGGTGGCAGGGAAGATGAAAGAGAAAGAAAGGAAGAAAAGAAAGAGAGAAAGGAAGGAAGGAAGAGAGAGAGAGAGAGAGAGAACAAAAGAAAGAAATCTAAATAGAAATTGTCAAAAAAGTTGGAGTACATGGAATAAGCACCTATTTTATAAACGTGATTGGTTTCACTTTCAGAGCATTCTTTCAGGCAAATGAGATGATGAATTTATTGTTCTTCCTTTGTGTAATAAAGAGATTTTTAAAAAGCATGCTGTAGTTTGCTTGTTTAGCATACAAGCATGAAGGAAGCTAGGCTGTTTTCTTAAGGAGCTGCGCTGGACATGTTATTTTATTTTATTTTATTTTATTTTTAATTTTTTATTTTTTATAAACATATATTTTTATCCCCTGGGGTACAGGTCTGTGAATCACCAGGCTTACACACTTCACAGCACTCACCAAATCACATACCCTCCCCAATGTCCATAATCCCACCCCCTTCTCCCAAACCCCCTCCCCCCGGCAACCTCAGTTTGTTTTGTGAGATTAAGAGTCACTTATGGTTTGTCTCCCTCCCAATCCCATCTTGTTTCATTTATTCTTCTTCTACCCACTTAAGCCTCCATGTTGCATCACCACTTCCTCATATCAGGGAGATCATATGATAGTTGTCTTTCTCTGCTTGACTTATTTCGCTAAGCATGATACGCTCTAGTTCCATCCATGTTGTCGCAAATGGCAAGATTTCATTTCTTTTGATGGCTGCATAGTATTCCACTGTGTATATATACCACATCTTCTTGATCCATTCATCTGTTGATGGACATCTAGGTTCTTTCCATAGTTTGGCTATTGTGGACATTGCTGCTATAAACATTCGGGTGCATGTGTCCCTTTGGATCACTACATTTGTATCTTTAGGGTAAATACCCAATAGTGCAATTGCTGGGTCATAGGGCAGTTCTATTTTCAACATTTTGAGGAACCTCCATGCTGTTTTCCAGAGTGGCTGCACCAGCTTGCATTCCCACCAACAGTGTAGGAGGGTTCCCCTTTCTCCGCATCCTCGCCAGCATCTGTCATTTCCTGACTTGTTGATTTTAGCCATTCTGACTGGTGTGAGGTGATATCTCATTGTGGTTTTGATTTGTATTTCCCTGATGCCGAGTGATATGGAGCACTTTTTCATGTGTCTGTTCGCCATCTGGATGTCTTCTTTGCAGAAATGTCTGTTCATGTCTTCTGCCCATTTCTTGATTGGATTATTTGTTCTTTGGGTGTTGAGTTTGCTAAGTTCTTTATAGATTCTGGACACTAGTCCTTTATCTGATATGTCATTTGCAAATATCTTCTCCCATTCTGTCAGTTGTCTTTTGATTTTGTTAACTGTTTCCTTTGCTGTGCAAAAGCTTTTGATCTTGATGAAATCCCAGTAGTTCATTTTTTCCCTTGCTTCCCTTGCCTTTTGCGTTGTTCCTAGGAAGATGTTGCTGCGGCAGAGGTCGAAGAGGTTGCTGCCCGTGTTCTCCTCAAGGATTTTGATGGATTCCTTTCGTACATTGAGGTCCTTCATCCATTTTGAGTCTATTTTTGTGTGTGGTGTAAGGAAATGGTCCAATTTCATTTTTCTGCATGTGGCTGTCCAATTTTCCCAGCACCATTTATTGAAGAGGCTGTCTTTTTTTCCATTGGACATTCTTTCCTGCTTTGTCGAAGATTAGTTGACCATAGATTTGAGGGTCTATTTCTGGGCTCTCTATTCTGTTCCATTGATCTATGTGTCTGTTTTTGTGCCAGTACCATGCTGTCTTGATGATGACAGCTTTGTAATAGAGCTTGAAGTCCGGAATTGTGATGCCACCAACGTTGGCTTTCTTTTTCAATATCCCTTTGGCTATTCGAGGTCTTTTCTGGTTCCATATAAATTTTAGAATTATTTGTTCCATTTCTTTGAAAAAGATGGATGGTACTTTGATAGGAATTGCATTAAATGTGTAGATTGCTTTAGGTAGCATAGACATTTTCACAATATTTATTCTTCCAATCCAGGAGCATGGAATATTTTTCCATTTCTTTGTGTCTTCCTCAATTTCTTTCATGAGTACTTTATAGTTTTCTGAGTATAGATTCTGTATCTCTTTGGTTAGGTTTATTCCTAGGTATCTTATGGTTTTGGATGCAATTGTAAATGGGATTGACTCCTTAATATCTCTTTCTTCTGTCTTGCTGTTGGTGTAGAGAAATGCAACTGATTTCTGTGCATTGATTTTATATCCTGACACTTTACTGAATTCTTGTATAAGTTCTAGCAGTTTTGGAGTGGAGTCTTTTGGGTTTTCCACATATAGTATCATATCATCTGCGAAGAGTGATAATTTGACTTCTTCTTTGCCGATTTGGATGCCTTTAATTTCCTTTTGTTGTCTGATTGCTGAGGCTAGGACCTCTAGTACGATGTTGAATAGCAGTGGTGATAATGGACATCCCTGCCGTGTTCCTGACCTTAGCGGAAAAGCTTTCAGTTTTTCTCCATTGAGAATGATATTTGCGGTGGGTTTTTCATAGATGGCTTTGATGATATTGAGGTATGTGTCCTCTATCCCTACACTTTGAAGAGTTTTGATCAGGAAGGGATGTTGTACTTTGTCAAATGCTTTTTCAGCATCTATTGATAGTATCATATGGTTCTTGTTCTTTCTTTTATTGATGTGTTGTATCACATTGACTGATTTGCGGATGTTGAACCAACCTTGCAGCCCTGGAATAAATCCCACTTGGTCGTGGTGAATAATCTTTTTAATGTACTGTTGAATCCTATTGGCTAGTATTTTGTTGAGTATTTTCGCATCTGTGTTCATCAAGGATATCGGTCTATAGCTCTCTTTTTTGGTGGGATCCTTGTCTGGTTTTGGGATCAAGGTGATGCTGGCCTCATAAAATGAGTTGGGAAGTTTTCCTTCCATTTCTATTTTTTGGAACAGTTTCAGGAGAATAGGAATTAGTTCTTCTTTAAATGTTTGGTAGAATTCCCCCGGGAAGCCGTCTGGCCCTGGGCTTTTGTTTGTTTGGAGATTTTTAATGACTGTTTCAATCTCCTTACTGGTTATGGGTCTGTTCAGGCTTTCTATTTCTTCCTGGTTCAGTTGTGGTAGTTTATATGTTTCTAGGAATGCATCCATTTCTTCCAGATTGTCAAATTTATTGCCGTAGAGTTGCTCATAGTATGTTCTTATAATAGTTTGTATTTCTTTGGTGTTAGTTGTGATCTCTCCTCTTTCATTCATGATTTTATTTATTTGGGTCCTTTCTCTTTTCTTTTTGATAAGTCGGGCCAGGGGTTTATCAATTTTATTAATTCTTTCAAAGAACCAGCTCCTAGTTTTGTTGATTTGTTCTATTGTTTTTTTGGTTTCTATTTCATTGATTTCTGCTCTGATCTTTATGATTTCTCTTGCGCTGGACATGTTAAATTCAAGTTCCAACATATATGTTCCTCTTTGATTTTACTTCACTGCTGCAAAATATGAGTACAGTAAGTTTCTCCAGACTATGTTTGAGTGCGATACTCTCATTGTGATAGTGCTTCTGCGTACATGCTGCTGCTTTGTTCCTGAACAAACCCAGATGTGTGCTGATTGATAAAAATAGTTCTAAGACTAATTTCTCCTTTATTTACATTTTTAAGATTTTATTTATTTATTTGACAGAACACAAACAGGGGGAGCTGCAGACAGAGGGAGGGGGAAAAGCAGGCCCCCTACTGAGCCGGGAGCCCAGTGCAAAGCTCAATCCTGGCACCCTGGGATCATGACCTGAGCTGAAGGCAGATGCTTAACTGGCTGAGTCACTCAGGCACCACAAATTTCTCCTTTAAATAGAAAAATCTCCATCTGTACATTTATTAAATTTATTATGTTACCTGATTTAGGGTTGCTTGGGGAACCTAAAAACCAGGCACAGGCCATGAGTTAAAAAAACAAAAACAAAAAAAAACTTTTGGTAGATTAGCTATCACTATTGAAGTAGAGTTTATCATAAGCTTACTCAAGCCTGTGTCAGAGACCTTCGGAAGAATTGCTCATTGTTTTCACAAATCATTTTCTGCCAGAATGCTTTTGAACAAAGGGAACAAAATATTTAGGTATATAATTCTAGAAGTGAGTTCTCACCTTCTTAGGGACCTTCAAAACCTGTCCTGTCATGTTTCATCCCTATTTATATCAGATTTTTCCAGATGTCCCATTCTCTTTTTCAAGTATCCATTATAACCTGGACTCTTCTACACACTGTTTGGTACCTCTAGCATCTCTCCTCCACCCATCGTCCTTCCCTGGTACCCAGTTTACCTTTTGGCTCACAGTTCTACCTCCCTAAGCCCTATTATCCACATGCCCCCCAACAGCTCAGTTCTTTGATTTATTCCACCACAAACGCCTCTCATGTTCATAGCCTGAATGTCTCGTCACTAAAAACTGTACCAAATTAAAATTCTCAGTTTTAAATGCCCCATCCTTTGATGGCTCCCAAGGCTTCCTGGTGCCTCCACCCTCACCGCCCCCGGTCTTTGAACCCAGCATGACTTTCACTTCAGTGATCCTAACACTTACCTACAAGTGGTCAGTTCCTTTGTGTCTTCATTTTGCTCTCTCTCCATTTTTTAGTTTATCCAGGGTAATAAGTGCACTCAAGCCTGTTGCCACTGTCTGTCTCTGTCACGCCTGTCTGCAAAACTTTCGATTCTCTCCATTCATGTAGCTCGGTACTGTGAGAAAATCATGAAAACAATCTCTGTATAGCAAACTGCACTCAAGTACCTAATAAAGAAAACTTTTTACAGTTGAAGATAGCAATTCATTACCATCTTCTATCTCAAGCTTCTCCCTTCATTTCCAGTTGACAACATGCTTCATATTTCACTGAAAAATCAGAAGCTATTGAACAGAGTTCTGAAATGTCCTCGGGATAGAAGCTAAAATTCAATTTTCATCTGTACCTGTCTCCTCTTCTTACTCTCTTTCATTATGGAATTGCTAAAGGTAAATCTCCTCTTTTTCA
Source organism: Mustela putorius furo (assembly GCF_011764305.1). Lineage (NCBI taxonomy): Eukaryota > Metazoa > Chordata > Mammalia > Carnivora > Mustelidae > Mustela > Mustela putorius. Next base: position 30,551,648 of record NW_025422019.1, read on the forward strand.
CTAGATCCCATTTCCCTTCTCTTCTGCACCTTCCATCTCTTCTTCTATATTATATAATTTTTGAAAATCTAGAACTAAAAAGTATAATAACTTAAAAAATTCATCAGGTGGAATTAATATAAGATTGAAGATAGCAGAATAGAGAGTCAATGAGATTAAAGACAGATCAATAAAAAGTACTCAATCTGGAGAACACAGAGAAAAAGGGATTGAAGTCAAATAAACATAGCCTTGGGGGGTATACAAAACATATCAAATGGTCTAATGTATGTGTAATTGGAGTATAAAAAGGAGAAGAGTGTGTGATAGAAAAAAAATTTTAAATAAGGGTCTAGATTTCTCAGATTTGGTGAAAAACATCAACTTAGGTATTCAAGAAACTCCATGATTTCCAAGCAGATAAATACAAAGAAATTCACACCTAGGCATATCATGGTCAGAATGCTGAAACACAAAGAAGAAGAGATAATCTTGAGAGCAGCCAGAGAGAAATGTCACATTCCAGAGGAAATGAGATAAATGACAGCTGGTCTTCATCAAAAAACAATGCAGACTGCCATATGATGAAATGTCATCTTGGAAGTTCTGAAAATGAGGAAAGGGGAAAACCCCAATTTTTTCTCTCTCTCCCTTTTTTAAAAGATTTTTTATTTTAGAGAGTGAGTGAGTATGTGTGGGAGGAGGGGCAGAAGGAGAAGGAGAGAGAAACAGATTCCCCATTGAATGTAGAGCCTGATGTGGGTCTCAATCCCAGAACCCCAAGATCATGACCTGAGCTGAAGCTATGAGTTGGAAGCCCAGCTGACTGAGCTACCCTGGCACCATACAACCCAAACTTTCTACTTTGTATCTTATATCTAGAGAATATATTTCTTAAAAATGTGAGTGGAATAAAGACATTCTCAGGTAATTGAAAGCTGAGAGAATATGTAGCCAGTAAATTGTATAATGAGAACAGCTAAATGTTTCTGACTGAAGAGAAATGGAACCATTTGAAAACTTGTGCATAGAAAGGAATGAGAAGCACACAAAATGGTAAATGTGTACATATAAAAGAATATGACTTTTCTAATTTTCTTAAAGGACATTTGACTCTTGAAAGCAAAAATAGTAACATTTTAAGGTAGAGTTTATGAAGAATGTAGAAGTAAAGAATGGGTTGACAATGGCACAAAGGGTATGGGGGCAGGCAAATAGAATTATACTGATACAGAGTTCTACACAGATCAGAGCTGAGATGTGGCATGATGCAATATTAACTCTAATGAGCAGATAAGTTTGAAAATGCTGTTCTCAAGTCTCTCCTCCCGGGTCTGATCTGTTTCCAAAGCTCTAACAGTCACCTCCATATTTTTTTTTTAAGATTTTATTTATTTATTTGACAGACAGAGATCACAAGTAGGCAGAGAGACAGGCAGAGAGAGAGAGGGAAGCAGGCCCCCCGCTGAGCAGAGAGCCCAATGCAGGACTCAATTCCAGGACCCTGAGATCATGACCTGAGCCGAAGGCAGTGGCTTAACCCACTGAGCCACCCAGGTGCTCCTCCATGTTGTTTTAATCCCAGATTTTTAACTCTGCTTCAGATCTCTCCTCTGAAACCTAAACTTGCATTTCCAGTTGTGTACTTTACATAGTATATGGTTCAATGGCTTTTCAAATGTAAACAGACTAAAATGGAATTCTTGATTCATTTCTTTTGGTCTCTCCTCAGTCTTATTCACCCCATTCATTAAATGATGCCACCATCTCCTCAGCTCCAGCCAGAAAGGAAGACTTACTGTGTGTTCTGCCTTGTTGCATTCTCTCCAATCTACTATGCCAGGAAGCCTTGTTTCTATTTCTGAATATACACTTCTACCACATCTAGCTAGGGCAACGCCTATGTAAGCTCCTCTCTAGTCAGTCACTCCACTTCTGCTCTGATACCTACAGCACATCTGATCTTGTAAGATGCCAACAGAAGCTTGGCATGCCTTTGCTTAAATCATTTCCTTGACTTCCATGGCTCCAGGAATAAAATCCATACATCTGCAAGGGCCTGGAGCTTGTGGACCCTGCTTCCCTCCCCTTTCACTTACTACCTTCCAGCCCCACTTCCTTGCTTTTATTTCTCACTCCCAGAGCTGGGACTAGTGTGAGGTGAATGACTCATAAAATATCAAAAAATTAAAGATAGGATCAATACCAGTGTTATGCCAAGTTCTATTGGAGCTTCTGGCAAAGGGAAATCAGTAATACTCAACCTGTCTTTATTTCCCATACTGATAATTTTATTTTCAAAATATTGCATTAAAATCTCATTTATCTCGATTACTGAGGTTGTTGGCACTCCCTTTAATTCTATAACCTAGGTGAGTGTCTCATGCTAGTCCTTGCCCTGCTCAAACCACCAAGTTCATTCCTGCTTCACGATCTTTGTTTATTATTCTCCGTCTGCATGGAATCTCTTCCATCAGCTCACTGCATGGGTGGTTCCTTTCTGTTCTACAGGTCTCAGCCTAAATGACACCTTCTTAAGGAAAGTGATTATCGTGTTTTAACTCTAATCCCACCCTACCCCCATTTACTCTTCATCATAGATAGCACTCTAATTTTTTTCCTGAAAGGATTTTGCTTTGCTGACCTGTTAGCTTGTCTGTTCTCTGTCTCCCCTACTAGCATATGCTCCATAGAAGTAAGGAGTCCAGCATTATGCTCAGATCACAGGAGCCCCCAATGCATTCTTCTAAATACATATTTTTAAAATGAATTAATGAATAGACCAAGTTCACACTGAATAATACTCCACCCTTCTCTTTCTGGCCATTGCTTTTCTTCTCTCTTATGATCTCCCTTTCTAGCCCAGGAGAGAAAGAGATCTTCCTGAAACAAACACTCTTAGAGTTTTCTCTAAAAACAAAACAAAACACAAAGAGTTTACATGGAAGCCAAACCAAACTACAGAAGGGAAGGTGGATGATGGTCCTCTTAGGTCTGCCTCAGATTTTCATTTGTTCGGGATTTATGAATTAGTAATCATTTCCATGATTGCACAAAGGCTTATAGTCGTAACTGTTGAATCCAATTAACTGCTGAGACGATTTGGTACATTCAGTGATTTTTTTTTTTAATTCAACCATAGAAAGAAACTCTTATTAAAATTTCAATATATGGAAACTGGCTTTTAGGTTTTCCCTTTATGTTTCGAAGATAATAAATCTAGCAATGGTTTATTCATTCAATAAATATTTATCAAATGCCTACTATATTCCAGGCATGCTCTCAGGTGCTGGGCGTACAGCAATGAACAAGTCATAGTCTTTGCTTTATGGAATTTATCTTCTAGTACTGGGACACAGTAAGCAAGTGAACAATCCAGGAAGAGAGATTGTTAGGAAGAAAGCTAAAGCAAACTAAGGGGGACGAAGATGGGCGGAGTAGGGGTGAGTGATGGAGGGTACCTATTCTGGGGAAGGGGGGTCAGCAAAGGTCTCTCTGAAGACCTGACATTTCTGCAGAAACCATAAAAGTGTTTGGCCTTGAAGTCTGCTTTGTCTTAGATTTTAGTTCCAGGCAGTTGTGGGTTGAATTCTCTGGAAGAGGGTGTTAAAATAGGCTTTGTGTACATGATGTTGATTTGGGGTCAACACCTGTGAAAGGAAGGGAGCAGAGCAGGGCTGGGGCAGAGGGAGACATTGAAGTGTCAGGCCACGAGTAACCTGTGTCTATCAAACAGTGCTTTTTTAAAAAGGCTTTTCTTGTTAGAGCTTTGTTCATTCCAAAATGCAAATAATCAATACCACTGTGAAGTGAGTGATTGAACACATATTTAAGAATATCAGCTGTGGGGGCACCTGGGTGGCTCAGTGGGTTAGAGCCTCTGCCTTCGGCTCGGGTCGTGATCTCAGGGTCCTGGGATCGAGCCCCGCATCGGGCTCTCTGCTTAGTGGGGAGCCTGCTTCCTCCTCTCTCTCTGCCTACTTGTGATCTGTCTGTCAAATAAATAAATAAAATCTTTAAAAAAAAAAAGAATATCAGCTGTGCACTAAGCACTCTGATAAGGACTGGATGGGAAGGAGAAGCAAGGGCTCAGCCCTCATGAAGCCCTCATGTCCCAAGGGATAGGTATCTGTGAATAATTTCAATTCAGTGTGGAAACTGTATTTAAAAGAGGCTCTTGGGGAGTGGAATTCTTGTTGCTGAACTTTGGGCGCAAGTAAGTGAGGCCTGCTGGGAACAGGACTCCTCTAAAACTCCGAATAATGTCTGGAAGGCTGTGGTCCAAGGCCATTTTTGCTGGCTATAAGCGGGGTCTCCGCAACCAGAGGGAGCACCTTCTTAAAATCGAAGGTGTATATGCTCGAGATGAAACGGAATTCTATCTAGGCAAGAGATGTGCTTACGTGTACAAAGCAAAGAACAACACAGTGACTCCTGGTGGCAAACCAAACAAAACCAGAGTAATCTGGGGAAAAGTAACTCGTGCTCATGGAAACAGCGGCATGGTTCGTGCCAAATACCGAAGCAACCTTCCTGCTAAAGCCATTGGCCACAGAATCCGTGTGATGCTGTACCCCTCAAGGATTTAAATTTAATGAAAAGTAAATAAAGGTGTAGATTTGTTCTCTTGTAAAAAAAAAAAAAATTAAAAAAAAAAATAAAAGAGGCTCTTGGAATGCATTGAAAGGCAAATCATTGGTTAAGTGATTTACCTGGAAGTACCTTTTGTAGCTAACTGATGTGGCAGCCTCATTGGTATGCAGCCTCTCTCAGAAATCAGGTGTTGTATGGGAACACTATTAAAGTTATATTTTGGAAGAGGCAGAAAGTTGATAATCCCTGCCCATAGAATCTCACAGATCTAGAACATCTCTTCCATACTTTATCATTCAGGACTCTGGGGCTTCAGCTGATTAGTTTTTGGAACATTTGGACAGATAATGAATAAATAAAATTTCCAGGTAAGAGAATAGGATCTATATTATTTTTTCACCTAAGCCCTCATAGTTACGGCTGTGTACAGTGCATAGAGCAATTCCCCTGCTTCCCCTGCTTGCAAGACATAGATGCTTGGAAGATATTTATATATTACAACACAGCATATATAATCTATTTGTATGCAGCTAATGTCTAAGAGTTCTGTTAAAGGGGCCCAAGGAGACAGCTCTTCCCAACTCAAAATAAAATTAATCTGGAAAATCTAAAGAAAAAAAGTGAAATAAGGAGCTGAGTAGAAAATTAACCTCCTGAAGGGAACTCCATAAGATTTGCATTAAGAAACACCTAGACGCTTTATTTTAGAAAGAGACTCTATCAACAATACAATTATTGTGACTATTAGTTTTCTGTGCATTTTAAAAAATATTTATTTGTTTATTTATTTGAGAAAGAGCACATGTGCCCAAGCGGGGGGAAGGAGCAGAGGGAGAGAGAGAGAGAATCCCAACCTGACTCCCCAGTGAGAACAGAGCCCATGGGAGGGCTTGACCTCAGGACCCTGTGATCATGACCTGAGCCGAAATCAAGAGTTGGACGCTCAACCGACTGAGCCACCTAGATGCCCTAGTTTTCTGTGCCTGTTTTATGCAAATAATACACTTATTGAAGAACTCTAAGAATATTTGAAAAATAAGAGGAAATATAAATACCACCTATAGTTCTACAGCCAAGAATAACTACTCTTGTCTTATAGTGTTATTTTTATGTATCATATTTTTCATTTAATTAAAAAAAAAACTGACTTTTTTCACTATGTAATGTAGACGTGAAAGAGGAACTCAAGTTCTGGGATGGAAGAGTCCCACAGCAGCAGAGGACACTGTGTTGGAAGGATAACTTAGCTATGAAGCTCTTAAATTAAGTTTTGGCATTTCTAGCTTAAGACATCCCAATCTGGGGCACCTGGGTGGCTCAGTGGGTTAAGGCCTCTGCTTTCGGCTCAGGTCATGATCCCAGGGTCCTGGGATCGAGCCCCGCATCGGGCTCTCTGCTGGGCAGGGAGCCTGCTTCCTCCTCTCTCTCTGCCTGCCTCTCTGCATACTTGTGATCTCTGTCTGTCAAATGAATAAATAAAATCTTTAAAAAAAAAAAAAAAAGACATCCCAATCTATGTTTAGTCTTCAATCCTGTAGGAGAGACTTGATTAAGAAGAGGACCAAGTGAACTAGCATACTGAGCACAACTTATTTAGGGATTTAGTTTTTAATATATGGGTGTGGAGGAAGCTCAGGAAGGAAAGTCTTCTGGTTACTGGCATTGTTTTGTCTTCTAACCCCTGCCTCCTCAGGTGCGTTCCTGAGCCAGGCGTGCCTTTACGGAGAACCCCATGGAGCTGACTGCTGCCTGGGAAGCTTGAGGCAAATCCTCCATTGTCTGATGGAATTTGTCCTTGGGCTAAAATAATAGACCTGTTTGCCAAGCAATGCACAGTTTTAGGCTAGATCAATGAGGCATGTTAAAAGCACACTCACAGTGCATGTTCCTGTGACTTTATGAGACCATTATTGAAGAAGAAGAAAGATTTTACCTGCAAATCTGTTTGACTGTCAACCTTCTAGTATGCTTGGACAGGATCCTAAGACTGCTTTTTAACTTCTGTGCCCTTCCTGGGATGACATATTTGATGTGTGATCTTTGCATGAGGAACTACAAAGTGCAGAAATCAACAAGGTTTTCCAAGCTACACGGTGGACTTTAGCTGGTAAGATTAGGGTTCTCTCTGGGACCTTAGCAAGAGACTATAATGAGTTCACTTTGTAATGTGCAAAATGAAACTCCTTTTGTCTGATATGTGCAGAGTTGCCTTTCTTTTCTTTTCTTTTTTTCCCCACATCGGCAAAGATTTAAGCCCAGAAAATCACTTTTCCTGGAAAGCACTTTCTAAATTACTATCTTTCTCTATATCATTTCTTTGTTGTCCCATGGAAAAAATCAGCCACAAAGGGGATCACTATAACGGTACAGCTGTCTTTTTCTTCCTTTCATGAAGGATAGAAAGGCTTCTGATGTGTGAGCTGATTTTTTGTTGTTTCTGAGCAATGCAATACGGACAAAAATAATAATGAAGTAGTATAGCTTTGGTTAAAAATAGACTAGATTAATTAGAATATATACACTATCATTTGGAAAGCACATTTATGAGAGTACCAATTCCCCTTGGTAAATGGTCACAGGAGTCAAAGTAAAAAATATAGTTAGGTCTGTCTTTTCCTGGACATTTTATACATTTGTGGAAAAGGAGTTTGTTTGTTTATTTATTTATTATTAGAATAATGGGATTATAATTCTGCCCAAAATCCAAGACTCTTGTCTGATTTCCATTGCCTTTTACTTAATTAGAGGTTTTCCATATTTCACAAGGGGAGAGCCTCAGCAGTTGACATATAGATTAATTTCCTCTCCTGGGAGATTTTGGAAAGGATGCTCGCAGAGGTGTGGAGATTAGGTCTAATTCTCCCTGATTGACCATCATCATCCCCCCACCAACACATGCATATATGCAAGCAACACAGCCCAAACTATTCTTCATCTCCATTTGCCCCAGCAACTGGTCTACGGGGTCTCAACTTCCTGAACAAAGTCAAGCATGAGACTTAGGCAATTCCAGGAACGCCTTAGTCCATAAGCGCCTGCCTTGGGCTCAGGTCATGATCCCAGAGTCCTGGGATTGAGACCCCACACTGGGCTCTCTGCTCAATGGTGATCCTGCTTCTCCCCCTCCCACTTCCCTTGCTTGTGTTCCCTCTCTTGCTGTGTCTCTCTCTGTCAAGTGGATAAATAAAATCTTGGGGAAAAAAAAGACTTAGGCAACTCTAAAAAAATTTCTCTTCATCCATACTTTTCATTGTCAATTAATCCAGATAGAAATGAAGATTACATAAGAAATATAATAAGAGTTTAAAGGATGTTTTTTCATTCTGAATGTCAAAGCCTTGGGTATTGGACCTTAGCCATCATTGTCAAAATCTGACAGTGAGTATTTCTTTTTTGGTTGTGAACATATTGAACTTGAACTAGGTCAGTGCCTCCAGCACTTAGTTTTTAGGGCAGGTTTCATATGTGTTCCCGCCATAAAAACAAACGTCTTGGAACAGAATGTTGACTTTGTTTTTAGATGTTTCAGATGCCGTCAAAAAAGGATGACAAAGATTTTAATTGCACATCTACTTGACTGCTTGCCAATCTTCTGAATAACCTTTTGGGACTCTGAGACATTTTGGTAAAAAGTGCATCAACTGATTTAAAAAATGGAATGGCTAGAGATTATATAAGAGGCAATACTTCATTGTTATGACTTGGAGAATGAAACTAAAGTCTCAAGGTACTTATTCTGGAAATCTTGACTTTGAGAATATAAATGCCATTCAACCCGACACTCCATTTGAAATACGTCTCTTGGTGTGAGGATCCTCACCTATATGTGGATGTCTGTGCTTTGGACTAAGGAAGGCCCACTTATCGAAAACCAATTCAATACTGGTGCCAAGTACGGGGCACTGCTCTGTGCGATTTGGCAATACTAACTCAAGTGGGACAGTAGAGAGTTTTGTGTCTAAATGATAGGATTTGTGAGGATGTAAGTCTGGAGGAAGAATGGTAACCACCACCAACATTTCCACTTTTCTACTGTAGCTGTGTTCTCAGAAAAGCGAGCCTCCTTTTCCATTTCTAAGATCTGAAGAAGAAATTCAGTTTTCGTATCCTATACCTGGATTGAGGACAGATATGCTTTGTTGCCAACTCAACAGCTAACCCACCTTCCTCCTTGCTCACGTAACAGAAGTCTATGTGGGTGGCAACATGCTCGGGGAAGGGGAGCTGCTTCCAGACTGCTGGGACTTCTGGGAAATGCTTTGGTCTCTAATTAAGTAGAACCAGCATACATCCCAGTTTTTCTGATGGTTCTGGGATATGTGTATTATCCTAGCGAAATTATTAATAATGTTCTCTTTCACTTGGAAAATTCTAGTATGAGTGATAAATTATATGGTCTACCTATGAATATGAGAGAAATCTCTGCTCTCCTTTCCTCCAGTCTCTGGTCACATAAACTGAAGTGTGATGCTTGGAGGTGAGGCAGCCATTTTATGACTATGAGGATGAGAGCCAAGATGGAATCAGAGAATCAGATCCAAAACTACAACTGATACTAGAGCTCCAGTGCCTATGGATTTGGCAGTAAAAGTGAAATCTTGTTTTTCTCACTTAAAACACTGCAAAAAACATTCTGTTACTTGTAGAGGAGAATATGGAAGAAGGGTGAAACAGGGATGAATTCTTTCCATGAAAAGGATTTTTAATCATTTTGGATAAGATTCCTGAATTATATTTAATATTATTTTCTCCATTTCTCCTTAAGAATTTTGGAAATTATGTTCAGTCAGAAGAATGGTAGAGAGTAGTCCCATGGTCTGTTGAGTGAAGAGGAGTGGAAATTGAAAAGGAGTAACTGTTTTTATCACCCCTGGTGGGCCCCTCTCGGGACCACTGGAAATTGGTAGCAGTATGTCTAGGACAAAGGTTCTCACAGGATTGAACCACCATCAGCCCTGCCCCAAATGTCACCAACTAGATCTGGGGACTAAAAAATTTGACTTGTGCATCATCAAAATGGCTATGTGAAGAATTTATATTTACTCTACAGATATGATATGCCTTGTACACTATTTCAGAGGAAGATATTTGTTGAGAAACTCGGAAAACTATTCTTGATTCTCTTTAACTATATGGAAAAGAGAACAGATTTCCATTCGCTTACTTGAGATTACTTTAGGCAAATGATGACTGAATCCCAAGAAGTCCATATGGCTTGGATTGAGCACTGATTCATTGCATAACTAACCTGTGCTCACCCAAAGCAAACCAAAAGCCCATTTAAATGTTGTTTTAGTGTGGATACTAAACACCAAATACTTCAGCTCTTCTCCAATATATATGTAGGTAAATGTCTATTATAACTTATAAAGCAAAGCTACTGAGTTTCAAGGGAGAAACTTGCAGGGAGAAGACCGCTCACTCCATACACAATCTCTGGGACTATGGCTGGCCTGTAGTTTAATGGGGACATTCCAATCTTACTCTCTACCATACCGTAGTGTGTGATTCCATGGGGTTTGGCTGGAAAGACCTGGATGTTCACAGGCTGGTTTTCTTTGCATCCTTCTTAAACAGGACAATGTTCTTTTTGTTTCTCCTTCTCCAGATATCCACTGAGAATGCTGAACTTACAGTAAGTGGAAGAGTGCTATAGTGGGTCATTCCTAGGCTATCGATCTGTCTGAATGAGTTTAGCATTTTAAATATCTGTAGTGATCTGCAGCAACCAAAGGATTAACCTTCCCAGGACCATTTCCTACCTTTTCCTGGGTGCTATGGTTATCTTGGGCTAACCTCTGTGGCAGGACAGATGTCACAACTGAGAGTCTCCTCCAGAGATGAGATGGACTGAAAAGAATGTCTAAGACGTGACAGTCCCACTAGCAGCACGTAAAAGTGTTCATTTCACTGCACATGCCCCAAAATGGATATTGGCTCTTCATATCCAAGTGGCAGAGATTTTAAAAAACTGGTATCTCATGACTATTTTAGATTTATTTCTTTAATCACCACAGAGGATATATGTTTGCTCTTTGTTATCTTTCCTTTTAATTGCCTATTCCTGTCTTCTCACTTGTTATCAGAATATATATTTTCTTTTTTTAGCTTGAATTTCTTTGCATAAGCAAAATTGTGTGTGTGTGTGTGTGTGCACATGCGCGCACACGGACAGATGCACACACAAGACAGTGCTTCTAAATTGGGCTCAGGCATGGGGAGTAATGTCAGTGTCACCCCACCTCCACGACAGTATGTCTGATGGGTGAAAGAAAGCCCAGATAGTAAAATTTTGAAAAAGCAAGATCTTTTGATACCCCACCTATTAGTTATTGAACCAATCAGCTTACCCATTGTCCTTCCTCAAATCTACACTGAGGGCCTACTGTTCTAGGCGCCATTTTAGAGGAGCGGGGGGCAGAGCTGCGGTAAGATGGCACCCCTGCCGGCGTGGAGGTTACATTGCAGAGAGAAGATACATGGTAAACAAATAATACGTGCTAATTTCTAGAAATGGATGAGCACAGTGACGAAAAATACAGCAAGCGTAAAAAGATGAAATATGACAGTGGTGGGCATTAGACACCACACTCTGTGCCTCACCACAAACATCATAGTGTCTTTTGGACAAAGAAGGAAGAATTGTCATTCCTTCCCTCTCTCCTCCCTCCTCCCTTCTCTCCTCTTTTCCCTTCCTTCATTCTTTCCTCCCTTCCTCTCATCCCCTGTTCCTCCCTCCCAACCCTCCTGCTCTCCCCCTGCCTTCCCTCTTCCTTTTGGACAGACAAGGCAGACTGAGTGAGGACTTTTAGGATTATGTTCTTCTTTTTCCTTCACAGAAAAGCTTATTTCTAATGAGTATTTTGTTATCACTTCCAAGGAGATGGTTCAACCTTGGTGAAACTGGCGTATACTTGAATAAATATCCTTCAGGCCCCATCAGCCCTCTTCCTTCATTGCCCAATTCCCAAAGGTGAGTGAAGTCTTCATTGAGTATTACGTGACCTCAGTGCTTTTGCATCAACACACTCAGCTAACAAGACTTTCCAGGCCTGTGCATATTGGCTCATCTCCACTTTTGAATATATGTGTAATTAATTTTCAAGTGGTCTTTTTTTTTTTTTTTTCTTAAGTGGTCTTGATTCGGTCACAGAGCTAATGATGTTAAGGATAAAAATATTTCTTCTAAAATGAAATTCCTACCCGTTCACTTCTGTACAGTAGTTCTTCACAATCAGAATTCTTGCAGCTCATTTCAGATGAAGCCGTTTAAAATATCCTTATGGTCATTTGAGACTGTTTCAAAGGAGCAAATTGTAGTCACTCTCACAGTGACCCTAACTTACCCTTCCTGTTAAGTTTAAAGCTCCCGTTTAGTAGACTCTGTTTATATGTACGTGTATACATTAGAATAATGTTCTTAGTGACTCCTTGGCCCTTAATTTTTTCTCCTTTCTTGAGATTACTGCTGAGTCCTATCTATCTGGGCATTTATCATAGTCTTTTCAAATTAAAGCACAATCGATACTATTAACATTAAAAAATGTGGCTGGCACACTAATCTTGTTATCTTCTTACTTGGGAGACTAGAGAATAATAGGAAAAAATAAAGTAAAAACACAATTGAAGGTACCTGAATATGTCTACCTGCATATTTTTTGTCAAGCAGTCCGTCAGAGCAGGATCACATGAGCTTGCAACAGTGAAGTCAGACCAGAGGGGAGTCTTTTCTGTTCTTTTTTTTTGCACCAAAACTTTGGGCCAAGTGTATTTTCCAGCTACTCTTTAAATTGCTACTGTTTACATTCAAACCTTGATTACTGAAACTAATGGTGGAAGAGTAATCTAAGAGTGGCCCCCAATCCAAAAATAAGTTAAATTTAGCTTCAATGTGCATTTTGGTGCTTTCATTTTAAGATAAGATAATTATGATTCACAATATTTCACACAATATGGTGAATCTAGTTTAATTATTTAAGGAAATTAAATAGGCTTGGGGGGGGTAGTAATATGTTAAGAGTGTGGACAGTAGCAAGCACTCCTGAATTCATATCAAGTTTCTGCCATGGGACGGGTAGATGAACCCAGCCAGGTTGTGAAACTTGGAATGGTGTTAGTACGTACCTCCTGGGATATTTGAAAGGATTAAATGAGACCTAAGCAGGTGATCACTTAATATGGTCCTTGATACGTGGTAAGCTCCTGATGGTATCGTTGTCCTTATGTGGATAAGTCCTTATGTGGGCATATGTATTGGATTTTCAAAGGTCATAAACCAGGTTTCATGTACACTGGGTGTTATATGCAACTAATGAATCATTGAACACTACATCAAAAACTAATGATGTACTATATAGTGGTTAACTGAATATTAAAAAAAAAACCCAAAATAAACAAACAAACAAAATCTTGCTGCACATTTTCCCAGCACACTTTCTGTGCATAAAAGCATATATTCTAAATTTAAAAAAATCTTTGAGAAAAATATAATTATGGACTTTGGAAATTATATTGTCAAGGAAGAGAATCCAGACTAACGCCAGGAAGTATAAACTTAGAATTATAGACCTATGTCTCTGGATCAACAGGGTTGAGTGTGGGGTCATGTATGGAGTCAACACTGGGCCCATGCATTTGAAACCACTTTATAATGATTTTGAAGACAGGGATACACACTGATGTTGTCAACTTTGCAAAAAGAGTTAAGAAACTCCAAGAATCTCTAGTAGCAGTTATTTTGGAAAGCTAATGGAAGGCTCTGTGAAAGTTCCAAAATAAGGTAGACAGACGAGCTTCAATGTGGCAAATCCAAATAATACATTTCCCCATAACATATATGGAAGGTGAGCTAAGAGGCCGGTCAGGCTGGCTGCCATTATCTTCCTTAAAACTGTCAAATGGGCATAAGGAAAAAGTGGGATGCTCACCCGCTCCAGGGCTCGCCCACCTGCTATGGGAACATTGCATATTGAGACCTTAGGAAAGACATAATCCTCTCGGAACAGGTCCAAAGAGAGCAGCTAAAATGCTCAGGAAACCAGAAAGACATGTGTAAAAAGAAACTCCAAACATGAGGTCTACCAACAGAGACTAAAACCTTACAACTGTTGACTTGGAAAATATGAATGTGGGAAGAAGTACCAAACACATTGACAAAATTATGAAATATGAAAGTGAACATAACTGATACAAATTTTGGTCTACTAGGATGGGTGGGATACCACTTGAGGCTTAAAAGACATCATTTGATACATAGAGGGAAATATTTCTCATAGCAATAATAAATATATGAAGCTTATCAAATCAGATAAATAAAAATAATTTAGCTTAAAGAAGTAATAGTAGATCATTATATTAGAGCTTCAGAACAGGTTATTTGGACAAAAGGAGGAGGTTTAACTCACTGATGACACCATAGGTAGCAGCTCCAACCCTCACCTCCTAATTTATTGTAAGAAAGTTAGGTTAGTTGTCCATCAGTCTGATCCAGTAAGGCAATTTCTTCATTCTTCATATTTGTCAATTTAGGAAAAATCTATTTTAATACATTTTTAAATTAAAGTACAACATGCATCTAGAAAAATGCCCAAATAAGAGTGACAGTTTGATGAATTAGCACCAAGTTAACCCACCCATATAACGACATCCTAGGTCAAGAAATAGAACATTACCAGCTGGGCACTCTCCCAATGACTATCCCCTCCCTCCCCCATAAAGATGATCACTCTCATAATGTCCAACATCATAGATGAAGCTTGCCAGTTTTTGAGCGCTTAGTAAAAGCCATCATAATGTATATGTTCTTTGACATCTGGCTTCTTGACTTACTGTATTTGTGAGATTCTTTCATATTATTGCATGCAGTGGTAGTTCAATCATTTTCATTGCTGATTATTATTCCTTTACATGAATATATCACAATTTATTTTTCCATTCCCATTATGGACATTTGAGTTGTTTCCACCTTGGGGCTCTTATGAATGAAGCTATCTTGACTGTGTGGTATGTACTTTTGGTACGCATATGGATAACAGTATTGGGGATACACCTAGGGTTTAAATTTCTGGGGAATACCTTATGCCCATTAAATTCAAATGTTGGAAAAACAGGGAAAATTGCGTAAGCTTTCTTCCTGATACCGACTCCTTGATGTTTTCTATCTGTTGGAAACTGACTTTTGTGCCAAATGAAAATGAGGAGCCAACTGTGGCTCCTGGGTCGATACTAAGAAGAAGAACCTGTATTTGCAAGCTGCCAGGTGTGAGGCATGTTGAGAAGTTTCAGACTCTTAGAATTTAGTTAACTGTGGGTTTCCTGCTGTTTTCATGCCACTTGCCTTCCTCGGACCACGAGATTGGCTTTCACACTTGGATAAACCTACTTCTCATTAGCAGCTTTAGAAATATTTTCCATTCGTCTCGAATTTGTAATGTATGGATGTGGACTTCGGTATTTTCCTTCGCTAATAGATACTGCTATCTAATTAAAGATGAATTTCAAGGACCTGAGACTCCAGATAGGGTTGGCTGCTATACCGCCTTATTAATGCTAGAAGGTTGGGCTTTTAGAAATAGTACATCCTTTACCTTGCACCCAGGAATCAGTCAAGGGTTTAGAGTAGGAGAGATGGGTGCCATCTTGCTACTGACTGAATGCAGCTTTATTTTTAAAACAGTCAGTGTCCTCATAAAGAAACTGAATTACCACTCCTCAGTTGCTGATGTCTGACCCTCACAGGGTTGCTATGCCTTGAGCACTCAACGTAGATGTCATTTAGCTTTACCACCGTGCATGTTTAAGGTCTAGAAACACTGCCAAATTTAATTTTATGGGTATGATTTCTGAGTACTTGCTAAGTGCTTTATGTATATTATCTCATTTAATTTCTCAAGCCAACTTACGAGTTATAGAGACTACTGTCATCGCTTCTTATAGATGGGACAACAGAGACTTGTGGAGGCCAAGCATCCTTCCCAATGATAAGGAGCAGTACTAGCTGGTGGCAGAATCAGAATTCAGACCCACGTTGCAGAGATGCTGCTGAAGTCATGAGTCACTCTGTATACTGTCTCCTACTCTGGGTTCCTTACTTGACTCTTTCAGTCTTTCGCTCGTGATCCATTTAGCCTTGCTTCTCTGTTAATAACTTGGCAACTTTGAGGTGTCTTTCCACAGACTGTCATTCACCACGTTCAGCATTTCTGTTTCCCTCAAGGTATTGCCTCAGGATTCTCTCAGTCAAGAAGGTTCACTCTGCCTCTGTTCCCACTTGCATGCGATTCTAGCCTGCTGCTTTTGTGCAAGGACATGGCTAGCACAGACGTTAATCTTGAAAGGTTTCTGTGTCTTGGTCAATATTTTCAGACCAGGGCCTAGTGAGGAATGATACTGTGAACTATAGCGTGTTAGCAGTTTGCAGTAACAGAGTTTACAGGGCATGTCAGTGCCTGAGAATGGGGTATGACGTGAAGTGAGAAAAGCAGAACATCAAGTGGTATGCACGAGCTGCTTCCAGTACAGAGCTGATTGGTATTGTTTATTGTATTCTTTGCCATGTGCTAAGTTGCTTAAGTTAATAGAACTACTAAATAACAGATTGACTTGGACAAGTGATGTAAAAATAATTGAAGGCAATATGAGCCAAGGATCAAAAGTGGGATTAAACTGAATACCTTTTTTGATCACATCTTATAGTTTATGACATGTATTTGCGCATATATATATATATATATATATATATATATATATGAGCTTCATAGCAACACTAGGAAATAAAGAAGAGCTATTATCTTCCCCAAGTACATCTTATACATCTTGCCCTCCTGGGTCTGTTTGTCTTTGATTCACCACCCTTCCTTGTGCTATTTTCTACGTTCCCAGACCAGTTGGCTTCTGGCTAGGTTCAGCTGATGGGAGATACTGGCTGGAGGA
This sequence comes from Mustela putorius furo, assembly GCF_011764305.1. NCBI lineage: Eukaryota > Metazoa > Chordata > Mammalia > Carnivora > Mustelidae > Mustela > Mustela putorius. Next base: position 30,568,151 of record NW_025422019.1, read on the forward strand.
AGAAAAAAGCCAGCGTGTTTCTTCCTGTTCTTTTCCACCTTGGACAGTCTCTCCCCTACTTGTCTGCTTCAGACAGGTCTCTGAATCGACAGCCTTCCCTTAAAGAGTGAGTGGACTGAGGGGTCATCTTGTTCTGTTCTCTCCAAGGAGATTTTGGAAGAGTCACATCGTGGGACCCTCAGTGGTCAACTTAACCTCTTTACAGCCTAAGGCTGATACCTGCCTCTCCCATTGTTCTGTTGGGAGGAGAGGGTGTAGGATGGTCCTGGCAGCCTGAGAATGACAGCCCCGAGAGCCATTGGGAGCCTGCCGCCATGGCAGTGGCTCTGTGTGTTTAGCTGTGTGTGTCTAGGATGAGCAGGCTTCAGCAGTGTCCATGAGGCCTGGGCTTTGGACAGGGGAGGCCCTGCTGGGAGACCAGCTGACGTCTGCCCCCAAGATCAGAGAGCAGGCTTGTATAGGTGAAGGTTTCAAGGCCCTGGCTTTGATTACATTTTAATGACCAGAGTCATAATTTATTCACAGAGCTCAAGCTGAGCACCCTGGAGTTAGCCAAACACAAGGCTTCCATTTTACCCTCAGGCCAGCCTGTGAAAAAGTATGAAATAGAAGGGAAATTTAGGGTTGGGCATCCTCATTAAAAATGAACATAAAGGATTTTTTGAGCATCCATAATAGCATGTATGGGGTCGCATTACTTATGAAGGCTTGGATGGTTCATGCGGACTGTGTCAGGAAGTTACATCTTTTTGGCTAGAGACCTAACCTCCTATGAACTTGTATTCTCAGACCTGCACAATACAAGGCAGGTAGGACGTAGCTGTCCCTGAATTCCTCTCCCACTTTGAGTTTTGGAACAATCCGTGTTTTACCTTTTCCTTTTTGAGAGACAGAATGAGAGAGAGAAAGAGAGAGATAGAGAGAGAAGTTGTGGGTTGTGATCTATTTTTACATAAAATGTGGAGAAGATGGAGTGAGGTCCTGATTCATTTTGTAAGAAAGAATGAAGAAGAATTTAATTTCCTCTTTACTCTGCTGCTAGATGCAAGCCATGATAGGGGGTGATTAACTTTTATGTTTCTGAAGCATTTTCACATGAAAGTCATTTTCAAAGAAACAGCAAGTAATCCTGGTAATTTAGGGTTTGTTTGAGGCACTTTCAAAGTCACCCCTGAGTTTTGGGGGGAGATTAAGACAACACCCATGGGGGTGAGACTCTGATGGATAACTGGCATCTGGTTGGGAATGATTGGTGTGTAAATTCACCTTGGACTCTCTGGCTGGAAGACAAAGCCCTAAGTGTGGCCAGTGTGGACTTTTGTCCTTCTTTGTCACTTTCTGTGTCCCTACTTAAAGATCAAAGGACAGCTCTGGAAGGAGAGCCTGAGGTGAATGGTGACAACAACTACTCAACATCAATTCAGCATCACAGTTTTCCATGATCTACCTCCGCTGAGGGCCCAATTCCCAGGTACTTAACAAGTTCTATGTAATTACGGAGTGAAAAAATGAACGAGCAGAGGAAAAGGGAATAGGAATGAAATACTTCCTAATAGCAGATAATCTAAAAGCCATTTCCTTGGACATTGCAAAGCATTATATGGTTTTTTTCTCTGTTGTAGATTTACTTCCTTAATTACCTTTTGCTTGAGTTAATACTGAAGTTCATGTTTTTTTGTTTTTTTTTGTGCTTTCACACTAATTATGTGAATTTACAAGCCTACAGGGTGCTGAATAGCAAGGAGGCATCAAGAGTAAATGAAAAATGTTCTAGTTATAATTCTTAAGTGGGCAAACCAGTGAAGTTTTCTCAACGCCAACATATGTCACCTACGTGTTTTCCAAGGGCTGCCCCTCCGAAGTGTCTGGACTCCAATGGAACTGCTTCATGTGTGTAGCTTGCACATTGTCAGTGTTTGGCCTGAGACACTTAATTTCAAATGTTTTCAAATGATTTTTTTAGACTCCTTTCTTCTCGAAACACCACAGTTCTGGAGATTCACCTTATTTGATGACAGTAGGTCTCATTCTCAAGCTTCCGTTCTCTTACGTGTGAAATGGAAATAAATGGATCACTGCGAGGACTAAAAGAGGTAATCCGCATAAAGAGATTTGGACAGTTCATGGCTCACTACAAATGCCCAACACTACTGGGAATCTTCCTTATAACAACCTTTCCCTGCTCGGAAGAATAAATTAGTATCCACTTTGGCTTCCCTATGAAGCTGAAAGTGGTGGAGATACCTTCATGGATAGTGAGCACCCAGGCTAGTGGTTTGCAAACTTTTCATCACTAAGGCACTCCCCATGCCTTGCAATACACTAAATGAACATATACACTAATACACAAACACACAAATACACTAAATTAACTATTTTAATTAAGTAGTTAAAAAATTAGACAGGCTTAACTGCCAATTGGAGCTTCTGATCGCCATAACATAATCACTGCTGTTATGGATTGATAGAATTCCAGCTTTTCAGCAAATTCATCTATACTTTCTTTTAGGCTTTAAAAGCTGTGACTTACTAGCTCACAGACCTTCATTTTTACCTCCTGTGGACTATAACCATATTTAAAGACCCTGATTTATCTGTTGGTTTATATTTCTCTGGGGCTGCATGTTGGGCAGAACAAGGGAGGGCAATCAGTAGTTCAACTACTCTCTTTAACAGATGGGCAAATAGGCCCAGAGTGGGCATGTGATCTCTAACGTTAGTTAGGGGTGGAATTTGAACTAGGACCAGATCTCCTAGTGCCAAGTGTTATGCCTTCCCAATGTACTACACACATACCTACATAAAGGGAAACTAAATCATCCTTTGATGTGTTGGCACATTTTTATCCAGAAGGAAGGGAACTAAGGTCCTTTGCTCATAAGGGAGGTAATAGCCAACAATTACTCAGTAGCTGCTAAGCATCATTCACAGCACTAAGTGCTTTGGAGGTATACTCTCATTAAATATTTCGAGCAACGCTATAAGGTAGGCACTATGGTTATCCCTATTTTATAGCTGGAAAAGTAAGGCTCAGAGAAGTTAAGAACTCAGATGGAAACTGGGAGCCAGGATGAGGTAGCCTTAACTCTATAATAGTCTAGGGCCTCCTCTTTGTCCACATCACTGAGCTGCCTCCACACATCTGATCCCTGTACCAGAGAGATGGAAGACAGTATTTGGTGTCTGTGGCTGCTTACCTCAGGAACTTGGGACAGGTATGTAAATGAGCACAAAACCATGGTTGCATAGTCTACATTCTCAGCTCAACCTATTTGTTTTGTAAGTGTAGTCTTGGCTTAATGGAAGCCCAGGGAAAATGTGGCTCCATCAGGGCAAATCATTCTATTTTCAGGAGCAGATAGCTGGCAAACTCAACCATTCAAGAAGCAGGAAGGGCAGATGGGAAGACTTAATTTGGGTCATCAAATGACCCAAAGAGCGGTCATAAGGTCTGTGTCCACTATGTTTCCTTTAGGAGAGTCCTTGTAATACTTCACTCTCTTCAGACACATTTTCCTTTGTGAATTGTTTTTGCAGGTTCTTTGTCCATTTTCCATTTTTGTGATTTTAAGTTGGTTGGCTGGATCTCTACATACCAGACTTATCGGTTCTTTGGCTGTCATAAATATACAGCTGTTTTTCTGTTGATTGCTTTATAATTCTATTCATTCTTTACATGTAAAATTGTTATAGTTTTACATATAAAATCAGCATTTTTCTTTATTATTTTTGCCTTGTATGATAGTATAATAGTAAGGGCCCTCCCATCCCAAGAATATATTAATATTCACATCTATTTCTTCTTTTGTTTTTATAGTGTCTTTTTTGTACTTTTGAAACTTGAATTAAATTGGAATTACGTTGGTGTTTGGTGTAGCATAGGGAGACTCCCTCATTCCCCCCAACTTTTTAGTCTTTTAACCTAACCACTTGGTGAAAATCCACCCCTTTTCCACTTACTTGAAATATCCTAATTTCTGATATTGACAAATTTCTTCTGTGAGTTCTGTGATATTTCATCGATACACTTTTGTATCAGTATTATAGTAGTTTTGATTATTATTTGATTATGAACTTCATTTACACTTATTCATGCAATACTGGACTCAGCTTCTAGTTTCCTGGCCCTTAGCAAATTCCAGATGGAACCACAAGGCTCTTAAAGGGAGCCTGGGGACAAGAGGAAGTGACTGTGGTCGGCCTGAGTGCGAGGTGGGAGGTAGAAAACACCACTAAGTAGTCTTGGAAATCTAATCAGTTATTTGGGAATATTTAATATAAGTCAAAATTCTTTAAAGATCTTGATAACCTCTGCGACTTTCCCTAAGGGACTGATATCCCTAAAGAACTCAAGTTATAAGAAATAAATATTCACATCTTCATTGCCGTGTTTCCATAGTGTAGTGGTTATCACGTCTGCGTCACACATCTCCATAGACTCAGAGCCAGTCTCTTGGACTGAACTGGGTCACAGTGAAGTATGGAGAAAACCCCGATGCTGCTCTGCCAACTGCCTGTCACGGAATAGATTTCAGCCCCTACTTACGATCTGTGCAAAATATAAAGAAATAAATATGAATTCAAATTTAAATCAGCTCACAAAATGCTCAAATCAATGATTTTGCCAGTGGGCATTTTTCTCTTCAGAAACTACTCGTGTGAACAGTCAAATTTTGTACAGATTAGACAATGCATAATGACTTACACCAGATTATTTTAACCTTGGGTGCAAGTGATACAGCCAGAGTCCTGGAAGAAACAACTCAGCCATGCTGTGTCCATAACAACTTTTTCTACCTTCTCTTAAAATTCTTCCTTCCGGGATGCCTGGGTGGCTCAGTGGGTTAAAGCCTCTGCCTTTGGCTCAGGTCATGATCACAGAGCCCTGTGTCGGGCCCTGTGTCGGGCTCTCTGCTCATCGGGGAGCTTGCTTCCCCCTCTCTCTGCCTGCCTCTCTGCCTACTTGTGATCTCTCTCTCTGTCAAATAAATAAATAATCTTTTAAAAAATTTTAAAAAAAAATTCTTCCTTCCTCTCCCTGCATCAGCGCAAAGTCTAAGAACGAGTAGCAACACCCAGTCAAGGGCTTGAGAGGTTCACACTCAGCTTGTATAATTTTGATTGCTCTGAGGATAATCTTCTGATAGTGCTGAGAGAACGGAAAACTTTCAGTTTCTGTGGAAGAGGAGAAGAGGAAGAGGCTGACCCTGGCTGGTTTTATAGTTCTAGTTTAAAATAAAGGAATATTTTTCATTCCATAAAATATGCAGATCTTTAGTGAAGAATTTGATGGATTTTGACAAGGATATATAGCCATGTAACCAACACCCAACTCAGGATATAGAACATTTCGTCACCTCAGAGAATCCCCTCATCATATGCAGTGACCTCTACCTCACTAGAGAGGCAATCACTCTGACTCTCTAACATCATAGATTAATTTTGCCAGTTTTTGTAATTCATGGAATTGGAATCATAGTATGTACTTTTTTGGGAGGACAGTCTGGCTTTTCTCAGTTCGCAAGATGTTTCTGATAGGCATCTGTGTGGCTGTGGGTGTCCATTTGTTCCTGTCTATCACTGAGTAGTATTTCGGTGTATGAATATGCCACCATTGGTTTATCCTTTCAGACGTTAGTGCAATTTTGAGTTGCTTCTAAGTTTGGCTGTTGCTAATCAGGCTGCTATGAATATCTTTATACATGTCTTTTTGTGAACATATATTTTCATTTCTCTTAAAAAACTGTCTGAGAATGGAATTTCTTGGTCAAATGGAAGATGTATTATTAACTTAACAAACTATTGTTGTGATTTCTCATAGTGGTTGTCCACTATGGACATCTTCATGTCTCAGAGGAAATGTGTGAGAGTTCATGTTATTGCATATCCTTCCCAGTATTCGGTATTATCAAATTTAATTTAATTTTAACCATTCTAATGGGTTTAAAGGAATGTCTCATGGGTCTTATTGTGCTTTCCTGATGACTGTTAATGACATTTTCAGGTGCTTATTGATTATTTTTATGTCTCTTTTTATGAAGTGATTGTTTGACTTTGGTCCATTTTGAAAAAACCCAGAGAGGGTACCTGGGTGGCTCAGTTGGTTAAGTGTCTGCCTTTGTCTCAGGTCATGGTCCTGGGGTCCTGGATCAAGCCCCACATTGGGGCTCCCTCTCCTAGCGTTCTCCTCACACACCTCCCATGCTCTCTCTTGCTATCTCTCTGAAATACATAAATAAAATCTTTTAAAAAATGGGTTATCATTGTTTTATTGAGTGCAAATATTTTCTTCCATTCTGAAACTTATTTTAAATTTTCATAATGGTTGTTTTAGGAGCAGAACTTAAAAATTTTGATGAAATTTAACTGATCAATCTCTTCTCGCTGCCATAGGTATTTTGTCTGTTTTTATTTTATTTTATTTTATGTATCCAATCTAAGAAATCTTTACCTACTTTAAGGTGGTGTAGATATTCTGCTATGTTTCTTCTAAAAGGTTTCAGTTTTAATTTTTACAATTAGTTATATGTTGCATCTCAGATAAATATATGGGCATGATAATTGTTAGGGTTACAGGTTTACTTTTTTTGCTCAGAGATAACTACTTCAAGGAGCATTTATTGAAAAGATTTTAATTTCCCTATTGAATTATTTTGTGCCTTTGTAAGAATTGACTACTAATGTGAGGAGATGTTTCTGAGATCTTTCTCCAGAATTCCATACTCAAGATATTCAAATACTTTACTTGACATTGGCATTTGAATGTCTAATAGAGATGTTAAATTCAACATATCCCCAAACTGAACTCCTTCTCCTCCATTCGGACCTGTTCTACATTAGCTTTCCCCATCTCAGTTTATTATAACTTCATTTTTTTAATCATGCAGGCCAAAAATCTTGGAGTCATTATGGATATTCTCTCTTGCAACTTACGCTTCCAAAGTGTGCAAGACGACTTCCAAACTACATCCAGAATCTTACCACTTCTTTATCTCCCATGGTGACAATACTGATCTCTGCTTCCACCCTTTCCCCCTAGGGTCGACTTTGAAAGAGTTGAAGTTTCAAGAAATTTCGAAACTTTGGTCTAATCACTCTTCTGCTCAAACACTCTAAGTGTTTTCCTTTTGTGCAGAAGATAAGGCACAGTCCTGAAAATGACCTTCCTATCCTCCAAACCCTTTCTAGCCTCATTTCCTATCACTTCCTTCTCCTCTTACTCATCAACAGCCCCCCTGCCCTACTGCTGTTCCTTGTCTATTGTCTACCTTGTCTACCTCACAGCCTTATAGTTGCTGTTCTGTCTGCCCAAAATGTGCTTTCCAAATAATTCTACATAGTTCCCTCCTGCAGGGCCTTCATGGCATTCACCAAATGGCACCTGACCAGTGAGAGCTCAGCTGACTATATATTTGAAAGCATAATCCCCCCAACACTTATTAATATATTCTTAATATCTTATCTAATAGTTACTTTGTGTATTGCCTGAATTTAGCTCCAACCAGAATGCAAACTTTATGAGAGCAGGGATTTTGTCTATTTTGTGTCCTGCTCTTTAATCAACATGTAAAGAGATTCTGGACCTTAGTAAATGCCCAATAGATATTTGATAAATGGAAAAATTAATTCCTTCCCTCCAGGGCTTACAAGATGTTTTAGGGGTATGAAAACAAAGACTCAGACTGAAACAAACATGGTATTATTTTGAGATGCTTAGTTCCTGTCAGAGTCCTTTTGGGATCTAATTTCTAAAAACATATGGCAACTGAAAATCTAGAGCTTAAAGTGCAAGTACAACATTCTTCCCACAGAGCTCCCTATGCTCTGTTCCTAGAACAGAACTTAACTCACTTTAGGAAATTAAGAAGATGGCGGAAATATATAGAGCACATTTTAGAAACATTTTCAATAAAGACAATAAAAAATTTGAGTTTAAACACAGAATTAGGTTTTAGTTACTTGCAAAATACACTATTATTTCCAAACGATGTTGCAAAAATGAGTTATTATATACGTTAACAATATATAGCTGCTAATATTAAAACACTCACTGGATGTCAGGCAATATGCTGAGGACTCTGCTTGAACAATCTCATTTAATCCTCACAAGAATATTGTAAGGCAGACTATGACTGTAAGCACGTGCATTTTGAGTTGAGGAACCTGAAGCTTAAAGAGGTTGAATAATTTGACAGCTATGCCCATACATCTCCTCAGGGGCATCACACTGAAAATAAACTTGTGCTGAATTCCCAATGCTGGTCACAGACTCCAGAGGCTCTTCAAACCTTCTGTTCCAGGTTTGAGTTTGGCCAGACCTACAGTGGTTAAGATGTAGTATTTGCTGACAAACCTCTGACTCCAATATTCCCTACCATAGAATATGTTGCATAATCATATGAATAGCAACTTTAGGATTGCCTTACTACCGTACAACTACTCCTAAAGGAAAATCCTCTTGGCACTTTGGAGCCCATAGGAACATTAACTTCTACTCATGGATCTCCAGATTCACGTCAAATTGAAAGAAAGATGCGTGAATTTTAAGAAAAAGAGAGGAAAGAATTCCTAAGACATGGGTCAAGCCTAGCTATGCTACCTTTAGGATTTATAATAACGAGCCCACCATTGCCATCCTCACCACGCATACACATAAGTGGAGGTAAGTTGCATGTAAGCCTAGAACAGTTCCTGCAGTTACACAAAGATGCGGGGCATCATGAAATTGAGCAGATGTGCCCTCTGTGAAAGGAGGAAGTAGTCTCATGTTCTGGCCTTCTTAAAAGCTGTTGGACCAGCCCTGGGAGTTTCAGTGCTATGATGCTCTATTTGGTGTCCTGACAGTATCATTTTCTGAACTTTGCCGTCTGAGTTACTTCACCCACAGGTACCAGAAGACCGCTCATCAGCATCTGTATGTCTACTTTCATGCGAGGAGACTAGCACTCTCTCTACTTGGTTCAGTGACTTCTGATGATCCCTAGTTACTTCTCAAAGTCCCAGAAATAGGCTTATGCTTTATTTTCCTAAGACCTCGTCTCTCTCTTTCTCTCATCCTTGTTCCAATAATTCTAACACTGGTTTAACACTTTTGCATCAGTTTTTTCCTCCGCCACCCCCTTTTCACTCCTCATCCCTTCTGGGCTTGTCAGGTCCTATGGCATCACAAATCCCATGGGTTTTCTTAGGCCTTCTTCAGGCCACCAGGTATCTGGTCCTGAGGTCTTGCTATCCACCAACAGGTCATCCCATCGCCCACACATTCAGTTATGAAATGTGAGTGGGATGGCAGAAGCCACACAGCTGTACCACAGAGCTGGGACCCAGGCTACGTGGCACAGGCTCCAGGGGAGACCAATGAAAGAAATGACCTTCCTGGGGTGGCAGTCTTGCTGGAGAATAGTGAGAAAGGTCTTTGATGGAGGCAGAGCTCAATTTCAGAGAAACCTGGCAATTAGACTGAGGAATTTTCTATCTGATAGAATAGACAATGCTCAGAAATGCCTATGCAAGGGGGTAAAAGGATGAAAGCAAAGCTTTAAAGAAGAGTAGCCTGGCTATTATGGTGTATCAGATGCATTGAAGACAGAGAAAGTGCATTTAGAAAGGGTTTAGAGCAAGAAAAAAAATGAAAAGCCATGGACTGGGTTTATAAGAATGGACAGAGAGAGGCAAAACCAAGGAATTCTTTGAAGGAAGAACAAAGGAGAGATGATGACAGACAGCATTTATATTCACAATGTTAAACAGCTGGGAGAAAATGGAGGCATGGGGTCGAAAATCCAGATGTTTTCAAATACATGTCCCGTTATTTAATGTCAGGTGAGCCACACATCTAAATTGTAAAAAGATTTTTTGCATTCTGATGGTCGCTGACTATTTCATAGACACCAACATCCTACGTACACTCGAAGTCAACAGTGGTCAAGAACAAGGGAATAAATTTTGATGAGATTTGGGAGCTGGTTAGAGATGATACTAAATCACAAGGTGATAGTTTAGACAGAGGTGTAAACAAACTTTAAGAATTAAAGATAGAAAATGACTTTATAAAGTCTTTCTATCACGAACCCTCATGGATTGACTTACTTGCCTCCACTCGCCTGGGAACAACATATAAAAGGACACTAACAAAGAATGTGAATTTTATTTTATTATTTCGACTGGCAGAGAAAGTGTGTTGGTAGGTCTTAGTCTTCTGTTTGAAAAGGTAGAATTTATTGAGAGACAGAATGATATGGTGTATCGTAGATAAAATAGCTATTTTTGAAATCAGGCCGACTTGGGTATTAATTCCGCTGTTTAGCAATTACATAGTTTGGGCAAAGTCACTCCACCTGTGAGATGATTGAATTCTTAATCCAAAATCGGGATAATAGTACATAATTCATGAGACTGTTTGCAACACTTAAATGAGTTAATGTGGTAATAATGATAGCTGCCTGATAGGCACTCAGGAAATGTTAGGTTCCTTCCTTAAAAAACTTCAATGTGGGCCCATTGGCTTTGCCAAGGACTAGACAGTTGACGTTGATGAAACCTTAGAGAAGTAGTGCAGAATTTATTGGGGCTGGAAAAATGTATGTGTAACCAATGTTTCCTGACCCTTACCAAATTGCTCTAGGGTGTTGACTCTAGTAGACAAGCAAGGACAAAGAGATAGTGTGTAAAGTCATCCTATACTCTTCAAGAAAAGTGAGAAACTAATCAAAGAAGTCAGCCAAAGGAATAAATTATAATTCCATCCCAAGTTTGAGCAGATTTATTAACATTTCTGAAGGAAAGTAATTGTATCAGTGAGTACATGGAAGGGTCAACAACACAAAGATGAAGAAGGGACCAAATCATAGTAATGGGGCAATAAATCCAGAGCTGCTGAGGAAGCCAAAAACTAAAATATAAAAATCAACAAAAGTAATATGTCTGCCTTTGTTTTTGGAGACAGACGTTATTGTGGATAGATGGCAGATCCTTAACACAATGTGAATAATTGTGTCTTTTGCAGCACAGGAAATGCTGATTTAGTATTTGAGAGATTTTTATTAAGAAATTTAATCTCAGTTTGGTGGAAAACAAGGACAAGTGATTAATAATCAAACTGAAGGATGAAAAAGGAACAAAGCAAGTTTGAATAAAGGAAGAAAAATGAGGCAGAAACTTATTTAAGGAAGCTAGACTAAATTACGTCCTTCAAGCCTGCATAAGTAGCTCCAAACAAGAATAGCAATTAGTGAGGTAATGGTCTAGTATTTAGAAAACCAATAACTGTTTTTCTGTGTGTTTTCTGAGTGTAGACATACCCGCACCATGATACAAAATAGTTAGCTGTTACAACCTAATGATTTTTACCTCACAATGAGGACAAAAGCCAAATAGTTTGTGAATATATATATATGTATATATATATATATATATATATACATATATATGTATATATATATATATATATATAGTTTGTATCATCTAGTTTGTTCATGAATCCAGTTGAAGAGAAAGGAAGGAAGGAAGAATATCAAATGACTATGGAGATTTGTGGAAAACTAAAGAAACAGCACATAAAAGGAACAGTGGAGACCGTAAAGAGATTTAAGAGGGAGCAATTCTTTGAAGACATTTTAAGACTGAGATGAGAATCTCTGACCTCATACAGATGGAGGGAGGAAGCCAGGATCACCCTTTGAGAATGGCAAATGAGGGCTAAGGAATGGAAGGGGATGATTTTTGAAGACTCTTTTATAGAAAATTGTCCAATTATGTGTTCCTTGAGAGTAGAAATCATGTCTCTTTAATATGCATCAGAGATGCGTTTGGGGTACTCATTTGGTGCTTTTTGAATGATCCTAATTACAGAAATTGAAACCTGAAAAGAGATGGTATGGATTTGGAACAATCCCAGTTCTCTATTTAAAATAATGCCCTTTAGGATGCCAATGACAAAATCAGGCCAAGTCTGAGGAACTCAACTCTCATATTCCAGAGCCTTGCCCCATGCTATTGATCCATTTTTCTTTCTACTTTTTGTCCACTTGAGACTAAAAATTAAGAAGAGCACTATGCAGTAAAATAGCTGTGGATTTGCCCACAGATACAGTGTTCTATCTGACAGATTTTATTCTTAGAATTTCAATGTGGGATTAGTAGGGGAAGAGATCTGGAAAATACTAAGGAGTTCATCGTAAATGGACTTAGTGAATATTGAATGAATGGCCTGCCATATCTGGCTTAGTGCAGGCACACACGCCTACCTCCGGTGCCTTCCCACTCTCCTGCCACCTCCTATCTGGTCTTCTTCTGCAGCTTGGCGGACTGCCGCATGGGCAGGTAGGAAGTGGGGCAGCCCCAGGTACGCCCTTCTCAGGCAAGGGAGAATTGACTTTTACAATCAGAGTCCATTTCTAGCTCACAAAGTTTATGGATATTAACTTAGCTTGAGACCAAACCCTACAAAGAACTGAGCTGAAATCATCTCGTAAATCCTTTAAGGTAAGTTAGGAAGCCAGGTCTGAAAAGGTTTCATGAGGAGCGATAAAACACAGGTGCCTGCCTTGCATACCCCTAAGGAAAGACCGTGGAAGATGTGGCGTGAGAATCGAATGTTGTGGGCACCTAGAGGGTCACAGCAACAACCACCCCCCTCACCCCCGACTCTGCGGTCATTGTTGTTTCTAATGGCTTGTTTATGGCAGTCCGAGTTCCTTATCATTAGGTACAGAAACTCGCAGACGCCTTCTTCTCAGTGAAGAAACAAACTTCCTTGCTACAATGCGGTAGTTTTGCCTGTCATCAGGTTACCAAAACCAGTCATTATTTTCAGGGACTGCTGAAATTATTGAGGAATCCCCTGTCCCTGGGCAGATAGACCTGAAGTTTTCAGCTGACCTTCACTGCTTCTGCCATTAGAGCAGTAAATCTCCCTTGAAGGCAGACAGCACTTGGGTAATTTTAGAGAGGGCAAAGGAGCAGAATTATAGGTTGTCTGGGAAGGGTTGAAAGATTAGACCTCTAGAGGGAAAAAAATAAAATGAATCATCTTGAAGGGCAACTACTACTTAGGGTCAGAGTTTAAATGTCTGTAACCAGTGTTTTAGTTTGACTTGCTGCTGGGATAATTAATGCACTCAGTTCTCGAAACAATTGAAAATAAAGCATCGCATTTAGAATAGATGAATTGATTTCATTGAACAAAAGGGACATTCATTAGAACAAATATACCTGCTTATCAGTCATTGAAAATATGAAGAGACAAATATAAATGATCGAACTTTGCTATTCTGAAATTGGCAATTTTTTTTTAAACTATAAAAAGAAACGATGGATTTCTTTACAATAGGAATGGCGAAATAATATTGGGATACATCTTCAGCTTCTTTCAATGCGTCTCTCCGCATGTAGTTTAATTTGTATACTTTTTAAAGCTTTGATGAAAAGAGCCTCGGATTTTGAAAAGAATTAGAGGCATCTGGGCGCCTGGGTGGCTCAGTGGGTTAAGCCGCTGCCTTCGGCTCAGGTCATGATCTCAGGGTCCTGGGATCGAGTCCCGCATCGGGCTCTCTGCTCAGCAGGGAGCCTGCTTCCCTCTCTCTCTCTCTGCCTGCCTCTCTGCCTACTTGTGATCTCTGTCAAATAAATAAATAAAATCTTAAAAAAACTTTCTAAAAAAAAAAAAAAAAAAAAAAAAGAATTAGAGGCATCTGATCCTGTTGTCTAGGGAGGTGGTTACAGACACCAAGCTTGAGGCAACTTATTGTAAATGTATGTCAGGTACTGGCTCGTGTACACATAGTTTAACCAACCAAGATGGAGCCTTAAAATCAAGCTTCTTCTTAATAGCAAGAAGCCTGGCATTGCATGTTTAACAGTTTACTTTGACAGACTTTAAATATTTCTTAAATTAAAAAGATAATATGATGCCTGTTAACTGGAGAGCAAGAATGCAAAATATTTGTTATCTCAGAAAAAACAAATTTTTCTGTAGTCTGCCAACAATATGGGTATTTGGATCCTAGTGTTATCTCTGAGTCTGACTGAGTGATACTGGGAAGACAGATTTAACATTCCACCCTTGAGAATGGGAAATTTTGAATCTTCCAGATATTCCATCCAGTATTCTCTAAGCATTTTAAATCGGTTTGATAATATATACATATGAAGTCTGAAATAGAAATCCATGACCAAGGAAGGTACTGGTAAGTCCCAGAGAGACTCACAAATATTGGTTGTCATTTTCAGGTGTTTGCTGAGAATCCATTTGATGACACAGTGTGAGTCATTGTGAGTGGCTGATCCCCAACTCTGCTGTTGACAAAGATGTACCGTGGCACCTGGGATAGTTGGCTCTACCAGTTCTCTGATGTGGGGCAAATAGCTCTTCAACTCTGCCTTAGTTTCCCCATCGTTCAACTTCTCAGAACAGTTATATTTTTCAGTGTCATGTGGGAAAGTGCAGTGAGAATGAAATCTCTTGTTATAAAGGCTTTCTCGGGGACTGTCACTCCCTGTAAGCCAGAATAGCAGAGGAATGTTTGGCTTTGGTCATAGTCAAACTAGCTGCTGCTTTATCAACCCTGGGTTCTAATGAGTTCCCTCTGGGCCCTAAGAAGGGACCCAGATGTCTGGTCTGTCACCACCAAGATCTGGCAGATGGAATCAGAAGCAATTATGCAGATAAAGCTAAAGATAATAAATACAACAAACAAAAAACCCCCATTCCTCATTTTTACCAGTTAATTTCATCAGTTGGCTTGAAAAGAAATATTGAAAAGTTTTTTCCTCCACTCTTGCTCTATTGCTTCAGTTCTTTCTTTCTTTCCTATTTCTTAACAATTTTCACAGAAATAAGCTATGGGGAGTGCCCGTCTTTTAAGGGTCAGTAGCCGAAGTAGAGTTTTACAGAGGCTGCCGAGCAGAGCTGTCATTCCCTGTGTAGAAGACCCATCTCTAGGGAAAGACGTGGCCAGCACAGTGATCCAAACCCAGCTATCATGAAATGCCTGGACGATGATGCCGGTCTCAGTCCATCCACAGACTAACTCATTGCTTGAATGTATGTGTCCGATTGGCAGCAGTGAAATTTCATCGTCTGGGACTCCATGTGTGTTTCTTGTTCCATTTCAAATCTTTCTTCATCTTGTTATTGTAATAACCTTCCAAAGAGATTGTACCTTTCGAGGGAGGAGTCAAGATGGCGGAGAAGTAGCAAGCTGAGACTGCTTCAGCTAGCCGGAGATCAGCTAGATAGCTTATCTAAAGATTGCAAACACCTGAAAATCCATCGGCAGATCGAAGAGAAGAAGAACAGCAATTCTGGAAACAGAAAATCAGCCACTTTCTGAAAGGTAGGACCGGCGGAGAAGTGAATCCAAAGCGACGGGAAGATAGACCCCGGGGGGAGGGGCCGGCTCCCGGCAAGCGGCGGAGCAACCGCGCACAAAATCAGGACTTTTAAAAGTCTGTTCCGCTGAGGGACATCGCTCCAGAGGCTAAACCGGGGCGAAGCCCACGCGGGGTCAGCGTGGCCTCAGGTCCCGCAGGGTCACAGAAGGATCGGGGGTGTCTGAGTGTCGCAGAGCTTGCGGGTATTGGAACGGGAAAGCCGGCTACAGAGACAGAGCCGACAGTAAGCTCGCAGCTCCGTGTTACCTTGAACCGGTCGCAGGCTCGGTGAGCTCGGAGCGCGCGGCCGGAGGTCAGGCAGACGGGAGTAACTGGGCGCTGTTCTCTGAGGGCGCACTGAGGAGTGGGGCCCTGGGCTCTCGGCTCCTCCGGGCCGGAGACCAGGAGGCCGCCATTTGTATTCCCGTCCTCTGGAACTCTACGGAAAGCGCTCAGGGAACAAAAGCTCCTGAAAGCAAACCCGAGCGGATTACTCACCCCGGCCCCGGGTAAGGGCGGTGTAATTCCGCCTGGGGCAAAGACACTTGAGAATCACTACAACAGGCCCCTCCCCCAGAAGATCAACAAGAAATCCAGCCGAGACCAAGTTCACCTACCAAGGAGTGCGGTTTCAATACCAAGGAGAGCAGCAGAATTCCAGAGGAGGAGAAAGCCAAGCACGGAACTCATGGCTTTTTTCCTGTGATTTTTTTTTAGTCTTGCAGTTAATTTAATTTTTTCTTTTTCATTTTTTTTTTTTTTTTTTCTCGCCTTCGGGTAAATTTTTTTTTTTTTTTAACTGTTACCTTTTTCTTTTTTTTTTTTAACGATTTTTTACTAGTTTATCTAATATATATATATATTTTTTTTACATTTTTCTTAGGTGTTTTCTTTTTTTAAAATTCTTTTCTTTTTCTTTTCTTTTTTTTTTTTTTTTTTTTTTTTTTTCTTTTTTTTCTCTCTCCTTTTTGAACCTCTTTTTATCCCCTTTCTCCCCACTCACGATTTTGGATCTCTTCTAATTTGGTTAAAGCATATTTTCCTGGGGTTGTTGCCACCCTTTTAGTATTTTACTTGCCCCTTCATTTACTCTTATCTGGACAAAATGACAAGACGTAAAAATTCAACACAAAAAAAAGAACAAGAGGCAGTACCGAAGGCTAGGGACCTAATCAATACAGACATCGGTAATATGTCAGATCTAGAGTTCAGAATGACAATTCTCAAGGTTCTAGCCGGGCTCGAAAAAGGCATGGAAGATATTAGAGAAACCCTCTCGAGAGATATAAAAGCCCTCTCTGGAGAAATAAAAGAACTAAAATCTAACCAAGTTGAAATCAAAAAAGCTATTAATGAGGTGCAATCAAAAATGGAGGCTCTCACTGCTAGGATAAATGAGGCAGAAGAAAGAATTAGTGATATAGAAGACCAAATGACAGAGAATAAAGAAGCTGATCAAAAGAGGGACAAACAGCTACTGGACCACGAGGGGAGAATTCGAGAGATAAGTGACACCATAAGACGAAACAACATTAGAATAATTGGGATTCCAGAAGAAGAAGAAAGTGAGAGGGGAGCAGAAGGTATACTGGAGAGAATTATTGGGGAGAATTTCCCCAATATGGCAAAGGGAACGAGCATCAAAATTCAGGAGGTTCAGAGAATGCCCCTCAAAATCAATAAGAATAGGCCCACACCCCGTCACCTAATAGTAAAATTTACAAGTCTCAATGACAAAGAGAAAATCCTGAAAGCAGCCCGGGAAAAGAAGTCTGTAACATACAATGGTAAAAATATTAGATTGGCAGCTGACTTATCCACAGAGACCTGGCAGGCCAGAAAGAACTGGCATGATATTTTCAGAGCACTAAACGAGAAAAACATGCAGCCAAGAATACTATATCCAGCTAGGCTATCACTGAAAATAGAAGGAGAGATTAAAAGCTTCCAGGACAAACAAAGAGATTGTACCTTTCAACAATCTAATAGTTAGATCTCCAGCTCTGAGTGATGTGTGATCGACTTGCAAATTAGGTTTGTTTGAAGCTTGCAGAGTTAAGCTCTCTACGCTCATTAGAGCTAATTGTACACTGATACCTCACGTGTGTGGTGCCTGCAGCCCGTGCCAGGCATGGCACATTATTTAAATCCTTTGATAACATGATTATTGAGGATTAAAAAGTAATTAAAATGACAGCCCATGACAATCAGTTCATCGACAACACCGAAGGAACCCTGCCTTCTTATAGGAACAGAACTGTGCAGCAAGAGCCTGCAACCACCTGATGTTAGGAATTTGCTGGAATGGCTAAACCCCTTTCCTTCCCAGAGCAGGGGGTAATGTCATTTGGCTGCAAGTGGATCTTTAATTATGGCGAGACTGCTCAGTGCACCCCAACGGCCTTAACTGCTTGCTCTTTCCCATTAATTTAAAAGTTGTAACCCAAGTCTGGAGCTGCTTCAGTGTGACCCTGAGGTTACCTGAGTTTTCTATTTGTGTTTAAGTAAATAATTGGGTTCAGTAATTTCCCTCTGGAACTCTTAGAGTATAGCAATTACATGAAATTTGCTTGACTCTTTCATGCATGCCAAGAGAGAGAAATAAATGCATAAGGCATTTGGAATGATAATTTCAAAGATATGCCTGAGCCTGTCAATAGCTCTGTGTTCCCTCTCTGGCTCATCAATATTCTCATTGTGACTCCTAACTGCACAAACTCAAGGAGATAAGGCAAATGGAGGGTATATTCTTTTAAGCCACAGAGAAAAGATGCTTTCTATTCTCTCCCACTAAGCTAAAATAATATATTTGCTCCAAGTGGAAAAGCTAAGCCTTAGGGCAATGTTTTCTTGTTTGACATTTTTTTTTTTTTTGGCTGAGAAAAACATATTGATATTTCTAAAGTAAACTATGCTGTATTTGGCTAGGAGACAGGCTGGTTTGGGAAATGAGTTAAATAAGTGTTATGTCTGAGTACCCATTTGGTAGTGTTTCACATTCTCAACGGCTCTTAAGGAAAGACAATAACACAATCAATAATGATGTACTGTTTGGTTTTTCCAAAAACCAAACCCTTTGAAGCGAATGCACAGTTTTCTGAGAAATCAATGGACATTAATTTTGCAGAACCACAAGTCAGATTTTGAATAAGTGGAGAGACATATCTTGACATATCAACTTCACAGAAATTAGGTAATGTTTAATTATGTAGCTTATTTTGTTCAGTATCTTGTAGAAATTCTAGAAAGTCTTGTATTCCAAAATACAAATTGTACTACAGAGTTTTATGATGACTAAGCCATAAATTGATGGTATAAACTCTAAAAACTTAGAAAATGACAAAACATGATAAAATGGATAAAATAGGCAAGAAAGCAGAAAAGCTCCAAATGTGCTAAAAAAAAAAAACGCAAACCAACAAAACTTGTCAAATCTTCACTATGCAACTTAGTAACTATCAGACATTGAGCAAGTTCCTTAATATCCCTGAACTTCAATTTCTTCATTTATGAAACAGCGATCCCAATATTTTACTCAGGTCACTGGGTTACTGTGAAGACAAACTATTTTATGATAGTGTGTTATAAACTATTATGTGCAAAGCAAATATTATTGTAATAGTAGTTAATATCACATGGCCACATTTCATTCAGGTCGTAACCTTAGAGTAGTAAAGAGGTTAGTAATGTCTTTCTTGCTATATTAACTTGATCTGTGATTTCTGCTAAATCCCTTCTGATTCTTAGTTGCCTGTGAAGCTTGAGGAAGACAGGGGGTCAGGGCTAGGGAGGTGTTCTTTAGGAAAAATTTACTAGATGAAAGTGAGGAGGGGAGATTCAGCCAGGATGCGGTTTCTGGTAGAGTTGAGCCTTGGCCTCATGTCTCTGGTGTAAACCATTACACCATGGGGGAGGGGTTTGGGGAGGTGTGAGAAGGGGCAGCTGGGGGCCCTTAGTAGACAACAACCACTTAAAGCAGCTGTGGTGGAATGTACCAGCCTGGTTAGGGTATCGAGGTGAGGCACCAAATAGTACTTATGACAACTGGCCACACAGTTTCTTAATGAAAAGCTTTTTTTCTCTAACAGAAAGTCAAGTAAATGTCCATTATGAATAAATTCTTCCCTGAAAGTGACTTTCTTGCTTTCTGTCTCATGTTTTTCAAACCGCTATAGACTTTGCCTTAAAACCTGATAAGTATGTGTATCTTCCTCAAACACATCTACCCATGGCCATTTCAGTATCATCTCGCCTTAAGGGGTAGAGGCTAAGAAAAGTCTATGCTGCAAGGAAAATGCTAAGTTGATTTAAGTGGCTTTGACAACTAAGATATTGCTTCTCCTTTTTCACGTTATCTTCCCATTACCCATTTTTCCATAAATATCAGATTTACTCTCCGATTGACTGCCCAGGGCCCGCAGGGTGAAAGCTGTCATCAAAAACTAGGTATTAGACATTTAATTATGTAGATTTCAGATCAAAATATGTAATTGATAGTCAAGAAAAACTTAGAGTGGACTCTCGGAAAGAGAGCCTTTCACTCCCTAAAAAATGTCTAGAAACAAAGATTCCCGAAGCTAACTACTTTTGTTTGAGACATGCTGTACATTTTAATCCTCATCTGGGAACTTCATTATAAACACGTTATACTTAGTCAGCTTTTCGTTTACTGTTTATTGTCTGCTCTCCATTTGATTGCACATAATCTAAGTGTAGGTATTTGTCCTGTTCACCATTGTATCCCCAACACCCAGCCTGGTACCTGGCCCATCATAGCTCTCAACAATTATTTATTGAAAAACACAACAGACCTTGGTATACTGAAGCTTTGAAAACGTTTGGAGAGTGAAGCTGGTTTAAATGTGTTAATCCTGTGTTTCCCAAGTCAATTTATGCACAGACCTCCCCCACCACACATACACAGAGCCCCCATATGGACTACATTTGGGAACAAGTATCTTGATAAGACCAAGAAAAGACAACTCAGTGGAAGTTGGTTTTTGGTCTAGATCTAGATGGTGATTGTGCTGGTCATTCACTTTTTGTCCTTCTCCAAATCCCTTTTCCACCCTCCTCTACCCTGACCCTTATAGGCTACACCCTATGGGCTCTATTGACCTCTGGTTTCTGGTTGGATTTGGCCAATGGGGAGGCAATGTAAGAGATCAAAGGACAGGAAGAGGAGGAGGTCAGAGTTTGCTCACCCCACTCCCTCTACTTTTGCATTGTGGTTCTGTCTGGGCTACATTCCTCCTCGATGACTGTTCCTTTCCTGTGGATACCTTTCCATTCTTGCAGCTTGCCCCGGCTCCAATACTATGTTCCCTCCCTCCTCTCAGGTGTCAGGGTGGTAATGACTTCCCCTGGTGCTGTCCTTAGAGCCCTCGACTTTGCCTGTAGGTTTCCTTAATCACACTCCAACATCTATAAAGAGTCCTTTCACTGTAAACTCTCCAGAATCTACCCAGAGCATGCCTTCTCTTTTCTGTGAGCCCCCGACTGCTATAGTGACAACCTTTTGAATCTGCAATGGACTGCCAAGAGGAAATTAAACACCGTCTTGGCGGAGGCAGAGTTTCACTTTGTGGTTTTGTTATTTTGATTGAAGTTTTACAAATTCTCAGAATTTCATCCACACCTGAGCAGGTTAGTACAAAAATAAATCCCAGAAACAAAGTAAAGTACTCTTATGAGTTATCCATCTTTCTAGTTCACAGTTGATATGTGAACTATGTACTCGGTGGTTTTAATCTATTCCTTACCCAGATTCTGAGCTTCAAAGAGAATAGGACCTTATTCCTTGGGGCCATCACTTCTCAGTTTTAATATAGTTTGGGACACTGTAGGCACTCGCTGCACATTAATTTAATTCATATATTCATTTAGATGATGGTCACAGCTGCCGAGAGTAGACAAAGTAGAGGCTTTACCCATTAGCTTCAGACTAAAGGAGAACATTTAGCAGCACTGTGAGCAAAGGGAAAATGGGACACATTTGTGAAAAGAAGGCACCAAATTCCCAGGTGTGATGTTTAGTATCTTTTTATGTGGTACGAGGACTGGACCAATATACTTAATTTTTATTATAACAGACTTGGTGATAATTAGGATCTGTCCAGTGGGAGTAGATAATGAGAGTGTCTTTTGAGCCTAAGAACATATGCTCTGTAAGTTAGGGGTGATTATGTCACTGCATGGACTAACTAGCTTTTTCTAACTAGCTTTAGTAGATGTATTTGCCTTGGAAATCAATGGATCTGGGATACAGCATATAAAAAAACAATGTTGCAAAATAAAGTTCCCTAAGAGGTATGGAGAGAAAATTTCCTGTTCTGGCGTTGGGACTATAGCTGTCCCCACTGAATCTTGTAAGCAATAGAAGAAGGTTATGATTAGGGGAGCACCAGTCATAGATATGTCCTTCCAAACAAGAACCCAGGCTGGCCAGGTAGTAACTTACTGTTTAGTACTTTAGGAAGCCTCCAACAGCATCAATATAAATACATTACAGTAGATTAGAGTCAGTCTTATCAAAGATTTTGAGAGGAATAAACCCAATATAACCACTGCTTCTGTTTTGAATTATTACACTCATTCTTTTTTCTTAGGCCTTAGCCCAGTTCTTCCTGGCATAGTTTCCATCACTTTGGACATTATTTTGCAGGACAAAGTTGTTGCTTTCTAGTTGTGTGGGTCCTTAATATGGGTTGTGTGTTTCCCTTTTATGAAACTGATTCATAGGATTTCAGGCTAAACCTGTTTGGGCAGCTAAATTGTAATAAAAATAATGATAACCCAGTTCTCCTGTTCTTACTTATAATTGCTTATTTTAATAATCACTTGTTTATATGCTTATCTCCTTTTCAAGGTATTAGTTTCTTGAAAGCCTGTCTCTTTAGTCTTTTTCTTGTCCTAAAGCTGGCTCTTTCCAGGACCACTGATATTAGAAATGGCCAATTCTTCCCAAGGAAAGCCCTTATCCTGGTTTTTTATCTTCACCAAATAATATCAGAGCCCACAACTATATTCACCAAAGTCTGAGGTATTAAGTCTTAGCATCATGTATAGAACAACGACAGTCAAAATTAAGCTTTATTCAGCCTGGTTCAGAGGTGACCACCATTACTCCTTCCAAGTGAGATTAGGATCTAGACATGTACCATCCTCATCTCACATTCGCAGGTCTTAGGCCCATATCTCTTTGGTGTTCTCTGATTCCAACAGAGGTAACATTTTATAGTTTAGCAACATATAGTCAGAGACTCTCAAAACCCTTATTTCTAATAATGGTATCCATCATTTGCATGAATTAATGATCAATTCTGATATGATACTAATCATGCCAGTAGTCTAGTCATTAGAGAAAAGAGTTAGTAGAGTTCCTGATGCTGACATCTTGAGAGGATAGGGTTACTGCTATAATAGGAGGGCAGGGAGAAGTATATTTGAAACATGAGAGATTGACTGGAGAATCTCTTTGTTGCCCTCCAGCACTTGTGACTCGATGAAAGGATGTTCCCTGCCATATTCCTAGGCACTCAGCATTCCCTTAAAATCTTGTAGCTTTCTACTGCAAGATCTGCTGGTTTTTGCTGAGGGTTTTCCTTGGTGAAAACATTCTTGGTCCATACATGGGGCTGGCCAAAATGCCAGAGAGTCAGTGCTCCTGGAGACAGATCTCAAGCCATGATGGATGGGGTCTGGAGGATAAATACTCCAGCTTTCTCTCCAACAGAAAACAAACACTGCTTTTGACAGGCAACTGCTGTAAAAATTTAGAGTGGGAATGACCAAAGTGGGATGGATGGAAAAGGCTTCAAGGAAGAGGTTGGAATTTAACCTCCTGAAAGAAAGATTGGATTTTGAGAAGTGGCAAAGAGAAGGGAAAGGATTAAATAGCAGGAATGGCCCGGGCAAAAGTCAAAAAGAATACAGTAGCTTTATTTTATTCCAAGTAGGTAAAACAAGTACTTCCTATCCTCCCTTATGTGCTAGGTTCTTTATCTACTCTATTTGAGGAGAAGTAAATTTATTTGATTGAAATAGAGTATTTGAGTCAAGGAGCATTCAAAACGGTATTAGGAATAGGGCCTGGAAATGCGAATTCCTGCAACAAGAGTTTGAGGTATATTGGTGGGGTTTGGGTAGTGGGAATGAAACACACACCATTTTAGGAGCTAATTAGGTAGCATAAGGAACGAAGACTGGAGTAAAACTATATTGGATGGTACAAGACCAAAGGATCCTTGCAATAGGCCAGATAAGGTATGACAGGACTTAGCCTCACTAGGGTAAATGCTGTGTGGAATGGGTAGGAATGGTAGAACATGAGACTGTCAAGGCTATGCATTAGAGAAGAGGAAGGAATCAAGGTTGACCTCAAGGTTTCCTACCTGGTGTTAGAGAAAGTGGGGAGACAACAAATGATGGAGAAGGGATAGTCTGGACAGTGGAATAAATGATTAACTTGCTTTACCATGCTCCTCTTCCTTTTTCTGCAAACGCCCATGGTTAGGAGCATCTGAAACCTAATATTAAATTCAATCTCTGTGGACTGGAATCACTAAGGGAAGAAATGTTGAACCAGATTCTAAGCCTTTTGTGTTCTTCACGTATCATAGTATTCAGTAGAACAGGAGCTGTGCTAATTCCCGTTCCAATTTGCTGTCCTCATGGAGAATTTTACTTTCACAACACCAGGGATTGTAGACCTCCTAAATTTGGAATTTCCCAACTCCCAGTAGGATAAGTGATACTTTTAATATTTCTTAAATATAGTGTCTGGGTATTTAATTATATTATGCAAAATTAGTAAACAGCTATTTCAAGATAGCATTGATTAAAATGAATTGGCAAGGTATGGTATTTATTAGTATTTTGTTTTCAGAACCAAGTGATATAGCGTCCTAGCTCTTGAAGTTGAAAGATGAGTGGCACCTAGAAAATGATGTAACAGGGATGGTGGCTGGTGTTTAAATTTCAATAAAATAATTGTTTTGATGATTTGTAATGGAACTGATTAGTTCCTTGAGGGGCAGACTGACATGAAGACACCTGTACTCTTACCTTTCTTCTTTCTGTCCTTCACATAGCCCCATGGGCATTCCTTACCTCTTCTAGACTTTTGCTCTTTTTCACATGGCTAGATGACATGTTAGATAAAGAGCTAATGACCTGGGAAAAATCCCAGCCCCGTGGATGCTATAGATGAAGGTGGCTGGAGAAAAGGTACTGCAGAATTGTGGAGGAAAGAGGAGTGAAAGTGCTGAAAATAAGATACATCTTTCTGTGGCTCCTCCAGCTAAAGCCATAGTGATCACCCTTCTGTCACATGATTATGGGAAACACAGTTTCATGGCTACCTGTGCTTTAGGGAATTCAACACATGTTACCATGTTATATTGTGTGGGTTTCTTTGTGAAAATAAGATGTC
Organism: Mustela putorius furo; assembly: GCF_011764305.1. NCBI lineage: Eukaryota > Metazoa > Chordata > Mammalia > Carnivora > Mustelidae > Mustela > Mustela putorius. The sequence continues at coordinate 30,592,956 of NW_025422019.1, forward strand.
AGTTGCAATATATTCTAAAATCTTTCTCTCGTTCTTTGTATGGCCCTCTGTATTGGCATGCCCGTTCTTATTTTTAAAGGGATTCAGAAGTGAAGACACTTATATGCTTCTACTAGACGGTTTATGGTTTATGAAATCTGCCTTGATTCCAGATATTAATCTGTATAATAGGATTCCACAGCCAGGTTGTCATTCCAGAGATCAGTTTTGATGGACCTAATCAGTTTGATCAATTGGACCACATCAAAAACTTTTGGTAAGATTTCTTCAGACTGTATCAAGATCATTACCAACATATAGATTGATATTTTTTTCTGTCTTTAGCCATGCTGGGTATTGCATGCAAAACACTGTATTAGTTTCAGCATATATAGATCCCACTGGTAGCCTACTTCAAAGAAAGTGGCCACTGTTGGCCTATTTCCCTTTGCCAGAACTCCTGTGATTATTTTAAAATACAGGTCCCCTGCATAGAAACTTAATTTACAGGAAATAACAGAGGACAAATCTAAAACCGGTGAATTTCTTGGGGCCACCTTTCCTCCTTGCATCTCAAAATGCAGTCTCTGAATGGCTTTCATTTCTCCCTTAAGACTGAAGGGGATGGTATTGTCTTGGGTTGTATATTCTAGGACCTCACGTCTGAGAATCATTTCTGTATCTTCAGGAAACCTTGGGTACCTATACTGCTTATGATGTATTCAACTGCATGATTGGCTCCTTGAAATCAACACGTTTTCACCCCCTCTTTTTTTGTTTTTTTTTTTTTTTTGCTTCTGTCACCCCCCCCCCCTTTTTTTTTTACCTCTAGCATTTTTTTCCTCTCTTTCTAGTTATTCCACTGTATTCCCTGTTCCTGCACATCCATATATCTTCTCCATTTCCCACTAGTAAAGGCCTTTGGTTAAATTATTAGCTGATTATATGCTTTTCACTGAAAGGGACATAAGTTACTTTCTGTCACTTTAGCATCTTTTCCTTTCAGGAGCTAGCTGCCTTTCCCATGTGTGGTAGAGCTGTTCAATCATATGGCCTTCACCTCCTCTGGTACCCAGCTCTGGCCACCCAAAATATCCTATCCCTTTAGCCTGAACCCTGATTGATTCAGGTGTGGGCACGTGACTCAAGCCAAGCCAATCATAGTCTTCTCTAGGATTTTTGTGAGAACTTTTGAAAAAGTGGCTCTTTCTTTCTTTCTTTCTTTCTTTCTTTCTTTCTTTCTTTCTCTCTCTCTTTCTTTTTAAGATTTTTTATTTATTTATTTGACAGAGATCGCAAGTACACAGAGAGGCAGGCAGGAGATGGGGGCAGGGGGAAACAGGCTCCCAGCTGAGCAGAGAGCCCAATGCAGGGCTCAATCCCAGGACCCTGAGATCATGACCTGAGCAGAAGACAAAGGCTTAACCCACTGAGCCACCCAAACACCCCAAAGTGGCCCTTTCTTATACTTCATTTGGGATTGCTAACTGTAAGGGTTATAAAACACAGGACTGGCCAAGGACTGTCTTTGCTACAACATAGGGGAGTTTACCAAGAGTGAAGCCAATAGAGAGCAAAGCCAAGCCAGGAGAAAGAGGATTGTATTGAGTCCTTAAGACATGTTTGAGCTCCAAGCTCTTAGCTACTTCTTTTCAGACACTGGGCCAGTAAGTTCACTTTCTGCATACAGTGGTTTGAGCTGGGTTTCTGTCACAACACCTGAGTGATTTCCAGCTGAAATACAAACATAAAATGCCAGTCATAAGTCAAGGAATGCCTCCTTAAACAAGAAAAGGTCTCACCAGCCTATGACTAGAAATATAATTTCACATTTATTACGTAATAAATTATGAACAAGAGGGGCTAGATTCTTGTCATCCTGGAGGTGAAGACAAAATGTCCTGTTAGGTTGGGTCCTCCAGTGTTCTTTTGCTAGTGTTCAGAAACAGGTCCCTCAAGCAGGCCCCTAGTATTCTTTTTTCTTTCTCATGCTGCCACACCAATGTTTCTGACACTTTTTTAAAGCATCAGGACTCTGCCTCCCTCAGGTCATTGACTGAAACATCAGTCTGGTCTTATGAGGTGGGGCAGGTAGCTGCTCTTCTCTATCATTTTCTAAAAAACAAATTTCAACTGAATGCATTTGAGGATCTAATTGACTTTATTCAATGATTCATGAATTTGGCGGCATCCCATCTAGAAGCTAGAGAGGGACTCCTCTCTAGCTTCTAGATGAGCCTTTGTCTTCTGCTCAGGTCACAAATGGAAAGCTTTTATAGACAGAAATGGAGAAGGGGCAAGGAAAGAGCAGATTGTTTCAGGGCACATCTCTATCCTGTGGGGGAGAAAAGGGGTCTTCTGGGGGGATTACCTCATTAGTGCTGACCAGGTAATTCCAGATTGACTGGTTGAAGGTTACATTTCTGGGACAGACTGAAACTGTAATTAGGTTAGGTATTATGTCTCTTGGTTTGCTTATGCAGGGCTTAGCACAACTTTGCCTGGGGCCTATTGTCCCTTTTTTCATACATTCCTTCTCAAATTGGAGAGAAGTTTCTTCTCTTGATTTGGATGCCACAACTGTGAGCAGAGCATGACTTAACCGCTCTGTTTCGACTGGCTGTACACAGAGCCCACTGGCCCAGATGTAGAGAGGCGAAGCTGCTCCACATTCTCCAAGTCTGCCCAGCTTTCAGAGCCAAGGCCCAGGGAATGGATAGACTTTCTAGCTTCTTCAGTTTCAGGGCCACCTCTCCAAACCTTATGTCCTGTTCCAGAAGAAACCTAGACAGTTGACAGTGGAAATGCACTCTCCATACAGGGAAAGCTTGCTTCACCAAGTAGAGCATGGTGTTGCCCACTGGCACCAGCAGGGTAATGACTCAGCATGCATTGGCCAACACCAGTGCTTTTGGCCTCCAGTGACACCTTGTGTGGGAGGGCCCCAGTCCAGTCCAGTCCTGCTGAATCACTTCCCCTAGTGCTTTTGTCCCAGCAAGAGGTGAAGATCACTGCTTCCCATGGTCCACCACATTAATGCTGCCTAGTTAAGACACACCCCTTGACACTACCTGGAATTAACTTCACATTCTGACTCTGCTGCTAAGTAGCTGCACCCCATGTCAGAAATTACTTAATCACTCTGAGCCTCATTTTCTTCAAATGTAAGATGGAGACAAAGATAACTGAGACAGTATACATCAGGCTTTTAGGCCAATGCCCGACTCACTTGTAGTAAGTTCTTGAGAATGGCAGCTGCTACTGTTTTAATTCCCACAGTCTTCAGGTCCCAGTGAGATTTACATACCAAAATATGCCATGCATATTCCAAAGGACAAGAGATAATGGCGGGTAAAGTGCAAGATAAGGTCTGCATGGTAACACAGTTTCCCTATCTGTTAATGAAGGGGAGCAAAATACAAATACAGGATCTGCTACTCGGTCATTCAGATCACCCAGAGTGCTTTGCATCCAGACTGAAATATTTGCCTTTAGGTAAATGACCACTTCAAAGTTTAGTCAAAGAGAACTTGGTAGGTACTTGCTTTTTTTTTTTTTTTTAATGTCAAAACAAGGACTAATTTCTAACAGTTCTCTCAAATCAAGAAAACTGCCTTCCTCGAAGACTAAAACACTCCCTACCCCTTGAGAAATGGAACATTTCTTGCAAATTTAAAGCATCCCCCCCAACTTCTATCTATACCGATTCCAAAAGTCTTTGCTAGGTCACTGTGTTTTTTATATTTAAATTGTTGAGGGGGGATACATGTTAAGCAGTCCTTTTTTTGTTGAAAGGAAGCAGGTACAGTCTCGTAGCTGACCTTACAGTGGGTAGGCAGGAAAGTCAATATGCACATACAAGTTCTATGAAATAAACAGGACACAATGAAGGGGCAGGAAAGGGACAGTACAGGGGGTATTTAATATGGTGATCAAGGAAGGACTCTAAAGAGGAAACATTCGAGCTGGTCTTTGAAGGATTAAAAGGAGCCAGGAAGAGAAAACATGATGCTACTCTGATGTGCAAAAGACAACATTTTCAAGGAAGTAGGGGAAGCCGAGTACAAAGGGAGAGAGTAGAATGGCAGAGAGGTAGGAAGGAATCACATCCTTCCCATGAAGGATGGGAACAGTTTATGGATATTTTCGTTTTATTTTAAATGCGATAAGAACCCATCAAAGAGTTCTAAACGGTCAGGTACTTAATCAGATTCATACTTTCGGAAGATGAGTTTGGTTTCCGAATGGAGAATAGGTTAGAGGAGGCAAGAATGAAAAGTAGGGAGCCCACTAAGAGGATTTTGTGGTGGTTCAAGAGAACAATGGTAGTGGCTTGACTAAGATGGTTAAGGAGAGATGGAGACTGATTTGAGATGTATTTTGGAGACAAAGGAGAAAGCTTTATTGATTGTAGGGGGTGAGGGAAAGGGGCATGGAGAATGTCTCCTACGTGTCTAACTTACACCACTGGATGGAGGTGGTACCATTCACTGGGATGGAGAAGAATGAAGAAGGAAAAGCTTTTGATAAGAGGGGGGTCAGAATCTAGAGTTCAGTTTTAAATGTGTCAGCTTTGAGATATTTACAAGATAGCCACATGTAAGTATCACTTAAGCAGATGAATGGACCAAACGGCAATTCAGAGGCTACAGATATATGCCTGGGGAACGTCAGCATTATGGTGATCTTCAAAGCCTTGCAATGGCAATGAGATCACCAGAGGATGTGGTCGGGAAGAGGTCCAGGATGAAGTCTTAAGAATCCCAATAATTAGTGGTGAGGTAAAGGGAGAGGAATTGGCCAAAACATAACTATGGAGGAGCCACTACGGAGGAAAGAGGAAAACCCGAAGAATGCCGGGTGGACAAGGCCAGTGTGAGAATCCCTACAGAAGGAGTGCTCATCAGTGAGAGATCTGAGAGAAGCGATCAGAGAAGTGAGCAATCAGGAAGTGAGTTTTGCTTCCTGGAGGTGATTCATGACCTCCACAACAGCTGTTTTGGTGGAAGAGAGGAGATAGAAGTCAGAAGGGATCAGTGAGTGAATGGGAGACGAAGAAGTAGAAGCAGCCTTCATGGAGGACTGACCCAGGAAAATGGTAAAGAAGGCAGGGAAAGGGAGTAGTTATTGCAAAAGAATGTGGATCTTAGACCATTTTGATCTTCTCAGATAAGAAGAATTAGACTGTATTTGTTCTGATAGGCTTTCATTATTATTGCATCAGTAGGGAAAATCAAATGAGGACTCAGGAGAAAGAGAACGACAAAGGGAACAAAGTTCTTAAGAAGGGATAAAATCAAGAGTAGTACTTTTCAAATGTTAGTGTCCTTGCTCATGTAAAACCCCTGGGGGGCTTATCCCATGGCAGACTCTGGTTCAGTGGGTCTGGGGAAGGACCTGAGACTCTGCATTTCTAATAGTTCCCCAGTTGATGCAGCTGGCCCAAAGACCACTATGACTAGTAAGGATAGAACAAGAGGGGATCTACATTTAACTGGGGTGGGGGGGGGAAGCTATTTCTTTGACTGTGGTAGGAAGTAGTCCTACCTGGACTGCTCCTTGACAATTGCTAGTTTCTGAGTAAATTATGAGAGTGAGGGAGGAGGTTGAATAGGAAACTTGAGAAGAGAACAGTGGGCATGGAAACCATCTCTGGAGTGAAAAAGTAAGCCCTAAAGAAGCCCTAACTAAGTAAGCCCTAAGTTTTTGGGCATAGCTGAAGGCCCATTTGAGGTTTCCAGCTATGTACTTAATGTCAAACCGCTCTACAACACTGAGCAGCTTCGATGTCCACAAGCAGAATGGGGATAGTTGGATTTCTAGAGTGTTGGGGTTTTGTCAGTTGAGTATGAGAGTGGGAATAGGGGTTAGAGAGGGGAAAGTCTTTTCAAAACTGATGTAACGATCACTGTGGACTCCAAGCTGGCCAGGAATGGAAGTGGACTTACTGTTCCTGCCAAATGTGTGTCAGTTGAGATAATAACATTCATTTCTTTGGAGAAACATGTCAGGGTCATCCTGGAAAAAAGTGCTGGTTCATTATATGAGCACATGCTATTATCTTAAAAATGCAGATTCTAATTGAGAAATGAGAGCTATGGAAAAGCTGTGGGTTTTCTGTGATTCCTGTGTATTTGTTAGGAACATACTTAACTGTAAGAACAGATTACTCAACAAACAGTAGCCTAAATAGTATCTAATATAGCAAGAAATCTAGAGTTAGAATCATGGTTATTCTTTAAACTGCTCAAATATGTCATTTTGGTTTCAGTCTCTTGGTATCCTTTTTGTCCTCAGAGTTATATCCTCTGGTTTACAAAATGGCTGCTGCTGCTCCAGACAGCCCTTCCATGTTAAAGTTAGGAAGAAAGGAGGAAGGGATGATGCCAAATGCAAATGCCCCTTTTTATCAGAAATGCAAAAGCTTTCCCAGAAACCCTTCGGCAGACATCCACTTACACTGCATTGGCCAGAATCTCATCACAGATCCTTCCTTTAAGGGAACTGGATAAAATGAATATTTCACTTTCCTACTCTCCATGATAGAAGTTCACAAAGGATAAAGGGGTTGGGAGTGGGTGTTGTCTCTGCCCACCTATAATATCTGTCTCATTCAGAGCTGGCCAGAGGGCTTATCCAGGTATCTCTGCTATTTATTTATTTATTTTTGGTATTTTATTCAACTGTAGTCTTGAATTTTTTTTAATTTTTTAATTTTTAAGATTTCTTTTCAGTGTACCAGGATGCATTGTTTACATGGGGAGAGGGACAGGTATCTCTGCTTTAGAGTAGTCAGTCCACCAACAATAACCTATGACGTTAAATATGCTGTGCTTAATAGCAAAGAACTGTCTTCTCTTCCACTCAATTCCTTTTCTAGTCTCCGAGGTCAGGGTTTGAGAAAGAATGCGAACGTACCCACCCCTGTATTCTCGGGGCTTGCAATCACTCTCACCTGGCTCATGTTCCCAGGTTAATTTGGTGGTTGTTAAAGGAAAGATGAAGTGAAGAATAACACCTCTTTTTCATTCTAGGGGAGCAGTCAGCTCTGGATCATCCACCAGCAGATGATTTGTTTCAGCATTTCCCACACTGAGAGGGGAACTGCTTCCTTCATCTAAGTCCCAGGTTTTCAGTTCTAAGAGTCATTCACGGGGTTTCTCAGCACAACACAGAGGGAGTTCTATTGCCTCTCAAGCAAGTTATTTGAAAGCTTTATTCTGTATTTCACTGGGAGGGCAAGGCTTTTAATCCAAAGCCATGAATTATATGAGATTCTGAAGAATTCCAAGGAAATCACCAGAAAGCCAAATACATAAACCCCAGTGGTATTAGCTGGGTCTGTGATAAGGTCGCTTATCCCTCTCCTTAGCAGGAGGCTCCCTGCAGCCTGGCCCCTGAGAGCCTCTCCAGCTGCAGCCCCTCTCTCTTGGCTTCTTGCTTTCCACCCCTAGCCATTGGAGCCAGCGGCAGTTCCTGAAATGAGCCTGGCCATTTTCCATCTCCTCTGCACGCACGGTCCTCTTGCTGTGAGTGCTGGCTCACGCAGGGGCCCAACGAGGAACAGAGGTGCCCACGAAAAGTGGACAGTTCTAGAGGTGTAGACAGTAAGGGAAGGTAACGAGCCTGCCATCAACAACAGCAGGAAGCTGCTAAACCAGCTCCTCTTGGTAACCGTTCCCTTCTGTGCCCAGAACTTGGTAGGGTGCTGTGGTCTTAGATGGAGGAACCCAGCTCTGCGGAACCCTGTCCAGGCAGAGTGGGAGCTGTTCTCCCATCTCTTGCTTAGCACAGAGAAGAAGGGAGGAGGCGATGTATAGAAGTCCAGCTCCCAGCCTACAGAGCAGAGAGAAGGACCCTAGAAATTACGCTGGGCATTCTCCATGTGCTCCTCAGATGCAATGCCCTTCCTCCTATTCGTTGTCAAAGCAAACTCCTCGACCCTGTTGAGACCTGTGTAGCACATCCCTTATGCTGCTACCTTTCATTACCCCCAAGCCCTTCCTTTGAATCAGCCTACACACAGCCGTACCTCTTCTGTGATGCTTCTCACTTACCATCATGTTTATGATGTAATAGGTCAGTTCCCCAGCAAACTGCGGTTTTGAGGTCAGAGACTCTAGCATATTTATTTTGGTGTATGTATTTTTGTATTCTCAGCCTCTGGCCTACTATCTGGCCTACAGTCGACATGCAGTAAAAGTTTGCCAGAGGTGCTGTGCTCCTCAGTGGGTTAAGCGTCTGCTTTCAGCTCAGGTCATGGTCCCAGGGTCCTGGGATTGAGCCCCGCATTGGGCTCCCTGCTCAGTGGGGAGCCTGCTTCTCCCTGTCCCTCTGCCTGCCCCTCCCCCTGCTTGTGAGTGTACTCTCTTTCTTTCTCTGTCAAATAAATAAATAAAACCTTAAAAAAAATGTTTGCCAAATTAAGAAAGATGGCAGAGTATGAATTAGAGGCCTCCAAAGACCAGTCTACTGAAATATAACTCTATCAGTACTCCTTCCAAATAACAGAGACGGCACATTCGTGTGGACAAGATGTCAAGCGTTATCTACGTAATTTGTAAGTCTCGGGCTTCACACAGTGATGATTATATGTGTGTCGTATTTGCAATTGTAGCTGGAACCTCTGTGCTCCAAAGTCCCTGCCTGACTCACGGGCAAGGTATCTGATTTTCTCCTATGATCCTCTCTCCCCTAGTGGCAGAGAATCTCTGAGTATATTACAGGTGTCACCGGCCTGTCCCTAGTTCCCGCCTTGCTCCTTCCCTAGGATTTAAGGGCACAGAACAGAGTTACCCTCCTCTGAAAGTTCCAGGCTGGAATTTGTCCACCGGGGATCAGAGACACCATGTGCCACTTTGGGCTCCCTGCACTTCTGCTTTGACCCCTTCACATTCCTGCTGTCACTTGGCCAGCTGGACATGGCCCTTGCTGCTGCCCACACTGGTGCCGGTTCTCCTCAGGGCTGTCTGCACCTACACCACCCCCAGAGCTGGGACTCTCCCGCTGACCATGCGCAGCCTGCCCCAGAGACCACCGACCTGCCCGCTGCCCGCTGCCCACGGGTCCTGTTCACACAGTTCTTGACTCCATCTGACTCGCCAACACTATTGCTTCTCTTCCTCACCACTGATGAGGGAAGCACTTTATGCCTTGCCTGACCGGGGCTTCCAGGAGGGCTTCCTAACTCAGAGCTGTGGGGCCTCTAAGGACAAGTTCTCAATTCCACATCCCTCTCTTTTACAAAGATCTCAGGCATTCTGGGGTCATGATGGCTTGTACCTGGGTGGGCTTGTGAGGACGTTAACCCCGACTCAGAACCAAAGTCTCAGCCCTTCTTGCTCATTTGGCCAGAGTTGACTTCTTCCCTCAAGGGGACATTTTTCTCCAAAGGTTTGGTTTTCATTTCCTATTGCTTTCTTCTTTTTAAAGAGGCCTAGTCCATCCAATGGGTCTGTAATATCTAAGGCCTATTGCACATAGGATTCAAGTTCTTTAATGTGAGTCTCCAGGGTCCCCTAAAAATCAGGGGAAATTAGTGGGCACCTGTTTTAAATATTTTCAAGATCTCAGGTGATTAAGAAAGTCCCTGAATTTCTTCGACAGGAGGCTTTATGTCCAGAAAACCTCAGTTAATTAAAACTCAGAATTTTAGGGAGAAGTTCTGTTTCACCCAACAGTCTGTCCATGGTCTCACACCCAGCCCAGAAAAGATACCCAGTGACATCTGGAAGGGACAGCACTTTTGAAGCCTATGCAGGTGACTTCAGTGATTTTATCTGTTGGCACAGTAAGCCATGCCCAGGCCTGCTGCAGGCCCAGTGACACAGCAAGGGATAGAACTCAGAAGTAGGATTGGGGTTGCAAGAATGTTCTTGCATAGTACCAGGATGGCACTTACTTGTGGATCTGGCCCAGCGCATAGTACTGCTATATTATAAATCTACGAGCCTGTGGGTCCAGGTCCTTCAATGTGACAGATTCGAGTTGTACCACTGATTATCATGGAAAGGACTACTCATTTTGTTTTTTAATCACATGTATGTTATTTACACTTCTTTTTTGCTAGTTTGGTGGGAAAGAGAAGTGGAAACCACTGAGGCAGGTTCATTATTCTTGCCCAGTTTCAAAACTGGCTCAGCCCTTCTTGCGTGACCCGGATTTGTTGATTCCTCTTGGTTCCCGCCAAGTCCCCAAAGCTGTGTGGCTCATTTTGATGATTGAAAGAGATTATAAATATTCAGGCATTCAGAATCTTCTCTGCAGGCCAGGGCTCAGGGGTTAGGATGAAGGAGTAGAAAACTACAGGCTTTGGAATGCACAAGTGTCCAGCCTTGCCACATTATCTCTTTCATGACATTATGATGTAGGGAGAGAAGCATCTACCTTCTTCCACGTTTCAGGCTTTCGACAAGCGATAGTCCCTAAGTGGAAGGCTATAGATATGCTTTGCCAAATATATACACAGGTATAAGGATTACCTGGGGATGTAAATAGTACAAAAGAAGGAAGTTGAAGAAAGGGTTTCATGGCATTAATAACGCTAACCAGAGGTATCCATGAGCAACTTTGACCATCCCCCAAGCAAGACTTGTAGCATAGGAAAAAGTGTTAGAACATGGTCTTGGTAGTGACCTGGGGTGTGAATCTCAAGTGATAGTTATCAGTTATAGATTGGTAAGCAAATTAACTAATTCCTCTAACCCACCCTTCTTTCATTGATTAAAAATATAAACTCCAGGAGGGTATGTGCTTTGGTGAGTGCTGTGAAGTGTGTAAACTGGGCAGTTCACAGACCTGTACCCCTGGTGATAAAAATATATTATATGTTTATAAAAAATAAGAAATTAAAAAAATTAAAAAATTATATAAACTCCAGAGACTTTGCTATTGTGAGGTAGTGGGTAGATGGAAAATGTCTGTGCTTTTCCCTCAATTTTCCTGTGAACCTAAAACTGATCTAAAGAAATTGTCTTAATGAGAAGAAAATCTACTCAGAAAGACTTATTAGGGCGCCTGGGTGGCTCAGTGGGTTAAGCCGCTGCCTTCGGCTCAGGTGATGATCTCAGAGTCCTGGGATGGAGTCCCACATCGGGCTCCCTGCTCAGCAGAGAGCTTGCTTCCCTCTCTCTCTCTTTGCCTGCCTCTCCATCTACTTGTGATTTCTCTCTGTCAAATAAATGAATAAAATCTTTAAAAAAAAAAAAAAGAAAGACTTATTAATGATATTGATGTATAAAATACATCGTAACAAAGAATAGGTATGTAGTGAATGATCTGGAAGGGAAAGATACGGTCTTCTCACACTGCCCACACTCCTTTATTAAGTTCCAAAAAGGAGAAGACTTTTGAAGCTCTAGGAGCAGAAACATCTCTTTTTCAGCATAGACAATAAGTTGAATGAAATTATGTTCATTCATCTTATTATCTGTAAAGACACAACACATAAAGCAAACATGCTTCAGCTTTGAAGCATGTCTCAGCACATTCCTGAGACTGACCACATGGGTTCAAATCCCAGCTCTTCTATTTGCTGGATATGTGACTTTGGGAAAATTACATAACCTCTATGTGCCTCAGTTTCTTCATCTATAACTTAGAAATAATGATCATATCTTTCCTAGAATATTGTTTAGACAGATGAATGACTTAATAATACATATAAAGAGCTTTGGGAAGTGCCTGGCACTTAGTATACCAAATATAAGTATTTGCTGTTACTGCTACTACCACCATCTTTATTTATTATTTATTATTTGTATATTTTTAATGACTGACCAGACAGTGCCTTGGACATGGGAGGCATGCAATCAATCACATCGGTTGACATGTTTTCTGAAGAAAGGAAGATGAGGGCAGTGAAATGGGAGGTGACAGAAGGTGACTTGTGGTATTTATTAAAAGCAATACTAATTTTGAGCCCAAGAAGTCGGAGTGAGTCAGAAGCCATACTTGAATACATTAGAGAGAGTGTCTTCTTGCCCACTGACTTACACAATAGCCATCTGTATTCAGAGGAATTAAATCCCACGTTGCTGCTTGCGGGATCACTAAAGCCCTCTAGCGTGATAACTTCTATGCCTCCAGCTCTGCACCTGCTTGGACGCTTGTCTGGGTAGCTACTGTGGGGAGAGGAAGCTCTGTGTGCAAGACCGACTGTCAGCTGCCTTACACATTGTGGTTCCACTGCCTTCAAAAGTTTTTTGGTTATTTGTTTGTGTTTTAAATTACCACAGTAGATGCATCAAGAGAATAGGCAGCTACCATTTAGATTTCTAGTTCTGCTGGCTGAGATCTAGCACACGATGCCATTTTCTGGTAGGTGTGATGTGTGAATTGCCCTGTGAATTGGAAGTCGAGTGAATGACATGCTTCTCTAATGACATGCTCCCTCTCTTAACTTTTTATTTTTTCCTGCTCTTTTGTCTACCAGTTATATTATGCATTTTCTTTTTATGTTTTTATGGCTACTGGGTTGCTTTCAGAGGGATACTATAAGACAGCAGAGAAATTAATGCATCAGGGGACCTCAAGCAGAAAAATCCATCTGACCTGATGACAGTTGGTAAGCATTAGAGAAAATCTCATTTACTTGAGAACCATAAGTTTGGCAATTTCATTTTGGCTTACTTCGCTGCCCTTCCCAAAGCTCCGGTTCAATCAAAGAGAAGAGGAAAAAGCAACTTCGCTGAATTTGGTCAGAGAGAGAACTTTGAAGTCTGCAGGAAGGCTGTTCAAGAGGAAAGGAACTGTAAGAAAAATATCTCATTGTTGTTGGTCCAAATCCGACTTCCTGACGCCCTATTGCATTTTAATGAAAACTTTAAGCCATGTCCCAGATTTTCCTTTTCAGCTGATGGATGAGGAGTATTGCTCCATAAGAAGGCACACATTCTTTCTGCCTTTTTCTACTTCCAGCTGCTTTATTGGGTGCTTTATCTCAACCACTTACAATTGTTTTATGATGAAGGCTGCATTCCAGCTCATCTTGAAGTGGAATGTGCTCTTCCACATGGGCAAGGCTGAGGAAGAATGTCTTTCTCAAAAGAGGAAAAGTGGAATTTGTCAGTGATGCAAACCAGACAGGAAGGGAAGGGAAGGAAACTGGTTGTTCACAAAAGGATACTAGGACAAAGAAAAGCAAGCCCGACAAGCTCACTCAGCAACTGAGGTCATCTGCCTGTGGTTCAGCGATCTTGTCTCTGAAACACAGAGCAGATAGGACCAGGGACTTTGAAGGTAGTGACAGACACTAGGCTGTCAGGCTCATCAGGCTAAGTAATGAAGCCTCTGTCTCAGAAGGACCTTTGACCAGGGTCATGTTTTTTCTATCTGTAGTCTCCCGACTGCCCCAGATTCAACTCTTCCAAACAGGCCTGAGAAATGATTCTGTCTTTATGAATCTAATCAGTCTAATTTAAGAATTCAAGTGAGAATGGGAACAGTTTCATTCCTGTGAGAAAGTCCATTTTAACTTCACCCTCCTGTGATGTCACCATCTCTCTGGGATATTGTACTTCCTTGACCAGTGTTTTCCAAAAAACACTCTTAAAAGAATAAAAGAAGATTTTATATGAAATAATCTGTTATTTTGCAGGACCTGTGAGGCTATACCTAATCTGGGTTTTGATTCTTTTTTTTTTTTAATGTGTGGTTTAAACTGAAGAATCAATTAATGATTGATCTTATGATTGTGTAGGTCTTAGATACTTAGGCCTATTTTACTTCGGATGGTACCAAAAGTTTCAATATTTTTTGTTTGCAAGAAGTTTAACATTAAGTTGAGGAAAGAGAATAATCTCAAACAGTAATTAGTGAGAAGACAATGTGATAATTAACTATACTTTATGCTGACAAAATAAAGTATAAAGGAATCAAGTGTAGAGAACAGAGTTGGGCAGAAGTGGTGTTAATTGCACAGTTTAGAATAAAAAGGCGAAACACAGACAACCATGCACCTACTTTGTTAAGAGCTACTGAGGACACAGCTCTTTGATAACATCGAAAAACTATTTTTCTTGGTTGTATTGTATTGCTCTGAAAATAGTTCATGATTCTTGATATCAGATCCTATTAGTTACCCTAAAGTCTGGGAATAATAGAAAATACCAGTATTTCTATAATGCTTTAGACTGAGTTTGCGTATTCTTGGGAAGGTTTACTATGGGAAAAGAGGTGCTAATTTAAGCTTTTGCCAGATTTTAGGCTTTTGTCCCATTTACTAAACTCTTATCTCTTAGAAATTTCCCTAGTTTCTCCTAAAAAGCCTAACTATATTCACAAGGACTCATGACAGGGGCTTTTTAAAAAAAAAAAAAATTTTTTTTAAAAAGATTTTATTTATTTGACACAGAGAGTGATCACAAGCAGGCAGAGAGACAGAGAGAGAGGGGGAAGCAGACTCCCCGCCAAGCAGAGAGCCCAATGCAGGCCTGGATCCCAGGACCCTGAGATCATGACCCGAGCTGAAGACAGAGGCTCAACCCACTGAGGCACCCAGGTGCCCAACAGGGGCTTTTTTTAAAGAGTAGATCTTATTACTTGGTATTATTTGCCTTCCATCATGTTACTTTAAGTGGCATAAGGCTGAGCTGTAAGTCCTGAGGTGTGTTAAGGGCTGTTTTTCAGTCTATTTAGTGGGGGAAACTGAAGAAAACAAAGATAGCATTCTGAGTGACATTACTTGAGGAGGCTATTCCAGCCTTTGGGAAGAGTGCTCATTAGTTAATGTTCAGTGCTACTGACCAGACCGCCAAGGACTTATCTCTTATACTAGTCTTTTCTTAGCTTCTATCTCTTTGCATTCCCTTTGGCTCCAGTCCTATCAGGAGCTTCTTGGTAGGCTTGGGTTTGTTATAAAGGATCTAATGGCATTTATGTAAAAGTCATAATTGATCTGACATTTCCAGTTTGTGAACTGGAAGAGAGCAGAGTTGGTGCAATGCTTTTGTCATCTGAAATTGTTTAAGCACCTGCCGATTATTTGATGCACTACCTGGCACCACTAGTGTTCTTTGGTTCTCATTACAAGAAACACTGCTCTGGGCCCATTGATAGAATGGGTGGCACTGTATACAGGAAAAAGCATGGGAACTGGTGCTCTGTGAGTGGAAGAAGAAAGAAGTCTGACCCTGCGATGTGGTTGGCTTCCCTGAAACTGGGCAAAGGAACAAGGTGGCTGCAATGCAATGTCCTGGAAATCGCAAAACCTTAGAGGGGAGTGACTCCATGTCTGCAGAACTAGGAGCCAAGCAGCATTGATGTCAGGGCCCAACGAAGTTTCCTTTAGCTGAGCTTGGTGAGGGTGTGAAGGATTGTTTGAGAGACTGTAACCAGTATTAGTTTTTGTTTGTTTGTATATCCTTAAAAGTCTGTGAGATAAGGGAAAGCCTCCATCCCAACTGGGTTGTCCTCCATATTTCTGGATGACCTAAGCCTGGAATAATTCTAAGACCTGAAAATGGCAACGAAGTCTTGATAACCAAACTCTTTAACGAAGGAGTATTGGAAACAGGTTAATTTTATTTAGAAAAATTAAGAAATATAAATGCTATTGCATTTCAGAAGCCATGGAGGCAATTCAGATCTGTTACAAGTCTTCAAAGGAAGATCATTGAAAAAAGACTGACTTCTGCTGGGATGTGGATTTCACTGATCCTGCTTGAGAACTGGCTTCACAAAGTTAACAAAAATGCAAACCAATTAGGAATTACCTAAGCTGTGCTCCCATTTGGGAAAATGAAAAACAAAAAACCCTAACTAAACTTGTATGTAGTGGGATTTATCACTATGTCTAAGCAAAGGTAACTAGCAACACTGAATGCTTCTCTGGAATTTCAGTAACTGAATCTGGTCATTTTAAAGTCTTTTAGCCCTTTTGACCCTAAGCACTCTTGTACACTTCCTACTCACATCATATCAAGCATATTAAAATGAACTGACAACCTACATTTAATTAAATGCAGACTGAAATACAGAGTTGAGTTGTAGTCACCGCATCCAATGTTACATTTTTAGAAATAAAAACGTTAGTTTTAATTTTGTGATTTCCTTTTTTCTATTTGAAAGCAATCAATTTCTTTTTCCACATCTCAAATATTTCCACAGGCCCTTGGAAATCTTGAACGTTTCAAGAGATTGTACCTGTGGTGCCTAATGGATTAAAGGACCTGCCAAGATGGGGAGCTAGTGGTCAGGTGTATGCTTTCTATGATAACTGACCTGTCCTCCTGTTCCTCATGAAAACCATTTACAATTGGAGATGACTGAGGCCATTGTCACATTCAGTCACTTAACATGATATAATCCTTTCCCTTTCCAGATGAACTGCAAAAGTATTTTATTTCAGTGGAAAGAATGTGAACAATTTTGTCCCTGAAGTGTCTATAAGGCTAAAAAAAAAGTTTTTACTAGTGTACAAATAAATGGAACCAGTGGTTGTTTTTTATGGCTTCTGAATGCAAAGGCATTACAATGCTTTTTAGAGATTTTTAAAAAATTTATTTGACAGAAAAAAAAATTATTTGACAGAGAGTGCATGTACACAAGCAGGGGGGAACAGCAGGCAGAAGGAGAAGCAGGCTCCAAGGGAGCTCAATGTGGAGCTTGATCCCAGGACCCTGGGATCAAGACCTGAGCCAAAGGCAGAGGCTGAACCAACTGAGCCACTCAGGTGACCCACATGATGATTTGATCAGGTATATTTTATAAGAATATGATATTTCTCCTTTATAATAGGGAGGTTTGGGGGCAGTTTGAAACAGCAAAATGTATGGGTGTCTGGGTGCCTCAGCCAATTTAGTGTCTGACTTCAGCTCAGGTCATGATCTCTGAGTCCTGGAATCAAGACTCATGTCTGGCTCCATGCTCAGCGGGGAGTCTGCTTGTCCCTCTGCCTGTCCTGCTGCTTGTGCTCTCTCTCTCAAAAATAAAATAAAATAAAATCAGCAAAATATTGACAAGAATACTGCACACATTTGAAAAAAAGTGAATTTGGTTTTACTTCTCTCACTAAGGAGATACATGAATTTCATTACATCTCTTGCCTCAGTTACTTCCCCTGTGTAGTAAATGAGTTGGCATACACAGGCATTTTATAAACTTCAGTTACTTACAAAGCACTTTAATGGTTTTTGCCATATTCATGTGAAATCAGGCTAATAATTTTGTAATGCTTTTGTTTATATAAATTCTATTTTTTTATTTTTTAAAAAATTTATAAGAGAGAGAAAGAGCATGGGGAAGAGCAGAATGAGAGGGACAAGCAGACTCTATGCTCAGCCGAGAGCCCAATGCAGGGCTCCATCTCATGATCCTGAGATCATGACCTGAGCCAAAACCAAGAGTCAGATGCTTAACTGACTAAGCCACTCAGGCACCCCATAAATTCCATTCTTTATTCTAAAAATGTATTTGAGAAGACTTCTGCTTCTGGTCAAAATGGAATAGTAGGGGGCAGGTTTACCTCCCACCTGAAACAACTAAATATACCAACAAAATATATGAAGTAAACATTTTCAAGATGTTGGACATCAGGCCACAAAGACCAATAATACCTGAGGGAGAGGGAAAAAATGAAGAGAATTCTACAGTTGATCCAGCTTTTTGCCCAGAAATAGTTTCCAGATCTTTCTAAGCAACAAGTTGGGGGAAATTTTAGGGTTTGTTTTCAGATGTGGTGCAGCAAAGCAAAAAACCTCAATAGATCCTGGAATTCTCCTTAAGTTGAGTAAATAGAGCTGGGAGTCAGGAGGCTAGGAAATAGCTACAGAAAGAAAATTCTAGAGATCTGAAGATTTACTTCCATTAGTCAACTGAGTATTGATCAGAGCATGCATGTGAGGCTGGGGAAAAAGCCATCTGAAAGTGTTAGAGGGAACATGAAGGGTGGGGAATAATGTCTCTTCTCACGACTCGGACCTCAAGATTCACAAAGCCTCAGGTTAGTCAGTTGGGTATTGCTTTAATAATCAGAAAAGTTAGCTAGTAAGACTAGTAAAGGTAGTAAGACTAACTGCTCTGGTCTCATCTAAAAAAGCTTAAAACCAATATCTGATAGGATCAGTTATTTCCAAATAACTGCATCCCAGAACAAAATTCAATATAAGCACCAAACAAAGTAAAATTCTAATTTCTGGTACCCAATCAAAAATTACCAGGCATACAAAGAAGCATAATGAGAAGGAAAAAAAAAATCAATAAAAACCAATCCAGAACTGACACAGTATAGAATTTGCAGACAAGGACGTTGAACCAGTTATTATTAATATTCCGTATGTTCCAAGTGCCAGTTCAAGATTGTTGGTAGAGAAGTGAAAGAATGAAAGAGATGCAATTTGAACTCCTAGAGATGAAAACTACAATGTTCAAGGGAAAAAACATGAGATATGTTTAATGGAAAATTGGACATTACAGAAAAAAAAAAAAAAAGAAAAAAACCTGAAGACAGAAGGAGAATCCATTCTGAATGAAACATAGAGGGTAGGAAAAAAAGGAATTAAAACAATAAACAGATCTACAGTAATTAATGAACAGAGGGTTATGGGAAAACTTTAAGCAGTCTAATATGTGTGGAATTGTAGTCCCCAAAAGGACAGAGGAGGAGACAGAAAAAAATATTTGAAGGTATGAGAGCTGAGAATTTTACAAATTTCATGAAAACAATAAAGCCACAGACATAAGGAACCCAAAGAATCAAAAGAACAAGAAACAGAAATAGAACTAAGGCATACAATAGTCAAGATGCTAAAAACCAGTGATAAAAATATTAGAAACAGCCTGGGAATAAAGACACAGTACACACACAGAGGAATAAGGAGAAATAAGGGTGACCACATATTTCTCATAGGAAACAATGCAAGTGAGAAGACAGTGGAGAAATGAAGTACTAACAGAAAACACTGTCCACTTAGAATTCTATACCCAACAAAAACATCTTCCAAAAAGAAAGACAGATATACACAGGTGTAAAGAATTCAGTAGTAGATCACCAGTAGTTGTACACTATAAAAAATACTGAAGCCTTTTTGATAGAAAGAAAATGATGGGCAGAAATGTAGATCTACACAAAAGAGTGATGAACACCAGAAATGAGTTCTCCACGGGTAAGAATATAACAGTTTTCTTATTCTTTGCATACCTTTAATAAATAATAGGTTATGTAAACAGAGTAATAATAAGGTAATATGGGTCGTAAATGCATAGAGACGCACATATAGAAGCACAACTGCAATAGCACAAAGCCTGGAAGAGGAAGATCTGAAACTGCTGTTTTTAAGGTTCTCATCGGTAAAATGGTATTCTAGCAACTCAAGATAGACTTTGATAAGTTAAAGATATATACCGTAAACCCTAAACAAACTTCTTGAAAAACAAAGCATATATCCTTGTAAATGAACATGGTAGATGAAGCAGGATCAAAAGAAGTAATCCAAAAGAAGACAGAAAAAGAGGAAAAAGGGAAAATAGAAAACAAATAGTAAGATAGTAGATTTTAAACCTAAGCATTATCAATCATCACCTTAAATAAAACTAAGCATTTCAATTAAAATGTAGAAATGATCGGATTGGATAAAACAAGCAAGGCCCAACTATATGCTATTTTCAAGAAAATAACTTTAAATATAAAGACACAAATACATTAAAAGTAAAAGGGTAAAAAGCTATGGCTTGTTAATATGAAAGTAAAAGAAAGTTGGATTGGCTGTTTTAATATTTGACAAAGTAGTTATCACAATAAAGAATATTATCAAGGATTTTTAAAAGGTCCATTTCAAAATTATAAAAGGGTCAATTCAAAAAGAGAATATATAAATCCTTAACTTTTATACATCTAATAACAGAGCTCCAAAATATAGAAAGTCAAAACTAATAGAACTACAAGAAGAAACAGACAAACCCACAATTAGAGTTACAGATTTTGCTACCCTTCTCTCAACAATTGATAGATCAAGCAGGCAGAAAATCAGCAAGAATACTTGAATATTACTCCCAACCTACTTGATTTGACTGACATTTATTAGAACATTCCATTCATCTGCAACAGAATACACAGTCTTCTCAAGGGCACAGAGAACATTTGCCAAGAGAGACTATATTCTGGGCTATAAAACAAGTCTTGATAAATTAAAAAGGATTCAAGTCATATACAGCATGTTCTCTGGCCACAAAGGAATTAAAATAGAAATCAATAACAGGATGATATCTGGACAATCTCCAAATATTTGGAAAATAAATAACATGCTTCTACATTACCAATAGGTCAAAGAAGAATTCCAAAGGGAAATTAGAAAGTATTTTGTCTTGAATGAAAATGGAAACACAGCATATTAGAATTTGTGAGATTACAGCAAAGCAGGAATTGAGAAGAAATTTATAGCAGTAAACCTCTGTATTAGAAGAGAAGAAAGGCCTCAAATCAGCGACTTTAAGGTTCTAAGAAATTAGAAAAGGAGGAGGGAATTAAACCCAAATTAAGCAGAAGAAAGAGCTGGGTTTTATTCCATTAACAGTTAGCTGTGTAACCAACATAATCATTGTTCTCCCTGGTCCCACCTGGCTTCATCACTTGAAAAAATGAGGATCATAAACAATATAAGAGTTTACCAAATTCTGGGTCTACAGCATTTGAATCACAAGGGAGCTTGTTAGAAACACTAATTTCTAAGGCCTGTGACAAATCTAGGGAATCAAAATTTCTGGGTAGAACTTGAGAGAACCTATGCATTTTAAGTACTGAAGTAATACGAGTGTTCTAGAGTGGTAAAACCCATATCCTCAACCGTGGCAACATTCAAATCAAGCCAGTGACGTGATTTCTGAGGGCATGAAAGCTAGGAAGACCTGCCCTAGAGAGAAGGCTCTCAGCTTCAGCACAATCTCTTTCCCCTTACACTTAAGTAGCTGAGTCATCATGGGAGACTCTTGGAGCAATGACCTGAATGACTGACGAAGTCCATCTTCCATTTATCTTATAATGTTATAGAAGCCTCAGAGATGTAGCACTGCTTCCTAGGTTGCTGATGAAGTCTAATTATCTAATTATGACCGTGGTTGGACTTCCAGCCCTTCTAGCGATGTAAGAACTCAGGATGTGATTTAATGTGTTTCATTTTCTTTTCATTTCTGCCTTGTATTTCTTTGATCAAAAATACCTTTATGTATCTATATATCTCTTTGAACAACCTCAACAAATTTATGTTGACATCTTTCAGACTATTCTCTAAAATGAATTTCAGTTGGAATGAATTATCCTTTTCAAGTCTTTTGCTAATTGGCTGTCCTTTGAGAAATTAGTCTTCTGCCCTGTGTTTTGGAATTTTGGTTTGTAAGCTCATTTAGAGTATCCCCTCCAAACTTTTCCCTCCTTGACAGTTTGAGGGTTGTTTCTACTTAGCCCAGCCCAGAACCAGCCTTTACAATTGAGCTTGGGATGTACTGCCCCTAGGGGCCATGAAGGACATGGCAGATCCATTTACAGAGTATAGGCAGTTCCTGGCAGCCACACTTTGTCTTTGTCCTTTATCTCCCCCTGCTCACAGCTTCATCTGTAGCCACAGTCCCAGTAGAGAAGGGGTCCTGTCTGCCCCTGGCATCAAACAGGAAGCCTGGCTCTGCTCCAAGTCCCATTCACATTTAAAGCTCCTTATCCCACAGGAACCAAGCTCCCAGTCACCAGTGCCTTCTTCTAGAGCCCAGATAACACACAATTTATATTTTCCTTCTGTGTCTGGTCCATGGAGATTCTATCTTGTGCCAAAGCTTGATTGGGTCTTCCTGGTCTCATTCCTTTATTTCTCTTTGTCTGTCTCTGTCTTTCTTTCTTCCTGTCTTTTAAATATTTCATCTGTCATTGCAATGTGTTCAGAGTGGAAAGGTGAACTCCCTGCCTTTTGACCATTATAAAAGCCTGAATTCATTTCCAAATGGCAAATAAATGACATTTCTTCCAACCCCAAGTCTCTGGAGTAAGATCCACATCCTCTACCATGATTGACTCTTCTTTATTTGTCCACTTGGCAGAACCTGAGCAGTTATTTCTTCTATTAATTCTTGTGTACATTATATAAGTCGGTACTTATATAACTTTAATGAGCTACCATTAAAGTGTTCCCCAAATGACACATTCTCTTGTAGCCACAGACAAAGAGCTTCAACCATCAGACTGATTTACTCCACCTATCTCAAATTTCTTCAATTACTTCATCAAAGGCACGATAATGCTTAATAAAAATACTTATATATTCAAATGTGATGCTGAAGTACAAAAATGAATAGCTATATTCTATATACAAATATGTACAGATTTGACATTTTTAGTTTCTTTTTTTCTTTTTTTGCTACCAGCCTTGAGAATTAGTGTCTAATGACCTTTCAACTTGGAAAACATCGTGCATTTGTCTTCTGTCCATTTTCCAGTGCTATGTAGAGAGAAGAATTCCCCGGGAAGAGGGCCTCCAGCCCTGCCCATCAGGAAGTCAGCTACCTGTGACCAGAGAGAGACTACATTCTTTCTCGGAGCAGGTGTTAACCCACCCCAGCTAGTTAAGAGCCTGCAAGGCCTCTTCCTTTGAGGAATAAAGAGGCAGCCTGTGTGGGGTCCCTTTTCCTCCCTGACAGAACCATTTGCTACTGGGGATACACCCCCTCCAGGAATCTTTCAATGCTCTTCAAACCCTGGGCATGCACAATGCACCTGACCTTGTTCAAAGACAGGGGCTGCATTGCCCCAGGCAAAGGGTGAAGAAATACTGAAAATTACACCTCTCTCTAGGGTTGGTTTTTTTTTTTGTTTTTTTTTTTTACTACATTCATTACATAGAAAGACTCCTATGTCTGTCCACCAAAACACTTATTAGTTCTTCCTTTCTTTTTTCTTTTCCCTCCAGTAAATTAACTAATGCACACCATCAGTTGCTAATGATTTGGCAATAAGAATCTTCACTTTGATAAGGTGCAGCCAGTGTGAAACAAATGCAAAACTTTGTATCCTCTGCAATTTAGGTCATCCATTTACCTCTGAGAAGAATGCTTTTTATGCCCTCCTCATTGAATAGGGAATGGACTTTGTGCAAAGCATGTTTTATCCTGCAGAAGGGCTCTCTGGAAAGTGCCATTTCCTCAAAGGGAACAGATGCCTGTAGGGTGTGCTTACTGAGGTGGGGGTGGCTGGTGACAAGGTGTGACATCTGCAGAAGAAATACAGTCAAGCAGTTTAGCCACTTAGTACTTACCAGTAGACACAGGGCTATTCACAATATAATAGTGGAACTTTGGCTCATGTTCAAAAGGCTATTTACTCAGGCTTTGGCCCACCCAATGGTATCTGCATTTTAATTATAAGATGGGAAAAAGGATGTGAAATCCATATGAGGCCACCACACACTCAGGGACATATGTGCAATTTCTAGCTTGGAGCACAAAGGATATAATTGAAGAAATCCACAAGAAGACATGTGTGTCCCTGTGCCTGCACAAGAAAATGAGGAATACTTAAGAAAAACATAATTTGCTAAGTAATTGAAAGGTTATTCTATACTCTAGGTTTTCTTTCAAGTTCCAGCTTTGGCTTATAAAGACAAAGCAGAAGGTTACTACATTCCTAAATCGCTGTAAAATGGACTTAAAACTGATTGGCAGATTTTAAAGATGTGTGTGCATTAAGGTTGGAACACTGGGAAATGCTTTAAAGTTGTTTTTTTTTTTCCAAGCGTGTACTCATAGATGAAATATTTTGACATAAGTACGCATAGTCCTAGAAAAGAGTACTGTTGACTATGTTTGCCAGGAGATTTAGGTTTTAAGAGGGGGAAGGCCTGAAAGGCAGGGGGCCAGTGCTCTTGACTTGGGAAAAACTTGGGATTTGGAAGAGTTCAATGAGGCCCATTACCCGAGCTCTACAACAGGGAGTGTTCTGGGTTAAATTTTGTCTGGAAAAAAAGATATGTTGAAGTCCTGACCCCCAGAACCCCAGAATGTGACCTTATTTGGAAATAGGGTTTTTTGTAATTAGTTACAATGAGGTCATATTGGATTAGGGTAGGCGTTAATCCGTTGAGTTGTGTCCTGTCCTTTTACGGAAAACAGAGGAGAGGGAAGACACACAGGGAGGTTACCATGTGACAGTGGAGGCAGAGATGGGAGTGACACAAGACAATGGGTGGCAAATGTTGTGGGCGGCCACCGGATACCAGAAGAGAAGCACAGAGCAGACTTGCCTTCAGAGCCTTCCAGAAGGTTGCCTTGACTTTGGACTTCTACCCTCCAACACTGTGAAGAGTCCACGTTTCCATTACTTTAAGCCACCCAGTTTGTGGTACTTTGCTCTGGAAGCCCTAGGAAGCCAATATGGGGGTATCCTGTCTCCCAGGCTTCTGATAACTGAGCAGGAAGAAGAGCTGAGATCTAAAGTCAGGAAAGGGATGGTCATTTAACCCCTTGTTTTCTGCATGATAGCCTTTGCTTTTCTTGCCTTTCAGCGCTTTACAGAAGTGAGGTGATGAGTACATGGGAGCGGGGAGAAGTATTCACCATATTATTCTAAGTTTGTGTGTGTATGTGTGTGTGTGTGTGTGTGTGTATGAGTGTGTATATATATATGAGTGTGTGTATATATATATATATGAGTTTTTTTTTATAATCAAAAACCAAGTCAGTAAATATCCTTAGAGCAATGAGAAATCTTGTATCTGTGTAACAAAATCAGGCTACCATAAAATCAGAACATAGGATTCAAAAGAGCTCTTAGAAACGAAAAGTAGGTTAGTAGAAGTTTTAAATATTCTAAAAGGACTCGAAGATAATGTTGAAGGAATTTCCCTGCAACTTGAACAAAGAGAGACATAGAAGGTGGAAAATTGGAGAGAAGAGATATGTAAATTAGAGGATAGATTTAGGAGGTTCAAAATCTAATAAGCATACCAGAAAGAAATAACATACAAAACAAAGGATAGGAAAATTTCAAATCAATATAATTTCCCTGAACTCGCAAACATGAGTTTCCAGATTGAGCTCTTACCACTCCCACCATTGTTATGAAGCATAGTATAATAAATGAAAAAAAAAATTAAAAACAAGGCATCATTGCCAGATGGTTTTATTTTATTAATTTTTAAAATTTCTTTTCAGTGTTCCAGAATTCATTGTTTATGCTCCACACCCAGTGCTCCATGCAATACATGCCTTCTACAATACCCACCACCGGGCTCACCCAACCTCCCACCCTCTCCCCTCCATAACCCTGTTTGTTTTTCAGAGTCCACAGTCTCTCATGGTTCATCTCTCCCTCTGATTTCCCCCAACTCCCTTCTCCTCTCCATCTCCCCATGTCCTCCATGTTATTCCTTATGCTCCACAAGTAAGTGAAACCATATGATACTTAACTTTCTCTGCTTGACTTATTTCACTCAGCATCATCTCTGCCACTCCCATCCATGTTGATACAAAAGTTGGGTATTCATCCTTTCTGATGGAGGCATAGTACTCCATAGTATATATGGACCATATCTTCCTTATCCATTTGTCTGTTGAAGGGCATCTTGGTTCTTTCCACAGTTTGGTGACTGTGACCATTGCTGCTATGAACATTGGGGGTACAGGTGGCCCTTCTTTCATTACATCTGTATCTTTGGGGTAAATACCCAGTAGTGCAATTGCAGGGTCATAGGGAAGCTCTATTTTTAATTTCTTAAGGAATCACCACACTGTTTTCCAAAGTGGCTGCACCAACTTGCATTCCCATCAACAATGTAAGAGGTTCCCCTTTCTCCACATCCTCTCCAATACATGTTGTTTACCATCTTATTCATTTTGCTAGGTGGTTTTAAAACATGTTCTCAAATTCCTTGACACCTTTCCCATCAAATAGTGGAATCTGGTGATTCTAATTATGCTGGATAGTTTGGGCAAAAATGCTGGTGCATGACTCCTGAAGCTACGTTACAAAAGACAGTATGTAACAAAGGGATTTCATAGGGCTCTGTCTTGGGACAGCCACCCCTGGTAACCAGTCACCATACTGTGAGGTGGCCAGCAGCCACCGAGTGGACATGAGAGCAGATATTTCCAGCTGCCAGTCCTCCTTCCAGCTGCCCCTGCTGAAGGCCAAGAGGACTAGAGACAAGCTGTCACTGCTTGGCTGTGCTCTATTTTCAATTTATTTTTGCATATCTTGCAAGACAAAAAGTCAGGGGGACAGGCAACACTGTGGAAGGGTTTTCATGTGTTCAGAAAAATAGAATGAATGATCTCATAGAAATACCTGAAATATCTGCTACTTTACTCCACTGGCATCTCAACTCGTCTTGGGTCCCTGTACAGTGACCTATTTGTATAGCTTTTAAGATAGCTTAGTCAACTTTCCATTTTTCCAGGAACTGATGTTTTAATTTCTGGATTTATTTAATTTCTGCTTGCTTCATTTTAAGGTCATTAGGGTTTTCATTGGGTTTATAAAAATAAACCTTTGCTTATTTGTTTAATCCTTTGGATGATCTGGCAAACTGATGAAGTAAGCACAGTTTTCCCCTCTATCCCTTCCAAATTAAAGTTTTTAAATTTTAAATTTTAAAACATGTTCAACCATGAGTGTCTTGACTCTGACCTCCCCCTGTATATAGCTGGAATTATGTCTGGCTATCATTAAGCAGTGTAGAATCCCATGAACTGGCAGCAGTAGAGAAGGCCCAACCCAGCCCCAAGAGCCCAAGACCTTTAAACTAAGTGCGCTGTCATCAAAGTTAGCAAGGACCCGATGACCCATCACACCTGGGATTCTTGGAGATTTGGAAGTGGCACAAGGAAAGATGATGTGACACACAGTCCAGTCTTTGATGATCTGATAGGTCCTGCCCTTCATTCTCTTCAACTTACAAAAGCCCTACACGTCACCCTTCCTGGTGCATACATTTTGGAAAATGGGGTCTAGTCCTTCATTTCTACAGAATTTTCCATAGAATAGCAATGGATCTTGGGTCCCGCTAAAAATCTGGCAAATAACTTTCTCTTCTTCTCATCAAACCTTATGAATCTCCATGAAATTGAGGTAGAAGGTTACTGCAGAAACAGGAAAAACATTTGAGATGGAAGGGCAAGATACAAGAGGAGCTAGAAGTGAGCTCGGCCAGTGAGATAGCAAAGGTATTATTGTGATAGAACAATCAAAGGACCCAGGAAGGAGAAGGCAGGCATCCTGCCTGCCATGTCGGAGCGTTGGGCATGAGATGAGGATTTCCCAGTCTTTGTGGGGCCTTGTGTACCCCTGCAGGGCACAGCAGCCCTGCAGTCTGCAGAGTGTCCCAGCACCCCTACACAGGACCAGGGGGGCTCTTATTATCTTTTCCAGAGAACAGAAGCATGGAGGGCATTTTCTTTGGGAAATCTACGTGGAGAGTTTATGTAGCTTCTCCTATTCTATTTTCTGCTTTTTAAGATTTAAAATAAATGTCAGTATAGAGTAAGTAGTATAATAAGTAAAAAGGATTTTGCTTGCACATTTTCTTCATGTTTCTTATAGCAAAAGAAAATGATGTTAGCTGTAGGAGAGAAGTCATCCTTTTAAGCTGATTGGACAGAGAGGAAGGTGACAGAAGTTGTTAGTTTGAAGAGAACACACTTCACATCTATTTACTTTGTTTGGTCTTTGCAGGGAAAAGCTCTATAGCCACCGCCATCTCTTGAGGATGACTTAGCCCACTCTCCTGCAGTACCTTTAGACAGGCTGGAAACGTGTTTTATGGAAATAGCCACACTTAACAACTCTTGCATGTTAATTAACATGTGAGCATGTTCTTAACTGACTCTTAACTCTTAGCTTTCAGCGCCACCACCTTCACTTCCATGCTCTGCATTATGATAGTTGCTTTTGGAGCATGGCAATCCCAATCCCACCACAAACACGCATGCATGCTTACGCGCATGCGTGCTTGCGCTATGGCTCTGGCGATGTACTCTAGCAGCAGTGCACCCTCTGTTGGGTGTTCGTAGTACACTAGTACAAATTCTTGTACACAAGTCCTGGGAATGACGTATAAACACCTGCTTAGGTGCTTTGGTTCTAAAGCACTTCTCACATCTCCTATCTCATTTAATCCTTACAGTGATCCCACAGTGCAGGCATTGTTATTAGCGCCATTTTATAAAGGAAGGAATTAAAACTCAGAGAAGGTAAAGTATTCGCTCAAGTTCAAGGTGGGAGAGTTGGAGCCTTGAGCTAAGATATTCTTGTTTTTATTTATCATTGTATTATTTATATATAATAAAATAAATTATATATTATGTATTTCTTCTGATTTTATAGTTCTAATGTTTTACTGTTATTATTTATTTTAAAGTTCAAATTGTCCCAGATTAGGCCAATGGTAGCCACTTTTCGCTGGCTCCTGTGTCCTTTGACATGTCCCCCTTATTCCTTGAGCCATTTTGTCCTTTCTGTCATGGTTGGATGTTCTGAGTTCATCATGTACTTTTCATGCCTTATCTTGGGAATCAGCCATTTTACTAAGGAGTCCTAGGTGCTTTGGTGGGGAATGGAATTTAGAAATCAGCATCTGATGCTAAGGGTACTCACCGTCTGTGTGTGCTGCTTGTAATCCAAGTGATTTCTTCTTGGCCTTCTCAAATAGAACCATGGGGAAAACTCTTTATCTATATTGATATGTATATCTGTATCTTTGTCTATATATAAAAAGAAACATACAACCATATACATATGTATCTTTTCTATATCTATCTGAATTTTAAAATGAATTTATATTAATATCTCAGATTCTCATCAGTTACCCTAGAGTCCACTCTGTCCTTCCCTCTTTCCATATTTCCATATCTATTTCCATCCTCAATAGATAGAAATCTGGCAAGTAAGTAAATATGCTGTGGTTAATGTTTCCTGTCCCTTAGGGGTTGCTGTCCTTTGTTGTCTGGTGTTCAGTATCTTGCAAATGATTGTTTTACAGATATTGTCAATTTGTAGGTTGTTTCCAGTGGGAGGGTAAATTTAATCCCCATAGTACCATCTTAGCAGGGAGCAGAGATCCACTAAGGCCCTTTTTGATGAGTTTTTAAATGTCTATTTATGAATACTTACTGCTCAGGCACATTATATGATAAAGTAAATTTGGTGTTTAATCCCTTGAGATTCCTGAGCTTCCCAAATCCTCCTGTTAACATGCTCATATTTCATATCTTTACCCTAGATTATTTGATCAAGACTTCGTCCCTCACTAGACTGAAAGCTCAATGAAACATGGCATCAGATATGTTTTGTTTTGCTCATCATTGTCTTTCCAGATTCTAGGATGTACCTTTTGTTCAATATTTAATAAGTGAATGAATTTGGTCTATCAGCCAAACCCACTGCTATTTTTTTCCACATATAATTCCAGGGAATTTTAACACTTGCAGATTTGATTATTCTATATACTTTCACAGTGTTACCCTTAGAACGTCTCTCCATTTACCCAATCTACCTGTCATGGAGAATGGTAGCAAAGAAGCACTTCTGTGTTAGACTTGAAAGACTGTGTCTTATGTCTTATGCCTTTCCACGAAAAAAGAAGGACTGACTGCTGGGATCCTGGGAGTTAGGTCTTAATAGCCTATGATATTCAAGGGTTTCCCAAGGTGTGACAGCCAAATCCAGCACAATGGCCCCTAGTCATAGATGTGTTGCTAGAGAACTCTACAATCTTATTGGAAAATCCTGTTTCCTTGTTGGAAATAATCTCTCATTGGGAGAAAGCAGGAGACAGATCATTATGACAACATCCAACATGTAGTACTAGGTATATAAACTGTTCACTGTTTACTCTTCAAAAGACGATTAGGAAAACCTGTAGATCAAGCAAAGTTAAATTTATTAGCTCTACTGAAGTATGGACACCTCCTGGACAGTCTTAATAGAGACTCAGAATTGGAAAATTAGGCTATGGTATGAGAGACGGAACATAACAAATGGGCAATGGCCAGACCATATGTAACAATAGAATTGTGACCCACAACTTCTGCAGCAACTATCCCAGGAAGCCAAACCATAACCTCTGCAGCAACTGGCACAAAATGATCAGGACTGGTCCATGATCGACAGCTCCCCTTAATTCTGCCCCTGCTTCCCCAACTCAGGACCAACCAGGGAAAGCCATGTATGCTCTTCAAACCAGTCACATGGGATGCCCTGCTTCTTGTTGGCCCACCTCCAGCTTCTCCATGACAACAGCTTCCAATCACAGCATACTCAAGTCATACCCCATACCCCCACTTTTTTTTTTTTTTTTAAACTCTAAGGCTTTACCACTGCTCTGTCAGGGCATAGTCTCTGAAATCCAAGCAATGGTGGCTGACTCTCTTGCTATAGCCAGCTGTGAATAAACAGCCACTGTTCTCATCTGGGTTCCCTTTATTTTATTTCCACAGGTATTTATGAAAGTTTTAGAGTCTTGGCTGTGATTTCAAGGCAAGTCTTGAAAAGCAGGAACTGGTTAGAATGGGCAGAGTTTATGACATAATACTTTTGGAAGGCACAATGAGGTGAGAGTCTTGAAGTACTCACTCGATGAGAAGGTAACCTTGAAATGCAGGCAGTTTAATATGCTTGCCATCTTGTTTTCCAGGAGTGGTTAATCCCTGGAGCAAAAAGTTAGGCTATTTTTCTTTGGTCTCAGTAATGTTTAACACGGGGAGAAAAGTATGCCTGGTCCAAGAATTGGTTAACACAAGGACATTGTTTTGGCTTAACTTCTTGGGGGTGGACAAGGGAAAAGAAATATTTTTAAGTCCATCCTTGACTTTTTCTTTCTTTATCCAACCCAGACACATTGGTCAGTCACTTGAATAATGGCCTTGTAGTCTAAACAACTTCCTGAGCTATTGCCCTATTGTACTAGCCCACTGAGTGCTAAACCTGGATTAATCCTATACTTTGTGATGATCCTACATTTTGTATCTTGTTCCTACAGCTATCTGTTGGTGGTGGCTATGAGTGGTGAACTCAGAAGGGTGCCAAGGCCACATGTGGGCACATGACTGGTTCACTATGTCTGCTATGGACACAAGTGAGAGTTTAATTTTATATACAATGCTCAAAAATGTATATCTCTATTGAGTTTTGGACCTGCATATCCAGCTATCTACTAGGTAACCTTATCTGCATGTTTGCAACCCCCTCAATCTGCACATGGCTAAAATTGAAATTATAATTGCTCTCTTCCACCAAAGGTTTGCTAATGGAGCCATCAGATTGCTCTCATGATCCTTATGAGGGTGTTTCCTGCAGCCATTACCATAGTTCAGATTAGCACTCAGTTCACAATAAACCCTCTTTGCCATCTGGCTAAGGAAATTTTCTCTGATTGTGGAATTATAGGTATCAGCAGTGGGGATGAGAGAAGAAGTTGACGACATGATGGAAACCCAACTTCTTGAAATTTTACCTATCTCATTTTTTCTTGGCCCTACATATAGAATTAAGATCAGAGGCAAAAATTTAACCAGTAGCTGATTTTCTCAGGTATGGTGATAGGAACAGGGAAAAAAGAAGGTAATGAAACTTTTAGACCTTTCTGGATTCATTTTTACAATATCTTGTTTAGTTTACATCTATCTGTCCATCTCCCTCAACTTCCTTTCCTTAACCTCTAGTATTTTAATTGTCACATGGTCATTAGGAGACAACCTTATTTATGTGAAGAATTACAGCATCGATTCCTTGTAGGATCTTTTCATGCTTATGCAAAAAGTGGTCCCTGATAGAAACAAGGTATAAAACTGATTGATGTCTTAAAGCAACTGAGGGGGTCTCTGCTGGCAGCCAGGATTACTGTTTCCTGGTAGAAAAACTGGTAGAGAAAATTGAGTTCTTATAATAAATTCCATAACAGCAGCTTAGTTGTAAATGATTTTTTAAAAGTCACTTGACTGTGCAAACTGGTTAGAGCAGAAATATTTTAATGATATTTCAAGAGCTTAATGTCAACCATCAGTGTCCAATAAATGAAAATTACTTTTAGTGATACATCTGGAAATATGATGGTTTTTTGAGCCAAAATCTCTCAAGCTTTGCATAAAACCTGGGTTTTTATTTTTACTGTGTGCTTGTTATATAAATTTCTGATATTTGTGATAGAGGAAAAGAAGATAAATTAGCCACTGGGATATTGAAAAATGAGTAAAATGTTAAAACATGTTAAATTTATTGTTTGCTCATTGAGAGAGAGAAAGAGAGTGAATAATTTATTTAAGGAAAACAATTCTACTTAAAGAAAGGGCAATATTTTAATAAGCAGAAAGGGGAAAAGGAATATATTTTGAAATAAGAGCAGTGTCACTGGAATGAAAAATGCAATGCACCAAAGTAGCTACTTGGAGCAGAGAAAACACTCATCTGAATGGAAAATTTTGTTACATTCCCATAAAATTGCAACTTTATCCTTATTCTTATCTGTTTATTTATTAAACCAATATTTATCTAGTACCCACTGTGTGTACTGGTATTGTATGAGGCATTGGTGGTGTTTCAGTGACTAAGAGAGGCTACAGTTTCTTCTTGTACAAAGACCACATTTAGTGAAATCTTCATTAATTCCTACACTCATTATATTAGGGAAAATGAGGTTTAGCTCCATGTGACAAGAAATGAGAAACAACAATGGTTTAAACAACCACCTCATATAAAAGTAGATCATTCCAGATCTCCAACTGTGGCTCTGTCATCATGAAAAACCTGTAGTGCTTTTATCTCACTGCTCTGCCATTCCTAACCAGTGTGTGCCTCAGCTTTTTGAGTCTGGTTTCTCTCACTTAGCACGATATGTTGAGATAGACCATGTTTGTACCAATAGTCTGTACCTTTTATTATTGAGTGGTATTCTATTCTCGGGATGTCCTATGGTTTTATGTATTCCCCAGTTGAGGGACTTTGGGGTTAGTTGGAGATTTTAATAATAAAATTGCAATAGCTATTTGTTAGGTTTTTGTATGAACATAGGTCTTTCATTTCACTTGGGTGAATACCTAGTATTGGGAAGATTGTGTTGTATGGCTAAGTATACAGCAAAGTTTATAAAAGCTGTGAAACTGTTTTTAGAATGGCAGTACCATTTTGCATTCGCACCAGCAATGTACAAGAATTTCTCCGTGCTTGGCATCTGCATCAGCATTTGGTATTGTCAGTTGTGTGTGTGTATTTAAGCCATTCTACTAAGTGTATCACATTGAGGTCTTAATTAACATCTTATTAATGACTAGGGATATTGAGCGTCTTTTTGGTTACTACTTGTCATCTGTGTATCCTCTTTGGTAAAATGTCTGTCTACATCCTTTGGCCCTTTGAAAAATTTGGTTGGTTGTTTTTGTTGTTGTTTAGTTTTGAGAATTCTTTATATACATTGGCTATAAGTCTTGTGTCAGATATATGAGTTGCGAACATTTTCTCCCAGTCTTTTTTCTCATTCCCTCAATCGTGTTGTTTGCAGAGCAAACATTTTAAATTTTGACCAAGTTCAATTATTTATTCTTTTATGGATTATGCTTTGTGTCTTTAGCTTTATGTTTTCAAGTTGGATTTTTATATGTTAAAAGCCAAATTTATAAAAAAACAAAAGAATAAATTTCTTCCAGCAACAGTAGATTATCTACAAATAGTAAATTAGCTGTATGTTCTAAGGGTGACATCAAATGAGAAGAAATTAGATAATTTATGTTAGGGAGAACCAAATTAGAAAGATAAGGTAAGGACCTAATGAAATGAATTTTGAAAACTGAGAAATGAAGTCTTTCAGATTTTATACAGTAATAGCATGTGAATACATGAAATAAGACGCTTCGCGGGGATTTAAATACTCACTTCCTTATTTATCTGTTTATGTAAAAAAATTTTACTAACCATGTACTATGAACCAGGCGCTGTGTTCTAGATGGGGTTACGTGGTTGAATATTATGGGCGATAAAACTTTGGACAAACAAATCAACAGATTATAACACAATGTGGTAAGAGTTATGGTTGGCGTATGTACAAAGTAAACCACACACTTTTTTTTTTTTTTGCAGGTTTCATCACACTTATCTCAGTTTGCAATCATTTATCTATGTGACTTGATTTAATGTTTGTCTCTCTCATGGTGTGTTCCAGCAGTATGAATATGATACGTGTTTGCTTCATTGTGGTTGGCACATTATAGGAGCCGCAGAAACAGTTGCTGGGTAAAGAAAGCACTTGCTATTGAAGTACAGAGAGGAGGAGCTGCTAAATCTGCCCCTGAAACTTTTGAGGGCTTCATTTAAACAGTAATATTTGAAATGAGTCCTGAAGCAGATGTAGGAGCTGCTTGGGGGCCGGGAAGGGGGAAGAGAGGAGGAGAAGAGCAGTATTCCCACACTCTATAGTCTTAGCCATGGACACATGAAGTCACCTAACACAGAAAACGGAAAGTTGTGGGGGGATAGGGTCATCCTGTGTGGTGAAGTGTGGGGGGCAGGAGATGAGGCCAACATGAAAAGCTGGGGTCAGGCTGGGAAGGAAGGGCTTTGCCAACCAGGCTAAGTTTGAACTTCATAGCAATGGAGTTGGGGGACAGGTGGATTTTCAGCCTTTTTTTTTTTTAAATAATTTTATTTATTTATTTATTTGTTTGTTTATTTGGGGGGGGGGCAGAGGGAGAGGCAGAGAATCCCAGATGGACTCCATGCTGAGACTCAGAGAACATGACCTGAGCTGAAACCAAGGGTCTGATGCTCAACCTACTGGGAGACCCACCTGCCCCAGATAGTAAACTTTTCAGTGACATGATTATCTTAAGGAGAGAAGGCAGCGTGGGGACTGACTGGGTAGTAGAGAGGTTAAGGCTGTTTGCTGAAACCAGTAAGAGATGACAGGATGCTGCAATGCTAGTGGGGAGGTGGAGAAGGACACTTCTGAAAATTATTCGAGGAGACAGAATTTATGGAACTTAGTGACTGATAAGATTCGAAGGGTAAAGTAGAAGGAGGATTTAATATTTTAGCGCTTAAGATGCCTGAAGGGTATTGCGTGTTTGGAGTTAATATATTTAATTTTTCCCCCCTGATTAGTAAGTATTACATGTTCTTTAGAAAATACAGTGAAGTATAAGGAAAAAGACCAAAAAAAATCCACCTATTATCCTAGCACACAGTGATAACCACTTGCTGACATTTCCAGGACATCTCTCTCATTCTTTTAAAACACATCTTTGAAAAGAGGTCCTAATGATTCCCTCTCCATCAGGAACTCAGTCTCATGAACTGCATGAATATCCTGAACTTCATTTTGAATGCAAATATTAAGTTTCGACTAAACTAGGAGCTGTACCACTTTTGTAAAAAATCAAGTGAGCTAGGTACACGGACAGGAACTCTGCAAGAAGGAATTTCTTTCCTGGAAACTAAGTAAGTGACAGCAGTGACACCCAAGACATGCCCTTGTAAGTACCAGATTCTAACTTGCAGAGGTAATCTGCTTAGTTGCTGAGGGACATTGCCGGTTTCAGTTTGATTAATTCACGTTCAGCTCATTCAGTGGGCCGAGCCATGCAGGAAGACAGCACCGCAGCAATCACCTCATGGGTGCAAAGGTTCTAAAGGAGTGCTAATTATTTTTGCCCATCTGAACCCTGAGCTTCATAAAGAAAGCACATAAAGAGTAAGAGAAAAGTTTTCTGAGGCCAGGAGCTGTGAATGAAGAACATCTTATCCAAGTCCCTTCCAAACAGAGGGAATGAGAGGGAAGTTTGAAAAAAAAAAAAAGATATTTTAGAAACAAAACAGATGAACATAGGGGAAGGGAAGGAAAAATAAAATAAGATGAAAACAGAGAGGGAGACAAACCATATGAGACTCTCAACTATGGGGAACAAACTGAGGGGTGGTTGGGATGGGGGGTGGGGAGGTGGGGGGGGAGAAGGGGTTTAAATGGATGATGGACATTAAGAAGAGCACTTGTTGTAATGAGCACTGGATATGATATGCAGCTAAATCACTAAATTCTACCTCTGAAACTAATAATGCACTATATGTCAATTCAATTGAATTTAAATAAAAAAATTTAAAAAGACACTTTTACGTTGAGAAGGAGCAGATTAAGGGGAAGAGCCAAGCCGGAAGATTCAGAACAGGCCTACCTGAAAAGAAGCTTGAAAAATAGAAAGTCCAAGGAGGAGAGAGAGGATACTCATAGCGGGACAAATCGATCTAAAGCAGACCAGACACCAGGCAGAGATGGGGCGGCTGTGGGAGACCTTCCGAGGATCTTCTCTAGTCACCGCCCCCTCGCCCAGCTCCGGTAATGCTCAGTGGGGGAGAAGGGTAAGGCCGTGCTCCTTTTCCACTTTGACGCTTTAGATTAAAAAGTACAGGAGAGTGAAACCTGATTTACAACAAGGAAGAGAAAAATCAATACCACCTGAGAGATTGGCGGGGTCGGGAGTTTGGGGGGTGGCTTTACCTGGGAGAAAGGTTTGGCAGAGGGTGGGAGAACTATGCCTACTAAAACCACGATTAGATTCCCACTTTCTCAGAAAGACCTGCCTCCCAGGCTTTCTCCCACCGCTCCATCACCCACCCCGCGGTCTCGTCTTCTATTGCAAACGTCAAGCGGTCTAGATCTGCCCTGGGTTCGGAAAGGGACTTGATTTTCAGCTCTTTAGGTGCTGAAAATGCGGCCCTGGGGATGGCCAGGAGTAGGATTTGGCTGGGGCCATTTCACAATGCCAGGTTTCCACCACTCAATTGCTAGCCAGGGTGCGGCGAGCCGCCTAGGGGGTCGCTCACAGGAAGGGATCGGTGCAACCTGAGCAAACACTGCTGGTTTGGAACGCTCACTGGGAACGGGCTTCAACGGCAAGTCTCAAATCCTCTCTGTTCCGCCCGCCGAACGCGGACCCCACTGCCCGCCGGAGCGCGGAGCCGGGAGCCCCACCTGCAACCGGCGGTCTGCTCCTGCGGGCTGGAGTTTGCAGACTTGGCGCTCAGGCCGACTCTCCCGGAGTTGGGTCGAGCGCGCCCGGCCAATAAGCGCGCCCCGCGGAGGGCTCGGCTCCCCCCGCGCGCGTTGATTGGTCCCGCGGCCCGCGAGGCAGGGCTGGCCGGCCGGGGCTGCGGGCGAAGGCGAGTGCCCGGCGCGAGTGGGAGTGGCGCGCGCGCCCCCCGCCGACCCCCGCCCCTCCCCGCCGCGTTCTCTCTCCTTCCTCCTCCCTCCCTCCCTTGCTTCCTCCCCGCACTCCCCGGCTCCGGCCGTGCGCTGGTGGGGCTCCGCATTGCACACTCTGGGGGCGCCGCAGTGTTCGTGGGATGGGGAAGCGGGCTGCCGCTGGCGGCCGGAATCCGCGCGCAGCCCGGGTGAGTAGAGGCGGGCTTCCCGGGAGAGCACAAAAGGAGACTGGGTTGGTGCCAGCGGCCCTAACTAATGCGGGTTCTGGGCGCCCCAGCAGTGGGCTTAGTCCCTGGAACTACCCAGTGCTAAGACACCCATCCCCACCCCTTCCCGGGGCCCGCGGAACTGGGGTCCTCGCCTCTGCATCCCGCTCCGGTATTCTGTCCCCGAGTGGGCAGCCAGTACTGAGCGCAGCCTGGGCAGGTCTAGAGGGGCGTGTGCGTGCGAGTGTGTAGTGCTGGCGCACAGGGGGTGGCATGGAAATATGTCAGTAGCTGCCAAGTTCAACGCCGGAGGAATCTTTCCCAAGAGTAATTCAGCACCTTCTCAGGGCCAAGTGTACGTCCACCAGGAACTCCAGCTGGAGGGAGTTCCTGCGGCGGAGTGGCAGCGCCCCACATGTTGCTGCGGGGGGTGGGGGGGGGTGTCGATGGCCTGGCTGCGCCCACCCGGGGCCGCTTCCCAAGATGCGGTAAGCTGGGGCGCCTCCAGCCTTTGCGGGAATTCTCCAGGCCCTCCGACCACCCACCCGGGCGACCCGCAGAAGGGGCCGTCCACCCACAGAGCCAGGGCTTCGCCTGGGCTTGACTTGGCGATGTGTTTTTCTCTCTGGTAACAGCAGTTCAGTTGATTTACATTTGGCTAAATAGTCAGTTTTAGCCTAAAGCTCTCTATCTGTGGGTCTGTCTGACCGGTTCCGACCCCCCACCACAGTATCATTATCTCCCCCCCCCCCCCCCCCCCCCCCCGCCCCGGGCATCTACCCCTCTCCTCACTTGGCCGTACAAAACTTGATGTTTCTACATGATGGCATCTGGCGTGGTCTCAGGTATCTTAAGTGTCACAATCATTTGCCATTTCCTTGGGACTATGAACACTCGTATAATTTGGGGGGGGGTGCTGTTGAGCGGGCAGCAGATCTTAGGTAGCGATTTGTTGGTAGGATAGCACTGACCTCCCAGAGCATATGACAAAAAGAATGTTAAGCTTCTCCCTCTGGTAACCTACCCAAAGTGTGACCTCCAAAATTCAATTTTCTTTGTGGGAGACTAGGGAGTTTAGATTCTCCAGGGAGCAGCTTATTTCTTGTTAAATTGAACTATGGTGACATACACTCTGTTCTGCTCTGCTCTGGCCAGCCATTGCAGATGCCATGATATTATTAGAGCAATTCCCTTAAAGCCATTACATTTTCTTTCGAGTGAGAGGACTCAAGATAGCTGCTTAAAATTTTGGATCTGCACCTTATTTCTCTGGAAGACATTAATGGTTACTGTATATGTGCTCACGTGTACCAAGTTTGCAAAAGATATTTGTGCAATCGTCCATGAAATGGCTTAATGCACATTTATGTTAAACCCATTTAAATGTAAAACATCTATCTGTTTTCAATTTTAGTTTCCACCTTGACCAAAGGCACCAGACTGAAACAGGACTTAGAAGAGGCTTCCTTGTTTAAACAGAGATTGTAGAGAACTCTAGTCCTTAGAGCACACAATAAGCTCTTTGAGCTTGTAGGTATACAAAGGCTGTAAAGATTGTGAACTGGTTCTTTGGGTTAAAAATATCAGAAATGTATCCAGACAAAAAAAAGGTAGATAGGATTCTTGGGTCTACATTTTGGAGCTGTTGACAGTCTTTTGAAGATGAATGTTTATATTACAGAATGCATAAATGGAGCTGATTACAGGCAAATAATGTCAAGGTATCATGGTATACAGTTTACATAGCACACTGAGATCTGCTATTGAAGTGTCTGTGAGGAGGTTGTATTTTTGTCACCCCCATTTTACAGGTAGGGTAGCTAAGGCTCTTGGAGATTATGATTTTTCCAAGGTGAATAGTAGAGTTCATGTTTTTTTCTACCTTCTTACTTTCATTGCTCCCTCCCTTCCTTCATGTGGGCTACTTCTTCAGTGTCTTCCTAGTTCTAATTTCTGCATCTCTTTTTATTATTCAACCCATGGCTTTAGGACCATTGTGTACCAGTCCCAAAAAACTTTGCTCTCTGCTAAATATCATTTAAGTCCCACTAAGATGTAGGCTGATAAGGATTTAAGGAGAAAGCTAATGTTTTTAAGGAACTATCCTCTTCAAAGTGTTATATAATTTTTGTTAATGAATAGTTAAATATACAAGTAATCAAATCCCTAAAGAATGATGTCCTGATGGTAGTGTTTCAGGAAAATCATGGGACCGGTAGTGATAAAGATGTTTGTAATAGTGACAGAAATATGTAAGTCTTCCATTTTATAAGCAGAAGCTCCTCATAAACTCTATAGACTATTACAAGGAAACCCTAATAAATGATTATTTCATTAGTGCCATTCTTATGTTAAAAAGAATTGACAAAACAGATTACTTAAATAAACCCAAAACCAGTCAGGGAAAAAAACCAAAAACGCATTTATCAAGAAGTCCCAAAATCCTCATTAACGAGTGCACAAATGCAACAGAAGTATTGATTAGAAGGAAATCCTATTTTTAATTGCATGGTTAGCAATAAGGAACATAGAGATACCTATCTGCCTATCTGATTATTATTAAAAACCCATCATTTTCAAATTTTTTTTTGGGAAATTATTGCTCACAATATTGATTTGTAACATTGTATAATATTTGTTAAGATAAATAGAATTAATTTTGTTTGCCTTAATGTAGAATGTAGGTAGGTATTGAGTTTCCAAGTAATAAGTCCTAGTTAAGTATCTGGGCTTTGGAAGTGAGTCTTGGCTTCACATACTAACTGTGGGACCTCAGAAAGCAATCGAACCTCTCTGTGCTTCAGAGAGGCACATAGGAAAATATATACGTTTTCTTGTGTGTAAAACATGTATAGTAATGACACCTATCTCGTGCAGTTTTTGAGTTTATCTTTATGGCAACATTCAGTGAGCATCTACTAAATGCCAACACTGCTGTAGGTGCTAGGGATACATGGACAGACTCCTCGCCCCTGTTTACAGTCTAATGCCTGAGAATTAATGACACGATGCTTGTCAGATACTTAGTGTGGAACGTGACACCCAGTAAATGTCCCATGATTGTTACCTGTTGGTATCTTATGTTCATCCTGGAAATGTTCACTGAGTGAGTACTTTGCAGATGCGATGCAGATTGGAGCACATAATGAGGAATATATATATTTCAATTTAATTCGATACTCTAATGGGAGAGAGGACTCCAAAGAAAGACATCAAGTACGTAATCAGTTCTCTGAAAGATAATTCAATGCAGACATGTAAGAGGAAAAAATGGAGATAAATACTTAATTAAATTATCCATAAGAAAGTGGGGAGTAGAATTTCTTTATGATAACTTATGATAAAAAAAAGGGCTTGTTTTCAAGCTATTTGAAAAACTGATTACAAAGGAAAAAAAAACTAAAATGAGCTCTTACTTAGATATATGTAATGAAAAAAAAAATTTTGAAGGGTCAGATTACTGATTCAAGCTTGCAAAAGGTGACAAATCCCAGGCACACAAAAATAAGAAAGCCAATCATGAATTTGAAAAAATCCTTGCAGTGGATTCCTAAAACAATAGGGAAAGATTCTTAAATACTGTGAAATGAGAATTGTGGAAGCACCTGGCCTACATCGTACCAAGTATATACTCACAGATTTTAAAAAAACAAAAAACAAAAAACGGTGTAAATGAAATCCTTGCTTCACCTTTCACTGAGTAATATTCTTACACCCAGACTTTCCCAAGCAATAATCATATAGGAGGAAACAGACAAAATGATAAATGCTTAGGACATTACAGACCTAATCCACAGACTAGATAAAGAGAAATCACTAAGACCAGGTGGCCGTTACTTTAATTTGTTGATGAACTTAGTGTGGAAGTGACAGCTCTCTGGGGATTTGGCTGGTAACCTTAGGGTTCCTGTCAGCAGAAAGGTTGACTTTTTTTTTTTTTTTTTTTACCCTTATCAGGTTTCTATAAAAGAAGAGCTAGACGGATACTGGAAGTCAAGTTCTCAGGCACACATTACACATAGAGTGAGCAGATTGTTTTTCATGAAAGTGGAAACGTAGAACTAGAAAACATCTATTGACATTTGAAAGTAAGAGACTTGGGACAGAAAGTAATAAGCCCAAAGACTATGTAATTCCCCAAACCCCCCACCCCCCCACCTGCTCAGCCTCATTCTCTCTCTTGCCAAGAAGGCATGCAGGCTAAAATTAAAAATAGGTTCAAGAAATGTGTAGGTATATGTGTGAGTGATTGCCACATAATAGGTTTTTAGGGGAGACAGAAGTACTAGGCAAGGAATTCTCATCTTTTGACAGACCTTTCAGAAGCCATAGATGTAAGAGTTCTTAAACCCAGGATTGTCCTGCCGTCTCTGCCATGAAGAAGAAAATCAAGATTGTTACCTGAATTATCAAAACAAGTATCTTTAAGCAATTCTAAATGATTAACAATATAGTTATTATGTTTGAGCGGCAGGATATTGGGTGACTATTTTCTTTCCTTTTTTTTTTCCAAGATTATTTATTTATTTATTTTACAGTCAGAGATAACAAGTAGGCAGAGAGGCAGGCAGAGAGAGAGAGGGAAGCGGGCTCCCTGCCGAGTAGAGAGCCTAATGCGGGGCTCAACCCCAGGACCCTGAGACCACAATCTGAGCCAAAGGCAGAGGCCCAACCCACTGAGCCACACAGGTGCTCCATGGGAGACCATTTTCCAAAAATGTATTTCTTAATGTTTTTATGCATAGAAGGTAGGAGAAATAAAGATTGCATTATTCTCATCTCACTTTTTCCTTTTCAGTACTGAGTTGTATAGTAAGTTAGAAATGTATTTAAGTTTCCATCAAGACATCTAGAAATACTAGTTCCTTTATGCCATTAAAGCAATTTAAATAATTATACATTTACTTGCACTTACAATAATGGCATTTATTACCCTCTACTTTTGTTTATATGGCTTTTTATCTACAGCGCTCTATGTACTTGGCAGGATTATGTTAATTGTCCATTGGCAGAGAAGCAGAGCCCAGTAAAGTTTAGGGGTCTAGGTTCTCCTGGGTTGTAATTCTGCCCCACCAGTTTCCAACTCTGTGACCTTGGGAAAGTTATTTAGTTTCCTCCAGTTTAACTGGTTGCCATTAACTAGCTGGGTGACCTTTAGCAAGTTAGTCCCCTACTGTCTGGACTTCATTTGCTTCAACTATAAAATCAAGGGGCTGCTCAAATTAAACTTTAAATTCCCAGGTGAGTAGGAACCAACACTTTTTTTTTTTCCATTTAAAACTACCCATTAATGCTGACCTACTAAAATAGTTTTGAGCAACTGAAAGTGTGGCATAATGTTGGTATTTAAACCAAACAAAGTTAAACAGAGTTTTTGGCTTCTGAGAGCTGAAATCTATAATCAATAATTTAAAAGATACAGCACATCTTCCTGGAATTTGTTCTTTTCTTGCTTTGTAGATCTTCACTGTTCTTTGACTTGATTATTCATGCAGAATACATTCAATTTCTTAGAATTTTTCTATCTGGAAGAGGAAAAAATCC
Organism: Mustela putorius furo; assembly: GCF_011764305.1. Taxonomy (NCBI): domain Eukaryota; kingdom Metazoa; phylum Chordata; class Mammalia; order Carnivora; family Mustelidae; genus Mustela; species Mustela putorius. The sequence goes on from NW_025422019.1 coordinate 30,635,836, forward strand.
CACTTTCAAGTGTTCAAAAAATATTACTACTTAAAAATACTGGCTTTAATAGAAGTAATACTCTGCATTTATGTAGTATCTTTCCATGTAAGATCAAAGGACTGGTATTAGAAGTACATGGTTTTTCTTTTATGTATAACTTCATAGAAGAATTTTCTTTTATGAAATTCTTTTAATTCATATTCCCAATCACCCAACTGAGTGAATTTCCAGAAACTTTTGTAGCAGTCTGACTCTTGGTCACACATGTCCTTGGTTAGGATGTCCTTATATCCATTACTTCCCAACTGACAATCTTTTCACCCTTCAGGTCCTAGTTCAATGCATGCTTCCAACAGACGCCTTTTCTCCTGATTGTCCTCTCCTCAGTAAAAATTTTACTCTTTTACTTATGCTTGTATTTCAAACCGACATGTTTCTTACATGTAGCTTATTATTTTCATAATGTCTTATTTCTCTTGAATGCCAGCAGAAGCATATTGTCTTACACAGAGTAATCCCTCAAAAGTATATGGAGGAGAATTAGGACTTTCATAGAGAAGAAGCTGTAAAGATTGGATGGGAGCATCACAAAAGATTGGTTGAGATGGAAGGGATGGATTGGTTTGCTAACCTTTACTTGGCTTCACTTCTCTGCCAATGGAAAATCTAGTCTCTGGATGTCCATGAAGAACAAATACTACAAGCCATGACTGTTCTCTTCAGAGACGCTTCCCTACTTTTGTTTCCCAGAAACACCTTCTAGTATTGAGGTTTATAAGGAACAGACTCCAAGCTGCTAGTCACCATGACGGAAGGCTTGGGAAAGATAGGTATGCCATCTTCACAGGTGGATATAAAAAACTGGCTGATCACACTTTCATACTAAGATGTACTGTGCTTTTTAAAGTTCACAGATCATTTCAGTTCAACAAAAACAACAGAAATACTGACAGAAGAAAATAATCATTCTCCTTCCTATCACCCAGATTTATTATCCATATGTCATTTCTTAACCCCTCAATGGTGTTGTCTTTAGGTTACATGGTGGCTCCCTAACTATGCATATCACATATGTTCAGTGTGTTTGAGTCTTATTCTAGTAGAATAAACTAGGGGACAATATATCACATGTGCTATATATAGCTAAAGATATACAAAATCATTCTACGCTATTGAAAAACTCTTTTACAAACCATCTCCCATATGGCCTGCTTCTCACCAGAGACCGTCACTTGCATAGTTAGGGCTGGCACTTTAAAACGGAGACCTAGACAAGGCAAGATTCAATCTCTGATAGCCACTCTTCTTCTTTCCTGTTCCATTGTCATAGATTGGAATCACAGCCAGCTGATTTACAATGTTGTTTTAAGGAGCCCCAGGTGAGATGTGGCAGGATCAACATCGACTCCACCCAGTTCTGAGAAACAACTGTGGGTTCATCTTGCACTGTTGCTGGTGTTTGTTCTGTGGCATAGCCAAGCCGGGCAAGGGATGAGCAACAGGATGCAAAAGATATTTTTCCCACCAAAGCTATTTAGAGGCAGAGCTTTCTAAATGAAGGCCAATAGGTAGCATCTGATGGAATAGCATTAAAACAAAGATACATTTTGTAATGGTACTTTCTTCTCAGTGTGGGAACTCTCTGAGAAGGACCTTTGCCAGAATGGGTTATTTCTAGCTAGGCTGAGCAAATTCAGGAAATGCTGAGTGCTATATAGCAGGCCTGTGGGGGAACTCATCTCCCCCAAGGTCACTCTGACACAGCAGGAGGGTTGCTGAGCTCTCTAAGGTTGACTATGGAAGAGGAAAAAGGAAGAGTGAAGAAAAGGAGCCAAAGGACTGAACAATAAGGAAAGGGTCACCTACTTTATGATCAGTTTGAGGAAATGTTCCCTAGCTGGTCTGATTCTAGTCTTATCTGGGGAATCCCTAGAATAAATGTGAATAAATTTGAGGAGAAACACAAAGCCCTATCTGCCTTAAATTATATGCTGTGTTCCTGCCACGGCCTCCATGAAAGCCGCTCCCTGGTAAGTCTTTGTTAAAAGGCTTGGGTGGGGGGGTTGGGAAGGACACAGTCACTAATGAATGAATCTGAGCCCGTTAACAGCTACACACATTGGTCAAGTAGACAAGCAGAAGTTGAGGGAATGTAAGGTGAATCTGAGGGGAATGCGATAGAGACTCAGGAGAGGCGACCATTTTGCAGTGAGATCTGAGTGGAAAGCAAAGGTGCTGGGCTCTGTGCTTGTTTCCCCGTATTACCTAGACTCCAGTCATGCTATTCTGGCTTATCAACCACGAATTAATTACCGGATCTGGGCCAAACAAGTTAACTTTGAATGTCTGTTTCCTCATCTGTGAAATGATTATACAAGATCAGCACTTCTCGAACAGGATCTGCAAGAAGAGACACCCGTTCTGTGGAATGTTGAAGGCAGAAAAAGGGGTGTGATGGCGTACTATGTTTGGGAAACAGTGGGTTGAATTGTAATTTTTTTTTTTTTTAAGTTGCAAGACTTTGGAACATTAGTGACTGAATATCATCCGAAATGTCTGAAAGGAAATGTACTACTCAGTGAACCCCAAACATCGTTGACAATAGCACCCCTTTTGAAGGCATATCTTGAGGGTCAGTGTTCGTTATGACATACTCTATTGGGTTAGCTGATGTCTGAGCTTGTTCTGGGTTTTCGATTCTCTGAATCTATAGTTAGATAGTTTGTCTCTCTTCTGTTTCTTTTCTAGCTAGCCCCTTGCTTCTTACCTAGAAGAGTTTGTGTGTTGTTTATAAACCTTTTGATAAAAAATGTACTCTGTTAGAAAATCCCTGCATCTAGTTTAAGAGTGGAGCACACTGAGAGAGTGCAAAGCTGCAAGGTATGCAATTTCCTCTTTCCTTTTATATTTTAGACTACATAAAATCACCAGCAGTCAAAACACAAATAACGACTTTCCCAAACACACCCATACCTACACCCACACACCCTTAACAAAAATATTGAAACATTTATGCTAATAGAGGGGATAAGATTTCAGAAAAGCACAATTTGCACAAGACCCAGATTTTATTCTGGCAGAGGAATTTCTGAGCAAAGCAATGCAATTAATCACAGAGCTGTAACAGCGAGATGAAAAGACAAATACTGAATGTATACAAAATGTGCACTGCTCTTCCCTTCATCTTCGGGATTCCAGAAGATGTTTATCTTACCTTGCCCCACCAATACCAATCTTAGATTTTATTTTATTTTTTTTTAAATTTGGCTCCTGCCAGATTCACCCTTTGGTTGATGAGGACCTGATAAAGAAGCTGCAGTGTTCTGAGGCGGGTGGGGCAGCCCTTACGGATGTCCACAGGATAGCATGGCTTGGTCTGGATTTCCGCCTTTCCCTACTGAAAACGCTCCACCTGCAGAGGTGGTAGAGGGCGGAGGAATAGAGGGTGGCCATTGTAATCTCTTGCGCTTCCAGGAAGAGTAAGGATTCCTACTGGCTGTTTTTCACATTGTAATCACTGCACTCTGTGAATTCTCTAACATTAGGCTAATCTGAATCTCTGTATGTTACCCTCTAGGTACTTTACAGCAGATGATTTACAGTGGCCTATGCATTTGATTTCCTTCAGGTTTTTTTTTTTTTTAAGATTTTTTATTTATTTGTTAGAGAGAGGGAACACAAGCAGGGAGAGTGGGAGAGGGAGAAGCAGGCTTCCCGCTGAGCAGGGAGCCCGATGTGGGGCTTGATCCCACGACCCTGGGATCACCACCTGAGCCGAAGGCTCAACTGACTGAGTCACCAAGGCACCCCTTCAGATATTTAAAAAAAAAAAAAAAAAAAAATTATGAGGCAGTGTTAGGATATAAAGGCCAAAATCTGATACCAGTTTCACTTTACAATTGAATTTACATTTTCTGCTATTTCTAAGTGTTAGTTATGTGTCCTCCTCCATTCTAAATTTTTAAGAATCTTCGTCAAATGTTCTGTTGTTTGAACCCAAGCTTATCTCTGAGGAATCATCGATATTCCCATTTAGTTATTCCTGTCTTGTTTAAAAAAAAAAAATTGGGATTAGCTGTATCCATTTAATTATATTTTTAAACTCTAAATCTAATTTTGAAATCGGGTGGACAATTGGTAAGTATTTCTGTTACCAAATGATAAAAGGCATAACAATATTGGCTTCATGTGGAGGGCTCATGTTTCTCACCTCGAGTTGTCTTGGCAAGGATTCCAAGCCACGCTGTGCTCTGGTTTTTTAATTCAACACTCATTTTTTAGAAGCCACCTTTCCTGTTCACTTAAACATATGCACGGCTCCTTGGTTCATCAGTCATTGCAAGCCCTGGCACAAAGTACATAGATACTCACTAGATTTTTGATGGGCAGAGACTCTCCCTACTCTGTTGGCCGAATAAATGAGCAGATCCACTCATGAATAGTGCTCTCTGTAATTGTCACCACTGTCCCAGTCTTGTAATCATTATGTGACATACAACCCTGTGTTTGTTAACAATTGAAAGTACATTTTTATAACCTGCAAATAGGATACTAGTGTCTAATGTTTATTTTCTGTTTTTAAACAAATACACAGGTAAGAGAATTCTACTTAGTGGTTCCCATAGAAAACAGAAGCATTGTATCTGAGCAGTTGATTCTGTTCTTCAGCAGCTCAGTGAATTTTGGAGGAGATGCAGGTCCTCTCACGTAGGGGTGAGATGCTCCCTATGGGCCCGAACCTCAGTGCCGTAAAAACGTTAGGTAGGGTTTGTTTTGGCATGTGATAGCATTCCCCTTTCGGGATGCTCAATCATTTTATGGATGAAAGATTTCCATAAAATTCTATGCTTAGTCTTCAAATTATCTTATGTGAAAAAGAATCTAGTGTGTAGTTGGTCTGTACTTGATTATTGTTGTTTTTATAGGAAACGCTCTGGATGTGTAGAAAGATTGAACCATTCCTGAGACTTACTGACTAGTCAGTCTCCCTTGTTAAAGGCTAGTTGTTCAGGAGATGACAGGGTGTGTGCAGGGGAGGGGAAAGTCTCTTCCTTTCTCTGTTGAACTGACCCAGTTTTGTAATTCCCTAACAGTTCCTCTCGGTCATCACCATTCTCATTGCTTGGCATTGTTGATTTATTAAAAGCACCTGTCCATTTTAATAACCAACCTAAGGGAGAAACCCCCCCCAAAACCAAATAGCTTGTTTTGGGGGTTGGCACTGAAATTTTATGTGCTGTAATTTACCTGATAAATTATAGCATTGAGATTTCCTCTTCCTGTCTTTTTTGGGCAGGTAGTTGTATCGGTATTTTGGCAGCACTTAGGAAACTGTCTCTTATTGGTGATTTTGAGAATTGTTCATACTTGAATAGAGATTATGAGCTTAAGTTTAAACAGCTTTGAAATCTTTTAAAAATGGTTACATCTTAATATTGCATCACCACTGTCTACATTTAACATGTCCAACACTTTGAATGACCTAACATTTTACATTTGCCAATGTAAACATAGCAGTAATCAGGCAACAAGTACTTTTCTCTGGGCCCTATCCAGGGATATAAAAAGGAACGGTAAGGCATGGCAACTGTCCTTACAGGACTTGTAATTGGTTTCTGTCTTTCGCTTTAAATATTTGAGGATCAATTTGTGTCAGTCACAGTTCAAGGTGGAAACACAATGGCGAATTAAACATGCAACATCTCTGGGGAGAAAGCAGTGACTAAAGCTCACAGAATCCCTGTCCCCTTAGAGCTTACATATTACAAGGGCGGAGGCAGAAAGTAAAGAAATAAATAAGAAAATATGCAGTATGTTAGATGGTCATAAGAGCCTCGGAGCAACTAAAGAGGGCAGGAGGGAGTGTCTGAGGTGGACAGGAAGCAGTTGGTAACTTGGAATATCATGGTCGTAGGAGACCTGATGGGGAAAGCTTCACATAGCACCTGGAGCAGGGAAGGGAGGGAGCCTTGGGCACCTCGGCAGGAAGAGCCTTCCAGGCAGAAATGCAAAAGTGCTGCCTTAGCATCATGCCTCACCCTCAAAACAGCAAGCAGACCTGTGTCAGGAATGAAGTAAGCCAGAGGGAGAGTAGTAAAAGCTCAAAAGCCTAAGGTGGCAGGCTGCCCATAGTGCAGGGCCTTAGTGGTTATGGAAAGATGTTCCCTCCTCCTCTCCCTCCCTCTCTCCGTCCCTTTCTTTCCTCTTTCTTTCTTTCTTTCTTTTTCTCTCTTTTGGGACTGCGTCAGTTGAGCTATTAGAAGAATTTACATCAAGGAATGACCTGATTAATTGTATGATTTTAAAAATCACTGGCTACTGTTGGAATAAATAATAGAAGGGAGGGGAGGGGAGGCTGGAAGGAGGCTGTTGCAATCCAGATGAGGTTGGCTTAGATCCACGTGGTTGCAGTGGAGGTGGTGAAAGGGCCTCTCTCTCTGTTTGGAAAGAGTGCAGGAGCTAGGATTTACTGTGGGTAGGATGCAGCGCCTGAGTCTGAGAGCAGAGTCAGATGGCTGATACCTGGAAGGGCAGGGCTGTCATTTACTGAGATAGGAAACTTGAGGAGGAACAGATTCGGAAAAGGATCGGGTCAGCTTTAGACATCTTACATTCGAGATACCTGTTAGGCTTCCAAGTGGAGATATGGAATAGGTGTTGGGAATATGGATGAGTTCTGGGGAGAGGTAACTGGGAGCATCACTGTCACTGTAAGAGCCAGGAAATGGGAGCAGATCCGTGCACATGAAGGGATTAGATCAGGGTGTCAGAGCAGAAGGAGGGCAATTAAGTTGCTGATGAATGATCCTTTATTATGTGCTGTAAGTACAGAGAGAAGGAGGAATTTGTGGACTAGAAGGCATGAAGCCACTGTCATAGAAAGTGTGAGAATTGAACTGATCTGTGAAAATGGGCAATATTTGGATGGATAGGAGAATGAGGGGAGGGCATTTTGGTTAAGAGTCTCCAGAATTAGCAAACTGAAACCACAATAAAATACCACTTCACACCAGTCACCATGGCTTGTATCAAAAAGACAGCAAGTGTTGGCAAGGCTGTGGAGAAAAGGGAACCCTTGTGCACTGTTGGTAGGAGGGTAAATTGGTACAGCCATCATGGGAAACAGTATGGAAGGTCCCCCCAAAACGAAAAATAGAAATAGCATGTCATCTAGTCATTCCACAACTGGATATTTACCTAAAGAAAATGAAAACAGTAATTTGAAAAGATATATGCACCTTTCTGTTTATTGCAGCATTATTTACAATAGTCAAGATATGGAAGCAGCCTGTGTCCATCAATAGATGAATGGATAAAGAAGAAATTGCTATAGATAGATAGGTAGATATAAATCTATCTATATCCATCTGTATTTATTTTACCTATGTATCTGTCTATCTATAAAATGGAATATTACTCAGCCATAAAAATGAAAGCTTGCCATTTGCAAGGACATGGATCGACCTAGAGGGTATTATGCTAAGTAAAATGAGTCAGAGAAAGACAAATACCATGTCTTTCAGATACCACAATTTCACTTACATGTGGAACGTAAAAAAAGACAAAGAGACAGAGCCATAAATATAGAGAACAAACTGGTGGTTGCCAAAGGGGAATGGGGCAGGAGGGATGGGCAAAATGGGTGAAAGGGAGTAGACGGTACAGGCTTTAGGTTATGGAATGAATAAGTAACAGGGATGAAAGGTACAGCACAGGAGATGTAACGGATGGTATTGTAACAGTGTTGTGTGCTGACAGATGGTAGCTATGCTAAAGGTAAGCACAGCATCACATATAAACTTGTCAAATCCTTAGGTTGTATATCTGAGACTAATGTAACATTGTGTGTCAATTACACTTCAATTTAAAAAAGGGTACCAGAATTAAACACATCCGTAGTTCCTTAATAGGAATGTAATAAGGGAAAACATACCAAGATCACAGTAGAATTTTCTCTTGTGGAGAAAGTGAAAGGGGTAGGATTTCTAGTCTCTGGTCTGTTTCCTAGGATCATGATATGCAAATGGTAAAGAGACTTGGTCCCAATTAAAATCTTGAACATTTCCTGGCACTTTGCTAACAGCTTTTCCTCCTTATCCCTGCAGCTGGTGCTGCCTTATATTTTGTAGTAACTTGAAACTGACATGTGGGGAATTTTAAGTACATATGTTATCAAAACAGATGTTCCCCAGACTTTATAGACTATCAGGAGGTCATCTCATCTTTCAGAAAGCAGCCTGGAATTTGAATTTAGTTACTCTCATAATTTTACATTCTCCAAAGTAACTATGTGGGAAATTTAAAATTTATTAGCAAGGTTCTCTTGTTCTTAGATTTTAGAGATATGGCAATTTCAGTAAACCTGAGAAAAATTATATGCTGTGCCAACCAGAGGCAGATTATTGACTGACTTCCCCTTGCCTGGTGATAAATCTAAGCCACATAAGTATTTTTTTTTTTTTTAAACAGTGGAATGAACCAAGGTTCAGACTCTTTTTTTTTGTTTGTTTGTTAAAGATTTTATTTATTCATTTGACAGACAGAGATCACAAGTAGGCAGAGACAGAGAGAAGCAGGCTCTCTGCAGAGCAGAGAGCCCGATGCGGGACTCGATCCCAGGACCCTGAGATCATGACCCGAGCCGAAGGCAGCGGCTTAACCCACTGAGCCACCCAGGTGCCCCCTAAGCCACATAAGTATTTTAATGCTTTCTCAGGAACTTTGGAGTCCTACTTTATAAATGAAAGATGTCCCACTCCCTTTTCCATGCAAAATGATAATTAAACCAAAAATGAACTTCATAAAATAATAAAAGGATGCTGAGTTCAGAACAAGTAGAGACATTTTGATCCTGGTCCCTGTCCCCTACTTTTTATTAGACTCCAGATGAGACTCTGGCTTCTTTTTTATTCTGTGTACAAGTTTCTCATGGATTGCAAAGGCTGGGGACTTTGGCAGAACTCCCTGAGATAAGAAAAATTATGTATTTCTTTTTATTTTATTTATTATTTTTTTAAAGATTTTATTTATTTATTTGACAGACAGAGATCACAAGTAGAGAGGCAGGCAGAGAGAGAGGAAGAGAAGCAGGCTTTCCACTCAGCAGAGAGCCCAATGCAGGGGTTGATCCCAGAATCCTGAGATCATAACCTGAGCTGAAGGGAGAGGCTTTAACCCACTGAGCCACCCAGGCGCCCCATCTTTTTATTTTTAATTTTACTTAAAGAATACCTTCACAAAAATGTGGTGTTAATTATTTGGCGCTACCAGGTGTGATATTTCCAGACCCCACTTTTTCCTTTGGGTTTCAAGGAGGTACAGAGTACAGCTCCAGGAGGCCTTGACCGTTTACCAGCCAAGCCTCATACATGTTGGCTAGAGAGCGGCAATCACTGAGAAGTGCACTGGACCCACTAGTGCTGTCTGGTAGAACTCTCTAGTCTCTTCTGGGGTGACAGACATCCTCTATCTGCACTGGCCAACATGGTGGTTGCTAGCCACATGTGGCTTCTGAGTACTTGAAAGGTGGCTAGTGTAGTTGAGGAACTAGATTTTAAATTGTATTTATTTTTAACTAACTCAGATTTAAGTGGCCACAAATGGCTGGTGTTCACTGTCCAATACAGTAGACCTGATGGTTTGTCTTGGGCTTTCTGGAGCGTGGAATGGGTAGGTGCCTAGCGTCCCCTTGCTGCGGCGTCTCTACCCCTCAACGAGTGCCCCCAAGTAGGTCTTTCATGGAGAGACTCCACATCTGGGATTACTGCTGAAGAGTGCACGTGAGACAGGACTTTGTGAAGTATCTCCTTCCTGTTCTTCACAGGGGTAGGGGGAAGGAACATGAAAAGATAAAGTGACATTAAATGAAACGAGATATTTGTCTTGGTCTTAAAGACTCTTTTCTCACTAAGATATTTAGGGTGGTGGGTATTATGGAGGGCACATTGTATTGCATGGAGCATTGGGTGTGGTGCATAAACAATGAATTCTGAAACACTGAAAAGAAAAAAAAAAAAAAGATAGCCTATTTGAATATTTTACGATTGATTGTGAAAGAGAGTGATTCTGGGGAGTAGAGTTTAGAGGTAACATAGTGAGAAACTTGTTTTACTTGTGCCTTGAAGAATTCTGTGAGGGACCCAGTTTCTTACCCTGAGGAGAATTCCTTGTTTATAAGAAGCACTCTCAAGATTCTTATTGATTTCTTGAGTTTGAGAGTGGAATACCGAAGGCCTACTGTGTGCTTGTGCATAAATACTGACAGTGTAAGTGTGGCTCTGGGGTAGTGATTATTAAGGAGAGGGATAAAAGCACAGGATATGAAAATGACTGAGATAAGGCTGCTGTAAGGTGGGGGACCAGGACAGACAGTGGGCCTGGCCTCCCAATGCTCAGCTGGGATGTTGGTGTTACAGTGTGCCACCTTACAGTGTACCACACCAGAGGGTGCCTGGGTGGCTCAGTGGGTTAAGCCTCTGCCTTCAGCTCAGGTCATGATCTCAGGGTCCTGGGATCGAGTCCCGCATCGGGCTCTCTGCTCAGCAGGGAGCCCGTTCCTCCTCTCTCTCTCTCTCTGCCTGCCTCTCTGCTACTTGTGATCTCTCTCTGTAAAATAAATAAAAAATAAAACCTAAAAAAAAAAAAAAGAATTTCCTTCAACATTTTTTTTTTTTTTTTTTTTTTTTTTTTTTTTTTTTTTTTTTTTTTTTTTTTTTAAAGATTTTATTTATTTATTTATTTGTCAGAGAGAGAGCGCGAGCGAGAGCGAGCACAGGCAGACAGAGTGGAAGGCAGAGTCAGAGGGAGAAGCAGGCTCCCTGCGGAGCAAGGAGCCCTATGTGGGACTTGATCCCAGGACGCTGGGACCATGACCTGAGCCGAAGGCAGCTGCCCAACCAACTGAGCCACCCAGGCGTCCCACCTTCAACATTTCTTTAAAAAAAAAAAAAAATTCACACCAGAATCCTGGTGGGTGCTAGAAGGTAGAGAGAGGAGGCCTTCTGCGTCTCAGAGATCAGTCTTTATATCTGAGGAAGCTTGACACACCAGCAGTCTTGCAGCGGCTGTGGTGAGGGGGCCACCTCCTACATGGGAAGCCGTCCCCGCTGAATTTGCGGAGAAAGGTGTTTAAAAAGATTTGTTGATTGATATTTCTGTGGTCATTCTGCCACTCTCACTCATAAAACTAAATGGAGCTTATGTGCCAGGGACTATGCTCCACTTGCCGTCTAAATGAAGAGGAAAAAATGTGTACATGGAAGAAGAAAACTAACAATAAAAGCCTCGTGAGATGGATCCCACGTGAGTGGGGCAGACCGTAAATGCCGTATCCCACAGTTGTCTTCCAAAACATAGAGGCCCTTCAGGTGGGAGAGGTATGAGGCTTCCTCTCTGGGGCTCCAGAAGGCAACACTGGTGGTATTGTCTTTAGTTAAAGAAAAGGGGTTTTGGAAGGTCTGTTTCTGCAGGGCACTGCGGGGTGGGAGAATGGTTGAGGAGTGGGCAGGGTGCCCAGAAGATGAAGGTGTGACGGTGACTGCTGATTACGGAGGGATTCCTTGCAGCCAGTGGAAGGGAAATCTTCACAAAAATGGAAGAGGCTGCTCTGAGGGGATTAGCCTTCTTCACGGGAAACGTCGCCAAAGAGGCTCCCTGGACCCTGTGTGGGAATAGGGGACTCACACTGGTAGAGCAGGGGTCAGAGAATTACCAACTGTGGGTCAAACCCAGCTTCCTGCTTCCCTTCGTAAATATTTTTATCAGTGTCCAGCCATGCCCATTTGCTTAAATCTGGTGCAGGCTGCTTTCCCACTACAGTGGTAGAAGTGGGTGGGTGTGATGACATCCTATGGCCCACAAAGCCCGAATTATTTACTATCTGGGCCTTGGAAGAAAAAGTTAGCAGGGCTCTAGAAAGGATTGGGTCCAGTGATACATAAATCCTTTCTAATTTTCTGACTGTAAGGGATTGGGAACAGAAGCAAGCCTCATGGGAAGTGTGAAGGGTGCCTTGGAAGAGATCAACTTCAGTTGGACCTTGACGAAAACTGGCAGGTCCTGGCAGAGGATGCCCATCCAACATGACCCCAGGGCCAATCTCATGGGGATTGAGTCATTGTTCCTTGGATGCCAAGGACAGACTCATTCCAACATTCATCCGTTCATTCATTTATTCTTCATGCCTTCAGTGTATCCTTGGCCAATATAGACAATGCTCTAAAACACTTCTCTAGTGTTTACTGGTAAAGTAAGCCCAAATTCTGGCACGAGCTATTGGCACTTCAAGAATAACTTCGCTACTATGGAAATGCTCCTTCAGTTCAATGTTTATAATTGAGTTTTATGGACTTACTTTATTTTAAGTATAATGGCCTCACCTAGACACAACTTAGAATTTATGCACGTGTTCAGCTTAATTGTAGGACATAAGAAATGATCGTTTCAAAATGAAAACCTCACTGTATTTGCGGGCGATGCAGCTCGCTGTGTTAAGGGTAGGATGCACATTACTATTCATGCCTTTTTAATTGATTAGCCTTTAAGGCTTCTGAAAGCCTTTAAAAGTTGTTTTGTCAACATTAGACCAGCTGCTGTGTAATTACGGTAGCTCTTCTTGCAGTTAAATTCTTTTAATAACGTGTTCCATCTGCCCATGCCGAAGTGCTTTGAACCTGTGATATATACTATGGAGAGCTTTTGTTTTTACTTACAGATGGTTGGTGCCGTTTTCTGGGCAACTCTGTAGAAATTTCACAGAAATTTTAAAGATGAATTACTTCAAAATGGGAGGCAAATGAATTTGAACATCAGGTTACTCCTCCTCCTATAAAAATTGTTCATATGTGACTCGAATTTTGAACTTGACTCGTAACAGCCTAAATATGCTCATTAAAAAGGAAAAGAAATCTCCATCCTGAAACCATTTTAAGGCTCTTTTCTCTCACTCTCCAGCTTATAAATCAAAACTTCCTGGCACCGGTCAGACGGTGGTGAAAGCAGTGGGGCTGTGATAAAGATCGCTGCTTAATGAGGAGCCGGACAGGTAGGTCTGCCCTCTGTGCAGGGGGTGCTGAAGGTCTGCTCAGAAAACTGAATGCGACCTTGGCGGTATAGTTTGCTATATTTCAAAGGAGACTTGTCCTGAAGTTGGCCGTAAAAAATTATAACTAGGGAAAGGAACTGGTGTCAGAAAGAGGCAAACAGGAGATCCTCTCTGTCCTTCCTTCCCGTTTTCCCACTCCCCAAGCCCCTCCGTGCGCATAGTCTTGTCTACGCGCACAGTTGGCGCAGCTTTTCTATGGACAGGCTGCACAGTGATGAAGGTAGATAAGAGGTGGGAGCGGTGGCCATGGCGGCTGTGGAGGCTGCTCCTGGTAGCTCCGTGACTTATCTGACTTCTTCCCTAGAGCATCTCAAGAGAGAAAGGCAAGGCCATTCAAAGTAGAGGCACAGAACATGGGGCACCTGGAGGAGCAAGAGACTAGATGCGGCCACAGCGGGCTCTCTCTGGCCCTTGTCCAACTTGTAATTAAGAAATGCATCTATGTTGCTGGGAAACCATGAAGGGACACTGTCAACTGCTTGCGCTCACCTTTGCTTTCCGTTTTGTGGCGTATAAGGAGGCTGGGAGAGAAATGGACTTTTTCCTCATGAGGAAGCCAGTCTGTTTCAAGTTTGAATAGAAGCTCGAATATCAATGATCTGCAAAATCTGGGGAAGAAGCTAACCTTGACGGTGTTGGCAGGGCGGGCTGAAAACTGTGCCTGTTACACCTGCTAACTCCCAAAGTACAGATCTATGTGCCTTGGAAGCTCTTGGGCCCTAAGAATTGGGCATTTGGGAGGAAACATGGACTTGTCAGCATCTACTTGTGGTGCTTACTAAGTGGTCTTTAAGACACGGATATGAAGAGAATAAGAATTTATTTAAATAAAAGATACCTAAATTAGTTAATATTTTATTCTAAAATATTACATGAAGTTATATAATTTATCTTAAAACTTATATGAAAATCTTATACATAAATTTAATAATATATTTTTCCCTGTGGGACAAACTTGTTCCTGGTAAATGGCTTAATCTTTACAAAGTTATATTGAATGTTAATTCAGATGTTTTTAATATTTCAGGCTGGTAGAACTGTCTACTTGGATAAGGCCAAAAAAACTAGCATGAATCTCGATGTTTGGTAACCAAATATCAAAACCTGTTAATACTATCATACAATTCTTGGGACCATCACCTTTTGCTCAGGTGCTTTCTTTACATTGATATGATAGAAATTTCTACCTTCAGGTGTCAATTATAAATGCTTGCATGAGACCTGGTCTTCTAATCAATCTTATAATATAAACTTTATATATGCTTTCACATATAATGCTTATCACATTGACATTTTATATGCTTTCTCAAAGTCTTTCATATAGTTTTAGAAGATTGGAAACTGTCAAAACTTCTCTGAGGACTGCAAAATTGTCTTTATCACTCCCCCACAATAATCTTACATTATTTTGAGATGCACTGAATCAGGGAGAGGACATATTGATCTTAACCTCTGGTGCTAAGCAAAGGCCCAATAGCCATAAACTTATGTATACATGTATGTACATATATCAATGTATATGAGGAATCAGTTTCCAAAGAACTCCAGGACCAACAAGGTGAAGGACTGGTGCACACTCAGATGGCAAATGTCATGGAGGTCTTTGCTTCTCAAACAAATCATCCGCTAAGTCCCCTATTATATTGGCAGGGACTTAGGTATAGCATCTTTTTAAAAAATCAAGTATTTAGATTTTTCTTGTCTATAAACAGCCAAAACCCAACTCAAATTAACTTAGGAAAATTTATTTTTAAAGGATTATCTCATGTGTGGCACAGAATTTATCTTTTTCTTGACCCTAATTTCTTTATTCTATAAAGATTGGCCTTTGCACGCTGGGTCTGTGTACTTAACTAAGAGTAAATTCCTTTTTAAATTTTTAATTTATTTATTTTTTATTATCTTTTAAAGATTTTACTTATTTATTTGACAGACAGAGATCACAAGTAGGTAGAGAGACAGGCAGATAGAGAGGGGGAAGCAGGCTCCCTGCTGAGCAGAGAGCCCGATGCAGGGCTCGATCCCAGGACCCTGGGATCATGGCCTGAGCTAGAGGTAGAGGCTTTAACCCACTGAGCCACCCAGGCGCCCCAAGAGTAAATTCTTATAGTGCTGGACTGCACCACCCTTCTCTTACATGATTACATGTAGAATAATTGAAGGAAGAGTTAGACAGTAAACTGCTAGAAGACCAGGGTCATAGCTGGGCCTCACTATGAAGGACTTGAATGCATCTGATAGTGTCTCCCTATCTCTTGATTTCTCTCAGCTTGTCAGTTTAATTTTTGCTTATTGCAGACCAGGTACAGATAAACTGAGAAAGATGACTTCCAATCCTCCTGAGATTTATACATCTTACAGTTTATGCCACTGCACAGGACTGACTCAGGCTCTTTGGTCCCAGACCAACAGTCCTGGGAAAGAGAGCTGATTGACTCAGCCCAGGACAGATATCAGCTTGGACCAGTCAGTTGTGAGGGTAGAACAACATGTACTTGTCTTTGGTGGTCCTTTTTCTGGATATCAACAAAAGGAGAACTAGTGTGGGTTAGAGAAGGTTGATACTGGTGAAATGTTTTTATTTCTCATACATGAACACATCATGTTTCTCTTCCCAACCGTGATTACCTGGCCTCTGCCAGATACCTTCTTTCTGCCCCTCCTTTCTACTTTGCTTGCTATTGCTTTTGATGGTTTGGTAAATAAATGTCTTGCCCCAAGTTGCTAGGTCAGCAATATAGAGCAGGTCACTTCTGGTCTTTTCCCTTGAACCCCAGGGATGCTCATTTTCCTTTTTATAATTTAGGGAGCAGTGGCAGCTCAAGAGAAGGCAAATGAAAAGGTCAAATGATGAAGCTCACAATCTGCTTTAGGTCTGGGAGATAATGCCCTTTTCTAAAGGCTAAATATTTTCTTGGGATGAATGGATTAGTCATGAGTCCAAAATTTCATGACTGCCTTAGGAGATATTTGATCCTTTATGTATGTATAACATGTATAATAGCTGGAAGAAATGCACTTTTGATTTTTCTTATTTTCTAATTTGTTTTCACTATCCAGACTCATTTGCACATACTTTTTAGGTGAAGAAAAATTTCCAAACTCATTTAACATGTAACTCTTCAAAGCTTTACTGGGATTCTATAGGTGGTTCAAGGCAGTGTAGGAAGATTATGAATTCCCCTCCTCCAAAGGGCACAACAAATCTACAGCTACATGTGGGAATACTTTCCCTGGAAAAGGTACTAAAAACTAAATGAATTGTGTCCCCACAACAAGGGATAAAAGAGCCATATCAAGATGGTTAGAAGAGGCAGAAATGTGCTCTTGCCAAGAACCCCTTCCCAGGAACAGCAGAACACAACCAGGAGGGATCTCCACAATATGAATTTTTTCCTGAGCAGTGAGTGATTTGTGCTCATATCAGGAACTCTAACTCTTGGTTCTTCACTGGACAGACCAGCCCCCAAAACATAAAACCATTAGGGTTCCCTCATCCCTTCCCTCACCCCTGCACTAAACAAAAAAAAAAATTTTTTTTTTTTTTTTTTTTTTTTTTTTTTTTAAAGAGAGCATCTTAAAAGCAGCAAGAGGAAACCAAAGTTACCTACAAGGGAAAAACTCCCATAAGGCTATCAGTAGATTTTCCAGCAGAAACCTTAAAGGTCTGAGGGGACTGTTATGACATATTTAAAGTGCTGAAAGGAAAAAACTTTCAACCAAGACTATTCTACCCAGCATGATTATCATTCAGAGTAAGAGTGGTAAAGAGTTTTTCAGATAAGAAAAAGCTAATGGAGTTAATCACCACTAAACCAGCCTCCCAAGAAATGTTAAAGGAACATCTTTAAGCTGAAAATAAGTAGCACTAATTAAAGATAAGAAAACATATGAAAATAAGAATCTCATTAGAAAAGGTAAATATTTAGTGATGGTAGTGGATTAATCACTTATAAACCTAGTATGAAGGTAAAAATAATATTTAATTACAAAATAAACTAAAACTGCAACAATTACTTAAGGGATCCATAAAAAAAAAGATATAAGATGTGACATCAAAAACAAAACATAGGGGGGGGCGCCTGGGTGGCTCAGTGGGTTAAGCCTCTGCCTTCAGCTCAGGTCACGGTCTCAGGGTCCTGGGATCAAGCCCTGCATCGAGCTCTCTGCTCAGCAGGGAGCCTGCTCTCTCCGCCCCCAGCCTGCTGCTCTGCCTACTCGTGATCTCTCTCTCTGTGTTGAATAAATAAAAAACAAAAATCTTTTAAAAAATGGGGTGGGTGATTAAAAATGCAGAGTTTTATAATGTATTTAAATTTAAGTTGCTATCAACTTAAACTAGACTATTATATACAAAAGTTGTTATATGTGATCCTCATGGTAACCCCAAAGCAAAAAATTATAATAAATACACAAAACAAAATGATAAAGAAATATAAAAAAAAAACTAAAGAAAATTATCAAACCATAAGGGAAGAGAGAAAGAAGAGAAAGTAATAGAAACTATAAAAACAACCAGAAAACAATAAAATGGCAAATGTACATACCTATCAATATTACTTTAAATGCAAATTTATTAAATTCTCCAGTCAGAAGACAGTAGCTGTCTTTGGATTAAAAAAACAAGAGTCATATATATGTTACCTAAAAGAAACTCATTTCAGAAGGACTCATACAGACTGAGAATGAAGGGATAGAGAAAGATATTGCATGCAAATGGAAACAGAAAGCTTGTTTAACTGTACTCATGTCAGGCAAAATAGACTTTAAAACAAAGACTGTAACAAAAGACAAAGAAGGGCTGTACCTAATGATAAAGGGCTTATCCAGCAATATATGATATTTATAAATATCTATGCACTGAACATATAAGCACCAAAATATATCAAGCCGCTATTAACAGGTAGCAAGGGAGAAATTGACAACAATGCAAAAATAGTATGAGACTTTAACACCCTGCTTATATTAATGGGTAGATCATGCAGACAGAAAATTGATAAGGAAACAGCAGCCTAAATGACACATTAGACCAGATGGACTTGATATTTACAAAACATTCCATCCAAAGGCATCAAAATACATGTTCTTCTCAAGTGCACATGGAACATTCTCCATGATAGATCCCATGTTGAGCCACAAAATGAGTTTTACTATGTTCAAGAAGATTGAAACCATATCAAGCATGTTTTCTAACCACAATGTTATGACACTAGAACTCAATTACAAGGAAAAAACCTGGGAAAACCACAAAAATGTGGAAATTAAACAGCATGCTCTTGCTCCTGAACAACCAGTGAGTTAATGTAGATAATCAAAGAAGAAATTTAAAAAATTGAGACAAATAAAAATGGAAATATACGATACCAAAATTTATGGGATGCAGCAAAGACAATTCTAAGAAGGAAGTTCATAGAAATAAAAGCCTGCATCAAGAAAAACTCAGGGTACCTTGGTGGCTCAGTGGGTTAAGCCTCTGCCTTTGGCTCAGGTCATGGTCTCAGGGTCCTGGGTTCGAGCCTCGCATTGGGCTCTCTGCTCAGCAGGGAGCTGGTTTCCTCCTCTCTCTCTGCCTATCTCTCTGCCTACTTATGATCTCCATCAAATAAATAAATAAAAACCTTAAAAAAAAAAGAAAGAAGAAAAACTCAAACAACATAAATCTACATCTTAAGGAATAGGAAAAAGAACAAAAAAGCTAACAGTTCGAGGAAGGAAAAAAATAACAGAGATCAGAATGGAAAGAAATACAGACTAAAAAGATAATAGAAAAGATCAATGCAGCTGAAGAGCTGGTTTTTTGAAAAGATCAACAAAACTGACAAAACTTTAGCTAGACTCACCTCACCAAGAAAAAAATGAAGACTCAACTAAATAAAATCAGAAATGAAGAGGAGACATTACAAGTGATATCACAGAAATACAAAGGCTCTTGAGAGACTACTAGGAATGATTACATGCCAACAAATTTGTCAACCTAGAAGAAATGGATAACTTACTAGAAACATACAACTTACCAAGACTAAATAATGAATAAAGAAAAAATCTGAACAAATTCATCACTGGTAGGGAGATTGAATCAGTAATCAAAAACCTACCAATAAAAAAAGTTCAGGACCAGACTGTTTCACTGGTGAATTCTACCAAACATTCAAAGAAGAATCGGTACCAATCCTTTTCAAACTCTTCCAAAAAATAGAATGTGAGGGAATGCTTTCAAATTCATTTTATGAAGCCAGCATAACTCTGAAACCAAAACCAGACAAGGAAACCACAACAAAAGAAAATGATGGAACAATTCCTATGACGAATATAGATGGAAAAATCCTCAACAAAATATTAGCAAACTGAATTCAACAATACATTAAAAAGGTCACACACCTTAATCAAATGGGATTTGTTCTAGATATGAAAGGATGGCTCTAAATCCACAATGTGATATACTACACAAAACAATAAAAAGCATATGATCATCCCAGTAGACATAGGAAAAGCTCTTATCAAAATTCAATGTCCATTTATGATAAAAACCCAGATAAGTGTGTTGTGAGGGAATGTACCTTGACATAATAAAGCCATGAGTGGCAACCCTATAACTGGCATCATACTTAGTGGTGAAAAGCCAAACACTTGTCCTTTAAATCAGGAAGAAGACAAGGATGTGTACTGTCTGACTTTTAGTCAACATAGTACTGGAAGTCCTAGCCACAGCAATTAGGGGGAAAAAAAGAAAAGTAAAGGGATAGAAAGCTGTGGAACGTCTTCAAAGACCCTTTCTGGAATGGCGGTTCTCAACTGGACGCTGGGTGGGCTCTTGGGGGACTTTTGCCCAACCCCAGGCTTCACTTCCCTTGGCTCTCCTGAATCAGAATTCCAAAGGATGACAAGAGATGGGGTACCCCACTCCACACACACACACACACACACACACACACACACACAGTGATGAGACAGAAAGAATGGCTGTTCTCCACACAGCAAGAAGTAAAACTGACACTCTGTGTAGATGACATGATATTATATATAGAAGACTCCATTAAAAAAAAAACTGTTAGAACTATTAAAAAATACAGTAAAATTGCAGGATAAAAAATTAATTCACAGAAATTTGTTGTGTTTCTATATGCTGATAATGAACTACCAGAATGAGAAGTTAAGAAAACAATCCCACTTACACTTGCATTAAAATCTAGGAATAAATTTAACCAAGGAGGTGAAACTTAAAAATAGAAAACCATAAGATATTAATGAAAGAGATTGAAGAAGACACCAATAAATGGAAAGATATTTCATAGTCCTACACTGAAAGAATTAATATTGTTAAAATATCCATACTGCCCAAAGCTATCTAGAGATTCAGTGCAATCCCTATCAAAGTTCCAATGGCACTTTTTACAGAACCAGAACAACCACTCCTAAAATGTATATGGAACCACAGAAATCCAGACTAGAAAAGCAATCTTAAGAAAGAGCAAAGCTGGAGGCATCATGCTCCCTGATTTCAAGCTGTATTGCAAAGCTATCATATTCAAAATAGTATAGTTTTAATATAAAACAGACACAAAGATCAATGGAACAGAAGAGAGCCCAGTAACAAACCCACACATGTATGGTCAGTTAATGTACTACAAAGAAGACAAAAATACACAATGGGGGAAGGACATTCTCTTTAATAAATGATGTTGGATAAACTGGACAGCTATATGTAAAAGAATTAAACTGGACCAGTGTCTTGTACCATATACAAAAATCAACTCAAATAGGATTAAAAACTTGAATTTAAGACCTGAAATCATAAAACTCCTAGAAGAAAACAAGTAGTAAGCTCCTTGACATTGGTTTTAGTGATTCTTTATTTTTCTGATCTGACGCCAAAGGCAAGGGCAACAAAAGCAGAAATAAACAAATGGGTATGTTAAACTGAAAAGCTTGTTTACAGTGAAGGAAAACACCAATGAAATGAAATGGCAACCTACTGAGTGGGGAAGGCTTTGCAGATCATACATCTGATAAGGATTTAATATTCAAAATATATACAGAATTCATGCAATTCAACAACAACCTAACATATGAGCAGATCTGAATAGACATTTTTCCAAAGAAAACAGATGACCAACAGGCACATGAAAAGATACCAGCCATCACTCATCATCAGGGAAATGCAAATCAAAACCACAATGAGATAGTACCTTACGCCCATCAGAATGAACTATTATCAGAAAGACAAAAAATACCAAGTGTTGGCAAGGATGTGGAGAAAAGGGAACCCTCCCACACTCGAGGCGGGAATGTGCATTGGCGCAATCGCTATGGAAAACAGTGTGGAGGTTCCTCAAAAAAATTAAAAATAGAACGAATATACCATGCAGCAATTCTAATTCTAAATCTGAAGAAAATGAAAATATTAACTTGAAAAGATACATGCACCCCCTATATTCACTATAGCATTATTTATAATAACCAAGATAAGGAAACAACTTTAGTGTGCATTGAATGGATAAATGTGTGTACACTCACACACACACACACACACACAAGACTACTTAACCATAAAAAGAATGAAATCTTGCCATTTCTGACAACATGGATGCATCTTGAAGGTATTATGCTAAATGAAATATACACGGAATCTAAAAAACAAAAACAAAAAAGGAAAACAAAACCCAGGCTCATAGATACAGAGAACAGAGTATTGGTTGCCAGATGGGGTGGAAGTTGGAAGGCAAAATGGGTAAAGGGGATTAAGAGTTACATACATACTTTCGGGGTGCCTGGGTGGCTCAGTTGGTTAATGTTAAGCTTTTGCCTTTGGCTCAGGTCATAATCCCAGGGTCCTGGGATCAAGCCCCGCATCGGGCTCCCTGCTTAGTGGAGAGCTTGCTTCTCTCTCTTCCTCTGCCACTCCCTTGCTTGTGCTCTCTCTAGCTCTTGCTCAATCTCAAATAAATAAAATCTTTAAAAAAAAGAATTACATACTTAAAATTATAAAAGAAATAAATCATGGGACCATAAAGGACAGTGTGGGGAACATGTCCAGTAAAATTGCATTAACTTTGTATGGTTGCAGTAGGCAATTAGACATTGTGGCAATCAGTTTGCAGCACCTACAAGTGGCAAGTCACTATGTTGTACACATGAAACTAATATAATATTGTATATTTATTATTGTTCAGGAAAATAAACATAAAAATGTACTGGGATTCTATCTGTGTTCACTGAAACAGGAGTCATTCTTTTTTTCCCAAGTTAATGGTGCTAACTCACTTAGTTCTGCTCTGACAGCCATTCGGTAGTAATGCATTCCCAAAGGAGTTGCGGTTGATTTTTAAAATCTTGTATTTTCAGCTGCTACCTCGTTATCCCACTCTGATTGGCATTTGACCATTGAGTTAGATTTTTCTCTGCTAAAGAGGGCTTTATGAGCTTTAACTTCAAGTGCCTGTATCACAGTCTGATGTTTGCATTATAATTGACATGAGTAAGCACTTTTTGCTGGAAAAGGCATTGTCTCCTAGGATTGAGGGAGGATTTGGGCAGAGTTACTGGACATTCTTTTTTAGGGTTCAATTTAGTGTCCTTCTGGGTGGCTGCATAGGTGAGCACATTTATAAGAATCTCACCTGGCTCATGTTAACATGCTTATTTTATTTCTGCCGTTAGTGGTGATTATATTCCCTAAGAGCTCTTTCTCTGGGCTTATTGACAGATATGGCCATAAATATATCCCTGAAGGGGAAAACTGTAGCTGCTTCAGCACAGATGGAACAAAAATAAATGTCCCACTGCTTTAGCATTACAAATGGTAATCCCACTGCAGCGTGAAATTTAAGGTGGTGATAGTTCAATTTCTGTTGTGGTTTTTTTTTCTTTCTTTTTTTTTTTGACATGATGGCAGAATAAATGGAATTTAAACAAAATTAATCAAGCAGTTTTTTGCTAAACATACTGTGTGCATGGTTCATCCTCTGGCCCCTTGGTTGATGTATTATATTTCGAAAATAGATCTGATATTCTTAACCCACTGAGCCACTCAGGTGCCCCTTAAATCTGATATTCTTTTGTTATGTTCTTTAATTATTGAAAATAAAGAAACAAAAATTGGGGCGCCTGGGTGGCTCAGTGGATTAAGCCGCTGCCTTCGGCTCAGGTCATGATCTCGGTGTCCTGGGATCGAGCCCCGCATCGGGCTCTTTGCTCAGCGGGAGCCTGCTTCTCTCTCTCTCTCTGCCTGACTCTCTGCCTACTTGTGATTTCTCTCTCTGTCAAATAAATAATAAATAAAATCTTTAAAAAAAAAAAAAAAAAAGAAACAAAAATTGTCATTTCTAGGACCCTGTGGGGGTGTCCAGGCCAAGAGGGAGAAGCAAGTGGGAGAGAGTATGGCGGGCATGGTTCCTGGTGCAGAGTAGGCATACAGTTCTTGTTAATATGCACTTGCCCTTCCTTTTCTAGCTCTTGCCCTTTTGTTCGAAAATCAGGACCTGTCGGATTTTCTGTTAGTGGCTGGACGAAGCGATTGACACTTCTGAGAAGGAAATAATGACTCTGATATTAGACCCATGTGATGTTAGAATGGGAGAAGAATCTCATGATTATTTGATACCCCCTCCTTCTCGATTCACAGATGGGGAAACTAAGACCCCAAGGGGTTGAGCAACTTCTCCGATAATCACAAAGCTAATAAATGTCAGAAAAGGACCTGAGCCCGGGTCTTCTGACTTCAGATATTAGTTCTATTTGGATTCGCAGACACACAGATGTCATTTTTGCATGCTTTTCCAATTTGCTAAACAATCAGAGTTAGTACCCTTAAGGGCTCTCTCTAATCAGCGTATTCAAACACATCCCTCCCTAACCCGCCCCCTCTTTCTCTGTTCTGGGCATCAGTTAGTGGCATCAGCAAACACCAGTTGCCTGAGGTAGGCATCTCAGCATCACTTTTGTCTCCCTCTTGTATTCAGTCAATCACTTGGTCCCATTGATTCCACTTTGGAAATGTATCTCAAATCCATCTTTGTTTTCATTTCCTGCATTTCTTTCTCAATTTAGTCTTTCTTCTTTTTTTCCTTGCACTATTGAAGTAGCTCTTAAATTGGGTTCTGCCTTCTGCCATTCATTTTCCTCACTGCCTCTGGAGTTTTCTTTGTAAGGCATAAATCTGAATGACCAGTTCAACAACCTTTGGTGGCTTTTCAGTCTGTCAAGTCCCTCTCGCCTATTGTGGTTCTTCATGATATGAACTTAACGTCCCTCTTCAACATTCTCTTCTGTCGTTGGCTCCTCCCTTTCTCTCCCTGGTTGTAGTCATAGCCACCCATTGGGTACTCCCAACCTCTCCTTGTGCTTTCCCAGGCCAGCCTTCATCACCGCCAGTTTAAGCACACACCAATGACCGGTTCTCTGCACGTCCTATCTTGTTCTTCATGAGGCTTCTATTCCTTTTCTGCTTGAGAGAAATGGATCCTTCCTCTGTTACCCTAGAGTACTTTGGTGATATTTCTCTAACAGCCCTGAGTGGTGTAGTCTGATGTGCACTACAATTAGTTCTCTTAAAAAAAAAAAGTCTATTTTACTCACTGGTCTGTGAACTTCTTGAGCTCAGTGGTTTTATCAAATTCATTTTTGGATCCTTGGCACCTGTGGGAGACTGAATTATGCCCCCAGCAAAGATGTCCATGTCCTAATCCCTGGAACCTACAAATAGTACCTTAGATGGCAAAAGGGATTTTGTAGGTATGATTAAGTTAGGGATCCTCAGATGGAGATTATTCTGATTATCCTGGCGGGCCCAGTGCAATCACCAGGGTCCTTTAAAAGGGAGGCAGAAGGGTCAGGGGCAGAGAATGTGATGTGATGAGGGAAGCAGGGGACAAGAGGAGATAATCCATAGATGAAGAGATTGGAATGATGTGCTTGAAGGGGGAGGAAGAAGTCATCAGCCAAGGCCTGGCAGGGGGCCACAAGACACTAAAAAAGGGAAAGATCCTCCCTCAGAGCATCCAGAAGGCACACAGCTCTGCTAACATTTGATTTTAGCGCAGTTCAGACTTCCGACCTCCCGGACTATGAAATAATAGAGTTATGCCATTTGACGCTACTCAATTTGTGATTTGTTACAATAGCAATGGGAATCTAATACAGCACCTAACACACACCTGACATGAAGAAGGAGTCAGTATGTCTGCATCTTAACTTGAGTAAGCAGAGAATTGCTCCAGATCTCAGTCAGTGCCCTTCATTAGCATGGTGGCTAACAGTTCTTGAACCTTTTGCTATGTGCTGGTCACTGTGCTAACCCTTTATACAAGAGCCTCGTGGTCACCCAATGGCGGAGTGCTGGGACTATCCCTCCCTAGCAGGAAAGGAAACTGACACACGGGGTGCTTTTATTAATCTGCCCCAAATCCTGCTGCTACAGATGATGGCGCTGGGACTTGAAGTGAGCAGCTAGGCTCCTGGATCTTGGTTACAAGACCTCTATCTTGTCTGATCATGTACTGAAATCACATATGTAGCATCTGTGTGTGCTAGCCCCAGTGTGAGGAAAATTGGAAGAGCTAGATCTGAGCATTGGTGCCTTCAGCAGTCAGTTGTCTCTGTGAATGCGCTCAAGTCAGCTCACTTAGAGCTGCACCCGTCTTTTTCAAATCTTTGCTTTTCTGCTTACTTCTCAGAGTTAATGCAAGGATCAAATGCTAAACCACATGCTCTGGGAAGTATCAGATGAGACAAACATGCTACTTACCCATGTATATACACTCACCTGTCACCAAAAGATTCTCTGTATCAGGGCTACTTGGCTGATAAGCTATGATGTCTGACTCATTTGGTAAGTAGGTGCTTAATAATACCTGATAAATGCATTTGATAAAGATGTTCTTTGGCTGTCTTGGTTCTCATTCTTATATTTTGGATCACTGATGCTAAAAATTGGAGCTACAATTGGGTCTTCTGCATAGAACTTCACTTTCTCACCTTTTATAATGAATCCTTTTTTCATTGCCCTCTGGAGAGAATATTTGTATCTTGTAGCTCTCAAAAAGGTAGGACTTGTAGTGGACTTGTAGTGATTTCAGCACCTTTTCAGTAGGATTTTTTGGGATAAGGGAACAATTAGTCCCTTGAGAATGCTTGTTGTTTGTGGTGGAGACTTAGGCTGGTGATGAGTTACAAATCTGGAAAGTCCTGACTCAGGAAGATAGGGAGTTTGAAAAGAAAGCCAGTAAGATGAGTTGTATTCTCTTTCTCCCTGCCCTGCCTTAGCCAGCAACGTTACTTCTTCCTTTAAGATGCTTTAATTGCTAATTGTCTGCCGTTTTGATTTTGAGATTAGTTGAGATCACCAGGATGATGGGAGGCTAAGATCTGACATGACTGAACCTGAAATGGTTGGCAGGTTCTCAACTTTTTGAAATATTAATAAGCTGCAGGGTAGCTGGCTCTGGTTAAGATGCTACCTGATTTTTTTGTAGTATCTTGTTTTGATTTATTGTTTCTTTTGTTTACTTGTCAGATATCCCCACCCATAACATACAGTCTACTGAACACAAGTGTTTTAAGCCTGTTCAATGCAAGTGGAGCTATCTGGAATTGTATAACATCCAAACATAAAATGATACTGTGATAGGAATCCTTGTGGTAATGTTTCTGTTTCTCTTTTGGATTATTTCCTTGGGATGGGTTCTTGGACATAGAATTAGGTGACCAAAGGCATGAACTTAAAAACAGTATTTTTTTTTTATTTTTTATTTATTCGTTTGAGAGAGAGAGAGAGTGCATGAGAGAGAGAGAGAGAAAGAGAAAGAACACAAGCAGTGGGGAGGTGCAGAGGCAAAGGGAGAAGCAGACTCCCCGCTGAGCAGGGACACCCCCTGCAAGGGGAACTCAACCCTAGGACCCTGGGACCATGACCTGAGCTGAAGGCAGATGCTTCACCAACCGAGCCACCCAGGTGCCCAAAACAAAAACAAAATTAAAAACCAAACCAAACAAAAAGTGGAGATACATATCTGTAATAATAATAAGAGACTGCTTTCTCTAAGATGTACTAACTTCCACTCCCATAGTCCTCTATGGGATTACTTACGTCACTGCAATCTTGTCTGTGCTCATTTATTCAATAAATATTTATGGAATTCTCCCAATCTTCCAGGTTTAGATATTTTTCAGAAGTTTCTAAAAGCACGCTGGGTGATTCAAAGTGTGTCTGGCTGAGAATCACTGGTTTAGTTGGGAGAAAGATAAGAAAAAAAGGTTTTCTCTCATACTACTTTTCTGTGGTCTGAGTATCTCTTATTATCCCCTTAGACTAGATAGTCACATTAGGTCACTCCTGTATTTTTTGTTTTGTTTACATAGGATGCTCATTCTTAGTGAGCAGTCCCTTTATACTGAGTCTACCATTGCCATCTTGAAGCAGCAATTCATAGTAGTATCAGCCGTAGGCTTATTAAAGCAATCCTGTGCCCATGCAGTGTTTTCCAAGGTTCAAGTAATTCTGCCTGTGCTGTCACCTTTTAACTGAACAGTGTGTTCTTTTTTGCAGTTCTTAACTAATATTATCTCATTTAACTATTGCAATAACCTTGAGAATCTGACATTTTCATTCTTTTTACAGAAAAGGAAAAAGAGAATAATAAATGACTTTTCTCTAAGGCTGCACAGCTAGTAATCATGGATTAGGAGCTGACTCAGATCAGCTCTTCTGATTTCAAGGTCAAAGTTTCTAATTCTGTGTTGTAACCTGCCTTTGGGATTTCTCTAGTTCTGCTCCTGTTCTAATACACAAGTGCATCCGGTTCTTAGATTGTTATTAAGGCTATTTCATTTAGTGTCTGCTGGTTTTACTGTGCCTATGTTATGTTCATTTTATGCTCATCTAGAATTCTAACCACCTAGAATAGCATTTCTGAACTTCTTTTTTCATTATCTCTTCCTCCCCAAGGGAAAAAAATAATTTAATTTAAATTCTTCCTAATGAGAGAAATTAAATACAGAGGAATAAGATCTTGTCAAGTAGGATGAGCTTTGGGGAGTCACAAATTAGTGGTATGTATAAGATTTTTGTGTGTGTCCTAACAAGCAATTTTCATCTTGGGCCTCAAAAATACTGTTAATGGGCAAACCAGCTGAGGTGACCTTACCCCGGCAGTGCAGAGAGTTGGGTTGTAGAACTTACAGGTGGAGCTGGCACATATGTGTAGCTAGTGGTACACATATGAAACTGACATTGCTCTTTAGCTGAAGGCTATTTAGAAAGCCAGAAACCAATAGCTACTTGCAAAGAATCAGTGCTTTGATGTGAATTGCTAATCATTTAAATATGCATTCCACATGATTGAACCACTGGGAATTTCCATCTTATTTTTGTTTTCCCTATACTGTATGGGTCATATAGATTATGTCTTTCCCTTCCACCCACTGACTGTTTTGTTTGTTTGTTTATTTAAAAAAATTTTTTTTTAATGAGCTTTGTATGGAATCCTGTCTAATTGTCACAACTCTGGGCTGAACTTTTAGATTTACTAGTATCAGATTTGTGTCAGTTATACGTTTCCATTTATAATTTTAGAGAAATAAATGCTGGCATGTTGAGAGATAGAAAAACACTGCATTGGTAGATAAGCGCTGTCCCATGCTGGGTTTGACTGGCTGCCACCAACTCTGACATCCTCTGACCCTTGGCACAGAAAGAATGTAAATGAGCAGGAATCAGGGGCCCCAGGTAGCTTCTGTTTGTTTTTGCAAGAGAGCCAGATATAAGTGATTTGAGAGGATGCCAGATTTTATGGATGTGGAGCCAAAGAAAAGAACAAGGGTGACAGGAAGGGGCCCAGGAATTGGGGGGAGGGGAGTACTTTCAGGGAACAGAGGACAGTGGACAAGGAGGCTTTCATTCATTTCTAGGGGCAGAATTTTTAAGATTAACATGCTAATTTCTTTATTGAAGTCAAACAAGATTTTAAGTCATTTATCAGGGCTCATAGAGTGCCTATTTATAGAAGTCAGAATAAAAGTAAATGAACCATGAATGCTAACATGCATCTAGCAAATTTAATAAGATTTAAAAGTTAAATAAACCAATGGAGCCTGCAGTTTTCTCCAAAGCCCCTTTACGAGTTTTAGCATTGTTTCCTTCCCCACCCCCACTTCATTTTACACAGTGTTTTGTGTGGATTCTTTTAGCTTCATCTTATAGAATGCTAAAGCTTGTTTTTAGAGGGTATTTCAATTTTAGTTAAACATTTATTTGATGACGGCATTCTATCCAACCTGTTAAAAAATGGAATTTCCCCCCCCCAGGTATCTGTATTTCAGTAACGATAAAGAATATTATATTAGTTATCCTTCATTTCATAACCATCTGCCACATGTGGGTGACTTCAATCATTTTCTGTGGGGTATGACTTGGAAGAGTTTCAGGATCTCTTATGAGGCGGCTATTGATTGTTCAGCAGGGCTGGAATCTTATCAGAAGGCTCAGCTGGGGAGAGATCCACTTCTAAGCTCCCATAATTCAGGTTTTTCAGAATTTTTGGACTGAGAACTTCAGTTCCTACCTGCTTTGGAGGCAACCTTCAGTTCCTTATTACTTGGGCCTCCCCAACTTTTCAATGTGTTTCATCAAAGCCAGCAAGAGATACATTCTACTAAAAAGACATCCCAGCATCTTTGTCATATTTGGTTGGTTGGAAACACACCACTAGTAGTCCTGCCCACACTAAGGGAAAGAGATTACATGGGACATTAAAATGGATGGGGCCACCTTAGGATACTCTGACAAGAGATATATGGCTCCATTCAACAACTCTTTAAGATCTTGGGTTCCTTTTTCTTGAGGGAAGGGACTTTGTCCTTTCTGAGTTAAACAGAACCTTTACTAGGTGGTGACCAGTACTTTCTGCTGAACCAAGTTTTGCAGCCTTTGGCCAGCACTGTGCATGTAGGACAAGACCACTCTTGAAATAAATGTATCTAGAGAACTACCCCCTTGAGATATCTCAAGCAGGGGAAAGAAAAAGCCCCATAGCTTTTTCAAAAACAATGGCAGAAAACATACCCTCATCTTTTCCATCTTCATTTCAAAGCTGTAACAGAAAGAGGACAATGTATTCTGGTTCTGGAGAGTCTCTCTCTCTCTCTCTTTTTTTTAATCTCTCACTGATTCCCTGTTGGGTGCTCTAGAACAGGATACCCAGAAAATGTGTCTTGAATGGCAGCACTGTGAATACAAATATAAGAAAGACATTGTTTCTTCCCTTAAGGAACTTACAGTGTTGGGGACAAGTTAGAGATAGACCACCAGATTACCATTACAGATTACCAAATGGCCTATGGAAAAGTTATGCACAAGGAACTGTGGGAGCCCAGAGGCTGTAAACCTAATCCCACAGCACAAGTAGGTGGATATTAAGCAACATTCAAAGAAGTCTTCCTGGAAGAGGTGGTGCTGAACTTAATTAGTTGTTAGGCTTTAAAGAAATGTGGACAGGCTTTGCAGGGCAGGGGGCATTGGGTGTGAAGGCTCAGTGGTTGGGGGAAGTTTGGGACTTCAGGAAACTGCAAGTTACTCAGTTTGACAGAGTTTAGGTGCCCACTGGAAAGTGATAAAAGGTGTAGCTGACAAAGTAGGCAGGAGTCAAATCATCATTAGGGTTCTTGGAGGTTTTTTCAAGGAATTTGGACTTTACCTAAGGAATCAGGGTATAATCCAACCAGGTAGAGTATAAAAGGGATATTGGGTGATAAGAAGTCCAAATAGAATGAAGTATGGGAATCTAAAATACAGTGAAGTCAGAATGGAGGGAGAGGGTATTGGAAGAAATGCTAAGGGTATGGAATTGCGAAAAGACAGGGATTGAGTCAATTGTAGAGGGTGACTCAGAGGGAGAAGTGGTTGCCTCCTCTTGTTGGCTTAGGTGACTGGGTGGATGATGGAAGTGATTCATCAGTCTAGAAAAATTGAGAAAAACCATAGGTTTGAGCTCAGTTTTATAAATATTCATTGTAAGGGGCCTATGGGATATTCCCCTGCTTCCCCCTGCCCCAGAGATGAGCAGTGTTTCAGGATATATAGGTCAGGAACTCAGAAAAGAGGTCTAGCTGGGTGACAGATTTCAGAGTTATCTGCCCAGAGGTGGCAGTCTAAGCTGAGTGTATAGAGGAAATCACCAGGAGAGAGTATACAGACTCAGAAGAGAGCTGAGAGTGGGATCCTTTGACACCTGCCATTAGGGGAAAGGGGAAACCATAAGAGAGGAGGCATTCAAGGAGGTGGAGCTAGGGACCACAAAATTGCAAGGAGTCCAGCAGGACTCTGTCACTCTTAGTTTCTGGTATCTCAGCAAGGCTGTTTCTTTTTTCTATATAAACACCATCTTCTTCTGCTCTTCTGTGCACTTGAGAAACCCATAGCTCCCAAGGTTAATTAAACCTCCCCTAGAGAGGAGATCACCAATCTGATTAACTGCTCCTCACCCCCAGTGCCAGTTTTGTGGGAGAGTTAACCTAGTTTCTCTTTCTATCTGGGGAATGTATCCATGATGCAATAGAGTACAAACATGGCTAACAAAGGCCCACTCCTGCTGGGACCAGCCTCTAGAGAAATGGGAGTGTGGTAAAAATGGTATGCATTGTGAAGTGCCCCAAAGACAGGAAGACAACTTGAAGAGGGTAGGGGCAGAAGGGCCACAACAGGACAAAGCTCTGAGGAGAAGTGATGGTCCCTGGTCTTTGATGCCATTGATCCCATAAAAAGGTGGAACTGAGGAGGAGTGAGGACAGGGAGTTGGTGACATTGAGAAGCTAAATTTGTGAAAATAAGGGATGAATCTTCTGTTGGCTGGCTGGTGTTTGTTTAGATGAGGAAGGTATAAATGTACTTATCCATGGAAGAAGAGGGAAAAACCATCAATGAGGTTGAGAAGATACAGCTGGAAAAGGGTTGAGGTTCTTGAGGAAGTGGGAGCAGATGGAGCATTGAACCCAGACAGGGAGGAGACCATAGTCTCACCAAGGTAGGAGGGAAAGAGGGGTACAATGTAGATAATTTGGATTGTGGGGGGAAGAGGATGAGCTGCCAAGAAATTAAGTCCAGGAATTATTCACACTCTACAAAATAGGTTCTTCTCTCATGCCTTAAATATATAACAAAAATTTTGGTGTTCCATACACCAGGGGACTGACACAGGGAGCTGCAGCTAAGACTGGGGTGCCTTATAGGAGTTTCCAGTTGGTTCCAGGGTCCCTGTCCAATGTAAATGCTTCTACATTCCTCTGCAAACCCAAGAACATCTTATGAGGAGCAAACATAAAAATGTTAGTCAACTAATGAACTATCAGTCAAGGGTCTATTGGAATTGTACAAGTTAAAAACTTTAAAGTGTGTATTTCTCCTATCTCCACACCATGGTTTTTCCTCCTCACTGGGCTGATTTTGGGTTGTGTGAGGGCAACTGAGGGTTGGGATCCTGTCTTAGGTGGCCTTGCTGAAGAACATAGCTGAGTATGTCTGCCCTGCCTGAGACCCCCACCCCACCTCCCAATCATCACTTTATTTAGCGAAGGATCTTGGGAGGCTTTTTCCATGCATCTTCAACCAGGCTGGATGACATTTACTTGCATAGGGTTCAAGGAAAATTTAGGCAGATAAAGGAAGAGAAAGTAGGTTTATGCTATATGACATAACGTATTTTAAAGAAATATATATTTTTCATCCTCTGGGAAGTCTTCTGCTCATCAAAAAGAGAATGGGCTTATGGTGATTTTACCAAGATTGTTGACTTATCCTCTACCACCCTCCACCCTCCCAAGACTTCAACTGAATAATGAGCAGTTCTTTTTCTCTTTTATGTTTACAAAGCCAAACTATGGTTTGTAGGAATTCCTTCATGGTAACAGTCCCAATATTTTTTAAGTGCCTTGCGTGTACCAGGAATTGCACCATCACAAACCATGCCTGCCATGTGGCCAGCCAGCATCAACAAGTGTCACCAGCCAGTATGCTTAGCAGATATCTAACTGTGTTGCTAAAGGGTGCAGAGAGCAAGACTCTCTAGGAACAGAGATGCTTAGTGAGAACTGTTTTGTGAATTCTTCTAGACTTTGGTAAAATCTCCCAGTTGATTCTAATTTTATATTTAGGATTTCTTTTCTTGATGCTAGGGAGGGGGTATTGGACCATCAAGAGAGCAGAATAAGTCCCTGGGCTCCTGCCTCTGTCCACCCCTACCCCCTCCCCCACCAAGCCTCACGCCCCTGGCCCAACATAGGCTCAGAAATTCCAAACCCTGGGGAGATGTCTGTCTGGATTTCAGGTAAAAGAGTAAGCTCTCAGAAACGGCTGATGCATTCCAGGGGCTGGACTTCCCTCGGCTCTTTATTGGAACTGACCCTTATTCTGGACAGAGGGACATAATCAGGGACTGTACTTTGAAAATAGAGACTCGATGGCCTTCTTCCAGGGTGAGGTTATAATGGTGAATGGGTGCAGGTGAGGCTTTATCCAGCTTTAAGCTGGTCCCCCACAGCCCATCATTAATTCCTAATACTTGGAACTCAACTCTCCTGGTAAGACCTTAATCCTCATAAAGTCTCATTCCTCTATTAAGTCGGTAACTATATACTTTGCTCATGCTGTCACTTCTTTGTCACCTTGAAGCCTTTGTTTGAATCGAAAGAGTCCTTTCCTTGAATTTGCCTGGAAGATTAGTTCTCCAGATTGGTTCAAAGTCTGTGAGCAGAAGTAGTAGTCCCTGTGTCCTCTTAAATATTTAGGAAAAATTCATGGGAACAACTTAATCTGGAGTGTTACGGGGATTTTGTTCTCACTTGTTAATTAACAAACTCTTTGGGGAGTTGAGACCTGAACACCTGATTTCAGATGACTCCAGGATGTTATTAAACTTAAAGCTGGTTTAATCATTAATTTGCAGGAACATTTGAAGAGTTTGGTTTCGTTGAAGTGTGTAAACCTGGTGATTCACAGACCTGTACCCCTGGGGATAAAAATATATGTTTATAAAAAATTAAAAAATTTTAAAAAAAGAGAAAAAAAATGTATTCATTTCTATAAGCCAATTTATATGATGATCAAGAACAGACAAAACTCATTCACTATAATAAAGTCCAGAAGAGTGTTTACCTCAGGAGAGGGTGGGTCAGGGCAGAGGCATGGACTTCCTGGAGTGCTAGAAATGTTTCATATCTTGTTCAGGGTAGGAGTTGCATAGGGGCAACATTCACAGAACTCTACATCAATGAGAAAGAAAAAAAATTCTTATCTAGTTTATATTGTCATTTTTTAAGATCATAGACTTTGTTTTAAATCCTTGGTGTAAACCTTTGGAGGGTTTTAAGACAAAATGGGGAATCACATGGTCAGATTTGAACTTTGAAGAGCTCTCTCTGGAGGTTCCTAGAGAAAGGATGGGCAGGGACAGGATTGAGACAATGACAAAGGTTCTGGAGACTGATGCAGTGGTCCCGGGAGAGAGAGTGTGCCCTTAGGAGAGAAGACAAAGGGTGGGTGGGCTATCGGAGAGGAGGTGTCGAGGATGACTCCCCAGAGTTCAGTTGTGTGGTTGGAGGGGCCATTGCCTGGAGATCAAGAAGCCAGCTACAGACAAGGTAATTTTCAGATGCTTGTGAGCCAGCCTTAGTGATGACAGTGGGTAATTAAATTAATGAGTCTGGAGTTAAAAAATAGGTCTGGGCTGATGTTATAAATTTGGGAGTTGCTGGTGTGGTAGTTAAGGAAGTGGGAGTACATGAGGTCACTTTGGGCGAGAGCACAGAGTTGGAAGACGACAGATTCCAAGACTACCCCCCTGGGAGGTGCTACTTTTTGCTGTCAGGCAGGCAGAAGTTGGAACAGGAGGCCACAAAGGATTGGAAGAGAGGTAGAAGGACAGCAAGGACACTGCAATGCCTTGATGCCACGGTGTCCAAGGGAAGAGCGGGTCTAGAAGCAGAGTACTCAACTGTGGTGAATGTTGCGGTAAGTCAAGTCAGTTGAGGACTGAACTCCTCAGGTGGAATGAACAGCATGGAGGCCGTTGGTCACCTCAGCCCAAATGGTTTATGTGGAGGTGTGGTGGTAGAAACCACACCAGTGTGAGGCAAAAGCAGTTTTTTTTTTTTTTTCCTCTGCAGGGTATTTATTGCTTTAGCTGTATATTCGGAACATCAGTTCTTTATGTAACTTTTAATTGTGTAACAACATTTAAATTGATGTTTAATTCTACAGCACAGTGCAAAAGGGATTAATTGGGGTCCCAGTTTCTTTGTTGTTCTCATCAAAGAAATCGAATTTAGAAAATGCTGTGGGAAATTATTTTCAAGTCCATATATTTACTCTGTAGGATTTTTAAAAAGATTTTTTTCATGGTCCCTTCCTGTTCCGATGCAGAAATGAGCCACATGATACTTGATTCATGTTGCTTTAAAGGGCAAAGTATTGAATGAACTTTCTGGGGAAATTTAGAATTTCTCTAGCCAATATTGAGACTAAGTATCCCTCTAGGCTAAAAGACCAGCATCTTTTCTTAAATGTATTACAGGAATCCCAATAATGGGCAGTCAGCGCTCATGTCATGTTTTTCAGAAATCAAATATACTGTTTTTTGTTGACTTAAATACATAGGTTGGAAAAAGGTACAGGGGGTGGGGGGAAGTCTCACAATTATGCTCAGCTCTTTGGTGTATGAAGAGTTTTGTGATTATGATTCATCGTGTTGTTTTGGTCAACAGCACTGGAAGTACACAGTGGAAGTGTGACTTTTATTTGCTGGAGAGTAGTGGTGACCCCCAGATCCTGAGTGCTCCACTGGCCTGGGAATGAAGGGGCTATCTGAGTCCTACCTAGAGCCCAGCAAGTAGTGGATGCCCAAAGGATGTTGAGTAATACTATATTGAATGGAAAATCCATCCCTTGTAATCTCCTTTTTCTTGCTTGCTTTCTGAGTCTTAGGCTCTTAAGGGAAATGATCTGTATTAAATTTCTTATTCCACTTAGGAGATTCTGCTGAGAATTGCAAGGTCAGATCCATAGTGAGGTTCTTTACACAGTCATGTCAAGGGGAAGATGGTTAACATCTGCTTAATGGAAAGGTGGCACGCATGAGACTTTTATTATAGGAGGTTAATATTTTAGGATCAAATTTGATTGCGTGACATAGACATGTTTAAAAAATACTGTATATACATTTGTTTTTTCTTTTTAGCAAGTGCTGGGATGACCAAAGAGGGGAAATAATGAAGAGCTTCCTTATTTCTGGCACTCTGCCAAAGTCTCCGGGAAGGTTGGATATTCAGGTTGGTCCATGCCAACTGGAGGCTTCAAGGGTCTAGAGAGACTTGGGGGAGTGTTTATGACCCATTAGAGAGCTGTTTTCCAGACTGAATTTAGGGTTTGCTTTAGATTAGCATCAGAGGGGTCCTTTGCACATTTTTTTTTTAAATGGGGATGAGATAGGTGTGGATTTATTTTAGAGGTGGTCAAAACAGCACTTGCCTTGATTTCTTGAGAATTTTTCATCAGTGTGAACGAACCTTGTACATAAGTGTCCGTGTATTTAGTGTGTGTATTTTCGTGTATTTTTTACATAGAGGTGGTGTCAAACTGAATTTTTCTGAGACTTGCAAGGCTGAGTCCTGGAGCTATTGGAGGTAGAGGTGTCTGTGAGTGGGGAGAAAGTTGAGTAAGAGGTTTCTTTTCCTCTGAAGGTTTGTCGATGAGGAGAAATGAGGAGTCCTGGGTTTGGGGCACCTGCTGAAATGGGGGCCTGCTCTCTGTCTTGGCATGAGAAACATCAAGCCCAGAAAATCCATATGTGTTCTTGACTCCAGAGTCCCAACAATCTCAAATGAGATGTAGATTGTATCTTTTCTAACCAGGATCAGGAAGGTGGAGTTCTCCTGTTTGTTTTCTTACGCTCTTTTGTTTCCCTGTCTCTTGCCCCTTGCTCTCTTGTAGTGTCATGGTTGTAACAGATCCAACACACTGAAATTTCCTCCCAAGGGCCCTGAAGGGACCATTTTGTTACTATTATTGCTGTTGTTATTATTACTATTACTATTGTTGCCGAGAGGCAAGGAATTAGCTTTGGCAGGTGGCGAGGGGGACCCCAACAAGAGAGTGTGGCTGGGCTGATGGGAAGCCCTTGCTCTGAGATACGAGAGCATTATATAGGATATTACTAATGAGAACAATGTCATAAACATGCAAAGCATGTGGAATTGGGTGTTTAGTTCCAAAAACGCTTCCACTGCAAAATTACAGTGACAGTGTTTTCTTAGTGCAGAAGCCTAGTGTTATTTTAGTCTGAGAGGAGGCAGCTGAGCTGTAGATATTGAGCACACCTAAACAAATGTGACCCTGGTCAGAGCTGCAAAAACACAAAAGGGCTGCTTGCAGGCATGGAAATCCCCTCAGGGCTGAAACAACAGAAACTGAGGTTGAGCTCCGCCTGCCCTAGTGTGTGGCTTGCCCTGGGTCTGTTTTTGGAGGCCTTGGGAAAACAGCCCTACAGAGGGACTCTGGATTTGGGATCCAAAACCCACAGAGAACAGCTCTCCTTAACATCACAACATTGAAGAGCTTTCTGGCTGTGAGCTTACATTATGCAATGTAGTTGTATGCCCCGTCTTTCATGTGAATACTAGCAAAATAAATAGAGGTAGTGAGTCTTACCAGCCCCT
Organism: Mustela putorius furo; assembly: GCF_011764305.1. Taxonomy (NCBI): domain Eukaryota; kingdom Metazoa; phylum Chordata; class Mammalia; order Carnivora; family Mustelidae; genus Mustela; species Mustela putorius. The sequence continues at coordinate 30,673,616 of NW_025422019.1, forward strand.
CACCCACCCCCCGGCTTTTTCCTCCACTGCCTCGGACCTTCTCCTCAGTTCGTGCAGCCCTTCTAATCTGGAAAAACCATTATAGGAACGGGGAGAGAACAAAGCTTTGGGGCCTTGGAACCCACACACCCATCTGTAAAAGGCTGCTAATCCTACTACTGGGCAATATTGTTGTAAGAAGTAAGTGCAACTAATTTAAATGCAATGTAAACATGTATTAGTCTCAGATGCCATTCATATGTAAAGGGTCTAATAATAGTACATGACTCCACTTACTGTGTCCTACCTACTGTCCTACGGGCCTTATATGCAGTATCTCGTTGTGGTAAGCAACTTGATCCAAGTTCTCACAGCTTGTCAGGAGCAGAACTGAGATCTGAAACCCTTAGAAGTGACATAGAGCCTCTGTGTAACCAGTGCTACTGTCTCTAATATTTAATATACTTGTTTGATAGGTACAATACTGAGTAAATTCATTTAATTAAATACAGAACAGTCCAAAGCTTGTGTGTTCTCTTGGTTTTATGGAAACTGTCCGCTGTGCTTACTTACTTACTCTCTTGGTTTTGTGCAAACTGTCCTTACCTTCCATCTCCTTTGTCACACTGATGCCAGGAGAGGGCATTAAATCAGACCTCTCCTGTGTGTGGTCATGTGGGTAAGAGCCATCTACTCTAGGATTCCACTGTTTTAACCAGGTTTTAGACCACTGCTGCTAAGAGAAATGGTGGCCCCTTGTTTACGGCTTTGCCTACAAGAAAGATGAGGAGTCTATTCTGCTTCGATTTAGGCAAATGATTTTTCTGTGGCAAAGTAGATGATTTGCTGTTTCTTTCTTTCTTTTTTCCTTTTTTGGGGAAATATGCTGAAACATGGGGGCTCTTGGGTCTGGTGTAAGTTTCGGTGCATGGGGACATGCAGGAATCTGCCTCCTTTGCTTAATGACTTGAGAAATCTGCAGTTTCTTTCTTTCTTTCTTTCTTTCTTTTTTTTTTTTAAGAGTTTATTTATTTATTTGACAGACAGAGATCACAAGTAGTCAGAGAGGCAGGCAGAGAGAGAGACAGGAGAAAGCAGACTCCCTGCTGAGCAGAGAGCCCGATGTGGGGCTCGATCCCACCCTGAGATCATGACCTGAGACGAAGGCTGAGGTCTCAACCCACTGAGCCACCCAGGCGCCCCGAAAGCTGCAGTTTCTAACCAAGTCCTAGGCTGCAGTGGATACCATCAGACTTTGAGCTGCTCTCTCAGACTTTGAGGAGGCCAGCAGGAGGTGAGAGCACGGTTCTCAGGCTCATTCCAGGCTCTTTCTTTTTTTTTTTTTAATATAATTTTTTATTTTTTATAAACATATATTTTTATCCCCAGGGGTACAGGTCTGTGAATCACCAGGTTTACACACTTCACAGCATTCACCAAAGCACATACCCTCCCCAATGTCCATAATACCACCCCCTTCTCCCAAACCCCCTCCCCCCAGCAACCCTCACTTTGTTTTGTGAGATTAAGAGTCACTTATGGTTTGTCTCCCTCCCAATCCCATCTTCTTTCATTTATTCTTCTCGTACCCACTTAAGCCCCCATGTTGCAACACCTCTTCCTCATATCAGGGAGATCATATGATAGTTGTCTTTCTCCGCTTGACTTATTTTGCTAAGCATGATACGCTCTAGTTCCATCCATATTGTCGCAAATGGCAAGATTTCATTTCTTTTGATGGCTGCATAGTATTCCATTGTGTATATATACCACATCTTCTTGATCCATTCATCTGTTGATGGACATCTAGGTTCTTTCCATAGTTTGGCTATTGTGGACATTGCTGCTATAAACATTCGAGTACACGTGCCCCTTTGGATCACTACGTTTGTATCTTTAGGGTAAATACCCAATAGTGCAATTGCTGGGTCATAGGGCAGTTCTATTTTCAACATTTTGAGGAACCTCCATGCTGTTTTCCAGAGAGGTTGCACCAGCTTGCATTCCCACCAACAGTGTAGGAGGGTTCCCCTTTCTCCGCATCCTTGCCAGCATCTGTCATTTCCTGACTTGTTGATTTTAGCCATTCTGACTGGTGTGAGGTGATATCTCATTGTGGTTTTGATTTGTATTTCCCTGATACCGAGTGATATGGAGCACTTTTTCATGTGTCTGTTGGCCATCTGGATGTCTTCTTTGCAGAAATGTCTGTTCATGTCCTCTGCCCATTTCTTGATTGGATTATTTGTTCTTTGGGTGTTGAGTTTGCTAAGTTCTTTATAGATTCTGGACACTAGTCCTTTATCTGATATGTCGTTTGCAAATATTTTCTCCCATTCTGTCAGTTGTCTTTTGATTTTGTTAACTGTTTCCTTTGCTGTGCAAAAGCTTTTGATCTTGATGAAATCCCAATAGTTCATTTTTGCCCTTGCTTCCCTTGCCTTTTGCGTTGTTCCTAGGAAGATGTTGCTGCGGCTGAGGTCGAAGAGGTTGCTGCCCGTGTTCTCCTCAAGGATTTTGATGGATTCCTTTCGCACATTGAGTGTGTTTTCGTGTGTGGTGTAAGGAAATGGTCCAATTTCATTTTTCTGCATGTGGCTGTCCAATTTTCCCAGCACCATTTATTGAAGAGGCTGTCTTTTTTCCATTGGACATTCTTTCCTGCTTTGTCGAAGATTAGTTGACCATAGAGTTGAGAGTCTATTTCTGGGCTCTCTATTCTGTTCCATTGATCTATGGGTCTGTTTTTGTGCCAGTACCATGCTGTCTTGATGATGACAGCTTTGTAATAGAGCTTGAAGTCCGGGATTGTGATGCCACCAACGTTGGCTTTCTTTTTCAATATCCCTTTAGCTATTCAAGGTCTTTTCTGGTTCCATATAAATTTTAGAATTATTTGTTCCATTTCTTTGAAAAAGATGGATGGTACTTTGATAGGAATTGCATTAAATGTGTAGATTGCTTTAGGTAGCATAGACATTTTCACAATATTTATTCTTCCAATCCAGGAGCATGGAACATTTTTCCATTTCTTTGTGTCTTCCTCAATTTCTTTCATGAGTACTTTATAGTTTTCTGAGTATAGATTCTGTGTCTCTTTGGTTAGGTTTATTCCTAGGTATCTTATGGTTTTGGGTGCAATTGTAAATGGGATTGACTCCTTAATTTCCCTTTCTTCTGTCTTGCTGTTGGTGTAGAGAAATGCAACTGATTTCTGTGCATTGATTTTATATCCTGACACTTTACTGAATTCCTGTGTGTCCTAGCCTCAGCAATCAGACAACAAAAGGAAATTAAAGGCATCCAAATCGGCAAAGAAGAAGTCAAATTATCACTCTTCGCAGATGATATGATACTATATGTGGAAAACCCAAAAGACTCCACTCCAAAACTGCTAGAACTTATACAGGCTCTTTCTTTAATGCTCTGACCTTGAAGGCACAGTGGCTCTCACGGGCCATGCAAGAATGTGAGTGTAGAAAAGCCAAGCAAGGAAGCTCTGCTAGGGCCCCTCTTGTGCTTCCAGTCTTCCCACCCTCATCTTTGCTCACTGGCTCAGTCTTATTCTTGCCCCAGAGCCTCCCTCGGCCTCTGCCTCCATTTTTCACACATGCCCAAAGCCTCCCGTGTGCCCGGCCCTGGGCGGGAGCCAGGTAGCACACCACTCCTGTCTACATGTACCGTGCACCTTCTGAAGCTGGTGATACCGGTTTTACCCATTCTTGGAAATGACTTCCCTAGCTGGACCTAATTCATAGGCAGAATCAAGGGAGCTTCTATGATCAAACTTTCAATAATAGTACTTGTGCAGTCGCTTTGCTTTAGTTCTCTTGTTTTTAAGTAGTCAGTTGAGCTTCATTCTTCTCTACTTTTTCTAGTAGTTACTAACTTATCAACAACTATTATTTGAAAGCCTATTATCTGCAAGATACACTATGGATACCATTATTGATGAGTGGTTATTTTCAGTGGTACAGAACCTTTTGCAGAAGGTAGAAGGGAAGTCTTGCATTCAGCAACTTAATTTAATAAGCTGGCAGCTCTTCTGGGTTTCATAGCTCCTCAGCTCACCCCACAGCTGCAACGCGAGACCATGTGGGACGAGCCCCATAGAGAGAGATGCAGCCGCTTCCATCCCTCAGACTTGCTCTCCCCACCTCTGCATTATTGGTTTGTCTTGCAGCGGATGTGTGTCCTATTGCCTCATGTAAGAATCTCGTGCCTATGCTTGGTTTTCCCCACAGTATTTACCACAGTGTCTTGCAGAGAATATAGAGACAAATAAAATACTGATTGCACGATGAGCTGATTTTTGTAAGAGAGTGATTTTATTTGGGCATCCTTGTTATCAGCAGACAGTTTTTCTGATGATCTTGGGCTATTTGAGGAAGATATTTGATCATTGAATTGACTGAAACCTGCTCTCTCAGGAACCTTGGGGGTGTCGTCAAGAAGTTTGTGTTGGGTTGCAAAGGTGGGAGGATGAGCGAGTGTGGAACTGGGGCTCCTTCAACTCAAGAGTCAGTATCATCAGAGAACATACTCAGGCTATGTTTGGTATCAGAGAAGCAGCTGGAAATCGGGAGTGGGTGGGAACTAGAGGACTTCAGCCTGAGAGGAAGAGGAGGGTGAATGAAGCAGAGACCATCGGAGATGCTTGGGACCTTCGGGAAACTGGTGAGCCATCAGAAACCTTGTCTTTACAAACTGATTACTGTAAATGTTTGGCAGTAAGAGTATGGGAATACAAAAATATCTTACCAAAGGCTGCCCAGTGCCTGGTGGGCTAGAATAGACCTCCACTTGAAAATTAATATTTGGCACCTGGGTGGCTCACTTTGGCTCAGGTCATGATCTCAAGGTCCTGAGAGCAGCCCCCTGCTCAGCTGGGAGTCTGCTCCTGCCTCTCCCTCTGCCCCTTCCCCTGTTTGTGCTCTCTCACGTGCTTTCCTTCAAATAAATAAATAAATAAAATCTTTAAAATTTGTTTAAAAAATAAAAATTGATATTTGAAAGAATTCTGGATTGGCTTCATATCAGGTTTAACCCCAATCAGCGGCAGGAGAGTTTATGCTCATGTGCACGATTAAGCTTCCTTGTACTGCATGTCTGAATTTCCTCTGTTTGAGGAGGACACCCCCCACTCTCCCAAGCCCCCCCCCCATCAGCTGTTCTCCCAAGCCCTCCACCCCCATCAGCTGTGCTCCTTTAGAAGTAGGAGTACCCTCTTGAGGTCAGTTATGTCTTCTAGAATACAGGAATTCTGTCTTTTTACCTACCTCAAAATAAGAGAATTAACCAGATATCTGAAATTTATGGCTAATACCTGTGATTCATAATTTATTAATTCAATACATATTTATCAAGCAGAGACTACAAAGTGCCAAATACTGTTTAAGTGTCAGGTATGTAGCAGGAAACAGACTCCCTACCCTTGAGAAGCTTATATTATATGCAGGATAAGGGGAGACAGACAATAAGCAAAATAAATCTGTAAATGATACTGTATATTAGAAGGTGAAAAGGAAGTAATATGAGGTATACCTAGAAATAAAGCAGAGCAGGGGAATGGGGAGAGATTTGCACTTTTAAATAATGTCAGAAAAGACATCACTGGAAAGGGGACTGAACAAATACTTGGCAGAGGTGAGGAGCAAACTGTATGGATCTCTGGGAAAGAGCATGCCTCACAGAGGAAGGAGCAAGGGCAAATGTCCTGAGGCAGGAGTTGTTGGCAGCTTTGAGAGACAACAAGCAGTGGTGCAATTAGGGGAGAGTGACAGGAGATTATATAAGATCAGAAAAGTAATGGGAGCTTTTGCAACACCTCTGGATTTTACTCTGAGTGAGAAAGAGAGCCACAGAAGGTTCTAAACAGAGGGGAGGACTTTAAGCGATGCATCCTTTATAAGAATCACTGCCTTTTGTGCTGAGAAGAAACCAGAGGGGCCAGAGAGGAAGCAGGGAGAACTGGTGGGAGGTTATTGCAATATTCCAGGTAAGAGGGGGCACTGGAGTCCTGAGAAGAGGTCAGGATCTGGATGTATTGTGAATATTTATAGATGGATAAGGTATAAGTGTGAGACCAAGAGTGGGGTCAAGGCAGTACAGAGTCTAGCTGGTGGGTAGAGGTGATAGGAGAGTGTGTGGAAGTTCTTTTCTGATTTCTTCAGATTTCTCAGTGCAGTGAGAAAACAGATCACCAACAGAGAGTGACTCTAGGGTAGAGAATGGTAGAAGTTTGAGGAGAAGAGAAAAGGAAGATATAATCTTGTCATCCAGGAGAACAGGGATCATGAATGACTTAATGTCTAATGCTGTGGACCAATGTCTTGGACCAATGTCTAAAGCTGCTATTGGTCTTTATTATCGGTAGGCATGTCCCTTCGTCAGTGCTATTCCATTTATTAAGTGCTTTCTTGTAAGCTGATGGTCCCAGGAAACCTGCAAGGTATCAGAGAGTGGATGTTCTAATATCCCACGGCTTGAAGTCAAAGTGTGGTTCTCAAACCCAGGGCCTCTGAACTGCAGTCTAGAATTACCTCTGTCAGGCTTCTCTTTTTTAATGAGCATTAATTAGCAATGATTTCCAGTATGAAAGTACTTCATGGACTCTTCTTTACCTGTCCATGTTTTGCTGCTCTGAATAGTCCCCATAGAGAGATCAGACTTCGTGTTCTTTTTCTATCAAGTGTTGAGTTCTATCGTTTTAGGTCACAGTCCAGGGGAAAGCAAGTTTAATGGTGAGAAAATCCTTGCAGAGCTTAAAAATGAAATCTACTTAACTTAATAGGAAAAACATGGCCTTGTTAATGGAAATTCTGGTTGTTTTCCAGACCATAAATACATTTTTAGAAATACTTTTGTTAACATGGGAAGTTATAAGTTCCTTAAGTGTACAGTTTTATAAATAGGAATTAGGTATGAAATTATTCTTCTTACTCTGCAATCACATCTCCTATGATCCTAATTGTACCATATGCATAGTAATATTAGGGTAAAATATCTCTCATTTTCCCTTAGGTATGGATAGAATTTCTAAGGTTGAATTGATTATTTTCCTATTGCATTAGAAATGGCTTAATCATTTTCAATTGCTATATCTCTTCTTTAAAAATTCCAGCTCTTCCAAGGAACACTTCACCATACTGTAGCTTCTGAATTTTACTCACTGCTTTTCACCCTCCTTGAGACCCGATTCTGTGGCCCTAAATCGTGTTTGTGAAACTCATGTCAACAGCAGTCAGCATCTTGGTTTGGTGTTACTGACTATACCATAAATCGCTGGAGTTTCTAAATCTTTCAACAACTTGATTCAAATCTTGTATAAAATTTAGTTAGTGTCAGAACAACTTAACTATGCACAAATTTTGGCCACACATATAAACTCTAGGAACTGGAATCATTTCAGAATGTCTACAGAAAAGTAGTAGATAGTCAAATCGATAGATAGCCTGGTGTAATGCTGCTACTTCGTTAGTTTAAGAGGAAGGTATAGAAATGTTGTGGCATGACCTCCTCTAGAATTCTTTAAGATATACTGCTAATGTTTTACATATGGTTTTGCCTGGATATGAGGCAATGGCTTTAACTAGAGAGTCTGTGATGATCTTTCAGGATATTTTCAAGGAAATGGTAAGAAAAAAAGATTTTGAATGTTAATTTCTGGTTTACAAAGAAAATATTTCAGTGAGTGCTTTGGGGATACTTTTTATTGTGGTAAAATATGCATAACAAGAACTTGACCATTTTAACCATTTTAAAGTGTACAATTTAGTAACATTAATTACATCTACAGTGTTGTACAATCATCGCTACTATTCAATTTCCAAAGTTTATTATTATCCCAAGCCCAGTAAGTGCTTTTTAAATTATGTGAAAGTACTAAAAATTTTCTGTACCAGCTGACTCACCTTGAATATTGCCTCAAGTTTTAATAGGTCAGTAAGTGAGTTTTGGGTCAGAAACTGTTCAATCTGAGTGTTCGTTTTGTAATGTGATCATTTTTTATTAGGCTGAACTTAACCACATCTTTGGCCTCATTGATAATTGTTAAAATTCAGTTTCTCAAGTAAGGTGATTGCTTTCATGAGCATTCCCTTAATCCTTTTATCAAAGTACCACAAAATTAAACTCGACATCTGTTAGTTTCACATCAAAGAGATTTGATGATCATGTGTATTGCTGCATGTACAGTCCAAAGATTAAAGTCAGTTCAGTTTAAAGAGACCCCAAATAACAGAGGACTAAAGGAAGCCATACAGGGAAACTAGAATGAAAGAGAACTAATCTCACTAAGGCATTGTGCGTCAGAACCTTCCATGAGCTGCATAACACCATAGGAAGGATCGGTTTGGCAAGCTACGATGAACTGAGTATATACTTTGAGCAAATTTAGAACTTTTCTATTTAAAGCCTTGATGCATTTGATTTTAGGTAACAGTGGTAATGATTAGGTCCTGGGACCTAAATATGTACATCAGTATATAATATAACTGAGTTTCCCTGCTTATGTTGTGTTTACTCTGACCTGGCACTTCTTTCTCCATCTATAAAACATGTATTCATCTTTATGGATTTAAATTAAATGCCATCTCTTTTGTGAAGACTTTCCAGCTCCCATAGACAGTCATTGACTCTTCCTTTATGGCCCAGTGATACTCACCAAAAAAAAAAAAGAAAGAAAAAAATCCATATTATAACAAACATAACATTACATTCTCATTTCTTCTACCCCGTAAGCTTCTTGGGATAGAAGCTGTGGTTTATTCCTACTTGTATTCCCACGGCAGTTCCCAGCATAAAATGGAAACCCATTGAATATTTGTTAACTAAATGTGTGAACTAAACAATCTAAATGTATGACTAAGTGTATGAACAACTCAATCGAAGCACCCATACTAGAATTTTCATTTTTTGACGGCACCTCAATGATAAGATATTTGCATTTTACTTACTGAAGGAATTGGCAAGATATATGTGGGGTTTAGTTTGATTCACTGAAGTAGCAGGCATTTCCATTTGTGACATAAACTGAAGATGAAGCATTTTGATCACAAACTCTTGGATATTTGCCCATGGATGTAGAAAACTCAAGATGACATTCCCCATAGGAATTCCTAGATGATTGTGTTCATTTGTCATGGGAACTGAGAAGTTTGGGGGACATATCTCCTTCAAGTCCTTTGTGCCAGAGTGTGACATCTCCATCATCTGCTTTGTTCTGGGTAAAGGTCCAACATTGGTCCCAGTCACGGGTGTTGGTCGGACAAACATTCCACTTGACATGGCACTTGCCAAAGTTGGGTGCTGGGAAGAGCACAAAGAGAACAGCCTCTCTCCAGGTGTCACTATGGATTTCTGTGAGGAGACTAAGGGACTTCCCTCACCCCTTATATAGCTCTGTCCAGGTGCAAATACAGCGACTTTCTACCTTCAAGTGGCTTCCTAGGACCCATCCTTTAATTTTCTCTCCGTTTTGCTTCTCTTTTGATTCCTCTGCTCTCTGAAGGAGAGCTCATGACATTCTAGGTGGCAAAGTATGAATAAATACCTCATTTTATTCCCCCTGCATAAACCCAACTGACTCATCTCCCTGGCCCTCTCTGCATGCAACATTCAGAGCAGAAGCATCTGAAAGGCACATTTCTTTCCCCAAGCCCCCAAGAGGATAAACCCAGCAAGGACATATTGGATTTATCTGAGTTCAACAGTCTTCATCAGAGATAAGCCCTGACGTGCAAAAGAAATTGGCAATTTGGATAACTAGCAACAGAGTCCTAATATCAGTCATGTCTGCATAGGGCTACCTTGGTGACCTGCTGTTTAACAATCCGGGGACTTAACTGGTCTTCTCAGCCAGGCAATTGAAGAGATTTATTTTCTTGGACTGAAATGCCCAACGAATTCAGTGAAAGCAATTAGACTGGGTCTGTACAGAAATTGAAATTTTTCCTTTTCTCTGATTATCAAATGGAGAAATCAAAGCTTGTTTGTTTGTTCTCTTTCCAGAACAGCTACAAGAAAGGGGGAGGGAAAAGGGTTGATTTTTCTCTGGCACTTAAAAAAAAAAAAAAGGACAGATTTGTCTTTATATGTACAGAGGAGGCAGGGGAGAGGGAGAGAACAGCACTACCTGCTTTGGGGAATGGGGTGAGGTTCAGCTCCCTTTCCAGGAGTTGGACAGTTAAGGCAGTGCTTGGGTCTAGAACATCACCACTATTCCCCAAGTTACTATTTGCCAGGTACAGTGGAATGCCTACGTTTTGGCAAAGGATCAAGAATTTCTTCCCAAACCTGTAATTAACCATTATAATTACCTATGTTTTCCAAAATGAAAATGTCCTTAAAACTTAATCCATATATTTTAACCTTTTGAGTCTTCTGTAAAAAAATAAATAGCATGTGGGCAAACTTACCCCCTCTTGAAGAATGAAGACTAACCTGAATTTCGTTGTAATTATAAGGAAAGGAGAGTCTTCAGATCAGTAATGGGAGGGTAAGAGATTTTGCTTCCTGATGCGCTTAGATCTGGAGTATTTTTGTTTCCACTGCAGCTGCCTAGAATTTCCCCCTCTTTGTAAGATGATTTTCCAGATTTCTCATCTACCATGTGCTTTAAATTTTAATAATGCTTACTGACATGGAAGGGACTGATTCTCTGCTTCTCACGGATGTCATCCTCTTTCCTTCAGCTGCTAGAAACTCATGTCTCTTGCAATATATGGCCTTGAGCAGCGAGGGTAGAAACGGGTCCTTTATGATCAGATGCAGAGTCGGACTTGAATACCTGCTTTCCAGGTAGAAACTGTGGGGTTGTGTATGCACCTATTCTGGTGCAAACAAGGAAGCAGATAATGCAGAACCCTGCCTTCTTTTTTAGCAGAGAGCAACAACTCAGAAAATAGACAACTTAGACCACATCTGAAGCCCAAAGGAATTTCTGAAAAGGGAGAGAATGGATGTAAGATGCACTGTAGTCAGCCGTGAATGGAGGGTTCTGGGGGACCAACACTAACGTCCCTCTCTGTAGGTCTGTGTGCAGTGCTGCTGCACTGTGGCTGCCTGTCGAGAATGAGCAATGAAATGCATTGAGAATGTGGGCAGATGTGTTTTCTCAAGACTTAGTCTCTTCTAATCACCTTCACATATAATGCACAAAATGGAGGCTTTTCTTGCTTCGGGAACTTATGTGTCCTGGCAAATTTGGGACTGCCGTGGTGAAAGATGAGACCAAGTGGGAAAGTTTCAGTAGACCCAGCATGACAGTGACACTGTCCCTTTAGCAACATTGAAGTGCTCTTCCAGAAAGCCAACCAGTTCTTTAGAGATTCTCTATTTGAAAAAAAAAATTAGTTCCAATACAGCTAACATACAATATTGTATTAGTTTCATGTGTACAACTACTAACCTTCCCTTTGGTAACCATCAGTTTGTGCTCTATAATTAAGAATCTATTTTTCGGCTGGTCTCTTTTTTTCTTTGTTCATTTGTTTTGTTTTTTGAACATCATATATGACTAAAATCATATGGTATTGGCCTTTCTCTGACTGACTTATTTTACATGGCATTGTACTCTCTAGCTCTATCCACGTTGTTGCAAGTGGCAAGATTTCACTCTTTTTTATGTCTGAGTAATACTCCACTGTATATCTACATACATCTTTTTTTAAATTAAGTTTCAAAATTTTAATTTTAATATGACATACAGTGTTATGTCAGTTTCAGGTATACAATAGAGTGACAGCTATTCTATACATTGCTCAGTGCTCATCGTGATAAGTACACTCTTAATCTCCTTCCTCTATTTTAATCATCTCCCGAACCCACCTCCTCTCTGGTAACCGTCAATTTGTTCTCTATCGTTAAGATCTGTTTCTTGGTTTGTCCCCCCACCCTTTTTTTTCTTTGCTCATTTGTTTTGTTCCTTCTACTTATGAATGAAATCATATGGTATTTGTCTTTCTCTATCTGGCTTATTTCACTTAGTATTATCCTCTTTAGCTTCATCCAAGTTGCGGCAAATGGTAAGATTTCATTCCTTTTTAGTGGCTGAATAATATTACACTGTATATATACCACTTCTTTATCCATTCATCTATGGATGAACACTTGGGTTGCTTCCATAATTTCGCTATTGTAAATAACACTGCAATAAACATGGATTTCATGTTTCCCTTTGAATTAATGTTTTTGTATCCTTTAGGTGTACCCTGTAATAGAATTACTGGCTCATATGGTAATTCTATTTTTTGAGACACCTTCATACTGTTTTCCACAGTGGCTGCACCAGTTTGCATTCCTATCAACAGTGCATGAGGGGTCCTTTTTCTGCACATCCTCACCAGCCCTTATTGTTTCTTATGATTCTGATTTTGGCCATTCTGACAAGTGTGAGGTGATATCTCCTTGCGGTTTGGATTTGCTTTTCCCTGATGATTAGTGACATTGAGCTGAGATTCTCTATTTTTGCATTAACTTTCAGTTCTAATAGGAGCACCTGAACAAAATGTCTCTTCACAGGAATTGAAACAAGGACCAATATTCGGATTAAGTGTGGTTAGGGGCAGCGGGAAGAAAATGTTTTAATACTTCTGTGAATTTAGTCTTCTCCATGCTCCTCTCTTAGGCCAAATCATTTTGAGTAATAGAGGTCTTTGACTGGGTTGCAGATGGAAGGAAACCAACTGGTATCCATTTCCATTCCTTTTCTCACCTTGCCCTTTATTCAAATAGCTCCGATTAGTTTAAGTTAATTTCACTAATTCAGTCTTTCAATTCCTCAATAAATATTCACTTCAGATTTACTAGCTGGGAGGCACTGTGTTAGATGCTGGTGATGCTGACATAAATAGGCCCGGCTGCAGGCTAGAGGAGCTCCTGGTTGTGTGCTGGGGCAGGCATGCTGACAGGGACTTCAGCACTGCCTCTCTGAGAATGGTCCTCAGGAAGCTAGCAGGAGGTGAGCAAATCAATGAGAAAAGAGTGAAGGAGAGTTCTCTTGTGGGAACCTGCTGGGGCTGAGATACAAGGATGAACATTCACCAGGCAAATAATGGGAGGAGACACTCCCAGCAAGGGGAACAGGTCAGATAGTAGTAGGTAGATAGAGAATAAAGAGGGAGCTATAAGTACAAATGATGAAGTAAATTGAGAAAATGGGAAGACATCATTTTTCAAGCATCTTTGAAGTGTCTTCCTAGTGATCTTTGCATGCCGTGTACAAGACCGAGGCTCATCCTTTAGTTACCCTTGACCCATGGAAGGTGGGGTCTAGAGGGCAGATGGCCTGCTTGCTACACCAAAGAGTTTGGATTCCTTCTCAGTATTTGATAGGGAGTGTTCAAGGATATGGAGTGAAATCACATATCCATATTTTCATTTTGGAAACTCTTAAGTTATAGATGGCTGAACCTAACTTGAACTACCTTATGCCCAAAGAGGACTTTTTCCCTCTCTTAAGTGGGAAGTTCGAGGGGGGCATTCTGGCTTCAGGTACAGTGAAATCTAGGGGTTAAAGTGGTGTCATCAGGGCACTGTCTCTCTGTGCCTTTCTCTCCACATTTCTCCTCTTGATTCTTTTGAGCACCTCTTACACAAATTGGCTTGATTCTTAGGCACCTTCTTTTTGTGTTAACAAAGACGGACACTGATATTTCTTCAGGTATTTCATATATATACACATATAGTGGCAATATAGGGGAAAGAACTCTGAGCAGAATTGCTGGGGAGTTCTCTGGCTTGGCTGAGATGCCCATTCCTAAACCAGTCTTTGTAGCTAAGGAGCTGTGTATTCCATGTAGGTCTGGGTCAGATGCCACCCCGTTTATAGGCGGGGGGGGGGGGGGGGAAGTAACCTAACCTGTAATTCCCTAAACTACTTGGAATGGGCTTCCCATTTGGCATAGGAATCTGTTAGCTACAGGGGGAAAAAAAAAAAAAGGCAGTAGGACAGTAGCAAAAATTCTACTACTGCATTCCCCTAGAATAAGGAGGAAGAATGGAAGAGGAAAGCGGGAAAAGAATAATATTGAAATACTCTTTCTTCTAGATGTTTCTAAACAATGACTTCAATTTTATTTAAATAATTAAATATGCCAAATTACTTTTCTCTCACCCCCTTGTTTTTAAGCTGCTACACAAAGACAAAGGGGATTAAAAGTTTGAGTGAACTTCTTCGGAAATAGAGAGCATGTAAACTGACAGTGTACCAAACACACAAACAGGATTAACCTGGTGCAGCTCCCTGCAGCATTCGTTTCACATGAGTTCAGACAACACCCTGGCTTGATATGAAAACAGAGGAATATATTAAAAAAATAGAATGAAGTTGACACTTAAAAAAATGAAACGTGATATCAAGGGAATTTAGACTCTCTACTTTGTTCTGGATAGCAGTCCCCCTGCGTAGGCATTTGCTTACTCTACAGTTGAGTTATTTAAGAGGACAAGGTTGAGAAGTCCTGGATTCAGGAAAGCCACCCGTGGATGAAGTCCTCATGCAAATGATGTGTCTGGAGAACATGTCTGGGAGTTGGGTAATGCCCATGGAACTTTCACAGCTCAAGGGAGGGATTAGGGGGTGGGGAGGCGGAGGAGTCAGGGATGTGATGGGAGGGAGAGTCCTGTAATTTTTGCCTGAATGTTTGGGAGTCTTTTTATAAGATGATTGGCTACATTTGAAGTCAAATACTTTTTCTCCTTGTCTGTGTTGTTATTTATTGAGGAGCTCAACTATATCTGTTTTCAGTAACATTCAAGTTAACGGTGCTATGATTTACATTAAAAGAAAGATTAAAATTTCTCAACAACCTGGTGATGGAGAAAGTTCCAGAAATTTCCTTGCCCAACAGAAAGGGTTAGCACTCTACTGCTTACTTTGTTAAGCTTCACACTGGACGTTGTCAGATCGAGTTACAGCATAGGACTTACAGGTCAATTATGCCATGATTTTAGGGGGAAGGGAGAGTGGCTGAGAGGTTAAAAAAAGAATACCCAAAGCCTTAGCTTTTAAAGACTTATGAAATTGTAGTTGCTTTGTGACATTTGATCCATCACTCTTCTTAATTTTCATTCTGATAACAATCTCCCTAGGCTTTTCCTAAGAAGCTCTTTCATGGCAGAAACACTGTCCTGTGTATGCCTGAGAGAGGCAGAGCCAGTTATCCAGGCTGGGGGACAGTGGTGGGTACCCCTGTCTCTTTGAGTTGACTTGCTAATATTTTCCTGGGTTTACTGAAATCAAGATCCATAAAGTTAAAATTTTAGGGCATAAGAATGTTACAATCACAGCTAGGCATGGAACTGGCTTCAGAAAGAAAGACTGAGTCAGACTTTTGGAGGATGAGAACCAAATTAGAGAAATATGAATATTAGAAATAGAAAAACCAAAATGGCCCCATGCATTAATGAATGGCCTGAGGGAACATCTGTGATTGTCTGCTTCTTGGCTTACAAACTGAATCCAGGCACATTTTCATCACAATGGTTTCATTTGAAACCAGTGGAGGTTACCAGGATTAAGGGTTTTGACCTGTCACTGCAGTGGGGTTTCAGTTTGGTGTCTTTAGTTTTGGTCTATAAAGTCTTTTGTTCAATGCAAAATTGATCTTTCCCTGAGATGGCCTGGAGTGGAAGTGGACCAGCTTCATGTTTCCAGTGAGTCCCTCCTCTTGTTCCTGACTGCCTCTGTCCTGTCACAATGGGAGCTGGAAGCCCTCTCTCCCAGGCTGCAGTGCAGGGTACCCTCCATTACTGGGTGGGTATATTTTTGAGGGTAGCATAATGGTGTGCTCTCTTGGGATCAAGCTAATGGACCCCCTGCCTATCCTGGGCTCTTGACCATTGAGTATTGAACCTCCTAGTGTTTTCCCAAATCGAGTAGTATATATGTGAACACTCTGAAAGCATTATATCCTGCTTGTTGATTAAATGCAATTGATTAAGATTATTTTGCTTTGAATTCCTTGTCAGGAGTATTCTATCCAGGTAGTTTACTCATACGTTGGACCTTGTGTAATTTTCAAAATGCTTGATACCTTAGATTTGTAAGAAGCTATGGCCAATTTTGAAAATCGGCACCCTTGTAGTCCTGCTGTTTAGTCTAGCTTTCTGACCTCTTTCTCTTATCACCTTCTTATTTCATTTCTACTTTGAATACTTTCTTGTCCAATTCCTGGAAAGGGGAAGAATACCCTTGTCCCTCAGGAGAGACCCAACCCATGCTGTAGCCACGAAGCTATATGCTGTCGCTTCTCACTGCTGTGGGATACTCAGGGCTGCCTGGCTTGTCCTCTCTTCTTGTCTTCAACTCATCTAGTGCTTCCTGTGGCTCTGTTTCATTGCAGGTTTTCATGTTGGCTTGTTCTTACCTTGCTTGGAGGTCCTCTGCCCTAGTCAGAGATGACTTCCTTCTTTTGCCTTTCTGGAGAATCTTGGGGATGTTGCTACTTGGAATTGTTGCAAGAATTCAGCCAGCCAGGCAGGCCCTGTCCCTACTGCTCGGTCCAGGACAGCAGGGCATATGTCCCAGCTTATGCTTTAAAATCTCAGGATCTGAAGTCTTATGAAAGCCAATTCTGTCTTCTAAATACTATGGCTTATTGATATCCAGAAAAAAGTATTACAGTCCCTTAGGTCAGTGGGCAGTAGTTGGATGGAAGTATTGATAGAGTGGTTTATAGATGATGAGGGGGTATGACAGGATGTAGTGAATGCAGTTGAATTCATACATAGACTCCTGTTTGGAGATATTCATCTGTGATAACTACCTTTATTTGCTGAGCACATACAACATATTAGACAGTGCTTTAACTGTCTTAGGTGTATTTTCTCTAACATTCATAGGAAGCCTGTATGGTAAGCATCAGAATTCCCATTTCACAGATGAAAGAATTGAGACACTGGCCCAATGTGAGTGGCAGAATTAGTATCCTTGTGTAGGTGCATTTGATTTCAAAGCCAGAGCTTTCCATTAGGCTGTACTGCTATGTACTGACAAAGAAGAATCCCAGGGTGATCATTAGTAACCCACTCTCAGCAGGAGAAAACACTTTCGAGGATTCTCTTGAGTGTGGCACCACATTGGTTCACTGAATGATTGATTGATTGATTTTTTCTCTCTTGCTATGTGTCAGGCAACAGAATGGACTCTGGAGTTTTAAAAGTGAGTGAAACTTGACCCTTGTCCCTGAGGATACCACAGTTTAGTGGGGGAACCTCTTGTTCAATGTCACTGAATTTGTGTCTGGAATAGAAACTGTGTTTGAGCTTTCTCTTGTTTCAAACCATTTTTTCCCCCTGATAATGAAGAAAGGTTCTCGCCCTTAATTTAGGGGATGGCATAGACTATTTTGGATCTTTGTATGTTTGTATGGGACTTTATAAACTAATTTTGTTACTGGAACTGTTACTGGCTTTTTGCCAATAATCTGGAAGTTTCATTCCCCAAAATGTGCTAAGACAGCATGAGATGTTTCATATATTTATATGGTCCCTCACAGTCTATAAAATACTTTCCAGGTACATTGATTTGATTCAGGTTGAATCAGGTTGATTTGAAACCGGTTTTGATTCCTGTTTCATAGAATTGATTCTCAGAAGCCACTCCTAGTGTGTGATGAGCCTGATAAGACCCTGTGTTCTCTGCCTGTGCCGTTCCTTACCACTTTGCAAGGGGGAGGAAGAGATTTGCTGGCAGAAAGCTTTCTAAAAGAAGAGAAGGTATGTCAAACAGAAGGAAATGCGGTTATAAATAACCTAACTTTGTGGGGAAGTAGAGAACAAGGAATGTGCATTTAGCAGGACAACAATGGGAATTAGTCAGCAGTTTGACAGACTATAGTCAAGCAACTGAGCAGAGGGAAGCCCTGGGTGGAGGGTGTCCTGTCAGCTTGGGGCTGCCATCCCAAAATACCACAGCCTGGGTGGCTGAACTGACAGAAGTGTATCTCTTAAAGTCAGGGCTCAGTGTGTGAGTGTGTAATGTGGACATAAAAGGCACCGTCAATGTGGCTGTGGAAAACAATTTCTTGATGGTCGTCTGGACTGAAGTGGGGGAGAAGAAGAATCTCTGAGGGCTCAGCATACCTCAGCCTTTCTTTCAATGTCTTGGGAATTCACGCAGTGACTATCAGACCCCCTGAGGAAAAGGGAGGTTGTGATTGCACAGCAGTGAGTGTCGTTCCCATTTATATAAGCAGGATGCTGCCATACAGGGGTGGTATATTCCTTCCTTCCTTTCTTCCTTCCTTTTTTCCTCCCTTTCTTCCTTTCTTCTCTACAAAAGTCTTGAATATCTATTTTTTGAAATCCTTCAGATCCAAATTTAACCCCCAGGAAGGTTCTCTGTCAATGAAGACTATCACTCTAGGTAGGACCCCACTAGAAAACAATACTCCTTGCACATTGGCTCCAGTGCGTGATGAAAGGTGTAGGGTTTTGTGTTCTTTGACTCTGCCTGCCTCAATCAGGTATAGCTGTGTGTAAGTCTTTTTTTCCTTCTGAAGTTTGGATGATTCAGAGATGACTATAAAGCCCCTTTTCATGGTAATTATAATCAGAGTTCTGAGTACATTTATGCATCTATAGCTTTTCAGTTTTACACTTAAATGGATGCCATCCAAAGTATTTTGAGGGCTGATTTTGCTTGAAGAGTTTCCATTTAAAACCAATTCTTGTGTTTCTAGCATTTTCAGCGGCAAGGTGCAGGAGTTGATCTGGTCATAAATGACTGTGGTGAGCGGACGAATTCAAAGCTCTTCACTGTGTGAAGACAGTATTATTTCCTCCTCTCCACTATAGAAGCATAGATTTTCACAATAAATAGCCTCATACTTGCTCCTTGTAGGATATTAGATGGTACTACATAACCAGTGTATCAGGAATGAAGGCTCGCGGAGTTAGCTGGCATAGAGGTTGGAGGGTGGACAGGGAAGGCTCACCAGGAAGAGGTTAGAGCCCAGTGTGGTCCCGTTTGCCTTGTGTGGGCGGCTGTCAGGCTGCAGGCCCAGGGGTGCGGCAGGGAGCCGTCTTTTTGGACACAACATTACTTAAACATCAGAGGGCATTACGTGCAAATCTGAGCAAGATTAAGGGATCGGGGTTGCACTGTACCATGAGAGAAGATGAGATTAGCTTTCCCCAGCTAGAAAGACTGGATACATTTTAAAAAGTATTTTAACTGCAGGGATTTCTAAGTTCTCCTGGAATCTATTACCATCTATTAGCTCCTGGGGCTTTGAAGCACTGACTGCTTGAAGATACGGCTGGAACAGGGTGACCTGCTTTCCTTTGTGGTGGGGTTTGAAGACCAAGGTACCAAAGGGGCCTGGAAAGCCTCCTCCAGACCTGATGATGGAGGTAGGAAGGTATTGCCCAAAGCCACTTGCAAATCAGGTGGCTCGGAGGTCTAGAATAAGTAGTGCTGTAATCAGCTTACACTGTCACGTTTCTACCCAGATGACAAGAGCACTTAAGACCTTCTGTTTGGAAAGTCAGAAGCAAATGTTTCTGCTTCAGCTCTTAATTCACGATGACGTCATCTCCCCTCGCTACGCAGTTGTATTGAGGAAATCAGCCGATATTCTTTTTCTGCCTGCATGAAGGTGATATTAAAGCCATTAGTGATTCTATGAGCTTCCCTTCACTTGGGTCATACTTTTGCTACAAGACAGATATCAACGGGTTGACCAAGACAGAGGTCAACGGCTGACCTCTAAGTGTCTGGAAATAATGACAGTAGCGGTCATTATTCTGTATGTCACCCATGTGCTATGGGCTTGCATTCTCCACCTTATTTAAAATTCCACACAATAATATGAGGACCCTCTGACTTGACATCCATTGAAAATATATTTTAAAACCAAATTTATACCATAAATTTGTATTTCACAATTTGAACATTTTGTTTCTTTAGTAATGAAAATTACTTTTTCCTGATTATGTAAAGGAAAAATCGCCTGAAATTCATGCCTTTGTGATAACCACCAACAACATTTGGGTGACTATACTTTCATCTCTCTCTCTCTCTCTATGTATCTCTTCCTCTATACAAACACAGTGCGGGGTGTGTGTGTGTATGCAAATAATTCTTCATAAATTAGATCCTTATAAATATTCTGCATTTATTGTGGATACCTTTTAAAAAATAATGTTTGTTTCTGCCCTCCCTTCACATCCACAACTCCCCCACTCTACTGTTGAAACTAAATGTTGAACAACCTAGTTGATTTATCTGTGTATCTCCACATTACTCTTCATATGTTATATAGACATTTACAAATATATATATTTATGTTTTGTTTTGTAAGAAGAGACATCCTCCAAAGCAGTGTTAGTCATCAGAATCCACATTATCCCAAACTCTAAATAGTGGACAAGACATTCCGCAGAAGGCTTGCTGTAATATACTTTGGATCCTCCTTCTCTTACTGAGCAGTACCTCACAGACTTCGTTGTTGAGATGGCTTATCTCACTCATTCTCTTTAGTGACTTCATAATAAGATGGGGGTTAGCAGCTGTACCTCATTCTTATTTTCCATTTGTATGATATCCCACTGTGCATGTGCCATTTATCAGTGAGATGTTCTCTCCACAATGGATCACAATACTCACTTTATCAAATAGAAGCTTCTATCTATGAATATTGCCAGTGATCAATGGTTGGAGGGTTTCCTCCAGAAATGATGCTGGGATTCCTTTCTGGGCTCTCTAGTCTATTCTGTTCTGTTATTCAGTCTTATGCCATGTTTTTTGTTTGTTTGTTTGTTTTGTTTTTTAACATTTTATTTATTTATTAAAGAGCAAGAGCAAGGGGGAAGTGGCAGAGGGAGAAGCAGACTCCTTGCTTAGCAGGGAGACTGCCAGGGGGTTGATCCTAGGATCCTGAGATCATGACCTGAGCCCAAGGCAAATGCTTAACCAACTGGGCCACGTAGGTGCCCATCCATGCCAGGTTTTGATTTTATTGGATTTAAGTCTGGTATGGCCCTTCCCTCATTATTCTTCCTCAAAAATTTCTTGCTAGTCTTTGGACATTTAATCTTGCCTAAACAGATACTATATCTACTTTAAAAATTGGGGACTCTAATCGACACTGCATTAGATGACTGTATGAATTTTGAATTTCTGTTTTTATCTCTAATCTTTCTCTGCCTTTTGGATGCTATTATAATGCTATTATATTTTCATTGCAAATATGGAGAAAAGCTCTAAACTTCCAGCCACCTGATCAATCTCCTTCATTGATTCTAGTAGTTTTTATTTTTGAACCAGAGTAGGAATTTCTGGGTATATAAAGGTATCATTGGCAAAAAAAGGAAAATTTTATCTCCCCATCTACTCTGTTTATATAGACTATTTTCTTTTCCTCGGTGCACTGCTGAAGTATAGCAGTAAGATCAGGTATCCCATCTTATTCCTGGCATTGTTTAGAATGATGTTTGCAGTTGATTTTTGATAAATAGATATTTTTATACTCAAAAGGTTTCTTTCTATTTAATTTTACTCAGAGTTTTATTAAAAATGGCCGTTAGATTTTACCAACTATTTTTTAGAAGCTATTGATGTAACCAGCCACTTTTCCTCCAGCGTTTGTTGCTATCATGAAGGATGTGGATGGATTTGCTGGTGGAAACCCTACTTGATCACTGGTGGTATTCATTTCATCTACTTTGGGATATGCTTGCTAATATTTTACTTAGAATTTTTATAAGTAGGATAACAAATAAGCAAAAATTTCTAAGTGGGATTGCTCTGTGGTTTTCTTGTATTGTACTGCTTTTATCAATTTTGGTTTAAAGGCTAAACTAGTTTTATAAAATGGATTTAAGGGCTTTCTCTAGGTTTCTATAGTCTTGAATAATTTAAATAACATTTTTATTCTTTGTAAGCTATCTGGAACTGACTATAAAATCACCTCTTTCTGCTCTCTCTTTTTTTTTTTTAAAGATTTTATTTATTTATTTGACAGAGAGAGATTACAAGTAGGCAGAGAGGCAGGCAGAGAGAGAGAGGAGGAAGCAGGCTCCCTGCTGAGCAAAGAGCCCAATGCGGGACTCAATCCCAGGACCCTGAGATCATGACCTTAGCCAAAGGCAGTGGCTTAACCCACTGAGCCACCCAGGCGCCCTGCTCTCTTTCTTAATATTAGGAATTTAACCACTTGCCCAATTTCTCCTATGATAATTGGTCTATTTGATTTTCTACATGAATCAGTTTTGTTGATTTATGTCTTACAGAAATCCATATCAAGAACTTCAGAATGCATTTGCTTCTCCCCCCCCTTCTCTTTCTTTCTTGTTTTCTTTCTTTCTTTCTAAAGGGAGAGAGAGAGAGGGAGGGAGAAGGAGAGGGAGAGAGACAGGTAGGGGCAGAGGAAGAGGGAAAGGGAGAATCTTTAGCAGGCTCCATGCTCAGCATAAGCTTGGTGCGGGGCTTGATCTCTCAACGCCAAGATCATGACCCAAATCAAAATCAAGAGTCGGAGGTCGAATGGACTGAGCCACCAGGTGTCCCTTCTTCTTTTTCTTTTTCCTGCCTCTAGCCTTGCTCCTTCCCAACTCCTGCATTTCCTTTCCTTCTTGACTATGACCGCTACCCTTGCAGTCTGTCTGTTCTTTCAGAAGGCTTTCCCATCTAGTTAACATGCTCTCAGTTATGGTATCCATAGTATCTTAAATTTCACAATATATTTGCAAGATCTACTTCTTGTCGCTATTCTTTCTACTTTCCCTTTTCCTCTCCCTGGAGGTCTCTGCTCTGATGCATTTTTGTTGCATTGGAGTCCTTCCCAATATTTTTTACATATGAAACATGGGGTTTATTTATTTTTGAAACGTTGCAATTCTCCAAGAACTTTCTTTCTATCTGTGTAAGCCTTGGAAAGTTTAACTTACCTGGGATTTTATCTCCTTATCTGTAAAATGGCAGTACCAATAACAGTAGGAATAGTGTAAAGATTAAACACGTTAGTGTCAGTATTCTGGTCATATACTGCTATATAATGAACTACCCCAAAACAGCAGTACACACAACAACTTATTATCTTTTTTTAAGATTTTATTTATTTATCTGAGAGAGAGAGAGAGAGAGCAAGTGAGAGAGAGAGCATGAGCAGGGGAAGGGACAGAGGGAGAAGCAGGCTCTCACTGAGCAGGAAGCCCAACCCTGGGTGTGATCCTGGGACTCCAGGATCATGACCTGAGCCGAAGGCAGACATTTAACCGCCGGAGCCACCCAGGCACCCCCAACAACAACATATTATTATCTCCTGTGGTTCTGCAGGTTGGGCTTGGCTGAGCCATTCTTGTGTAGTCAGAATCAAATAGCAGCAGGGGCTGGAATGGTCTGAAGATTCAGCTATGCTTCATGTCCAACATGACTTTTCTCACCCACATGCCTGTTTTCCTCATACAACCTCTCCCTTCATCAGAGAAGCCTGACTTTCCTACATAGAAACTCCAGGAGGCAGAAAGTGCCAGTCTTCCTGTTTCAGCTCAGAGCTGGTTCAGTGACACTTCTATCAGATTTTGTGAGATGGGAGACTAGACCCCATCCTGAACTGGCATGAATGAGAGGGAGGGAAAGAATTAGTGGGGGCTACCACGTAGACAAACTATCATGGTAAGTGAAATGTATAGAATTGAACCTGGGGCTGAAAAAGTGCTATATGAATGTTAACTCAATGGTACTGTTGTTGTGGTTATTAAATTAATTTCAATATTTCCTGTTACTGTGGGAGGTAAAAAGATATCTTGGATGGTCCCAGAATTCAGGGAATGTGATTCTTACCTCTCGGTAGTGTGCACATGAAGTCTGATGTTAATCCAATTCTCTTTCCCTCATAGGTAACTTGTTATTTTTGTCTAGAAGCTTTTAATATTTTTCATTAAGATCAGAAATAAGCCAGCTATTACTTTTTTTTTTTTTTAGATTTTATTTATTTATTTGACAGAGAAAGATCACAAGTAGGCAGAGAGGCAGGCAGAGAGAGAGGAGGAAGCAGGCTCCCTGCTGAGTAGAGAGCCTGATGCGGGACTCGATCCCAGGACCCCAAGATCATGACACAAGCCGAAGGCAGAGGCTTTAACCCACTGAGCCACCCAGATGCCCAGCTATTACCAATTTTTAACAGACTTTTGGGGATTTTAGAAAATATGAGATAAGAAATGACAGGAGGAAATATTAAAAAGGAAAAATAAAATTTCCTCTTTGAGCTCATGATTATTTTTAGAAAACCCAGGAGGCTCTATTAAGAAACACAAACTAGAATTAAAGAGGGAATATAGTAAGATGAGTGATTATGAGAGAAACACATAAAAACCATAGCTTTTCTTTATTCTAGCCAGTACCAGGGTTTGCATTGAAATGTGTCTTTTGTAATCATCCTTAACTTGGGACTGGACAAGCTCTTCCAACCTGCCAGCTGCAGTCTTTTTACAAGGTAGTGGCATTTTCCTCTAAGATTTCTTCAGTGTTTGCCTTTCCTCCATCTGCTCCTTTTTCTCTGCATGTTCTTGTGATTTGTATGACTATGATATGCCAACTTCCTTTTCTTGGGGGGTAGATTTGCCCTTTTACTATAAGGTTCTGAGCTCCCTGTTTTGGAAGACTATCCTCTATTTTATTATAGGATGGGGACGGCTGTGGGTATGTGTGTGTTGGGGGTGGGTCAGCGGTGTTACTTTGTCTCACCGCTCTCCTAGAAGTGCTACCAGTGGAAGAGAGAGAGGCTGCTTTCTTCTACCTTTCTACCTGGGAGGCTGGAGAAGGAGTATGCAGGGAGGTTCTTCTGGGGACCTCAATGGAGGACAGACAGGTGGTGTCGGCCCACTGGACAAACCTCAGGCGCATCAAGTTGTAGCTGTTCAAAATGTCCTATAGCTGGACCTGTACTTTCAGGGGTAATAAAGCAATGAATAAGCTACGGACAATCAAGATAAAAGGACCCAGGCACCAAAGAATAGTAAGCAGAAGATTAGAGAAATTTGTCAAATAGAAGAATGGAGGAGAATAATTAAGGATGGAGGAGAATCCCACTGCAAAATAAAGTTATCTAGGATTTAAAGAAAATGCCTTGTAAATGAACAATTCCATAGACATCAAGGAATTGTTGGCAGTTTCAGTTTTTGCCTCTGGAGTGGGGTCAGGGGGATGGCTGGAAGACCAGAGTGAGATCACTTCCTTTTCCTTGATACTTAGCGCCGCATCACTTTGACACATCCTGTATGAATGTAGTTATATAGTTGGGTGTGGAATGGATTGGGCTATTAAAAAAAAAAAAAGTAGTGGTGTTGGGGTAGGTTGGAAATTTTCTGTTTCCAATTTATAGGAGAATATAACATTTAATTTGGAAGGAAAAATGCACCTTTATTTTTATTATCTTCTAATGAAACCACAAGAGGATTAGTGGTGCCTGTGACTCTGTCATCAGTAGAAATCTAAAATATTTTCAGATAGCATTAGAGTGGTTGCACACATCTTAAAATATCATTTACACTCATCACTGCTTGAAATTATGATCATTTTTAGCATCTCCACTAGAGCTTGATATGTAATGTCATAATAAAGAAGCATATGTATTGCTGTATCACAAGTTTGTGTATTTTAATATTTTATATTGATATTTAAATATAATTGGTTTGGTTTGTGATGCTATGTATTTCACTTTATGCATTTAAAAATACTGCCTTGAGGGGTATCTGGGTGGCTTAGTTGGTTAAGCATCTCCCGTTGGCTCAGGTTCTGATCCCAGGATTCTGGAATCGAGCCCCACATAGGGCTCCCTGCTCAGCAGGAAGTTGGCTTCTGCCTCTGCTTCCCCTCCTCTCTTTCTCTCTCTCCCAAATAAATAAAAAAATCTTTAAAAAAATATAAAAATACTGCTTTGGGAATAGGTCCGTTGGTTTTCACTAGACTGATGAAGGGATCTATGTCCCCCCAAAATTCAAGAACTTTTGGAATTGGGACTGTTGGGATAAACTGGTCTGGACAATCAAGGGGAAAAACATTTCAAAATACAGAGCAAAATATATAAATAAAAGGTAAAAAATCATTTGGAAGATACTAAGAGACTGGGCAGATAGCCTGCCACTTATAAAATGGGCAGAATGGAATCCTTCACCAAAAAAGGATCCATCTGGGATGCCTGGGTGGCTCATTTGGTTAAGCGGTTGCCTTCAGCTCAGGTCATGATCCCAGCGGTGTGGGATCGAGTCCCACATCGGGCTCCTTGCTCAGCAGGGAGCCTGCTTCTCCCTCTGCCTCTGCCGCCACTCTGCCTACCTGTGCTGGCTCTCTTTCTCTCTCTCTTTGGCAAATAAATAAATAAAATCTTTTAAAAAAAAAAAAAAAGGATCCATCTTCCCAGTAAAGTGTGGTTGGGAACATTATGTCTGTTTTAACTTTTATTGTTGCTTTATTTGTTATGGTCTTATAAAGAAAAATGCAACGTTGGCAAAACATTGTTGCAATGTAGTTTTTTATTCTCAAGTTGAATTTTACTGGTCAACAAAACCCCCTAGAGGTTTAGAATAACTGATACAGGTCAACCCCCTTACTGCCCAGGTAGAGAAGCCCGCGTGATTGTCCATGGGGAACAGTGACTTAGGGAAATAGCCAGGACTGGAGCATCAGCACCCCACACCTTCAGGCCAGTCCTTATCCTCTTCAGCTGAAGAGGGCCTGGAGGTGCTGATAGGGAAGTCCCAGGACAGCCACCTGATGCCTTTAGACCCAAAGGAACGTGGAGTGATCTGTGCTGGGGGTGGGGGTGGGGTGCGGTGTGGGGAGTGCTGTGGTTACTCTGCTTACTCCACCCTCAGAGGGTATCTGGCTCTTAATATATTCCTCCCCTCCCACCCGTAACAAAGAAACAGCCTTTATAATGTTGCAAGGTTTTCTGCTGATGATAGGTTTCAGCTGCTGTTTCTGTAGCAAAAGGAAAGCGAAGTCTGTGTTTGAGACTATGAATTATGTGATTGTGATTGTGTGTAAGAAACCAACAAAAGGCAGCGTGTGTGTGTGTGTGTGTGTGTGTGTGTGTGTGTGTGTGTGAAAGAGAGAGAGGGAGAGGAAAGAAGGAGGACACGGAGGGAGAAAAATTTCATAGTTCTTTTTCTGGAGGATAAAAGGAAAAAAATCTTGTCTAAACAAATTGTATTTAAGCCCTGGGATTATGTCTTCATGTGATTTTTTTCAAAGGAAACTGCACATGTTATTGGCCATTGAAATCCTGTTTTATTAGCTCTGGATTTAATATCATATTTAAACTTTCTGCTAACACAATTGTTTTGTTTTTGTTTTTAGAAGGATAGTTTATTTTTCGTTTCTTTTCTTTTTTTTTTTTAAGATTTTATTTATTTATTTGACAGAGATCACAAGTAGGCAGAGAGGCAGGCAGAGAGAGAGCTGAGCAGGGAGCTGAGCAGGGAGCCTGATGCAGGGCTCCATCCCAGGACCCTGGGATCATGATCCGAGCTGAAGGCAGAGGCTTTGACCCACTGAGCCACCCAGGCACCCCTACTAACAAAATTGTTAATAGTGTTTGCTGCTTCATTATAACAGCACTTTTTTTAAAGTGCCAGGACATCCTTAATTTCATGTTTTGGTAAAAGTGAAGGATTCAGGAAGGTTGCTTTTGAATGTTAGCGTTTTGCTCTAAGATTTGCAAGCAAAACAAATAGTAATGCATCAAGAGTCTTGCCTATGTATATAAAATGGGGTTCTGTTTGCATCCATCTGGATGCATCAACAGTCCAGGGGCTACACCTAACAGGCACTGTCTTTTCTCATTAATAAGAAGACTGGAAGCTGGCAATCCAGGGCAGATGTGACAGCTCTGAGAGACCACTTTGTTCCATCTTCCTACTCATTCCCCAAATGACACTCACACCTCTGGGCTTCTCATCTGTATTGCAGGCAGCTAGAAGACCACAGGTGAGGTATCAGCTTTCCTCCAAGCCCTACTGTGGCTGTCATTTGCATCTCATTATCCCAGACTGTGTCACATGATCACCGTGGCTGTAGGAAATTCTGGGAAGTGTATTTCCAGTCAGGCCAGATGCCGCACAGAACAAAATTGAGTTTCTGTTTGTAACAAAGAAGGAGTGATTGGATTTTGGGTATGTAACCTTCAGCCTAGCCCAGGGTCGTTGGCCATTCCCCTCTGTCTTCATTGCACCTGTCTCCTGCTCTCCTGTCAGGTCTCTGTCTGTATCTTCAGCCCCAGGAAGCCCCCTGGGACCCCCCCAGGAGGGGTAAAGTGACCATTCATTCTCTGTGCACTGTTTAGTTATACAGCTAATATTACACCTAAACTATCCCCGTCATCTGGAATGATCTGTTTTATGATGGATCTTGTAAGTATTGTCAGAGTAGGGTTTCTGTACAACTTTTAATCCCAGTTCCTGGAAACAGTACTTGGTGCACATTAGGTGCTTATTTAAAACACCTGAACTGTTGAAAACAAGCTTACTGAAATTTGGGGATCTCAGAGCATTTTTAGTTTTTTAAAAAGTGTTCTTTTTTAAAAAAATTTTTCCCTGGTTGAGGTATAATGTATATAAGAGAATCTGTTGGATATATTTTTAGGTGTTTTTAATCTTGTCAAACATATTGGTTGTTAGTATCATTGTACATGCAAATGTCTGTGTGCGTGTGTGTGTGTGTGTGTGTGTGTGTGTGATCTTTATCTGAGTGCAGCTGGTAAGTGCACCAATTATTTCCTAAGGCACTGAGTGCTTTGGGATCCATGAACCAAGTAGGGATCAGAGACAGAGGCCTCAGACATAGAAATCCAATGCTATAATGAACGCACAGCTTACACACCACTGCTACCTGCACTGCCCGCCCCCCGCCAACCCAAGGGTAGTGGAAGATAAATAAGGTTGTTTATCTGAAAAGTATTTTGAACTCTTAACTCTCCAGGAGAAAGGAGAAAGGTCCTATGTTAATTCCTGGTACAGTTAATCCTCTATTCCCTGTGTCAATAGGGGAAAAAAAAAAGAGTGCAGATTGTCTAAAGGTCATTGATTCTTGATTTTGGAATTGAATGATAATATATTTTGGATGTTGGCAGGAGACCAGTCTCCTGTGTGGATAAAATGAAGCTATTGCTAATGCCAGTCATGAATTTGCATTATGAGTTCCTGTCTAAGCCCTATCAGGGGCATGTGATGTGGAATGAATTTGTATTTAGAAGGCCCAAGTCATGTGCAATACATTTATGTCTATAGCTGTCTTGATTTCCATCTTTGTTTTCTGATTAGATCATAAGAAACTGGGTGACATTTCAAACTTCCACTGGAATGCTTATGTGAAGAGCATCTCCAGATCCTCAGTAGAACTACTGATGAAGTCATTAACCATTAAGGGCTAATGAATGAAGGGTTGGTCAAAGATCTCTGTGCCCAAAGTACAGTCTTGGAGTTAGCAGCATCAGCATCACCTAAGAAACCTGTTAGAAATGAAAAGTCCCAGGCTCCACCCATACTTACTCAATCAGAAATCCTGTGAGTGAAACCCCGAAATCTGTGTTTTCACAAGTCCTCTGGGTGATTTTGATGCATGGTCAAATTTGAGAAACTAAGGCCATAAAATCCAGATGTTTTCAAAGTGCCTTGGATCATGGCTCTTAAAATTCAGCACTAAGTAAAAAAAAATCTTTGACAAACAGGCATGAAATCTTTTTCCAGGCAATAAGAATGACATCAACCATCGTGTTTCTACTTTGGCCTTTTTCTTTAGGAAATTTGGAGCCATGCTGACTGCTCAGTCATAGTCAATACATTTGCTTGGGCTTTTTATTTCCTCTTCCTTCCCATGAATTTTATTTGCTTCTTTTATTTAATAGCCTTACTATGAGTCTTTTATTATAGGCCTTCTCAAATCCATTTTTCTAGTAAGTGGGTTGGCAGCGTGGGTGGGATATAATCTGAAATAAATTGACTCACTCACATAGTGATTGACAGAAGTATTTGACTAAGATATGTGCTAGAGAGTGAGGGAAGCCAGCATGGAATTAAACAGATCTTGCAGAAAACTCCATGCATGCCCTTGATTCTCTGTACGTGGTGAGAAAATACAAACAGTATAGAAACATATAAAATGGAAGTTAAAACTTCCCTCACTTCTCCGGTGGAGTCCCTTTCCCCAAAGATAATTATCAATAATTTTTTTAGGTATCTTCAGAAAATAAAGACTACATGTAGAGCTCCTGTGTGTGTGTGTGTGTGTGTGTGTGTGTGTGTGTATTTATGCATTTCCTTTTCTGAAAACACAAAAAGGATCACAGTGTACATTCTTGTGTGCGTCTTTTTTTTCTTCATAATATAGCATGTAGATCTTCTATTTTTATTAAAAGTCACGCAATATTCCTTTGTATGGTATTACAAAGGAATGTTATTATTAGATATTTAGGTTCTCATGAACATTCTCCCCTATATTATCTTGGCACACTTGAAATATATCTGCTGGGTAAGTTGTTGGAAACGGAATTTTTGGATTAAAGAGGACAAAAAAATTGATAGATACTTTTTAATTACCTTCCAAAAAAAGATAAACTAATTTACTTCTCAAATGAGATTGTCCTTTTCCCATACACCCATTAATAGAGGGTATTATTAAATGAAAGTATTTTTGCCAGTTTTATAGATGAACAAATTATATTGTTTTGAATCATTGTTTTGATTCACTTTTCTTTAAGTCTGGTAAGGTTAAACATTTTAAAAAGATGTATTAGTCCATTTTTATTTCATTTTTTGGGAACTGCTATTTAGGGATGATGTTTATCCATGCTTTTTTTTTTTTTAAAGATTTTATTTATTTATTTGATAGAGAATAAGAGAGGGAACACAAGCAAGGGGAGTGGGAGAGGAAGAAGCAGGCTTCTCACTGAGCAGGGAGCCCAATGTGGAGCTCCATCCCAGGTCCCTGGGATCATGACCTGAGCCGAAGGCAGACACTCAACAATTAAGCCACCCAGGGACCCTATCCATGTTTTTCTTGATCTAATCCCAAACCTGAAAATCTTTAAACCCCACAGAATTTGTATTTGGTGCTGTTGTTGTTTTAATACAGATTTTCTGATTTTACCTTAGACTTCCTGAGTTTTTTCTGCAATAGTCTACTTTTTCAGATAATGTTGATGATTGGTCGCATTGGGACTGTAGTCTGTAAATGCTATAAACACACTACAGTGTCCAGAGAGATCTCTTAAACCAGCAGTGTCTCTTTTCTTTTTATAAAGTTAACAGGGAATAAATATTCAAGACTGCATTGTGAGCACTGTGATAATTAGGAGCCAAAATATTGTCAACTTTTTCCATTTTTTAATCTAAAAAATTGTGGATAAAAATTCATTTCATATTAGGATCCAAACTGTCTCATGTGGTGGGAATGAAAATGAAAGGTAGGTAATGTAGATAATAAATACTTCCAGGAGAATTTCTATTTGTGAATTACATGCCAGTGAAATTTACTTCTTTCATAAGCATGAACTCATGCTCCCCTTTGATCCAGGAAGCCCAGAACTAAATTTTAAGATGAAACATAGTAACAATATTTTGCTAGGTTTCTGGTATTCTTAATTTCCCTTGCGTTTCATTGTTTTTGACAATGTCACACTCATCTCCAAAGATCTCTCCCGTGGCTTGCATTTTCCTTTCTCTCTGACTTTATAAAAGTTTAACATATCATTAAGCATCATCAAACAGTTGGTTTTCTCTTCACACAAGGCAAACTGAGAATATTTAGGCGATTGTCCAGCAAGGTCCTCCAGATATCCTCTGGTGCCCAGTAATCCTGAACCCAGCATCCTTGCCTGTCCCCTTTCCTTGCTCAGGTAAGCCTGGACTAAGGGAAGGAAGAGGTCAAATTTGCAAGTTCCCGGTACGTTTCCTACCCCCTCATTTATCACATTATACAGGAAAATAGATGAAGAGAATAAACCTGCCCAAATTTTATCATGTATAAAGAAAAATAAAACCTGATTTAAAAAAAAAAAAAAGAATCAGGAGGAAAAAAGGATTTCCTCTTCCTACTGTGTTACAGACTTACCAAACCATGGTTTCTGTGGCCCGAATTCTTTCAGTTGTTCTATCCCACTTATTTTATTCTCCTTTCCCACTCGTTTCTCTGAGATTTGCACTTTCCATTTGTTCTTGAAATCAGCTAACAGTTAATCTATTCTCTGGCATGAGCATTTCCCCTGGGAGTTTACCATTTGATTGGCCTTTTAATCCAGTTGTTAAAATTCTCCCAGTACTCAGAGACACAGAGCAGCTTCAATTTGTGAGTTTCAAAGTGCTGGCCAGGGTTATTAGGAAAGTGAAGTTCAGATATCTGCTTTGTAGCACTGGACTGGTACTAGGCAATTGATTTGCAGTGTGATTGGGGACTTGAAGGAAAGACGGAAAGAAGTATTTGGAACAATCTTCAGGTTCACTCTAATTTAGGGCTCCATCCATACACCACATCTTACCACATGATGAGAACACAATTTGGACTGGCTGAGTGCAGATGTGCTTAAGTTAGGGACAGGGCCAAGGGTAGCTAGTTTTATCTTTACAATGTGCAGATAGGTCTTCAGCAATCTCAGAATCTATGGCCAAGTCTCCCTGGAACTAGCTGTTGTATTCATGTTTCTTTACAAATTTACATCATTAGAAATAGGATTTAATAAGCAATGGAAACTTGATAGTGTAGATATTCAGTTAAGAAAATTGTATTATACTTTTTGTCTTCTTCCCCAAATTAATTTATATTTTATGCCACTATTCAGAAAAATAAATTTCAGAATGTAAGAGTGAGAAACAGTTTTGAAGTGATTTTATTAAAGCATTTTCTACCAGATATTTATTAATATTTTCTAAATCCTCATTTAGCTTATAAAACTTTAAAATGAAAAGATTTCTCATCCATTAAAATCTTCCAAATAGCGAAGTTATGGTTTAAGATGTTTCTTGAAACACCTTATATACATGTATACATATATACATATATTTGTGTGTGTGTATAGTTTTATTTATATATATTTTTAAACATATATTTTCAATATATAATTTGTTTAATTACATATGTAATTTATTTTAAATTTAATTTAATTTTTAAAAAAATTTATTTGACAGACAGAGATCACAAGTAGGCAGAGAGGCAGGCAGAGAGAGAGGAAAGGAAGCAGGCTCCCTGCGGAGCAGAGAACCAGATGTGGGGTTCGATCCCAGGAACCTGGGATCCTGACCTGAGCCAAAGGCAGAGGCTTTACCTCACTGAGCCATCCAGGCGCCCCTATTTTTAACTTTAAATATATATAATTTATTTGAAAAGATAATATTTTAAATATATATTTAATGTAACAATATAAATATATATTTAAAATATTATATTAAAAATATATATTAATAAAATATATATTAAAATATATTTATATTATTATATTAAATATATATTTAAATATATATTTTTTAATATATTTTCTCTTTTATTTTTTGTTTGAAAGATACTAATATTCCTTGAAAGATCGAGATATTTGCCTTTAGTAGAGAATAAATATATCAATAAAATCTCAAACAACAGAACATTGTATCCTCTACATCTCTGTCTCTTCTACTTAATTGTGATTTTTCTCAATGAGAAGGGCTCGATTATTCAGGTCTGAACCTCCAGGCATAGCACAGGGTTTACCCATGTTAAGTCCTCAAATATTCGTAGAGCAAGACAATGAATTAGTTGCCTCTTTGGTGAGGCTAATACAGTCTGCGGTAGCATGAAGTTATGAAATACTCCAGGAATTAAGAGTACAAAATCTAAAATGTACTGGTGAAGTTCCTTAAGAGAGTACTGCAGCTCTTGGAGACATCACTGTGCGCTGAGCCTCCAGCATTCAGACCTACGGGGACCATCCGTAAGGGTGATGGTCGCAGTCGTTCTTGTGTTGAAGAGTGGTGGGCAGGAGCCGGCAGGAATAACCATAGCAGTCAGTGGATAGTCTGTGTGTGACCTCCTGTTGGGTTTTGTTTAAATTTTGAATCACTTAGAACTTTTAAAATACAGCACTCACAATGAAAATCTGAATTTCAAAGGTTTTTCAGAAACGCAACACATCTTGCCTTATGAGGCCTCATGTCAGCATTCGGCTGGAGCTGAGTAGTGACTGTTCCTTACCAATGGACGCAGTCTGGAGTCGATCACTGTCCAGCAGGAGAGACACTTTGTGGGATGCGTCCCATATGGGATAAATATATGAGGCTCTCCAACTTGGTATAGGATAGGAAGGAAGCTATATTCTGTAGTCAGGCAGATCCCCTTGAACTGGTCATGCAAAACCAGAAGTAGTGAAAACAGGGCCAAGGAGTGTTCCTTATCCTGGCTGCCAAACCTTAGTCCCCTGAGAGAAAGAAAACGGGGAAAGGCAGTCTAGACAAAGAGAGTCAAATAGATTTTCCCAGGTTTGGATGAAGAAAGCAGCATGTTCATTAGTGGTGTCTGTGGAGTGCACAGCGGGCTGGGGGCTTGCTGGGAGCAAGGAGAGGGTGAGCCTAGAGAAATGGTAGAGGCAGATCATGAAGACAGTGAAGCAGG
Organism: Mustela putorius furo; assembly: GCF_011764305.1. Classification (NCBI taxonomy): domain Eukaryota; kingdom Metazoa; phylum Chordata; class Mammalia; order Carnivora; family Mustelidae; genus Mustela; species Mustela putorius. Next base: position 30,708,174 of record NW_025422019.1, read on the forward strand.
TGCAGAGATGGGATTAGATGTGTAAGAGATTTATTACATACCTGTGAGGGGAAGAGAGAGGGACTGGGGAGGCTGGGAGAGTTGGCAGAAGCAGTTGAAAGGCCCATCCCTTGGGAGGGAGGGAGAGAGGGAAAGACGGAGGACCTTAGCCTGTAGTCCATTCCCAGAAAGTTTAGTGAGGAAGATGGGGCACCCTCCAGCCAAAGTCACTTAATGGAGGAGTCTCCTGTATTCCCAGAAAAGGAGCCAGCTTTAGGATCCCTGCCATGCTCATTGGCTAGGAGGAACCTTCTGGAAGTGTGGCCTCAGTATGAACGTGGTGATAGATTTGGGAGTGCAGCTAGGGCTGTAGGTTAATTGTGCTCCCTACAGTCAGAGATTATGAGGTTTATTCTCATGCTGCTACAGTCTGCCTTTCATGCCCCACAGACCTCCTTCTCCATGTAAGTTCAAGGAGGAGCACCCCTCTGGTTCCTGTATGCTGCTTTTCCTGAGAGGAAACTCAGAAGATGAAGGTTGGTTGGACAAATGATACCCCATCCTCGCTGCAATTGATTTGGGGATTGCAATGGGTGCTTACCCTCTCCTTCCTGCAATATCCATTCTGAGTTTCTCACATCCTTGATTATCTCTTTGGTAGGTCTTCATGGTTTTCCTAGTGGTGTAACCCAAATCTTCATTCGTGGGGGTTTGGAACCTTGATAATCTTCCCTTTTTCAGACTGGGACTGCTGCATGTGTATTTTCACAGCCACACTGGGGTAAGGGAGTGCCAGGAAGCACCTCTAGGAATCACGTAGGTTTCCTGCATTCCTCTCTGCCTTCATAGTGTAAAAGTAGCCTTGCCTCCTCCTCCTATGTGGTACCAGTTATCCCTGCCAGTATGGCATTCTGTTGGTCTCTGGACACAAAGAGTCCCAGGTGCCCAGGTGTGAGCTGAAACTTGTGGTTTGGTGAGGTCTTGCCATGTCCTTTGATAAAATTGTGCCATTTGGTAAATGAGGACTTTGAAGATCTCAGAGCTCAGAGTTGCAGGGGGCAAAGGTCAGAGAGACTGCTCGCTTGTGCTTTTACCCCTTGGTCTTTGGACTCATGTATTCTTCCTAATCAGAACACAGCATCATATGGAGGACCCTGACCTGATGTATACGCTGCCTCCTGAGGCTGGCACCCCATCCTTTCAAAGTATTGCCTCTGAGCTGGTGTTTCAGCCCTACCTTCAGCATTTGGTGGGACCAGCTCCATAGTCTTGGGCTCCGTGCCACACCCCTTTTCTGGCAAGTGGGTTCTGGTTAGATGCTGGGTTGTGCAGGATTCCATGCGTGTGCATCAGGCATTTCTTAAGGCCTCAGGTGATGGTGCTGGCTGAGGTTCTGGTAGATACAAATGCCTTTATGAATGATTAGATCAAATAGAACCCAGTTTATAACAGGCAGTTCTGAATGCATGATCACTTGCTAGCAGACGCAAGCATTCTGCCTCTAGCAGGTCTCAGCAATATGCCAGGGGCTGTTTTTCAGAAGGGGTGCACTTTTCTTGTACAGATGGCCTTAATGCAAAATCCTGGGGCTTATTTTCTCATTTTCCCACTAGAATACTGTATTTCCTCATATGTACTGATAAAAAAAAAATTCAACTATATCCTGCAAGCAGTGAGAACCATTCAAGGTTTCCAACTGTAGAACTATAGGCTCAGATCTCTGTTTTGGAAAATTGTAAGACAGAAGTATTGGAATGAAAAGAGACCGGAGGCAGGCAGACCAGTTTAGAAGCAATGGCAACATTCCAACCAAAAATTAAGGACCTGAACTGAAGCTCTGGCCATAGGCATGATGAAGAAGATGGGACCGATGTGAAAAGTATTTTGTAAGGAGGATCAAAAAACCTGGGAAGATATTACATATCAGAAAAGAAAAATATCCGGAACAATTCTGGGGTTTCAGGACCTGGTGAGTAACAAAAACAAAAAAAGTTCATGTGTTACATTTTTGTTGTTTCCTTTTGGAGTAGAGAGTTCCCAAGCACTCTATTACTGAAAGAAACTTGAACTGTGCTGAGGCGACAGTGTTAATGAGCTACCTTTAATGAGCTGGATCTTAAATTGAACCTCAGTATTAATTTTTCTTGAATCAGTTTCTTTTTCCAAAAATACTAAGATGGAATAAATCAGAAATATATTGAGCCAGAACATCAAATATTGTTTTCATCTGTTTTCTTTACTCTATAATCCCAGAATGTAGAATACCCAATAAATATTAGACACAGTAAGTATATATTAAATTAATGAATTCTTCCAAATAAACCAGTAATTAATTTGGAGTTTATGACTCTTTCTTTGGCCATATTTAGAGCGTGCATTATTAGTGGGAGATGTTGAATTTGCAGTGTAAATTAAGGTTAGAAAAGATATCTTGTTCACGAGTCTCACATGGTAAAAAGAGATGGGTTGTATTTTCATGGGAAACTCAAATGTTTCCTTATTTTATCTGGACTTGATATTTTTGGCTTAATCAGTCCTGCAGGAGGGAAGGACCAAGAGAGATTCTTTTCTTTCCCTCTTGAGTGAGAGCAGAGAAAAACAAAGGATCCCAGGAAATACTTACATCATAACTTTATGACACAATTCTAGGGAAAGGAAAACCCCACATTCTTTCTGGGCTACGCAGAGGAAGACAAGGTCTTTTCATTTTCTTTTTTTCCTGCGTCTGAGTTTATTCTAAGAAAATAATGGGGAATAGAGCACGTGCTAGAGTAGCAAGGATGCTACCCATGGCATTATTTAGAATACAGAAATCTGGAACCCTATGGAATGAGTAATAATGGGGATTAAAAGTGGGGGATAGCCCATTACAATTACCTACATTTGATTTACAAGGTTAAGATTTTATAGTTCAAGCAAACGGAGTTGGAGACTCTCAACATACAATAGAAGCAGTTTTTTCCTCTAATTCTTTCAAGACTTGCGCTATGTTTTACACCTCTATCTGCAGTCTTGCCATTGACTTTAATGACTTGAAAAGAAATCAGTAGATCCAGAGAAGGTCTGAGGGAGAATGGTTGGCAAAGTGAGTCCTGTAAAGCCCCTGGTCTCCCTGTTTGCATCTGTCTCTTCACCCTCTTCCTTCAGTGTCCAGTGTTCCCACACTTCCTATATACTTCTCAAAGTTGAAATGACCACTTCCCCTAAAATGTCACAGTCTTAGGATGTCTGGGATACATTGAGCAAGGCTGCTTCCTTTCAAAGGCATTTCTTCTAGTCGCTCTAACTTCTAAATTACAGATGAGTGTTTGAAACATGATGTATGAATCCAGATGACTGAATTCAAATGTCCACCCCTGTGCTTTCTACCCAGGGGATCTTGGAGCAGTTGACTTATCCCTTCTGTCCCAAACTGGGATTAAAAAATAGTAATAAAAAAATAATAAAGATGGGCAAAACACTTCTGTGCAGTGAAAGAAATAGCACGGGAATGGAGAGTAGAGACTTCTTGTCTGCTTCATGATATTCATAACCCAAAGCTTTAAACCAGTGTTAACTAAGCAAAGTGTATATATCCTGCTGCAATCTAATGTTGAATGCATGTTTAGTGAGAATGTGGCAAGCAAGATTAGAAGAATTTGGACTTTGGCCTCTCTGTTGTTTTGTTTTGTAAAGTACGTAGTGCTGATGAGAGAACAACAACAAAAAGTCATACTGACCTCATACAATAATTGACAGGATCAAATATGAAGCATATAGGATGGGCGCCTGGGTGGCTCCGTCAGTTAAGCATCTGCCTTTGGCTCAGGTCCTGATCCCAGGGTCCTGGGCTCCAGCTCCACGTCAGGTTCATTGCTCAGAGAGTAGTGTGCTTCTCCTTCTGCCCCTCTCCATGGCTCATGCTCTCTCTCTCTCAAATAAATAAATCTTTTAAAAAATCAAAGCATGTAGGATGATCCTTGTCACATATAATAAGCTAACATTTTCAGGCATCCACTAAAAACAAAATAAAGGTAGGGGCAGAGTGATTGTTTGTGGAACTTCTGAAAAATGATGCCTCAGTGTAGTTAGTTTCCTTTTTATCTCCTTTCCCCCCAGCAATGATGAGCAGACTGAGTACCTTCCACAGAAGCAGTTGCATGATGTTTTCTGGCTTGATTTAATTAACACTGATGTGTTGGTATTTAGCTGGGTAATAATTATGCTACGTCTCCCTAGCCCTAATTGGTCCTGGGGTCATAAGTTGGACTGTTTTCTGTTCACTGATCATTAATGTAGAACTCCACTATCCAGAACTGTAGCCAATGTTCATGTGTCTATTTAGTTTAAATAGTTAGGTAAAACTGAATTCAGTTCCTCAGTCACCTATGTCCTTTGCTCAATAGCCACATGTGGCTAGTGGCCCCCAGACTGGACAGTGCCAATGTAGAACATCCCGTCATTGCCGAAAGACCTAACTGACAGTGTGGGTTTAGACCCTTATGTTTGCTGTATACATAGAATCATTGCAGCATTTTCATCACTATTGACAGGACTTTTGTGCACACACAGGCTGGCCAGAAACTCCAGATCCTTACAAACATGAAAACAGGAAACCGAGCAACCAGTTGTCCTGTATCAAATCCCAGTCCTTTTAGGATCTTTGGTTCAGTTCCTTTGTCTCTTGTAGGATTATTTTCTATTATATATGCATGTTTTCATTTTCATTTTTGTTTTGTAACTTCTATGAAAAAGACCTGGCAGGAGCCAATGCAACTGCATAAATTATATGGTTTTGATATTGGAACTATGTTACTGTAACTTTACAAAGTGAAATCAGGATGAATGTACTACCTTTCCTGTTTATTCCCAGCGATTCTTTTCTTTTTGCTTTATTCTCAGCCCAGCTTTCCTTCTATGAATAACATCAGAATGAGTGACTAGACAGTCAGTTAAGATGGAAAATTTGCCAGCTCTAACGGGACGGAGAGGGTCCCTTCTTGATCAAGGCTCGGCTTCACAACTGTAGTCACAGTGGAAATGGCGGTGTGAGGGTCCCGATGAATTGAAGGCATCCTTGTGTGTCAGAGCAGACAAAGAGACCGAGCCACGGGGAGTGTAGTGTTCTAGTTCACATGGCTCTTTGTAGCATACCGAGAGTTCAAGCTCAAGTCTGTAGTCTGCAAAAGCCATTCCCCTCCCAACACTCCATGCTGCCTCTGAAAATGTTGGTCTGTTTCCTTTCTCAAAAATGTATCCTTCTTTCTGGCTACCTGAAGAGTAATAGTTGTAAGCATTTATTTGTCCCCGGAGAGGCCTCAAGACATTTTCTCTTTTGTTGTAAAATTAAGTGTGCAGGTCGGAAAGGTAGAGTGCACTTTACCCTTGAGCCTTTCAAGAGCAACATGGGACAATCACTTCATCAAGAAGATGAAAACCATTTTGGGGAAGTCATTACCAAAGTGGCCAAGAGAAGACTATCAGGTTTGGAGCCAGAGTACTGGAGAAGCCAGCTTGGAAGTTGTGGTCATTTTATAGATCACAGTCCACTCATTTCCTTTCCCGGGTACTCTGAGGAGCCCAGGAAAGATAGAGAGGAGACCTAGTGGAATACATAACATTGATTATTTGGAGCTTCTTACTAGTTCCTTAATTGAATTCTCTGGGGAACTTTCAGCCCAGTTTGCGTATGCCTTAGAAGAATGGAATGCACCTCAGAGCTGTTTCCTTCCACTAGCACTTGAAAAGGTAGGATAAAGCTTTCCAAATACTGCTGCAAATGAGAATCACCAGGAGTGATATTTTGAGCCTCACTACTGAGGTCACACCCCATACCATTGGCCCTGTAATGCGTGAGAGCCATCGTCAGTCGGATCTTAGGATCCCAACTGATACTAATGTATGGCAAATTTGACAATCTTGGCCCTTCTTTGACTCCTTCCTTCTCTCTTCCTCACCCTCTGTCCACCTACCTTCCCCCTGTTTCTCCTCTCTCGAGGTTTGCACCCGGACTCTTGCTCCCCAGGGGGGCCAGGACCTCTCTTCCTCGGAGTCCCACTCAGCAAGGCCCTTCTTCTGCCCCACCCAGAACACACACCAAAGGGCAAGGTGGTCTTCTATGGGTGGTACCTGCAATTCAGCATCCCCATCTTGGTGTCCTTCCAGTGCTCTCTGGCTGACCCAAACCTTTCCTGGGTTTGGCTCTTCCTCCATCACCCCATCCCCAGGTGCTATATGCCTTGTAGGTCTAGGCTTCCCCAAGTGGCGTCTGCTCGCTCCTGGGCACCTGCCAGTTATGTAGAAGATTAAAAATGTGTGCTTTTTTCATTGGTTCATGCCCCAGTTTTCTCATCTGTAAAATGGGGTAATCATAGTGCCTACTTCACAGTGCTGTGCGGGGCGGGGGGGGGGTTGGTGGTTCAAGAAAGGACTTAGAGTGTGCTTTGCACATGGTGGGTTGAACCACACAAGACTGCCATTTCTGTAGGTCAAAAATGATCAAACAGTAGTGATTTCATACTGTTCAGCCCTATATTAAGTGCTCAATAAGTGCTAGTCATTACTGTTATTTTTCATTTTATTTCATTAGTATATTTAATTGGAATGTAATTTTATTTATATTTGGTAATTTTGTTTAGCTTTAAAGCTATTATGTGGGTTTTAAACAAGGGAGCTTCGTTTAGTTTTCTGTGTGTATATAAGAAGCATTATAATTATTATAATTAGAATTAATTATTTGAGAGTAGGGATAAATGAGATGCTGTCCATGAGACTTTTTTCTCTTTAAAGGAGAAAGCGTTTTTCAAATTTGGGAAATCCCTATCTTGGGCCTTCCGGATCTGGCTCACTTAATTCACTTGTCCTGTATTATTATCCCCACCTGAGGCTGCTGCTCTGTGTTGGGATCAGCTAGAAAATCTGGCAAGCAACCTGGACTTTTGATTTCTCCCAGTAGAACACAGGATTCCATAAAAGATTCCTTCCTGGACTGGGGAGCAGAAGGTTCTGAGCCAGCATCTTGCCCCCAACTGACTAACCCGTTGCCTTGTTAGGACCCTCGGGGCTTGTTTTGAGAGTTATCTCAGCTAGCAGGCATGTGCTAGGTATGGTTCAAAGTGCCTTAGGTGTATTAACTCCTTTAGTCCTCCTAAAGGCCCTATGGCATAGGCGGTATGATGGCCCCTATTTTGCAGATGAGGAAACTGAGGTGCTGGGATTAAGAAATGGGCCCAAGGTTATGCAACTCTCAATGACAGAGTCAGAATGAGAGCCTGGACTGGCTCCAGAACCTGCGCTCCTCAGTCTTTCCAGGCATGATCTGTTTGCTCTCGCAGTAATCCTAGGAGGTAAGGAAAAGGGTCTGGGATTGCCTGGCCCTGGAGCCGGTACTTAATGCCCTTTCTCCTCGATGAGCTGGGGCCTGACCAGCGCTGCCGGGACTGCTGGGTGTGATCTTGTTGCTTCCTTTATAGTGGTCTCCTCTCCAGTCCAGTGATAAGATAAAGTGGCTTCTTTGGCTCTTCTTAAAATAGTTTTAAAAAACTAACCAAACAAAAAACGGGTGTTATCTGAAGGTTGGTGTGTTTTCTCTCGGCCTTCATTTCTCCTTTGTCTTAGGGGCGCCCTACCTTCCTTCTCCATTCAAGGGTCCTGCGAGATTTGCTCACAGGTGGTGCTGGAGGGGGTCCCGAGGGACAGAGTTATTTGGTTGGTGGATTGTTTTCTCCAGCTATAATTCCGCTTCCCCAGTTTGGATGTTGGCCTTTGTTAATGTGCTTCTTATCTACTTTTTTTTCTTCCTTTCCATGAAAGTAGAATAACAGCATGTATTTCTGTTTATTAACCTAATGCCTTTTGGAGAAAAGGCAAGAATATTATTACTCATAACAAAAATTGTTTTTGCATTACTGTGGCTAGGGATGGCTGATCCAGGTTTTTAGGGAGGAGCTCTTTAAGGAAATCCTGAAGGAATTAATAATCCTAAAGTGAGGAACAGGGCCTTGGGAGGGGCCCCTACAGTCGGGGACCCTGAAGCTTACCTTTCACTACATAGTACCTCCAGCTCTGGCTGTGATACTTTGGAATTTAAACTTCTCTTGTTTCCCCTAATCCCTCGTATCCCTGTCTTATGACTGGTGTAATTATTTGCTAAGTCATAGGTACCTAGATGTTAATTGGGCCTCTATGAAATGTGATGGGTCCTCCCTGTCTCCACTTCTTCTTTTCTTCCTTCTTCCAGATAAGCTGCCCTGGTTGACAGCAAGAACTGTGGCCCTCAGGTTGGGTTTTTTTGGAAACATCTGGTGACCTCCTTGAGGGCCTGTGTAGGGCTGGTGCAGTCACTGTGCTATCTGCCTCTTCTACCTGGCATCTCACAAGTGTGTGGCCTTAGTTGTAAGGGCAGGAGGTCAGCATCGCCCTGAGATCACTCTTGACTAAATGACTCAATGATGTGTCATCTCTCCCTTGCATACAAGGCAAATCGGCCTTTCCTCCCATGTACTTAGCAACCTAAAAAGGATTTTTAAGAATTACATCAATGATTTTAGTTATAGGGTTCAATAATTTGAGCTTCCAGCTGGCACTCTTAATGACAGCATGCATAACAGATAACACTATCTATACCTGCCCTGTAGAGGATGATGAATGAATCAATGAGCTAGTAAGACACAACGACAAGGAGGACAACCGGCCAACAGAGATAGGAAAACTCAGTAATGAAGAAGGGCGAGGAATAGACCAATCTCCTGTTGGCTCTTTCAGTATCAGCAGTCAGGGAGTGGAGTCTTCTGAGATATCTACATTTCCTCATCCACAAGAAGCTACTCAGTATTTTGTCTCTAAGAACGCAGTTAATTTAAATGCAAGAATAAAAAGTTTCTATTATCAAGGAAAATGTTCTTTTATTAATAACTCCTACATCTTTTTCTGCCTGGATGAATACTACTACATGAAATCTTATTATATTCTGTTTTGCTACCAATAATAGACTTCTTTAATAACCATTATTTATGGGGGCTTGTAAATGAAGATGGTGCACTACAAAGGAAGAATTCACACCCCAGTGATACTGAGTCAGGAGGTCATCTGAAACATTCCTCTGCCTTCACAACCCAGGGTGAAGAAGTAGTCAAGTTATAGTTTAGACCAGGAGTTTTCACAGACTCCTGTACTCTTTCATCAAAATGAAACTGTAATGGTCTTTGCACTGTGATGTGTGTAGCTCAAGGTATTGGTTGATCAGAAATTTGGAGGTGAGTGCATGGACAGATTTGTTTTGGGAAACATATTCTTCATTACATGAGAAATATCAGTTAAGATTTAGTACTTAGCTAATAAGGAACCCAGTGATTTGAAAAATGATAGCCGTAGAATTTTTAACTAAGCCACTGTTTTGATGTTAGCTATTTGATCTTAATTTTTCATTTTTTCTCTCACGAAGAGAGAGTACAGGCTGGCTTTCCAACCCTGTAAGAAATTTGGAATGGGATCTCCATACCTATAAAACTAGTAACTACAGTTTTCTTGAACTTGAGTTATAAATGGCTAACTGGAAACAACTTGAGGCCTTTGGACAAAAACTTGGTTAGGATTCTTGAAACCATGAGCAAAACCCTACTCCATGCAAAATAAGAAATAATATTTAATGTGAATTGGTTCTTCTCAGTCCTGGGTGAGAATCAAGATTAGGTGGAGTGATTGTTAATAAGTTGGAAATGGGAATTAATAATAATATGTTCAAACATTTTGAACTTCCAGTTCTTTTGGAAGGTCTCTAGGATGATAATTCCTAGAAAAAATAAAATGAAAATACGACCTTCTTAATCCTATGGAATCATTTAATAAAAGACACTGAAGCAAAAATTTCTCCAAGCCACCACTCCCTTCCAGGTAAATAAAAATGGCAGGCTGGAACTGGAATGTACCTAGTGTTCCATTCCAGCCTGAGTTCTTTGACTCCATCCCCTTGTGGGTCTTTGTACTTCAGAAAGCCTTCTCATCAGTTCTCTAGAAACTTCAAATTGATTGAGGAAGCAAACAAGCAAGTAGCCAACAAGCAGAAGAAAGTTAATATAACATCTTTTAGAAATGGGAATATACTGCTGGGCATACTTGGCCAGACATCATTAATCCTTCAGGAATTGAAGCCTTTTTGTTGCAATTGACCTTTAAATCAGATTGGGAAAGGTACAAAGGCAGCTTTTCCCTATAACTCTAGCCTTGTCAAGGGGTTCCAGAAAAAGAAATACACATTTTTTTAAAGCATTGATTTTTATGCAAGTAGATCCTCAATTCATATTGGAATATGATCATGTAACTCCCTATAACTTATGGAAATGCAACATCAGTGTCTAAGAAGTCTAAAAGAGGTAATCTCTGAGTAGTTCTCCATTACTGATATCTTTTAAAACCTTTTTTTTTTTTTCAATTAGGTTCCACACCCACCATGGAGCCCAGCACAGGGCTTGGACTCATGACCCTGATCTCAAGACCTGTGCTGAGATCAAGAGTCAGATGCTTAACCAACTGCCCCTATTATTAATATTTTTAAAAGCTAGCTCTAACCTTTTTTTGATAAGCCTTAAAGAAGTATTAATGTCGGGGCACCTGGGTGGCTCAGTGGGTTAAGCCGCTGCCTTCGGCTCAGGTCATGATCTCAGGGCCCTGGGATCGAGTCCCGCATCGGGCTCTCTGCTCAGCAGGAGCCTGCTTCCTCCTCTCTCTCTCTCTGCCTGCCTCTCTGCCTACTTGTGATCTCTCTCTGTAAAATAAATAAATAAAATCTTTAAAAAAAAAAGAAGTATTAATGTCAAAAGCATATATGTGTTACAAAGAGAAATTTACGCTGGTGACTGGCCCCTTTTAGAAGACTCTTGAACTGGACAGAACTCCTGGTTGCAAGGGGCAGGAAGCCACCTCAGACTAACTTGGGCAAAAATGTTTATTGGAGGTGCCTTATGTTTTGATCTGTAAAGTTGTAATGGCATGGCATTCTAGTTTTAGAGAAGGGAATCCTGTCAACAGGAACTTCCCCCACCTTCTGGCATTTGCAGAAATACTCATTTTGGCATCATTAGCTTCATTTTGCACTTTCAGTTTAATGAGGTTTCTAGAAGTTATTATTGTTAATTGTAGGGACTTCTGTGTGATTTTGCTGGGCCAGCATTCAGTTCTCCTTCACATGACAGTAGTACCTAGATTTTCCTTTGGGAAACCAATACATCCCCTATTCTCAAACCATGTGATTTACATGAACTTGACACTATGTGTTTGTCCAAGAGACATGCTAATGACCCAGCTCTGGCCAGTTGGAATGCCACATTCCAGCGCATTCCAAGCATTTGGCCAGTTGTGGTCCAAGGATGGAACACCTTTTTTTTCCCCCCGCTGAAACTGTTGGGAAACAGTCTGGGAATGCTTCTGAAGCTGCTGGTGGCCACAGTGTGGGAAGACCTTTATGAAAATAAAGGCAAATGAGAGGAGTAGAGTTGAGGGCTAGAAGTTCCTGAAAAGAGGATTTAAAGTCCAGTCCAAGCTGGACTGTCAGATGAGGCAGTAAAATTCTTTCCCTTTTCCCCTTACCCCTATTTTGGTTACAGTCTGTTTGATTTGGATTTCTGTACCTTGCAACCAATGTGAAAAATGGCATCATCTTCATGAGTGGTGTTATAATTCCTAGTGAGCTCTCCTGCACCAGTCCCTCATATTCCGGATGTCTATTGCTACATAACAGATCACCACAAAATGTAGTAGCATGAAGTAGTTATGATTTTATTGATCTCTCATTGTTTATGTGGGTCCAGAATTGGGAAGGGCTTGGCTAGGCAGATCTCACTTGGAGTCTCCATGCAGTTGTAACCAGACCGTGGGCTGAAGCTGGAAGGGAGCAGGCAGTGGGGCGGGAGGAGCCGGGGGCTAGCAGCACAGCACTGTCTCTTCATGAAGTCTGGGGAGCTCTGTGTCCACTACTTGGGCTTCCTCACTCAAAGTACTCAGATTGCTTACATGGCTGAGTGTTCCAAAACACTGGGTATAAGTTGAAGTACCTCCTATAACCGAGCTTTAAAAGCCACAGGTGTTATTTACACCATACTCTGCTCAGCTGGGGAGACCCAGTGAGACCCTACCTCTCAATGGAGACATGTTAACGAATTTGCAGACATGTTTATAAACCACCACCATGTTATAAGCAATTATCACATTGTGAGAAGTTACTATAATCGGAATGATGTGTGTAAGTAGTCTTAGTTTTGTGAAGACATGTCTTTAATTTGTACCTTTGGGAGCTAGATTAACTTTCTCAAGTTATTAAGGTGCCACTAAGCCTAGATTATACATATTTAAAATTAAGTCAAGATTTCTTGTGATTTCAGGCTTCAGAATTTCATTTTGTTCCCATATTAGGCACTTCAAACTTCAAAATGAATAGCATTGGAAAATACTTAGATTTGTGTTAATTCTCTACTTCATCATTGTATATTGATTTAGTACTGAGGTGTGGTCATTTTGTAACTGGTAACCTCAGTCATTGTGGCCTCCAGAAGTGCTTAATTGTCTTAGTGACCAGTTTAAGGAGTTGGGAGTATCTTATTTTATGCACTCTATATGAAATAGCAATTGGGGTGTGGATTTGTAAAACCTGACCTGGGTTATGGGTTGATCACTTTGCCTCCCTGACCAGTATTAGAAATCCTCCTCTATGCCAAGTGTTACCATGGAGTAAAAAATCAGAATACAACTCTTTTCAACTTTCTCCCAAGTGGAAGAAGTCAAATAGATCTCAAACTAATTTTTTTTTTTTCTGTTTCAGAATGTAGCAAGTAATCCTTTGGAATAAAACCGGCAGTTGAGTAACTCATGCAAAGGTAATTTAGAGCACAAATTAAATCTGTCAGAGTGGTATTAGATTTGCAAAAGCTCATAAATAACAAATGAAAGGTCACAGAGCTGTGAAAATGAGAGTGTACTTCTTCATAAAGAGAACTGTAGTCAGGGATGGGATCCTCAGTGCGTATTCAAATAGCGGCACATAAAATGGAAACGCAACATCTTTTCTAAATGTCTAGGACAGTCAAAGGCACAGTGGACTCCAGAGAAAAGTGTCAAAGTCTTAGAAAAGACCCTTCATATTATCCAAGCATGTCCAGCATCATATCTGGGAGGCTTAGGGATTAAAGCTCCATTGCCTGCTGAGAATCTGTACAGGAAAAATACATCCCTGTCAGGAGAGCCTGTATTTCAGTAATGGTTAGACTAATTGTGAATGCATGTACTCATCTTTCATATTTTAGTTCCTAGAATATACTAATAGAGTGAGTAGTTTTTCATGATTTATTATAAGAATGTAAGCAATTGGTGGTGATATTAATAAATAGTTTTGCCCATTCTGTTTTTCTTATGGGAAAGAGAGGTGGAAAATATAGCCCTGGCTACTATAAAGTAAACAAACTCTTTTACAGTGCATTGTTTGCAGAATTTTATTTATTTATTTATTTATTTATTTATTTAGTGCTATGTTGGGCCTGACTTGTACAAGGGAAACAAAATCTAGATTTATAAAAAGCAATGTGTGGGCTGCATCAAAATTAAAAATTTTTTATGTTGAAGGGCACCATCAACAAAGTGAAAAGTCAACACAGAGAAAGGGAGAAGATATTTGCAAATCATTTATCTGAGAAGTATCCAGAATCCATAATATAGAAAGAACTCTTATAACAATTTCATGAGTAAAATGTGTTGGAGTCTTATAGTTTTAGCTACTTTAAGAATTCAGAAATTGTCCATTAAACACATGTGTGAGGAAACATTTACGGAGACATGCGGCTTCAGAGGGATATAAGATGCTGTGCTCATGACCTGTGCTCTCTCGACATCTTCATAAGTAAAATCTAACGGATTTTGTAAATCCGTTATGTAAATAGTATGTGGATATATAAAGGTAATGGAGATGGAGCACAGGCCTTCCAGGATAGGTTTTGGGTGACATGGACAGAGTGTGGATGGGCATTAGCCATCCATTTGCTTCATTGCCTAAGGATGGCAGGAAGTCACCCAGGTCTGCAGGAGCCTCTGCAACATGAAAATGGCAGTGGCAGGAGATACCCTCACCCTGTCCCCTCCTGATTTACCCCTGCCTGGCTAGTCATGGGCCAGCTGTTGGGGTCAAAATGTGTGGATTTCCAGTAGTTCTAGATATTGTTATATTTTTTCTGATTTAAGGAAAGGGAGCTGTGTGTTGGACCCGAATTCATGGCACCATATTCACTTTCACTTAGAACACATTTACATCATAGTTACCCTGACTTAGAAAACTATATTGACTCTAAAACTATTTTTTGAACAAAATGATAGTAGTAAAAATATTGGGAAATATTACACAGTATTTTCTATGTGACAGACACTGTTCTTAGTGCTTCACTCTGTTACCTCACATCATTCTCATAATAAACTTTGAGATGGGAAGTATTATGATCCTCTTTTGCAGATGAGAAAACTGAGGCACAGAATGGTTAAGTAACTGGCTCAAGTTTGCATAACAAAAAAGTATTGGAGCAAGGTTTCAAATCCAGGCATCTAGCCATTATCTCTGTACATTACTTACATATAGTAGTACACACGTGCTATTCAATGAAGGCTGGGTTTGTTTAATTTCAGGGGACATGAAATAACATGTACTGCTTAGTGCAAGTACGGTGCAGAGGGAGCTCTTTTGATTGGTAATTGGAAGAAATACGGTGGTTCACAGAGGCTTTGATAAAAGCATGCCCCTTGGATTGTTTGGTGCATGGGAAGTATTGGTGCTGACACTGAATTTCACATTACAAAGAACTTAGTTGACAGCTAGTTGATATTTAATGTTAGGTTGTATCAAAAGAAAACCAGATGGCTTTTCTCACCATCCCTCACACCCTGGGCAGGGCTGCAGACTGTGAGGGGCTGGGGGCTGCGGAAGCAGGGGAGAGTCCTTCCTCAGCTGTGTGTAAAACATAGCACCACTGCATTCACTGAAGATGAGATTATGTTTCTCTCTGTCCCCTGGCAAATGAAAAATATCTTTAACATTGGTCTGTTTCCTCATCATATTTTTTAAACAAGTGCCTAGTACAGTGCCTGGCAGTTGCACTTGTTAAGGGAACAAGCAGCTCATTCCCTTCTCGAATGCACATTTGCCTGGGGAACCAAATGTAAACAGAAGATGGGGAGTGAGCGTGAAATTGGCCAGGCTGGCATCAGCAAGCTGCTACCGGGTGATAAGAATTCCACTCTTATTTCCTAATAGTTTGTCTATTTTAAAAAAATAATGAATGCATCAGTCTATCTGGAGTTAATTGCAGTGTATTGTACATTGGTTTTGCTTAATCTTTCCAGTTTTTAATTAAGTAATCAGAATAGTATTCAGTTAATATTTTCCTGTTCTATAATTTTGAAAAATTATTTATATCGTGTCAATATTTGTGCATATTTCTGAGCTCCTTAGAGTGTTCTATCTTCTGTATTCATTTATATACTTTCTATCCTGCTGTCCTAAATATTAATTAATATCTGATCCATTCATATTGATTTTCTCTATTGATTTTGTTTTGTAATCTATTTACTCTTGATCTATTTATTTTGAAAATAATTTTATAATTATAAATTAATCACATTAATCTATAAAATTAAATATACTATTAATTAACTAATAATTATAAAATTATTTTGCCATGATTTTTAAAAATCTCATTGAATATTCATATTAAAATTTGTAAACAAAATGTCCAACTGGAGTTTTTTTCTGCCAGTTTAAAATAAAGTGACAATCTAATGTGACCCCTTGTGTGGGCAATAGAATGATGGTATTTTCAAAAGAGTAGAACATGAGGAACAGATTCTATGGGAAAGCAGTAAGATGGCAAGCAAATAGCACGTATAAATTAAGATATATATCCACATTCTTAGTGAGCTGGACAGTTCAACCGTAGTAAAAGATTTTATTGCTCTGAATTTTAATTGAAAAGGAGAGAACCAGAATGAAGGGAACAATGATGATTGGTTAGTGCTACCGTGATACTTTTACCTCATTTTATCAGTTTAAGTTGATACACTTTGAATCAGTCTTTGGAAGAACAGAGTAACACCGAGCATTTACAAACGTGGATTCAGTGGCCAGACTGTCTTGGTTTGAACCAGGTCCTCTCCTTATTTGCTGGACTTCAGTTTACTCAAATGGGGTGGTAATAGTGCTACCTCATAGGGTTGCTGGGGGAATTAATTGACATGTGGAAAGGGCTTCAGCAGCACCCAGCCAATACTGTTAGTTATGTAAAGGAGATTTTGAACTGCAAAGATCCTTTTTCTTTCGGGAGAGGCTAAGTTACCTACATTCATTTCTTTCTTTCTTCCTCCTTCCCTCCCCTCCCCACCCCTCCCCTCTCCTCCCCTCCCCTCCCTTTCCCGTTCCTCCCTTCCTCTTTCTTTCTTTCTTTCTTTCTTTCTTTCTTTCTTTCTTTCTTTCTTTCCTTTCTCTCTCTCTCTCTCTCTCTTTCTTTCTTTTTCTTTCTTGGTTCCTCTCTCTCTTTTTCTTTTTTTCCCAAATCTGAAAGTCTAACACTCTATAGGTTTTTGGGGGCACCATGACCCAGGAAGGCTGCACTCTCATACCTGGCCTTCACCATTATCAAGGAAATGCTCTTGAACTCTTGTACCTGACTTGCTCATTGTTGCATTCTGGCAGACATCCCCTGGCCTCCTGGCAAAAGTACCTGGATTTCATTAAAATCCAATCTCTCTTGATACCATCTCTGCTGTATATGAGAAGAGACTCCAGCCCATGGAGCTTTAGCTACTTGATTAAGAATAGATTGGGACTGGACGGTTCTACGTGCTCTAAAATTACCGTGTACAATGTTTCTCTCCGTGTCTACCCACTTCCCGGTGCCTTTGGCTCCCTGTCTGCCCCGAGTCCATGCTCCCAGCACAGGAGCTCTGCCAAGTCTCCCATGGTTTCCTGGAGTTGGACACTGAGATGAGTCTTGCTTCATATTTCAGGTGCGAATTCCCTCCCGTGGTCCCAAGTTCTGGCTCCCAGGCCCTCTGTATGAGTGACACCTCAGTCTGCCATGGAACCTGGCCCTGCCCTGGCCTGGCTCCTGCTCCTGAGCCTGCTGGCAGATTGTCTAAAAGCTGCTCAGTCAAGAGACTTCACAGTGAAAGACATTGTCTACCTCCATCCTTCAAGTAAGACTCTGTTCTCTTTGCTGCAGAAATGTCATTTTACTTTGAATAAGATGTGAGTTGAGAAAAGGACAGGAGAACTCAGCCTTCTGTCCCCAGCATTCTGCAGGAGAAATATTGGCTGACTTAATTGGGGGGTACAGGTGCTCCCAAAGATGTTGCATGTTTTACCCTCCCCTTTTTATAAGGTTTTGTTTTTTATTTCTAGGCAAATCGTTAAGGCCTGTTTCTCTGTTCCCAGAACAGTTGCTCTGATTCTGAATACTCTTCCCTTTAACTTGTGCCAGCTCTCAAATCAGTTATCAAAGTGAACCGGCGTGTCCCAGGACAGAGGTGTTTGTTAAAGATCAGTCCTTTGTAGGCAAGATAATAGCTGGTCTTCCTGTCTGTGCATCTGATTCTCCATTTCAGCGTGATTGGCCTCCCACAACTTCCTAGTCCCTATCCCTTTTGGTTTCCTGTGTTCAAGAATCACCTAGGGAGTGCATAATAATGTCAGTGCCCAGATATCTCGGCGTGTCTGATTGCACATATCTGGGGCTCTACTCATGAATTTTTGCTTTCAGCAAGAATTTCAGCTGCTCCTGTTACTGGTGGTGTTCTAAGGATCACACTTGGGGAAAACAGCAGTTTTACTTCCTCTTTTGGTCTCTGTCTCTGTATTTATCTTCTCTCTTCTATCTGTTTGAGTCGTCTTCTGCATGGCCCCTGTGGAGGTGAGAGCTGGGTCTGTTGGGTATATTTTGACCATAGCATTGGCCCTGAGGTATGTAACTCTTTGGAAATGTTCTGTTCAGCAAACATTTTTTGAGTGTCTACTCTGTGTCAAGCATTGTGATAGGCATGGGAGGTATTAAGGCAAAAAAAAAAAAAACATAGTTCTTGCTTTTGAGGATCTTGATAGCCCAAGTGGAGGCAGATACACGGGCTCCTTCAGCTCCACACAGTACAGTATTTAATGTGTCTGTGTTGTGCTTTAGATGAGAGGTGTTCTGTGGAATGCACAAGGGCTTGGATCTTGGGTGAGTGGCTAATTCAAGTGCTTTGTAGCCTTCTGGCTTACAATAAATTCCCTAATTTTGTGAAGGTTAAATAAAGGAAAGTGTGCAAAGCACTTAGAGTAAATGCTCAATGAATGGTAGAGGCATCTTGTTAAGTGTTGAGTTCTACATTTCTAGAATGGATAAGATAATACACACCCTGTTGCATTATTCTGTGGACCAGAAAGAATAGCCATAAGATACTAGGCACATATATAGTAGGCATTTGGATGTTCATTGCTTATGATGTTGTGGTAATTGACTTAGGTGGTCAACTGAGGTTGCTGAAAATATGTCACTCTAATTTTTGAACTCCAAATATACGTTTTACAGGCAGCAGATAGTTCCTTTGGACTTAATGCTTTTGTACATTCTCACCAGTAAAGGCTGGTGCCTACTGGTTAATTGTGTGGAAAGATTATCTGGCTCCTTGTTTTTGTAGGACTGTTGATTTTTGCAATCATGAAAAGAAGGTGCTTGGATACTTGCTGTGTTTTCTAGGATTGCATTTTGTTCTTTTCCCCAAAGAGTCATGCTTTTTTATTAGACTTGGTGAACAAATACCTAGATTTCAGTCTCGGTTGTGATTGCTAAAACCTTTGGTTTCTATGGGATTCTTTGTTCGCTTCAGTGATAGACTCAGTAGTCACTCGGCCAAAAAAATAGGCCTCCCCTGAGGCTGTCATTGTCCACACAGGGTGGGGAGGAAAATCAAGGGGATTGGATTTAAGTGTGCAAGAATAAAACACACACACCGCTCCTGTGCCAGTGTTGTGGTGGGCCAGTGCCTGGGCTGAGTGGACCCCTATCTGAAAAGGCCATTTCAGAATGGGATCTCTGAAGGATGAGCTCTGCCAGGCTAGAGAAGCAATCACTCCCGCTCTCTGGAAGTTGGCAAGAAAGTTCTGCTCATGCGGCCTGTTTTAAGTAAATAAGGCCATGGCCTAATTAGAAAGAATTCACCATAGTGAGGTGCCTGAGTGGCTCAGTCGGTTGAGAAGCCAACTCCTGGTTTCAGCTCAGCTCTTGATCTCAGGGTCACAAGATTGAGCCCCACGTTGGGCTCTGTGCTCAACATGGAGTCTGCTTCAGATTCTTTCCCTCTGCCCCTCCCCCGACTCATGCTCTCTCTTTCTCTAAAATAAATAAGTCTTAAGAGAAAAGAATTCCCCATATAGAAAGAATTGGTAGCATTTTCTGATTTGATCTTCAGATATGGAGGCTAGAAGTTGTCTTTTCTAAGCTATATTATACATAAATGATTTACCAACAGCTCTGAGTTGAGTTCTGAGTCTCTGCGACTGGTCACAGAAAGTAAAAATTCTTGCTGGATTGAAGTTACTGCCAACAGTTCCCACTTCACAATTCTCTGCACCATTTCAGAAGTTTCTGATGTTTGTTTGCTTGTTTTTAAACTTTGGTTTTTTAAAAGGTCATATTCTTCTGCCCCTGAGCAGTACCCACTCGATCAGGTTTAGAAAGAGTGATCTCTCTACAAATAAGCTGGTATCTGTAGAACATGAGCATAAAAAATAGAAGGAAGAGTGGGACTATTTTGACGTTGAATTATTAATATAATTGCCTCATTTTGTAGATGGAGGCACAAACAGCTTTCCTGGGGTCGGCAAGTGAGACAGATTCCATCAAGGTTAGATACCGCTCAGAACCTATCCAAGGAGAAATCAGTGATGCCAGAGATGTTGAGAAGACACATGAATTTCCTGCACCGGGCAAACAAACTCATTTCCCATGGGCTGTGAACAGCCCTCAGAGATCATAAGTGGGGTGAGGTTGAAACTCTGGTGGGGAAGGTTCAGCATCCCATGACTAATCTCCTTTGATCTCTGGTTCTCTAATTTTTCTGTTTTCTGTTTGTTTGTTTTTAAAGATTTTATTTTTGAACAATCTCTAAACCCAGCGTGGGGCTAGAACTTGCAGCCCTGAGATCAAGAATTGCATGGTTCACCAGCTGAACTAGCCAGGCACTCCCTGGTTCACTAATTTTTGAAGTTTCTAACCTTTGGGGAAAAAAAAAAAATCAACTTTATGGCTTTCAAACTTGAGGCACTGTCCTCAATAGCATTCTTTTCTATAATTTGTATGCTTTTCTTTTCTTTTTCATTTAAAACATGGTGGTGAATTTCTTCCCACCCTATGATTAAAATACCAAAGACCAATAAAACCTTCAAAACAGGGGTTAGCATTCAGAGAAATGGAGTGACTTATTTGGGTTCCAGACATCAGAAGAGTTAACATTCTGAGTGGTTGCAACCTGTTCTTGGCCTCCATTTCTTTACTCATAATAGAAACCTTTCCTGAGAAATCCAGTTTCCCCTCTGGTTGCATATTCTGAGTCTTAATCACATCTCTGAAGGGGGCTTGCTTATGCCCAGATAGTGAGCCAACCAAGTTTCTTCATAATTCTATGTTATGTAGGTCTTAGGGAGTAAAGGCACTCTCAAGAAAGGTACCAGAAAATGCATTTCTGTCAGAAATATGTTCATAGTCTTCAAGTGATACTGTAAAATTTTGTGGCTAGATGGACACAGAGGGAAGATCGATTTATTAGATTTCTAGAAATTTTAAGTTTGCATCCAGTTTCCAAAAACAATGGGAATTGATTTGGCAAGAATAACACAAGTTTGGATGCATTTCGTAGCAGCATGCCTCTTACAACAAGATTCTCTTCTCACCACAGTTTTGATAACTGAAGGCCTTTGTCCAGGCAAAAGTTCCAAGAGATGGAAACAAAGATGAAATCTCTTCCATTGCCTTACGAATGAATTATAGTCGGTTGAGCCACATCTGACCATGGGACTCTAATGGACAGATTAAATTACAGGAAGTAACTAGGCACTTTGACGTTTCTTTTTTTCTTTACAATCACCTACTCTTGAGGGACCAAGGACTTATGCCCTGAAATACAGAATACTAAGCTTATTAACTCTGTGATCAAGAGCCAAATTAGATTCATTCACAGCTGAGCCCACAACGATTTGAAACTCTACTTGCCCTGCAATGCTTTGAAGTAACAAAGAAGAAAATAACACATCTCTTAGGAATCTTTTTCCTTCCTTTTAAAAAAAGAACTTCTTTATCAGATGCAGTATCAGTTAGCAAGTTACTGGAGACAGTTGCTCATCTGTAGACCTCAGTTTGGGTTAAATATTTCCAGAGGGAAGAATTTAACCATTTACTTGGTATTATGCTATAATTAACCACTTAAAAAACGGAGGCTCTTTGAAAAGATTTGTCACTGAAAAGAGTTTGATTATTCACTGATCAGTACTACCAACCAAGATGCAAACACAAGTTCCTATAAGCAAACATTAGTGATTGAGACACACACAGAAATGAACTTGCAGATTTAAAAGTAAAACTCACTGAAAAAGAGATCATTTAGTTAATCATCAGTGGTATGTGCTGATAAACACGTTCAGAGATAAATGATGTGAAACAAAGCGTCCTTTTGCTACCATCGTGTGTTAGCTCGTATTCCCATTTAGATTTTGATATACTCTGGGTTAAATTCAGAGTCCAGAACTCCTTGTGTAAGTTATTCCTAATAACTTAGTATTTAATGCAATATGTCACTAGTCTTACAAAAGGTCGTTTTGAAGAGTCTATTAAATAATCCAAATTTGGGAACACTACAACTTATTAGTGCGAGGTTCTCAATAAGTTTATTCTTGCAGTGGCTCGATCACTAATCCTCATTCAGAATTCTTAATTTATCTCTTTGATGGGAAAGTTTCCAGGAATAACTAATCCAACATTCCAGTGAAAAGTTTTACTGGCTGTAGTGACAGATAAAATTGGATGCTCTTGTGAATTAATCATGCAGTTTGAAGGGGAACGGCTAGCTTGCAGTCATAAACTTAGGTGCATATGATGATAATTTTTTGAGAAATACTTTTCTGTGACAAATCATTTACATCTTTTCCCCCAAAACACTTACTTTGATAATTCCTCAAATTTTACAAGCTGTTTTAAAGTTCTTCTTCTTTTTTTTAAATACTTTTTTTAAAAAAGATTGTATTTATTTATTTGACACAGAGAGACACACAGAGAAAGAGGGAACATAAGCAGGGTGACTGGTGAGGGAGAAGCAGGCTCCCTGCTGAGCAGGGAGCCCTATGTGGGGCTCTATCCCAGGACCCTGGGATCATGACCTGAGCTGAAGGCAGACGCTTAACTGAGCCACCCAGGCGCCTCTTAAAGTTGTTCTTCTTTTAAACTGACTTATAGATTACACACTTTTAAATTGATAGTGAAGCTAGTTTTTCCACGTACCCAATAGGACAATTTCCTAAAATACTATGTATGGGTTTTCTCATAACAGTATTTGTCAAAATGAGCTAATTTGAGTGTCCATAAGAATATGGAGTGGCTTTGGAATTTAAGAACCTGTTTGTCAGGGAGCCTAGGTAGCTCAGTTGGATAAGCGGCTGCCTTTGGTGCAGGTCATGATCTCAGGGTCCTGGGATTGAGCCCTGCGTGGGGCTGCCTGCTCAGAGGTTAGGATGTTAACTCTTCTGACGTCTGGAACCCAAATAAGTCACTCCATTTCTCTGAATGCTAACTCCTGTTTTGAAGGTTTTATTGGTCTTTGGTATTTTAATCAGAGGTTCTCCCTCTCCCTCTATTCCTCTCTCCACTCATATAAATAAATAAAATCTTAAAAAAAAACAAAACAAAACCCAAACCTGTTTGTTTTAAATTCTTCAGGCATGTACTTATCTAAGTAGCATCTTTCAATTCAAATGTAACTCACCTATCTAGACGGCAAGATGTGGAGATGTAAACATTATTTGTGTGTAGTTTTACAAAATAGTTTACTTCTGTTTTATCATAACTGTACAATGGGGAGAGTGTGTCTCCCTGTGGTGAAATTTCCGTGGTGAAGTGCGGCCATCCGTTGTAAAGTAGTTCGTGCACTCACAATCATTGTTTCGGAATTTGAGTCACCAACTACCTGAAGGAATGTAGTTAGCTTCTAAAGAGGTCGAGTTCCTTCTTTTTTAGACAGTTGTGAGTTTGGATCCTGTCAGGTTCTTGGATATCGTCATTCAGCTCCGTGACATGTTGCAAGCAAGTACAAGGATGCAGCCATTCCACGCAAGGTGAAAATCAAAGTTAAAGCTGGCCCATAATTTTGGCCTTAAGCTGCTGCCTCCTCCTTCATTTATTTTTGATAACATACTTAATTGGTTCCATGTGGGCAAAGCAATTTACCCTGAGATGATGATTTCCACCAGGGGGATACGCAGGCTCAGCCATCTGCGAGGGAGAACAGTTGGTCCTGCAGATGAACTGTCTGAACGTCTGTAGTTTTCAAAGAGGCCAGGTAATTTTACAAATTTAAAAAAAATGCAAAAGTTCTGTTTATGAAAGGCAAAACTCTGAGTTGATAAGCAGCAAGGTAAAGCACATCAGTGAAAAGGACAGAGACACCCAGGCGTTCCGGGCACCCTGACACTGGGGAGGCTCGTCCTTAGATGTCCGCTGGGCTCTGCGTGTGCAGGGTACGGTCTGCAGTGTGACTCTCACCAGGCACCTCACTGCCTGAGCGAGCTAAGTGAAGGCAAAGATACTCATACCTAGAGGACAGTCTCTTCAGAAGGTAGGAGGGGGCAATTGGAGGGGGAGGGGAGAGGAAAGGCTAGGAAGGGATTCCTGGAATCACCCGTTCCTCAGGTTCGAGCTAGAGGCCTTTAGTGGCTCCACATCCACCAGGTGCCCTCAGCAGGCTGCCTGTGGATGCTGGAAACGGGCCGAGACAGCCCTTGGGACCATCACCTCTGCACAGCATAGATTTTAGTAAAGAAGATTCTTTTCTTAGCTGATACTTACCATCTCTAAGGGTTTTTTTTTTTTAAATATATATAAGAATTTATTTGATAGAGACAAAGAGAATGAGTGGTGGGAAGGGGCAGAGGTAGAGGGAGAGAGAAAAAAAAAGAGAGAGAGAAGCAGACTCCCGGCTGAGTAGGGAGCCTGATGCAGGACTGATCTCAGGACTCTGGGATCATGACCTGAGCCAAAGGCAGTCGCTTAACGTACTGAGCCTCCCCGACACCCTTTCCATCTCCAGTGATTCTTAACCATGTCAAGTCAACTAGATAAAAATATGAGATTGAACCAGAGATATGGCCAGTTTTATAGTTCAAAAATGGTCAAACCCAAAGAAATTTTTAATGATTCAACCTAATATTTATATATACATATTGACATGTCTATGTAATTGAAACAGAAGAGTGAATCATTGGAAATCTAGAGCAACTAGTTTAAAAAAATTTTTTTATTAACATATTATATATTATTAGCCCCAGGGGTACAGGTCTGTGAATCGCCAGGTTTATACCCTTCACAGCACTCACCATAGCACATACCCTCCCCAATGTCCATAACCCCACCACTCTCTTCCTACCCCCCTCTCCCAGTCAACCCTCAATTTGTTTTGTGAGATTAAGAGTCTTTTATGGTTTTTCTCCCTCCCAATCCCATCTTGTTTCATTTATTCTTCTCCTACCCCCTAAACCCCCCACGTTGCCTCTCAACCTCCTCCTATCAGGGAGATCATATGATAATTGTTTTTCTCTGATTGACTTATTTTAGAGCGGCTATTTTTAATTGGAATTTTGGGGGGGATAATTGTACATTTATAAGCAGTTCTAAGAAGTAACACAGGGAGATCCCATGTTCACTTCACTCACTTTCCCCCAATGGTAACATTTTGAAAAACTATAGAATAAAATCACAACCAGGTCATTAACATTGACATAATTAACCCGCCTGTCTTATTCTGATTTCCCCAATTTTATTTGTGTTCATGTGTATGTGTGTGTATTTCGTTCTGCACAGTTTTCTCACATGTGTAACTTTGTGTACCTGCCACCAGGTCAAGACACTAAACAGTTTCAGCAGCACAAGAATCCCTCCTGTTGGCCTCCCCTCTAGCTTCTTCTGACCCTGGCCCCAACCACTCCCAGCCCTAACTCCCGGCAATCACCAATCTTTCCTCCTTTTCTAAAATGCTGGCATTTTTAAAATGTTCCATAAATGGAATCATACAGTATATAACCTTTGGGGATTTTTTTTCACTTTGCATAATTCTCTGGAAATTTATCCAAGTTGTCGAATGTATTAATAATTCACTTTTATTGCTAGTATTCCATAATATGGAGGTACCACCGTGTGTTTAACCATGCATTCATTGAAGGACATCTGAATTGTTTCCAGTTTTCAGCTATCACAATCGAAGTTGCTGTGAACATTTTCATAGGGGTGTTGTGTGAATATTAGTTTTCATTTCTCAGAGATAAATGCCCAAGAGTACAATTGCTGAGTAATGGTAGTTACATACTTAGTTTTTTTTAAGAAACTGCCAGACAGGCTGTTTTGAGAATACTTTCTGAAAAATAAAAAATGTCTAGTTTCAGTATTTCGTACCCAGTCTAAGAAAAAATTAATCATTTTTCTTGATCCTTTTTCTAGCCACACCATATCCTGGTGGATTTAAGTGTTTCACCTGTGAAAAGGCAGCAGACAATTACGAGTGCAACCGATGGGCTCCAGACATCTACTGTCCTCGAGGTAAACTCTCAGTACACAGACTGGGGTGCCCCGAGCTGCCCATGAGTGAAAAGCCTTGTTGACTTTGACGTATAGATAGAGGCATGCTTGCAATTTCAACCACTTCTCTTGTCTAAGGCTATTAGTAGATCTTTCCTCATCAACTTATCATCAGAGGCTTTTAGAGACATAAACTAATCATAGGCTTGTCCCCTTTCTCAAGAAGCATCACTGGAGTGCCAAAAGAGGTAAGAGATCCTTCCCGCCCCCAGGCTCAGCCAAATGCAGGACAGGAAGAGAACCACCAGCCTGTTGGCCACTCTTGGAAGCATTAGTCATTGCATAGTAACTTCTTTTATGTGAAGTATGAATTGATGTTCATATAAAGATCCCATTTATTACATATCTTGCCAGAGGCACCTATCCTGAGAGTGTATGAAAGCTAGAATTCTAAATGCCATCATTGCACAAAAAAACCTGAGCTTTTTAAACCATTAAGTTCTTTTTGAAGGATGAGATGGATGCCCCAATTAAAGCATGAAATTTTGACCCAGAGGCCCATTTCAAAATGAAGTAGAGGCTTCACATTCACATTTATATCTCTTTTATTCTCTCGAATAAAAAAGACAGTTATATTTGACTATGGAGTGACTATTAATTGGCTGTTTTAATTTTGGAGGAAAGTTCATTTGATGGGGAGATGATGAGAACAGAGCATTTTATTGACAAATGTTTAAGTAGTTAGATGGGTTTCGCTGAGACTTAATCCAGTTGTTAAAATGACTGAATACACCAACACCAAATCTATCATTTTTTAACATAATGCAGGAGTTCTCATGCTCACCCTAGGGAAAGGCCCTCTTTCTCCCATGGAGGACTAGACATCAGGAGAAGGTAGAAAATGAAATTAAGACACAGGTGCCCACTGAGTAAGACAGTACTATTTAACCTATCAACTTTCACCTAAGCTGCCCAGTAGAAACACCTGTGGATCTCTTCAAACTCACTGGAACCTGTGTCCTCCCTGGGCCAGTGGTCCTCAAACTCTATCATGATCAGCATCCCCCTGGAGGGCTTATTAAAACAGATTTCTGTGCCCATCCATGCTCCATTCCTGATTCAGTAAGTCTGTGATGGGGGCTGAGAATTTGCATTTCTAAACAATTCCCAGGTGATACAGATGCTGCTGGGCTGGAGACCACATGATAAGAAATGCACGTTTTACAGAACTTGAGCCAGCATCCCTGAGATCGGGGCACTGCACTGGTAGATTCAAATAGCACAGGTGATACTAATGAACAGTCAGGGGCAAGAACCACTGGGAGCTCCTCTCCCCACTAACAGAAAGTGAAATGTACTGTTGTCATTTCCAACCAAGTTCCTCTTGTTTACTTTTACGTAGAGATGCTAATGGGGTCCCAAATGATGGTAGGGAAGAGAAAAGCGTGGAGATGCTGAAGATTAGCTTAATCACAAGCTAGATATCCCACCATCCTGGTAATCAGAGCTAAAAAGTTCTGTCTGCAGTGCCTTCTGCATTCATGTGCTTATTTTTGGACTAAGCCAGTGTTTTTCTAACGTCACCCCTACACTTGGGTAGACTGCTTCTCAAGCTTGGTGGCACATTGAAATCACAGAGGGAGATTTTAAAACACTGAGGCTTGGGTTCGTTCTCAGGGATTCATATTTAAATGGTGTGGGGTGTGGCTGAGCGCAAGGATATTTGAAATTGCCCCACGTCCTTCTACTAGGTAGCAAAATTTGAGACCCACTGTAAACAGTGACTTTGGACAAAAACAGGATGGTTTGCTTGTGTAGCCAATAACCTTTGGGATGGTTCCAGCAGGGACAAAGCTGGCAGGTTAGCTTTTGAAACAGCTGCCACGAGTCGATGTACCACAGGACGCGTGGGGATGCTTTCTCAGCATTGCTCTAGCAGAGAGAATGCAGAGGACAAGGAGGGATTGTGAACTGGGCCAGATTTCACAGAGGCCCAGTCCAAGTCTGATGGTGGGCAAGTATATCCCTGCCACAAAGGAAAAACAGGTGACCGGTAGCACTCTGCTTGAATTCCTCTCAGGAGAGGAGAACAATCCCTTTTGATGCTTTCTTCAAAGGTCAAAATCTATTCTTCCAATGTACAGATATCGGAAAGCATCGCAGTGTTCACACAATTTCTTTTTCCCTTCTTTCCTCCCACTTTTATCTTTTTGTCCTTAAATTTATAAGGATAAGTGGAAAGTGATGCCCTGAGTTCATGACACAGAACCACCCTGCCAGGCTTTTTAGGGGATTAGCCAGAGAAAGATAGGAATCTGGTTTCTTCTTTCTGGGAGCACCCAGTTAGCTGGGGAGATCAGATCTGAATGCATCAAATGTCAAAAATATCAGGACAAAAGCAAGTTGCCAAGTGAAGCATGGCATTCAGTGCCCTGAGAGCTCATGGGAACAACTGCTATTTGGGGGCTGAGGTGGTTAGGGACTGCACTGTGAACCAGGAAGAGGCGAAAGCCTACAAGTGGGCAGCCTAAGGGCAATGTGGAGGGGGGCGTGGCTTCTGGAAAGTCACTCACAGCAAAGGTGTGGAGAGGGGATTCGCAGATGTGCTCACCGGACAGCAAGAGACCGAAACTGGGCAGAGCAACTAGTTCATGTCGGAGAATAGTGGGACCAAAGAAACGCAGCTTGATTATTTTTGTGGGGCCTTGACCCTTTCAGGGAAGGAGTAGAGACTGAAGCTGTAACCAGAGAAGAGACGGAGCCACACTTAGCTTCCTTCTTAACCACCCCCCCTTCCCAGGAGCCATTCTCTTTCCTCCTGGGTTTTCTCCAAATTTTTCTCACAATGGAACAGCGTCATAATTCTTAAATTGAAATCTGAGTTGTGTCTAATGACTAAAAACAACTGACTAACCCTGGACTTATTTTTTTGGTTGATTATTAGTTGAAAGCAGCTGAAGGACTACCAAGAGACTTAGGGAAGGCTCAGTAGCCGCCACGGAAGAAATCCTGGCTTTCTGTGATATTCCTGGGTTTTTGTTTGTTTCATCACATGTTTAGCTAGGTTTTAATTATCACATGATGTGAAAATAACTTGTTGAAAGTGAAAAAAACCATTTCATGTAAGTATTTAATCTTATCTCTATGGAACAACCCCCCATTCCAAATAGCTTAGGGGACCACCTGGGTTTCAAGAATTTTTGAAAACCGAACTTGGTCAAATGGATATACACAGAGACTATTGTATTTTAGCAGTTGAGGTAAGCTTGCTTATAATTAAGCAGACTTGTTATGAGTCATCATTTGGCAAAAATAAGCATCAAGAAAGCCTTGTCCTAACTAGAAACACTCTGTCGGGCAATGGTGGCATCAGCCAGTGACCTCTAGCTAACTCAGGTTCCTTATCACTCTTACCTTTGAGATGTGTGTTATGTAAGGATTTTCTTCTCTGTCAGTTTGTTATTGCCTCTGGCTCTAACAGATTTGTCCTACCATATAGGAGATTTTAAGAGCCCTCCATGCCTGGCTTCTGTTTAGTCTTTGGTCTCTGAGTACTTCCTGGGCAATAACTAGAGTTGGAAAGAATCTTGAAATCATATTATATGAGGGACCAGTTAAAGGAACTGGCAAAAGAAAACAAGAGTTAATGGTACGCATTCAGATCCAAAGGTTTTGCCTGTGTGCAAGGTTAAAAACTCTTTGAGAGAGGGGCTGTCTTGTATTAAGAGTCTGTGGAATTGAATGTCAAATCAAAAACATGACTGTTTTCAAAAAGGCACATTCTTTTGAGGATGTCTAAGCACCAAAGGCCCTTAGGTTTCTTCTTGAATATGAAGAGCCAGTGCCTCTCTTTAAGGTGAAATCTTTACTTGAAATTACCACCAATGCAAAACCAGACCGGGAGAAATATTGAGATGGAGGAACACACATCCTTTAGGGGCAAGCTTCTATGCTGCTCATGGTTTTTCTGTGGAAGTGAAGAAAAAGCTGGGCATGACACTGAGTGACTCTTTTTATATCCATTACCTGGTATAAGCAGGGAATATACCTGTGGTCCCCAGCATAACTGAAGACAAGCTCCATGGTTACAAATTTTCAGGAAAGACTTCTTTATCATTGACTTCTTTCAGATGGAACCCAGGCTGAGACAGACAGCCTTTCTGTGTTATTTCACCTATGGTGAATTCTTTTTTTCTCTTTTAGGCAATGTTAGGATATAGGATATAGGATATAGGATATATCATTTTAAAGGGGTCTTTATTCTAGCTCTAAACCCCATCACGACCCCAGGCTTCACATCTTCTTATGGCCTATTAACATCTCCCAGCCCCCATCTCTATCCTGGGTAGAGAACTCAGAACAGAGCACTGGCCCTTAGAATTTCTCTTAAGTTCAGCAGAGTTCGTTTGGTATGTCTACAGATGGTATTGGCTACGTGTTATCTGACATTCCTGGCTTCTGTGTAATGAAGTGGTGTTTAGCAATCTATCTTGTCATATTGCTAAATGGAAGTCTTAGACTTCCTTTTTCTAAAGTAGAAATTTTAAAATTAAAGTGTAACATCCATGCCAGAAAGTGTATAGATCACAGGTGCTGAGTTCATTGAAATTTTACCATGTGAACAGGCTGTGTGTCTGTCACCCATGTTAAGTAACAGAACTTCATAAGGCCACTAGGGTCCCCCAGTCACTACACCCCATCTCCCGGAGGTAATGCAATTGTGACTACTATCACTGAGCTGTATATAAATGGAATCACAGAATGTATTCCTTTCTTTGTCACATTTTCTGTGTGAGAGTCATCCATGTATTTGAGCCACAGAGTTAGTCTCACGGATATGTATGTACTGAAATTCATCCATTCTACTCTTGATGGACTTTTGGATTGTCTCCAGGTTTTGACTGTCGTGAGCATTCTTGTACATGCGTTTTGGTACAAGTATGTCTTCATTTCTGATAGGTCTAGCCCCGGTTGGGGGGTTGTTGGGCACGTGCTATGTGTGCTTTGGCCTTACTGAATTCTGTGTGGCAGTTTTCCAGACTGACTGGACCAATGTATGCTCTCCCCTTGGTGCCTAAGAGTGCCAGCTGCTGCACAACCTTGCCAATGCTTAGTGTTGACAGAAACAGTAGAAGCTCGAGGTTAATGGAATGATATTTTTGAGGCACTGAAAGTAAATACCACCAGCCTTAGAATTCTGTACTCAGACTGCAGCCTAACTTCTCTGCATTTCCCTTCTCTCCCAGATACCCTGCTGCCTCTGATTTTCTGTTCATGCCTCCCTGTTCCGTTGAGAGTAAACAAGGTTCTGTGTAGCTTCCCTACCCCTTAGCAGGATTTTCTGCTTGGTTTCTCAGCTTCTGCGTGTTCAGTTTTGGAGTCCATAAGTGCCTTGAGGGGAGAACAGGTGTAGAATGTCAGGCCCAACTCAACGTGTAGTTCATTTCACTGGTATCGCTCTTCAAATCCTATCTGCCTTAGTAGCACATCGATGCTTCCACATGGATTTCTATTGTTTTAGTTCCATCTGGCTATTGTAATTTTATTTTATTGTTTTTTGGTAAGAAGGCACAAGCTAGTTCATTTCAGCTGACATTTTAATTCCCAGATCTATTCTTTAATTAGAACTTTTCCAGTAATTTTTAACCCACGTTCTAATAGCCTAAACAAGATAGGTTTTCTTTTGACAACCTGGATTCATCTAACCTGCTCCATTTTACAGTGGTTTAGCCCAAGTATTTTCTATTAACATAATTGCCTCAGATAGGAAGCATCTGTTTGATGCTTCTTTCTTATCACTTTTATTTTAACTACTGTTCACGGGAAGGTCCTCTTTATCCTTATTACTTTGACATACATTCCCAGCCACATTTTTTGCCTTTTGTCTGGTAATAAGCACATAGCTTTCTGAATTTCAGTGATTTGCCTTAAAAGAGAGTTTCCTCAACTTACCAAGTCACCTGTCCTTAGGAGGTATGGATTTTATTTATTTATTTAATTTTTTTAAAGGCAAGACTAAAACAAAAACCAGTAAAGTATCTGTTTGGCAGTTTCTTCAGGTGGTGTCAACTGTAGGGTAAAAGAGGACATTTATGACTCAGTGAAGTTAATAAGTATTCATTTATTTTTAATTTCTGCCTTGAAGAATTTTTTACTTGGGGCAAGA
The DNA here is from genome assembly GCF_011764305.1 of Mustela putorius furo. NCBI lineage: Eukaryota > Metazoa > Chordata > Mammalia > Carnivora > Mustelidae > Mustela > Mustela putorius. The sequence continues at coordinate 30,740,127 of NW_025422019.1, forward strand.
AAAGAAAAGAGTGTCTTTTAGGGGTCTGTGGAGAGTGATTGATAGGACCAGGAAAGCCAGGAGATTAATCAGATGCCTGGGTATCAGAGACCATGTGATAATTTCTAATTGGGATACACTTTAAATAATTGAGCTTATCTACGACTCAGTTTGTAGCTCGTTCTTTTCATAAGTCTATTTTCTTTTATCTTGGATTCTTTTTTCTTTCACTTTCCATTTCACTGAACTCATAATTGAGATGTAACATACACAGTATAGTGAACAGCGTGATGAATTTCCACAGATTGAACACATTATGGAAGCAGCACCTTGATTAAGAAATTGATTATTTTCAACAGCCCAGAGTCTTCTTACATGACTGTAAGTTACATGACATGTAACTTACATGATAGTTTGGTTACTATCTCTTCCACCAAAGATCCTGTTATAGGCAGCTCAGTTGTGTCCTCCCAAAATTCACATGTGAAGTCCTGACATCCAGTACTTCTGAATGTGATTGTGTTTGAAGATAGGGTCCTTAAAGTGGTAAATCAGGTTCGGTGATAAAGGGGAGATTAGGACATAGACACACACAGAGGAAAGAACATGTAAAGATGTTCACAGATGGAAAGTTGCCCATCTGTGAGCCAAGGAGATAGGTCTCAGAAGAAATCAACCCTGCTGACACCTTGAACTTGGACTTTCAGCCTCCAGAATTGTGAGAAAATAAATTTCTGCTTAAAGCCACCTAATCTAAGGTATTCTGTTGTGCATTTTATCTAGAATCTATAATTACCCTGAATCTAAAAACCAGACTAAGTACCAAAAACAATAACAACAACAAAAACCTGCAGTCTAATATTCCTTATGAATATAGTCTCAAACATTCTTACTATAATATTAAACAAATAGAATTTAGCAATATTTAAAAATAAGCCTGACCAAATGTGACTTATTTCAGGGATGCAGGGCTGGTTCAATATTTAAAATCAATCAGTATAATCCACAGTATTAACAGGCTAAAGATCATAAAGTCACGTGTTAATATCAACTGAGGCAGAAAAAGCATTTGGCAAAATTCAATACCATTCATGTTCAAAAACTTTCAGAAAAAACCAGCATGTGAGAAACTTCCTCAACCTCATAAAGAGTATTTATTTTAAAAAACGGTAGCAAACATTATACCTACTAGTGAAAGACAAAATACTTTTCTGGTAAGATCAAGGTCTGGGCAAGAATGTCTCTTTCACCACTCTTATCCAACATCATGCTGAAAGTTCTACCCAGTGCAATAAAGCAAGAAATGGAAATAAAAGGTGTACAGATTGGAAAGGAAGAAATAAAACTGTCCCTCTCACAGATGACATGATTTTCTAAGTAGGAAATCCCAGCAAATCTACACAAAACTCCTAGAAATAATAAGTTCAGCAAGATTACAAGATACTAAGACTAACACATAAAATTCAATTTTGGCAAAATTCAACTTATATATACTATCAACTAACACGTGGTCATTGGATTTAAAAATATAATACCATTTACAATTGTTCGAAAGAATTAAATACTTCAGTGTAAATCTAATAAAACATGTAAAGACTTGTATGCTAAAATAATAAATGCTAATGAAAGAATTCAGAGAAAATTTAAGTAAATAGATACCATGTTCATGAATTGAAAACTCAGCATAGTAAAGATGTCATTTCCAAACTTATGTGCAGGTTTTACACAATTCCTATCAAAATTCTAACAAAATTGTTTGTAGTTATAGATAAGATTATTATATAATTTATATGGAAAGATAAGAAACTAGAATAGCTAAAATAATTTTGATAAAAATTAAAGTGAGAGGAACCAATCTACCCTCTTTCAAGATTTCTCATATAGTTACAGAAATCAAGACAGTAGTATAGTCAGAGGGATAGCAACACAGATTAATAGAACAAACAGAGATCTCAGAAAGAGACTCTCAAAAATATGCCCAACTTATTTCTGACAAGGATATAAAATCTGATTCACTAGAGGAAAGAGCTTTTTCAACAAATGTCCTGGAGAATTTGGACATCCATGAGCAAAAAATGAAATTTAACCTAAGTATAATAACCTTTACAAAAGTTAACTCAAAATTAATCACAGACTTAAATGCCAAATATAAAACTATATGACATTTAGGAAAAAAACACAGGAGAAAATCTCTGAAATCTAGGGGTAGGCAAAGAGTTCTTAGACTTGCTATAAGAAGTGTGATCTATAAAAGGAAAAAGTGGTAAACAGGACTTTATCAAAATTAAAAACCTTTGTTCTACATAAGACCCTATAAAGAGGACAAAAAGACAACAAACTGACATAATTATTTACTAATCAAATATCTGAAAAAGGACTAGGACTAAAATATATAAAGAATTCTCAAAATACAATAGTAAAAAAAATAATTAAGAAAAGGACAAAAAACATAAATAAATATTTCACCAAGGAAGATAAATAGATGGCAAATAAGCACAAGTTCAACATCATTAGCCATCAGGAAAATGCAAATTAAAAACATGAGATATCACTGTACATCTATCAGAATGGCTAAACTTAAAAAAGAAAAATAGGAACACCATCAAATGCCAGTAAGAATTAGGAGAAACTGCATCATGTATATATTGCTGGTGGGAGTATAAAATGGCACAGCTACTCTTGAAAATAGTGTGGCAGTTCCTTAAACAACTAAACAGGCATGTACCATATAACCTAGTAATTCCACTGCTGAACATTTATCCCAAAGAAATGAAAACCTATGTTCACACAAAAGCCTTAACACAGGTGTTGATTGCAGCTTTACTAATAATATCCCAAACCTAGATACCCTTTCAATGGGTGAATGGTTAAACCAACCTTGATACATCCATGGCATGGAATACTACTCAGGATCAAAAATTAGCAAACTGTTGATACAACAATCTGGATAACTTTCAAGTGAATAAGGCTAAGTGAATATGACTAATCCTAAAAGTTTACATACTCTATGAGTCCATTTATACAACATTCTTAAGATGACAAAGTTACAGAAATGGAGCACAGATTAGTAGTTGCCAAGGATGAAGGAGCAGTTGGAGGAAGGTGGATGAGGATGTGAGAATGAAAAGTTGACATGAGTGATCCCTGTAGAGATAGAAATGTTCTGTATCTTGGCTGCATCAATGTCAACATCCTGGTTGTGACACTGTACCATAGTTTTGCATTATGTTGCCATTTGGGGAAAAGTGGGTGAATTATTAATATAATAAAAGTGGCTGTATTATTTCTTACAAGCTCATGTGAATCTCTAATTATCTCAAAATAATAACACACTAATTTAAAAAAAATCAGTCAGTAAAAACAAACAAAAAAAACAAACTTCAATTGTGCTCATGTTGAGAAACTGATTAGAAGGAAAGCCAGACCTACCAAATGAGGAAGCTAAGAAGGTCTGTGAACCTGGTTGGGAAGAAAATCAAGGAAGGTTCCACAGAATTCATCACATTTAGATTGAACCCTGAAGAACAGGTTTCCAGGAGCAGATGGGGGAAACTTTTTGTTGTGAAGAACAGTCAAAAGCTGTAACGTCCTGTCTCAACCAACTGAGCCATCCAGGTGTCCTGTAATGTCGTGTCTCAAATATCCAGCAAGCATTCATGAGGTAGTCTGGGCCTAGATCAAGGGGAATATTGAATAATAAGAAGTGCTGAGTTTCAAGATGTGAGTTATAAATGTAATCGGTTCCTTTAGCAGTGAAGCAAAGTTACTCTTACACTCTTGACACACAGCTTTAGGAGCAGGGAGAAAACAGTGGACCACCTACTGGCCACTCCAGTAGGCTAAATGAACCTGGCAGTAGGCAGCTGAGGCTCCTCGACAGGTGGGGTTCACTTAGACTCTCATAGGCAGTGAGAGGCATTATCCGACCTTGGTTCCAGTAATATATCTGGTGGTTGTCCAGCATCTGCATTAGAAAGGAGAGAAGTCAGAGACAAAGAAGATAGGAAATGATGTGGTCCCGCACTGGGAAAATGGAACAGGAAGATTAAAAGGATAATGGAGACATTTCAGGGGACTTGAAGACACCCAGCTTGGGAAGAGAATTCTGAGCAGATTCTGAATTTTCTAGTCCAGGATGGAGGTGCCACATCTCAGGATCTCCCTTCCTAAGATAGAAACACAAGAAGACAAACAGCAGGATTTGATTTGTTTGAGATACATGAGGTGTGAGGTGCTGCTGACAATGTGCAGGAGATCACTGGAGATTAGTTCTATAGTTTGCAAGAGAGTATCAGACTGAAGATAATGTCATCAGAGGTTGAATGAAGTCACTTAAGTGAGAAGACGTTCAAGAACAGAACATGGAAGAATATCAATGTTCAGGTTAAGGAAAGTATAGGAAAAAAAGAGACCAGAGATGCAGGAGAAAATCTAGACGACAAAACTCTGAAGCCCAGGGAAATCACGCAAAGGACATTATACAGAGTAGATTCCAGATCTACATTATACAAAGTAGATCCTTTGGGGTCACAAATGGGCAAAGGGCAAACAGTGGGACACTTAGGCAAACAGTCATTGCAGAGGAGGGCCTGGGCTGAGGGCACAGTCAGGAATCAGGCTGGGAGTGGCCGGCAGCTGCCACTAGACTTTTATTTTTTCAATATAATTTGTAATACTATGATTAAAGCTATATTCCTCCTGTTAATTTTCTCACACATGGTGAGTGGTTCTCTAGCATCCCTTTAATCATTATATATGTTTGTAAAAAAAAAAAAAAAAAAAAAAACCATTACTAGTGGACCCATAGGGAATAACTGAGTAGCAAGGAAGTCTTACCAAAGAGTTGGTCATTTTTTAATTCAAGTCATTTGCCGTATATTTTGTTTAAATATAGCTTCTGTTATTAGAAACTGAATATTGGTGGGTAAAATGGAATTGATAGTTTACATTTTAACTTTGAACATTTTTTAAATTTCAGAACTAGGTTATGGAACTTCTGTGTGTGTGTGTGTGTGTGTGTGTGTGTGTGTATTTCACAAAAAATTATATATTTTGTGTTTTCCACTCGTTGATTAAGCCCTCTTATATCCAGTTCTGCTGCTTTCAGTTGCATGCCTGTGAGTCTTAAAGTGAAAGACTTTTGTTTCACAACCTCTGGGAATACCTTGCAGTTGCAGAATATGAGATTTTAGAGGCTGAAACTAACCTGGTAGAAATTCAAATCCATCTTTTATCTTTTAGATAAAAGCCTTTGAAATCCTTTTAGTGTGAAGTTATCAGCAGGCTTGATTCTCCTGTAACCTCATTACTAACCCAAGGATTATTCAGAATGCATGGAGAGCAATGCTTTGTGGCTGAAACTCCTTTTTTATCAATTCTACAGCCCCATGATAAGCCACATGTGGTCCACCTCGTCCTGCTTGGGAAATGCTGCCTGCGTGCCCCCCCCCCCCACCTTGGAGATCACCATACACATTCAAGGCTCTCCTAAGTTGTGTTCTAAAGAAATCTGTTCAATTTTATTTGAATATTTCCAAAACTTATTTAACTGTAGAACCTTTTTTTTTTAAACGTTAACATTTCATAACTCACCTAGGGGGTTTTATAAGATAAGAAGTGGAATGGATTAATGCTTCAGATCTAAGGTAGCTGCTGCTAAAAGTAATGGGGTGTTCTTAAAATATCTTTGTTTCATGGGTTAGATATGGCAAGTGTAAGAAAATTTTTTATCTAGCCTCATCGCTGATCATTTTTCTCTCCCCAGGATGGCAAGAATTAGCTTATTAGGTACTGAGCTTTTGCATATTTCCCTGGGAAAAAAAATAGTTCATTAATTATCTCTGCAGTGGGATAAATTTCCAATTAATAAATTAAAAGAGAGTTTATTATGGACACAAAAGTAAGAACAAAAAGTAGTTATATCAAGTTCACTAATTCTTATTCAGGGCTTACTTAAGACAGCAGAATTTAATGCTTGGGAAACAAACCTAATTTCCAAAACTGAAACCATGTAGTGGTTTACTTATTCCATAAATGTTTGATCTTATCTGCTTAGATTTACCTTTGGAGCAATAAAACCTCTGGCAGCTCCTCCTGGTTGTCTGCGTGAAGAGGAGACAGGAGATAAGGGCATTCCTGTCTTTAATGGTTTCATGAACATCTGAAGGTGCGCCGGGTGGGAAAGGTGTACTTGTCATGACCGAAATGTCCAAGTCTGGTTCCAAAGAGGTCAATCAGTCCGCTTCGGGAAATATGGTAAATCTCTCAGGCTACTGGTCTCCATTTGCTAAAACCTATCATGGGCTTAAAAAATCAGAGATCTGCCACCTCCTTGGCATAAAAAAAAAAAAAAAAAAAAAAAAAAAAAAAAAAAAAAAAAACCAGTCACTCCAATTTTAAAATATTGTAGGACTTTGGGAGAATCATTGCCTGGTACAAAACTTCCAACCTTTCCTGTAAGCTCATAGGGTTGCCTTACATACTGCACTCACAAAGAGCTCCCCAGGAGCCTTAGCTAGCTAGGGCTCCTTGAGCTGATTCCCACTGACAAAATTCTGGTCAGGATACACTGTGGGGATAGCATTTGGGGGAGGGCATTGACTAAAGTCAGCCCAGGCACACTCCCCAATAGTGTACCCATCAAGAAAATCTCTGTCCTTGGCAAGACTCAGTCAGAGGTCACTCAGGTTCCTGTCACGTGGGAGTGTTTGGGAAGATTGTTAAAAACCCTGAATTTTCCTAACTCTCAAGATGTGTCAGTGTGGTCTGTATTAGCTCATTCTCAAGGCCTGAAATTCTTATGCTTCTTTCTTTGGACTTTAGTACTTTGGTTCAAAGCTGCCAAAATTGTGACAGAATCTGGTGGGGGGGATTTTTATTGCCTAATAAATAACATCATAGAAGGTCATAATTCCACATTAGCTACTAAATATCCAAAATGTATAAAGCATGCAAAATTGAGTCCAAGATATGGATGAAAAACAGCTCGGTGACATTTCTTAAGAATTATTCATTTTCTTTTTCCATCTGAAAGTGGAGCAGGAACATTTTCCTAAATCCCAGGCTTAGAAAGCTGAACACTGCCTAGAGGCCTTAAAGAATTACTTTGACAAAGCCATTTTTCTTTGGTCTTTAAATTAGAAGTAGAAAAATTCTCCATGGTAGTTTGGGAGAAATCTTAAGTTTTGGATTCCTAAGACTTTGAGGGATGTCTAGAAACTTACATCATGATCCGTCTACATCTGCCATCCTAGAAATCATACTAGGGAGAAATGATTCTCCTTCATTTGCACACCTTCACTGTGGGGTTAAATTCTAGGATCCAGCTATGCTTATTGTCAAGAAGTTCTTTCTTTTGGATAAAGTCATTTTCTCAAGATAAAATGAATCTACTTTTAATTGTTCAGCCCTTACTGGGAATAGCTATTTCCAAAACACACACACACACACATACACACACAACACACACACCCAGCTTCTGCTATAGCCTTTTAATTCCTTGAAGACCATTGTTACCTGCCTAACTTCTTTTTTCTTTAACCTGTATTCATTGAACTTTTTCACCCTTTATCTTCCTGAAAATTGCAGACTCTCGCATCCTAATCATCCCTCCAAGCCTCTCATCCCCCAAAATAAAGATCAATACAGTGGGAAAATTTTTTTGAAAGACAAAGAATGACACCATTATATCTTGACTTATGGGGATGATGACAGGCAGAGAGACCAGTGTCCTTCAGAAGGCTCTCCTTCTACCGTGCAGAAGTGCATCTCTCCAAGGACGTCTTTGGGATTGGACAGAAACTCAACACGTCTCATGTGCTATTAAATCTCTTCAAGACTTGTAGTGTTGACACTCCTGTTGTTTCCCTTCCAGGCAGGTTGGGCTAACATTTCCCATCTCAATTGAAACATATTTTCTCTGTTGACAGAGACCAGATACTGCTACACTCAGCATACAATGGAAGTCACAGGAAACAGCATCTCTGTCACCAAACGCTGCGTTCCACTGGAAGACTGCTTGTCCACGGGCTGCAGAGATTCTGAACATGAAGGCCACAAGGTCTGGGCAACAAAGCAAGTGATGGGTACAGCACAGTCAGCCTTCCTCTGCTGCAGATGTGTGCCAGTCAGGGCTCTTGAGCAAATTCTCACTCCGTGATGTAGCCTGGCTTTTGACGGTCTTTATACCATGATGAGAAGATTCTCCTTTCCTGTTTGCTCTAAGAGGATAAATTTATATCAGAGCATAGGAAAGCCCATATAAATTATGTAAACACAACACCAAGAGGGTATTGAAAACTACCATAAGCTCTTTCTTTACTCAGAAGAAAGTAATCAAGTCACCAGAAGGATGAGGAATTAGGGAAGTGTTATGTCCTCAATGGTAAAGCAGATGTAGCAACAATTCATTCTCCTGAGGATGGCCACAGCAGTTTAGCTTTGATAACTATCTGTGAAGTGAGGCTCATGTCTTCATTGGAATGCTGACTTGGGGAAGGCATCCCTGGGTCCTGAATCATTTGAGTAGGTGATCAGAGAACCATCTCCTTGTGGGTTTACTCCCATCTGGTGCCTATACAGAAGCACTGAGTGTTAAATGAACTTCAAGTGCAGCCTTGATGGAGAATATGAAGGACAAGAGGAAGGCAGCCTGACTGTGGTTGGAATGGGGAATGCCCCTGACTCTTCCTGCTGGCTGTTCACATCTGGCTCCACATATAATCTTGTATATCAGGCCTTGGCCTTTATTTGGAGTTGGCTCGCTTCTCCCCTTCAGGCTGTCTTCCTGGTGCTCAGAGGCAACTTCTGCTCTCAAAACTCTGGAACGCCATGTTTAGTAGCATTTAGTAGAAGACACCTGATTTTGAAGCAACTTGTGAAATACACTAGGAATTCAGATTTCAAATATAATCTGTTGACTTGATCCTGGTTTGAAATGTAAAAGGTAAACCAAGGGTTTTATCTCACACTCCACCCCACCACCAGCAAGCTAGGCTCTCAGGCTTTATTGTGGCTAGTTTACCATGGGAAAATTTAAAGATCAGAGAAGTGACATCATATGCTCGGGTCACAGAGCTGGCAATTCTGACAGCATTCAGGCTCACTTCTGACCTTCAGTTTCTCTCCTCAAGATTATCAGTTTCCCTCCTCAAGATGTCCTCCTAGCCCATGTCAACTGTGACCAGCCTCAGATCCTTGCAGGATAATGACTAAATAGGATATTGACCGTCAGAGAATTTTTTGAGTACTACTGTGCATACGGATCAGTTGGGGGTCTTGTTAAAATGCGGATTCTGATTCACTAAATTTGGAGTGAGGTTTGAGATTCTGCATTTCGAAGAGCCTTCCAGGTGATGCTGAAGCTACTGGTCTGCACTTTGTGTAGCCATGGCCCCAAATAATTTCAGCCAACAATCCTTTTAGGTTTCTTTCTTTCCTACAGTCTATGAATAAAATAGTATAAAGCCGGAATAATTCCATTAATGAAAACCCTCCAAATTTTAACTCATGCACAAGAATGGCAGTGGCTATATAGACAATTCTAATGAAAGTAAATAGTTAATTTTAAGTTGGATTTTTTTTCACTTCACTTACACTGTAGAAATTTGGCAAGTGAAAGTTTACCCTCTGAATGGTGTCTTCAAGTAGTCAGAAGGGGTTTCTTTGAGATAGTAGGGCATTCTAATCGACATTTCACAGATGGAAAAGCTGAGACCTAGGAAGGTTGTAGAACCATGTAATAACCACCTGGTGGGAGGTCAAAAACAGAACTCGTGTTCCTTGAAGCTTCGTCCAGAGGGTTTCCATGTTGATCACATTGCTTCCAGATGAAATTTCATCCCACTTCCTTAAATGCAGGGTTGGTGCCTCTTTAGTGGAACAGGTAGTTCTCGTTTCAGTCTGACTGTGAGGGAGACCATTCCTTCTAAAAATCCTTGCCTCCTTCCAAAATCTGCCAGCTTCTCATCAGCCTTCTGTTTCTCTTCCTTTCTTTCAGGTCTGCACTTCCTGTTGTGAAGGAAATATCTGTAACTTGCCACTCCCCCGAAATGAAACTGATGCCACATTTGCCACAACGTCACCCATAAATCAGACAAATGGGCACCCACACTTCATGTCAGTGATGGTGTCCTGCTTGTGGATGTGGTTGGGACTCACATTATAGCAGCTCCAAGGTGCCATGTATAGTAGCAGTCCATGCAGATTTCCATGGTCCATGGTCCAAGGTCATTGCATGAGTCGTTGGCTTGACAATAGTTAGACATGTGAAAACATGACACTCACAGATGTCTTCACAGCCAAACATTTCCACCTACCATGAGGCACAAGCATTGCTTCAGTGTAGTCATTCCAAGCCCAAGACCTCATCAAAGCCAGCCTGCCCCCAAACTGATCCTGAGTCATATACCACAAACCTTTCTTTTCACTCCAGGAAATAATTCTGCATTTATTGAGATCTGAGGCTCTTAATTTGGAATACATGCATGATCCATAAGAGGTCCTGGGATCCTCTGAGATGTTAGACAATACATTATACAGACATGCATAGATATGTGTTCTTCAGGAGAAAGGTAAAGGACCACTGGTTTAAATATAATCATGAATTTATTTATAGCTTTAGAATTATAAAACTTTGATTCTGAAATGAATGGACTGTTTCCTTGGAGATTCTGACTGAGTCAGATTCTCTGGAAAAACAGTAAGCAGTTGTCCAACTTAATTTTCCCAACATTCTTCTCCCAATGGTGGAAATCAAAGCCCCTCTGCTCTGTGCAAGAAATAAAAGCCAATCATAAGTTTGTTGCATAGGGGGAGGGGTAGCTGGAGAAGGTTCTTTCCCAACTTAATGGAACTAGCATCCACAAAGTAGCTGTGTATCCTTTCTTTATAATTGGTGAGGTTGGCCTTGATTTGGAACCTCATTGTGCTCCATGAGATCCTGAATTCTACCTGGGCCAAAGGGTATCCAAAGAGTCCTAAAGCAGGATGGGGTTTTCTCCGCTCATGGGGTTCTATTCAGTCATAGCTAAAATGGACATAGGATTTCAGAATGAAAGGATAGAGATATGTGGAGGTTGACCCAAGTTCGCTACGAGGGCCCAGTCAGTGGCTTAGCCAGATCTCCCATCTGCACATCATATTGCCGAAGAGTCCTCCCGGGTTCTTCCTCTTTCAAATCCCCAGTGGCTTTAGGGAGAAGGTCCTGTATCACATTATCTCAAGATTGATAGGGAAAGAAGACATAATATCCTAAGACAAGAAGTAGGTGGCAAGTCAGGTGATGGTGAGACTAGTAGGAAGACCCAGTGGGATTTTTCTTTCATTTGGGTGATTGCTTTTGAAGTAGATGGTAAACTTTTGCCATCCTTCCTATACTTTTGGCCTGAGTTACAACTTGTTCTTCTTCCTTGTAAATCATTTATACAATATTTATTTTTGTATGGCATAACTAGAAACTTAAATATATTGTAAAATATTCTTTATTCTGAATGAAAAGACCAAATGAGAATACTTATTTTCAACAGTAGTAGAGCTTATGATGTATGTTTTTTCAAAGTTATCTATAATACTTGCACCAGTGTTGAAAAACAATTAACTTAAGTTTGAGTGAGAAGAATGCATTGGCCTTAAGGGTTTTTGCTCATGGTTTCTTCCATGGTACTGTCCCGGAAGTGTTCAGGTAGTGATCATCACTTGGTATGAGTGTCTCTGCAGAGTTATGGAGTATATCTGCATGAAATTCGGTGGAGCCATCATTGTCAGGGTCCATCTGCCCTACATAGGAAAATGTGTGTGGCTTATGAGACCCCCTCAGGGATTACCAGATATAAACTGACAATGGTAACTCTGATATAAAATAATCTAAATTGCATCAAATGGCCTTAAATCAGAGTTTGGTAGGCTTATCAATACATTGCTTATAATTGGGGTGAGGGAAGTAGAGGGAGAGAAAATAAGACACTTACTAAGCACCTTTTATGTGGCAGGCACTATGCTAAGCACTATACATATATAGTGCATATATATATATATATATATTCATATAAAACCTGCAAGCCCCCTCTAGGGAATATTACTAGTATTTTCATGCTACAGATGAAGGTACTAAGGCTCTAAGAAGCTTAAAAAAAGGAAGACTTTTCCTTCCAATTTAGGTCTTCTAGGTTGAAGTGGGGTTGAGGAGGGAGGGGAAGATGGAATTACCACCCCTAGGAAAACTTCCAGACCTGACCACAGAAATCTGTCCATCTGCTCATGTGGAGTTTGCCCAGTCCTGCTTCTAAAGGACACCATTTGTGTGTGTGTCCACTAGATGGTGTTTTTTGTTCCAGGGGTGGAGGGTACAGCTTCCTAGTTCATTCCTCTTGCTAAAAGAGGTGGCAGGTTAACTGCTGTAAATGCTCTAAGACAGTGAAACTTGACGTTGTACATATCTACAAGTACCATTTTTGCACATGACCGTTCTCCACTGATAACTGCCAAGTACTGCATGCAATGCGGCTAAGAGACAAAGGCCAAATGTTGGTTCTTAATGAGAAAGCGACCATGCCAGAGCCTCCCTGTCTGGTGTGAAGGACCAGGTCCCCAGTGATGCGAACTCATCTGCCACCCGAGGGAATCACTACAAACTCTGCACAGATGTGACCACACGCACCTCGTGTGCCTATCACAGTGGTGGGTGTTTCATTCTCTTGAAAGAAAGTGGTTTGCTCACCATCCCCACCTTTGCTCCACAAGGAGCCAAGGAAGGGCCATTCATGTGGAAGGCCCAGGACTGGTCATCCGTGTAACTTTTCTACTACATTAAACTTTCCATTAAATCCCACGGTTGGTGACGGCTTGAAGCGCAAACAGCCGTGATATGTACATTAACCTATGTGCCACTTATTTATTTTCAGAGTCCCCATTGCATTTGTGTCAATACGGGATGAATGCCTAAACTTTGTAAATATTGTACATTTTGTAAATCAATGAATAAAGGTTTTAAGTGTATCTCACCAGGCTCCTCCCTGCAAATGTTTGTGTCAGCCAGTGATTAAGGCACTCGGGTTATGTATAAGACGTAGGGCTCGGGATCACAGGGAACTTCCTTCCAAGAGTTCATTTTCTTGTTGTGTAGGCAAGAAATACATGCATGAGAAGATACAAGACAATTCACTCACACCAAATGATACATGTAGGCAGTAAGTGCCCAGAAAATCAAAGAGGGAAAGATTACCAGACTTTTTAATCAGGTCTGCAGTTCCCTAGAGCATTTTCTTTGTTAAATCAGGAAAAATAAAAGTGTTTGTGCATGTATGTTTCTAAATACTATCCCATTAACTCTTAATTTTTAAATCTCCTTCTGTTCTGTTAGTGATGATAAAAATAGAAAGTATTTTCTGTTGATGGTCTCTTCTGCAACAGGAAACAAACATCTGAATAGTATAAATGTTTGTACAGCGAATTCATTTTATTTTTCATAGTAAAATTATAGATATTGAAAGTGACTTTGAAAAACCTCAGTTTGTGGTCTCTGGTCATTCTTATTTATTTATTTATTTATTATTTAAAAATTGAGGCATATTGACATATAACATTTTATTAGTCTCGTGTCTACAATATAATGATTTGACATTTTTATACATTGTGCAATGACCACCATAATTCTAGTTAACATCTGTCACCGTACATAGTTAGAAGTGCTTTTTTCTTCTGATAGGAACTTTTAAGATGTTCTCTCTTAGTGTCTTTCAAATGTGCAGTACTATAGTCACTATGCTGTACAACCCCATGACTTACTTATTCTATAACTAGAATTTTGACCCCCTCCACCTGTTTCCCCATGCCTCTCCACTTTTGGCAACCACATGTCTACTCACTGTATCTATGGGCTTGGTTTTTTACTTGTGTGTTTTTCAGATTCCACATATAAGTGAAATCATATGGTCTTTGTCTTTCTCTGATTTATTTCACTTGGCATAATGCCCTCAAGTTCCTATCATGTTGTCACAAACGGTAAGATTTCATTATTTTTATGGGTGGATAATATATATATTTTATATTTATGGGTAAATAATAATATATATTATATATGTATCTTCTTTATCCAGTTACACATTAATGGCCACTGAAGTTGTTTCCATATTTTGGCTATTATAAATAAGGTTTCAGCGATCATGGTGGGGGCAGAGGGAGGAGGCATATAAGTCTTTTGGAGTAAGTGTTTTTATTTTCTTTGGGTAAATACCCAAAAGTCAAATTGCTGAGTCATGGCATTTCTATTTTTAAGTTTTTGAGGAAATTATATACTGGTTTTCCACGTGGCTGTACCAATTTACCTTCCTACCAGCAGTGCGCAAGGGTTCCCTTTTCTCTGCATCCTCGCCAACATGTGTTATTTCTTGTCTTTTTGATAATAGCCATTGTGACATTTACAAGTTGATATCTCATTGTGCTTTTGATTGGCATTTCCCTAATGATTAATGATGTTGAGCATCTTTTCATGTGTTGGTTGATCATCAGTATATTTTTTATGTAAATATGTCTATTCAGGTCCCACCATGCCCCATTTTTAATCAGATAGGCTTTTGGGGATTAAATTGTATAAATTCTTTATATATTTTAGATATTGATACTCCTGATTGGAAGTATCCTTTGCAAGTAACTTCTCCCATTCTGTAGTCTGCCTTTTTATATTTTGATGGTTTTCTTCACTGTGCAGAAGCTTCCTTGTTTGATGTAGTCTCAACTGTTTATTTTTGCTTTTGTTGCCCTTGCCTGAAGAGACTCACCCAAAAATATATTGCTTAGACTAATGTCTAAGAGTTTATTGGCTATGTTTTCTTTTAGGGGTTTTATGGTTTGGTGTCTTACATTAGGTCTTTAATCCATTTTGAGTTTATTTTTGTGTATGGTGTGAGGCAGTGATCCAGTTCCATTCTTTTGCATGTAGCTGTTCAGTTTTCCCCGTATCATTTATTGAAGAGACTGTCTTTTCCCTAGTATATAGTCTCACCCCCTCTGTTGTAGATTAATTGACCATATGGGCATGCATTTGTTTCTGGGCTGTCTTTTCTGTTTCATTGATTTATGTGTGTCTTTTTGTGCCTTTACCATACGATTTTGATTACTATAGCTTTGAAATCAGGGGGCATGATGCCTTCAGCTTTGTTCTCCTTTCTCAAGATTGCTTTTGCTACTCAGCGTCTTTTGTGGTTCCGTATAAATTTTAGGATTGCAGGTTCTATTTCTATGAAGAAGGCCACTAGAATTTTGATAGGAATTGCACTGGGTTTCTAGCTTGTTTTGGGTAGAATGGACATTTTAACAATATTAATTTTTCCAATCCATGAGCACAGAATACCTTTTCTTTTTTGTGTGTGTATTCAATTTCTTTTATTAATGTCTTGTAGTTTTCTCTGTTTGGGTCTTTCACCTCCTTGGTTAAGTTTGTTCCTAGGTATTTTATTCTTTTTGATGCAGTTGTAAGTGGGATTGTTTTCTTAATTTCTCTTTCTGATAGTTCTTTATTAGTGTATGGAAATGTAATAGATTTTCATATGTTGATTTTGTATCCTGCAACTCTATTGTTTTATTCTAAAAGGTTTTTTTGTTTGTTTGTTTGTTTTTTGTTTTTGTTTTTGGTGGAGTCTTTAAGGTTTTCAATATAGTATCATGTCATCTGCAATAGTGACAATTTTATTTCTTCCTTACCAATTTGGGTGCCTTTTATTTCTTTATCTTGCCTAATTGCTCTAGCAAGGACTTCCAGTACTATGTTGAATAAAAGTGGGGAGAGTGCACATCCCTTTCTTGTTCCTGATCTTAGAAGAAAACCTTTAAGCTTTTCACCAGTGAGTATAATTTTAGCTATTAACTTGTCATATATGGCCCTTATTATGTCAAATTACATTCCCTCTCTACACACTTAGTTGAGAGTTTTTATCATAAATGGATATTAAGTTTTATCAAAAGCTTTTTCTGCATCTATTGAGATGGTTATATGAGTTTTATTGTTTATTTATTAATGTGGTATATCACATT
Organism: Mustela putorius furo; assembly: GCF_011764305.1. Taxonomy (NCBI): domain Eukaryota; kingdom Metazoa; phylum Chordata; class Mammalia; order Carnivora; family Mustelidae; genus Mustela; species Mustela putorius. The sequence continues at coordinate 30,756,132 of NW_025422019.1, forward strand.
GATTGATTTGTGGATATTGAATCATCCATGCATCCTCAGAATAAATCCCACTCAATTGTAGTGTATGTTCCTTTTATTTTATTGCTGAATTTGGTTTGCTAAAACTTTGTTGAGGATTTTTGCATCTCTGGTTCTTCAGAGAAATTGGCCTGTAATTTTCTCTTCTTGTGGTATCCTTGGATCTGATATCTGGATCTGATATTGGGGTAATGCTGGCCTCACAAAATGAATTTGAAAACATTCTTTCTTCTATTCTTTGGAAGAATTTGAGAAGGATTGGTATCAGTTCTTTGAATATTTGGTGGACTTTCCCAGTGAAACTACCTGGTTCTAGACTTTTGTTTGTTGGTAGATTTCTGATTATTGATTTACTCTTCTTACTACTAATTGATCTCTTCAGATTTTCTCTTTCTTTATGATACAGTCTTGGTAGGTCATATGTTTCTAGTAATTTCTCTATTTCTTGTAGATTGTCAAATCTGTATAATTATTCATAGTAGTCTCTTATGATCCCTTGTATGTATGTGTTATCAGTTGTAACTTCTCTTCGTTTCTAAATTTATTTGAATCCTTTCTTTTTTCTTGGTGAGTCTAGCTAAAGTTTTGTCAAAATTGCTTATCTTTCTAAGGAACAGCTCTTGAATTTATTGATCTGTTCTACTGTCCTATTACTCTCAACTTCATTTATTTCTCTCTGATCTTTTTTGTTTCCTTTATTTTCCCAATTTTGGCCTTTTTTGGTTCTTCTTTTTCTAGTTCTTAGAGGTATAGAGTTTTTGTTTTTTCTTGTTTCTTGAAGTAATCACTTATTTCTATGAGTATCCCTTTTAAAACTGCTTTTCTGCATCCCATAAATTTTGGTATATTGAATTTCCATTTTAATTTGTCTTAAGGTATTTTTTATTTCTCCTTTGATTCCTTCTTTGACACATTGGTTGCCCAGTAGCATGTTGTTTCATATATACATTTTTGTGGCCTAATATATTATATATCCTGGAGAATGTTCCATGGGCACTTGAGAAAAATGTATATTCTGTTGCCTTTGGATGAAATGTTCAGGATATATCTGTTAAGTCTATCTGGTCTAACTTGTTCTTTAAGGCCAATGTTTCCTTATTGATTTTGTCTAAATGATTTATCCATTGATGTAAGTAGAGTATATTGCAGCCCCTACTATTACTTTGTTGTTGTACATTTCTCCCTTTAGGTCTATTGATATTTGTTTTATATATTTAGGAGCTCTTATGCTGAGTGCATAAATATTTACAAATGTCATATCCTCTTGTTGGATTGACCCCTTCATCATTAGGACATGCTCTTCTTTGTCTCTTATTACAGCCTTTGTTTTAAAGACTGTTTTGCCTGATAGAGATACTGCTACCCTAGGTTTCTTCTGGTTTCCATTTGCATGGAATATCTTTTCCATCTCTTCCTTTTCAGTCTGTGCATTCTTACCTGTGAAGTGAATCCCTTGTTGGTAACATACAGATGGGTCTTGTTTCTTTGTTCATTTTTTAATGATTATTCATTCTACCATTCTATGTCCTTTGATTTCAGAATTTAGTTTATTTACATTTAAAGTAATTATTGGTAAGTATGTGCTTCCCGCCATTTAGTTAATTGCTTTCCAGCTGTTTTATAGTTACTTTCTGTAGTTTCTTCTTCTCTTACTCCCTTCCATTGTGGTTTGTGATTTTGTTTGGTGGTAGCTTAGAATCCTTTCTCTTTATCTTTCATGTATCTACAATAGGATTTTGCTTTGTAGTTACCATGAGGCTTACATATTAAAAACTTACATCTATAACTGTATTTTAAGTTGGTGACAACATAAGTTTGATCACATTCTGAAGTTCTACATTTTTACTCCCCTTCACACCATATTTTGTGTTTATTTTTGGTGTCACATTTTACATTTTTTCTTACATTTTTTCTTGTGTATCCCTTAACTAATTTTTGTTGGTTTTTATGCATTAAATGAAATAACTGCCTCTCTTAGTCTTGAAGTAGTGGTCTTGTGTAGGAGATGAACCTTGTTCAACTCTGTTCTAGCTCTTGGGTCTCTCTCCAGCCTCTGATTGTCCACATAGCCTATTATATTTTAAATATCACCCACTTATTGAAGGTATGCCAAGACCTGTCAGTGTCCTAAAGGAGAGGACCTCTGTTAGCATTTAGCTTCCAGCTAATTGGAAGCCAGACGCTCTGGGAAAAGCTTTTATAGTATGAAAATATATACACTTCTGTGGGACTACAAGCATAAACCCTACTGTCCCCCAGAGCCAGGTAATCTGGAAGTTTCCCCTAGGTGACAGTCACAAAAATCAGGGAGCAAGGGAAATGCATAAGTTTGTTTTTGGGAAATACCAGTGAGCAGGAACAAGGTAGAGAGAGCACAGAGATGGCATCCCCTGATCCACATTCCTAGCAAATGCCTCTGTAGCCTCTAGATATGTGCAGTCTTGATGCCTTCCCCTTAAGCCAAAATCCAGGACAAGCAAAGAGGTCTCTACAAAAAACTGGGTGGGGATGCCTTAGTTTGATGTCCATACATTGCTCTTGTGGTGTTACCCTGCTGAGAATGGTATTTCTGATTGTTGCACTGCTATGGGATCCAGGAATACAAACTGTGTTTGCCACTAGAGCAAGGTGGTTAAGGGGTGTTCCCTTGGTGGCAGCCCATTAAAAACTGGGATACCAGACATGAATCTATGTTCTTTTTCAATACCCCATATTTTGACATTTTCAAGGAAATACATGTTTTCCTTAAAGTTAGAGGTTTTCTATTAGGTTCTGTATCAGTGACATGGTTGATACTTTTAAGGTGCCATACTTCCATGAAAATAACTCTTATCACTAACCTCTGTGAATAGCCCTGGGTGTTTAATGTAAACAGAACTGCAGGTAGACTGTACTTTCAGAAAATTTGATTTTTAAAAAATAGACTAATATGATAAGGCAACTTAGTGGTTTAAAAGGATTCTTCACTTTATAAAGGCATTTTATATGTCTAACTCATTTATAAGATTTTATTTACAAACAACATTTAGGGCATACCATGTATGAAAAGCCAGATGTTGTACCTTGGTCACAATATGATAACTTTTATCTAAAATACCTAAAGTACTTTTACAAATGTTTTTAATAAATTACCTTTAACTTACCTACTAGGAGTGAAATGTACAAAAGCTCCTTGAGCATGTAGTATTAATCTACACTGTAACTGGGAGAGCTTAACCTTAGACATTCAGCCATTTTCCTAAGTTTGCCTAGCAACTTGGAAGCACTACTAAGACATGAATATGAAGTATCATGGGTTTAGCCTAGAATGTTCTCCACTAGAATCTACTAGAAAGTAGCTCTCAGATTTTTTTAAATATGAAAATTTCTAACCTAATTTGGTATTGCAAAGCCAATGCAGATTTCCAAAATGTCTTTCAAATCAAGCCTTTATTTTCAGCAGTTGCTCTCCTTAGCTAATTTTAAAAGCATGGATTTTCCCATTAGCAAATTACTATTGTCTTGCTATTCCTTTGGCAAATTTTAACTCCACTGTGGTTGCTGAAGTTGGATGGGGAGTGGCATCTCTGTGTAGCTATATTTTAAGTTGATTAGAGACCTAAAATTCAGAGGCTGGGAAATAATTTCTGAAGGACCTTCTTTGCAGCTTTCCTAATAGCAACCCCTGATTCTTGTATTTGATTTTATTTTCAAAGTACTTTCACATACATTGCTTCAGTTGATCAACATGATCCCATTTATAGTTTTCACAGCTGAAGCTTTGAAGTGGATCCAGGACTCTGTTACACCCCCACCAGGGTGACATGCATGGTGACTCCACCTTTCCTTGACACTTTTATTAAAAAGGCATTTCTCAAGCCACAGAGTTAGAGGTTAATGGGAACTTAGAAAACTTCTAGTCCATCTCCTTTATTTTGTACATAAGGAAAAGGAACCCCAGAAAACCCAGGCCATTTGTCTCTGAGAAAGTACATTGTTTGTGTTAAGAAAAGGCAGAACCATCAAACTCTCCCTTCTTTGATGTTCTACAACATCAGAAATGGACAAGAGTTTACATTTCCTCTTCCTTTGCGCTCATTGTGTGCTTAGCAGTATCACACGGATTGTCAGTATAGGAAAGGGCACACAATAAATGTGGAGAAAGCAAGCCAAGAAAGGAAGCTAGCCTTCAGGGAACATAGTTGTTCATTCTAATTTGAGAAGAAAATCATTCAGGGAAATAAAAATTATCAGAATCGTGGTCTAGAAAGAACAGAATGATTTGTGTAAGTTAGAGGTTATAAACTATTCAGAAATAGTTTTCTCAGGGTTTATGGCTTGTCCATTCTCAGAAGCCAACATCAAAAGCCAAGTTCAGACCTGGAATTCAGGCTTCCATTTGAAGTACTCCTGTGGTGATGGGGATCATTTTGTCAAAGTCTGGAAGGTATGTATGAAAAGTAACTCTGTTGAGTTTAGGCAAAATGAACAAAATATCACCAGAATACATCCATGATGCAAAAGGAAGCACTTAAAGTAACTTATACCCTCTTAAATCCATTCATCTTTGAGAAGAATTCAAACTGACTCACTGTCTGATCCCTATATTCTCTACAGTGAAACCTGGCTGTTTGGCTCATGGAAGGTGTACCCATCCCTTATTCTGCCTGCCTTCCCCCTGGTGTTCACTGGGTGATGGCTACCGGTCCAGCCTCACAGCTGCCCAGCAGCTTAGCTGCTTCTCCACCCCAGCCACTCCCAGCAATAAAACAGGACAGAGTGAGCAACTAGAGACCTGCGTCACACAGTGATATATGAAAATGAATCATTTAAGGACAGGGATCATGCTTGCAATGTTTAGAGTGAAAAGGTGCTGTGTACTCCATGGTCTGAGGGAAAGGTACTCCATAGTCTGAGAGAACATATTTGGGCTCACTTGTGACTCATTCAGTCAGGCTTGTTCCTGACACCTGTCAGAACTGGGCTTATCCCTACCTTTAAAGACTTTCTATCTGCTTAAAGTGTTGGGTCCAGCTCTGACGTTAATATCATAATTAATTAATTAATTAATTACTCTGTATGTGTTTTGCCACTAACCTGAATACCACATGTGTTGCATAGAGACACACCCTTCTTCATGTGCGACAGACCAAGACCAATGTGAAAATGTGATCAGACCTCCCAGGAACTATCTCTTAAAAGTCTATTCAGAGTATTGAAAGTGGGAGAAAAGCATAGCTGGTGTGTTTAGGCCAGCCTGGGGTAGAACATGTTGAGAATAGTCAGCTTGAGTATCTAGTCAAATAGCTGGCCTATGGTCACCTTCATTTTATGGGAAGAGGACAGTGAGGACCTCTCTGTGTGTCTACCTCAGGAGCTCCAAGCTTTTCAGACTGGTAGCTGGGACACTTTATTCCTGGTACTTACACAAAAGGAATGACCAAGGTGAAGGAACAGAGCAAAGTTTGGAAGGCCTAAGAGACTAGGTTGCATGAGAGACTGTAGATCACTGTAAATAACAAAACTCTTTCAACTTAGGGAGCTGTGGAGAAAGCATCAGCAAGAGAACAGCTGAGGACATACCACCCACCCACCGGGTAGCAAAGGAGACAGTGACAAAGGTCTCTGCAGGGAAAGGAGGAGAGGGGAGGGGTGGAAGGATGGTTGGAGTTCCTATAAATCATGTAGGCAAGGAAATAAAGCCAAAATTACTGAGATTAGTGCAAATCTTACACACACACACAAACCTTTCAAACTCAACATATGTAAGAATTAAATCTCTCAGACCTGGTGGAAGCAGAAATGTACTTGAAGGAAGAAGGTAGAGTTGTAAGAGCATTCTAATTCTGCACCCTCACTCTGAGACCTGAGACCTGATGTCCTGAGAACAAACCTTAGCACCCTCGTGGCTCCCAGAGCCCCACAGCAGGGGGTCTCCACACCAAGTACTTATTAGAACTACCTGGGAGCTTTTTAAAACTAATAATGACTAGGTTCCATGTCCAGCAATTCTAATCTACTATTTCTGGGTGCTTTAAAACAGTAGACAGTTAGTAAAACTCCTCCTATCCCAGGTGACTCTAATGGACAGCCATTGAGTAAAAAACATGGAAGTCTAAACATGTATCAGGGATGATCAATAATAATCACAGACACAACCTTAGTGAAGACCAATCTAGAAAAATAAATCACGAACTAGTCCATAGGCACCCAAATTTTCAGTTATAGTCATCTACAGCTAATTACCAACTTCTCCCAAAACTGACTTCATAGCTTTCCCCAAATTCGACATTCACAGCCCTTTGATACCATTATACACTAATTCTTTTCATTAGCCAAATACTTACCCAGTTTTCATGTTTGGATTGCATTCATTTTCCCAAGGGAGTCTTCGCTTACCTGTAAAATAAAGTGGAACCCTCTTACTATTAACTGCTACAGAATTCTAAACTTCTCCTTCATGATTATTATCATTTAGAATTATTTAATTAGTTATTGTTATGACTCCCCACTATGCCAAAGCTCCGTGAAGATGGGTAATATCTTTTTTCATCTCTGCTTTATTCTAAATATCTGGTACACAGAGGACACAGAATAAACATTTATTAACTTACAAGACCAAACTAATAGAACAGGACCTTGACTATGTGATATTCCCTGTGGGTGTAATTCCTCCAAAAATGCTAATGTTGGCCAGATTATGCATGAGAGCTGTACAGCTATCCTCCACTAGCTGATCCTGTCCTGTGATTATACTGTACCCAGAAAGAAGTAACTCATTTAAGCTGAGTTGTTGAACAACAGGTCTAAAAATTAGGCTGGGAATGAGGAGGGGATTAGAAATCTTTCTTTCCCTCTAGTGCAAACTTCTTGACCAAGAGGTCCTTCCCTTACCAGGACCATTCTGAAAACCCATCTCTTTCCTCAGTTTTCACCAGCACTGCTTTATGAGTGCCTTGAACTTGGAAACTGAAGGCACTTTGGTCTGGAGCACTTTACACAGTATTTGATCGAACCCCTTAACTTCACTGTCTTCAAAGCTTGCAAGCCTTCAAACTTTCCCCTCATTCTCCACAAATAGCACTCCTCCTATTTACATGCCATTAGAAATAAGCAAGAGAGAACACTTCAACCTTCTTCTACCAAACCACGTACTAAGGCTGTCTCTCTCGAGACAAGGGTGAGGTTGCTCCCGCCTGTGCACAGGATCCCTTTGCCTCCGCCCTTCTGAGGGACCTCACAGTACCGAAGGCTTCCCACATCTACATTTTCAGCTTCTTCCACTGCCCTCTATCTCTCTCACCCACATTCAAATACCATAAAGGCAAAGCAAAGCAAAACGGATGTGACCCCTAGTTTTCCCCTCCAGCTACCCCCTCGTTATACACTCTGCAACCAAACTTCTTGAACGATATCTATGCTCACCATGCTCATTTCCTCGCCACCCAGTCACTTCCCACCCACTCTGCTCTGCTAAGCCCACAGAAAATTTCCTGAATTCACTAATGACAGACAGGCCACTCAGCCCAGGGTCACTACTCAGTCCTCCTCTCGCCTAACTTGTCACTGTTGGTCTGTACGTGGACTCATCTCTCCACGCTGAATCACTAACCTTGACGTCTATGAACCGCCCTCTCCCTTACTACCCTTGCTTTTTCAATCCCCTTAGGTGGATTATCCTTCACTATGAAATTTAAATGTCAAGGTTTCTCAAGGTTTGTCACTAGCCTCTTTCTCACTCTGTAATCTCTCCTAGTTGCTATCTTCATGCCCATTATTTAAATTTCCAGCCATTTCCCAGTAGCTGTCAAATGTCTATCACAGACTCCTGTGAATGTTAGAGAGCTCTCCGCAGATTACCTTCTCAAGATATTATTTGTGTGTCATTCAAATTCAAGAGAGACTAAAACCAAACGTGCTTTCTGCCTCCCTCCAGTGTCTTCTCCATCTCCGTGAACATCACCAATGCCTTTCAGCTGTATAGGCCCAAAACCTAAGGTCATTTTTCACACTCCCAAACTCTTCTTTACCTCCCAAATTGAATCCACTGCCAAGTCCTATTAATTTTATCTCTTTCAAGTTCTGTCTGCTTTCCATGTCCACTTGCACTACTATGGCCTAAGCTATGGTCCTAATTTGTCTCTCCCATTTGTTCCCCCCCATTTTAATCCACTTATCACAACCAGAAATACTTCTAATGTATAAATCTGATTATGTCACCCATGTTCGTAATACTCTTCAAAGATTTCATATTGTTTATGGTGTGGAAAAACAATATCCTCTGCATGGCCTAGAAAGTGTCCCTGAGCTAGTCCTAGCCTTCCCCCTGCCCTCATTCAGGTCTCATTCCCTTTGACTCCCTGCACATCAGCCACTCTGATTTTCTTTTCATTCTTCGAAACATGTGCTCCCTCCAGGTTCGGTTCTTTGCACGGCATTCTTTTCTCTAACACATGCACTCTTCCCTTTCTCTTCCATATCCCAGCTGTATAATACTTACTCAAGGGTTCTCTTCCTTGAAACCCCCAGATGAGATTAAGTCTCCTTGCTCTCTATAGTCATGGGACACTGAACTTTTCTGTCACAGTGCTTTTCAGTTTGTCCTTGTGTGAGTTTGTGTGTAATATCCATGTCTATTTATCTCTCTTTCATGGGACAAGGACAATTATGTTTTTCTCACCACTTGTAGTACTGTTGTGATGCACCACCCTGATTTCCCTACAGGGGATAAAGACTTATGTCCCCAACTGCTGGGAGCATTGCCACCCACAGCCCTCAGCTTGTACTCCTCCTCGGGAACTGACAGGGCTAAAGACAGTTGCCTCACCCAAGGTCATGTCTGCTTCCTCATGCAACGAGCATCCAGTCTCTGAATAAAGTGAGGACATAAAAACCCTACACTTCACCCCAATTTGGGGTACTTTGGAAGGCATATCTCATCTTCACAGCTGCACATGGGGTTAGCTGTTGCTTCACTGAGACTTTGTGGCAGCGCTCCTCCTCCCTCTGCCCTATCTTGCATTTGTCATTTCCTTTCCATATATGTTGATCGGAAAGCACTCTGTCATCACTCTCTTGCATTGCACTTTCTTGCAATGCACTAATCTCCATTTCAGAGTCTGCTTCTCAGGGATCCCCAACCTACAACACCAGTATACTCCCAGCCTGAGCACAGTGCCTGGATCCCAGCAAGTATTCAGTAAGAATTTGTTGAATAAATGCAAGAAACAATGAAGAAAGTTTAAGGGAAAAATCTCAGAAGTCACTGCTAGTTAGTGACAGAATAAGAGTTAAAATCAAACTTTCCCTTCTGCCAGCCCTGGCCTACTTCTGATACATTTTTCATATACTAAATTTGCAACAAAAAATTTATAATGTCAAAAGCTGCAAAACTAGGATCTCTTGCTGATTGCAGCATATATGGTTAAAGCTTTTTAGCAAAGCAGTTTGGCATTACCAGTTGAAGGCTATGAGCATAGACATATCTTGACCCATAACCCTACTCTTGTAAATGGCCTGAAATAGGAAACACTGCTAAGAGCATATTTCTTCCCTGCAGCAGTATTTGTAATTAAAAAAAAAAAAACACCTTAAAATAAATAAAAATTCAAGACAACTAAAGGGTACAAGCATAGGAGAGCAGTTAAATCAATAACAGCATATCTACTTGGTACAGTTTCATCAAAAATGATTGCTCTGAAGACATTTACAATGTCAAATGAAAATAGCAGCACTAAAGTCATATGTTCAATGTGTCATACTATCTAGGAAGTGAATATATACATTAAAAATGCTTGGAGGAAATAGACTAAAATGCTCTTATTGCATATGTTACAGTAATAACTTTTTCTTTTCAAAATATTTCCCAGTTTTTACATAATGTGCTTATATTGCTTTATAATGAAAATCATAAATATAATAAACAGTTGAGATGATAGATGGTTAAAGTAATGGTTGTTATTAATTTGGAGGTTACTTTTCAGTGTTGTTGCTCACCTAGGGCAGACCTCAGAGTCCTAGAATCTGATTCTCAGCTCTGACCTCCCACTGTGGTCCCTCGGATTCTTTAAAATCTACTGATGCTGGCATCTTTCCTCCAGAGATTTGGATTGTACTGATCTTAGATGAGATCTGGAAAGCATGATTTTTAAAAACTTTTTATTTAGCTGTTTATTTCAAATTAATTCCAAACTTACAGAAAAGTTTCAAGAAGATTCATTAATTTTTAAATTTTGCCCACACTCGGTTTATCATTCTTTCTCTCTAATAATATAATAATTGTTTTATAATCAAACCATTTTAAGGAAGGTTGCATACATACATCATACTTTTTTACCCCTTAATCCTTTAGCATTTCCTAAGAAGATGTTCTCTACTAAAACCACAGTGCAGATATCAAAGTCAAGAAACTTAATATGGATACAGTACTGTATGCATACTCTAATTCTGAATAAGCATGCCACAAAGAAAGGAGTTATGGAGGAATTGGCTGCCTTCTGATTGTAACATGGGCAACAAAATCCAAAAGCTGCAAAGCAAGAGGAGCCAGCTCTGTCCTTTTACTTATTCTTTTTTCTTTTTTTGCTTCCCCATCCTCTCTTCAACCCATGAGCTCCTCTCTATTCTTTCTAAGCAATTCCCGTTTATTCCAGTAAAGTCCCTACGTTAGCTGAGATCACTTTCTGTTGCTTGCCAACTAGGAATTCTGCTGGGTCAGAATAGTTGAGCTGGGACTGTTTACAGAGTACTTGGGTCCCTTGTTGGTTTCTTTTGGCCTTTATAGGCTATTCTAGGACATTTCTCTCTCTCCTTTTTAAAGACACCAAATGGTCCATAAATAAAGAACAGGTAGAAGACTGTGTTATAAAGAAACTGGTAGAAGGCAAGAGTGATACCTATCCACAGGAGAGCACATCTGACAAATCCTGGCTCAAGAAAAGTCCTGACAGGCTAGGGCTCTGAGTGGGCAGAAAGCATGGCTGAAAGCCTGTTTCTTTCAACACCTGAGGAAGCCATGACCCAGGACTTCCTCCAGACACAGGAACTTTAAAGAGCACTGCACCCATTCCCTGTGCGTGGAGACCTTGCCAGATGGGTAGCATCTGAGAGCCCGGCAGAGAGCTGTCAGATCTAGACCTGTTACTAACAGCCCCTCTGGTCTGAGTTGCAGGGAAAGCAGTGTCTGTGGGCCTGGGGGATGCATCCTGGCCTCCAGGCAAGATGCTGGAGACTGCCAATGTCTGGCATTCTGGCATTTAGGCATTCAGGTTCAGAACTCTTGCCTACTCTGTGATAAGGGAAGATTAGATCAGGGAACTTGTGTCTCAGGATATCTGCTCATCTCCTGGAGTTGTGAGCTGTTTATTTCCCTGGAGAAGGAAAAATGCTTAAAAATTCATTTCTTGCCTCTCTTCTTCCCTCTCTCCAACTTATGTGGGTTGGACATACAGGGTTATTGTGTTAAGAAAGAAGGGAGGTTTTAAAGCTCCCATTGAATTCTAAAACATTGGGAGGTTTCTCCCTCCTCTAGACTCCTCCTTCTCTCAAAAGTTTGCAGAGGCACCTTGTTGGCTCAGTAGGTACAGCATGTGACTCTTGATCTCTGGTTATAAGTTTGAGTCCAACACTGAGGGTAGAGATTACTTAAAAATAAAATCTTTTTAAAAATGTTTACAAACCACTGGACAAGAGTGATTCTGAAGATTCATTGAACAGAAAGAAAGAAGGGTTGGACTCAAACTGTACAAATAGAATATAGTTCAAGGGATAAATGCACACTATTTGCAATTGGTTTAGAATGTTATTAAACCAACGGTACATCTTACAGTCATTGCTACAAATCCAGAAACTCTAATACATACTGCAGTGAAAGGCAGAATTGTGAAATGGAAAGAGCAATAGCTTTGGGTCAATAGGCTTGGACTTAAGTCCCAGCTCAGCCACCAAAAAGCTAAAGCCTCGGACAAAGTTCTTCACATTGTTTTGAGAATCAAAAGAGATCCTAGAAAGCTCTTAGTGTTAACCTAGCACACAGTGAGCTTACAACACAAGTTATTAGATTTTTGTAGGTGCTGATCTCTCTTAGCTAGCTTCTTGAGGATGGGGAACATCTATCCCTTTGAACCTTCTGCATCTAGCATCTAGCTCAGAGTAACTGCTTATTAACTTTAGTGGACATAAACTGAGTAAACCTATAGTAGTATCATCTGATTTAGGTTTTAAGTTCATCAACAATTTATTTGACTTTTTTCAAAGAGTTGGGAAATGAATTAAAATAGGAGAGAATCTGACCTTTCTCTTCTGCTGTTAAGCGGTTTTAACATTTGTTGCTAACAAAATGATCTGTTGTCAATGCTGATTATCTGCATTGGAGATAGACTGTGGTATATTTAATGTTACACAAGAGTTTTCATGAGCCACAGCTTCTGCCCAATGGGGAATCTTGTTTCAGAGAAGATACCAAACAGAAGTCTAAAATTCCTGGCATGGGCACTGAGAACAGAAAGCTTAGATTTTATGGAAAGACCATTAGTGACAGAAAAATCAGATACAAATACAGAATCGCAATAGATCCACAGCTACTATATAATCCATGCACACCAACCCTGCAGAACATGGTAAAGCCATCCTTAAAAATCAGTGGATCAAGAGTTTCAGGTTGTTCTTTGAGAAAGTGTATAAGAAAAGGTTGAAAATGGATTTAAAAGTAGATATTCTAAGTCAGGCCAATCCTAATGACACAAGAATAAATTAGGATAAGAAGAATCACATCTAAACCAAACCAGTTACAATGAACAAATGAGTAGTTTATGGGAAAATGTTGTAAACTACAAAAATACTGGTTTTTTAGCATTATTATTTTCCCAGGTTCCTCTACGAATACCTTAGATTGCCCAGACCACACATGTCAGGGATGATAGTGGTAAAAAAGTAAAAGTAGGAAACTCAAAAATCTAGCAATATCTAGTTAACCTCAAAGTCTTATTCTGGTTTGGGGAAAAGGCATATTGTTTTGGGATATCCAATATCCTGCCACAGTGTTTTGTGCCTTGTATCAGATCTATAGGAAGGAGTGTTACTAACTGGATCCTCACTAGGTCCATGAGCTAAAATCCAAAGGGCTCATAGTACAAGTAATCACATTCAAGTAGGGAGAGAGGAAATGCTTGCACCTCGGGCTAGAGAAAAAGAGTGCATTTTTTATGTTCCTGAAGGGAGAAAAACTTGTGATTCTATAATGAAATAGTGAATTGGTAGACTAAAAAAAAGCAACAATTTTCACATAGCACAAAACTGAGTAGGGCGACATTGGGAAAAGCACTTGAATGGGTCTTTTCCTGTGGCTTTAATATACTTATTGAGATGAAATACGTACAGTTGGAGCAAGAATTGTAGTTGAACAAAGAATTGCTTTCAGGTGCCTGGAGGACAGTGATGCTAGATACTCCATAACTACTCATTATCATATCACATGGCTAATGTTAGGCCAGATGCTTCTCTTCCTACCTGTGGTTCATTTATGACTTGGAAACATTCTTGTTAAGACATCAGCCTTGGAATTCTCACTTCCCATGGCAGGAAACCTGCTTTGTTCACCTGATTCCGAGGCAGTGACTTTGGATCTTGCCAGAATTCACAAGCTCATCCTGTATTGATAGCATGGTACATTTTAATGTAGTAATTTAGTAACATGGAAGCTTCCATATTTATACATATATTATCTTCCCTAGTAGCCTTGTCAGAAAGTTGAGCTCAGTAGGATTAATTTTGAAGGATGGTACTATTAAAACACAAAGACTATAGTGGGGAGACACAAGGTGTAGTCAGGTTTTACAGACACAGATGTTATTGTCTTAAAGGAGCTATCTAATCCCTCTAGACCTCAGGGCTGTCACCTGATGAAGGAGATGAAGTTGAATCGATAGTTTTAAAACTTTTCTGGCTGCAATTTATATTAATACTTTGTAGTTCAACTCAATGCATAAATTTCTATGTATATAAAACATAACTGAAATTATGTTTCACAAAAATATGCATTATGTCTGATTTTCCCCCATATTTCATTCTGTTTCAGTTCACTATTTTTAAAGAAAAATCTGAGTTATGACTCACTACATGATTTCAGGATTCACTAATGGTTACAATTTACATTTTGAAAAACAGTGAAAGATGTGATCAAAAAGAATCTTTCCAGTGCTTATTTCTCATTGTATACCTCAAGTCAAGAAATCAGGAGTCAACACCTGATCTAGGACCCACTTCCCCTCTCTTGCTTAGGTGCTGTGAAAGGGTAAGGATTTCTCCCTGAACCATGAGGTTCACTGCTGTACCTATCCAGTCTGGTGTTAGTCTTATAATCTTGCTGTGATTCATTCTGTCATTCTTTGATTTGATTAATTTATTCCACAAACCTTTGGGTTTGGGAAGAAAAATCTGGGTTTGAATCCAAGCTTCATTTGTTAAACACCCTCCCTAATCTTCAATCCAAGCTTGTTGTGAGGATCAACAATAAAGGATGTAAACCTGTAGCACAGTGAAGGCACAAAATGCACGTCAGATTAGTGGTACTTTTGAGACAGGTGTGCTGGGTCCTGTGCTGGCACGGATGTTGTAAGAACTCAACCTAGAACATGTCCTTGGGAGACTAACTTCTCTCGCTCATCCTCCTGCTCTTTTTGCTTTGTAAACTTCTTTTAAAATTTAGCAATATGTCTTAAATGTTTTTCTGCCAGCAAATATAGTTGTAGGAAATAATTCCTCATGCTTGGTTACTATTACATTTTATAGTTGTATCATCATTTATTTCACATTTTAAAAAGGTATTTCTGGTTTTTTGCTTTGAAAAGGTTTTGTATAAAGGTGAAGGTAATGCATGAGCATTGAAATATGAATTAATTAAGTAAACAAGTTTTAATTTCTTTTCAATGTTCCAGAATTCATTGAGTAAACAAGTTTTTAATTAGAAAAGCAAAATTCTTCCTTCTACTCCCTCCTCTTTTCCTTCTACACAATAACCTTTATTAATAATTACTTGAATATGCTTTTGTGTTTTCTAATGCTTATATAAACAATTTTAAATATATTCATACAGTGATGTGAATGGTTTCACATACACTTGTAGAAAATGAGTTCTGCAACGTATCTTTCATTTGTTTTACATGTATGATTATGCATTTGTCATATTCTTATGTTAATCAGTTTATTTATGATAAGGATCACTCATCTGAAAATTTCCTGAAGTTCATTTGAGGTGCAGATCATTGCAATGTAGCTTTTATTTACTTTATTTCTTTTTATTTTTTTTTTGCAATGTGGCTTTTAAAATGAGTATCTTTGGGGTATCTTTTGTTGTCAGAACATGTAGATCTATCATTCTTTAAGTGGCTGTATGCATTCCATTGTATGGATGGATCATAATTTATTTAACCCATCCCCTATTGATCCACATTCAGCATATCCTAAAAATTGTTTCTAGATTTTGCTGTCATAAACAATTATGCAATGAACACCTGTGTACCCTCTTGAGATAACTCTAGGATAACTAGTAGAAGTGGAATGTCTTTACGCATTTAAAATGTTGATCTATATTGCCAATGTTGATCTATATTAAATGTTGATCTATATTCATAACAGTGTTATGAAGAATGTCCAAATCTGTATACCCTTTCCAAAGTTGGTTTATCAATACTTTATTTTTGTGAACTTTTTTCTCATTAGTAAATAGTAACAAGAATGTTTAAATTAATTCAGTAGAGGAAAGAAGGAGATGTGTGGATAAGAGGAAGTAATGGCCTTGCCAATCCTGGAGTAATTTGGGGAGGGGGATTTGGGGAGTTGCATATGGGACAAGAGAGATTTGACTTCCAGGAGAGATTTGTCTGGCCATTGGCTCTCTGCAGGACAAACTGTTTTGTGAAGGCTTTCAGCATCAACCATGTGTCAGATCATAACTCAAACAGCATAAAACAAGCCTGGTTACCATTTCTCAGCTCTGCTAGACACAAGCTATGTTGACTCTGGTGTGACTGATTTTATTTCTTCTCCTTTATTCCACCAGCTAAGAGGTAAATGTAACACCACCACCTTTTGTTGCCTAGGACTTGGCTTATGAAGCAAAGAACTTTGGGAGTACAAATGGAAATCAACACTTTTGCCTTTTGCAGAACAGATGCTGGGATTCTATTAAGAGTAGCTTATGGTCCTCTGGCAACTTAGATTAACTCACTTGCCATTTCCTGGCAGAAGAAAATACCCTACGACTTCCTATCCAAGTCTGCAATCCTGTATTCTGGACTTTCTCTTTAAATCTACAAAGTAGGAATATCACATTGAAACAACTGATGTTTCATTTAAATATAAAAGGGAAATGTTGGATAATGCAGAATACCTATTTTCAAAGCCCAAATGTCAGTAATAACAAAAAGAAGTGGCAAAAATGGCTTATGAAAGCTTAAGCAGATTCAAATATCCAACCAGTAAATATCCAAGCAAGAACACCCATATAACTGAAAAATTCATTATGTGGATGAGGACAGAGGGGTACACAGAAAGCTTGTGTGACTTATCTCACATCACTCAGAATGTTGGTGACAGCACTGGAACTCAAACCTAACTCCCATGACTCTAAGTTTAATGCCCCTTCTGCTGCACCACTGTCCCTCTGTTGAGAAGATCAGGTAGATGGTGGAGGTAGGAAATGGATACTGAGAAAGGAGATTGCACTTGTCCAGAGCAGAAGGTGGGGGACAGGAGAGAAGGAAACGAAAGAAGAAAGGTTGGGGTCGGGGGGCAAAATAAAACACTTGGTTGGGAGAAGTTAAAAAGAAAGTTGATACCAAAGGCAGATGATTTACTGCACAAGAACACATCCTACCATAGCTTCTTAAGAAACCAAGAGGCTGTTTGTTACTAGTATTAGCTAATATTTCAAAAATAAAAGGCCATCATTATAATGGCACCTGAATGACTTAGTTGGTTGGGCATGTGACTCTTGATCTTGGAGTTATGAGTTAGAGCCTCATATTGGGTGCAGAGCTTACTTAAAAAGAAAAAAGCAATTATTGTAGTCATGTGTCCTGTTTTTGTATTAAATACATGTGTATGACAATAGCTAATAGGAATGGCATGTTGAAGTCTCAGAAGCATATACATGGCGTTGAGAGTTATTTTCATATGCAGACCGTTCCTATGTGTGCTGAATAAAATGATGGACTGATTCTACTCAATTTAAATGTAGACAAGGTTCAATTCAGTACATGTTTCCAGTATTTATAGAGCATTTTTTTTATCACCTTCTTTAGTCGATTTGTTTCCTCCAGAACAGCACCCCTGCCAAGGATCATGTTTCTGTGAAACTACTTTTTTTTCCCTCTCTCTTTCACTCTCTCCCTACAAATATAAAATTCCAGTTTAGCTCCTATACAGTGGATGGCCACAGGCAGGCTCTTGGCTACACCCACATCCAAGGAATATTTAATGAAAGGTCTTCTGTCTTCCTGGAGAAACAGGTAAGAGTCATAGTTGTGAAATCAATAGGAGAAAAATTACTGCTGGTTTGGGAAATTCTAGTTTTTCCAACCAGTGATACAGAAAAGATAGAAAACAGTCTGTTCTATTCAATCAGTCATGCTCACTTGCAACCGATGAGAAATTTGTTAAAGCTCTCCCTAGGAATTTAGGTAGAATATTGGAACTTGTTGTGAACTCAGAAGACTCTTAGTCTTTGGGATGAACTGGCGTAAGAAGAAAGGAAGGAAGGAAGAAAAAAGGAAGAGTGGAAGGAAAACGGACGGAAGGAAGGAAAAGGAAGACTGACCTAGGAAGTTTTTTGCCAGTTTTTGTGCCAGAAAGAGAATATTTGCTACAGCTGGCCTTGCAGAAGAAGAGTCTGGCCTAATGGCAAAGTTCCCTTTCACCTTCGACAGATCTCCTGCTCTCAGTGGCAGATAGGAGGCTGACCAGCAACCTGGTGCTGACTGTGTAGAGCGTATTTCCAGTTTAATCTGATTTTAAAAATTCTCTATCAGTCATCTTTCAGTAGGTTATGATACAGTAACCAACAACCTTAAAATACTAATGGCTTCAAAAACAAAGCATTTCTATCTTGTTATGTTTCTCCCCTTGGCTCACATTATGTATCAGCGGCAAGTTAGCTCCATGTATCTGCTTGATTCTGGAATTCAGGCTAAAAGAATCTACTAAGGAGAGAAGTAGATCAAGGATGCTGGGAGAAAATCACCATGCCTCTTTGAACTTTCTGCTGGATAGGGCAACTTTCACTTGCGCTCACATTTCACTGGCCAGAACAAGTCATATGGCCAAGTGCTGCTCCTAGGGAGGGCAGTGCACCCTCCAGCCAGGCTGTGCAGCATCAGGGGCAGGTAGAGTGTGGGAAGGGGCAGAGAACACTCAGCCATGGCTACACAGCCTACCACAGGATCCTTGATTCAGCGGTATGCGTGGATCCTCAAAGATCAGAATGGAGTTCGTGTCCTTTGACATGTTCTGACCGATAGCTCTCAAACCAAGGGACAGCAAGCAATATTAAGTTTTGATTTTAAAACTAGGAATGGGTTAAGGTCGAGCTTGATGGGTGTGTGGTTTTCACCACCCATGTTTTACCCAATACTGAACAATGGGTATAGCTGATATGGTTCCTACATATTTAAGAATTTAGCAGAATGGCAAAAACAGGAAAATATCTATAGGATGTTTTCTGTAGGGCCAAGACTTGACTTTTTTATGTAGAAAACTGTAACATGGGGGATTCTGAATGGAGGTTATAAAAGAAAAAGCCAATTTTGAATCATTTTTGAGCCAACTTTCACTATTTGTGTATTTAGATAAAGCAAGGATGAAAAGCATCAGTGAAGATCAGCTGATTTTTAAACATTGAACCTATCCCCCAGCCCACCTCACCTCATGAAAATCAGCTTCAGACATCAATGATTCTGAAATGCAAAGTCCTGCCCCAGGCAAAGGGCTCTCAGTAGATTGTTTGTCTTGAAAATTTCCTACTGGCATCTTCAGGCCATCAGTACCCTCCTTCTGCCGCTGCCAGCAGAGAGCCCCACTGCAAACCATGTCTGGCTGAATCTGTAAAATTCAGCAGAAATGTGGGAAGCTTGTAGTTAGGGCTGGGAACCAGGCCAGCAAGAGCTCTCACACAGCCTAGGGAGCCAACAGTCTCACAGGGGAGACAAACCGGTAAACAAGAAATTGTAAGAGAGTTATACTGCAAGGAGGAAGCGCACACAGAGAACTTTTCCAGTTCAAGGAAGGGAATTACAACTCATACACTGATACAAGATGGAAAATACTTCCTCCAAAGAAGGATGTGTAAATTAAGAAAGGACATATTTGGTGGAGTCAGCCAGGTGACCTGAAGGAGCGGAAATTCACTCTGGGGCTCAGGTGCAGACGCCTAAGCAGGAATGAAATGGTGAAGGGGCTTAGGGTTCACTCCCTGCCCTGTCCCTGCCCTGGGCATGACTTTATTAAGATTTTTATGATGATAAATGCCACCCTCTTAATGGTCTTTAAAAAACCCAACTTACCTTGTTTTACTATTTTTTTAAATTTAGAAACTGTCATTATTTATTTATTTTTATTATATCCAATTAGCGAACATATAGTAGTACATCATTGTTTTTGATGTAGTGTTCAGCAATTCATTAGATGTGTATAACACCCAGTGCGCATCATGCCACATGCCCTCCTTATTTTAAAAAATAATTTGAATACCAAAAGTTTTTTAAAAAGATAATAAAATAAGTGCCCATGTAGCTATAACCCAGAATTAACAAGTGTTAATATGATATCATATTTTATTGTCTATATTTATCAATCTTTTAATAAATTATTACCATTAAAGTTGAAGTCTCCTATAAGCATTTCCTGGGTCGCATTTCTCTTCATCCATCTGTTTAGAGTTAAGTGCTAATGTGAATTTTGTGATTCTGCCCTTGTTCTTGTTTCTAAATATATGTTGATAAACAACATAGATTGTTTATATGTATGTAAATTTTATGTTAATGATTTACTGTGCTATAAATAATCTATAACTGGAATGTTCTTGATATGTCACATATATATAATGGAATAATATGGAATACATATATATGTATGTGTGTATGTATATATATATGTACACACACCACATCTTCTTTATCCATTCATCTATTGATGGATACTTCCATAATTTGGCTATTGTAAATGATACTGCAGTAAACATAGGAGTGTGTATATCTTTTTGAATTAATGTTTTCATTTTCTTTAGGTAAATATCAAGGAGTAAATCATATGGTAATTTTATTTCTAATTTTTTGAGGAATTTTCATATTGTCTTCCACAGTGGCTGCACCAGTTTGCAGTCCCATCAACAGTACCTAAGGGTCCCTTTTTCTCCATATTTTTACGAATATTTGTTGTTCCCTGTGTTTTTGATTTTAGCCTTTCTGACAAGTGTAAGGTGGATCTTATTGTGGTTTTGATTTGCATTTTCCTAACAATTGGTGAGGTAGAGCATCTTTCCATGTGTCTTGTAGCCATCTGTATATTTTCTGGAGATATGTCTTCTCATATCTTCTGCCCAATTTTTAATTAGATTATTTGTTTTTTGGTTTTATGTAAGTTCTCTGTATATTTTGAATACAGACCCTTTATCAGATATGCCATTTGCAAATATCATTGCAATCAATAATTATTCTGGTTTTAGGTCTCACATTTAGGTTTTTAATCCATTTTGAGTTTATTTTTGTGTATGGTATAAGAAATGGTCTAGTTTTATTCTTTTGCATGTAGTTGTCCAGTGTTCTTAGCACCACTTATTGAAGACACAGTCTTTTTCAAATTGAATATTTTTGCTTCCTTTGTCAAAGATTAATTGACTACATAAGCATGGGTTTATTTCTGGGCTCTCTGTTCTGTTCCATTGATCAATATGTCTATTTTAGTGCCAGGACCATACTTTTTTATCGCTATAGCTTTGTAGTATATTTTGAAATCTGGGGTTGTGATACCTCTGGTTTTGTTCTTTTTCAAAATTGCTTTCTTGATTCAGGGTCTTTTGGGCTTCCGTACAAATTTTGGGATTTTTTTGTTCCAGTTACATGAAAAATGGTTTGGGTATTTTGATAGGGATTGAGTGAAATTTGTAGATTGCTTTAGATAATATGGTCATTTTAACAATATTTGTTCTTCCAAACCATGAGACTGGAATATCTATCATTCCACTTGTTAGTATCATCCTCAATACCTTTCATCAGTGTTTTATACTTTTCAGAGTTTAGGTCTTTCACGTCCTTGGTAAGGTTTATTCCTAAGTATTTTATTATCTTTGGTGCAATTGTAAATGGGATTGCTTTCTTCATTTCTCTTTCTGTTTCTTCATTATTAGTCTATACATATATCACAGATTTCTGTACATGAACTTTGTATCCTGCAACTTTACTGAATTTATTTATCAGTTCTAGTAGTTTTTTGGTATAGTCTTTAGGGTTTTCTGTCTATAGTACCATGTCATCTGCAAATAGTGAAAATTTCATTTCTTCCTTACCAATTTAGATGCCTTTTATTTCTTATTGTCTGATTGCTGTGGCTAAGACTTCCAGTACTATGTTGAATAAAAGTGGTGGGAGACAAGATGGCGGGGAACTAGGAGGAGGCACTGTTTCAAAAAAGTGAGAGCAGATATCCTTGTCTTGTTCCTGAACTTAGGGGAAAAGCTTTCAGTTGTTTTTTTTTTAATTAATTTTTTATTTTTTATAAACACATATTTTTATCCCCAGGGGGTACAGGTCTGTGAATCACCAGGTTTACACACTTCACAGCACTCACCAAAGCACATACCCTCCCCAATGTCCATAATCCCACCCCCTTCTCCCAAACCCCCTCCCCCCAGCAACCCTCAGTTTGTTTTGTGAGATTAAGAGTCACTTATGGTTTGTCTCCCTCCCATTCCCATCTTGTTTCATTTATTCTTCTCCTACCCACTTAAGCCCCCATGTTGCATCACCACTTCGTCATATCAGGGAGATCATATGATAGTTGTCTTTCTCTGCTTGACTTATTTCGCTAAGCATGATATGCTCTAGTTCCATCCATGTTGTCGCAAATGGCAAGATTTCATTTCTTTTGATGGCTGCATAGTATTCCACTGTGTATATATACCACATCTTCTTGATCCATTCATCTGTTGATGGACATCTAGGTTCTTTCCATAGTTTGGCTATTGTGGACATTGCTGCTATAAACATTCGGGTGCACGTGCCCCTTTGGATCACTACGTTTGAAGCTTTCAGTTTTTCTTCACTGAGTGTGTGTTAGCTATGAGTTTTTCATACATGGCCTTTATGTTGTTGAGGTATGTTCCCTCTGAACCTATTTTGTTGAGGTGGGTTTTTTGTTGTTGTTGTTTTTATCATGAATGGTGGTTGTACTTTGTCAAATGCGTTTTCTGCATCTATTGAAATGATCATATGGTTTTTTTATCCTTTCTCCCATTGGTATGATGTAGCAAACTGATTGTTTTGCTAATATTGAACCAGCCTTGCATTCCAGAGATAAATCTCACTTGATCATGCTGAATGATTTTTTTTTTTAATCTGACAGAGATAGAGATCACAAGTAGGCAGAGAGGCAGGCAGAGGGAGAGGTGAAAGCAGGCTTCCCACTGAGCAGAGAGCCCAATACAGGGCTCAACCCCAGGACCCTGAAATCATGATCTGAGCTGAAGGCAGAGGCTTAACCCACTGAGCCACCCAGGTGCCCTGCTGATTGATTTTTTTTTTATAAGATTTTATTTATTTATTTGACAGACAGAGATCACAAGCAGGCAGAGAGGCAGGCAGAGAGAGAGGAAGGGAAGCAGGCTCCCCGCTGAGCAGAGGGCCCGATGCGGGGCTTGATCCCAGGACCCTGGGATCATGACCTGAGCCGAAGGCAGAGGCTTTAACCCACTGAGCCACCCAGGCGCCCCTGAATGATTTTTTTTTAATGTATTATTTGGCTACTGAATTTAGTTTGCTAATATTTTGTTGAGGATTTTTACATTTATGTTTATCAGAGATATTGGACTTTAGTTCTCTCTCTCTCTCTCTGTCTGTCTCTCTCTCTCTCTTTGGGGGGGGTAATGCTGGCTTCATAGAATGAATTTCTCTCAGCTTTCTTTCCTCTTCTCCTTTTTGGCATAGTTTGAGAAGAATAAGTATAAACTCTTCTTGAAATGCCATCTGGTCCTGAACTTTAGTTTGTTGGGAGGGTTTTTTTAATTAATTATTTTTATTAACATATAATGTATTATTTGCCCCAGAGGTACAGGTCTGTGAATCTTCAGGCTTACACACTTCATAGCACTCACCATATCATATACCCTCCCCAGTTTCCATAACCCCTCTCCCCCCAGCAACCCTCAGTTTGTTTTCTGAGACTGAGAGTCTCACAGTTTGTCTCCCTCCTGATCCCATCTTGTTTCATTTTTTCCTTCCCTACCCCCCAAACCTCCCACCCTGCCTCTCAAATTCCTCATATGAGAGAGATCATATGATAATTGTCTTTCTCTGATTGACTTATTTCGCTCAGCATAATACCCTCTAGTTCGATCCATGTCATTGCAAACGGCAAGGTTTCATTTCTTTTAATGGCTGCATAGTATTCCATTTTATGTGCATACCACATCTTCTTTATCCATTCTTCTGTTGATGGACATCTAGATTCTTTCCATAGTTTGGCTATTGTGGACATTGTTGCTATAAACATTCAGATGCATGTGCCCCTTTGGATCATTACATTTGTATCTTTATGGTGAATACCAAGTAGTGTGATTGCTGGGTCATAGAGTAGTTCTATTTTCAACTTTTTGAGGAACCTCCATGTTGTTTTCCAGAGTGGCTGCACCAGCTTGCATTCCCACCAACAGTATAAGAGGGGCCCTCTTTCTCTGCATCCTTGACAACATCTGTCATTTCCTGACTTGTTAATTTTAGCTATACTGAGTGGTGTGAAGTGGTATCTCATTGTGGTTTTGATTTATATTTCCCTGATGTCAAATGATGTTGAGCACTTTTTAATGTATCTGTTGGCCTTCTGTATGTCTTCTTTGCAGAAATGTCGGTTCATGTCTTCTCCCCATTTCTTGATTAGATTATTTGTTCTTTGGGTGTTGAGTTTCATAAGTTCCTTTTGGATATTAGCCCTTTATCTGATATGGCATTTGTGAATATCTTCTCCCATTCTGTCAGTTGTCTTTTGGTTTTGTTGACTGTTTCCTTTGCTGTGCAAAAGATTTTGATCTTGATGAAGTCCCAATAGTTCATTTTTGCTCTTGCTTCCCTTGCCTTTGTTGATGTTTCTAGGAAAAAGATGCTGCAGCTGAGGCCAAAGAGGTTGCTGCCTGTGTTCTCCTCAAGGATTTTGATAGATTCCTGTCTCATATTGAGGTCTTTCATCCATTTTGAGTTTATTTTTGTGTGTGGTGTAAGGAAATGGTCTAGTTTCATTTTCTGCATGTGGCTGTCCAATTTTCCCAAAACCATTTGTTGAAGAGACTGTCTTTATTCCATTGGACATTCTTTCTTTCTTTGTTGAAAATTAGTTGACCATAGAGTTGAGGGTCTATTTCTGGGCTCTCTATTCTTTCCCATTACTCTATGTGTCTGTTTTTGTGCCAGTTACCATACTGTCTTGATGGTTACAGCTTTGTAATAGAGCTTGAAGTTTGGAAATGTGATACTGCCAACTTTGGCTTTCTTTTCCAACATTCCTCTGGCTATTCAGGGTCTTTTCTGGTTCTATATAAATTTTAGGATGATTAGTTCCATTTCTTTGAAAGAAAATGATGGTATTTTGATAGGGATTGAATTAAGTGTGTAGATTGCTTTAGGTAGCATGGATGTTTTCACAATATTTGTTCTTCCAATTCATGAGCACAGAACGTTTTTCCTTTTCTTTGTGTCTTCCTCATTTCTTTTCATGAGTATTTTATAGGTTTTCTGAGTACAGATTCTTTGCCTCTTTGGATAGGTTTATTCCTGGGTATCTCATGATTTGGGTGCAATTGTAAATGTGATTGACTCCTTAATTTCTCTTTCTTCTGTCTTGTTGTTGATGTATAGAAGTACAACTGATTTCTGTGCATTGATTTTATATCCTGACAGTTTACTGAATTCCTATATGAGTTCTAGCATATTTGGAGTGAAGTCTTTTGGGTTTTCCACATAAAGTATCATGTCATCTGCAAAGAGTGGGAGTTTGACTTCTTCTTTGCTGATTCGGATGCGTTTTACTTCTTTTTGTTGTCTGATTGCTGAGGCTCAGACTTTTAATACTGTGTTGATTAGTGGTGATAGTGGACATCCCTGCCCTGTTTCTTTCTTTTTTTTTTAAGATTTTATTTATTTATTTGACAGATGGAGATTACAAGTAAGCAGAGAGGCAGGCAGAGAGGAGGAAGCAGGCTCCCTGCTGAGCAGAGAACCCAATGCGGGGCTCGATCCCAGGACACTGGGATCATGACCTGAGCCGAAGGCAGAGGCTTTAACCCACTGAGCCACCCAGACGCCCCCCTCTGCCCTGTTTCTGACCTCAGGTAAAAAGCTCTCAGTTTTTCCCCATTGAGAATGTTACTTGCTGTGGGGTTTTCATAGATGGCTTTGATGATGTTGAAATATGTACCCTCTATCCCTAAACTTTGAAGAGTTTTGATCAGGAAAGGGTACTGTATTTTGTCAAATGCTTTTTCAGCATCTATTGAGAGTATCATATGTTTCTTGTTCTTTCTTTTATTAATGTATTCTATCACGTTGATTGATTTGTGGATGTTGAACCAAACTTGCAGCCAGGAATGAATCCCACTTGGTCGTGGTGAATAATCCTTTTAATGTATTGTTGGATCCTATTGGCTATTATTTTGGTGAGATTTTCACATCTGTTTCACCAAGGATACTTGTCTGTAATTCTATGTTTTGATGGGGTCTTTAGTTTTGGGATCAAGGTAATGCTGGCCTCAAAAAATGAGTTTGGAAGTTTTCTTTCCATTTCTATTTTTTTTTGGAACAGTTTCAGGAGAATAGGTATTAATTCTTCTTTAAATGTTTGGTAGAAGTCCCCTGGGAAGCTCTCTGGCCCTGGGCTCTTGTTTGTTGAGAGATTTTTTTGATGACTGCTTCAATCTCCTTACTGGTTATGGGTCTGTTCAGGTTTTCTATTTCTTTCTGATTCAGTTTTGATGGTTCAGTTTTGGTCATTTATGTCTCTAGAAATGCACCAGTTTCTTCCAGATTGTCAAATTTGCTGGTGTATAGTTGCTCATAATATGTACTTATAATTGTTTGTATTTCTTTGGTGTTGGTTGTGATCCCTCCTCTTTCATTCATGATTTTATTGATTTGGGTCCTTTTTCTTTTCTTTTTGATAAGTCTGGCCAGGGGGTTATCAATATTATTAATTCTTTCAAAGAACCAGCTCCTAGTTTTGTTGATTTTGTTCCACTGTTCTTTTGGTTTCTATTTCATTGATTCCTGCTCTGATCTTTATTATTTCTCTTCTCTTGCTAAGCTTAAGCTTTCTTTGCTGTTCTTTCTCCTTTAGGTGTAGGGTTAGGTTGTGTACTTGAGACATTTCTTGTTTCTTGAGTAAGGCTTGTATAGCTATATACTTTCCTCTCAGGACTGCCTTTGCTGTGTCCCACAGATTTTGAACAGTTGTGTTTTCATTTTCATTTGTTTCCATGATTTTTTTCAATTCTTCTTTAATTTCCTGGTTTACCCATTCATTCTTTAGTAGGATGCTCTTTAGCCTCCATGTATTTGAATTCTTTCCTCTTGTGATTGAGTTCTAGCTTCAGAGCATTGTGGTCTGAAAATATGCAGGGAATGATCCCAATCTTTTGGTATTGGTTGAAACCTGATTTGTGAACCAGGATGTGATCTATTCTGTATACTACTCCATGTGCACTAGAGAAGAATGTGTATTCTGTTGCTTTGGGATGGAATGTTCTGAATATATCTGTGGTATTCCTCTGGTCCAGTGTGTCATTTAAAGCCTTTAGTTCCTTGTTGATCTTTTCCTTGGATGATCTGTCCATTTCAGTGAAGGGGGGATGTTAAAGTCCCCTACTATTATCATATTATTGCTGATATGTGTCTTTGATTTTGTTATTAATTGGTTTATATAGTTGGCTGCTCCCATGTTAGGGGCATAGATATTTAAAATTGTTAGATCTTCTTGTTGGACAGACTCTTTAAGTATGATATAGTATCCTTCCTCATCTCTTATTATAGTCTTTGGCTTAAAATCTAATTGATCCAGTATAAGGATTCCCACCCCAGCTTTCTTTTGATGTCCATTAGCATGGTAAATTGGTTTTCACCCCCTCATTTTAAATCTGGAGATGTCTTTGGGTCTAAAATGAATTTCTTGTAGACAGCATATTGATGGGTTTTGTTGTTGTTGTTTTTTAATCCATTCTGATACCCTATGTCTTTTGATTCAGGCATTTAGCCCATTTAATTCAGGGTAACTATTAAAAGATATTAATTTGGTGCCATTGTATTGCCTGTAAGGTGACTATTACTGTGTATTGTCTCTTTTCCTTTCTGTTCTACTACTTTTAGGCTCTGTCTTTACTTAGAAGACTCCTTTTAATATTTCCTGTAGTGCTGGTTTGGTGTTTGCAAATTCTTTTAATCAGTGATAGCCTAGCTGGATATAGTATTCTTGGCTTCATGTTTTTCTCATTTAGTGCTCTAAATATATCATGCCAGCTCTTTCTGGCCTGCCAGGTCTCTGTGGATAAGTCTTCTGCCAATCTAATATTTCTACCATTGTATGCTACAGACTTCTTGTCCTGAGCTGCTTTGGGGATTTTCTCTTTGTTACAAAGAAAAATGATTTCTTCTTTGTCACTAAGACTTGTAAGTTTTACTATTAGATGATGGGGTGTGGACCTATTTTTTATTTTGATGGGGATTCTCTGTGCCTCCTGGATTTTGATGCTTGTTCCCTTTGCCATATTAGGGAAATTCTCTATTATAATTTGCTCCAATATACCTTCAGCCCCCCTCTCTCTTTCTTCTTTTTCTTACTCTTTTGTCTTATATCACTTATCTCTCAAATTCTCCCATTGTGATCTAGTAGTTGTTTGTCTTTCTTTTGCTCAGCTTCTTTATACTCTGTCTTTTGGTCTTCTATATCACTAATTCTTCTGCCTCATTTACTGCCTAGTGGTAAGATCCTCCATTTGATTTGCACCTCATTAATACCTTTTTTTATTTTAACTTAGTTAGATTTTAGTTCTTTTATTTCTCCATAAAGGGATTTTATTTCTCCATAAAGGGATTCTCTAGTATCTTCCATGCCTTTTTAGAGCTCAGCTAGCACCTTAAGAATCATCTTTCTGAACTCTAGTTCTGACATATTACCAATGTCCATATTAATTAGTTCTCTAGCCATTGGAACAGTCTCTTGTTCTTTTTTTTTTTTTTTTTTTTGGTGGTATGTTTTTCTGCCTTGTCATTTTATCTAGATAAGAATATATGAACAAGAGAATAAAATACTAAAAAGGTGGCAAAGACCCCAGAAAAATGTAAACTAACCAAGTCAGAAGAGACCCAACACTGGAGGGAGAAGATGGGGGGGGATTAAAAAGAAAAAAATAAAAATAAATAAAAAATTTAAAAAAATGTATATATATTAGACTGGTGAATAGAACAGAGCCACCCATTTGATTTTGGGTGTATTCTGGTCTCTTAGAAGAAACCACCTCCCAAAATTTTAAAGAAAGAAAAACTTATTTATATACAAAAATAAGGGTAAACACAATGAAGGGATGGACCATGACTGTAAAGATGAAAAATTTTAAGGAAGATTCTAAAAAAGGAATTGATAAGATGAGTTGGTTGGGGGAAAAAAAAAGGAGAGAATGTGATCAGGTTGGAGACTGAATCAAAGCCATGTGCTAGATTTGGGGTGTATTTTGATCTATTAGAAGAAATTGTATCCCAAAATTTTAAAGGAAAAAAACCTTATATATACAAAAAATAAGGTTAAATACAATGAACAGATAAGATATGACTATAAAAATGAAAATTTTAAAAGTTTTTTCTTTTTTTTTTTTCATTTTATTTTATTTCTTTTCAGTGTTCCAGCATTCACTGTTTATGCACCACATCCCGTGCTCCATACAATACGTGCCCTCCTAAATACCATCACCAGGCTCACCCAACCCCCCCCACAAAACCCTCAGTTTGTTTCTCAGAGTCCACAGTCTCTCATGGTTTGTCTCCCCCTCTAATTTCCCCCAACTCACTCTTCTCTCCATCTCCCAATGTCCTCCGTGTTATTCCTTATGCTCCACAAGTAAATGAAACCATATAATAATTATTTCACTCAGCCTAAGGTAGTGTTAAGATAAACTAGTTAAAAAATGTTAAAAGAGGAAAGAGGAAAGGTTAAAAAAATAGAATATGAAAAAAATAAAATTAAAAAATTTAAGTTTACAAGAGTAAAGGATCATAGTTTAAGGTAACCTTGAGCTGAAAAAGCCATGAATTCTATGCATTGCTTTCCCCTAGCTCTGCAGTTCCACCATTATCATTGATTGGTGAACTTGATCTTGGCTGGATGTTATTGCTGACCTTCTGTGGGAGGGATTGCGGCGATTCTCAAATGTCTTTGCCTGAGGTGGAATTGAACCATGCTTGCCAGGGGCCAGGCTAAGTAACCTGCTCAGCTTCTCTCTTGGTAGCTTTTGTTCTCTGAACAATTTCCGTAGAGCTTTGGAGGACAGGAATGAAAATGTTGGCCTCCCAATCTCTGGCCTGGAGAAGTCAAGAGCTCAGGGCTCCACTCATCAGTGCATCTCAGAGAAAAGTAGTCAATCCCTCCATTCTCCCTGGTCTCTGGCCGCACTCTGATCTCACCCAGTCTGTGACTGAGCATTTCTATCTCTGGTGCACGACACTGTTTGGAGTCTCCAAACCGCAGATTCCAACCATGTGCTCCCGTGCCACTCCTCCCAGAGGAGGAAGGGGAGGGGTTTCCTCTGGATTTGCCACTTGTGGGATCCCTGCTTGAAGAGGAGTGGCCCAATGGTGCCTTGGATCACAGTTTAAGGTAACCCCGAGCTGAGAGCCCACACCACAGCTCTGTCTCTGTAGTCAGCTTCTCTGCTCTGATACCTAGGATCTCTGCCACACTCAGAAACTCCTAGTCTTCCTGTGACCCTGTGGGACCTGAGACCACATTGGCTCTGTGAGGGCTCCACCGCCACTTAGCCTCTGGAATGGTGTCCCTCAGTGGAACAGACTTCTAAATATTCTGATTTTGTGCTTTGCTGCTCCACTGCCTGCCAGGAGCCAGCCCCTCCCCCCATGGTCTATCTTCCCATCGCTTTGGATTCACTTTTCTGCATGTCCTATCTTCTAGAAAGTGGTCAATTTTCTGTTCCTAGAAGTGCTGCTCTTCTTCTTCTCTATCTCCTTTTGAGTTTATAGGTGTTGTGAATGGTTTGATAACTATCTAGCAGAACTCCTGGGAGCTGATGTCATTTCAGTCTGCTACTCCTCCACCATCTTGCTTCCTCCCCCACGTTGGAAGTTTTTTGATTACAGATTCAATTTCATTTCTGGTGATCAGCCTGTTAAAATTTTCTATTTCTTCCTGATTCAGTTTTGGGAGGTTGTATATTCCTAGGAATTTATCCATTTCTTCTAGGTTGTCCAATTTGTTGGCACATAATTTTTCATAATATTCCCTTATAATCCTTTATATTTCTATGGTGTTGGTGTTATTTCTCCTCTTTCATTTCTGGCTTTGTTTATTTGAGTATTCTCTCTCTCTTTCTCTTTCTCTCTCTCTCTCTCTTTATGATGAGTCTGCTAAAGGTTTCTCAATTTTGTTAATGTTATCAAAGAATCAGCTTCTGGTTTTATTGATCTGTTCTATTGTTTAAATTTCTATTTTATTTATTTCTGCTCTAATCCCTATTATTTCCTTCCTTCTGCTAGTTTTGGGTTTTGTTTGTTCTTTTTCTAGCTATTTTGGTATACGTTTAGGTTGTTTATTTGAAATTTTTCTTGCTTCTTGAGGTAGGTCTGTATTGCCCTAAACTTTCCTCTTAGAACTGCTTTTGCAGAATCCCAGTGATTTTGTTCTGTTGTGTTTTCACTTTCATTTATCTCCATGTATTTTTTAAATTTCCTCTTTGATTTCTTGGTTGACCCATTCATTGTTTAGTAGCATGCTATTTAACCTCCATGTATTTGGTCTTCTTTTCTCTTGCAACCCTCCATGTATTTGTGTTCTTTCCAGATTTTCTCTTGTGGTTAGTTTCTAGTTTCATAATGTTGTGATTTAAAAAGATGCATAGTATGATTTCAATCTTTTTAAATTTGTTGAGACCTGTTTTTTGGCTTAAATATAATCTATTCTAGAGAATGTTCCACGTACACTTGAAAAGAATGCATATCTGCTGTTTTAGGACAGAATGTTCTGAATACACTGCTAGATCCATCTGGTCCAATGTATCTATCAAAGCCACTCTTTTCTTACTGATTTTCTTTTTGGATGATCTATCTCGTGATGTCAGTGGGGTGTTAAAATCCCTTACTATAATTGTATTACTATTGGTTACTTCCTTTATGTTTGTTATTACCTACTTTATTATGTATTTGGATGCTCACATGTTGGTGCATAAATATTTATAATTGCTATATCTTCTTATTAAATTGTTTCTTTTATGATTACATCCTTTTTTGGCTCATTATAGTCTTTGTTTTAAAGTCTGTTTTGTCTTAATTAAGTGCTGCTGCCTCAACTTTCTTTCACTTCCATTTGCATGGTAAATACTTTTCCATCCCTTACCTTTCAATCAGTATGGGTGTTTAGGTCTGAAATGAGTCTTGTAGGTAGCGTATGGATGGGTCTTGCTTTTTTATCCATCCTATCACCTTATGTCCTTTCATTAGAGTATTTAGTCCATTTACATTCAAAGTAATTATTTATTGGTGTGTGCTTATTGCCATTTTATTTGTGTTATGTTGGTTTTTTTTTTAAATAATTCCTCTCTGTCCATTTCTTCTCTTGCTATCTTCTCTCAAGGTTTGCTGGCTTTCTTTTTATTTTTTGCACATCTACTACTGGTTTTTGATTTGTGGTTACCATTAGGCTTTTATATGACATCTTATGCATATAGCAGTTCATATGAAGCTGATGATTGCTTAATTTTGAAATTCTTTAGTTCTTTCCCCTCAGTGTTGCAGTTATTTGGTATCATATTTTACAACCTTTGATTTTGACATATTTTTACAGATATATTTGTTTTTGTATTTGTGCTTCCTATTTTTCTTACTCTTATTTATGATTTTTGTTTTCCACTCATAGATGCCCTTTAACATTTCTTATAGGGTTGGTTTAGTGGTCATGAATTCATTTAACTTTTTTCTGGGGGGGGGTTGTCTCTGTCTCTCCCTCTATTTTGAATGATGGCCTTGCTGGGTAGAGTATTTTTAGCTGCAGGTTTTTCTCTTTAAGCATCATGCAACTTTCTTCTAGCCTATAAACTTTGTGCTGAAAATCAGCTTATAGACTTATGGGATTTCCTTTGTATGTAACTGTCTTTGCTCCTGCAACCCTTCAAATTCTTTCCATTACTATTTTTTTTTTTTTGCCAATTTAATTACCATTGCCTTGGTGTGTATCTCCTTGGATTGATTTTGTTGGGGGCTCTGGATCTAGATTTCTGTTTCCTGCTCTAGATTTGGGAAGTTTTCAGCTTTTATTTCTTCAAATAAATTTTCTGCTCCCTTTTTTCTTCTCTTCTGGAATAACTAATGAGAATGTTATTATGCTTGATGGTGTTACTGAATTATCTTAGTCTACTTTAAATTTTTATTATTTTTTTCCTCTCTCCTGTTCAGCTTGATTAGTGCTTTCCACTACTCTGTCTTCCAGGTTGTCGATCTGCTCTTCTGTTTCCTCAGTGTACTATTTTCCATGTAGTGTATTTTTATTTTAAATTATTGAGTTCTTCATTTCTGATTAGTTTTTTTTTTTCTATTTCTTTGTTGAGGTCTTTGTTGTTTATTTCTCACTAAAGTCCTACACTCTTCCTCAAGTCCATTGAATATTACCATTACTTTAAATTCTCTATCAGGCATATTACTTATATCTTTTTGCCTTCCTCCCCAACCTCCTCATATCCAGA
Organism: Mustela putorius furo; assembly: GCF_011764305.1. Classification (NCBI taxonomy): domain Eukaryota; kingdom Metazoa; phylum Chordata; class Mammalia; order Carnivora; family Mustelidae; genus Mustela; species Mustela putorius. The sequence goes on from NW_025422019.1 coordinate 30,789,331, forward strand.
ATCAAGAATTTGAAGGTAATGGGCAATTAAGCAGAGCTTATAATTTTCATTAAGATGTTTGCTTACCCATTTCTTGAAAGCTACTTTCAGAAATGTGAGTTTTTTGTGAAAGTAGGTTAATTCTGAAGTTCACTTATTTTATGATTCCAGGTTTGAACTGAATGTGCTTACATGGTGATAATGTGAAATGGCAGGTAGCACTTTCTGGGGAGACATGCTGTGATCCTGCTTGTTTGTCCCTCCTCACCCCTACCCCCAATTTTAAATATAATGAGTCTGTCCTATGAATATATATGACAAGCAGAGACACAGTCTCTTCTAGGCTTTGACGCTGAGAATTCCTCCAGCAGTGGATGCATTTCTATAGCTGGGGGACCCAGTTGAGAGAGCGGCAACTCATTCAAGGGGAACAAGCTCTGCTCCTATAATGGGTCTGGAATGTAGATGTGGGATCTGTCAAAAGAGCTACTCTCTTCTTCATATTGACAGCTTGTGCTCACTCCATGACATGGGTACTGCAGAAACATGACCTGGAACTGATATATTCTGGCAGAAACAAGCTGGGAGATTTTGGGATTTCTCTTACTTTTTTTCTCTTTCCTGATGGTACTGAATTGTTGAAGCAGGAGGGGGCTTGTAGCTGTCTGAGAGGGTTTCCAGCCTCACCATTGAAGCCAGCTCTGTGGCCCACTAAATCTATGTGGAGACCATTCCTGGGATTCTTGGAAGATGACACTATTATATGCATATGAAATTGTACTATACATTGCATAAAATTCTAAGGTGGGCTATCTGTAAAATAGGGACTAAAAGAATAGAATAAACAAAACCAACTTTTAGACAGGAGAAAATGGAAGTAATATAGAAAAAGGCTATGATGACCTGTTTTTTCAATTCTATATACACAATCAATTTTGATATTGGAATATAAAAAGTCCATTATGATCAGGCTTCATTGCCTATATGAATAAATTTAAACTTTTTCTGTGTAACTTTAAAATTTATTTTTTTGGATGCAGGGCAAATGAAACTTTGCTTTTGAAAATTCTACCCAAGTCGTCAAGCATATGTTAATACATTTATTCAACAAATATTAAATAATATTTACTGTGTGTTAGGTACTAAGGATGCAGTGATGTAGAGGAGAAGGATGATTCCCCCAAGGCTTATCTTTATCAAAGACAAATATCCAAATAAAATATTTACAAAATCTGATAAGCATATGAATCAAACCAAAGAGGGGCTGAGAAAGAGAATATAAGTAAGGATTAAGGAGTATCTTAAGTGGATGTTTAAGATGAGATTCAAAGAATGTGAATGAGATAGTCATGTGGAATGGAGGATGAGCATATCAAGTAGGGGGAAAAGTAAAATCAAAGGCCCTCTCAAGATTTGTTCAAAGAACTGAAAGAAAACATGTGTGGCAGAAGTTGAGAAGGGTGTAGAAGGATAAAGAGGGTTGCAAAAATTACCAAGAGAGTAGTAAGGAATTTGGATTTTGTTAAGTGTGACAGGAAGCCCATAAAAAGCTTTTAGCAGGGAAGAGACATAATCCAACACACACACACACACACACACACACACACACACACACGCTTTTAAAACAATCTCAGTCTTAAAGTACAGCTCTTCCTCCAGAACCAGAGAATAAGTTTAAATTCCTCCAGAGAATAAGTCACTGTATGATACCCTGTGTTTGTTGTTTATTGCTGTGTAACAAATTATCCCACAATTTAGTGGCTTAAAACAGCTTTATAATCTCAAAATTTCTGCAGGTCAGAATCTGGGCATGGCTTAGCTTGTTCCTCTCTCTTGTAGTCTTTCATGGGCTACAATAAAAGTGTTGAGAGGGGCTGTAGTCTTACCTAACACTTGTCTGTAACAATTCCAAGTTTGCTCAGGTGGTTGTTGACAGGATTTGCTTCCTCATATGTTACTGACCCAAGGCCTTGCTGAGGACTCAGTTCCTCACAAGCTACCTTACAGGTCTCCCTCACTTCCCTGCCATGTAGCTCTCTCTCAAGGGCATCTCACAACATGGCAGCTGACCTGTTGCAGGGTGAGTGAGCAAGAAAAGGAGAAAGAGCAGGCAAGGTGGGAGACACAGTCTTGCTATAACCTAATCTATTAAGTGCTATAACCTAATCTATTAAGTGCTATGCTATCACTTCTGTTGTTTTCTAATAATTAGAAGTGAATCCCTGAGCATAAATACACTCGGTGGGAGGCGATTGGGCATGGATATCAAGAGGTGGGTATCATGAGGACCATCTTAGCATCTACCTATCACATGACCCATCACACCAAGCACTTTAAAATAAGGATGTTCTACTAACCAAAATGCAATCACCAAAATTTAAAAATCAAATCAATACTGGCCTCAGACCCTACTCAAGTTTTACCAGTTATTATAGTAATGTCCTTTATAGCAACATGATCTAGTGCAGAATTGTGCTTTTCTTTTAGTTGTCATGTCACTTTAGTTTCCTTCAATCTGCCTGCTTCCTCAATCCTGTCTTAACAGTCATGGTCTTGACATTTTTGAAGATTTGCAGGCTCGTTACTTTGTAGACAGTCTCTTGGTTTGGGGTTTTCCGATATTATTTTATGGTTGGATTCCAGTTATGCTTCTTTGGCAGCAATATCATAGAAGGGATGCATTGCATCCTATCAGGTGGCACATGGTTTTGATTAACCCATTCATTGTTGGTGATTTTAACTTTGATCTCTTGATTAGGATGATATCAGGTAGGCTTCTCACCTATAAGTTTAGTTACCTTTCTCCCTCCCTTGTAATTAATAAATATTTTGTGAATAGTGCTTCCCAGCTTTCCCATCCCCATAGAAACATCCAGTCTATTCATTTATTGATTTGTATCAGTATAGATTAGTCAGTATAGTTTTCCATCTTATTACTATCATTATTAATTTTGATGCTAAATAGTTTCAGATTTGACCCATGGGAGATCTTTCAAATTAGCTTCTATGTTTTTTGACATGTCCCTATCATTTTTAAGCACTTCCTTAGTTTCTGACATAAAACATGTTCCAGGCTCAGCTTGTACTACCCCTACCCCAGCCTTGGGATTATCCGTTTCACTAAGAAGTCCTTTGTTTTTATTAGTGGAGAATGGTATTTAGAAACCAAGATATGCATGTATTGCTACTGGGGTGTTATTTCTCCCAGGCTTTCTCAAAGGATAGAGCTAGGGAGGTATACATGTACAGCTATATACATGTGTGTATACATGTGTGTTTACACACATTTATATTTATGTTTATGTTTATGTTTATGTCTATTGATGTATATGGGGAACTGTGAATTCACACTGCTATCTCCAATTCCAATGCAACACTACAAGGCAAATTCTATTTTTCTACCTTTCTGTATTTGTAACCCCTTTTCCCACAGTGAGAAACCTGACTTCCACTATACTTGATATATTTACTTGTTTGAACAGTATCCGTGAAAGCAATCAACCTCCAATTTCTACTACCAATCCCTGCTCCCCTACTTCCCAGTATGGATGATCTCCTGATGACACTCAGGCTCCAACAGCCATGCTGGGTTATTACCGTATCCACCTGTACTGTGTGGATATCCTTCTCACTCATCCAGGCTTGGCAATATGTACCATGACATCACCCCATGTAGATGTTCTCCTCAGCCCTGCTTTGGTTTTGATCCCCAGTTCTAGGCCATTGTGGTTAATTCCCCACTACATGGATGCCTCCTTTATTTAGTACCAATGAATGAGGGGCTGAATTGGGTTTTTTTTTCCCTCCTGTTTTATTAAGATATAATTGACAGATGGTACTGTATAATTTTAAGGTGTACAGTATAATAACTTGATATATGTATATTATAAAATGATTACCACAATAAATTTAGTTAACATCCATTAATTCACGTGGATACAAAAAAAAAGAAATTTTTTTTCTTTGCAACAAGGACTTTCCTAAAAACATTCAAATGTACCATACAACAGTGTTAACCATAGTCATCATGTTATACATTCACCACAATATTTATCTTATAACTGGAAGTTTGTACCTTTTGAGCACTTTTATCCAACATTCCCTACCCTTTGCCTCTGGTAAACACAAATCTGATTTTTTTTTTTCCTATGAGTTGTTGTTCGGTTTGGTTTGGTTTTTTTAGATTCCACATATAAGTGAAATCTTCCAGTATTTGTCTTTCTCTAACTTATTTCACTTAGTGTAATGCCTTCAAGTTCCATCCACATCATCACAAATGGTAGGATTTCCTTTTTTATGGCTGAACTATATCCAAAGGGCTGAATTTCTGAGGAGAGGTAAGAAAGCAAAATAGAAAAGAAGAGCCACGGTATATTTTCAGCCAGTATCTCTTATTGTTTTATGGAGCATAGATGAGAGAAGGCAGGAACTGGAACAAGAAGACCAGTTGAAAAGGTACTCAATGTCTCAATGACTCAACAATGTCAGCTGAGAGATGATGGTGAAAGATTTAAAGGTCAGGTAGTGGAGTGGAAAAAAAAGAAAACCACTGGGGAAGTTGGAATCATTTTCTCTCAGATGACAGTGGGAGGAGCAGGAAAGAAAGAAACCTAGTCATCTTGAGCAACTGATTGAAAAATGGTGCCCTCTACTAAGATAGGAAGGAATTGGGGTTGAGAGTATAGTGTCCTGAGAAGAATCAATCATTATTTTTAAACATGTCCAGCTTGAGATATATATGAGACATTTAAGAGGAGATGTTAAGTAGGTATATGGACATAGGAGTGAACTCAAAGCAGAAGTCTGGGCTGGCAATATAAATTTGGGAGACATGAACATAGAGAAGGAGTTGAAAAAGGGAGAGCATCCAGGACTGACCCTCAGAAAGTCCAAAAGTCAAATGCCAGGAAAAAGAGAAGGACCTAGCAATTGAGTTTGAAAAGGAGAGGCCAGTGGGTAAGAGAAAAAACAGAAAAACAAAAGTGTTACTACATAACTAAGAGAGGAGCATGCTTTAAGAAGGCAGAATTAATTGATTATATCAAGTGTGCTGAGAAGACAAACATGAGAATTCAAGTGTCCATAAGCTTTACCTATGAGGACGTCGTTGGTGATTTTTACAGTGTTGCATTCAATGGTATGGCTGGGGAAGAAATCAGATTGTAGTGGATTAAGTAGATAAGGAGATACAAGCACATATAAATGTGGTGGGATGCAATGCTTTTGAGAGGTTTGCTCTGAATGACAGGAAAGATAGTAGCATCACTAGAAGAGTATTTAGGGTTTAGAGCGAATCATTTTAGGATGGGTGATATTGGAATCTGTATTCTAAGGGCAGTAATCTCAGAGGAAGACACTGATAAGGCAGAGCAAAGGGGAAAGCCTGAACAGAGAAATCCTTGAGGTTGGTGAGGGTTGTTGTCATAGGACAATTGGAGGATTGGCCTTTGATATGATTGTTATCAGTGGTAAGGGGGAAAAAAAAAAGAGACTGTGGATTAACAGATCTATCTGTAGTGTAGTAAATTGGATATTTAAAAAACGTATCTTGACATATTTTTTCCTTCTTCCTCATCTGGATTTTTCTTCCCTAGCCTTCTACTATAAGTCTAAATCATAAACCTTCTTGCCCCAGGGAAGAAGTGGAGGATATTGCTTTGAATAAAGTGTAAAGAATAGAAGGAAATGATGCAATGGGAGTTCCTGCCTGGCAGACAGGGAAGTAGGAAGTGAGGAGATGCTAGAGAATAGAGGAGATGTGAAAGAAAGAATCCTTTTGAGGTCCAACCTGAGTGTATGTCATGTTGGAAAGTTCCAGATAGATTTGCAGGAAAAGAATCCGGACAGCTGGTATTTACTCTCCTGGGGGCTAGCCTGAGTGGCTGAAATCCTCTCAAATTGCCCTGCATTTGACTTGGCATCATGTCCAGCAAGGTGCAGGGGTGGCAATGAAATCAAACTGAAAGAGATGCATGAGAGCTGCCTCACAGAGCCTCTCTATCAACACAAACCCACTCATGGGAGTGGGAAAAAGCAGCTATTTCCAGCTCCCTGGAGGGATGGAGGTGCCGAGAGGAACAGAGATTCATAATAAGTTTGAGCTTGTGATGTGACAGGAGAACAGGACATCATCTGTGGACACCACAGGACAGCCAGGAGGTGATTAGAATGAGCCAACCCCTAGCCAGAACTGGTGAAAACTCAAAGGACAGTGCATGGACCAGAAGCTTCTCTTTTATTTCCGTAAATGCATGTGAGCTTTCACTATGTCCAGATGCTTCCAGGGAGAGGATAAAGAAAACAGGAAATGGAAAACACCTTGAAAGATTATTTACAACAAGGAGTATATTTAACCAAAGCCTCTTTTAAATGGCAAGAAACTAAGTTACTTTTAATGAATTTGTTTTCATTTTCCCCATGGAAGTAGGAACACCAGAGAAAGATGAAGTCAATGAGAGAAAATTAAATTCACCATCTCCCCAAACTTGGGCTGCTCTGTCTCTGTGGACAGTGAGTTGGGACCTTAAAGGCTACTTAAAATCAGGGTAGGATGTGCTGACACAGCCTTTTGTGGATTCTCCAACTTGCCTTCCTTCTCTCATCTGTCACCTCTCTCACCTCAAACATACGGTTGATCCTTGAACAACATGTTAGGGGCGCCAACCCTCCACACAGTTGAAAATCCATATGTAACTTTTGACTCCCCTAAAACTTAACTACTGATAGCCTATTGTTAACCAGAAGTCTTATTGATAATATACACAATCAATTAACATATGTTTTTGTATGTTGTATGCATTATATATGGTGTTCTGATGATAAAGTAAACTAGAGAAAAGACAATGTTATTAGGAAAAATAACAAGGAAGAGAAAATAGATTACAGTACTGTATTTATTGAAAAAAAATCTGTTTATAAGTGGACCTGTGCAGTTCCAACCTGTGTTGCTCAAGGACCAGCCATATATCACTCCATAGCTGCTTGTTATTTTCCTAAGAACACCAGTGTCATACCCACACCACATCTCTCTACAGCTTAACTTCCAACCTCTGTAAATGGGTGCCTTTCAAACTTCTTATCCCACAACCCATAACAAGAAATATATTTTATTTTGTAATCCAACACCCACATATATCACTGAGAAAACTTTCACAAAATGCATCTTATTTTTTTATGTGCAATGTACTGTAATATTTTCTAGTTGATGTCTTGCCTATTTAAAAATAATTCTGGTTTGGGGACATCCTGGATGGCTCAGTTGTTTAAGTGTCTGACTCTTGGTTTTGGCTGAGGTCATGATCCCAGGGTCATGGGATCAACCCCGAGCTGGGTTTGCAATCAGCATGGAGTCTGCTTTAGATTATCTCCCTCTGCCTCTGTTCCTCCCCTGCTTGCACTCTCTCTCAAGTAAATACATGAAATCTTTAAAAAAAATCTGTTTGGGCCACACTAAAATGATCTCACAACCAGCAGATTGAGACATACTCTCTAGCTAGTACTGTACCTCTCTAATGCCATTCTTTGCTCTGTGGCTCCCTTACCCTGGATCACCCTTAACTCCAGCTATGATTTTGGAGATCATTTTCATCCCTCTGGTTTAAAATAACACTTTACAAACTTTTATATAAAGCCATCCACTTAATCCTCTGCACTCTCATGGATTTTGCATTCATATCTGTATGGTAGATATTTTATTCTGCTTTTGATTATAATTAATTATTTAAAATCCAATACTCTTCACTTGATTGTGAATTCCTTCAGGGTGAGATTATATCTGGTTCTGGCATGGTAATTTCTATGACTCCTATAGCATATAGCTCCCAGTACCTTGCAAATTTGTAAAGCTGGAAAAAACAGTAGTGGCTCATAGGGTTGTTATGAGGATTAGATGAGAGAATACATGTCAGAACTAATGGTATGTATAACACCTCCTGTACTTGTTTTATAGCTGAAATAATTGGCTTAGGGTCACACAGGTTGTAATTGGTATAGCCAGGACACAAGCCAAGCCAAGCCCCACATTCCCAGCCTCCATGCTATTCTCCTAGTGAAGTGCTTCACCTGTAGGAAGCACTCAGTAATTGGTGACTACTATTATCACTTAACAAAAGGGTGTTGGATCAAAACTGAATGAATGATTTGGCAGAAACTGTAGATTATCTGTAATAGCCTTTGTACCTAGGGATAATTTCATTCATCATTCTGCTATTAGCTCAGTATTTAATCTGCTGTTTTATTTTTCTGTGTGAGTGGCTGTGACTATATGATTAAAAATCACCAGATCAGGAAAATGAATTTACTGTCTTTAGTAGTCTTAATGACCACATCAGATTAACTGCAAGACTGATTCAACTATGCACAAATTAGATATTAAGATAGATGAAGAGAATCCAATTTGACCAAAAAATGATTTTGAGACTGCATAGGTCAAACTAATTTTCTTCCTTTGTGCAATTCAGTTCAATTCAGACCTTCAAATATTCAGTGCAAAGCACCACAGGGCATAGCAGGAAAATAAGCATCATCCCCTGTTACCAGGGATTTCACAGTCCAGTAGGGCTGCGGGTAGAAGGAATAAGATATCCATATAAATAACCCTAATATAAGGCAGGGTAAGATCTGCTTCATGAGGTTTCAAAGAACCCTGAGGTCCCAAGGAAGAATAGATTTTTTCCCCAGGCAGACAGTTGTGGAGTGGAAGAGACATCTTGAAAGATGAGATGGACAAGTGTGATTCTGGTTCTCAAAACGAAGAAGATGTGGGATTTTCCTCATGGCAGACCAGTGGCGATTTCATAGATTTTTAAGTAAAATTCTAGGATTACCTATTAACAGGGTGGTGGGGAGGTCAGGTTTATAACAGGAACCTGGGGATTAGTAAGTATCATCGAAGAAGTCATATCAAACTAATTTGATTTTCAAGGTGGGGGGGGGGGTCATGGTTATTTAACTGTTACAAGTGAGAAAAGAGATATATATGGAACAGCCAAATCTCAAGGATAGCCTTGGGGACAAAACAGAAGAAAAATGAGGTACATTAAAATTGATGAATTGAACAATTGTATCCAAAAGATGCTGATTAATAGATAGATGTTATCCTGAAGGACACTCTTTAGTGTCTTTTCATAGGCCTCTAACTTGAATACTGTTTGATTTGTATTTAATCAGAAACTTAACTAAAGATATGGAAGACATGTTCATTAATCTGCAGATGAACCAGAGCTGGGAAGGATGGCAAACAAATGGTGACAAAATCAGGACCTAAAACAATCTTCATTAGATTGAAATGATGGCTCAAATCTACCAAGATAAAACTCAGTCTTCCTTGGGGCGCCTGGGTGGCTCGGTGGGTTAAGCCTCTGCCTTCGGCTCAGGTCATGATCTCAGAGTCCTGGGATCGAGTCCCGCATGGGGCCCTCTGCTCAGCAGGGAGCCTGCTTCTTCCTCTCTCTCTCTCTCTCTCTCTGCCTGCCTCTCTACCTACTTGTGATCTCTGTCAAATAAATAAATAAAATCTTAAAAAAAAAAACAAAACCTCAGTCTTCCTGATCATCATCTAAAAATCTAATAGCACATGAAAAAGATGGTAGAGATATGACTTAGTAGCAGCAAAACAGGCTTCTAACTTTAATTAGTTGACTATGATGGACTAGGAATATTACAAGATCAGTGAAACTATCATCTAATAGTGTTTATTCCACTGGGCCTAGGCTGTGGTAGAATGACCAGCATCTGGAGTTATGTGGCTGTTTGTGGTCAGATAGAGACTTAGATGATATCTTGTCCTTTGTCAAATGTGATGTACCCTAATTGAGGGTTTTGGAAGGGAGAAGGGTGGGAGGTTGGGTGAGCCTGGTGATGGGTATTGTGGAGGGCATGAATTGCATGGAGCGCTGGGTGTGGTGCATAAACAATGAATTCTGGAACACTGAAAAGAAATTTTAGAAATAAATAAAAATTTTAAGAAATAAGGAAGAGAACATTAAAAAAAAAAAAAGTGATGTATCCTAAGGGATACATCTTTTCTCTGCAGTTTCATGGGTGGTGACGTCAGACGGTGAGTCTTTGGGAACTCTCCTCGATGGAGGCATGCTGGTGGCTTCAAAGGGCTTGGTGTCAGGAACCCTGGGGCGAATTTCTGTAGCTGCTTGCCTGACACTGGGTGAATCAGGTTATCCCACAGGCTTTCCTTTTCCTCCTTAGGAAAGTGCTGGCAGGAAATGTTCTGCTTAAAACACAACCCTCCTGAACTGTCAGTGAGCTTGAGGATTGTTGCAGCCACTCTGGAAGAGTATGGTGGTTCCTCCAAAAGCTAAAAACTGAACAACCCTAGGATCCAGCAATTGCACTCCTAGGTCTCTACCCAAAGGACATAAAAATGCACATTCAGTTGGGTACAAACACCATGATGTTTATAGCAGCATTATCAATAATAATGAAACTATAGAGGGAGTCCCAATGTCCATTCACTGATGAATGGAAAAAGATGATGTGAGATATATATATATATATATATATATATATATATATATATATTAACATACACAATGGAATAGGACCCAGCTTCAAAAAGAATGAAATCTTACCATCTGCAAAGATGTGGATGGATCTAGAGTGGATTCAGCTCAGCAAAATCAGTAAGAAAAGACCAATACCCCATGACTTGACTCCTGTGGAATTTCAGAAAGAAAACAGATGAACATAGTGAGGGGAGAAAGATCGGTCAATGAGGAAACAGACTCAACCTTAGAGCACAAACCGAGGGTTGCTAGAAGGCAGGGGTGTGGGGGGAAGGGTTAAATGGGTGATGGCTATTAGGGAGGGCCCTTGTTGTGATGAGATCTGGCTATTCTATGCAGGTGGAGAATCCTGAAGTCTTACCCCTGAAGCAAAGGAATTACCACTGCATGGAAATGAATTGGAGTTGAAGTCAATGAAGAAAAGAAGACCACATTCTGCTTCCTGAAGAGTGAGGTTAAAATGGAATGATTTTCGCTCTCCTGTTCTGTGGATGATCATTTTCAAACACACTGTGAAAGGATATGCTAGTTTCTTATTGCTGAGGAGTCCTCAGGAAGCTGCCAGGAAAGATTCAGATGTCAGAGTATGTACATGTTCCATTGATTTGTTACTTACAGTTTGCCCGGGTAGAAAGGAAAGTGGAGAGAAAAATGACAGAAGAGGAAAGGAGGTGTTAACCATTCAGGAGGTAGCCTTCTTCCTTTCTCATGAAAGATCTGGGCCAGAGTAATTTTGGAAGGGGGATGGGGGATCCTAGAGCTGACAGACAAGGGAGTTCCAGGTCTGCCTTGAGCTGACAGGGGTCCCAGAGGAGAGGTGAGCAAGAGGCATGACAGATTCTATCTGCTGACACTTAGGCAGGATCCCAGGGGGGCTGAGTTGAGGGCGGGTGTCAGAAGGCTGGTCAGACTCTGAGTTTGTGGCCAAAGGGGCCGTCAAAAGTGTGGGTGGCCTCTGGGGTGGGGGTGGGGGGTGGGGGGGCATGCAGGTTTCTCCTGCTGAGAATTCTACACAGCTTGGAGCAGCACAGCTTCCATTTGCATTGCAGGCAGAGTTGTGGGATGTGTCTCAGGGGTCCCCAATCTGAAGGGCTTGGGGGCCAGACCTATGGGGATGGAAGTCTGGAAACCAAACCTGGGGTTAGACTTAAAGACTAGGGGCATGGAAGGCCCGATCTTCCAGGGCTGAGGCAGATGACCGTGGGGGTTGAGTTGAGGGCAGGGGTCATGTGCCAAGTCAGACTCTGGGTTTGTGGCCAGGGGAGCTGCAGAACATGGGGGTGGCCTCTGTGGGAAGGCATGCAGGCTTCTCCCTCTCTGAGTGTTCTGTGCAGCTCCGAACAGCATAATTCCTCCTGGATGCCAGGCAGAGTCCTGGGGTGTGGCCAAGAGGTCCCCAATCTGGAGGGCCTGGGACCAGGTCTCTGGCGATGGAAGCCTGAAAACCCAAGCTAGGGTTAGGCTTAGGGCCTGGGGCATGCAGGCCGGATCTGCTGGCACTGAGGCAGGATCCCTGGGGGGTTGAGCTGAGGAGAGGGGTCATGCGGTGTGTCAGGGTCTGGGTTTGTGGCCAAGGGGACCTCTTTGGGGTGGCCTCAGAGAGGCATTCCAGTTTCTCCCTATCTGAGGGTTCTGCACAGCTCTAAATCACAGTGTCCATCTGGGTGGCAGGCGAACTCCTGGTGTGTGGCTCCAATGTCCCCAGTCTGGAGGGGCTTGGGGATAGGCCTTTGAGGACCAAAACCTGAAAACCCAATGTAGGGTTAGGGTTAGGGCCTAGGGGCATGGCAGGCCTGATCTTCCAGTGCTGAGACAGGTACACCAGGTGGCTGAGTAGAGGGAGTGTTTGGCCATGTGTGAGCCTGGTTTTTGGAGCACTTTCTCTCAGGGTTTGGGCTGAGACCACTCAGGACCATGGGCCAGGACCAGGTGGCTCGTCTGAAGGCCCGCACATCCCAAAGCAAGTTTGCTGGCGTTTTGGGCCAATTCTCACGAGCTTTCTGCCCACATCGATATCAATTTGGCAGAAAGCTCATGAGAACTGTCTGGTGTTGTGGGGCAATGCTGGTTGAGCTCACACCCACTGTTTAGAGCGCTTTCCATGAGTGTTGTGAGCATACGTGAATGCGGACCAGAGCCATGCGGCTCCACTAAGGTCTCTCGTCAAGGGAGCTTTTCGGGGACAGAGTTGAGGAAGGTTGTCAGGGTGAGCATCAGATTCCGTGTGTGTGGCCTGGTGAGGTGCCAAAGGTGGGAGTGGCCTCAGGGTGGCATGCGGGTTTCTCCTGCTCTGAGGGTTATGCAGAGCTCCAAAGGGCATGGTTTCCTCCTGGGTGTCGGGAGGAGTCCTGGGATGTGGCTCAGGGGTCCCAAGTCTGGAGGGCTTGGAGGGTCAGACCTCTGGGGACCGAAGCCTGAAAACTCAATCTAGGGTTAGGGTTAGGCCTAGGGTCATGGCAGGCCTGATCTGCCAGTGCTGAGGTGAGATTGCCTGGGCACTGGGTGGAGGGTGGGGGTCTGATGGGGCATCAGGCTCCAGGTTTGTGGCAAGGGGGGGACATAATATATATGTATATTAAACAGCATATTTTTAAAAAATGCATTTATTGGAAGCAAATGTTGGAACAGGACATAAATATTATTAATTCCCATTCAGAGTTAATAATTCTATCAGAGCTAAGTTTAAATATCCCTTTAACATATGAATGAATATACTTTGCCCAAAGTGCTATGATTAGCAGTCTCCGAGCTTTCTGTTATGTTCCATTGATTTGTGTGTCTTTTATGGCAGTAACATACTGTTTTTTTGACAACAGCTTTATAATCTAGCTTGAAATTGGAGTGTGGTGACTCCAGGTCTCTTAGTCATTTGTACTCTTTCTTTCTTTCTTTCTATCAATGAGATTATTTATTTATTTTTAGTCGGTTTACATTTGTATTCCAAATGTTTTTCTTTCACTTCTTTTTTATTATGATCATATGATCTTTTTGTTTCAGGGGTACAGGCGAGATCCTTCTGTTTTACAGAGCACAAGTGCTCACCACAACTCGTATTCTCCCCATGCCCATGGCCCAGCCACCCCATTCCCTCACCTTCCTCTCCTTCAGAAACCCTCAGTTTGTTTCCTGAGATTAAGTATCTCTTTTGCTTTGACTCCCTCTCTGGTTTCATCTTGGTTCCTTTTTTTTTTTTTCCTCATACCCTGTGATCTTCTGTTTTGTTTCCTAAATTCCACGTATCAGTGGAATCATATGATAATTGTCCTTCTCTGATTGACTTATTTCACTTAGTATAATATCCTCTAGTTCCATCCATGTCATTGCAAATGGCAAGATTTCTTTTTTTTTTAAATATTTTATTTGTTTATTTGACAGACAGAGATCACAAGTAGGCAGAGAGGCAGATGAGAGAGGGGGAAGCAGGCTCCCCGCTAAGCAGAGAGCCCGATGTGGGACTCTATCCCAGGACCCCGAGATCATGACCTGAGCCAAAGGCAGAGGTTTTAACCCACTGAGCCACCCAGGTGCCCCAAGATTTCATTTTTTGATGGCTGCGTAATATTCAATGGTATATATATCCATCTATATCCATTCATCTCTGGATGGACGTCTGGGCTCTTTGCATACTTTGGCTCTTGTGGCCATTGCTGCTCTATAGGGTGCAGATGACCTTTGGGCATTGCTGCTCTATTGTGGTGCAGGTGACCCTTCAGATCACTAAATTTGTAGCTGGGGTAAATACCCAGCAGTGCAATTGCAAGGTTGTAGGGTAGCTCTATTTTCAATTCTCGAGGAACCTCCACACTGTTTTCCAGGGTGGCTTCACCAGCTGCATTCCCACCAACAGTATAAAAGTGTTCCCCTTTCTCCACATCCTCTCCAACACATGTCATTTCCTGACTTGTTCATTTTAGCCATTTTGACTGGTGCAAGGTGGTATCTCATTATGGATTTAATTTGTATTTTCCTAATGTCGAGGGATGCTTAGCACTTTTTTATAGGTCTGTTGGCCATTTAGATGTCTTCTTTGGAGAAATGCCTGTTCATGTCTGCCCTATTTCTTGACTGGATTATTTGTTCTGTGGGTGTTGAGTTTGGTAAGTTCTTTCTAGATTTTGGATATGAGCCCTTTATCTGATACGTCATTTGAAAATATCTTCTCTCATTCTTTTTGTTGTCTTTTAATTTTGTTAACTGTTTCCTTTGCTGTGTAAAAGCTTGCTATCTTGATGAAATCCCAACAGTTCATTTTTGCTTTTATTTTCCTCACCGTTGGAGATGTGTCTAGCAAGAAGTTGCTGTGGCTGAGGTCAAAGAGTTTGCTGCTTCTGTTCTCCTCAAGGATTTGGGTGAATTCCTGTCTCACATTGAGGTCTTCCATCCACTTGGAGTCCATTTTTTGTGTATGGTGTAAGGAAATGGTCCAGTTTCATTATTCTGCATATGGATGTCCTGTGTTCCCAGCACTATTTATTGAAGGCACTTTTCTCCCCATTGGATATTCCTTCCTGCTTTGAAGAAAATTAGTTGACCCTAAGAGTTGAGGGTCCATTTCTGCTTACTCTATTCTGCTCCATTGATCTGTGTGTCTGTTTTTGTACCAGGACCATCCTGTCTGGATATTACAGCTTTGTAATAGAGCTTGAAGTCTGTAACTGTGTTGCCATAAGCTTTGGTTTTCTTTTTCAACATCCCTTTGGCTATTTGGGGTCTTTTCTGCTTCCATACAAATTGGGGATTCTTTATTCCAGTTCTGTGAAAAATGTGGATGATATTTAGATAGGGGTCACCTTGAATCTGTGGATTGTTCTGGGTAGCATAGACATTTTCATAATATTTGTTCTTCCAATCCATGAGCATGGAACGTTTTTCCATTTCTTTGTGTCTTCCTCCATTTCTTTCATGACTGTGTTATGGTTTTCTGAGTACACATCCTTTGCCTCTTTGCTTAGATGGATTCCTATGTATCTTATGGTTTTGGGTGAAATTATAGACAGGATGGACACTTTAATTTCTCTTTCTTCCATCTCATTGTTGCTGTAGACAAATGCAAGTGATTTCTGTGTATTGATTTTATATTCTGCCACTTTATGGAATTCCTGGATGAGTTCTAGCAATTCTGGGGTGGAGTCATTTGGGTTTCCCACAGAAAGTGTCCTATTGTCTGCAAAGGGTGAGAATTTGGTTTCTTCTTTGCCAATTCAGATGTCTTTTATTTGTTTTTATTGTCTGATGCCTGAGGCTAGGGATTCTAGTACTATGTTGAACAGTAGTGATGAGAATGGGCATCTCTGTCATTTTCCTGACCTGAAGGAGAAAACTCTCAGTTTTTCCCCACTGGGAATGATATTATATGTGGGTTTCCCATAGATGGCCTTTATGATGTGGAGAGATCCCTCCACGGTAAAGAGTTTTGATCAAGAAGGGATGCATTAATTTGTCAAATGCTTTTTCTGCATCTATTGAGAGGATCCTATGGTTCTTGTTCTTTCTTCTACTAAGGTAGTGGATTCCATTGATTGATTAGTGGTTGTCAAATCACCCTTGCAGCACAGGAATAAATACAGATTGTTTGTAGTGAATCATCTTTTTAAAGGGCTGCTGGATCTTATTGGCTGGTGTGTTGGTGAGAATTTTTGCATCCATATTTATCAGGGATAGTGGTCTGTAATTCTTTTGGGTGGGGTCTTTGTCTGGTTTTGGGATCAAGGTAATACTGGTCTTATCAAAGGGTTTGGAAATTTTCCTTCCAGTTCTATTTTTTGGAAAAGTTTCAGAGGAAGAGGCATTAAATCTTCTTTAAATGTTTGGTAGAATTCCCCTGGGAAGCCATCTGGTGCTGGGCTCTTGTTTCCTGGAGGATTTTTGATGCCTGCTTCAACTTTGTTGCTGATTATGAGTCTCTTCGGGTTCCCTTTTCTTCCTGGTTCAGTTTTGGTCATTCCTGTTTCTGGGAATGTATCCTTTTTTTTTTTTTTTTTTGAGACTGCCTGGTTTGTGGACATAGAGTTGCCATCCTATGTTCTTATAATCATTAGTATTTCTTTGGTGTTGGGTGTGATCTCTCCTTCTTGATTCATGATTTTATTGATTTGGGTCCTTTCTGTTTTCTTTTTGAAAAATCTGGCCGGGAGTGTATCAATCTAATTAATTTTTTCAAAGAAGAAGCTCCTAGTTTCATTGATTTGTTCTACTATTCTTTTGGTTTCTACTTCATTGATTTCTGTTCTAATTTTATTATTTCTCTTCTCCTTCTGGTTTTAGACTTACTATGCTTTTCTTTCTCCAGCACCTTTAGGTGTAGGGTTAGGTTGTGTATTTGACATCTTTCTTGGTTCTTAAGAAAGGCTTGGAGTGCTATATTCTTCCCTCTTAGGACTGCCTTTGCTGCATCCCAAAGGTATTGAACGGTTGTATTTTCATGCTTGTGTGTTCCCATGAATTTTCAAAATTCACCTTGAATTGACTGGTTGGTTGATCCATACATTCTTTAGTAGGATGTTCTCTAGGCTCCATTTATTTGAGTTCTTTCCACCTTTCCTCTTGTGACTGTGTTTCATTTTCAAAACACTGTGGTCTGAATATGCAGGGAATGATCCCAGGCTTTTGGGATGAGAATGAACATGGCAGCCTCCCTATCTCTGGCCCCAGAGTTGAGAACTTGGGGCCTCACTCCTCAGTGTGCCCTCACCAGAAAGTGGTCAGTCCTTCATGTCTCCCCAGTCTCTGTCTGAACTCTGTGCTCACAGGACCTGTGACCAAGTATTTCTGTCTCTGGCACCCAACCCTAATTGGAGTCTCCAAACCCAGCAGACTCCTGTAGCATACTCAAGCACCACTCCTCCTGGGGGAATAAGGGGGTTCTCCCCAGTTGTGCTGCTTCTTGGACCCCTTCTCAAAGAACAGTGGCCAGACGGTGCTGTGGATCACAGTTTCTGGCAATCTCCAGCTTAGAGCTCACTCCTGGGCTCACTCTTTGCAGCTGGCTTCCCTGCTCCAATACCTGGGAGCTCTGCTGCCCTCAAGTTCCCCTGGTCTTCCTGGGACCCCAAGGATCCTGAGACCACACTGCCCCATCAAGTGTTCCATCCCCTGCCCAGCTGCCAGAGTGATATCCTTCACCAGAGCAGACTTCTAAAAGTTCTGATTTTGTCCTCTGCTGCTCCTAGCACTTGGCAGTAACTGGCTGACAGAGGTTTCCTCTCCCTAGGGTTTATCTTCCCACCTATGAGCTCACTTTTCTGTACCCCCTACCTTGTGGAAAGTGGTTGCTTTTCTGTTTGTAGAGTTGCTGCTATTCTTTTCTCAGGTCTGTGTTTGAATTTGCAGGTGTTCAGCATGGTTTGGTAGCTATCTAGCTAAATTCCTTGTGCCAGATGAAATGAAGGTGTCCTGCTCCTCTGCCATCTTGGACTCTCTCTCATTCTTTTTGTTCCAGATTGCTTTGGGTATGGTGTACATGTTAACATTATTAACTCTTCCAGTTAATGAGCATGGTGTATGCTTCCATTTATTTGCACCTTCTTCCAAATCTTTGGTCCATACATCACCCACCAACACACACATCTTTTCCTTCCTTTTCCACCATGCGTGCAGTATACCAGATCTTTCTCTTTCTTGGCTACTTTTATTCCTAGATTTTTTTTTCTTGAAGCAATTGTAATGACATTGCTTTCTTAATTTCTCTTTGTGAACTTTGGTCATCCATATATAGAAATACAAGTTGGGGCACTTGGGTGGCTCAGTCGGTTAAGTGTCTACCTTCAGGTCAGGTCATGATCCTGGGGTTCTGGGAATGAATCTGCCATTGGGCTCCCTGCTCAGCAGAGAGTCTGCTTTTCCCTGACTCTCCTCTGATCCCCCTGCATATGCATTCTCTCTCTGTCTCTCTGTCTGTTTCTCTCTGTGTCAAATAAATACATTAAAAAAAGAAAAAGAAATGCAACATGTCTCTGTATATTGACTTTGTATCATGCAGCTTTACGGAATTTATTTATTCTAATATATTCAAATTCATTTATTTGTTAATAAAACAATTTAATTTTTTTTTGTGCGGACTCCTTAGAGATTTCTACATATAATATCATGTCATCTGCAAATAGTGACCATTTTCTTTTCAATTAGATTTCACATCTTTTTTTTTTTTTTTTTTTTTTGTATAAATGGTGTGGGGAGGGCTTTCAATACAAAGATGAGTGAAAGTAGTAAGACTGGGCATCTTTGTCTTGTTCTTGCTAGTAGTGGGAAAGTTTTCAGCATTTCACCCTCAAGTGTAATGTCACCTGTGCGCTTTTCATATAGAGCCTTTGTTTAGTGGAGGTATAATTCCTCAGTACCCAGATGGTTTAGAGTTCTTACCATACATGTATTGAATCTTGTCAAGTGTTCTTTATGCATTTATTGTAACAATCCTAGGGTTTTTGTCTTTTGTTTTGTCAAGGTGGTGTATGCTATTGGTGGATGTGCAGATGTGGAATCATCCCTGCATCCCTGGAATAAATCCCACTGGGTCATGTTGTATGATTCTCCTGATGTATTATTGAATAAATGTTGCCAATAATTTGTTGAGGATTTTTGCATCTCTGTTCATGAGGGATATTGGCCTTTCTTTTTCTTCCTTGTCTTGTTTTGGTAGCAGAATAATGCTGCCTTCATAAAATGAGTTTGGACATATGCCCTTCTCTCCTTTTTTAAAAACAGTTTGTGAAGGGTTGGTATTAATTCTTCTACCTCTGGTTGTACTTGTCAGTGAAATTATCTGGTCTTGGGCATTTGTTTCTTGGGAGGATTTGATTATCGAATCAATCTTTTTACTAGTGATGAGTCTGTTCAGAATTCTTTTTCCCTTCAAGCTTCATTCTAGGTTGTTGTTAGAAACATATCCATTTCTTCTAAGTTGTCCAAGGTGTTGGCCTCTACTTGCTTATAGTACTCTCTAATGATCCTTTGTATTTTTGTGATATTCATTGTAATAGCTTGTGTTTCTTTTTTTTTTAAGTTTTTCAAATTTTTCTCTTAAATTCAGTTAGCTAAAGTATAGTTTTTGATGTAATGGTCAATGATTCATTAGTTGCATATAACATCCAGGGCTCATCACCACATGTCCCCTTCTTAATACCCATCACCCAAATACCTCACCACCCGCAACCTACCTCTTCTGCAGTTTGTTTCTTTCATATGATTAAGAGTCTCTCATTGTTTGTCCCCCTTTTTTATATCTTCCCATTTAGTTTTCCCTCCCTTCCCCTGTGATCCTCCACACTATTCCTTGTGTTCCACATATGAGTGACACCATATCATTATTGTCGTTCTCTGCTTGACTAAATTCATTTAGCATTACCCCTTCTAGTTCCATCCATGTCGATGCAAATGGTCGGCATTCATCCCTTCCGGTAGCTAAATACTATTCTATGATATGTATGTACATCTTCTTTATCCATTCCCCTGCTGAAGGACATGTCAGCTTCTTCCACAGTTTAGCTCTTGTGGACATCGCTACTGTGAACATTGGGGAGTGTGTGCCCCTTCTTTTCACTGCATCTGTATCCTTGGGGTAAATACCTAGGAATGCAGTTGCTGGGTCATAGGGCAGCTCTACTTTTAACTTTTTGAGGAACCTCCATGCTGTTTTCCGGAGTGACTGCACCAGCTTGCATTCCCACCAACAGTATAAGAAGGTTCCCCTTTCTCCATATCTTCATCATCTTCATCAACTGTCTTATTAATTTTAGCCATCCTAACTGCTGAAAGGTGGTATCTCATTGTGGTTTTGAATTCCCTGATGACAATTGATGAGAAGCACTTTTTCATGGACTATTGGCTATTTGTGTATCTTCTTTGGAGAAGTGTCTTTTCTTGTCTTCTGCTCATTTCTTAAGTGTTTTCATTGTTTCTTGGGTGTTGAGTTTGAGCAGTTCTTTGTAGATCTTGGATACCAGACCTTTATCTGTCCTGCCATTTTCAAATATCTTCTCCTGTTCTGTAGGTTGCCTTTTCATCTTGTTAACTCTTCCCTTGGCTATGCAGAAGCTTTTTACCTTGATGAAGTCCCAATAGTTCATTTTTGTGTTTGTTTCCCTGGCCTTTAGAGACATGTCTTGCAAGAAGATGCAGTGCCCAAGGTTGAAGAGGTTGTTGTCTGTGTTCTCCTCTAGGATTTTGATGTGAGACAGGAATCATTTATCTTTCTTTCCTGATTGTATTTGAGCCCTCTCTTGTTCTTAGTGAGTCTAACTAACAGTTGATCAGTTTGGTTTATCTTTCCAAAAACAGCAGCTCATATTTTCATTGATCGTTTGTCTTTTTAGTCTCCTTTGGATTTATTTCAACTTTCCTTTTTTTAAAGATTTTATTTATTTATTTGACAAACAAAGATCACAAATAGGCAGAGAAGCAGGCAGGGGAGAAGAAGGGAAGCAGGCTCCCTGCTAAGCAGAGAGCCTGATGCAGGACTGGATCCCAGAACCCTGGTATCATCATCTGAGCCCAAGTCAGAGGCTTTAACCCACTGAGCCACCCAGGAGCCCCTCAACTTTCCTTTTTGTTATTTCCTTCTATCTACTGATTTGGGGCTTTGCTTGTTTGTTTGTTTGTTTTTTCCACTTCTTTCCCATGTATATTAGGTTGGCTACTGGAGAGCTTTCAGATGGATGGATGAGGACCTGAATTTCTATGAACTTCCCCCTTAGAGCTACTTTTGCTGTATCCCATGACTTTTCATAGGTTCTCTTTTCCATTTGTTTCAAGGTACATTTAAATTTTCTTTTGATTTCTTATTTGACTATTTGTTGTTTACTAGCATGTTGGTAAATTTCCACATATTTATGACTGTGCCATTTTCTACTTGTGACTGATTACTATTTTCATACTATTGTGGTTGGACAAGATTTGAACCAGAACATGAAGGGAGCTTCAGTTTAAAGGTTATTTTCCTGGGGTATTTTCTAAGGGCACAACATGACTTCTATGGGGACAGAGGAAGGTTTTGTGAGACTGAGGGGGAGGTGCACAACACTTGTTAATAACTGATTACTACCATGAGAGGTGTACTTCTGTTCACACTGTAGCCCTGATGGACATGTAATTCCTTAGAAACATTTTCCAGGAGGTGCAGGATGGCCTTCTCTAACAGAAGGGTGCCATGTGGGTTTATGGCATGGCCCCAAGTCAGCAATCAGGATTTATGGTAAGTTGGGGGATCAGAACCTGACTTTCTGTAGGAGGTAACAGAAATAGATCATGGTGAGTTTCATAACAATAGCTGAGGTCCCGAGTAACCCCGTGCATTTTTGTCATGGATGATGTAGTAGGGCCTTTGGATTTGTCTCATCAGAAACTGTAGAATTCAGGGACACACTCCTGTCTGTTGAATTGTGTGGAGATAGGTAGATAGCAGTCTCTGGCCAAGCATGAGGGTCACACTAGACCACCACCAGAGGGGTAGTGTGTGGTGGGAGCCAGTGCTTGGTTTCCATGAAAACCAATTGGGACCTGGTGACTGTGATTCCAGAAGCATGTGGAGAGGAGGAGGGTGGTGGTGTTCACTTCCTAAGGTTGTGGTCAGCAGTAAACTGGAGTCCACTGAAGTGAACTGTGTCTGGCACAGAAGGTGCCCAGTCACTGTAGCTGTGGGCACTGTGCCCATGGCACTTTCATGTCAGAGTCTTTCATGCTGCCACCTCCAGCTTTTTATCATCTGCATGATCATGAGTCTATGCTCTTGCCCCATGGCCCCCTGGGGTGTTTTCCTCTCTCTCCCTCTGGCCCTCATCCTCTGCCTTGTGCAAGCCAATGCCAAAGTAGCCTTCTCAAGAGGTAGCTCTTTTGATCCCCTGATGGAACACTTCCTTCTGTCCCCTGTGAGGTAAGGATGATGCCCTGTCCTGGAAGGAGGCTACAGGTCCCCAATCAGGAGACCCATGTCTTCCTTTTCAGTTTTGTCAGCCCTCCCCTCAGTCCTCTTCAGGGAAGCTGTGCCCACTTCCTCAGGTGACAGCTCTGACCTTAAAAACCAATATTGTTTTCTGTATCTCCATGCCTAAGTTCATCCATGGCATGTCTTTCAAACCTCTCAGTGGGTTTTCAGCAGTCCTGCAGGGCTGTCTGCTCAAAGAGGGGATGACCTCAGAGGGGCAGCCTTCCCTGCCATCTCCCTCAACATGTCACTGAGTCCTGGAGCCAGCTGCCCCACTGAGTGCTGAGGGACCCAAGCCAGCCCATCCTGAACCCAAGCTGTGTCAATAGTGTAGACTGATGTGTGCCAGGAGTGGTGGCCAGGTGGCATGGGCCAGGTGCAGGCAGTTTTTTGTTCTTATTCCTTACCCCCTCTCCATCCCAGAGGTAGCTCAGAGCAGCCCCCACAACCCATATCACAAGATCCCTTGACCTGTGCCTCCTGCATTCAGCTGGTGTGCTTGGTGGCTTCCCATTGCTTCTGTCTCCCATAGTGACACCCATGGCAGTTCCTGGATCAGGGGAGGGATTATACCCTTGTCTGTACTTGACCCTCTTCCTATCCCGCACTGAGCCCACCCACCTTCGTGTTTCCATGGATGTGCTTGGAAGTAAGCTCATCCACAGGAAATCTATAAGCCAAATGGTCCAGGGAAAGATCACTGAATTAGTGATCCAGGATAGAGAACAAACCTGCTCTGAAACCTGTCCCACACTCTGTGACCATCTCCTGCTAAAACAGAAACAGTAATAGCTTTCTGGATTATGACTTGGCATCTATCTCTACTTACACTCTCTTGAATGCATAGGTGCTGATCCTGGATGAAAAGGGACCATGGCTCCTGTGGGCTGGGATTAACAGGTCAAATATAAGAACTCAGTGAAATTTGAATTCCAGGCATAGAGTGAATAAATATTTTCCAGGAAATACTCCCAAGTAGGGTATATGATCATTGTGTACCAAAGCTTTTTCAAATAGGTTACTGAAAGAAAAATCTTTTTTATTGTTTATTTTAATTCTAGTTGAGTTAACATACAGTGTTATATTAGTTTCATGTGTACAATAGTGTGAGTCAGTAATTTTCTATATACTCAAAGCTCTTCAAGAGAAGTGTACTCTTAGTCTCCTTATTCTGTTTCACTCATCCCTCCATTTGCCTCCCCTTTGGTAACCATCGGTTTGTTTTCTATTATTAAGAATCTTTTTTTCTTTTTTCTTTTTTTTTTGGTTTGTCTCTTTTTTCCTCCTTTATTTATGTATGTTTGTTTCTTCAATTCTACACAAGAGTTACATCATGTGGTATTGTCTTTCTCTGACTGACTGATTTCACTTAGGGTAATCCTCTCTAGATATCCATCCATGTGGCTGCAAATGGCAAGATTTCATTCTTTTTATGGTTGAGTAAATTTCCACTGTGTGTGTGTGTGTGTACATCTCTCATCTCCTTTAGCACTTTATCAGTGGACACTTGGGTTGCTTCCCTATTGTGATCTTGTATATAATGCAGCAAGAAACATAGGGGCACATGTATCCTTTTGTGTTATTGTTTTTGTATGCTTCAGGTAAATACCCATTAGTGTGGTTCCTGGATCCTAGAGTAGCTCTATTTTTAACGTTTTGAGGACTCTCCATACTGTTTTCCAGAGTGGCTGCAGCAGGTTGCTTTTCCACCAACAGTGCACGAGGGTCCCCTTTTCCCACATCCTCCCAGCACCTGTTGTTCCTTGTGCTGCTGATGGGAGCCATTCTGATAGAATTTGCTAATATCTCGTTATACCTTTTTTTTTTTTTTAAAGATTTTATTTGTTTATTTGACAGAGATAGATCACAAGTAGGCAGAGAGGCAGGCAGAGAGAGAGAGAGAGGGAAGCAGGCTCCCTGCTGAGCTGAAAGCCCGATGCGGGACTCAATCCCAGGACCCTGAGATCATGACCTGAGCCGAAGGCAGAGGCTTAACCCACTGAGCCACCCAGGCATCCTCATTATACCTTTTTTTAAAATATTTTATTTATTTGACAGACAGAGATCATAAGTAGGTAGAGAGACAGGCAGAGAGAGAGAGAGGGAAGCAGACTCCCTGCTGAGCAGAGAGCCCAATGTGGGACTCGATCCCAAGACTCTGAGATCAAGACCTGAGCCGAAGGCAGAGGTTTTAACTCACTGAACCACCTAGTCACCCCTCATTATACTTTTGATTTGCATTTTCCTGAGGTTGGGTATTGGTGAACATCTTTTCATGGGACCTTTGGCCATCTGTATTTCTTCTTTGGAGAAATGTCTGTTCATATCTTCAGACTATTTTTTAACTGGATTTTTTTGGGGGGGGTGGGTGTTGAGTTGTATCCCCTCCACACATTTTGGATGCTATCCCTTTACTGCATAGGATATTTGCAAATATCTTCTCCCTTTTAGTAGGTTGTCTTATTATTATTACTTCTTCCTAGTTCTGCTGTGTGGCAACTTTTTATTTTGATATAGTCCCAGTTGTTTATTTTTGCCTTTAATTCCTTTGCCTCAGGATACAGTCTAGAAAAATGTTGCTTTGGTCCATGTCGAGAAGTTATTGTCCATGCCCTCTTGTGGGATTTTTATGGTTTTAATTCTTTCATTGAAGTCTTGAAATTGTTTTGAGCTTTTGAGTCTGTAGTGTAAGGAAGGAGAGTAGTTGCATTCTTGTGTGTGTGGCTGTCCAGTCCTCCCAACACCATTTGTTGTACAGATTTTTCCTTTTCGATATTCTTGCTTGCTTTGTGGAAGACTAATGGGCCACACAATTGTGGGTTTATATCTGAGCTTCTCTCCTGTTCTCTAGGTCACTGTGTGTATTTTTGTGCCAGTGCCATACTGGTAGGATGACTACAGCTTTGAAATATAACTTGAAATCTGGAATTGTGACTCATCCAACTTTGTTTTTCTTTCTCAACATTGCATTGGCAGTTCAGTATCTTTGGTAGTTCCATATAGATTTTTAGAAGTGTTTGCTTGAGTTCTTTTTGTTTAACTGAATGTCAATGAGCCAACCTATAGTACATCATTAGTTTCAGATGTAGTGTTCAATAATAGATCAGGTGTGTATAACCCCCAGTGCTCAATGCATCACATGCCCTCCTTAATGCCCATCAGCCAGTTACCCCATCCCCAATTCTCTCCCCTCCAGCAACCTTCAGTTTGTTTCTGTAATGAAGAAGCTCTTGTGCTTTTTCTTCCTCTTTGATGACTTCCCATTCTGTTTTCCCTCCCTTTCCCTCTGACCCTCTGTGTTGTTTATCTTATTTCACTTATGAGTAAACCCATGTGCTAATTGTTTTTCTCTTATAGACTTATTTTGCTCAGCATAATACCCTCCAGTTCCATCCAGGTGGATGTGATGGTAAGTCTTCATCCTTTCTGATGGCTGAATAATATTCCATTGTAGTTATGAACCACATTTTCTCTATCCATTCATCTGTCCATGGACATCTGGGCTCTTTCAATAGTTTGGCTGGAGTGGATAATACTGCAATGAACATGGCAGGGTGCTACTACTTTTCACTCAATCTGTATCTTTGGGGTAAATACCTAGTAGTGCAATTGTTGGGTCATAGGGTAGTTCTATTTTTTTTTTTTTTTTAGGATTTATTTATTTGATACAGAGATCACAAGCAGGCAGAGCAACAGGAAGAGAGAGAGGAGGAAACAGGCTCCCCACTGAGCAGAAAGCCCAATGCAGGGCTCGATCCCAGAACCCCAGGATCATGACCTGAGCTGAAGGCACAGGCTTAACACACTGAACCACCCAGGTACCCTGGGTAGCTTTATTTTTAAGTTCTTGAAGAAACTTAATAACATTTGGCAGAGTGGCTATACAAGCTTGCATTCCCACCAGCAATGTAAGAGTGTTCCCCTTTCACCACATCCTCACCAACATTTGTTGTTTCCTGCCTTGATAATTTTAGCCATGCCAACTGTTGTAAAGTGGTATCTCACTGTGGTTTTGATTTGTATTTCCCTGATAGCTATTGATGTGGAGCATGTTTTCGTGTATCTGTTGGCCTCTTCTATGTCCTTTGGTAGAAAGATGTGTTCATGTTTTCACCTATGTCTTAAGCTAGGATAGGGGTAGTCCCAGGAGCATGGAAGTCATGATGCTTAGGTGTGGAGACCTTAAGAGACATCTGAATTGAGGGCTGGAGTTAAGGAGAGTATCAGGCTCAGGCTTTGTGTTCAGTATGGTATGAAAGTATAAATAGACAGGGACTGGTTCAAGATGCCATTCAGATTTCTCCTGCTCTAAATCCTTTCTGGAGTTCCAAAAGGTATGATTTCTGACTTTGTTGTGGGATGAGCCCTCTGCTTTGCTTAGGTGTCCCCATTCCCTGGGGATTTGGAGCCAAGCCTCTGGGCATGTTCCTTTAAAAAGCCAACCTACAGTTAGGATTGGGGCCTAGGATCATGGCAGGTTCAATCTGCCAGCTGTGTGGTAAGACTCCCAGAGGGCTAAGTTGAGGGCATGGGTCAGGGTGAGTATCAGGCCCCAGGTTTGTGTCTAGTGGACCAATGAATGTGGGGGTGGCCTCAGGTAGGCATACAGATTTCTCCTGCTCTGAATCATTTGCAGAGTTCCAAAGCCCTGGTTTCCTTCTGGGGGGAGGCAGAGTCCTATGGAATTTCTTGGATGTCCCCAGTCCCTGGGGCTGTGCTGCCAGGTCTCTGGGAAAGACCCCCCACCCTGAGCCCAACCTAAGGTCAGGGGTGGGGTCAGGTTTAGGGTCCAGATTTAGGGTCATGGGTTAGGGTCATGGGTTAGGGTTAGGGTTCAGGAGTTTGCTAGGGTTAATTTATTTGCCTTTAATACAAGATATACATGCTTAAATAACATTTTCTTAGAGTATTTTAATGAATAAAGTTTAGCATACAACACAAATAGTTACAGAGAAGAACCAAATTTTCCAAAGCAACACTTAAGGCA
This sequence comes from Mustela putorius furo, assembly GCF_011764305.1. Lineage (NCBI taxonomy): Eukaryota > Metazoa > Chordata > Mammalia > Carnivora > Mustelidae > Mustela > Mustela putorius. Next base: position 30,816,731 of record NW_025422019.1, read on the forward strand.
ATATTTCTTAATATTTATGTTTTATGGTCAAATAAATAAAAATTGAATTTCTCTGTGACTCTTCTCCCATATGAACTCACTGGCCCTGTCTTTCTGGTCTTGGCTAAAAGCATCTTCTCAGTGGGCTTCCTTAATGGGCCTCTCTGAATACAATGGCTCTCTTAGCCCTTACCCTGCATTCCTTCCAATCATTAATCTATTGATTATATCCTGAGCTCTTTGCAAGCTCCCAGGTGGAACTAGAGCTATATACATTTGCACTAAGTAGATACTCCATAAATATTTATCAATTCAACAAGTATGGCTTTCTTTTTTTTTTTTTAAAGATTTTATTTATTTATTTGACAGAGAGAGATTACAAGTAGGCAGAGAGGCAGGCAGAGAGAGAGAGGAGGAAGCAGGCTCCCTGCTGATCAGAGAGCCCAATGCGGGACTCGATCCCAGGACCCTGAGATCATGACCTGAGCCGAAGGCAGTGGCTTAACCCACTGAGCCACCCAGGCGCCCCTATGGCTTTCTTTTTAATAAAAAATATCCATGTTTTATCAGTGAATTTTTTTACCATATCAGAATATATTTGGAGAAAGCTATTGCTCCATGAGTATACATCTGTCAAGGCTGTGACTTTATTATGTCCTGTGTCACGCTTCCCTGAGCTAGCCAGGGTGCTCTTGACACACGTATGAATCTCAGCTTCAAAGCTTAGGAGTGAGTTCTGTGAAAACACTGGGGGGGACGTTGGGGTATTGCTCTGCTGGATACCACTGTGTCATGTGGGGCCAGATGTGATGTGAGCACCCCCTCTTTCCCTAGCTTTTTCTATCATCTTCTGCCATCTGTCAATATGTGTGTTTCCCATCAGCCATATCTTTGTTGACAAACTATGAGATGACCTATGGCTTGGGACTCCATTGATATTACAGAGTCTCATTATAACTAGTGCCAGAGGTTTCTGTGGCACTGACAGGACTTTGGTTCCCAGAATATGCCCCATGAAAAGTCACATGAGAGTCTGGAGGTCCAGAAAAGGTCGATGGATGATTGTGGCTCTAGCTAAAGCCACTCTGGGGGATCATGCTGGAAGCCACCTCCCATCTCCGTCTGGCTCTTTTGATGATTTCCAATACAACCTAGGAGAGTCACTTCATCAGAGCTTGAGGCTTATCATTTCTAAAATGAGGAAATGTTTTTAGATTAATTGATTCATGCAAGATAATGAAATGAACTCCTAGGAAGTTCTGGGCAGTCTCCTAGATGGATTCTACCTCAGGAGTTCTGACTCCCATCCTTCCCACTCCTATTGAGTTCTCCTATTGGACACAGTGGCTGTTCCATGGAAATTCCCCAGGGCAACACTGGACTAGCAAGTGCCTTCAGGGTGTGCCCCCAGGCCATCTGATGTGGCTGTGCTGCTTTACTTGCACAAAATAGCAGTGCCTGAGTCAGGCCTTCACTGCAACAGCGGAGCCGGCTTGGTGAGGACCTTGCCCAGGACACTAGCCCCATGACACTGTGAGGGCCTTGGAGTCTTCAGTTAAGTCATGCAATGCAACAAGTGATTCTACATCAGGTAGATGACGTGAGGTATAGTTTCACAGCAACATGACAAAAGACATTTAAATGACAGAATAGTAAGTAGTTAAACATAATCTATATTATGGCAGTGATGGGAAAAGTGAACAATGGGGTCAGAAAGGGGGAATGGGAGTTCCAAGAATCAGGCTGGAGTCCTCAGGGGGGAGGGGTGTTTCGTGAAGGAAGGGACCAGGAGACTTGTCATGGGTTGTAACAGTGCAGCATCAGGTTGTGTGCTCTGCTTGACCCACAACCCCCAGGGGCATTGGGGATATTCTAGCTCCAGAAGATCTATGGACTGCAAGTTGGCCTGAGCAGAGCTTCCGTGGTATGCCTTCCTTTTTCCTGGGTGTGCCTATTTTTCTGCTTCTGGAGGCTGTTTACTCTCCTTTTGTTTTCCTCTGAGCTGTACTATTTTGTGTGGATTCAGTGCTATTAGATGACACAAATTCTTCCTGAAGAGAAGTGGAAAAGTAGTCATCCTTGTTTCCTAAATAGACCTGAGTAGATTCAACAGTAATAGCCTTTTCCCAGGCCCCTGGGCTTCATCTGCTCGCCAACACAAAGATTTTTGAAAACATCTACTATTCTTAACAGGTTGAAAGAATTAGTTTTGTTTTTTAAAAATTCAACAAAGTCACACTTTTCATAATCTATAGCATAATGTGCAAACATTGAATGAACAATGTTTGACAGGATGAAGGCTTTGCAGTGCGATTTGGGGCAATGCTTACTCACTGTTGCTCCCGTGTGGCCACTCTCCAGATAGCACGCGGCCTAATGGGTTTGAATTTACCAGACTGGAGGGAGAATAAGACAGAAGAAGGTTGGTCCCTGAATTCCTTAGCTCCTAAAAACTATCCTCTAATTTATACAAAAAATTCTAAATCAAGAATATCTTAACTAGATACTAGGGTTTGGGCCAGGGTCAAGTTGCATACATTAACTATGGACAAATTTTTTTGTGTGTCAATCTTACCTGCCTAAAGTGTTTTTAAAACATAAATTGGGAGAGGATTTACTTACCAAAGCACTGAGCAAATTACCTGCACCAGGAAATAGGTAACTAACATAATTATTGTTCATCTTAGCTGAGGCCAGGAGTTGGTCCTACAGGTACTTGGCAGGTAGCATCTGTGGCCAGCTGGCTATCTCCCCCTGACAGCCACACCCAGCTCAGCACATCCTCTGCTCTGCTCAAGGGCAGCAAACAGACAGACCAGATGCAGGTGGGACTCCCTTCTGTCAAGCTTGGCTTGCTTCCGACAGATAGAGAAGTGGGCCAGCTCACATGCACATGACGTGTTCCTTATAATTCCTTGCTATTGGCCTCCCCCTTCTGTCCCCTGGGTCCTGTACCTTTAGCTCCTGTGAGAACTTGGGTTTGCAGATTTCTGTGGACATTTCGAAGTCCATATCTGTGCTGCCTTTGTTCCATGTCCTTGGGTCAGATATGAAGGCAGGTAAGTCGTCATACTCTGAAAGCAACAAAAAGAAATATCAAGTGTGCTCTGCCTCCCAGCACCTCAGGTTTGAAAGCGATGGCCAACGACTTACTTCATGTTCTACACAATCAGCTTTAGGGATTCATGGATGCATGTGACATGAAATTGTACTGAAAGAAATCTCATTACCAAACTTCTGCTTTGCAGAAGACAGTTTAAGGACACCACTCCTTGCTCACCCTGTCATTTCCGGTCTGGCCAATGCCCAGTCACATTGACACGTGTAGCCATATAAGGGCACAACTGTGATGTCCTCCAGGAGCATTCCCGGTCTCCCTGTCCCCTGGTCCCCTGGTCTGGCCACCCAGTCCTCCTGAGCATCCCTCATAGTGACACAGCTCTCATCACTCTCCTGGAGCATTCCTGGTCCCCTTACCTCCAGGTCTGGCCAACCCTGCACACACCCAGTCCTCCTGAGTATCCCCTTTCATGACACTTGTTAAACAAGGCTGTCATTTGTTGTCTCTTGGTCTGTCCTTTCTCCTTGGAGTAGATCTCTCTCACAGATGACAGGGCTAGATGACAGGCAGATGAATGGTTTCAGGATCTTTTGTCCTGGAACAGCAGGCATCCCTCAAAACCCTGATGGGCATGGGGAGTCTCTGTGTGCCTCCAGCCTCAGTGAAACCTGGTGTCCAGCACAAGGGACTTGGGGGTCCTCCCGATGAAGTTTGTTCTATGAAGTTAGCTTCCTTCCAAGATCATTATGGACCCACATAATGGCTGTTCCTGTGGGACAGAAAGCACGCTACTGTATTGTATTCTCCTTGCACACTATGGCTAACAAAGAGGAAACACATGCCCACACTCATAAGTTCACACTTACACCTACATTTCTGAGCATCAGTACCATGAAAAGGACAATGAATTCCCGTTGGGCTGCAGACATGTAGATGTGCCTTTCAAGGTGTAGAGGAGGATGGAGATGGCGTTGTGGTTAAAAGGATGGATGTCTTTGCCTCTGAAGAAATTAAATTTGATCCAGAAGTGCTAATGTTCTACTCAAAGAAGGGACAATCCTAGGATCCATGAGACTAGGGATCAGCACAGACTTTTCTGGAAAGTCTTCTGAAAAGATTTTCTGTGAGGTGTTGCAGTCCATGTGATATCTCTGACAATGACTCCACTCTTGCACTGTGGCTTGATAGCAGCCACAGACTGTCCCTAACTAACGTTCCAGCCACACTAGATTGAGAGAATATGGGAGGAGGTCCTATTTGGCCCATGGGTGGTAGTTTCCCACACCCCAGATCTGCAACATGATAGATGGTGGGGGAGACGGCTCTTCTTTTCCAGTGGTAGAGTGGGAAGACACTGGGATCTATCCTGCCTGACCCTGGCCCCTCCACTTGAAATGAAAAAAAAAAAAAAAAAGATGATAGTGAGATTGGCCAATTAAGACCTCAGGAATCCCCCCCCCCCACTTCTCTGTAGGCCTTGAGCTTCCCACAACATGTTTGTCTGTGTAAGTCCCCATTTCCTGGCAGGTATATCTTGCAGGTTATGTACCATACAGATGGTCATCTTGTCCAGGCAAAGACCATGAATACATTTAGGGTTCTTCTGAGTTAGTGGACGATCTAGCATGTGTGGGCTTCAGGTCGAGTCTGATTCAGCTTTAAGCAATGTTATGGAGTGTCTGGCTTCCTGGGCCATTTGTGGCACTGGCATGGGCCTGGCCTAGGCCACTTCCACAGTCATGATGGGAAAACACCTGGCCTGGGTGTCCACCCCATGCTTGGCTCTGTAGGCCCAGACCAGAGGTTCCTCCCACTTCCTTGGCTGGGACCAAGTCACATGCCCATGGACGAGCCAATCCCTGGAGCCAGGTTGTGGAGCCATGGAGATTGGCACATGTTGTTAGGATCTCTGTTGTAATGACGTTTCTAATGGCCGTGGTAGCAAGATCTTCTGGGATGCATCTGTTAATAAAACAAATATTAATTTCTGATAGTAATTGGGTCCAAGGTGCTGGCTGAGCACCTAGTACCTCAGTTCCTCAGTTCCAGCACATCAGTACTACTTTACAGAGACAATGGCTGAAAATGAGCAAGGTGGATGGAAACTGGTCTGGAGTGCATAGGGGAAGGGTGTGTGTGTGTGTGTGTGTGTGTGTGTGTGTGTCTGTAGAGGGCTGGGGATAATAGCTCTGGCCAAGCTGTATCTCTAACTTATCTAGGCTCAAGATGATGTAGGGAATCCATGATGTTTTACCATCCATCATTTTGTAGATGAAAAATGTGCCTTTTGCATGGAGCAAGCAAGACTTGTTCTAAGTATTCTCAAGTTGGTATGGAAGTCGGGGAGAGCAGCACCTTCCATCTGCTAGTATAGGTGTGAGAGGCTGAGTGCTCTCAAGAAGATGTCTAGGTTTTGCAGGGCTCACTGTGAGCCTGTACACAGGACTGAGGAGGACAGTTCACGGTTTTGTTCTGAGGATGGAGTATTGGAAGAATGTGGTGCCCCGTGTAATCCCGGGAAGGGGACAGACCTGGAATCCACTGTAGAGTTACTTTGTGGGAGTGGTGGTGATTTGCAGCATCTGCTTCATGAGATGTCTGTCCTTTATTGAGTTCTGGGTGTGGTTTCTGTGATTTTGTCCTAATGTCTGTGATTTCCAAGGAGTGGGATTTTTTTGGCTTCACTGTAAGAATTGGTCGACTGGGAGTGGGCAAGTCCTGCTCTCATGGAGAGAAGTGTGTCTCTAGTGGTTGGAGTGTGTATTACAAGCCTAGAGTTCAATGGTGAGGTGGTTACATTGGTCGGCAGGCTATTGTTATTGATGATTTTTATGAATGAATTCTATAGGATGAGATGTTAGATCTTGTGGTTAGGGAACCTTATTAAGTGCCCATCAAGGGTGCTTTTTCTGAGCTTCATATTCTATATCTTTTTATTGCTTTTAATAGCCCTCTTTCTAGTTGGTATTCCAATGAGCAGTGCATTACAACATTGCCTGCATTTTACCCATGTGTTGATGAAGATTTGAGAAAGGAAAATGTTGTCAGTGCTTCCACAAATTGTACACTGGAAAAGACAAATAATAAATTTTGTTTTGACACAACATAGGAAGTATCCTGCTGTGATTCTTAGTTTAAAGCAGGGGAGGGGGCCCTATTTCAGTACTGGTAACAAGTACCATAGGCCTTCCTAGGGAACATACTGTTTTCCATACTCCATACTGTTTTCCAGAGTGGCTGCACCAGCTTGCTTTTCCACCTATAGTATAGGAAGGTTCCTCTTTCTCCACATCCTCTCCAACATCTGTCATTTCCTGACTTGTTAATTTTGGCCATTCTAACTGGTGTAAGGTGGTGTCTCATTATGGTTTTGATTTGTATTTCCCTGATGGCAAGTGATATTGAACATGTTGCCATGTATCTGTAAGCCATTTGCATGCTTTGGAGAAATGTCTTCTTGTGTCTTCTGCCCATTTATTGGTTGGGTTGTTTCTTTTTTGGGTGTTGAGCTTGAGTTTCTTTATATATCTTCGATACCAGCTATTTACATGACAAGTCATTTCCAAGTATCTCCTATTCCATGGGTTGTCTCTTTGTTTTGTTGACTGTTTCCTTTGATGTGAAGAAGTGTTTATCTTGACTACATCCCAATAGTTCATTTTTGTTATTGTTTCCCTTGCCTTTGGTGATGTGTCTAGGAAGAAGTTGCTGTGGCTGATGTTGAAGAGGAGACTGCTTATGTTCTCCTCTAGGATTTTGATGGATTCCTGTCTCTCATGGAGGTCTTCCATCCATTTTGAGTTTAACTTTGTACACACAAAGTTAAGAGAATGTTTTGTGTGTACTTTTGTACACACAAAAGTAAGAGAATGGTTGAGTTTCAATCTTCTGCATGTGGCTCTCCAATTTCCCCAGCACGATTAATTGGAAAGACTGTCTTTTTTCCATTGTATATTCATTCCTGTTTTGTCAAAGATGAGTAGACCATAGAGATGAGGGTCAATTTCTGGAGTCTCTATTATGTTCCATTGATCTATGTGTCTGTTTTTGTGTGAATACCATGCTGTCACAGCTTTGGAATGTAGCTTGAGGTCAGGCATTGTGATGCCTCCAGCTTTGGTTTTCTTTTTCAACATTTCCCTGGCTGTGTGGGGTCTTTTCTGGTTCCATACAAGTTTTAGGAATGTTTGTTCCAGCTCTATGAGAAATGCCAATGGTATTTTAACAGGGATGGTGTTGAAAGTGTGAAGTGCTCTGGGCAGCATAGACATTTTAGCCATGTTTATTCTTCTGATCCATGAGCATGGATTGGTTTTCCATCTTTTTGTGTCTTCCTCCATTTCTTTCATAAGTGTTCTGTAGTTTCTAGAGTATAGATCCTTTGCCTCCTTGGTTAGGTTTATTCCAAGGTATCCTACAGTTTTTGGTGCGATTGTAAATGGAATCAATTCCTTAATTTCTCTTTCTACATTACATTGTTAGTGTATAGAAAAGCAACAGATTTCTGTGCATTGATTTTGTATCTGCCACATCACTGAATTGCTGTATGAGTTCTAATAATTTGGGAATGGAGTATTTTGGGTTTTCCACATAAAGTGTCATGTCATCTGGGAAGAGAGAGTTTGACTTCTTTGCCAATTTGAATGCCTTTTATTTCTTTTTGTAGTGTGATAGCTGAGGCTAGGACTTCTAGTACTATGTTGAAAAATAGTGGTGAGAGTGGGTATTGAATATGTATTCCTGATCTTAAGGAAAAAGCCCTCAGCTTTTCCCCATTGAGAATGGTATTCGCTGTGGGCTTTTCATAAATGATTTTTATGAAACTGAGGAATGTCCCTTCTATCCCTATTCTCTGAAGGTTTTAATCAGGAAAGGGTGCTGTATTTTGTCAAATGCTTTTTCTGCATTAATTGAGAGGATCCTATGGTTCTTGTCTTTTCTTTGATTAATGTGCTCTATCATGTTGATTGATTTGCAGATGTTGAACCACACACTTGCATCCCAGGAATAAATTCCAGCTGGTCATGATGGATAATCCTTTTAATGTACTGTTCGATCCTATTGGTTAGGATATTGTTGAGTGTTTTGGCATCCATGATCATCGGGGATATTGCTCTGTAATTCTCCTTTTTGATGGGGTCTTTGCCTGATTTTAGTATCAAGGTAATGCTGGCCTCATAGAATGAGTTTGGAAGTTTTCCTTCTGTTTCTATTTTTTTAAACAACTTCAGAAGAATAGATATTATCTCTTCTCTGAATGAGAGCCTTGCTGGATGAGGTATCTTTAGCTGCATGTTCTTCTCATTTAGCATCCTGAATATGTCTTTCCAGCCCTTTCTGGCTTGCCAGGTCTCTGGGGACAAGTCTGACATTATTCTGATGTTCCTCCTTCCATCCAAAGAAATCTCCTCTCCCAGGCTGCTTTGTGGACTGCTTTCTTGGTTCTAAGATTTGCAAGTTTTCCATTTTTAATTATAGTAGTGTATTTATAGATATTTTATATTTTCCATGTACACCCTAATATTATCTGTGTATAGTTACAATTATCCCCTCAATTCTTATTCTTTTTGTTTCTCTTGCTTTATAACACTTGGTAGATTCTCCAATGCAATGTTGACTAGAGTAGCATTGTTTGAATATTTTAATATATCTTTCTCAATATGTGATAGAAAAAGCAGGTGAAACATCGGTAACAAATGTGACCTAATTGACACATACGGAACATTACACATTAAGTACAGAATATATTATTTTCAAGTGGTCCTAGGATATTTACCCATGTAGATGAAATGTTGGGCCATGAAGCAAGTCTACACATTTTAAAGCCTGAAATTAACTAGATTATATTCTTAGACCACAGGAGAATAGAGCCATAGTCATAATGAAAAGAAAATCATGAAGTCCTTCAGTGTTTAAAAATTAAATGTAACTTTGCTACATATCCTAAGGGTCAGAGAGGGAATCACAAGGGAAATCCTCAACCTTTCCTACATCAGAGCTTGCAGACAATGGCAGAGCAGTATAATTAGATAGACAAGAGTTGAGCCTTGGCTAAAACGACAGGACCCATCCATATATTGTCTACAAGAGACCCATTTTGAACCTAAAGATGCACCCAGACTGAAAGTGAAGGGATGGAGAAGCATCTTTCATGCCAATGGGCCTCAGAAGAAGGCTAGGGTAGCGATTCTCATATCAGATAAATTAGATTTTAAGCTAAAGACTGTAGTCAGAGATACAGAAGGACACTACATCATTCTTAAAGGGACTATCCACCAAGATGATCTAACAATTGTAAATATCTATGCCCCCAATATGGGAGCAGCCAATTACATAAAAAAACTGTTAATCAAGATAAAGAGTCATATTGATATGAATAGATTAATAGTAGGAGATCTTAACACGCCTCTCTCAGAAATAGATCATCGAAACAGAAAATCAATAAAGAAACAAGAGCATTGAATGACACATTGGACCAGATGGACCTCATAGATATATACAGAACATTCCACCCTAAAACAACAGAATACTCATTTTTCTCAAGTGCACATGGAACCTTCTCAAGAATAGACCACTTACTGGGTCACAAATCAGGACTCAACTGATACCAAAAGACTGAAATTATTCCCTGCATATTCTCAGATCACAATGCTTTGAAACTGGAGCTCAATCACAAGAGTTGAGCCTTAAGTCAGAGTTCTGCCTGCCCCAGCCGCACCTGGCAGCCTTGGCCTGTGGTCTCCCCACAGCTGCCCTTTTCGGTAGCCCTGACCTAAGAGGTACAACATGGCCATATGGAAATAGGAAGCTCCCACCCCCTAGTGATGATGGTGTTATTGTATTGTCCTCACCAGTCCAACAGCATATTTTCTGAGTGAAATACGACACAGTAACAGGTTCTTGACCTTCCTTAAGGTCTGAAACTCATCTTGTGAGTCATCTATTAGAAATATGGATTCATGGGCGCCTGGGTGGCTCAGTGGGTTAAAGCCTCTGCCTTTGGCTCAGGTCATGATCCCAGAGTCCTGGGATCAAGCTCTGCATCAGGCTCTCTGCTCAGCGGGGAGCCTGCTCCCCCGCCCCCACCCCGCCTGCGTCTCTGCCTACTTGCGATCTCTTTCTGTCAAATAAATAAATAAAAATCTTTTAAAAAAAAAAAAAAAGAAAGAAATATGGATTCAACATGTGTTCTATCTTCTGGAAAAGAAGTAGACCCCAATAGTAATCATGGCTTCCTGAGCACCTGGTCTTAAGAGCCATCACACCGACTCTGTGGAATTCTCCCTCTCAAACTTCCAAACTATGATGTGGATATTATTAGTCACATTTTCTAGATGGTTATACTGGCGCTCAGAGATGATGTGAGTCACAGAGGATTTTAGTGTCAGAAACCTAAGTGGGATCCCCAAACTGACTCCAAATCCTTTGTCATTCCATACGCGGAACTATTTCCCTCTTATCTCTGGTCTTCTCAATCTGGAAACATCTCAAGTCTTAAGATTTCCTTGTTGTGTGGTCAACCAGAATAAATTCAGCTGGCCTTTTTACCTCTGTCAATCATGATCATTAAGCATGGAGGAGCTCTGAGTAAGAGATGCAAAGATCCCTAGGAATAGAGACATTATAATATTTTTCTGATATTAAAGTTACTGAAAGAACTATCTTTTTAAAAATTGATTCAGGTTCTGGTATGTTCAGAGTATGCTGTAAGACAGGTCTGAAATAGTGTTTAAAAACACTCAGCTCAGCCTCTTTTACAAAGTGAGACAATGCTTCTAAACATTCTAAACTATTCCCTTGCCCATGATTACTTACTTCCCAACCATCGTAGTATTTATATGGTATGACCATGACTTGCATTAGTCAACATCTGCAGGGAAAGAACTAAGACAGTGTACCCAAGCTTTAGGGGGCTTCATGTTTTATTTAGTGTTGTGACAATGAGCTACTCTGTTTTATTCTGTAGTCCAAGGGAACGGTGCCAGACATCTCTAAGATGTTGGAAGGTTCTAAAATTCTGACTTTAAATAATCTGTGTGCTTCAGAGATTTGGGCAGGAGAAAGGGAGGAGCCCAGCTTCTGTGAACACCTCTGTTACCTGCGTTGACCATAGAACAGGTAAACTTCTGTAGGCATCATTTTGATTTCTTAGTAGTATTATTAAAAGTGCTTTTGTCTCAATTTCCTCTCTTTAGTAGTAATTAGAATGATAATGGAAATTTTTGCCTTTTACCATCCATGGGTCCAGATCCTGGGCTCCCAGGAAAGCTATCCTTTAACATTCTACCAAGCTCAAAGTGACTGGGCAAAACCTCAGAGAATGGATCCTTTTTCTGCCCCAAGCACATGTTGTACATCTCCTTCAAGAAGAAAAAGAGAAACAAACAAACAAACAAACAAATGCCATTGCAAACACAAAGATGAGAAAAACAAAAGAACCTCTCCTGCTCCCACAAGATTAAAGTCATACTGACTTGCACATAGTGAAAACATAGAAAAAGTCTCTAACTTTCTGGAATGTTTTTCTTCATGGTGATGTGTCACTCTGTATGTAAAACAAAACAGAACAAATATAGAAACCTGCCCCAAATGTTTCTCCCCCAGAGCACTCCTTTCCTTGTGAAGATTCTGTCTTCCAGGCAGTTATCTTGACTTGAGTTTGAATAAAACTCTCTTCTTTTCTCCCTAAAATGTTTAAAAGGGTTTGTTCCTTTAGTGTTGACAATAACAATATGTTTTCTTTTAAGTGAAAAATCAATGTTCCCAGCTCACAACTCCAACAGTACAGAAGGATGGTTGTTCTTGTTCATCCTGGAGCTTCCTGCAGAGCCAAGCATATGTATACATAAGCCCGCACAAGTGGACTCATCCTAGAAGGAGGCTTGGAAGGTCTGAGAAGCACTATCCACTCCATGGGTGAGACCAGAAGATGAAGCTCCTCTCACTTAGAGCATTTCTTTTTGGGGTCTTAAAATTGCCTGGAAGTGTGGGAAACCACTGCATTTCCTTTTCTCCCCCTAAGATTTTATTTATTATTTGACAGAGAGAGACACAGTGAGAGAGGGAACACAAGCAGGGGAGTGGGAGAGGGAGAAACAAGCTTCCCACTGAGCCCAAAGCCAGATTCAGGGCTCGATCCCAGTACCCTGGGATCATGGTTTGAGCTGAAGGCAGAGGCTTAATGACTGAACCACCAAGGTGCCCCAACCATTGCATTTCCTAAAGCCCAAGCCTGGGAATATCTGAGAGCAGCTGACCTCGCCAGGAGCCAGGAACAGCTCTATGGGCAGGGCTGGTGAAGGAAGGGAAGGGGCAGGGCTCTGAGGGTGGTCTGCAGCCAGAGGGGTCCCCAGAAGGTACCAGATGTCTGGGGGAGAGGGGCCTTGCTCACGACCCACCCATGACTGACCTGCGGAGCCAGGTGTTTCAGCAAGGAGATGCCACCTCCAGCAATACCTGCGAAAGCAGGGAGGTGCTGGTGTAAGGGGGGCTCACCCAGTACAGGCAGGCACAGCATCCAGTGGGCTCAGGGCACCACCCTCCAACCATCAGCACGTGGGAGTGGAGCTATGTCCTCTGTGGGCAGACCCAGAGCTGCCTTAGGACGCAGAGGCAGGGCAGGCAAAGGGATGCTAGGAGAGATGGGGGGGTGGGGTGGGTTGGCAGGTTCTGGCTCGCTGAGTGTGGCCTCTCCACTGTTGTGGGGTTCCCGGGGGTAGGGTCCTTGAAGGGTGCATGAAGCGAGTTCATTGTGAGGACTCAGATGGGTTTTCTTTTCCCCTTGAAAGTCTCTTCTGCCCAATGTCCATCAACAGGCCCTATCCCCCACACCCCTGAACTCCAGGGAACCTTCTCACCCAAACTTTTGTGGGATGGGTTGCAGACATTTCAGGGTTTCCTTTGTTCCCCAGGAAGAATGCATGTAAAGACAGCACACAGTCCCCAGCTTCAGTGCGTCCCGTCCCCTGGCACAGTGCAGGTAATGGACCTTGAGCAGCAAGCACCCAGAGTTCAGCAGGATGTCCCCTGTTCCCCACCCCCCACAGGCACGGTGCTAACAAGCCCCAGAACCATCCCCCAGCTTCAGCATTGTCCCCCATGTCCCCGGGGATGGTAGTAATGTGCTGTCAGGATGCCGCTGGAGGGTTCCCCAGGTTCCTGCCGCCCACCTCCCCAGCACAGGTGTGGCGGTAGCAGCCCCAGAGCCATCCCCCAATTTTAGCATTGTGCCCCATGTCCCAGAGGATGGTGGTAATGGGCTGTCAGGATCCTGCAGGAGTGTCCTCCAGGTGGGGGCCTGGAAGCTGGAGGAAAACAGATCCCACTCAAGCTGCATGAGGAACAGGTGAGTTGAGGTGTTCATTTGGAAGGATAATTTCACTTTTCCAAAAAAGACAAAGTCATTGGTCCACTTTAGAATGTTGATAATTACTACTTAAGAAAACAAGCATGTGTTTCCAAAAAAGAAAAAAGAAAGATAAAAGAAAACAAACAAGTATGAGTTTTCCCTTCACCCAAGAACAGAAGCAGGTGTGCCGGCCTTAGGTCAGAGGTGCCTTCTCAACCACACCTGACAACGCTTCTCTGATCTGGCTCCACGAGACCCAACATTTTGAACAGCGTCTGAGTCAGTCATGCAGCTTGTCACAGGATGTCAGTGTTCCTGACATCAGGTACAGGTACAGAAAACAGCAGGTACATTGGGGGCAATGTCACTTACATTTCAGGACTGGAGGTAAGATTTCTTTTTAACCCAAAACCTCCTGGGCTTTTCTCTTTTCTTTAGTTGAGTCACCAAGTAAAACTGAAGTAGCTGTCTGCATTCTGGATTTGGTGCAAGAGTTACTTAGGTTCCCTGCAGGTAGAACATCACAGGGAATACCATTTTCTCTGTTCATTTCCTGCTTACAAAATGTAACCTGCACAACTGTTTCCAAGGAAATCACTTGTATTAGAGAAGGAAGAAGAGATTTACTCTTTGTGTGTTTTTAACATATAATTTGATCCTTCATCTAACAGTGTTTATTCACTTGGGCCTGGGGTATGGTCGAATGGCCACCATCTAGAGTGAGGTGGCTTTTTGAGGCCTGATAGAGACATGGATGAGTCTTGTCATTTGTCAAAGGTGATGTTTTATAACTGTTTAGTGTCTTCATCTAAAGAGTTATAATTAAGGTATAGGGAAAACTCAAAATTATTCAAAGTAGTCTTTTACTGTTTAAAAGTAAAGCTTGACTTTCTAGTTTACCTAAATGTATCATCTAGATATTTTGATGTGCTGTATTTTCTCTGTAGTTTCTTTGGTGGTGGAGTCAGAAGGAGATTCTTTGGGAATTCTCCAGGATAGAGGCACACTGGTGGCCTCAAGGGACTTGGCAGACTTCAGCCTGGGGTGAATTCTGGAACTGCTTGCCTGATGTTGGGCGAGTCAGGTTATCCCACAGAGTTTGTTTCTCCTCATGAAATTGCTAGAAGGTAATATCTATGGAAAGGCTTTTTACACAGAAACTTTTGGGCTAATGAAGAGCATCTAACAATGAGGTAATTTGGGCTGTATTATTCTGTAAATAATAGTTTTATAGCCCCTGTCCTAGGCTATGGTATTTCATTGCATAAGGAGTCCTCAGAAGTCTGCAATGAAAGATTCAGATCTCAGAGCGTATTCATGTTCCACTGTTTCATTACTTATAGTTAGCCCAGGTAGGAAGGTGAGTTGAAAGAAATATGACACATTTATGAAAGCCTCGGGCCAGTGTAATTTTGACAAGAGGGGGGAATCCTGGAGCTTTGCAGCAGAAGGGGAGTTCCAGGATTGGGTAATGCTGGCAGGGGTCCCGGAGGAGAGCGGAATGCATTCTGCAGGAGGGTGTGGGCAGGGCTGGCTTTAGGGGTGGCTGTGTGTCTCCCATGTGACAGTTGTAACAGGTCAGGGCTGTGAGCAGGTTCCTGGTTGAGGACAGGGGAGGTCCAGGAGGAGAGCTGACAGAGCACCTTCTTCTGTGCCACCAGCCTTGGCCAACACACACGAGCCCTTCATCTGTCCCTGTCCCTCCAATTCAGACTTCACCTTGCCAGGCCAAGATGTTGGATTGTGTTTCCTCCTCTTCTTCTTATTTAAATTAAAAAGTTTTGTTTATTTATTTGACAGAGAGATAGAGATCACAAGTAGGCAGAGAGGCAGGCGAGGGGGGGTGGGAAGCAGGCTCCCTGCTGAGCAGAGAGCCTGATGTGGGACTTGATCCCAGGACCCTGAGATCATGACCCGAGCTGCAGGGAGAGGCTTAACCCACTGAGCCACCCAAGCACCCCAGGCTTCTTTCTTTGAGTGTGTGTGGAGTTTCAAAACCTAGATGATGGAAATGATGGGTCATCAGAACATCTGTTCCTCTTGTATTTCCTGCTCTCCTTTAAGTCACCACAGTGAATTGTATCTGCTAGTGGAAGGGGCTATCTGTGCATTTTTTTTTTCTTGTTTTAGTTAAACAATGGGAAGCAAATCTTCTGAAATATTAAAAGAATTCTTTGTGGGTGTTCATGTTTTTCTCTTCATGAACCACATTCCAATATTAGAAAATATTTTTTAAGGTAAAACACAGGCACGGGGCTCAACAGGTCATAGTGGCCTTTGTGAGGAGGACAAATGGAGAAGGAGAATAGGTTGTTGAATAGCTTAGGGAGGGACTCGTTGTGCTCCCAGAGAACATCTACCCTTCCCTCGGTGGGGAGGGGTAGCTGCTTACTTGGTGGCCCATCCTGGGCTCTAAAACCTGACCCAGTGAGTCCCTGTGACTAGAACTGGGGAATTTCTGAAGAAAACAGAATGAACCCTGGAGGGTGCCTGCATCCTTTGCACTCGGACAACTCCATGGAGCAAAGGAACTCATCACCCATGAGGCATGTCAGAATCCCTGAGGGTGTGGGCTTTGTTTCCTGGGAAAAGGTTCTGTCTTCATCCTTATCTGAACCAGAGCCATGTTGTCTGGTTATGGAGACCCAGACCTTTACGTGACCATGTCACTATTTTTCTTGTTATTTTAAGAGAGCAATATAGACATTGACTTTGAGATCCAAATATCAAAAGGAAAAACACAAAGCCAAATATATATAAGAGGACTGAATTTGTGGTATCTCTCATTAGTATGGGCAATGTAGGGCTGCCCCTATGAGAAGGAACACGGAATTCTATTTGGATAGAAGTGTGCTGTGCCCACATAGTGTTTTATTCTATCCTTTCCTGACTTCTCTGAAGGGAAATTAGAGTGGTGACTGGAGCTTGGTTTCTGATTTGAAGAAATGGGAGACAAGAGATTTGAAAGAGCAGTGTTCATGCTGACATGGTACTCCATGCCCAGTGAGGGAGGGTTTGAAGTTTGGACTTGGGAGCGTTGGTGGTCAGGGAGGATGTGGAGTTTCCCACACACAGAGTCACTCAGCTGGTCTACCTAAATGGACCCATTCCAGCCTTTTGAATGCCGAACGGAATGCCGAACGCGTTTCTGAGCCTGGAGTTTGCTTCTCTGTGAGTAGCATTGCGCTGGGGTGGAAAGCAGTCTCTGGGTCCTAGGAGTCACCATGTCAGCAGATGTGAGCTGGGCAGGGCAGTCTGATCAGATAGCTGTGAGGCTGTGAGGCTGTGGCAGTGGCCTTCACTGTTGATACACAGGCCAGCTTGCTCCAGGGACAGGGCTCTGCTCCCCAGCCAGCCCTCCTGCAGATGTGATAGGAAACTTGCTTCCTCTTTGGCTCTCCAGCCCTCATCTCAGCAGGGCCCTTGGTGGGAAGGAGCCCACAGGCAGCATTACAGATTCTTGCCCAGTGTGTCCCTTGCCTCCTCGGATGAGGCACTACAGGTGTCCTCTGCCTGGGGTCTGTGAATTCAGCCAGCAGAAGCTCTTCTTCCAGAACCACACCCCTGAGAAATCCTCCACTTTCCTGTGCTGCGTGGAAGAGGCCAGTGTTCATTTGGAACTCAAATCTCAGCTCCTGCCATTGGGTTCCAAGGCCACACGGCACACCAGTCTCCTTGAATTTCTAGTTCTACACGAGGCCTGATGTGCGAGGCTAAGACTGAACCTGGGGGGCCTGCTGCTGCTGCTGGTTCCTTCCTGAAAACTGTGCAGCAAAGCCTGGTTTGTGATGACATCCCAGGAAAGAGAGACAGGTGCACCATTCTGCCCCAGCACAGGAGGATGCCGGACGTCAATCACTGGTGGTTGGTGCAGGGAAAACAGATGTCTGTTTCCCAGGGCCTTGGCCAGAGGGAGACTTGGACCCTGGGATGCTTCTCTGCTCAGCCTTCTCAGATGAGCACATCAGGCAAGGGGAGGACATGTGTGTGCTCGCCTGGAATCAAGGAAGGTGTCTGGTTTCAGGTTTCATGTGCAAGTGGATTCCTCTTATGGGTCACTTTCCTGATGGTCTTCAGGGTACCATAAGGGGACCCATTGTCCCAGGCATCCTGACTGTGTAAGAGCTCTAGTCATCTGCCCCCCGCCCAGGGCTCTGGACTAGGAAATCGAAAGGAGTCAGCAGTGAAACCATCTGAGTAGGGCTCTGTTTCCTCCTTGCTGAGATGGCTTGGTGATTGTGATAACTGCCCTGGAAATAGAAAGCAGGAGACAGGGCTGGGATGCTGAAGGGGAGGTGGTGGTGGTGCTTGCTATTCACATAGGGGCCAGGTGGGACTTCACTAGGAAGGTGACACTTGAGTCAAGTTCTAAATAAGGTGAGTGATATCACACCAAGAGCCTTATAAATGGCAAGGAAAGCATATGCAAAGGCCCCGGGGCAGGAGCATACCAGGTATGTCCAGGAGCAGCAAGCCCTGTGACCACAGGAGACAGCTTAGGACATGACCTCAAGAAGGTGACAGTAAGGTAACAGAAAGCCATTGCAGGGCTTTGACCCCATGGGACCTTGTTTCACTGAGCTATCCTGGCTACAGTGTTGAGAACAGATGACACATGGTTGAGGATGGACAAGGGATGTCAATGATGAAGATTTTCCTGGAACTCAGGCAAGAGATGGGCTCCAGTTTGGGCCAGACAGGTGGCCTTGGAAGGAGGGGTTAATGCTATTCTGGGTACCTATTGAAGATGGAGCTCACAGGATTTGCTGATGGGTTCGATATTGGGTATGGAAGAAAGGAGGAATTGAGGTACCTCCGAGCTCTTGCTGGTTGCCCCAGTCAAGGTGAAGGAGGAGGTTTCTGGGGGTAGGAGGTAGTCTTTGTTCCACCTGCTGAGGAAGGTGCCTTTCACAGTGGACCTGCTGATGTTTGTGTCTGGGAAAACTCTGAACTTCTACCCCCTTCAACATCTTTCAAGTACAAGTCTTTCCCACTTTTCTCAAAGTTAATGGTAAGACACTTGACTTTTTCAAAAGATCTATGTTTTTACCCACCTCCAGTAGCAGGAATAAACCTGAAGAGGATTTCTCTCTTATGAAAAAAGTAAAAAAGTGGGCATTGCATTTAGCATCTGTATGGTGGGGAACCACTACACAGGCAGTGTGCACTCCAGCCAGCTCTTTCCTGAGCACTGCTCTCTGCGTCTAGCCGCCAGTGCTTTGAATTGTGTCTGTGAGCATCTGCTGTGCTTTATCTCCATTTACTTTGGGCATCCGTTAGGATGTTGTGTCCTGAGGTCCAAGAAGAGCCAAAGAGAAGGAACTTTTGGTGTCTGAACATGCTCACTGATTTTTCTGTAGAAATGAATGGTAATTCCTTTTTCTGTTTACACCACTTCTGCTGTGAAAGGTTTCCTAGGGGCACTGTACTTTCAAGAATGAGGGAGCCTGTACCCCATCCTGCAGGGTTAGCCTTCGTCTCCATGTTGCACAGAACATTCCATGACTTGCTGATTTTACCACTCAAACACGGCACCTTTGACTACCTTCACCTGTTTCTCCTCACCAGCTCCGAATCTGGCAACTAGCCATCTATTCTCATTATCTCTGAGTTCAGTAATTCTTTTTTCCATGTGGAATGTCCATGACAGCCTCTGGTGTTTGTCTTTCTATGTCTGAGCTACTTAACATAATGCTCCCAAGGTCGATGTTTCCATGTTAGGTTATTGTGAATAATGCTGCCATGAACATGGGAATGCATCTTTCTTTTGGAGGGAATGTTTTTGTGTTCACCAAAGAAATACTCAGTAGAGCAATTACCAGGTCATGCGATAGTTCTATTAACTTTTCCTGGAACCTCCACAGCGTTTATCATAGTGGCTGCACCAATTTCCATTCCCACCAACAGTGCACAGGGTCCCCTGATGTACACACCCTTGACCACACCTGGTGTCTGTCTCTGGGACAATTGACATTTCCACAGTTGTGAGGTGATAGCTGACTACAGTTTTGACTTCTATTTCCCTGATGACAATTAGTGATGTTGAACAACTTTCTCTGTGTCTGTTGGCCACATGTATGCCATCTTTTGAAAGAGGAAATGAAAGAATATGGCTATTCACATATTCTCCCCAGTTTTTATTCATTTTTTTGTTTGGATTTTAAGGAGTGTTTTGTGTATTCTGGATGTTAGCCTCTTCTTACACATAGCCTGTGCAGATATTTTTTCTCATTGGGGAGGTTGCTTTTAAGGGTTTGATGGTTTCTTTTGTCATTCAGAAATTGCAGTTTGATGTCCTTCCACTTGTTTATTTTTGCTTTTGTTGCCTTTGCTTTTTGTGTCTGATGTAAAAGTCTCTTCCCCAAAACCAGTATTGAGAAACTTACTACCTGTGTTTTCTTTTTGGAGGTTTATAGATTCAGTTCTTATGTTCAAGTCATTCATCCATTCATAATTTGTATTTGAGGTATAAGAAAGTGATCCAGTCACATTCGTCCGCATTTAGTGTCCAGTTTTCCCAGTACTGTTCACTGAAGAGACAATCCTTTCCTCATTGTGTATTTTCTGCTTTGTCATAAGTTAAGACTATACATGTGTGGGTTAGTTTCTGATCTGTTTTCTTTTCTTTTCTTTTTTCTCTCTCTTCTTTCTTTCTTTCTTTCTTTCTTTCTTTCTTTCTTTCTTTCTTTCTTTCTTTCCTTCTCTTCTTCCTCCCTCCCTCCCTCCCTTCCTTCCCTCCTTCTTTCCCTCTTTCTGCTCTTATAGTTTATTTATTGGGAAAATATTTTTCCTGTCAGAATATATGCATTGTGGACTTCAAAGGCGGTGCCTTCATACTCTTTGTTAGAACTTTTCTCTCATATCTGTGTTTTGTAAATGAGTAGCTGGATCTATAGTTTTCAACAGGTTGAACATTTAGGTAGAACTACTTAAATAGTATCTTGTTCTTCCATCAGATACCAGATTGTGTCTGATTGTCTTCTTTGTGATGTTCTCAGTTGTGATGATGGATATCTATATTTCCTTTTCTGTGGTAGGCTTATTAAAGTTAAATTAATTTTTCTTCAAAGTGTGGATTTTAAATCATCTGTATTTTATAATATATGTTTATATAAAACAGTATCATTTAAAAAATGCATTTGTTAGAAGCAAACATTGGAACAGGACATAAATATTAATTCCTGTTCTGAGTTAATAATTCTATCAGGGCTAAGTTTAAATATACCTTTATATATGAATGAATAAACATTGCCAAAAGTAATATGGTTATCAGTTTCTGAGCTGTCTGTTGTGTTCCATTTACCCATATGTCTGTTTTTATGCCAGTACCATACTGTTTTGATGACAACAGTTTTGTAATCTAGCTTGAAATTGGAGTGTGGTGACTCCAGGTGGCTTAGTCACTTGTTGGCTTGCTTGCTTGCTTTCTATCAGGGAGATTATTTATTTATTTATGTTTACATAGTTTACATTATATTCTAATTTCTTTTCTTTCACATCCTTTTTATTATGATCATATAAAGTATTGATCATTTTAAATGATCATTTAAGTAATTGATCATTTATTATGATTATATAAAGTGTTATTTGTTTCAGGGGTACATGTTTGTACATTTTACACAGCACACAGTGCTCACCACAGCACATGCCCTCCTCATGCCCTTCACTCATCCACCCCATTCGCATCCTCCTCCCCTTCACAAACCCTCAGTTTGTATTTCCTGGGATAAAGTGTGTCTTTTGCTTTGACTCCCTCTCTGGATTCATCTTGCTTCCTTTTTTCTTCTCTTACCCTATGATCCTCTGTCTTCTTTCTTAAATTCCAATTATCAGTGAGATCATATGATAATTGTACTTCTCTGATTGACTTATTTCGCTTATCATAATTCTCTTTAGTTCCATCCATATCATTGCAAATGGCAAGATTTCATTTTTTGATGGCTGCAAAATATTCAGTGATATATATACACATATATATATCAATTCATCTGTTGATGGATGTTGGGCTCTTTGCATACTTTGGCTTTTGCAGGCATTGCTGCTATAGACATTGGGGTGCAGGTGCTCCTTCAGATCACTACATTTGTATCTTTGGATTAAATACCCAGTAGCACAGTTGCAGTGTTTAGGGTAACTCTATTTTCAACTTCTTGAGGAACCTCCACACTATTTTCCAGGGTGGCTTCACCAGCTTTCATTCACACCAACAGCATAAAAGGGTTCCCCTTTCTCCACATCCATAACAACACCTTTTGTTTCCTGACTTATTCTTTTTAACCATTCTAACTGGTGCAAGGTGGTATCTCATTATGGATATGTATTTTCCTAATGTCGAGGAACATGGAGCACTTTTTTATAGGTCTGTTGGCCATTTAGATGTTTTCTTTGGAGAAATGTCTGTTCATGTCTTTGGCCTATTTCTTGACTGGATTATTTGTTCTGTGGGTGCTGAGTTTGGTAAGTTCTTTCTAGATTTTGGATACAAGCCCTTTATCTGATACATCATTTGAAAATATCTTCTCTCGTTCTTTTGGTCGTCTTTTCATTTTGTTGACTGCTTCCTTTGCTGTGTAAAAGCTTGCTATCTTGATGAAATCCCAACAGTTCATTTATGTTTTTGTTTCCCTCACCTTTGGAGATGTGTCTAGCAAGAAGTTGCTGTGGCTAAGGTGTTGGAGGCTACGGCATGGTTGGAGTTGAGGACCAAACCAGGCCCTGACTTGTGTCTCCTTCAAAGTCCGGACACCTTGACAAGGTTAAGGACAGGAAAGTTGAGTGCACTGAGAAAAGGGTTTGTGCTGTGTGTTATGCGCTCGCCTACATGACTTCCCACACACTCTCCCTACAGAAGGGAACAATGTGGCCGGGGTCCTGAAGTCTTAGTTAGTCCTTGTTGTTCTGTACCTCCCATAACCGCCTCCTGGTTGATTGTCTTGCTAATGAGTTTAGCCGAAACTACCTGGCTTCATGAGGTTTGCTTGTAGGAACTTGCAGTCATCTGGCTAGGTATTGATGTATTACTCCTTCTATTGTGATCTGCCTTATAAATGCTTGTAAGATGTGAAATAAAATTGGCACTGTTGGACATCATCTTCAGTGTCCCTCCTGCCCCTATTTCTTTGTCTCTTAATTTCTTTTCACCATCGTCTTAGCACTCACGGTTTTCCTGGCCGATTCGTCACGCTGGCCGCGACACTAAGGTCAAAGAGTTTGCTGCCTCTGTTCTCCTCAAGGATTTGGGTGAATTCTTGTCTCACATTGAGGTCTTCCATCCACTTGGAGTCTATTTTTTGTGTATGGTGTAAGGAAATGGTCCAGTTTCATTATTCTGCATATGGCTGTCCCGTGTTCCCAGCACTATTTATTGAAGACACTTCCCCCCCACCCCGATCTTCCTTCCTGCTTTGAAGAAGATTAGTTGACCCTAGAGTTGAGGGTCCATTTCTGGTTACTCTATTCTGTTCCATTGATCTGTGTGTCTCTTTTTGTGCCAGGACCATCCTGTCTGGATATTACAGCTTTGTAATAGAGCGTAAAGTCTGCATCTGTGTTGCCATCAGCTTTGGTTTTCTTTTTCAACATCCTTTTGGCTATTTGGGGTCTTTTCTGCTTCCATACAAATTTGGGTATTCTTTATTCCAGTTCTGTGAAAAATGTGAATGGTATTTAGATAGGGTTCGCCTTGAATCTGTGGACTGTTCTGGGTAGCATAGACATTTTCACAATATTTGTTCTTCCAATCCATGAGCATGGAACATTTTTCCATTTCTTTGTCTTTCTCCACTTCTTTCATGGCTTTGGTATGATTTTCTGAGTACAGATCCTTTGCCTCTTTGCTTAGATGGATTCCTAAGTATCTTATAGTTTGGGGTGCAATTATATATGAGATAGACTCCTTAATTTCTCTTTCTTCCATCTCATTGTTGCTGTAGACAAATGCAAGCGATTTCTGTGTATTGATTTTATATTCTGCCACTTTATGGAATTCCTGGAGGGGTTCTAGCAATTCTGAGGTGGAGTCTTTTGGGTTTCCCACAGAAAGTGTCCTATTGTCTGCAAAGGGTGGGAGGTCCAGATATCTTTTATTTCTTTTTGTTAAAGAGAATGGGCATCCCTGTCATTTTCCTGACCTGAAGGGAAAAATTGAGTTTTTCCCCATTGGGAAAGATATTCTCTGTGCATTTCCCCTAGATGGCTTTTATGATGTGGAGGTACTGTCTATCCTCTATCCTTCCACGGTGAAGAGTTCTGATCAAGAAGGGATGCATTAATTTGTCAAATGCTTTTTCTGCATCTATTGAGAGGATCCTATGGTTCTTTTTTCTTCTACTAAGTTAGTGGATTCCATTGATTAATTAGTGGTTGTCAAATCACCCTTGCAGCCCAGGAATAAATTCCATTTGGTCGTGGTGCATCATCCTTTTAATGGGCTGTTGGATTTTATTGGCTAGTATGTTGGTGAGAATTTTTGCATCATATTCATTAGGGATAGTGGTCCATAATTCTCCTTTGGGATGGAGTTTTTGCCTGGTTTTAGGATCAAGGTAATGCTGGCCTTATCAAAAGGGTTTGAAAATTTTCCTTCCAGTTCTATTTTTTGGAAAAGTTTCAGAGGAAGAGGTATTAAAACTTCTTTAAATGTTTGGTAGAATTCCCCTGGGAAGCCATCTGGCACTGGGCTCTAGTTTCCTGGAGGATTTTTGATGCCTGCTTCAACTTTGTTGCTGATTATGAGTCTCTTCAGGTTCCCTTTTCTTCCTGGTTCAGTTTTGGTCGTTCCTATGTTTCTGGGAGTGCAGCCATTTTTTTCGAGACTGCCTGATTTGTGGACATAGAGTTGCCATCCTATGTTCTTATAATTGTTTGTATTTCTTTGGTGTTGGGTGTGATCTCTCCTTCTTGATTCATGATTTTATTGATTTGGGTCCTTTCTGTTTTCTTTTTGAGAAATCTGGCCAGTGGTGAATCAATCTAACTAATTCTTTCAAATAAGAAGCTCCTAGTTTCATTGCTTTGTTCTACTATTCTTTTGGTTTCTACTTCATTGATTTCTGCTCCAATCTTTATTTCTCTTCTCCTTCTGGGTTTAGGCTTACTATGCTATTTTTTTTTCCCCAGCTCCTTTAGGTATAGGGTTAGGTTGTGTATTTGACATCTTTCTTGGCTCCTGAGAAAGGCTTGTGTTGCTATATACTTCCCTCTTAGGACCACCTTTGCTGCATCCCAAGGATATTGAATGGTTGTGTCTTCACTCTCATGTGTTCCCATGGATTTTCAAAATTCACCTTGAATTAACTGGTTGATCCATACATTCTTTAGTAGGATGCTCTTTAGGCTCTGTTTATTTGAGTTCTTTCCACCTTTCCGCTTGTGACTGAGTTTCCTTTTCAAAACATTGTGGTCTGAAAATAGGCAGGGAATGATCCCAGTCTTCTGGGATGAGAATGAACATGGCAGCCTCCCTATCTCTGGCCATAGAGTTGAGAGCTTGGGGCCCCACTTCTCAATGCTCCCTCACAGAAACGTGGTCAATCCTCTGTCTCCCCAGTCTCTGTCCAGACTCTATGCTCACTGCACCTGTGACCAAGTATTTCTGTGTCTGGCACACAACCCTGTTTGGAGTCTCCAAACCCAACAGACTCCTGCAACATACACAAGCACCACTCTTCCTGGGGGAGCAAGGGGGCTCTCCCCAGTTGTGCTGCTTCTTGGGCTCCTTCTCAAAGAACAGTGGCCAGACTGTGCTGTGAATCAAAATTTATGGAAACCTCCAGCTTAGAACTCACTCCTTGGCTCACTCTTTGCAGCTGACTTCCCTGCTCCAATACCTGGGAGCTCTGCTGCCCTCAAGTGCCCCTGGTATTCCTGGGACCCCAAGGATCCTGAGACCACACTGTCTCATCGAGGGTTCCACCCCCTGCCCAGCTGCCAGAGTGACATCCCTCACCAGAGCAGACTTCTAAACATTCTGATTTTGTGCTCTGCTTCTCCTAGGACTTGGCAGTAACTGCCTGACAGAGGCTCCCTCCCCCCAGGGTTTATCTTCCCACCTATCAACTTAGACTCACTTTTCTGTACCCCCTACCTTGTGGAAAGTGGTCACCTTTCTGTTTGTAGAGTTGCTGCTATTCTTTTCTCAGGTCTGTGCTTGAATTTGCAGGTGTTCAGCATGGTTTGGTAACTATCTAGCTAAATTCCTTGTGCCAGATGAAATGAAGGTGTCCTGCTCCTCTGCCATCTTGGACTCTCTCTCATTCTTCTTTCTCCAGATTGCTTTGGGTACGGTGGACCTGATAACATCATTAACTCTTCCAGTTAATGAGCATGGCATATGCTTCCATTTATTTGCCTCATCTTCTAAATCTTTGGTCCATAAATCACTCACCAACTTGCACATCTTTTTCTTTCCTTTTCTACCATGTGTGCAGTATACCAGGTCTTTCTCTTCTTTGGTTACTTTTATTCCTAGATTTTTTCTTTTGCCTGATGCAATTGTAATGGCATTACTTTCTTAATTCCTCTTTGTGAACATTGGTCATCAGCATATAGAAATACACGTTGGGGCTCTTGGGTGGCTCTGTCGGTTAAGTGTCTACCTTCAGGTCAGATCATGATCCTGGGGTTCTGGGAATGAGTCTGCCATTGGGCTCCCTGCTCAGCAGAGAGTCTGCATTTCCCTGACCCTCTGCTGCTCCCCTTGCTTTTTCTCTTTGTCTCTCTGTCTCTCTGTCTCTCTGTCTGTCTCTGTGTGTGTCTCTCTCTGTGTCAAATAAATACATTCTTTAAAGAAAAAAAGAAATGCAACATGTTTCTGTATATTGACTTTGTATCATGCAGCTTTGCTGAATTTATTCTAATTTATTTAAATTCATTTATTTGTTAATAAAAGAATTTAAATTTTTTGCATGGACTCCTTAGAGAGATTTCTACATATAGTATCATGTCATCTGCAGATAGTGACCATTTTCTTTTCCTATTTCAATTTCATATCTTTTTTGTTTGTTTGTTTTTTGGTTTCTTTTGTCTAAATGGTTTGGCGAGGGCTTTCCATAACAATGATGAATGAGAGTGGTAAGACTGGGCATCTTTATCTTGTTCTTGCTGGTAGTGGGAAAGTTTTCAGCATTTCACCCTCAAGTATAATGTCAGCTGTGCGCTTTTTATGCAGGGCCTTTGTTTGGTGGGTATGTTCTGTCAGTACCCAGATGTTTTAGAGTCCTTACCATACATGTATTGAATCTTGTCAAGTGTTCTCTTTGCATTTATTGTAACAATCCTAGGGTTTTTGTCTTTTGTTTTGTCAGGGTGGTGTATGCTATTGGTGGATGTGCAGATGTGGAATCATCCCTGCATCCCTGGAATAAATCCCACTGGGTCATGTTGTGTGATTCTCCTGATGTATTGTTGAATAAATGTTGCCAACAATTTGTTGAGGATTTTTGCATCTCTGTTCATGAGGGATATTGGCCTTTCCTTTTCGTATAGCATCCTTGTCTTTTTTTGGTAGCAGGATAATGCTGCCTTCATAAAATGAGTTTGGACATATGCCTTCTCTCCTTTTTAAAAAACGGTTTGTGAAGGGTTGGTATTAATTCTTCTTCTACCTCTGGTTGAAATTCTCAGTGAAACTATCTGGGCTTGGGTATTTGTTTCTTGGGAGGTTTTGATTATCGAGTCAATCTTTTTACTAGTGATCAGTCTGTTCAGATTTTCTTTTTCCAACTAAGGTTCATTCTAGGTTGTTTTTAGGAACATATCCATTTCTTCTAGGTTGTTCAAGGTATTGGCCTCTACTTTCTCAAGTACTCTCTAACAATCCTTTGTATTTTTGTGATATCCATTGTAATTGTAATAGTTCGTGTTTCTTTCTTTCTTTCTTTTTTTTTTTTTTTTTTTTTTTTTTTTTTTAGTTTTTCAAATTTTCACTTAAATTCAGTTAGGCAAAGTATAGTTTTTGATGTATTAGTCAATGATCCATTAGTTGTGTATAACCCCCAGGGCTCATCACAACATGTCCCCTCCTTAATACCCATCATCGAATTACCCTGCCCCCCCCCAAACCTACCTCTCCTCTAGTCGGTTTCCTATGAATAAGAGACTCATGGTTTGTCACCTTCTCTGATTTCTTCCCACTAAGTTTTCCCTCCCTACCCCTGTGGTCCTCCACACTATTCCTTGTGTTCCACATATGAGTGACACCATATGATTGTCATTCTCTGCTTGACTGATTTCATTTGGCATACCCCCCTCCAGTTCCATCCATGTCAATGCAAATGGTGAGCATTCATCCCTTCTGATGGCTGAGTATTATTCCATGGTATGTATGTACCACATCTTCTTTCTCCATTCCTCTGTTGAAGGACATCTGAACTCCTTCCACAGTTAAGCTCTTGTGGACACTGCTGCTATTAACATTGGGGAGTGTATGCCCCTTCTTTTCACTGTATCTGTATCTTTGGGGTAAATACTCAGGAGTGCAATTGCTGGGTCATAGGGCCGCTCTACTTTTAACTTTTTGAGGAATCTCCATGCTGTTTTCCAGAGTGACTGCACCAGTTTGCACTCCCACCAACAGGGTAAGAAGGTTCCCCTTTCTCCACATCCTCATCAACAGTTGTTGTTTCCTGTCCTGTTAATTTTAGCCATTCTAAGTGCCGGGAGGGTATCTCATTGTGGTTTTGGATTCGCTGATGAAAATTGAGGTGAAGCATTTTTTCATGGACTGTTGGCCATTTGTGTGTCCTCTATGGAGAAGTGTCTCTTCCTGTCTTCTGCTCATTTCTTGAGTGTTTTGTTTCTTGGGTGTTGAGTTGAGCAGTTCTTTGTAGATCTTGGATACCAGACATTTATCTGTCATGCCATTTGCAAATATCTTCTCCCATTCTATAGGTTGCCTTTTCGTTTTGTTAATTGTTCCCTTTATGGTGCAGAAGCTTTTTACCTTGATAGAGTCCCAATAGTTCATTTTTGCTTTTGTTCCCCTGGCCTTTAGAGACATGTCTTGCAAGAAGTTGCAGTGCCCAGGTTGAAGTGGCTGTTATCTGTGTTCTCGAGGATGTTGATGTGAAACAGGAATCAGTTATCTTTCTTTCCTGATTGTATTTGAGCCCTCTCTCTTTTTTGGTGAGTCTAGTTAAAAGTTTGTCTGTTTTGTTTATCTTTCCAAAAAAGGCAGCTTGTATTTTCATTGATCTTTTGTCTTTTTAGTCTCCATTGGATTTATTTCAACTTTTCTTTTTGTTATTTTTTTCTATCTACTGATTGGGGGCTTTGCTTATTTTTTTTTTTTTGTTCTTTCATTTTTTTCCATTTCTTTCTCATGTATATTAGGTTTGTTATTGGAGAGTTTCAGATGGATGGATGAGGACCTGAATTTCTATGAACTTCCCCCTTAGAGCTATTTATCCTGCATTCCATAACTTTTCATAGGTTCTCTTTTCCATTTGTCTCAAGGTACTTTTAAATTTTCTTTTGATTTCTTACTTGACTTTTGGTTGTTTACCAGCATGTTGTTAAATTTCCACATATTTGTGACTATCTCATTTTCTTCTTGTGACTGATTTCTACTTTCATACTATTGTGGTTAGACAAGATTTGAACCAGAGCATGAAGGGAGCATTCAGTTTAGAGGTTAGTTTCCTGGAATACTTTCTGAGAGCAGACCCGACTTCCATGGGTACAGAGGAAGGTTTTGTGAGACTTGGCGGGGAGGTGCTAAACACTTGTTAGAATTATTTATTACTACCATGCAGGCTGTGTACCACTGTTCACACTGTAGCCCTGACGGGCATGTATGTCCTTAGAAACATTTTCCAGGAGGTGCAGGGTGGCCTTCTCTAACAAGTGTGTCATGTGGGTTCACGGCATGGCCTCAGGTCATAAATCAGGACGTATGGTAAACTGGGGCATCAGAATCTGACTTTCTTTTGAAAGTGACAGAAACAGGGCATGGTGAGTTTCATGACAATTGCTGAGGTCCCAAGTGACCCACTGGGTATTGGTGGTGGGTAGGGTCATGGAGTCTGCGGATCTGTCTCATCAGAACCTGTGGAATTCAGGGACACCCTCTTGTCTGTTGAGTTGTGTGGAGACAGGTAGACAGCAGTCTCTTGCCAGGCACGAGAGTCACACTAGACCACCACCAGAGGGGCAGTGTATGATGGGAGCCAGTGCTTGCTTTCCATGAAAACCAATCAGGATCTGGTGACTATTCCTAGCAGCATCTTGGGGAGAGGAGGGCGGTGGTGATGCACAATTCCTAGGGTTATGGTCAGCACTAATCTGGAGTTTGGTGAAGTGAATCATGCCTGGCACAGAAGGCACCCGGTCACTGTAGCTGTGGGCACTGTCCCCATGGCACTTTCATGTCAGAGACTCCCATGCTGCCACTTCCTACTTTTCATCATCTTCATGATCATGAGCCTATGCTCTTGCCCATGGCTCCCCAGGGTATTGCCCTCCGTCAATCTGGCCCGCATCCTTTGTCTTTTGCAACCAGATGCCATGGTAGCCTTCTCAAGAGGCAGCTCTGTCAGTCCCCTGATGGAACACTTGCTTCAATCCCCTGTGAGGTGAGGATGATGCCCTGCCCTGGAGGAGGGCTATAGATCCCCAATCAGGAGAGCCCTGCCTTCCTTTTCAGCTTTGTCAGCCCTCCCCTCAGTCCTCTTCAGGGAAGCTGTCCCCACTTCCTCAGGTGACAGCTCTGACCTTAAAAACCAATATTGTTTTCTGTATCTCCATGCCTAAGTTCATCCATGGCATGTCTTTCAAACCTCTCAGTGGGTCTTCAGCAGTTCTGCAGGGCTGTCTGCTCAGAGGGGATGACCTCAGAGGGGCAGCCTTCCCTGCCACCTCCCTCAACGTGTCGCTGAGTCCTGGAGCCAGCTGCCCCACTGAGTGCTGAGGGACCGAAGCCAGCCTATCCTAAGACCAAGCTGTGTCAGTAGTGTAGACTGATGTGTGCCAGAAGCGGTGGGAAGGTGGCATGGGCCAGGTGCAGGCAGTTCCTCTTTCTTATTCCTTCCCCCCCACTCCCAGAAGTAGCTCAGAGCAGCCTCCACAGCCCACATGATGAGATCCCTTTACATGAGCCTCCTGCATTCAGCTGGTGTGCTTGGTGGCTTCCCATTGCTTCTGTCTCCCATAGTGACACCCATGGCAGTTTCTGGATCAGGGGAGGGGTTATACTCTTGTCTGTACTTGACCCTCTTCCTATCCCGCACTGAGCCCACCCACCTTTATGTTTCCATGGATGTGCTTGGAAGCAAGCTCTTCTACAGAAAATGTATTAGCCAAATGAATCCAAGTAATGACCACTGAATTAGTGACCCAGGATAGAGAACAAACCTGCTCTGAAACTTATCCCACACTCTGTGACCATCTCCTGCTAAAACAGAAACAGTAATAGCTTTCTGGATTATGACATGGCATATATCTCTACTTACACTCTCTTGAATGCATAGGTACTGATCCAGGATGAAAGGGGACCATGGCTCCTGTGGGCTAGAATTAACAGGTAAGATGTAAGAATTTAGTGAAAATTGAATTTGAGGCATAGAATGAATAAATATTGATGAGGAAATCCTCCCAATAAGGGCATATGAACATTGTGTACCAAAGCTTTTTCAAATAGGTAACTGAAAGAAAAATGTTTTTTATTGTTTATTTTAATTCTAGTCGAGTTAACATACAGTGTTATATTAGTTTCATGTGTACAATAGCATGAGTCAGTAATTCTATATATTAGTCACTGCTCATTAAGAAAATTGTACTCCTAGTCCCCTTTATCTATTTCACTCATCCCTCCATCCACCTTCCCTTTGGTAATCATCAGTTTGTTTTCTATTGTTAAGAACCTGTATTTTGGTTAGTTTCTTTTTTCTCCATTATTTATGTACATTTGTTTCTTCAATTCTACACAAGAGTGACATCATATGGTATTGTCTTTCTCTGACTGATTTCACTTAGGGTAATCCTCTCTAGATATCCATCTGTGTGGCTGCAAATGGCAAGATTTCATTCTTTTTCTGGCTGAGTAATATTCCACTGTGTGTGTGTGTGTCTCTGTGCGTGTGTGTGTGTGTACACATCTCTCATCTCATTTATCAGTTTATCAACAGACATTTGAGTTGCTTGCATATTGTGATCTTGTATATAATGCTGTAAGAAACATAGGGATGCATGTATCCTTTTGTGTTATCTTTTTCATATACTTTAGGTAAATATCCAATAGTGTGGTTCCTAGCTGGATCCTAGGGTAGCTCTATTTCTAATGTTCTGAGGACCCTCAAAATGTTACTGTTTTCCAGAGTGGCTGCAGCAGGTTGCCTTTCTACCTACAGCGCACGAGGGTCCCCTTTTCCCACATCCTCCCAGCACCTGTTGTTCCTTGTGCTGTTGATGGGAGCCATTCTGATAGTATGTGACAATATCTCATTATACTTTTGATTTGCATTTTCCTGAGGTCGGGTGATGGTGAACATCTTTTCATGGGACCATTGGCCATCTGTATTTCTTCTTTGGAGAAATATCTGTTCATGTCTTCAGACCATTTTTTAATTGGATTGTTTGTTTTTTGGTGTTGAGTTGTATCCACTCCACATATTTTGGACGCTGTCCCTTTACTGCATAGGATATTTGCAAATACCTTCTCCCTTTTAATAGGTTGTCTTATTACTTCTTCCTAGTTCTTCTGCTGTGTCGGAACTTTTTATTTCAATATAGTCCGATTTATTTTTTCTTTTATTCCCTTTGCCTCAGGAGACAGTCTAGAAAAAAGTTGCTTTGGTCCATGTCAAAAAGTTACTGTCTATGCCCTCTTGTAGGATTTTTATGGTTTCAGGTTTTGCATTAAGGTCTTGAAACTGTTTTGAGTTTAAGTGTCTGTATGGTGTAAGGAAGCAAAGTAATTGCATTCTTCTATGAGCAAAGGTCCAGTTTTCCCAACACCATTTGTTGTAGAGACTGTCCTTTTCCTTTTTGATATTCTTCCCTGCTTTGGGGAATGCTAATTGGCCGCACCATTGTGGGTTTATATCTGAGCTTCTCTCTTATTCCCTAGGTCGCTGTGTATATTTTTGTGCAAGTGCCATACTGGTAGGATGACTACAGCTTTGAAATATAACTTGAAATCTGGAATTGTGACTTGTCCAGCTTAGTTTTTCTTTCTCAACATTGCATTGGCAGTTCAGTACCTTTGGTAGTTCCATATAGATTTTTAGAAGTGTTTGCTTGAGTTCTTTTTGTTTAACTGAATGTCAATGAGCCAACCTATAGTACACCATTAGTTTCAGATGTAGTGTCCAATAATAGATCAGGTGTGAATAACACCCAGTGCTCAATGCATCACATGCCCTCCTTAATGCCCATCAGCCAGTTACCCTAATCCTTATCCACCTCCCCTCTAGCAACCCTCAGTTTGTTTCTGTAATGAAAAGTCTTTCATGGTTTTTCTCCCTCTCTGATGACTTCCCATTCAGTTTTCCCTCCCTTACCTTCTGATCCTCTGTGGTGCTTCTCCTATTTCACATATGAGTGAACCCCATGTGCTGATTGTCTTTCTCTGATAGACTTATTTTGCTGGACATAAGACCCTCCAGTTCCATCCAGGTGGATGTGATGGTAAGTCTTCATCCTCTCTGATGGCTGAATAATATTCCATTGTAGATATGAACCACATCTTCTTTATCCATTCATCTGTCCATGAACATCTGGGCTCTTTCCATAGTTTGGCTAGAGCAGATAATGCTGCAATGAACATTGGGGGGCAGGTGCTACTACTTTTCACCCAATCTGTATCTTTGGTGTAAATACCAAGTAATACAATTGCTGGGTCATAAGGTAGTCTATTTTTAAATGTTTTTAAGTTCTAGAGTATCTCCAAGATGGATTCTCTCTCAGGAGTTCTGACTCCCATCATCCCCACTCCTATGGAGTTTCCCCACTACACACAATGGCTGTTCCATGGAGATTCCCAGGGCAACACTGGACTAGTAAGTGTCTTCAGTGTGTGCCCCCAGGCCATCTGATGTGGCTGAGAGGCCATGAGCAATCCTGAACCGAAACCAAGGTTTTGGCTTTGCTGCCTTTTACTTGCACACAAATAGCAGTGACTGGGTCAGGCCTTCACTGCAACCGCTGAGCCGGCTTAGTGAGGACCTTGCCTAGAACTCTAGCCTCCTGACACTGTGAGGGCACAGCGAAGTCAGGCAATGCGACAAGGGATTCTACATCAGGGTAGACAATGCAAGGTATTGTTTCACAGCAAACATGACCAAAAACATGTAAATGACAGAATAGTAAATAGTTCAATGTACACTATATGAAGGCAGTGATGGGAAAAGTGAAGGATGGGGTCAGAAAGGGAAATAGAAGTCCCAAGAAGCAGGCTGGGGTCATCAGGAGGTAAGGGGTGTCTCACGGAGGAAGGGACCAGGAGGCTTGACACAGGTTCCCACAGGGCAGCATCAGAGTGTGCACTCTGCCTGACCCACAGCCCCCAGGGGCACTGGGGACATTCTAGCTCCAGAGGATCTACAGAAATGCCAATTGGCCTGAGATGAGCTTCGTGGGACATCTTCTTTGTTCCTGGGTGTGCCTCCTTCTCTTCTTCTGGAAGCTGTTGATTCTCCTTTGTGTCCCTCTGAGCTGCACCGTTTTTGCATTCTTTTATTGGTGTGGATTCAGTGCTGTTAGTTGACACAAATTCTTCCTGAAAAGAAGTGGAATAGAAGCCTTCCTTGTCTCCTAAGTAGACCTGAATAGATTCCATAGTAATAGCCCTTTCCCAGGCCCCTGGGCTTTCACCTGCTCTCCAAGTCTAAGATTTTAGAAGACATCTTCTATTCTTAATAGGTTGAAAGAATTCATTGGTTTTTTAAAATTTTACCAGAGTCACACTTTTCAGCATCTATGCAATGACCTGTAAACATTGAATGAACAATGTTTGACAGGATGAAGGAAGAATTGACTTTGCAGTGCGATTTGGGGCAATGCTTACTCACTGTTGCCCCCGTGTGGCCACTCTCCAGATAGCACGTGGCCAAATGTGTTCCCACTCACGGGATTCAAGGGAGAGTAAGATTGAAGATTGTTGGTTCCTGAATTCCTTATCTCCTAAAAACCATCCTCTAATTTATGAGCAATATTCTAAATCGAGTATATATTAAGTAGATATTAGGGTTATGGTCAGGGTCAAATTACATATATTAACTATGGACAGCTTTGTGTATGTCAGTTTTACCTGCCTAAGGTGTTTTCTAAAAATATAGTGGGAGAGGATATACTCATCAAAGCACTGAGCACATGACCTGTCCCCGGAAATAGGTCACTATACATAATGATTGTTTCGTCTTAACTGAGGACCAGGAGATGGTCCTATAGGTACTTGGCAGGTAGCATCTGTGGCCAGCAGGCCATTTCCCCCTGACAGCCACACCCAGCTCAGCCCATCTTCTGCTCTGCTCAAGAACAGCAAACAGACAGACCAGGTGCAGGTGGGACTCCCTCCTGTCAGGCATGGCTTGCTTCTGATAGGTAGAGAAATGAACCAGCTCACATGCACATGACATGTTCCTTTAGTTCCTTGCTATTGGCCTCCCCTTTCTGTCACCCAGGTCCTGAAACTTCAGCTCTTGTGAGAACTTGGGTTTGCAGATTTCTGTTGACATTTCACAGTGTAGATATGTGTTGCCTTTGTTCCCTATCTTGGGGTTGGAGATGAAGGTGGGAAAAGTCTGAAAAGTTGCTGCTCTGAAAGCAACAAAAAGAAATATCAAGTGTGCTCTGCCCCCAGCACCTCAGGTTTGAAAGCCATGGCCAACTACGTACTTCATGTTCTACACAATGAGCTTTAGGGACTCCTGGATGCATGTGACATGAAATCGTACTGAAAGAAATCTCGTTACTGAACTTTTGCCTTGCAGAAGATAGTTCAGGGATACCGCCCCTCACCCGTGCTGGCATTTCCCATCTGGCCAATGCCCAATCACACTGACATGTGTAGCCACCCAAGGGAACAGCTGTGACATCCTCCTGGAGCACCCCTGGCCCCCCTGCACCCCGGTCTGGCCAACCTTGCACAGCCCCAGTCCTCCCGAGCATCCCGTGTCATGACACAGCTGTGATCACCCTCCTAGAGTGGTCCCTGTTCTTCTACCCCCAGGTCTGGCCAACCCTGCACACCCCCAGTCCTCCTGAGTGTCCCTTGTCATAGCACTTGCCACACAAGGCTGTCATTTGTTGTCTCTCGCTCTTTCCTTTCTGTTTGGAGTAGATCTCTGTCACAAATGCCTGGCTGAGTGACAGGCAGATTAATGGTTTCAGGATCTTTTGTCCTGGAACAGCAGGCATCCCTCAAAACTCTGACAGGCATGGAGACTCTCTGTCCCTCTATGTGCCCCCAGCCTCGATGGAACCTAGTGTCCAGGACAAGGGACTTGGGAGTCCTCCCAGATGAAGTTTATTCTCTGAAGGTGATCTCCTTCGAGATCATTATGGAACCATATTGCATGGCTCTTCCTGTGGGACAGAAAGCACACTTCTGTATTGTATTCTCCTTGCACACTGTAGCTAACAAAGAGGAAACACACACTCACAAGTTCACACTTATGCATCCATTTCTGAGCATCAGTACCATGGAAACAATAGTGAATTCCCATTGGGCTGCAGACCTGTAGATGTGCCATTCAAGGTGTCAACCGAGGAGGATGGAGATAGTGTACTCGCTAAAAGGATGGACGTCCTTGCCTCTAGGGGTGAAGAAATTAGATATGACCCAGAAGGTGCTACGTTCTACTCAAAGAAGGGACATGATCCTAGGATCTTTGAGACCAGGGATCAGCACTTTTTCTGGGAAGTCTTCTGTAAAGATTTTCTGTGAGGTGTTGCAGTCTATGTGATGTCTCTGGCAATGACTCAACTTTTGCATGTGGCTTAAAAGCAGCCACAAACTATCTATAACTAATGTTCCAGAGACACTTGATTGTAAGAACATGGGGGGAGGTCCATTTGGCCCATGGGCGGTAGCTTTCCACACCCCAGATCTGCACCATGATGGATAATGGGGGAGAGGGCTCTTCTTTTCCAGTGGCAGACCGGGAAGACATTGGGATCTATCCTACCTGACCCCAAGCCCTGCCCATGAAAGGAAAAAAAGATTATAGTGAGAATATTCCCCATGAAGGGTCCCATGAGAGTCTGGGAGTACAGGAAAGATCTGCAGGTGCTGAGGCAGGATCGCTGCGATGCTGAGTGGAGGGCAGCTCTCAGACGGGGCTTCAGGTTCTGAAGGTCAAGGGGCCATGGAAGTTGGCGGTGGCCTCAGGGGGCAGGCTGTTTCTCCCATTCTGTGGGTTCTGCGCAGCTACAAATGGCACAGTTTCCTCTTTGGGAGCACATGTTCTCTTGGGGTATGGCTCAAGGGTCCCCGATCTGAAGGGGCTCAGGGCCAAGACTCTGTGGAGTCTCTGTATGAGAACCTAACCCAGGGTTGGGGTTCAGGTCTAGGGGCCTGGCAGGGCCCACCTGTTGCTGCTGAAACAGGCTCCCTGGGGGGCTTAAGTAGAGGGTGGGTTACCCTGGCATTCAAGGAGACCTGGACCACTCCTACAAGTGGCATTTAGAGCACTTTCTGCAGGCTTCCAGCGACACCACACGGGACCACAGGCCAGACCAGGCAGCTGCACTAAAGGCCCCTGCTGCCAGAAACGAGTTTGATGGGACTTTCCAGCCAATTCTCAGGGGGGCTTCTGCCCAAATCGACATCGATTTGGGCAGAAATCCCCCTGATAATTGGCTGGCATTGGTCGGCAATTTGGTCCACACACCATCCCCGTGCTGAGAGCGCTTTCTCTCTAGGAGCGTGTTGCGGCCATGCAAGACAGCAACCCGGGCCCACCTGCTCCTGGAGGCCCTCCACAGAGGCGAGGTCCCTAGGTGCAGAGTTGAGTTAGGTTGTCAGCCTGAGCCTCAGGCTCCAGCTTCTTTTGGCAGAAGGGGACTCCAAAAGTGAGGGCTGCCTGATGTGGGCATGCAGGTTTCTCCCACTCTGAGTATTTCCCGAATCTCCCAATGGCATCTTTCCTCCTGGGTGGCAGGAGCAGTCCTGTGGTATGGCTCAGGGGTCCCCAATCTGGAGGGCTTGAGGGACAGGCCTCTGGGGACGAAAGCCTGAGAACCGAACCGCGCATTATGGTTTGGCCTAAGGGCAGGCCACACCTGCCAGTGATGTGGGCTCCCCAGTGGGCTGGGCAGGCATTCAGAGGGTACCTGGCTTCTGGCTGGCTGTGCATGCACCTAGGGTTTAGAGCACTCTCTTGCAGGCTTTGGGCGCAACCACGCAGGACCCCAGGCAATGCCCAGGCGGCTCCCCCTGAAGGCCCCTGCTGCCGGTAGCGGTCTGCCGGGGCTTTCCAGCCAATACTCACGAGCTTTCCACCCAAATTGACATCAATTTGGGTGGAAAGCTCGTGAGAATTGGCCGGCGCTGGGCAGTGATTCGGGCTGCAGCTGGTATGGTGTTGGGAGTGCTTTCTTGCTAGATGTGTGTCGGGGCCATGCAGAACTGCAAGTTGGGTCCGCGGGGCTTCATGCTGGCCCCCGCAGAGGAAAGCTCCCCAGGGGCAGATTTGAGGAAGTGGGTGAGCAATAGTGTAGGGCTCCAACAGAAAGGCGTACCGAAGATATAGGTGGCCTGAGGTGGGCATGTAGATTTCTCCAGCTCTGAGTGTTTCCTGCAGCTCCCAAGAGCACGGCTTCCTCCTGGGTGGCAGGCGGAGTCCTGTGGTATGGCTGAGGGTTCCCCAATCTGGAGGGCTTGAGGGCCAGGCCTCTGGGGACAGAAGCCTGAGAACCCCACCCAGGCATAGGGTTGGGGCTAGGGGCATGGTATGCCCCAGCTGCCGGTGCTGAGGCAGCCTCCTGGGGAGCTGAGGGCGGGGTGGCCGACATTCATAGGTGACCCAGGCTGCACATGCACGAGGCATGTAGAGCACTTTCTTGCAGCGTTAGGGCCGCGACTACGCGGGACCTCGTACCAGGCCCAGTCAGCTCTCCTGAAGGCCCACGCAGCCAGAAAGGAGTTCACTTGGGGTTTCTGGCCAATTCTCACAAGCTTTCTGCCCAAATCGATATTGATTTGGGCAGAAACTCGTGAGAATTGGCCAGCATTGTGCAGCGATTCAGGCCACACTCACACCTGCTGTTGAGATCACTTTCTGGCTAGGTGTGTGTTGCAGCCATCCAGGAACTCAGGCCAGGAACACCCAGTTTTATGGGCGTTGAAATCAGAAGGAGAGTCTTTGGGAATTCTCCTGGATAGAGACATGCTGGTGGCTTCAAGGGGCTTGGTGTCAGGAACCCTGTGGTGAAATTCTTGCCTGATGCTGGGTAAGTCAGGTTATTCCACAGGTTTTCCATTTCCTCCTTAGGAAATTGCTAGCAGGGAATGTTAAATGGCTCAGGGTTCCCCAATCTGGAGGGCTTGGGGACCAGACCTCTTGGGATGGAAGCCTGAAAACTTAGAATTAGGGGC
Organism: Mustela putorius furo; assembly: GCF_011764305.1. Lineage (NCBI taxonomy): Eukaryota > Metazoa > Chordata > Mammalia > Carnivora > Mustelidae > Mustela > Mustela putorius. The sequence goes on from NW_025422019.1 coordinate 30,855,653, forward strand.
CAGGGACCTGGCAGGCCCAATCTGCCAGCACTGAGGTGGGATCCCCAGTGGGCAATGTTGAGGATAGGTATCACGGGGACCATCAGGCTCCAGGTTGGTGACCAGGGGGGCCACTGAATGTTGGGGTGGCCTCAGGGAGCCATGCAGGTTTCTCCCCATCTGAGAGTTCTGTGCAACTCCAGATGGCAGTTTCCATCTGGGTGGCAGGAGGACACCTGAGGTGTGGGTCTGGGGTCCACGATCTGGAGAGCTTCGGGGACAGGCCCCTGGGGACGGAAGCCTGAATACCCAACATAGGGTTCTGATTAAGGCATGGGGCATGTCAGGCCCGATCTCCTAGCACTGAGCACTCCAGGGGACTGAATAGACGGGGCTTTTGCCCACGTGTGCACATAGTTTTTAGAGTGCCTTCTCGTAGGCTTCTGGCAACACCATGCGGGACCCTGCACTGGGCCCAGGCGGCTCCCCCGAAGCACTCTAAACACTGGGTGCATGCATAGCCCAGGACACTCCAAATGCCTGCCCAACTTGCCCTCGACTCAGCCCCCCATGGATTCCGCCTCAGCACTGGCAGGTGGGGCCTGCCATGTACCTAGGCCTGAACTCTAACCCAGGGCTGGGTTCTCAGGTTTCCGTCCCCAGAAGCCTGGCCCTCAAGCCCTCCAGACTGGGGACCCCTGAGCCATACTGCAGGACTCCTCCTGCCACCAGGAGGAAACCGTGCTCTTGGAAGCTGCAGGAAACACTCAGAGCAGGAGAAACCTGCATGCTCACCTCACCTTCCGTGACCCCTTCTACCAACAAAAGCCAGAGCCCTATGCTAATGCACACCACTTCCCTCAAATTTGCCCTGGGAAAGCCTTCCTCAGCCAGGGCCAGCAGGGAGATAGATGCATGGGCCCTGCTTGCAGTCCCTCATGACCTCAACACACCCCTAATGAGAAAGCGTTCCCAGCATGGAGCCAGTGAGGGACCCAAATTGCTGCCCAGCACCAGCCAATTCTCACTTCTTGCTGCCCAAATCGGTGTTGATTTGGGCAGAAAGCTCATGACAATTGGCTGGAAAACCCTGGCAAACTCTCTTCCAGCAGCGTGTGCCTTTGGGGAACTGCCTGGGCATGGCCCAGGGTCCTGTGTGGTGTTGCCCGAAGACTGCGAGAAATCACTCTAAATGCCCGGTGCACAAGTGGCCCGGTTAGCCTCCAAATGCCGGCCCAACCGGCCTTCTACTCAGTCCCCCAGTGAGCTCACCTCAGTACCAGCAGGTGGGCCTGTTATATCCCTAGGCTTGAACCCTAACCCAGGGCTGGGTTCTCAGGCTTCCATCCCCTGAGGCCTCATCACTGGCAGGTGCTGCAGGAAACTGTCAGAGTGGGAGAAACCTGCATGCCCACCTCAGGCCATAATGCCCTTTGGCACCCCCTGCTGCCAAAAAACCCAGAGGCTAACGCTAATGCTCACACCCTACCTCAACTCTGCCACTGGGGAGCTTTCCTCTGTGGGAACCCTCAGGGAGCATCGTGGCCCCGCTCGCAGTCTCGCAAGGCCACTACATGCAACTAGTGAGAAAGCGCTCCCAGCACGGGGTCGGCGCACCATCTGAATCACCACCCAGCGCTGGCCAATTGGTGCCCAAATCATTGTCCTGTGTGGTGTTGCCCAAACCCTTTGAGAAGGTGCTCTAAAAGCCATGCACACACATGGCCAAACACTCCATCTACTCAGCCCCCTGGAGTGCCCGTCTCATCGCTGGGAGACATTCCCCAGCCTTAAGCCGGCCTGACATGCCCCTATGCCTTAATCAGAACCCTATGGTATTCAGGCTTCTGTCCCCAGGAGCCTGTTCCACAAGCTCTCCAGATTGTGGACCCCAGGCCCACACCTCAGGTGTCCGCCTGCCACCCAGATGGAAACTGCCATCCGGAGTTGCGCTGAACTCCAGAGAGGGAGAAACCTGCATGGCTCCCTCAGGCCACCCCAACCTTCGGCGGCACCCCGGTCACCAACCCGGAGCCTGATGCACCCCGAGATGCCTGTCTTCAAAACCGCCCCTAGGTATCCCACCTCAGCACTGGCAGATTGGATCTTCTATGTCCCTAGCCCCTAACCCTAATTCTAAGTTGGGTTTTCAGGCTTCCGTCCCAAGAGGCCTGGCCCCCAAGCCCTCCAGATTGGGAACCCCTGAGCCACAACCTGGACTCTGCCTGCCACCCAGGAGGATACCATGCTGCACAAAACCTTCAGAGTGGGAGAAAGCAGCATGCCCCCAGAGGCCACCCCTCCTTCAGTGCTGCACCAGGCCACCAACATGGAGCCTGGGGCTTGGTTGGAGCCTATCCCTCAACTCTGGCCCTGGAAAGTTCCCCTCAGCTATGGCCCTCAGGGGAGTCGAATGGGTCCAGCCTGTGTTCCCAGATGATCGCAACATGCTCCTAGCAAGAAAGCATTCTAGACCACTGGAACCAGCACAGCCCAAATCATCGCCCAATGCCAGCCAATTCTCATGAGATTTCTACCCAAATCAATATCAATTTGTAGAAATCTCATAAGAATTGGCCAGAAATCCCCTGGCGAACTTGCTTCTGGCAGCGTGTAGGGCACCCCCTGGATCTGGCCTAGGACAGGAGAGGTTATGGACCTAACCCTGTGAGAAAGCCCTCTTGAGCCAGGCGTACATGAGGCCAATGGCTTCCACTAATCAGCACCCTAGGGTGTCCGCCCCAGCGCTGATGGACTGGCCCTGTCATGCCCCTAGGCCCTGGCCTTGGCCCTAACCCTCAGCTGGGTTTTCAGGCTTCTGTCCCCAAGGGCTTGTCCCTGAAGTCCTCCAGATTGGGGACCCCTAAGCCATACCCCAGGACTCCACCTGCCAACCACAAGGAGACTGAGCCTTTTGGAGCTCTTTAAAACCCTCAGAGAATCATGCTCCCCAATGCCAACTCTTATCTTCGGAGCCCCAATGGGACACAAACACAGAGGCTGATGCTCAACCAGACCTCCTCCCTCAACTCTGCCCCTGAAAGCTCCCCTGTGGGGACTGAGCCATGTGGGCCCAGCCCGTGTTCCCAGATGGCCATGACACACACCTACCAAGAAAGTGCTCTAGACCACGGGCGCCTGCACCGGAAGACTTGCCACCCATAGCTGGCCAATTCTCATGAGCTTTCTGCCCAAATTGATATTTATTTGGGCTGAAACCTCATGAGAATTGGCTGGAAAAGGCCTGGCCAACTCGCTTCTGGCGGGGCAGGCCCTCCTGGGCCCAGCCCAGGGTCCCAAGTAGTCACAGCATTAACCCTTCAAGAAAGCCTTCTACAAGGTGGGCATACATGAGGACAAATGCCTCCCACTACTCAGCCCCCTGAGTGCCCACCCTGGCACTGGCAGTTCGGGCCTAACATACCATTAAGCCCTGTCCCTAAACCTCAGTTGGGATTTCAAGCTTTGTCCCCAAGAGTCTGTCCCTCAAGCCCTCCAGATTGTGGACCACTGAGACATACCCCAGGACTCTGCCTGCCACCTAGGTGGAAAGTGTGCCGTACAATTCTGCGCAAACCTCACAGAGTGGGAGAAACCTGCATTCTCAGCCTGAAGCCACCCACACCTTCAGCGACCCGCTGGGCTGCAAACACGGAGGTTGACGATCAGCTGGCACCTCTCCATCTTCTCTGCCCACAGAAAACTGTCCTGTGTGGGGGCCCTTGAGAGAGCCGCGTGGGCCCAGCCCTTGTTCCCAGATGGCCGCGACATGCATGCACCCAGCGAGAAAGCGCTCTAGACCACAGGCTTCAGCAACACGAATTGCCGCCCCAAGCCAGCCAATTCTCAAATCGGTATCGATTTGGGCAGAAAGCTCTTGAGAATTGGTCAGAAAACCCCAGCGAACTCGCTTCCAGAGGCAAGGAACCCCAAGGACTCTGTGTGTGCCTGGCCTGGAGTCCCAAGTGGTAGTGGACCAAACCATGCAAGAAAGCCACCACGTAGGAGAACAATGACTCCCACTACTCAGCCCCTTGGGGTGCCCGTCCCAGCGCTAGCAGATCAGGCCTGCCACATGCCTAGGCCCTGGCTCTAACCTTTGGTTGGGTCTTCAGGCTTCCGTCCCCAGGAGCCTGTCCCTCAAGCCCTCCAGATTGGGGAACCCTGAGCCACACCCCAGGACTCTGCCTGTGACCCAGGTGGAAAGTGTGCTGTTTTGGATCTGTACACGGCCCCCCCCCCGAGGTCACCCCCCACATTTGGCACCCCACTCGGCCAAAAACACGGAAGCAGGGGTCCTCACAAGAGACACATGGGCATGGCCCATGTTCCCAAATGGCCATGACACGCACTTGGTGAGAAAGCACTCTAGACCGAGGACACGAGTGCGGCCCGAATCACCATCTAATGCCGGCCAATTCTCATGAACTTTCTGCCCAAATCGATATCAATTTGGGCAGAAAGCTCTTGAGAATTGGCTAGAAAACCCCCTGCGAATTTGCTTCCGGAGTGTGGGCCCATAGGGCTAACACCTGGGTCTGGCCTGGGGTCCCGAGTGGTCACGGTCTATCCCCGCAAGAAAGCCCTCCACGAGCCAGGCACACACCAGGCCAGTGCCTTCCACTACTAAGCCCACTGGGTTGTCCGCACTAGTGCTCACAGATCAGACCTGCCATGCCCCTAGTCCCTGGCTCTAACGCTCAGTTGGGTTTTCAGGGTCCATCCCCAGGGGCCTGTCCCTGGAGTCCTCCAGATTGGGGACCCCTGAGCCACACTCCAGACTCCACCTGCCACCCAGGAGGAAACCAAGCCCTTTGGAGCTGCACAAAACCCTCAGAGTGGGAGGAGCCTGCATCTCCCCCTGAGGCCATCCCCACTTTCGGCACCCAACAGAGCCACAAACACAGAGACTGACACTCAGCTGGACCCCCTCCCTCAAATCTGTACTCGGAAAGCTACTTTCTCGGGGTCCCACATGGGAGCCGCATGGGCCCAACCCGTGTTCCCAGATCGCCGCAACAAGCACCTAGCAAGAAAGTGCTCTAGACTGTGGGCGCCAGCTCAGCCCAAATCGATGCCCAGTGCGGGCTAATTCTCACAAGCTTTCTGCCCAAATAGATATTGATTTGGGCAGAAAGCTCATGAGAATTGGCTGGAAAACCCCCGGTGAACTTGCTTCTGGCAGCGCGGACCCACATGGTTGCCGCCTGGGCCTGGCCCAGGGTCCTGAGCAGTTGCAGCCCAAACCCCGCCATAAAGCATTCTGTGAGGCAGGTGCATGCGAGGCCAATGCCTCCCACTACTCATCCCCTGGGGTGCCCATTCCGCCGCTGCTGGATCAGGCCTCCCATACCCCTAGGCCCTCACTCCAACCCTAGGTTGGGTTTTCAGCCTTCTGTCCCCAGGGGCCTGTCCCTGAGCCCTCTATATTGGGTACCCCGGAGCCACACCCTAGGAGTCTGCCTGCCACCGAGGAGGAAACTGTGCTGTTTGGAGCTGTGCAGAACTCTCAGACCAGGAGAAATCTTCTTGCCTCCCTAAGGCCACCCTAAAATTCGGCAGCTTTATTGGTCACAAACTCAGAGCATGATGTGCCTCCTGACCCTTGTCCTTGACTCACCCCCGAGGGGAGCCTGCCTCAGCACCAGCAGATTGGATCTGCTATGCCAATAAACCCTAACCATAACCCTAGGTGGCGTGGCCAGACTTCCATTCCCAGAGGCCTGGCCTCAACCCTGCCAGACTGGGGATCCCTAACACTCATGCTGGAACTCTGATGGCCACCTCGGTCACAATGTTGCCATTTGGAACTCTGCAGAACCCTCAGAGAGGGAGAAACCTTCATGCCCCCCCCAAAACAACCCCCACCACCTGTGGCCCCCTGGCCACAAAGCCACATCTGGTGCGCTGCTGAACACATGTCCACAACTCAGCCCTGGGGGGAGCCTGCTTCAGCTCCAGCAAATCGGGCCTGCCATGCCCCAAGTGACTAACCCTAACCCTAGGTGGAGTGTACAGGCTTCCTGGCCCACAAGCTTGCCAGATTGGGGACCCCTGAGTCTTACCCCAGGACTCCACCTGCCACCCAGAGTGAAAGGTGCCTTCTGGAGTTGGGCAGGACCCTCAGAGTGGGAGAAACCTGCATGTCGCCTGAGGCATCCCCAGCTTCTGCAGCCGCTCTGGACACAAACCTGGAGTCTGTCGTGCCGCCTGATGCCTGCCCTCAACTCAGCCCACCATGGAACCGGCCTCAGAACCGGCAGATCGGATCTGCCATGGCCCTAGGCCCTAACCCTAGTTTGGGTTTTCTGGCTTCAATCCCAAAAGGCCTGGCCACCCAGCCCCACAGATTAAGGACGCATCAGTGATACCCCAAGACTGTGCCCGCCACATGGGAGGAAACTGTGCCATTTGGAGGAGGAAGAAACCTGCATGCCACCCTGAGGCCACCCCCAGCTTCTGTGGACCCCCTGGACACAAACTCAGAGTCAGACATGCTGCCTGATGCCCAGCCTCAAGTCAGCCCACCAGGGAGCCTGCCTAAGTCTAACCCTAAGTCTACCTTCTGTTTTCAGGCTTCTATCCCAAGAGGCCTGGTCCCCAAACTCCCCAGATTAAGGACCCCTGAGTGACACCCTAGGAATCCAACCGCCATGTGGGAGAAAACCGTGCCATTTGGAACTCTGCAGATCCCTCAGAGAGGGAGAAACCTGCATGCCCCCCTAAAGCCACCCCCACCATCAGCGGCCCCCCTGGCCACAAACCCCAATTCTGCCACACCTCTGGATGCATTCCCTCAACTCAACCCCGAGGGAAGCCCGCCTCAGCGCCAGGGGATCAGGCCTACCATGCCCCTAGACCATAACCCTAAGTTGTGTTTTTGGGCTTCCTTCCCAAGGGACCTGTCCCCCAAGCTCTCTAGATCGGGAACCCTGGAGCCACACCATAGGAGTCCGTCTGCCACCCAGCAGGAAACCAGTCCATTTGGAGCTGTGCAGAGCCCTCAGAGCCAGAGAAACCTGCATGCCCCCCCCCCGAGGCTCCCCCATGTTCTGCAGGCCCCGGCAACAAACCTGGAGCCTGATACACTGCCTGACCCCATCTTCATCTCAGCTCCTCAGGCAACCCACCTCAGCACCAGCAGTTCGGGCCTGCCACATGCCTGGCTCAACTCTCTTCAGGAAACCCTGTAGACTCTAGACAGACCTCTAGACAGACAGGAACTCCCCTGTCTGCCACAAAGTTCTGGGATCCTCCTTCCTTCTTCTAAATTTACACTGGCCCAAGGCTTTCATGAGAAAGGGAGAAGGCTACCTCCTGAATGCTTAACACCGCCTTTCCTCTTCTGTCCTATTTCTCTCCACTTTCCTTTCTACCTGGGCAAACTGTAAGTAACAAATCAATGGAACATGTACATGTTCTGACATCTGAATCTTTTGTGGCAGCTTCCTGAGGACTTCTTAGGCAATCAGAAACTAGTGTACCTACCACAGTGTGTTTGAAAATGATCATCCACAGAACAGGAGAGCGAAAATCACTCCATTTTCACCTCACTCTTCATGAAGTAGAACATGGTCTTCTTTTCTTCATTGACTTCAATTCCAATTCTTTCCCATGCTGTGATAGTTCCTTTGCTTCAGGGGAAGGATTCCATGATTCTTCACCTGCATAGAACACCCAGAGCTCATCATAACAAATACCCTCCCTAGGAGCCATCACACATTTAACATTTCCCCCTACACCCTGCTCTCTAGAGCTTGTGCTCTAAGGTTGAGTCTGTTTCCTCGTTGACCTATCTTTCTCCCCTCACTATGTTCATCTGTTTTCTTTGAGAAATTCCACAGCAGTCAAGTCATAGGGTATTGGTCTTGTCCTACTGATTTTGCTTAGCTTAATCCACCTAGATCCATCCACATCTTTGCAGATGGTAAGATTTCATTCTTTTTGAAGCTGGGTCCTATTCCATTTAGAAGATGTGGGAAATCATATATATATATATATATATATATATATATATATATATTCATCAGTGAATGGACATTGGGATTCCCTCCATCGTTTCGCTATGTTTGATAATGGTACTGTAAATATCACAGTGTTTGTACCCCATTGAATGTGCATTTTTGTGCCCTTTGGGAAAATACCTAGGAGGGCAACTGCTAGATCCTAGGGTTGTTCAGTTTTAAGCTTTTGGAGGAACCACAATTCTCTTTTCCAGAGTGGCTGCAATAGCCCGCAAGCCCACCAACAGTGCAGGAGCGTTCTGCTTTAAGCAAAACATTCCCTGCCAGCAATTTCCTAAGGAGGAAATGGGAAACCTGTGGGATAACCTGACTCACCCAACGTGAGGCAAGCAGTCACAGAAATTCACCCCAGCTTTCCTGACACCAAGCCCCTTGAAGCCACCAGAATGCCTTTATCCAGGGGAATTCCCAAAGATTCTCCTTCTGACTTCACCACCTATGAAACTGCAGAGAAAAACTGAGTGAAATTAGAAAGTCAAGCTTCCCTTTTAAAGCTCCCAAGGCTCCTTGGAATCCTTTTGAATTTTCCCTCTGCCCTCATTGGAACTCTTTGGAGGAAAAGAAACTATTAGGATACATCACCTCTGACAAAGGACAAGACATCATCCAAGTCTCTATCTGACCACAAACAGCCACCTAATTCTAGATGTCTGCCATTCCACCACAGCCTAGGCCCAATGGAATAAACGCTGTTAGATGAAGAAAACACACACCAAGTCAGTCTCATCTCCCCTTTCTAATCCAAGGGATTGGCTAGGAAAGAGGTGTTCCAAATACCTTTGTAAGCCAGAAATAGAGAAAATGGGATCCCCTGCCATGGGCTCCCTGCAGGGAAACTCAGGAGCTCTGGCACCCACTCTAGATTGCTTCAGTTTGACTTTGTGGCTCCACTGGAGACAAGAAAAAAGCCCAGGAGATTTGGGGTGAAAGAGAAGTTTTACCTCCGGTCCTGGCATGGATGTGACATTGCGCCCATTGCGCCTGCTATTTTCTCTGAACACTGACGTCCTGGGACAAGCTGCACGACTGACTCAGACGCTGATTTCAAAACGTCAGGTCTTGGGGCGCCTGGGTGGCTCAGTGGGTTAAGCTGCCGCCTTCGGCTCAGGTCATGATCTCAGGGTCCTAGGATCGAGTCCCGCATCGGGCTTTCTGCTCGGCAGGGAGCCTGCTTCCCTCTCTCTCTCTCTCTCTCTGCCTGCCTCTCCGTCTACTTTCTCTCTGTCAAATAAATAAATAAAATCTTAAAAAAAAAAAAAAAAAAACTTCAGGTTTCGTGGAGCCAGGGTGAGGAAGGGTTGTCAGGCGGGGATAAGCAGGCTCCTCCTACGTGAAGCCTGCACACCTGCTCCAATTCCTGGGAGGAGGAGAGACACATGCTTGCTTCTTAAGTGGTCATTAACTCACTTCTAAAGCTGACCAATGCCCTTGTCCTTTTTGGAGAAGCAAAAATACTCTTCCAAACAAACACTCAACTCCTCACTTCCAAACGCTGCATGAGTCGGGTTTGATGCCCCCCTCCCCGCCCCCGGATCCAGAGCCCCACCGGGAGGACCCTCCTGAACCATCCTGACTGCACATTACTTCCAAACCTGGGGAAACAGGGCATAACGCTGAGTGGGGGCCTGGCTCCACGGTTTGTTACCACCACTCCTCAGCCTGGAGAAGCAGAGACTGTATAGCTCACCACTCCCTCCTGTAAATACAAGCTGCAGTGCCTCACCTTTCAGGGTCTTTCACCCAGCACCTCACCACCACCGTCGTCAGACCCGACAAGCTGCACTGACTCCTCTTAAGGCTTGTTTCCCACTGCAGCTCGACACTGCCTCCAGTGGTGGCAAGCAGCATTGCCATGCCGTCCAGGGACTCTCGCACCACAGCTCACCACTCCCTCCAGTGGCCTGAACCGGCACTGCTGGGCCTTCCATAGACTAATGCAGCTCCCAACCCCTCCACAGGTCTAAAGCCACATTGGCACTGTCCCTCCAGATTGGGGAATACTGAGCCACACCCCATGACTCCACTTGTCACCCAGGAGGAAACATACCATGTCAAGCTTCACAGAACCCACAGCAGAGGAGAAAGCTGCATGACCCCCTGATGACACCCACACTTTGGTGAACACCCTGGCTCTAAATCCGGAGCCTGACACCCAGTCTGACCACCGCTCTTATCTCAGCTACCCTGGAATCCCGCCTCAGCACCAGCAGATTGGGCCTGCCATGTCCCTAGGCCCTAACCTTGCCCTAGCTTGGGTTTCAGGTTCCTGTCCCCAGAAGCCTGGTCCCCAAGCCTTCCAGATTGGGCACCTCTGAGCCACACTCGAGAACTCTGCCTGCCACCCAGGGCAAAACCGTGTCGTTTGGAGGTGCGCAGAACCCTCAGCGTGGAAGAAATCAGCATGTGCCATGAGGATACCCCCAACCTCAGCAGACACACTGGCTACAAACCCAGAGTCTGATACTCTATCTGAACCATACCCTCCCCTCAGCCTCCCAGGATCCCAGCTTGGCACCGGCAGATCCACCAGCTATGCCCCTAGGTCCTAACCCTAACCCTGGGTTGGGTTTTTAGGCTTCCATCTCCAGAGGCCTGGTTCCCAAGCCCCTACTTTGAGGACCACTGAGTCACAGCACAGGAGTCTACCTGCCACTCAAGAAGAAACTATGCTGTTTGGAGCTGAGCAGAACCCTCAGCAGAGGAGAAACCTGCATGAGACATGAAGACACCCCCAAATTGACGGACACACTGGCTACAAACCCAGAACCTGATACCCTGTCTGAACCACACCCTCCACTCAGCCCCCCTGGAATCCCACCTCAGCAATGGCAGATCTGGCCTTCTATGGCCCTAGGCCCTAAACTTAACCCTAGATTGGGTTTTCAGTCTCTGTCCCCAGAGGGCTGGCCCTTAAGCCCTCCATGAGGACCCCTGAGTCACACCCCAGGAGTCTGCCTGCTACCCAGGAAGAAACGGTGCCATTTGGAGCTATACAGATCCCTCAGGTCAGGAGAAACCTGCTTGTACCCCTGAGGCCACCCCCACCTTCAGCAGCTCTCCTGGCTATAAACCCAGGCCTGACACCCCAACTGAAACCCTCCCTCCATTTAGCACTCTTGGGATCCCATTTCAGCACCAACAGATCAGGCCTGCCATGCACCTAGTCACTAACCCTAATAATCCTAGGTTGGGTTTTTAGGCATCCATTCCCTGAGACCTGACCCCCAGGCCCTCCAGTTTGGGATCTCTGAGCCACATCGCAGGATTCCACCTGTCACCAAGGAGGAAACTGTGCTGTTTGGAGCTGCAAGGGAGAAACCTGCATGCCCCCCTGAGGACACCCCCACCTTCAGCAGACACCCTGGCTCTAAATCCAGAACCTGACTCCCCCACTGATCACTGCCCTCCACTCAGCCACAGGGGGATACCGCCTCAGCATCATCATATCAGGCCTGCCATGCCTCTATGCCCTAACCCTATCCCTACATTAGGTTTTCAAATTCCATCCCCAGAGACCTGGTCCCCAAGCCCTCCACATTAGGCATGCCTGAGTCACACCCCCAAAGTCAGGCTGCCACTCAGGAGGAAACGGTGCCCTTTGGAGCTAAAAGAAAAAAACACAAAAAACAAAAAACAAACAAACAAACAAAAAACCCAACAACCCTCAGAGTGGGAATCATCTATCTGTATGCCCCCTGAGGACACCCCCACAATCAGTGGTGACTCTGATCATAAACCCGGATCCTGATGCCCCATCTAACCCCGACTTCCACTCACTGCCCCTGGGATGCTGCTTCAGCACCAGCAGAATGGGCTTCCCATGCCCCAGGCACTAACCCTAAGCCTAGGTTGGGTTTTCAGGCTTCCATCCCCTGAGACCTGACCCCCAGGCCCTCCAGTTTGGGGACCTCTGAGCAATACCCCAGGACTCTGCCTGCCACCAGGGAGAAACCATCCCTTTTAGAGTGGCACAAAACACGCAGCGAGGGAGAAATCTGCATGTCCCCCTGAGAACACCCTTCACCTTCGGGAGAAACCCTGGCTCTATATCTGGAGCCTGATGTCCCTTCTGACCCCACTCTCCACTCAATGCCCTGGGGATCCACCTCAGTACCAGCAGATCGGGCCTGCCATGCCCCCAGTCCCTAATCTTACCCTAATTTGTGTTTCAGGCTTCTATCCCCAGAGGCCTGGCTGTGACGCCATCCAGACTGGGGACCTCTGAGCCACACTCCAGAACTCTGCTTGCCACCCAGGAGGAAACTGTGTCATTTGGAGCTGCATGGAACCCTCAGCGTGGGAGAAACCTGCATGCTCCCCTGAAGCCACCCCCACAATCGGTGCTACCCCCTGGACCAGTAACCCCAAGCCTAAAGATCAGCCTGACCCCCTCTCTGAACTCTGTCTCTGAGAGCTAGCCTCAGTGGGAGCCCATAGGGCAGCCGCGTGGGCTGGCCCTTGATCCAGGACAGTCGCAAAACACACCTATTGAGAAAGCGCTCCCAACACTTGGTATGCTCCTGGCCTGAATCGCTGCCGAACGCCAGCCAAGTCTCATGAGATTTCTGCCCAGATGGATATTGATTTGACAGAAAGCTTGTGAGAATTGGCCAGAACCAGCAGCAATCTCACTTCCAGTGGTAGGTCCTTCAGGGGAGTCGACTGGACCTGGCCCGTGGTCCAGAGTGGTTGCAGGCCAAAGCCCTGTGAGAAAGCAACCTAAACACCAGCCCACACAGGGCCCAGATCGCCTCAAATGCCGACCAACATGCCCTCCGACTAGCCCCCAGGGGAGCCCACCTCAGGGCTGGCAGATCTGGACTGCTATGCCCCTAGACCCTAACGCTAACCCTGGGTTGGGTTTTCAGACTTCCATCCGTTGAGACCTGACCCCAGGCCCTCTAGTTTGGGGACCTCTGAGCCACATCCCAGGACTCCACTTGTCACCCAGGAAGAAATCGTGCCTCCTAGAGATGCACAAAACCCACAGCAAGGGAGAAACCTGCATGACCTCCGAGGAGACCCCCAACTTCGGTGACACCCTGGCTCTAAATCCAGACCCCGATGCCCTGTGAGACAAGCGCCCTCCACTCAGCCACCCCAGGATCCCACCTCAGCACCAGCAGATTGGGCCTCCCACGCCCCTAGGTCTTAACCATAACCCTAAGTTGGTTCAGGCTTTAGTCCCAGAAGCCTGGCCGCAAGCCCTCCAGACTGGGGACCTCTGAGCCACAGCAAAGACTCCACATGCCACCCAGGAGGAAACCATGCCCTTTGAAGATGCACATAACCCTCAGCACAGGAGAAACCAGCATGTGCCCTTGAGGACACCCCCAACTCGGTGGACACACTGGCTACAACCCCAGAGCCTGACGCCCTTTCTGAACCACTCCCTCCACTCGCCCCCCTGGAATTCTGCCTCAGCACTGGTAGATTGGGTCTGCTATGCCCTTAGGCCCTAACCCTAACCCTGGGTTGGGTTTTCTGGCTTCTGTCCTCAGATGCCTCCCCAAGCCCTCTAGATTGAGGACCCCTGAATCACACCCGGGAGTCCACCTGCCAAATAAGAAGAAACCATGCCATTTGGAGCTGTGCAGAACCCTCAATGAGGGAGAAATCTGCATGTCCCATGAGGACACCCCCAACTTCAGCAGATGTACTGGCTACAAACCCAGCGCCTGATGCTCTGTCTGAACTATACCCTCAAATCAGCCCCCTGGGGATCCTGCCTCAACACTGGCAGATCAGACCTGTTATGCCCCTAGGCCCTAACCCTAACCCTAGATTGGGTTTTCAGGCTTCCATCCCCTGAGGCTTATTACCCAAGCCCTCCAGATTGAGGGCCCCTGAGTCACACCCCTGGAGTTTGCCTGCCACACAGGAAGAAACTCTGCCATTCAGAGCTGCGGAGATCCCTCAGTGCAGGAAAAACCTGCATGCACCCCTGAGGCACCCCCACCTTCAGCTGTCCCCCGGCTATAAACGCAGGCCTGACACCCCATTTGAAACCCTCCCTCCACTCAGCACTCCTGGCATCCCACATCAGCACCAACAGAACGGACCTGACATGCCCTAGTCACTAATCCTAAACCTAGCTTGGGTTTTAAGGCTTCCATCCCCTGATACCTGACACCCAAGCCCTCAAGTTTGGGGACCTCTGAACCACACCTCCGGACTCTGCCTGGCACCCAGGAGGAAACCATGCCATTTGGAGCTGCACAAAACCTTCAGCGAGGGAGAAACCTGCATGCCCCCAGAGGACAACCCCAACTTTGGCGGACACCCTGACTCTAAATCTGGACCCTGACACCCCGTCTGACTCCTGCCATCCACTCAGCCCCCCAGGGATACCGCCACAGTATCGGCATATCCAGGCCTGCCATGCCTCTAGGCAATAGCCCTAACCCTTGCTTGGGTTTTAGGCTACCGTCCCCAGAATCCTGACCCACAAGCCCTCCAGGTTGGGGACCTCTGAGCTACACTCCAGGAATCTGCCTGCCACCCAGGAGGAAACCGGGCCATCTGGAGTTGCGCTCAACCTCATTACAGGAGAAACTTGCATGCCCCCCTGACAACACCCCCAACTTCAGTGGACACACTGGCTACAAACCCATAGCCTTACGCCCTTTCTGTCCCATGCCCTCCACTCTGCCTCCTGAGGATTCCACCTCAGTACTGCAGATCAGGCCTCCTATCCCCCTAGGCCCTAACCTTAACCCTAGGTTTGGTTTTCAGGTTTCCATCCAGAAGTCCTGGTCCCCAAGCCCTCCAGGTTGAGTACCCCTGAGTCACACCCAAGAGTCTGCCTGCCACCAGCAGAAACCATGCCATTTAGAACTACACAGATCCCTCAGCGCAGGAGAAACCTGCTTGCCCCTTGAGGCCACCCTGCCTTTTGTAGCCCCCCGCTATAAATCCAGGCCTGACTCTCCATCTGAAAACCGCCTTCCACCCAGTGCCCCTGGGATCCTGCTTCAGCACTGACAGAATGGGCCTGTCATGGCCCTAAGCCCTAACCCTAACCCTAGGTTGAATTTACAGACTTCTGTCCCCAGAGACCTGGTCCCCAAGCCTCCAAATTGAGGACCCCTGAACCATACCTCAGGAGTCCACCTGCCACCCAGGAGGAAGCTGTGCCCTTTGGAGCCATGCACAGCCCTCAGCCTGAGAGAAATCTGCATGCCACCCTGAGGCCACCCCCACCTTGGGCACCCCCTGGGGCCACAAACACAGCCTGATGCTCAGCCTGACCCCCTTCCTCAACTCTTGCTGCCTAGGAACTCGCCTCAGCAGGGTCCTCAGGGGAGCTGCGTGGGCCAGCCTGTGGTCACAGAGGGCCAGCCTGTGGTCACAAAACCCAAGGTTGGATTTTCTAGGTCACACGCACCTAGAAAGAAAGAGTGCCTAACACCTATCAGAATCGCCACACAACGCTGGCCAATTCTCAGGAGTTTGCCCAAATGATATCAATTTTGGCAGAAAGCTTGTGAGAGTTGGCCTGAGACCCCTGCCGAGCTCGCTTCTGGTGGCAGGGGCTTTCAGGAGCGCCGTCTGCGTGTGGCCCGAGTTCTGGAGTGGTGGAGGTCTGAACCCTGTAAGAAAGTGCTCTAAAGGCCAGGTGCAAAGGTGGACTGAGTCACCTTAGAATGCCGGCCAGCACCGCCCTCTCTTCCGCCCCCTGGGCAGCCGCCTCAGCGCTGGCAGTTCAGGCCTGCCATGCCCCTAGGCCCTAACCCTAACCCTAGGGTTAGGGTTTTCAGGCTTCCACCCCCTGAGACCTGACCTCCAGGCCCTCCAGGTTGGGGACCTTTAAGCCACACCCCAGGAGTTGGCCTGCCACCCAGGAGGAAACTGTGACATTTGGAGATGCGAAAAACCCTCAGAGCAGGAGAAATATTCATGTCCCCTGAGGACACCCATAAGTTCAGCAGCGAGCCTAACCACAAAACCAGATCCTGACTCCCCATCTGACCCTGCCCTCCACTTAGCCCCCCGGGGATGCCACCTCACCACCAGCAGATCGGGCCTGCCATACCCCGAGTCCTTAACCTTAACCCAAGGTTGGGTTTTCAGGCTTCCATCCCCAGAGGCCTGGCCCTCATGTCCTCAAGATTGGGAACCCTTAGATGGGGGACACAAAAATGATGGATAGATATCCATTGTTCATGGATGAAAAAAAATTAATATTGTTTTAATGTCCTTAGTCCCCTATAGCCATCTATAGATTCAGTAAAATATCTATCAAAATTCTAGTGGCATTTTTCATAGAAGTTTTAAAAATCCTATAATTCATCTGGAACTCCAAAGGAATGTGAATTAGCCAAAACAATCTTGAGGGGAAAAGAAAAAGTCCTGGAGACATTATACTACCCGATTTCAAAATACGCTCTAAAGCCGGAGAAGTCAGAACAGTATGGTGTAAAAACAGACACTGGGCAAATGGAACAGAATGAAGAGCCCAGAAATAAATCCAAACATTTATGGTCAATTGATCTTTAGCAAGTTACCAAGAACACACAATGAGAAGGAGAGTTTCTTCAATAAATGCTATTGGGAAAACCAGTTAGCCACATACAGAATAATGAAATCAAACCCTATTGAGAACTCTATAAACAAAATATCAACTCAAAATGGGTTAAAGACGGGCATGTGGGTGACTCAGTCAATTAAGAGGCTGCCTTCAGCTCAGGTCATGATCTCGAGGTCCTGGAGTCCAGCCCTGAGTTAGGCTTCCTTCTCAGTGGGAATCTACTTCTTCTCCCTCTGCCCCTTCCCACCATTCATGCTCTCTCTCGTCCTCTCTTTCAAACAAATAAATAAAATCCAAAATGTGTTAAAGACTTAACTGCACTACCCCAAACTATAAAACTACTGGAAGGAAACATGGGGGAAAACTTCTTGATACCCCTCTTCTCAGTGATGTTTTTGGACATGACACCAAAGCACCAGCATTAGAAGCAAAAAACAAATGAGATTACACCAAACCAAAAACCTTCACAACAAAGAAAACAATTACCAGAGTGAAGAGACAACCCATCGAATAGGAGAAAATATTTGCAAACCACACATCTTATGAAGGGTTAATATCCAAAATACATAAGGAAGTTAGACAACTCAATAGCAAGAAAACAAATAATCCAATTTTAAAATGGACAAATAAAATAGAGAGCCCAGAAATAGACCATACAAAAATTGACAATTAACTTATGAAAAAGAGACAAGAACATACACTGGGGAAAGGACAGTCTCTTTAGTAAATCGTGTTGGAAAAACTGAGGAGCCACATGCAAAAGAATGAAACGACTACTATTTGACACCATATACAAAAATTAGCTCAAAACAGATTATAGACATGAGGGGTAACTGGCTGGCTCAGTTGGTGGAATATGTGACTCTTGATCTCAGGGTTGTGATGTAGAGCCCCATACTGGGTGTCCTTGTTCCCAGGACCCTGAGATCATGACCTGAGACAAAGGCAGAGGCTTTAACCCACTGAGTCACCCAGGCGCCCCTGGATTGAAGATTTGATGTAAGGCTTAAGACTATAAAACTCTGAGAAGAAAACACAGGCAATAAACTCCTAGACATGCATCTCAACAGTGGCAAAAAAGCAAAAATAAAGAAGTGTGAGTGCATCAAACTAAAAAGCTTCTGCACAGGAAAGGAAACCATCAGCAAAATGAAAAGGGAATCTATGGAATGGGAGAAAATATTTGTAAATAATATATCCGATAAGGGGTTAATATCAAAATATATAGAGAACACACACAAATAAATAGGAAAAAACTCAAACAATATGATTAAAAAGTGGGTAGAAGATTTGAATAGACATTTTCCAAAGAAGACACATCATTGGCCAACAGGTACATGAAAAGAGGCTCAACATCACTCATCATCAGGGAAACGCAAATCAAAACCTCAAAGAGATCTTACCTCACACCCAAGAAATAACAAGTGTTGGCAGGATATGGAGAAAAGGGAACCCTTGTGCACTGTTGGTGGAGAAGTAAACTGGTATAGCCACTCTGGAAAACAGTATGGAGGGTCTTCTAAATCTAAAAAATAGAACTATCCAACAATTCAGCAATTCTTCTTCTGGACATTTATCCAAAGAAAATGAGAACACTAATTCAAAAAGATAACTGCACTTCTACGTTCTGTGCAGCATCTTTTCAATAGCTAAGATATGGAAACAACATAAGTGTTCTTCAGTGACAAAGAAAATGTGTCTCTCACACACACACACACACACACACACGAATACTATTTAACCATAAGAAAGAATGAAATCTTATAATTAGTGACAACATGGATGGATTTTGAGGGTGTCAAGCTAAATGAAATAAGACAGAGAAAGAAATACCTTATGATCTCATTTGTTATGTGAAACTAAATAAAAACAAACCAAGCCTATAGATACAGAGAATGGATAAGTGGTTGCCACAGGCAGGGGGCGGAGTGTGGGAGAAGTAGGTGAGAAGGGCCCAAAGTTACCATTTCCAGTTGTAAAATAAATAAGTTATGGGGGTATAATGTACAGCATGGTGATGATAATGAAATACTGTATAGCATATTTAAAGTTACTAAGAGTCCTTAAATATTTATAAAATTTATAAATATGTTTATAAAATATACATTATAATAACAATGCATGCTGACAGATGTTTACTAGACTTAGTATGATGATCATTTTGCAATATATACAAGTGTCCAGTCATTATGTTGTACACCTGGAACTAATATAATATAAATGTCAATTATACCTTATTTAAAAAAAAAAAAGAAACAAGAAAGAAAGAAACCAAATTCATCTACAGAATGAACACAATCCTTACCAGAATCTGAGATGACTTCTTTGTAGAAGTTGACAAACTGATTCTAAAATTCACATGGAGTTGCATGGGACCCCATATAGCCAAAACAGTCTTGAAAAATAAGAATAAAGTAAGTAGATAGCCTCGCTGGCATCCCAGCTGGCTATTGCTCTGTAGAACGCATAGATTTGGTCACAGCTGAAAAAAGTTTGCATGAAACTAATGGGAAACGTATTCTAGGAGACACACCTGCAAAACATTTTAAACTAAACTCTGCCACTTACAGAAATAACCAGATAATAGCCCTGGGTACTCCCATTTTGGGGTGGGGTTGAGGGGGATAGTGGTATGTGGTATGGCTGATCGCCAGCATCCGCCTGTCCTGTTGAAGAGACAATGTGGTTTTGAATCAGACAGGTTATGTCTAAGGGTTTTGGTTTTATGGAGTTCATGGATGAACTTGTACAGAAGCAAACCCCGACAGGATGCCAGGGAACAGTGGGACTGGGGTCCAAACCAGTGCTTCTGAGTGCAGCAGTCACTAAAGGGAGCTATGTGAAGCCAGTGAAATATAATCAGTTGTCCATTTGTAGCTAAAACCAGTGTTTCCAGCAGTACCAGACTACCATGCCTAGTGGAGTTATGACTAGAACACAGGCAACAGCAGCTACAGTTACTCCTCAAACGACTATCCCCAAAGCTGGACATGGACATAGGAAGAAGTTGAAGGTAATGCCCCCAGTGACCCCAGGCCAGAGCTCAGTGTGGCCGAGGCCAACAAGGAGTTCATGGAACAGAGAAAGGAGCAGTATGTTCACTGGTAGTCTCTGTACAGTGTGTCTTCAGAGACCCCACCATGACATAGCCACGACAAAAGACTAGCCAGAATGAACGATGTAAGGGAGAAGACAGAATCCTTTTCAAACAAATTGTTGTGAGAACTTTTACCTTTTTCAGAAATACGATTTTTGAATAGTCAGTGATCAACTATTCCTTAAATTATGACTATTCCTGCAATACTGCTCTTTTCATTTGATATTGAACCATTTCATTTGAGTTTGAAAGCCAAAGGACCACCCACTATTGAAGAGGACTGAGCAAGGATGATATTTGTATTTTTTAGAACAAGAATTATTTAACCAGATAGGGCTACCCACATTCCTGGGGATAAAGACAGTTTAGGATTATTAGCCAAAATGGATCATGTGATTCAAACAGTTACTAATACTCAGGTTTAGAGCCTTCTCAGGTGACAGGCATTGTAAATCATTAAGATTACCGTCAAAATACCTGGGTTACGTGCCATATGTCAAAGAGTGGGCAATCTCATCTGTGGCATTTCAGGTAACCATCCATGTACAAGCCCTCCAACCCCACTCTTGTGTTTCTTGTCCTTAATTATATAAATTCATTAAGCAAGTATAAATTTATAAAAAGAGAATTCAGGAAACCAGGACTTGATGATTTGCAAAATTCTCAACATATCTAGATTGTGTGATAAAATAATGAGGCTCATCCGATGACCAAAATTGAATGGACCTAGGAGAGGATGTGGAGTGGGTAAGGTGAAGAACTGAATTTGGAATATTAGAGGTGAGAAGAAGAGCCCATCTCTGTATGGTGGGCAAACCACATTCTCGGGGCTGTTACTGAACCACTGCTCCACTGCAGCTGCTTTAGTGTTCCCTTGGGAGGCTAGAGCTTTCCAGTGGGAATAAGGTGAACTTAATTACCACTATGTCATCTCTGTTACTTAGGAATCACTGAGTACCTGTGGGATGATTGAAGAAAAACCCTTGAGTTTCAATTTGTGCCAGTAATTTAATACCACACAGTGGTGAAATGCTTGGCTTTGGTTTAGTATTAAAGGTTTTAGATAAAGTCAACACTGGTATTACTAAGAAAGTGGAAACTCATTATTCTTTAATAAAGTCTTCCCTTTCATTTCCTCACTAAAGTATGCTGACAAATTCAAAATGATTCACTTGTCTGTCAGGTGATAATATCTCTGAATTTTGAAAGTGCTTATGTCACTTATAATCTCAACTTTGAACTGCACTGTTCAAAGATGAGAAAATTTATAAGATACCAACTTTCTTAAAATGCTCCATATCACTCAGCATCAGGGAAATACAAATCAAAACCACAATGAGATATCACCTCACACCAGTCAGAATGGCTAAAATTGACAAGTCAGGAAATGACAGATGCTAGCGAGGATGTGGAGAAAGGGGAACCCTCCTACACTGTTGGTGGGAATGCAAGCTGGTGCAACCACTCTGGAAAACAGCATGGAGATTGCTCAAATTGTTGAAAATAGAACTACCCTATGACCCAGCAATTGCACTACTGGGTATTTACCCTAAAGATACAAACGTAGTGATCCGAAGGGGCACGTGCACCCGAATGTTTATAGCAGCAATGTCCACAATAGCCAAACTATGGAAAAAACCTAGATGTCCATCAACAGATGAATGGATCAAGAAGATGTGGTATATATACACAATGGAATACTATGCAGCCATCAAAAGAAATGAAATCTTGCCATTTGTGACGACGTGGATGGAACTAGAGGGTATCATGCTTAGCGAAATAAGTTAATCAGAGAAAGACAACTATCATATGATCTCCCTGATATGAGGAAGTGGAGATGCAACATGGGGGATTAAGGGGGTAGGAGAAGAATCAATGAAACAAGATGGGATTGGGAGGGAGACAAACCATAAGTGACTCTTAATCTCACAAAACAGACTGAGGGTTGCTGGGGGAACAGGGGTTGGGAGAGGGGGGTGGGGTTATGGACATTGGGGAGGGTATGTGCTATGGTGAGTGCTGTGAAGTGTGTAAATCTGGCGATTCACAGATCTGTACCCCTGGGGATAAAAATACATTATATGTTTATAAAAAATTAAAAAATAAAAAGATACCAAATTTCTTGTCTCCCATGGGAAATTTACCATGTATCTTACACAAGATCAAAAATAATTTCTATTATTCAGGTGGAGAGCATAATTCTCCAAATTAAGTACTACTAGTATATATCATTTAATACTTTTTGTGAATAACCCTGTAGTCATTAATTAATATTCTGAATACAAAACTGGCTAAAAAGTAATCCCTAAAAGCTTCCATTTTGATACTCTAATATCTGAAAAGTGATATAGAAGTTAAAATTAGTTACTTTGAATAATTTTTTTAATACCATGAGGGTAAATTACTGTATAAAGTTCAAGTTCAAAATCTAAATGCTCCTTTTATTAAAACACCACCAATTAATGTATTTGTTACTTTTCAGGAAATAAAGCTGACAAGGGAAGTGAACCAGGGTGCAAAAGGAAATTAAACCACGTAACTCTAGGCAGTTCAGAACAGTTCAGAAAGTGAGTTATCCACTAGATAGTACCAAATCAATTTTATATAAAGGGTCACTAGGAATGTAGGCAGTCTTGCACAGCTGAAAGCACATGGAACTAAGAATTTGAATATATAAGCTTCAGTTCAAATCCTGCCATTACGAATTTGGACAAAAAATGAACTCTGGGCATCATTACCAGTATGTAGGGGTGAGGTAAACCCTTTCTTTCTTTAAGATTTTATTTATTTATTTGAGAGAGAGAGAGAGAGCCTGAGAAGGGGGAGGGTCAGAGGGAAAAGCAGACTCCCCACCAATCAGGGAGCCTGATGTGGGACTCGGTCCCGGGACTCCAGGATCACGACCTGAGCTGAAGGCCGTTGCTTAACCAACTGAGCCACCCAGGTGCCCCAGGTGAACCCTTTTTAACTTGCAGTTTTTAGCTGTTGGACCATGATGCACATAGATAGCGTTTTTGTGATTGTCATGTTTAGGGTTCACTGAGCTTCCACAACTGTGTGGTAGCTACATTTTACCAAATTTGACAACTTTTTTATTTCACGTTAGTCTGTCTCCATATTGACCCAGTGTCACTGAGGCCATTTATTTTGTAATCTACACCACTAGCCCCTGCCCCACCCCCGTGTGGTGCTTCAGTTTAGATGCATCTATTGCTCTCGAAATTCACAAGTTCTTCCTTTTCTTGATCTACTTTGTATCCCCCTCCAATGAGTTTCTGACTTCAGATACTGCATTTTTTAGTAATGGAATTTCCACTTGTCTTTTATTAATTTCCAGTCTCTTCTGAAATGTCCATAATTTCGATGTTTTTCTTGAATTTTTAACATATTTATAATTGTTACTTAAAGTCACACCTGTTATATTGTTTGTGGGTCTGTGCCTATTGACTTTCTCTTTTTTTCCCCTTCGAACTATGGGAAAGATTTCTCACACACTCATGACATTGTGGATGGAACATTGCATTCTCTATACGTGGTCCTCCACTCAAATTAACTGCCTAAAGGAGCAAATGAATTACATGTGGATCACCTTAAATCTGTGAAATCTTGGTTTTACGCTTTGTTAGAGGGGGCCAATGGTGTTGCTCTTCATCCTAGGGCTCATCAGTCAATCTTGGTGTGTAGTATTTATTCCTAGGGCATAGATCCTCCAAGGTTTCGATGGAAAGACTGGATGCTTCCAAGCTCTTCTCACTCCAGTCTCCAATTTCGCCAATCTCATTTCTCCTACAGTAGACAGTAGCTGAATTAACTGTTCAGCTCTTCCAAACTTCCATCTGCTGTTTTCCTTTTGGGCCCCTTGGAGTCTCACTAAAGCAGGGTCATGGAAAGGGTCAGAAAAGGATTTGAGGGGAAAACATTCCTCCCTCCCACAATGCGGCTCCTTTCTTTCCTCAACTTTTATCCATGATGGCAGTCCCATCATTCCAGGAAAATAAGGACCCTTTTCTGCTTGTATTCTATCCAACAACAGAAAGTAACTTCCAGGAAGAAAGGTGGTTCCCCTCTTTAATAATCAAATCCACTCCAGTTTCTGTCAAGCTGCTTTTACTAACTTCAGTGTTTTCAAAAAGGTTTTCTCCCCCCTTCTTT
This sequence comes from Mustela putorius furo, assembly GCF_011764305.1. Lineage (NCBI taxonomy): Eukaryota > Metazoa > Chordata > Mammalia > Carnivora > Mustelidae > Mustela > Mustela putorius. Next base: position 30,879,435 of record NW_025422019.1, read on the forward strand.
TGTTCATCACTTATCATTTTTATCTGATAAAAGCTACCTTGCCATTATTGGAAATGGAAACCCCTTTTCAATTTTAAAATTTAAAATTCTGTGATTTGTAATTGGTGTTTTTTAAACTTAGGTTCATTTTGCTCTTTTTGTGTTACCCTTTTTCAAATAAATAACACTCATAAGGAATTCAGACTTTCAAAGAGGCACCTCTTTGAGGTCATCCTCTTAGTCTATTATTGCTGGCTCATGTGATTAAAAAACAAAACTGTGATCACAAAGGAAAATATACACAAAAGTGGCACCATATGCTCAAGTTTATTCAACAGACACATGTTACAAATTGAAAACTAAGTAAAACACTGTACCGGTTTTAACTAAATCAAGTCAGCAATGACAAGTTTTAGAAGACACGCGTTTTATGTCTCACCCAATGTGGGTGATCATAAGAGAAGCTAAAAAAAGAAAATTACTATGTTATTAGGTAGCAAATTAATTTGATATACAGTTCTAAGTTAGTTTAAGATATTTCAAAGTGTTTCAAAACTAGTAGGGAATAGGTCATGTCCAACCTGAAATAAAATGTAGAAGGTATCTTTTAGGGGTAAATAACTTTATTTGTATATCCATAGCAGAATCCCTCCTTCCTACTAACCAAAATTCTAATAAATTTAAGTCTGTTTAGATTAGGTTTACTAAATTAACAATGACTCTGAAAATTATCTAGGTTTGGTTACATTGTTATATTGCACTTGAGAACAATGACAACGAATATCAAGGATTTGGTACCTCTCCCAAGAAGCTCATTACATATCAAGAAATTACAAAGAAATACAAGCATATATGCCTGGGGTTCATTGTCCAAACTAGCATATCAACAAATTAAAAGGGCTTGTCTCCAAAACACTGAGTATTAAGTTATTTTATTTGCCATTTTTGATCCTATATTCAATTTCTGAATTCCACATTTTTTTATTTGCCAAACTACCACATATACAAACTATCCAAGAGAACATACAAAGTAACATTAAGATTGGCAATGGTTATACACATGTATTTCAAAAATTCCAATTATTCTTCTTCTCCAAGCTTGGCACTGTGTTTTTCAACAAAAAAGTGTCTATCAACTTACAGTCTGTTTGCCTTATATAAAGCAGCTGATCTAGTATATACTGTACTTTTGCCACTGAAATCTCTCTTGGGGTCATCATTAACTATCACAAGTCTTTCACAGCCCTCTTAAGGAAGTCAGTATAAGTACAGTCTCTTTTACTAATACTTCAATTTTCTTGTTATATGAAGTATTGATGAGAATTTACTATGAAGTAGTAGTTTCAAAACATAGGTAAAATTGTGGCACTAAAGTTTTAATTGTTTTATCCTTCAGAATTATGAAGACCTATATCATAATAACAGTCATCATCATAATAAAATAATAATTCATCATAAGAGAAAGGTAAAGGGGAAAAAAAGAAAGAATATCCCTCACACAAATGTTTCTCAAAATATCAATTCTGAAATAAATGCTTACATAAGAAATTGACAACAGAATCAAGTTCTTACCAATATTAAATGCTATAAATACTCCCTATCTCACTTACGTTTTTTAAAACAGATCAGATCATTAAAATTTTACACTCAAAATGGATTTTAATTCTCAATAAATCATAAATAGTAGCATTTAAAATGTTTGAAAATTAAAAGTTTTCATAGAACTATTGTCCGACATTTTAACCAAATACATTCACATGCTGCTTCAGGGTAAAAAGAATCCCAACAATTTCCCAAATATTTTCTCAAAGAGTAAGCTTCCAAATCATTCTTCTACCACATTTTTGTAGAGATATGCATTTTCATTTTTTAAAAGAAAATACTACTGCTTAAAACTACATTTCATAAAAGGGAACTTAAAACATCATGCTTCCAATAATAACATCCTTCAGTCTCCCATACAAGATTATACCTGGAGATAGAGGTCATAAAAGGAACAGAACATGCAAAAGTGAACAGTTAAGTTTTTTTAAAAGAGTGAATTTTATTCAACATATACTTTCAAGGATGACTACTATTAGGTGGGAAAACAGGTAGTGAAAGTTGTTAACTTAGTGACTGTTCGGTGGCAGACCCTGGAATAAAAGGTTTTCTTCTTAAAAAACTTTAGACTCATTGGTAGTAAAAATACTTATTGCATATGACTAAGATCTTTTAAGCTACTAATAAAATCTATACTACAAACCTATTAATTTTGAGATTCATTAAAGCGAAATACAGGGTCTTAGCATGTTCTAACATATATAACACGTGTTCCTCTGTTTTATGAATACATTCTAGCTTAGCCACTTGTGTAAGGAATTAGAACACAAGATATGGCAAGATAAATTTCAATTATTTTTAAAACAGAAAAATATTCAATTATTTGAGGGAAATATTTATCATTGCCTAATGAGGACAGCAGTTAAAAACCTATTAAACTCTCAATTTCTAAAGAATAACATGATGTAATTGCACAAAAATAGGTACAATTAGGAGTCATTCCCAGACCTTGAGGAACTGTGAATAAATCACATATTCCTCCAGAAGAATCATCATCTTACAGGCATATAAAACGACAACGTGCCACCTGTGCAATTTTTATATAAAAAATCCTAAAAAAGTAATTTATGTTAATAAAACTACAAAAGTTTTAAAAGGCTCCCAGTAACCTGAATTGCTTATAAAAGTAACTTTTATAGTTATTTTGATAGCTGAGACTGGTTTTCCACATGATACTTTGTCGAAACTAAGGTAATACCCATATAAGTAGCATCATGCTATTTCTAAAGCACACCAGCAAGCTACGTTAGGAATTTCAATTCCAAGCATTTCTTGTGGGGTTGGGAGGTTGGATGCAGGTTCCTGTAATTTGTAAAGATTCCTCACTGATCTTAGCCCATTCTCAGTAAAGTTTTGGAAATATAAGGAAGAATACATATATAGGAAGAAAATAAATTAATGTCAACTAAAAATCCTTGCTCTAAGAGCATACTACAAATAAGCAACTTTACCAAAGAACTACAGTCTTTTAATTTAAATGCTTTTCTTTGTATTGTAAATAGCTGGACTAATACAATGGAATACATGTACTTTGGAAACGATTCCCAACTGCATATGGCTTTAAGCATGAAGATGATGAGAGGAAATTAAACTATTACACAAAAGAGGCATTTCTGATCATAGAATTTTTAGTACAGGTTAGCTTAAAGGATTTGAAAGAGAACCTAAACATACAAATTAAAATGTAAGGAAATGGACTGTGGATTAAACAAAAATTAAAATGTAATAGCATGTACCCAATTTTTATATTAAAAATACTGTATCTTTACTATTACAGCAAAGAATTTGGATGGACCATGCTTTTTTTTCTTTTTTTTTTTTTTTAAGTTCTACTACATAGGTAATGTTAAAATCCAAGTTCATGCAGTTATAAAGTTAGTAGCTTAAAAACTCAACTGTAGTGTAATGTATATTAACAATAAATTCCTGTACAAAAGATGTGGATCCTAAGGTCCAAATATGGATTGCTTTAAAACAACAAAAGCAATAACAAACCACAAATCAACATACAAAATCAGAAACAATAATTGTAGGAGGTACTATTTTATATAAAGTGGTAACTCAGGCACTACCTGTCTTATGTACATTGAAGAACTATCACTTGAAATTTTATTATTTAAATACCTAAAAACACAAGTCAGTGGGTGTGTATTACACGTACATCTGAACTTAATTATTACAAAAAGGTTGACAAATATTGCTCTTGTTTTGTGGTTAACACCCATGGGCACCATCAGCAGTACAGTCTTGGGATTTTAATCTTTGCAAAAGAAACTGAAACCTGTAAGGAAGTCAGTGATTCTAATGGGTCAGGATGTAGCATAACTTAAAAATCACAGTTAAGTTTCTGAGTTTCCTTCACCATTTTCATGAGGTTGAAGCTGTTCCCTTTCCTGTTCTTCTTGAGGTGGCCGAACACGTTTAAAAAAGCCCATCTGTTAGGTGAAGAAAAACGAACATTACCACCACATCAGTGAAGAAAATTCAAAGTATTAAGTGACTGTATTATCACCAAGAAAATTCGAGCAGCACCTCATACAACTTTTCTCCCTTCAAATATATGGTGCTCATCATGCAGCATTAAAGTTCCCTTTCTTCCTTCCCTTCTTCTATTCTTCCTCCTTTCCCTCCCTCCCGTACCCTTTTCTTCTGCTTCTCCTCCCTGCTGCTCTTCCCAAGTCCATTACTTACCCTGTACATTACAAATACCAAAACAGCCAGTAACAGCAATCCTGCGAGCACTGCTAAAATGATCACCCACACAGGCACAGGCATGGGTGCGGGCTGAACGCCCCAGGTGACATTAGTGGTAACCTGTTGGGGGGGCAAAGGTTTTGAGTTTTAAACATAGTTCACTAAACCACTCAACAAATGTCTGAATGCTTATTACATTTTGTTTTAATGGCATTCACATTTTCTTTTCTTGTATATGATAATCTGTGATTATGTATTTGGTACTGAAGCAGGCACATACGCAACATAAAATTCCCAACAGCAGGTTAACTTCAAGGAACCTCTGAAGTGACTTTTAAAAAATTTTAAAGAACTGAATATCCAGCTTTGATGTATTGGTCCCATTTTTAATCCTCAAATTATAGATCTTTAAAATCTTTCATCTTCACCTTTTATAGTTAATTTCCAACTTTCTAACTTCATGGGGAAAAATTCCCCATGAAATCTCTTACATAGGGATGCTAAAGTAAAAACATCTACCTTTAATAATTCTGGGGTGAGGGAGTAAAATAATATTTAACTAGGTTACAAGCCTACCAGGTAACTTTTACAATAGTTTGGGTGTCATTATTTAAAATAAAATAAAATAAAAATCTACGGCATTGAACTGAGTACAGTTATTCCATTTCCCCAAATCAATGACTTACTAATGTGGAGTTGAAGATATCCTCAATTGGAAGGTTCTTATAAGGGAATTCAATGACGTTAAAAGAAGCAGATGACTTCAGAGAGTATGAATGATTCTGGTTTTCTTTCTGTATGGAAATGATAATGAAATGATTTCCAAGATGTGAGGCCTTTTTCATGTCTTGGAGAAAATGGATAGACTGCTGAAGGCTGTTATCTGCCTACTTACATTCATAAAGGTCTCAGTCCAGAGCAGGGACTTTACATACAGGATGGCACTCTTTCCTCTGTCTAGTCGTCCAACCTGGCAGACAATCTTCAGGCACTCAGCAACTCCACAACCCTGCCAAAACAAATTCTTCACTTACAAGAAAAGTAATGTTGTTTTATGTGAGGAATAAAGAGATGATCCAGATTGTTTTGCCTTATAAGAATAATATTTAAAATGATAGGCTAATAGTGGAGTCTAGGAATGCTTTTTGTTTTAGGGGCGCCTGGGTGGCTTAGTTGGTTAGGTGTCTGACTCAGTCTCAGCTCAGGTCTTCATCTCAGGGTTCTGAGGTCAAGCCCCATGTTGGGCTCCAAACTGGGCATGGAGCCTACTTAAAAAAAATACTAAAATAAAAATAAAGGGAATGGTTTTAATGTGATTTGTTATATAAAGATAAGATCTATAATATTAAAAGATGTATTTTTATGGCCAGAAGTCAACATTCTTCTAGAAATTAATATTCTTAGGTAAACCCAGAGCATGATGATTATAATAAGCCATAAAAATCAGATCATTCTATGCCTATGGAAAAGAAAAGAAGCAGAATGAATCTTAACAGCTATGCCATGTCAGACCCATAGAAATCAAGTGGCATGCTGATGTTTACATTCAGTGTTTTTATCAATAACTGGAAGGCAGGCAGTCAAAGATAAGAAATAATGACCACCTTGCATGTGCTGGTCAAACTGCATTAGACCTGTCACATGCATAATTACACAACAATGCTATCTAGTAAGTAGTACCACTAGTCAATGACAAGGAATAACTAAGTTTCCACGACCCAGGAGAGGGCATCTGTGAGAAGCTGGTAGCTAACACCACACTTAATGGCGAAAGAAAAACGCTTTCCCCCTAAGATCAGAAACAAGACAACAGTGCCCACGCATGACACTCTTATTCAAATTGTCCAGAAGGCCCTAGCCAGTACAATTAAGCAAGAAAAAAATTAAATTAAATAAAAGGTACCGAAATTGGAAAGGAAGAAGTCAAGCTATCTGTTCATAGATGACAGGATCTTATATACAAAAACACTAAAAATCCACAATGAAACTATTAGAGCTAATAAACAAGTACAGAAAAGGTACAGAATGCAAGACTAATATAGAAATAACTTGTATTTCTATATACCAATAATGAAAATTCTGAAGATGAAATTAAGAAAACAATTCTATTTAAAAAAGAGCATCCCAAAAGAATAAAATACATAGAAGTATTTTAACCAAGAAAGTGCAAGACTTGCATACACTTACTAGTACAAAATATTTTTTAAAGAAATTAAAGAAGACCTAAATAAATGGAAAGATACCTCATGTTCAAGAACTGTTAGACTTACTATTATTAAGATGAAAACACTCCTAAACTGTTACAGATCCAACAAAACTGCTACCAAAACTCCAACTACCTTTTCTGTAGAAATGATCAAGCTGATCCTAAAATTCATATGGAATTCCAAAGAACCCCCCCCATAGCTAAAACAATCTTGAAAAAGAAGAAAATGTTCAAGGACTCATACTTCTCAATTTCAAAACTAACTACAGAGCTAAAATAATCAAAACAATTTGGTACTTGCATAAAGATACATGTATAGATCAAAATAAGACTCAGAAGTATGAAATTTAAAAAAACAAAAAACTTAGGTGTACATATTCAGGATCTCAGGTTAGGCAATGGTTTCTTAACTGGGACAGCAAAAGCAGAAGCAACAAAAGAAGAAAAAAGTTTGACAAATCTGAACATCTTCAAATTAGAAAACTTTTTGCATCAAAGGGATACTATCAAGAAAGTGACAAGACAACTTACAAAATAGGAAAAAATATGTGCAATAATAGTTCTGAAAAGAGAAGTATCTAGAATATATAAAGAACTTTTTATGACTTAACAACAAAGGCAAACAACCCAATTTAAAAATGGGCAAAATGAGGTGCCTGGGTGGCCCAGCTGGATAAGTAACTGACTCTTTGTTTCAGCTCAGGTCATGATCTCGGGGTCATGGCATGGAGCCCTGTGTTGGGCTCCGTGCTCAGTGTTGAGTCAGTCTGCTTGGGATACTTTTTCCCCTCTCCAACTGCTCCTCCCCCTATGCTCTAAAATAAATAAATTTAAATAAACAAACAAACAGAAATGGGCAGAGAATTTGAAAAGACATTTCTTAAAAGAAAACCTACAACTCAAAAGATGCTAAACATCATTAGTCATTAAGGAAATACAAATAAAGCCACAATGAGACACTACCTCACACTGACAAGGATGACCATAAAACAAAATAAAAAACAATTTTTTTTAAGGAAAGAGCAAGTGATAGCGAATGTGGAAAAATGGAATTGCTGGTTGAGAATAAAAATGGTGCAACCACTTTGGAAAAGTTTGTTGTCTCTCAAAAGTTAAATAGAGTTCACCAAATGCACTCCTATGTTTATTTCCAAGAGAACTGAAAACATATACACACAAAAACATGTACACGAATGCTCATAATGGCACTATTGAAAGTAAATAAAAAGTAGAAAGAAACAATCTTAATATTCGTCAACCAATGAACAGACAGACAAAATGTCATATATCCGCAGAATGGAGTATTATTCAGCCATAAAAAATGACTGAAGTACTACTATATGCTATAACATGGTGAACCTTAAAAAATTAAACTGAGTCAAAGAAGCCAAACACGTAAGATTACATATCATATGATTTCACGTATATGAAATGTCCAGAACAGACAAATCCTTAGAGACAGAAAGCAAACCGGTGGTTGCCGGAACTGGTAACAGTTCTGGAAGAATGGGTAGTGACTATGTAATGGGTACAGTATTTCTCTTTGAAGCAATGAAAATGTTCTGGAATTAGATAATGGTGCTGGTTGCACAATGTCACGAATATACTAAAAATCACTCAATTGCATACTGTAAATTGGTCAAAATGGTGAATTTTATATCATGTAAGTTTTATCTCAATTTTTTAAAAATGTAGTTCTATAGGAGGATAACGTACAGAATGAAAAGTGGGGTGGGGGTTAAAAGTAATTTCTATTTCACATGGGTTGGTGAGGGAAGTCCTGTCATAATCTGCCATTTAAGGACACTGGAAGGAGATGGGAACATAAGCCACGGTTTTATCTAGACAAAGAGCATTCCCCCTAAAGAGCATTCCAGGCAGATGGGAGAAAAATTTTCAAAGCCTGGATGCAGAAACATGTTTGGGGATGTCTATTCAATGAAAAACTAAGGTAGCCAAAATATGAGGAGCAGAGTAAGGAGAGAAAACGCAGCCAGCAAGTTCTAAGGGCCTAGATCTTGTTGGGCTTAAAAGCTTTACATGCTCTGGCTTCCTCTCTGACTTATATGGGAAGGCACTGGATTAACATGACCTCTTCACCATTTAAAAAAATCACTATGGTTCCTATTTGGCAAATAAACGGTAATGGGGGAAAAAGACAAATATGGAGTCCAACTAGAAGTCTGGCAATAATCGAAGTGAGAGGGGAAGGTAGCCTGGGTAAGGCTATAACAGTGGTATAGCTGCTGAGAAGGGTAATCTGAAAGTAGGTATTGATAGCATTTGCTAATATATAGGATGTGAGATCTGAGAGAAAAACAGGAATCAATCACAATTCCCAGGTTTTGACAATGGATTACTAAGATGTGGAACACTATAGAAAGAGCAGAGTCAGGAAAACTCAGGGGTACATTCTTGGGATTAAATTTAAGATTACTAATAAATATTTAAGAGGAGTTCCAGTAGGCAGTTGGATAATGGAAGTCATCCACACAGAGACAGTATTTATAGCCATGAGAGTGAGTAACATCCTCTAGTATAGCACTGTCTGATCAGAGCTTCCTATAATCATGGAAATCACCAGTATGAAGATATCTCTGCCTCCCAAAGCAAGAGCCACATGTGGCTACTTGAAATGTTCCTGGTGTCTATAGTATTGGAAGGCAGAGATCTAATGAATGAATGTACGTGGAGTAGGTAAGAAATCTGAGATGTGAGCCCTGGAATACTATAGAATTAAAGGTCTGGAAGTGAAGAACAAGAAACTGCTAGTTGTTGACAGGCGAAGAGCCAAGAGAGCTGTGTCTCAGAAGTGAATGAGGAGTGATGGCACAAGAGAGGAAGTGACAAACAGGGCCAAAAGTCACTGAGAGTTGAGGCAGATGAAAACTAAGAAGACCTATGGAATGTGGTGACAAGAAGGTAATTGGTGTTTGCTAATGAATATAAACACGATACTGGATTCCCCACTAGCTGATGGTTTGCAGATCTGTTAAATTTCAAAAACGTAAATGATAAGGCATATTATAACATTGTATTCCTTACACAGACGGACTCAACAAAAGTTGATCATAATGCTAATTATTCTTGTAATTCATTTTTGTTGAGGACTCCTGGGTTTTTCTCCCAATACTGCACTAAAGCCTCCAAGATTAGGATGAGGTCAGGAAAGAGATCAGTTGGAGTACAGCTAGAAAAATAAGTTGGAATATAAAATACTTTTATTACCATCTACAAAGATAGATCATTTGAAGAAAATCTGGCATTAATTTGACTAGGAACAGGAAAATAAGAGGAATGAATAGTATAAAAATATATGTGGTTCTTCCAAGCACAGCTGTTGTTATTTCTGAAATGTTCTTTGGCATTGGTTCTATAATCACATATTTTTAAATGTTTAAAGTACTTGTTGTTGAAATGGTGCTTACCAAAGTGTGAACATCTCCTTCACTGAGGGTGAGATCCCGCTTGGTGATGAGATGGTTCCGGTCCCCTTGCCCAGGAACTGTGTCATTCTTTTCGGTTTGTGAATTTGAGATCTAGGGTTACAGAGAAACTGGTGATATATAACAGTGGAAAACATTTTTCCATTGATGTTTGGCATAAACCATTATATGTGATTAAAACACGGTGGCTGAAAACGTGTTAGGACAAATTTATCACTTAGTATATGGTAGAAAGTAAGCACAGAGAGTCCTTAATATATGGAAAGTTACCTCTGCCTACCTATGATTTTCTTCTTCCCTTGCACAGCTAGGGGAGACACGGATAAAACACAAGGGAACAGCCTGAAATTTCACCGTGCACAACTGTGGTAAGTGTTAATCATGAATATATATCATTTCCAAAGAGCCTCTTGTTCTGTTTTCTTAGCTTTCCTTAGTCCAAGTTGGGCAATAGCTTCTTATCCAAATACATGTGCTAGGATGGAGAGGACTATGTCCAAAAGTACAGAATTCCACAAAATGACATTTTTCCAAGACACGGAAGTCAAAAGAGCAGGGTTAAGTAAAATGTTAGATCTTTTTCCACAGACAAAAATTTGAACGACAAAACACCCCGTCACAATATCATATGTGGATAAACCACAATGCAATGGAACGAAAGTCAAACTGGATCTCTCCATAAATAAATGATTCAATAGGACTTCTCAGAGTAAGGAATTAATCCTTATTTGTTATACAAATAAACAATTTAATCCTTAGTGTACTGGTTATGAAGTAAAGTATTTTTGTAGAATGGGTTTGTGTTATTAAAATAATTGTTTTATTTTGGGCACCTGGGTGGCTCAGTCGGTTAAGTGTCTACCCTCCGCTCTAGCCATGATTCCAGGGGTCTTGGGATCGAAGTTCTGCATCGGGATCCCTGCTTTGCAGGGAGACTGCTTCTCCCTCTACCCCTCCCCTCTGCTCATCTCTCTCTCATTCTCGAATAAATAAATAAAATCTTCAAAAATAAATAAATATTTTATTTCATACATTGCTCTCATAGATCTAGAAAGAAAAAGCATTAAATATCATCATAATAAAAAGTTGCTATTAAGCACATTACCTTAATTCTCAAAGGGTTGATCTCCATATCTGAAGTGCAGTTCATTGGCCCATCAATTTCATATTGAAGGATGTATAACAAAGTATTATTGTTATACTTGTAAGGCCACTGAAGATTCAGCATTGCCTTGCTGAATGAACTTGGACCGTTGTTTCTCAACTGATGGGGCAAAGAAAATGCAAATCCTTTGAGCAAAAATCTATTCCTTAATCCTCCCCCTACACCAATTTTAGCTGAATTACAGCAGAGGTTCCAAAGTTACTCTGACATTACAACATGATCATTACTGGCCAAAGGAGATCAAACTCAGCATTTGTCTCTACTATAGGGCGGTATATGTCAGGATGAAAATATGTAACAAGAGGAAAATATGAAAAAGTTTTCAAATGAAAGATGGCATAGAAAATTTTCTTTCTGTAGGAAGAAAATTCTGATGATCTGCTACAGGCACTTTTAATTTTTAGTTAGAACTGCAAAACGTCCATATGAAAATACTCAATGATGACCTATTGCTTTTATTCAAGTAGAAGTAACTGGTTTTAGACAACAATTTGTATAAACTGCATTCTTTAACCACTTGAAGCTATTTGTCTTTAAAAAAGGAACTTCTGAATAGGGAAACAATTCAAAGAAAGTTCTGATACATCCTTAAACAATGCAGTTTATATAATCATTGTGCAGATTTGGTTTTTTATAAGTAGCCTATCTGTTCTCTTTAAAGGCTCTCTACCATGTATCAGTTAAAGCTAACAATGGCAAACCTCATAGATGTGCTGAACAACTGGCCCAACATCTTCTTCATTCTCAGGGTTCTCCTTATGCTCCCAGTTTGGAATTGGAAGAAAGATATGATCAGGACTTGAAACTCTATTCAAATGAATCAAATCATTACCAATTAAAAATATACATATTTAAAAGAAAAAAAGCTGTATGTATCTGTGAACACCCACACATACCTACACACAAGGTACTCATTACTGAATCTAATGTAATAGGTGAATTGACAAATGAAGTCCCATAAAAGTTCAACACACTTATTTTGTGCCTGCTGTTGCCATATCTGGTTTATTTCCAGAGGTTACCAAATAAATATTTGGGGCTTTGGAATACACCTAGGACCTTATTTCTACAGAAGCTATAGCGCTAGTAAAACTACCATGAAACTTGGAGGGATACTTCCCGCAAGAAGCTACTGAGCCTCAACGGTTGCTTTTAAAAAGTAATTGCATTTTAAAGCAATTTAAATCTCACAAGAATGAGACACTCAACTCAGTCATCATACTGACCCTCTTATCTCAACAGCAGCTAAGACAGCGAGGTCAACTCTGTAAGAAACAACTGGGCTTACTTTGTCAAAGAGATTGGAGCTGAAAAAGAAAAAAATACACATTTAGGCCTGAACTAAGCATGATCATCATCAAAGACCTACAGAGGCAAATGCAGTGAAATGAAAAATGAACAAATTAAAAGCAACAAAGAAAGGAAAAAACTACTAAAAATGATTTTCATTGGCATTTAATTCCAAAATGATCAAATTTTACTTCTTTTACTTTGGTTTTACAAGCTCAAAACTCAAATTATTCTTAGGATAGAAATATTGATTTTTAAAATTGCATAATAAAAAATGAAAAACATATTTTCTACAAGATGTTCATCACAGTTTGAAAAAAAAATTAGAGGCAGGGGTGCCTGGGTGCCTTAAGTATCCAACTCTCGATTTCATCTCAGGTCTTGATCTCACGGTCATGGGATGGAGCCCGTGTTTGGCGCTCCATGCTCAGCACAGAGTCTGCTTGAGATTCTTTTTTTTTTTTTTTAAAGATTTTATTTATTTATTTGACAAACAGAGATCACAAGTAAGCAGAGAGGCAGGCAGAGAGAGAGGAAGGGAAGCAGGCTCCCCGCTGAGCAGAGCCCGATATGGGACTCTATCCCAGGACTCTGGGATCATGACCTGAGCCAAAGGCAGAGGCTTTAACTCACTGAGCCACCCAGGTACCCCCTGCTTGAGATTCTTTCTCTCCCTTTGCCCGTCTGCCCGCTTGCTTGGTCTCTCTCTCTCAAAATCAATAAAATCTTAGAAAAAAAAAAAAAAACTGGAGGCAACTTAAATGTCCACCAATAAGGAAAATGATTAAACATATAGAGACGTGTTCAAGAATCTTATTCTGTAAAAGAAACTGATATAATATGATATATAAAAAAATGTTCACAGGGGTATTTATGAGTAATTATTGTTTTCTATTTGTTTCTAGATTTTCCGTATTTTTAGTATTTATGACATTAATGTATTTATACAAAACAATAAATACTATTTTATTTTGAAAAATGATAATCAACCTTGAAAACATTATAAGTGAAATTTTTAAAATAAAATTTAAAAATAAAAATAATAATAATAAAAATGATATAGTCAAGTACTGAAATTTCAGTCTACTCTATTCCATAACATTCAGAATATATTACATAATATGTTTATAACAAGTAACATTTCCTCAGTAGTTATTAAAAACTGAAAAAAGTTTCCATACCTTTGGATCTGTAAATCGAATTTCACAGAAGTATCCATCTCTGATTGCTGGTGCACACTGAAACGAAGACCAGCCAGTAGCTGAAGAGGGAGGAAGAGATAGCACTATATTAATTAAAACAATGTCTAATCAGTGAAATTTAAATTCCAATGTCCAAATATAAAGGGTTGTTCCAAAATAGGGTTTTTCTGAGCTTATAATAAAACCGAAAACACTCTAACAGAGATAATTAAATCTGATCTTCTATTGAATCTCTTTTATTTAAGATACATGGGCCAATCATAAAGGAACCTACTTAACAATTATTAACATAATTTTATCTACTCATAATAATACCTAATATTAACTTTATAAAAAATGCAAAAGTGTGTATCTGTTGATTCAGTGACAGTACGGCAATTCTGCACACTGATTTGGTGACAGGAAATTAACAACTGAACTTGTGTTAATGGAGCAGAAAGGAAGAATGAACAGATATTATTAAAAAGGGGGAGAACCTGGCTTACACAAGGCTTGAGAGGTAGGGTTAGAGCCAGAACTTCGCTATGCCTATCACAACTCCACTAACAATAATCATCCTAATTCCTGCAGGGGAACATTGTTCTTAAAGAAAATACCTGGGACGCCTGAGTGGCTCAGTTGTTGAGTCTGCCTTCCACTTAAGTCATGATCCCAGGGTCCTGGGATCGAGCCCCATGTCAGGCTCCCTGCTCAGCAGGAAGCCTGCTTCTCCCTCTCCCACTCCCTTTGCTTGTATTCCCTCTCTCACTGTCTCTGTCAAATAAATAAATAAAATCTTTAAAAAAAAGAACTGAGCTAACAGGGTAAGAGAAAGCAGGCTTCTTGGGGATTATTTATGATACACAAAAATGGAACTTCTGGGGGGACTTCATCAAACCACCTCTCACTTTATAAAGCCTGGACTGAGCCACTTGAAATAACTTGAAATTATCTACACTGGATGCAGGGCTCGATCTCATGACCCTGAGATCATGACGTGAGCTTAAACCAATAGTCAGACACTTAACTGACTGAGCCACAGGCACCACAAGGTTGATTATTTATATTCACTATGCTGTGCATTATATCTCTAAGGCTTATCTACTATTAGCTGCCAAGTCTGTACCTTTAAATAATCATCTAACAGGAAAGATAAACAGATCTTCAGATTACCAAAGTCTTTGTACTATAACTAAATCTTACAGAAAAAGTAGCAAGAAAAAAAGTAAGATGAAATATACTCCCATTTTTCCTTGATCCTAAGAGTTCTCCAGCTACATGTTTGTTCACTTTTTAGAGCATTTCAGAAGCAGACCCATTGAGTGCATTTTCTCAAACTCTTGGGCTCCCTTCTCCACTTCAAGGGGAGCCTGATCCAACTAAGATGCTCTTTGATTCTTTTGGGACGATGATAAAGTTTCAAATTCATGAGATAATTCTATCACAATAATGAGAGTCTTGGTATCTGTCAGAATGGCTTTAAGGATTCATTAAATCATTTGGTAAAAATATCAGAGTTACAATTTTGGTCCTTAGTTTAACCCATGTTTTCAATCCATTTAGTAAAATGAAGGCAGTGTAAACACTGCTTATTGAATACAGTGTAATAGTGCAATCCATTATTATATTTTCTCAGTTATAATCAAACTCTGATAATCGTTACATTCTAAATTAAAACCAATTTACAGAGACATTCTGAAATATTTATTTAAAAAATTTCTGTGGAAAAACCCACAGAAAAATATACTTTTTTCTTTAAAAGAAAAAAAAATCCATTTAGTTAAAATATCTTACTTGAGTTCCAGCCTTCATTGGGTTTCCAAGATCACATACCACCTGGCGGGTTTGGTTTTCTGTCTTAAATGCACAGGAAAGTCTTGCTAAGGCCTTTGACAGCCAAAAAAGGCGGGGGGGGGGGATTGAAAGGAAAATAAATTAATGACCCCAAAAAAACACACTATAAAATTCCTAGACAACATCATGCAGTTGCATAATTAAGTTTCTTATTTTAAAAATATATCCATCCATTTGAGCAAATGGGGAGTGGGTATGGGAGAAGCCAGAATTGTGTACAACTGCAATTGTGTACAACTGTATAAAGGTATTTCTAAAAGATCCCTAGAGGATTAGATACATAACCTTATTACCCCTAACAAATTATTTGATGGACAGGCTAAGACACTTTATCTATCTGACCTTGTTTCAGGCACTTAGCTAGCAATTCTAAAAAGTCCCATCAATGCATTATGCAAAGTATTAGGCTTGAAAGGAATTATATAAGACAGGCACTCTACTGCCTAGCAATTTAGCCTTAAGTAGAATGGCTAAGCTTGTACTACACTAAATAGGGGAATAACTCATTAATGTTAATGAGATCTATGGGTGTGTTTCAATTTTTAAACAGGCAGTGTGCTTACTTCACTATTGCGGACAACCCCGATGAAATCAGCCTGCGGGGGGATGTTAACGATGAGCTCAGCTTCATAGGCACCTTCTCCTTGATTCTGAGCCTTAACAATCAATGTCAGAGGATTGTCGTCCCCAATATAAATCTTCTTTTGATCACTACAAGTTAATACAAATCTAGACAATGAAAAAAAACTGCACGGGGAGAGCTTAGCTGTTCAAAGAAACAAAAGAAATATATAGCACTGACATGTTCAACAGTGTCTCAAGATATTTTAAGCCTATTTCATGGCTCAAAAGAAAACTGGAAATAGCACACTGAATGCAAATCCAATGCTTCTTTCATGAATTAATGCCACTAATATATCACTACCAGTCATATCTATCGAAGTAATTTTGTATCTCTTTGTAGGTACTTATTAATTCCCTGAATTTTTTTCTAAAAGCTGAATTAATCACTGTCACGATTCTCAAAATATTCTTTAAAATTTATATACCATAAAATACTAAACAGATTCCTGTGGTTAACAGGGTATCTACAATGAAATATATCTTTAAGAGATATTACTTTGTAACACTGCTCATCCTGTATGGAAATAGATTTGTCAACCTAGGTAAGCAGCGAAAACAGTGCTTATTTTTTCAAAGTTCAATACTGATAGTTTTACTACTACAGAAAATCATGAATTATCCTCCTTTATAACTAGTTCACATTAAAATATACTATTGTTTTCAACAGAAAAGTGTGTTCTTCCATTGAAATTTCTTGTTCTACTGTTTACTGTTTGGAGCAAAACTTACCTATCTACAGAAACTTCCAATTTGGGTTTGCAGACATTGTCTTCACCACAGTCAAGCAGAATATGGGCCTAGAAAAAAGCATTTTATTGTTTCTGCATGAAAATATACCAAGGTAGGACACATATGCAGTGTAAATCAATATATATATCAATATACATGTAGGTATATGTGAATATACATAAACACACATATATTTATATACACTCATCAACTTGTTTGCATACCTGAATGTAAAAAATATCATGGCTGCTTTTTTAAAAAGATGTATTTATTTTAGGGAAAGAGAGAGAGACAGAGAAAGAATCCTCAAGCAGACTTCCCACTGAGCGCAGAGCCCAATACAGAGCTTGATCCCAGGACCCTGAGATCATGACTTAGCTGAAATCAAGAGTCGGATGCTCAAACGACAGCCGCCCAGGAGCCCCATGGCTGCTTATTTTTAAATAGGTCAGTGTAGCTAGTCAAGAATGAAAAAGAAGAAAAACACTCACAGCATATAATACAATTAGCTGGAACATTTTAGTTCTATCTCAAATTAAGTTGTTATGATTCTGGAATGAAGTGCTATACAGAAGAGAAAGTACAGTAAAGAAATGAAGATTCGGAAAAAAAAGAAGAAAAGAAATGAGGATTCAGCATGAACCTGCTGCTGCTAGCTAAGTTGCATGATCTTGGGAAAAGCAAATTTCCCTTTCAGAATTTCTTGTTGCAGACTATGCCACTGTCAACATCATGGAAATATGGCTGCAGAGTGTAAAAGAATAAGGAGCTATGGGCACATGGAAGCAATTCTGATGGGCACACCAAAAGGAACGGAAACTGGACAAAATGAGTCCAGCATATTCATGGCCATTTGGAAGGAGATGAAGGAAAAGGGACTAGAAGCATTGAAATTAACTAATCCAGGACGGGTGAAATAAACAAAAAAACCTGTATTTTCTCCCTTTAGATCTGGAGGCTAGAGCAGTATGGAAAATCCAAAAGAAAGAAATAGTGGGAAGTAGCAGAAGAGGCTGGGCAGAATATGAAATGAAGGAATCTAAAAATTTTTAAAAGAAGAAAGAAGAAAAAGAAGAAGCCATTCCTCATCTATTGTTAATAGTCAAAAAGCTTCAAGCCCAGGCACAGACAAAAAGAAGAGAGAAAATGATTTAAAGGGGGAAAATAATGAAAAGATTCCTCTTCTAAGTCACAAGGGATATGCAGAAGAGAATAAAATTACATGACACAGATCTTAACTGTCAATTTACCTGGAATGAAACAAAATACATGAATTAATTAAATGACAGAGATGTAAGAGGTTGCATATGTGTACACATATACTATTTTTTACAATTAAAATGTAAAGCTAAGAAAACATAGATATGAAATTTGTTTATCAAAAACAGTAATCCCCTATGGTATTTAAAAAGATGAAGTTTAAGACTTTAAAAAAATTAAAGTATAAAATTAGCGACAAGTGGAGATAGTATAGTACCTGTCGACTAACGTTGGCGGGAGTGAACTGGTTAAGAATGGGTTGCAAGCCTGTCGCATCAGCAGCTGTTCTGTAATCCAACCGGTACTCCATAAAAATGGTAATTGGAGTGAGTTTGTCTCTAAATTCGGATTCATCCTAGAAACGAAAAAGCTCCTAATTAATGATAATACCAATCTATGACATCAAACTATCTAGAGAAATTTCTAAGTGTAAACACAAAGCCAGCCATATACAACGCTGATCCAATTCTACCAGAATTCTGAAAAACTACACTTATGTAAGAATAAGAGTACCCAAAAAGATTTATTATTCAGTGAGAACCCTTAGTTTTTGTTTATAATAGAAACTTGATTCATACAAAAATATTTAAGGTGTGTTAAAAAAACAGGTGCTCCACAACCAAAATAACTAGAATATTACCAATAATGCTTAAGGTACCCAGGAGTTCCCTTATCGTTTCTTCTCAGAGGTTACCACCATCCTACATTTTAAGTACATCATTTCCCTGTTTTCAGTATTTCACTATATTGTATATTTGTCCTTAAAAATTGTATTTTTCATTTGCTTTTTTTTTCCAGGTTATTTCAAACAGAGGTCATATGTATTCTTTTGTGATTTGCTTTCTCTTCAAGACCCTTGTTAAGATTCATCCATGCTGTTGGAAATAGCTGAAGTTAGTTTTCACTATTGAGTAGTATCTCATCAAATATTAAACCCATAATATAATTACTCATTTTCCTGTCAAAGGTTATTTGAATTGTTTGGGGCTTTTTGTTTTTGCTATTACAAAAACAAAAACAAAAACAAAAAAACAATTCTACATAGTGGCAAGTAGATTTTTGAGCTCTAGAAAATCATACCATATTATTTTCGTAAGTCTTTACAACTTACACTGCCATCAGCAGTAATTCCATTAATTCACATCATGACCAACAAACAAGTACTGACAGACTTTGTTTGACTGTAAGATGATGGTATTTGTTCATATAAATTTTTTCTTGTTCTACATTTTTAAAGTTTAAATTAATTAACAGAGTATATTATTAGTCTCAAAGGTAGAGTTTGGTGATTCATCAGTCTTCTATAATACCTAGTGCTCATTACTTCACATCCCCTTCTTAATGTCTACCACCCAGTTACCCTCCCCCATCAGAAAACCTATGATTAAAGCTTTCTTACGGTTTGTCTCCCTCTCTGATTTCATCTTATTTTTCCCTCCCTTCTCCTATAATCCCCTGTTTTGTTTCTTAAATTCTGCATATCAGTGAGATCATATGGTAGTTGTCTTTCTCTGACTGACTTATTTCACTTAGCATACCATTTAGATCCATCCATGTCATTCCAAATGGCAAGATTTCAATTTTTGATGCCTGAGTAGTATTCTGATGTATATATATACCATATGGTATGTATGTATATATATATATATATACCACATATATATATACCATGCATCTGTCGATTGGCAATGGGGCTCTTTCCACATTTTAGCTATTGAGAACACTGCTGCTATAAAACACTGCAGTGCAGGTGCCCCTTCAGATCACTACATTTGGATCCTTGGGGTAGATACCTACTAGTGCTATTGCTGGGTTACAAGATAGCTCAATTTTCAACTTTTTAAGGAACCTCCACTCTGTTTTCCAGAGTGGCTGCACCAGCTTGCATTCCCACCAACAGTATAAGAGGGTTCCCTTTTCTCCACATCCTCACCAACATCTGTAATTTCCTGACTTGTTCATTTTAGCCATTCTGATCTGTGTGAGGTGGTATCTAACTGTGGGTTTTTATTTTTATTTCCCTGATGCCGAGTGACGTGGAGCACTTTTTTGTGTATCAGTTGGCCATATGGATGTCTTCTTTACAGAAGTGTCTGTTCATGTCTTCTGCCCATTTATTGATCAGATTATCTGTTCTTTGTGTGCTGAGTTTGACTAAGTTCTTTATAGATCCTGGACACTAGCCCTTTATCTGATAAGACATTTGCAAATATCTACACCCATTCAGAGGGCTATCTTTTGGCTTTGTCAACTGTTTCCTTTGCTGTGCGAAAGCTTTTTATCTTAATGAAGTCCCAATAGTCGATTTTTGCCTGTTTCCCTTGTCTTTGGACTCCTATCTAGCAAGAAATTGCTGGACCAAAGTCACAGAGGATGCTGTCTGTGTTCTCCTCTAGGATTTTGATGGATTCCTGTCTCACATCGAGATTGTTCATCCATTTTAAGTCTATTTTTGTGTATGGTATAAGGAAATGGTCCAGTTTCATTCCTCTGACATATGGCTGTCCAATTTTCCCAACACCATTTGTTGAAGAGACTTGTCTTTTTCCCACTGGATGTTCTCTACTGCTTTGTCAAAGATCAGTTGACGATAGAGCTGAGTGTCCTTTTCTGGGTTCTTATTCTGTTCCACTGATCTAGGTGTCCATTTTTGTGCCAGTATCATACTGTCTTAATGATTATACCTTTGTAATAGAGCTTAACTCCAGGATTATGATGCCACCAGCTTTGGTTTTCTTTTGTCAACAATTCCTTTGGCTAATCAGGGTCTTTTCTGGTTCCATACAAATTTTAGGATTATTTATTCCAGCTCTGTGAAAAAAGTTGATGGTATTTTGATAGCAATTTCATTGACTGTATAGATTGCTCTAGGTAGCATAGACGTTTTAACAACAATATATGTTCTTCTACTCTATGAGCATGGAATGTTTTTCCATTTCTTTGTGTCTTTCTCAATTTCTCTCATGAGTGTTCTATATTCTTCTGAGTACAGATCCTTTGCCTCTTTGGGTAGGTTTATTTCCAGTAATCTTAAAGTTTCTGGTCCATCTGTAAATGGGATCGACTCCTTAAATTCTCTTTCTTCTGGCTCATTGTTAGTATATAGAAATGCAACTGATTTCTGTGCACTGATTTTATATCCTGCCATTTTGCTGAATTCCTAAATGAGTTCTAGCAATTTTAGGGTGGAGTCTTTTGAGTTTTCCACATAGAGTATCATGTCACCTGCGAAGATTGTGAGTTTGACTTCTTCTCTGCCACTAAATGCCTTTTATGTCTTTTTATTGTCTGATTTTTGAGGCTAGGACTTCAAGTACTGTGTTGATCAACAGTGGTGAAAGTGGACATCCCTGCCATGTTCCTGACCTTAGGGGAAAAGCTGTCAGTTTTTCTCCATTGAGAATGATATTCTCTGTGTGCTTTCTGTATATGGCTTTTATGATATTGATATATGTTCCTTCTATCCCTACACTGTGAAGAGTTTTGATCAGGTGTAATCTATTAAGAAGATCATATGGTTCTTGTCCTTTCTTATATTTATGTGATGTATCACACTGACTGATTTGTGGATGCTAATCCACCCTTGCAGCCCATCAATAAATCCCACTTGGTCGTGGTGAATAATCCTTTTAATGTACTGCTGGATCCTACTGGCTAGTATATTGGTGAGAATTTTTCATCAGAGATATTGGTCTATAATTCTCCTTTTTGCTGTGGTCTGGTTTAAGGAACAAGGTAATGCTGGCCTCACAGAATCTGGAAGTTTTCCTTCCATTGCTATTTTCTGAAACAGCTTCAGAAGAATAGGTATTAATTCCTCTTTAAATGTTTGGTAGAATTCCCTTAGGAAGCCATCTGGTCCTGGACTCTTGTTAGAGGAGATTTTTGATTACTACTTCAATTTCCTTCCTGACTATGCATCTGTTCAGGTTTTCTACTTCTTGCTTCAGTTTTGGTAGTTTATATATTTCTGGAAATGCATCCATGTCTTCCAGATTGCTTAATTTGTTGGCATATGGTTGCTCATGATATGTTCTTATAATTGTTTTATTTCTTTGGTGTTAGTTGTGATCTCTCCTTCTTCATTCATGATTTTATTTGGGTCCTTTATCTTTTCATTTTGGTAAGTCTGGCCAGGAGATTATCAATCTCACTTATTCTTTCAAAGAATCAACTCCTAGTTTTGTTGATCTGTTCTACCACTCTTTGGTTTCTAATTTCTAATTCACTTATTTTTTTTTTCTCTAGCCTTTATTAATTCTCTTCTACTGGGTTTAGGCTTAATGCGCTGCTCTTTCTCCAGCTCCTTTAGGTGTAAGCTTAGGTTGTATGTTTGAGACCTTTCTTGTTTCTTGAGAAAGGCTTGTATTTCTATATACTTGCCTCTTAGGACTGCTTTTGTGGCATCCCAAAGATTTTGAACTGTTGTGTTTCATTTTGAACAGTTGTGCTTTCATTTTCATTTCTTTCCTTTTTTTAAAAATAATTCCATAATTTTTTAAATTCTTCTTTAATTTCCTGGTTGACCCATTCATTTTTAATAGGATGCTCTTTAGCCTCTATGTATTTGAGTTCTTTCCAAATTCCCTCTTGTGAATGAGTTCAAGTTTCAAAGCACTGTGGTTTGAAAATACACAGGGAATGACTCCAATCTTTTGGTATCAGTTGTGACCCATATTCTGGAGAATGTTCTATGTGCACTCAAGGTGAATGTGTATTCTGTTGCTTTAGGATGGAATGCTCTGAATATATCTGTGAAGTCCACCTGGTCCAGCGTGCCATTCAAAGCCCCTGTTTCCTGGCTGATTTTCTGCTTAGATGATTTGTCCACTGCAGTGAGTGGGGTATTAAAGTCCTCTACTATTATTGTAATAGTATCAAAGTATTTCTTTAGTTTTGGTATTAATTGGTTTATATAATGGGGAATCATTATTTATAATTTTTAGATCTTCTTGTTGGACAGACCCTTTAATTATAATGGTTTTTCCTCATCTCTTATTACAATCTTGGTTTAAAATCCAATTTGTATGATATAAGGATTGCTACCCTAGCCTTCTCTTGATGTCCATTAGCATGATAAATGCTCTCCACCCCCTCACTATCATTCTGGAGGTGCTTTGGGTCTAAAATGCATCTCCTGCAGACAGCATATGGATGGGTCTTGCCTATTTATCCAATCTGATACCCTGTCTTTTGATTGGGGCATTTAGCCCATCTACCAGAGTAACTACTGACAGATACAAATTTAGTGCCACTGTATTCCCTGTAAAGTCACTGTTTCTGTATATTGTCTCTATTCCTTTCTGGTCTATGTTACTTTTGGCTCTCTCTTCACTTAGAGGATCCCCTTTAATATTTCTTGCAGGCGTGGTTTAGTGATCACAAATTCTTTTAATTGCTATTTGTCTTGGAAGCTTTTTCTCTCTCCTCCTATTTTGAATGACATCCTGGCTGGATAAAGTATTCTTGGCTGTATCTTTTTCTCATTTAGGACCCTGAATATATCATGCCAGTCCTTTCTAGCCTGCCAGGTCTCCATGGATAGGTTGGTTGCCAATCTAAAGTTTCTACCATTGTAGGTTAAGGTAAAGGTTGTCCTGAACTGCTTTCAGGACTTTTTCTCTTTGTCTCTGAGATTTGCAAGCTTCACTATTATATGTTAAGATGTTGATCTATTTTTACTGATTTTTGGGTGACTCTCTGTGCCTTCTGGACTTGAATGACGAGTACTATAAATTGTGTAAGACTGCTGAATCACAGACCTGTACCTGTGAAACAAATAACATAGTGTATGTTTAAAAGAAACAGTTGATAAAGTAAGAAACTGGTTGAAAAGGAAAGAGGAAAAAAAAACTGAAATGGAAAGACTACATCATGAGAAAAAAAACATGAATTCTATATACTCTTTTCCCCTAGCGCTGGAGTTTTGCAGTTCTATGTGATCTGCTTAAACTTGATCTTAGCTGGATGTTTTGCTAATCTTCTGGGTAGGGACCTGTTACTCTGATTCTCAAGGTGTCTTTGCCTGGGACAGAACTTGCCTGGCACTGCCCTTGCCAAGGGACCAGACTAAGTAAATGGCTCCAGGTTGCTCTATGTGGCTTTAATTTCCTAAAGGTTTTCCACATCACTTTAGAGGATGAAAATGAAAGTGCAGCCTCCCAATCTCTGCCCCAGAGCTGAAAGCCTGTACTCCCAACTACTCAGTGTGCCCTCTGAGAAAAGTAGGCAATCACTCCTATCTCCCTGGTCTCTGTCCACACTTTAGCTTACCTAGCCTGTGACTGGGCATTTCTATCTCAGTGACTGTCTGGAGTCTCCAAACTCTGCAGACTCCTATGGCACCCACCTGCACCATTCCTCCCGCTCCTCCCAAAGGAGGGAGGTGGGTTTTGCTGGGGTTCTGGTGCTTGCTGGGCCCTTGCTCAGGGAGTGGTTGCCTAACCATGCTGTGGTTCACAGTTTATGGTATCCCCATAACCCCACTTCTGGGCATGATGATTGCAGCCAGCTGCCCTCCTCTGACGCCTGGGAAGTCTGCTGCACTCAGGCACCGGTGGTCTTCCTGTGACTCCAGGGATCCAGAGGATTCCACCTAGGATGTCCCACCTAGGATTCCACCATGCTTTGCCACCTGAGCTCCTTTAAGGTAGTGATGTCCCTCACTGGAGCAACTTTTAAAAGTTCTGATTTGGGGCTCCAGGGCTGTGTCACTTACCGGTGCTGGTTTACAGAGGCTCCCCCACCATCCCCACACGCATTTCATCTTCCCAAATAGCGCCTTAGAATCACTTCTCTGCACTTACTACTTTGCAGAAACTGATTGCTTTTCTACTTATAGAGTTGCATCTATTCTTTTGTTAGATCTCTGGTTGAGTTCACAGGTATTCAGAATGATTTGATAGCTAGCTAACTGAATTCCTGGGACAAAATTTAGGTCTCCTACTCCTCCAACCATCTTGGAAAACTTCTACCTTGAAGCTTGTTCAATATTTAATTTAATCAAAAGCTTTTCCTATATTTAAGACATTCATGTTTTTCTTCAGTCTATTCATGTGTTAAGTTATATTTCTATATTTTTAAGCTAACCCACCCTAGAACAAATCAAAGTAGGTCTACTTATTTTATCTTTTCTTAGAAACGGCTAGGATTTAGTTTGCTTATATTTAATTTAGTAATTTTATATCTATGTCTGTCTGAAACACTGGCATGAAATTCTTGCTGGGACTATCCTCCACAATGATACCTACATTCTGGATATCAATTATACTAACTTCACAGAATTAAGTTGCATGTACTTTCTATTCTTCTATTCCTTCAAAGAGCTTAATATTGGAATGTCTTGTTCTTCTTGGTTTGGTAGATATCACCTATAAAACCATTTGGGATTTGTGTTTCCTTTGTGTAAAGATTTTTAACTGTCAACTCAATTTTTAAAATGATTTATAAGGTTAATGGATTATTCAGGTTTTCTATTTCTTCTTCTGGCAGTTGTGTTATGATTTTCTAAGAATATCCTTGTTTTGTCTAAGCTTTTCTATGTCTCAGCACAAGGTTATTATAATATTCTATTACTGTAAACTCTTCTTTACCTGTAGCTATGTCCCTTTTTAATTCCTTATTCTGTGGAGTTAAATTTTTTTGGTTTTGTTTTCCCTCAATTTTTTCTTGATCAATATTTCATTTGAGTTAAATAGAATTTAAGGCTATACAGTTTCTTTATTTTCTGCTTCTGTGACATCCCACACATTTTGATAAGCAGAATTTTCATTATGATTCATTTCTTTTCTTTTTTTTAAGATTTTATTTGTTTATTTGACAGAGACAAAGAGATCACAAGTAGACTGAGAGGCAGGCAGAGGCAGAGGGAGGAAGCAGGCTGCTACTGAGCAGAGAGCCTAGTGCAGGACTCAATCTCAGGACCCTGAGATCACAACCTGAGCCGAAGGCAGAGCGTAACCCACTGAGCCACCCAAGCACCTCATTATGATTCATTTCTAAGTAAATTTCCATAATGATCTTTTTGATCCATAAGTTATTTAAAACCACAATTCCCAATTCCCATTTATCTTTTTTTATTGCTTTCTAAAAACCATACCATGATCAAACACTATATTTCTATGATTCCAACTTTTTGAAATTTGTTTAGACTTCCTTTGTGACCTATATATGGTCAATTTTTGTATTCTATATAGGTCTGTTAAGTTGAGGTTGTTAATTATGTTGTCTTCCAAATCTTCACTGATGTTTTCAAATTTTTTTAAAAGTTTTATTCTTACTTTAAACGTTTTATAAAAATTCGTATTTTGCAACTGATAATTCCAATACCTCAAGCCTTTGCAGGCTCAAAATTTGTTTCATCTGGGGCAATTACTGCTCATCCTTACCCCCGCCACTCTGGCTCACATATTCACATACCACAGATCAAATTTTGCCAATGTAGTTTTTTAACTGAGTGCTTATTTTTTTGGACCCTGGAGACTTCTTTTATGTTTTGAGAATCTAGTGATTTTTAAGAAATATGTTTATAATAATTTATTCAGCAGCATTACTGTAGAACAGTCATTTGGAATATCCAGTTTGCCAGCAGTAAAAATCCATTAAGTATCAGGCTTGATACTTTAAAAGCCAAATTTTCTCAAGTGTATTTTTCCGTGTTTCCTTTTTGATTTAATACCAAAAACTTTATACAAAGTGAAAATCATTTAGATTTTTAAAAAAATAGTAAAAAGTAAAAGATAATGAAGCAAAAAAGTATCTCTTACCCGCAGATATGCTATTAGTTCCTCACACTGCATCTGTCCCCCCCTTGAAATGGTCATGTTCTTAGAGTGACCTGGCGACCGGTTATGGAGAAACAGAGCTCGTCGAATTGCTCCTTTTTGCTTAAGCTTATCCAAAAGAAGCTCCACCTGGAAGTCTATACAAACCAAAGGATTTATAACTAATTATAATCTTTATGGACACTTATCTGTCCTAGATACCTAGAGTTGTCATGTAAGCAGAGATATTTATTTCTTAAGAAGTAATTTCCCTGTAATTCACTAAAAATGTCATACAATGTAGTGAGATTACAACGCATTAATTCTGAACTAATATTTAAGAGTAATCAATCCAATGACCCCCAAAGTAATACCATATATTAATCCAGATAACAGATAATGATAGTACTATCAGATGAAAAAGAAAATTTTTTCTTTTAATTTACGCTGAGAAGAAGAAGTTCAGAGCATGAAACGTATGTGAACTGAGACTTCCACCATTAATGCGAGTAGCAGCAATTTCTTGTGGATGAGATTAAGAAATATTTAGTAATATGTACTGGTACCATTTCATTAGACACTATGATGAATACACAGTTTTCATCACCTGCTACTTCTAATGAAGCTGCCATATCAGATTGTCAGACAAATATGTCCCTCACGAAGCAGGTAGCCGAAGTTGACTGGATCAAGAACAATCTTAAAACGAATGTACAACCAATAGTCTGAAGCACAGTTGTTATTAGGGTGACTTCCCGCTAAGATTTAGTTCTTCTTTAAATGGTTTCTTCAAAGTGGAGAGCGCAAACCTCGAAAACCAACTTTATAGGTTTCTCTAAATGTTGAACTTCAGGTCAAATTGGGTGAGAACACAGGTTACCTTGCTTCCAGTTCTGTTCCACCCACCCACCCACACTGTCTTCCTTGTGTTTCTCAAACACACTAACCATACTCCTATCTCAGGCCTCTTGAAACTGCCATTTCCTCTGTGCAAAATACTCCTCCAGACATCCCCTAGCTCCTTCATTTCCTTCAGGTCTCTACTGAAAAGCCATCTTCCAGAGATGCCTTGCCTTGCTCCTATATGTGAATTTTCATGCACAACCACATACCCCAAAGATTCATTCCTCTTTCCCTGCTTTATTGTTACTTCTCAACACTGTCACTAATGTAATGACAAATCTTGGCAACAATCACTTAGTTCTCCTACCCTGCTTTCTGGACCACATAAACCATTTTTTGGAAAGGAGAAGTCAGGTTAGGAGTTTGCCATGTGGGTTAAATTTAGTGGCCCAGACTTCTTCTTCCACCATTTCTAAAGCACCCTTACTCCTGAGATTGCTGGTGGCTTCTCTAAGACATAAAATAGCAACTCTTCTGTACATCATCTATTTATAAACAATGATACCCATTTCCCTTAGAGTTCATTTATTTCTCGTTGGTAATTGTTTAACTCTCGTAAGTCCATATTTACCATTCAGTGGCTACTTTGTTCACAATGTCAATTAATAAATATGTATTCTATTTGAACTAACTTAAAAGTCAACAAGGTAATTATGATGCATTGTTAAGTATCTTTAACCATAAAAAGTCAAACAAAGAACAACAATAACAGGTATTTGTGCTAATTATTAAAATATCTTAAAATATTTTCTGAGTGCTATAGATGTAGAATCATTATATAATTTTTCCGTAGAACACTTACTAAGTTTCGTGGGAAGTGCTCCTTTGCCATCTGCCTTTAAGCAGAACTTGACATTAAAACTGTAGAAAAATAAAAATATATACAAAATCCTATAATCCAGTTCAGACATTTTTGAATATCATCCCCAAATATCACATTTCTAATACACAGTTTATATATATATAGTAAAGCCTTTTATATCTTGCCTCATGTTTTAATATTATTCCTGAAACATGAAACTACACAGAATAACCTAACTCATGCTTCAGTAATTCAAGCACATTTACTTTCATGGTACCTTGATGGGAAAAAAAAAGACAAAGAGAAAGAAATGAATCTCCTAACTTTCTCTCATATTTAGAGAACATACTGATAAACTCCAGTGAGGGAAATGACTGACCAGATTTAAAATAACATCTCACTTTCGAAAAAATCCTACCAAAGTTTCCTTTAATTAGAAAGCTCCTATAGAACAGTGCCTTTCACGATTTACTAATGGGTCATGAATAGGTTTATTAATGGGTCATGAAATTAGTTTAATAGGATGGGTTAGCCACCATCTTAAAAAAAATAAATCAAATAAATAAAATTGAAGGGTAAGATTTCATGGAACTTTGTTTTAATTACATACATGTCTTTGGTGGATTATGATACAAAATATATTTCATACTATGTGCCATAATCAAAAACATATGAAAGCTACTGCTAAGTGTATTCAAAGCCTTTGGGTTATTTGCTTAATTTAAAATGTATTATTAGCAACTTCACAGGGGCATGCGGGGTAAGTGAAAAGAAGAAAGACAATAAAACTTAAAAAGCCAAAATCTGAAAACAACTTCACTGCTAATCAATGTAAATTAAGACAAAATGTTACCAAATTTTTAATGCAATCCAATGAAAGAAATAAAATTTTGAAAAATGTTTTTAATGAGTGTAATAATTCAAAAAAAATCAGGAAAATATTTTTTTCATTAGCTCTTCTGAAGTAAAATTTTTTCAGCTTCCAATCATTCTACCCTGCATTTGTCAGAAGTTCTCTGATTTTTCTGTGTAACCAAGGAACATAAAGAACAGTGTCCTCCAAAGTAGGGTACTCATGGTAATTTTAGTAGTAAATGGATCAAGATTTTTCTTAATTTAATACTTATTTTGACATGTATAAGAAAAGTACTGGGTTTTTTTTATCTTATTTTTGAACACTTTTAAGTAAAACATGATCAATTTAAAGAAAAAATAAACTTTAGGGATGCCTGGGTGGCTTAGTCAGTTAAGCATCCAACCCTTGATCTCAGCTCAGGTCTTGGTATCAGGGTCATGAGTGTAAGCCCCACATTGGGCTCCACGCAGAGCATGGAGGTTACTTTAAAAAAAAAAAAAAAAGCTTAAAAAAATTATAAATACAGGTAGAATGAAAATATAGCAAAAAATATATAACGTAGCAAAAAACAAAAAAGCAAATAAAGGAGACTTGAGAAACACTGGGCTAGAGAAGAATTCAGACATTAAACTTACCAAAAAAATTAGTTTTCTTTAGAAACTAGTAAGGGAACAAGTAGAAGAACAAGTACATTATACTAGTAATATATCATTTATAATAAAGATTTAATATATATAATATTTTTCATACAACTATTTGCAGATATTACAGCTGGAAAAGATCTATCTTTTGAAAACTAAAATGTTCATGGGCCTGTTTAAAAGTATATATAAATCAGTTCTGCGATCTTACTAGCTTTTTCTCCTTTTTGAATATATTGATTGAGCATGCATCATTTATTTAAAATTAAGTTCATACTAGTTTGTACCGTATTTCTAGAGCCTTCTACGTATCTCCTTTGAAACAATTATTTCCATAATTCAATCTATGAAAAGAGAGTATACTCACAGAAACTGTTTAAGCAATATTTTAGCTTATTTTCAATTGTTTTGACAAGGACTACATAAATAATCACAATAATAACTATTATGAAACTAACGCCCTTACCATGAAACTTTGAGATCTGTCCCAGGCAGTGGGCAGGTTTTATTATCTTGATTTAAAATGCTAGGGTATACTTCAAGGCCAGCATTTACAGTTATAACTGGTCTGGCCCTGGTTAAAAAAAAAAAAAAAGAAAAAGAATGTTATTTGAAATGTTAGACTGACCTAAGCATTTTAGGTTTACATTCACAGTATATATAAGCACAATGCTTATTAAAGCATTGTTTATAATAGCAAAAAGAATAAAACAACCTAAACACAGAACAACAAACTATTCCAGTTTGCCAGGGACAGTGCTGATTTTAGCACTGAAAGTCCCATGACCTGATAAATCCCTCAGTTCTCAGGCAAAGAGGAACAACTGGCCAACCTATCTGAACGGAGTCTACCACAGCAGAATGGCTAAAACGTCATGGGGCATCTATCTAATGCAACGCAATATAGTAGAGGAAATGAGCAACATAAATCCATCTGTGTGGATATGAGATGATTCCTAAGATATATCCAAGATACAATTTTTATATGAGAGAGAAAAAACCCCACGATGTACAAAAGATGCATGCAAACACACACACACAGACACATACCCATAATTTTTTAATGCACAGAATATTTCTGGTAGGATATACTTATAAACTAGTAACTGACATGAGATAAAGTATGTTTTTTTTGTCTATACCCTTTCTGTACTATGTCAGCTTTTACTACATGCATTATTAATTCTTTGATAACAATTTTAAAACCTGAAATGATAAAATAAATAGTTTTCCAAAGTTCAGAGGAACAGACTTAAACCCTGCATAAAAATCGGGTAGGCTTCATATCAGAGTGCCAATCTCAATCATGATAAATCCTGGAATCTATATGAATACACAGGTGGTGCCAAGATAGCCAACATAAATTCCATTATGTAGAATTAATGTTCATTATCCTGGCATACATAAACACATCCCATGGAAGTGTAAACACCTTAATCTACTTGGGATGCCACATGGTAGCCTAAAGCATGGAGAATTGATTAAATATAGAGAATATCCGGGAACATGGATGAAGCTGAGAAATACAGGTTATATGGATTTATAGGTATTGCTCTAATAATAAAAATACTGATTTGGGGAGCCATTACATACTGCCCTTGTGGTCATAGAATGCTGTAGCATAAACATCAAGTTAATTTCTTGCCTCTTTAGAAGAAAATATAAGCTCATATAAATTTTAAAGAGATTTAAAATGCAGGAGAATATTCTTTAATACAATTTAAAGAATAAAGACGGAAAAATCTGAATGCTTTCCTAAATTAAAAAATCTACACCTTTCTCTACACTTCGGGATTTCCTTATATAAATGCTACCTGCCTGCAGCAATACAACTAAAAAGAACAAACAAATTTTATCATGACTTGAAGAAAATTAAACTGAAATTCAAACACTGGACTTAACTATAAAATTGTCAAATAATTGAGATTATTCCTATATTACACGATATGGAAACATGCTCACCTGTATAATACAGCTCTATCTACACCAAAAGCTCCTACAATTAAGTCTTAAAAGAGAGTAGAAAAACATGTAAATAACAATATTGGCTTTTTTATTCACATACTGTTCTATAAAACTTTCAGTGCATACAATAAAGATTTACACATAGTTTCAAAACTATTCTTCATTAAATGGTTGTCAGATAATATCTAAAAGGCGAAAACATATCAAAACTCTAAACAGAATATCAAATGGCAAACACTCATCATAAAACTAATCTTTCATCTGGGTAGATGGATACTTCTACAATAAGGAAATGCATATCACCCAAATACGTATACCTCTCAGAGGAAAAAGTTTTATATGTGCCTGTGGATTTTACAATTTCACTATAAGATTCATTATATATATAAATCTCATTATAAATTTTTTCACTGTTTAAAAACAAAACCAAAAAGCGTATTACATATATGTAGAATACTTAGAATAGTAGCAGATAGCATTCGAATTAACAAGAATAAAATGCATTAATTTCTAAATGCAGCTAGTAACAACAGGTTCACGATTACAAAAAAATGAAGTAAGAGCCCTATCTCATAGTATATCCAATGTAAACCTGGGGAAACCCTTTCTAAGCAAAAAAAAAATACATGGGAAACCATAAAGATCGGTAGATTGGATCAGATAAAAATGAAGAACTTTTTTATGCACAAAAACCAAATATGGCAAACTAAAAAATAAATATATGTTAAGGAGTTAGAATCTTCAATATTGAAGGCACTGCCACAAATTTAAAAAAAAAAAAAAAAGAAAAAAAAAGAAAAAAACATCATCTCAATAAGAACAAAGCAAAAAAAAGTAAAAAGAAATTCATGAAAGCAAATATATACAAAATAAATTAAAATGTTTACCCTCCCTAAAAATTAAAAATGATAAAGTAGAACAAAGTAACATTTTCCACCGATCATACAGTTTAAAGTTATTTTTAAAAAAACAATAGATGACCCTCAGTGTAGGCACAAATGTGGGGAAATGATCACTCACTCTGGTGAGCACTTAAAAAAGTTGTAAAACCTTCCTTTGGAAGAAGTGGGATTATAATTTGACAATATGTTTCAACAGACTTTTTTAAAAGTGCCTATCTTTTGCAACGTGGGGGGCTTGAGGGGTAGGAAAAGAATAAATGAAACAAGATGGGATTGGGAGGGAGACAAATCATAAGAGACTCTTAATCTCACAAAACAAACTGAGGGTTGCTGGGGGGAGGGTAGTCGGGAGAGGGTGATGGGGTTGTGGACATTGGGGAGGGTATGTGCTATGGTGAGTGCTGCTAAGTGTGTAAACCTGGTGATTCACAGACCTGTACCCCTGGGGCTAATAATACATTACATGTTTACAAAAAAAAATTAAAAATTAAAAAAAAAAGTGCCTATTTGACACAGCAATTCTAGAATTTTATCCTAAGGAAGTAATGCCCTGGAATTACATACATGGAAGGATATAAAAGCCCAAACATAAAGTTAAATAAGATATGATGCTGACATTTGACAGAATGGGAAACATCAAATTCATGTTTAGAAGAATAATTAATAATACAGGGAAACATTCCTGATTTTAAGTGAATAAAATAGGCTATTAACAGTACCTAAGGCATACTTCCATTTTGTTAAAAAACTGTATGAATGCATTGGAAAAAATGACTGAAAGATACGCTTTGCTGTATTTTCTAGAAGTTCTACAATAAATATATTGCATTAATAACCAAAAAATCTCCTGAAATAACACTAAGAGGTAAAAATCAACTTCCTATCCTACTTCTAAAAGCATGTCAACACACCTGTATATTGGGCTCATAGGAACTATTTCAACAATAAAGGTAACCAATTTTTCTGCATTATTATTTCATTTAAAGAATGGATCCATTATGATCCAGATCCATTATAATATTCCAAAGTATGTAAGAGCTAGAAAAAGGGCTTCTTTCCTGCTCAGGTGCAAACAAACAGGCAAATCTCAGGCAAATCACTTTTTCAGTCTCTTTTCTCATCCATAAAATGATATAATACAAAGATGAGCTAGTTTATACTCCTCACCAGCCTTACTGGGAAAATTAAATGAGATAATGTATTTTTTTTTTTAAATCAATGATTAGTCAAGTCATAAAATTGCTAGACCATTAAAAACAAACAAACAAAAAAGACATTTAAAAGGTCAGAATGAACATTCAGCTTTTGTTTCTAGCTTCTACCAACATTTTTCCCTGACATTTCATTACAGACTTCAGGACAACAACAAAAGATGAAACTTAGAGTATACGTGTTTTATTGGAAGTTCCCAGGACGTAGAGCTGTCTTTGCTTCATTCCCCCTTCAGTGATGAGAACAGTGCCTTCAGTCTAGCAGGGGTACGAACAATACTTGAAGTATGTAATGGAAAGGACTCATAATATAAATCAAGAGAGCAATAACTAAAACTATTTCTATTAGGACTGAAAAACCTAAGAAACTATGTATTTCTAGGAAAGCACCTGGGTATCCATTTCTGTCTATATCCGTGGCTCCTTTCATGGAATAGCCAAAGCTTGGTGGCATGCTCCGGGCAGCCCACTTCCCTTCAAGGATTTGAGACGGTGCCACATTCAAGCCTGTTAATCTTCCATTGAAAATATAAACGATTCCTTTTTTGTCTTCACCCCCATATGGTGCAGCAATTGCAATATCTGTAGGACAAAAAAGAGGGGAGGGGGGATTTGGAGAGAAGGAAGAAGAAGGGGAAAAAAAGGAAAGAAGATGGACAGAGAGAAGTCTCAGTACTTATTATTTACATGGTGAAGATCTTAATACAGATAGCTTCTGCTTTCCAAACATACCATCACTTGCTTTTAGGAAGACCTACATTAGTACCTGTTTTGCTAATTGAAAGAAATCTGAAGAGGATTCGCTTTTACAAAGAAAAGCCAAAATAGCCTTCAGCGTTTGTTTTGCAATGAAACCTTCTGGAGGCTGTGCTCGCCCTGAGCTCCAACAGTGGCACCCCTAAGCTCTTGCCTGGGAAATTTACATCCAGCATCTCAGCATCAAACCACTACTGCATGGAACTATGTGAACATCTGTACTTTATCTCAACTTTTTTTTGCATCCATTAGCAAGGTGTGTCCTAAGGTATCAGAAAAGCCTGAGAGAAGTTACTTTTTGGGTCTGGGAAATTTTCTGGGTCTGGACAAGTTTCCATATATTAATGATAGTTGCTTCTTTACACCACTTCTGTTTATTAAAGTTTTTTAAAGATTTTTATTTATGTATTTGAGAGAGAGAGAGAGAACACACATGAACAAGGCAGAGGAACAGAGAAAGGTGAAGCAGACCGCTGAGAAGGGAGTCATAATCAAGCACTCAATCCCATAACCCTGGGATCACTACATGAGCTAAAGACAGACACCTAACCAACTGAGCCACCCAGGTGCCCCTCTGCTTATAAAAGTTCTCTACACTTCTGGACAGCAGGGAGAAACCTATATTCACACAACCCATGTATCACAATAAATACAGATTCAAAGTTCTATAGCATATTATTTATTCAAAAGCAACAACATAATTTAAGGAGATTCAAGCAAAACTTTGTGGAAATGACACTAAGTTAGAGTCAGATATTCTGGGTCTGACCTTGGATAAATCACTTAACTTTTCTGGACCTTAAAATACCTCACCCTTAAAATGGAAAGAAGGGGACATGTCAAAATGTTCATCTAAGGTTCATTCCAGCTCTCAAAATTCTACTTAATTAAGATGTACATGGTTTTTGTTTCTCGAAGCAGAAGCAGTCTAGCTTGGAAACTTGGAAGTTATGATTTCATCTCAATCTTATATCAACTTGTATTAAGATAACACAAACTACAAGCTTGAAATTTACTAAAACAAAAGAAAGCAAATGGTCACTATGACTAGGTCGCTATGACTATTTCTAACTCTGAGATGTATTATAAATATGTCCACTCCCCTGTTTCTGCTGGTACCATCCTA
The DNA here is from genome assembly GCF_011764305.1 of Mustela putorius furo. Taxonomy (NCBI): domain Eukaryota; kingdom Metazoa; phylum Chordata; class Mammalia; order Carnivora; family Mustelidae; genus Mustela; species Mustela putorius. The sequence goes on from NW_025422019.1 coordinate 30,915,389, forward strand.
GACAAGCCATTCCTATCATTTCCCTGGACCTCTAAAGCAACCTACTGGTTCCCACTTCTGTTCTTGACCCTAAAATCCACTCTCCTCAAAGCTCCCAAAGGTTAGTATCATGTCACCTTCCTTCTGAAAATCCTTCAATTATTTCCCAAAGCATTTAAACACTACCTGATTTGTCTATTCCTTCTATCACCTCCCCACCTCCCCACGCCCTAGCTCTATCTCTCCCTCACCCTTCCTATCAATCCTGGCATTTTCCTCTGTTCCTAAACACACCAAGCTAGGTTCCATCTTCAGATTTATACTTGCTGCTCCCTCTGCCTTAACAGCTCTTGCTCCAAGGCTTTTCAAGCTTTGTTCCTTTTGTTTTTCCAAATCACAGATGAAACGGTCAACTTATCAGAAAGGTTTTTTCCCTGACAATGACTCACACTGTCTAGGCACTATCACACTAACCTGCTTTTTTGTTGTTGTTTTTTTTAATCCATAGCCTTTATCATTGTCTGAATTTCCCCATTATGTGTTTATTCTATGGTTTCCCCACAAAACATAGCTTTCATAAGAGCAAGGATGTGTCCATCTTGCCTGGACAGCCCCTAGGTGACAGCCATTCCAAACTGCCTTAATTATATCTTAACATACACGAACTGTTTTCAGCCTCCTCAGTGCTGCATCCTCTGACACACTAAAGACACCTTGATCTCTCACCTTTTATGTAAGACCATTGTGCCCAGGAACATCTCAAAGGCTGTGATGACTGCATTCTAATGTTTACTTGTTTACATAAAAGTTGCCCCTAGTGATGCTAAATTCCTTAAGGGCATGAATGAGCTCTGATTTATCCTTAGAACAGTGCATGGCCTACAGTAAACACCAACTAAGAATTTATTCTTTTTTTTTTTAAGTAGTATTAAATTATGTAAGACTCTTTTTACTTTTCTTAAGTTTCAAAGGGAAGCATAACTTCTAACTTGACATATGCATTAAGAATGTATTCATCAAAATACAATTTCCCAAAAGACAACTCCAGTGTTGAGAAATCATTTAATAAAAATTAACTTTAACTTTTCCATAGTTCTCTCATTATTTTATATATTTTAATCATCTTCTCTCTTGGCTGACATCTGTTCAATCTGGAAAGCCCTTCTTTTTTACTCAACTGACTTCTTCCTTTGATCATTCCATTTTTTATTTTCTGTGTTTTTTCCCTCTTTCTGGAGAAGTACTGACAAAAACTGCACATTATTATAGAACACAACTTTACTGTTTTGTTTTCAGTATCCCTCTTGATGATACTGAGGGTTTTCAAGGGAGTGTCAGTAGAAAGGGAGGAACAGAAGATGAATAGCATAACCAAGGGTTAATGTCATCAGGTTTGAACAAAGATAAGATCCAGGTTATAAATAACTCATTTTATATATATGAACTATATAGACATATAATCAATAATCTATAAATATATATAAATAGTTACATAAACACAGCTCATCTCATTCACAATCTACTACTTGGGACAGTAAGACTCCAGGAGAAACCTGGGAAGAACAAAATCATCCTCTACAGTATCCATCTCTAGAAGTAAAATCTGTAAGTAAAATCTCTTAAATCTTCACAAAACTTTATTATTTTTTATCTGTTGTTTATAATTGTTATATTCACAGGTAATGCATTTTGATAAAAGTACAGAAAGCAGAATGAGATGCTGGCCGGATCATGATACTGAGAAAGCTTTCTTTAAAGTGGCTGAAGTACCCTTAAGACAAAGTGACAGCAAACGTGCCCCAGATCTCCCAGAGAACCCAGAGACAAAGGTCCTGCTAGAGCAAAGAACTCATTACATCTATTCAAGATAGAAGGCACCTCAAATCTGGCCCTGTTTTCTCGGTAGTTTTATTATCAATAAGTGATAGCTTCATCTGTTCTATGCTGTTCTTTTCAAGTTCTATTTTAAACTTTACATCAGAGTTCCATTTGATTTATGTCCTCTTGGTAGTAAAGATCTTTAGGACTCTATTTTAGGAAGCAAGATGTCTCCATGAGTAGTTCTCACTAACACTGAAAACATCTAGGGTTAATCTCAGAAATGACACTTCCAAACTATCCAAGAGGCAGGAGTGGAGAGGTCTTGAAGCCTAGAAAATGTTTTCTTTTCCACTACTACTTGGAAGACACAAGTCAACTGTATTTTTGAATTCCTCTCTTTCATTTATAACTTTCTTCAAATTTTAAGGGGTATATTCCTAAATATTATCTATTATTCAAAAAACCAACCACTCAACTCTATTCTGTGATCTCCAGAGTTTTGTAATGTGTTTATTTTTTTTAAAGTTTTGATAATTTGTAACCTAGCTTTTATTCTAAAATAAAAGCCAACTTTGAGTTTTAAAGATACAGTATTAAGTGGGCACATCACAAAACAATGAGCTTATATTCCTTACTTGCCCCCATGAAGGGCGTTATAACCACCTTCAGAATTTCTTAGACTGCCACAACAAAGTTATGGCTGTAAAAATATGAATGTCCAATTAATCCTTTGAGAGATTCAATTATAGTAAACACGGCCTTGACAATGCACCCGGGTGCAGTTTTTACATTTGTATCCAAAGGGAACAGTAGAGGGCGCTGCTGCTAAGCAGGACAGAGAAAATCCCCACCTTCTACTGGGCTCCCTAAGAAGGCAGATCTCCTTTCAGAAACTTACTACTGCAAAATTCTAACTTGAGGCTATATGAATAATAACTCATGAGAATCCTTTTTCTGTTTTGAAATTTTCTCAGCTTTTGAACAAAAAAGAGCAACTGTTGTTTAACCTAGTATGTCACTGTCAATTAAACGTTTCTTTCTAGGAAGATTTGCTGGTACAAACTTCATTAGTTGAGGGAAGGCACAAAATTAGGAACCCACCGTTGCTGAATTTGATCTTACCATTGAAGCCATCCTGGTCCAGATCTCCCAAAGGTGCTATGGCACTGCCGAACCTTGCAAAGACCTCAAACCCATTCAGCTTGGTTGTTTGGAAGTCTCCGGAGGCTCTTTGCAGAGACACAGACACCTGTCCCACCTCTTGGAGTTTGCCATCAGAACCACGATCCATGAACAGAGGTGCTCCAATAAACACATCTGCATAACTAGAAGAACAAAATCTTCGTCACCAACGCAAGATCAAATTCCATCTATTAGCAATATCTTTTCTTATAAAACCCAGTTTCCCTCTTTCTGTATCTCTAATAACCAAACTGAAGCACAGAATCATTTCAAATTCAAACCTTCCTCCAACTCCTATAAGGAACCATGAGTAATTCATAAAAGTTACTTTATTCCTTCATAGCAAAAAAGCTACTGAAAGTAATTATGAACAACATAGAGATTTTCCCATATTCATGATAAGGTTGCTTCAAACTGCTTCCTTAAATAGAAAAATTAGCAGGAAGGGGACAAAGAAACAGAAGAAAAAAATATTTAGTTTTAGTAAAGCACTCATAAACATGAGAGGAAAACTGTTCCTGGAAGCATCTTTTTAAACTTACTCATCACCATTAATGTCAGTGGCAGCAACAGAAAATCCAAAATATGCAGCCATCTGGATAATAAAAAGAAAATGAAATGTTTACATTTCCTCCAACTAGTTTGGACAGTTAATATCTGGGTTATTTTTTTCTCTCTGCACATAGTGTTTCAATCTTAATTTCTTTTCTTTTGTTTATACTACCAACACAATCAGGTAATGAGGCTTTTTTATGTTCCTAGATGTATGGGCGAAACATATCCCGTGTATATTATTTCAGTGTCTTCAACACATCCTACTTAAGTCCAAGTATAATAAATGCTCCTTCCCAGGGCTAATCTCCTATCTCCCTTCCTCTCCACTACCCAACAGGTGCCAGATACAGACACACTATCAGAAAGCCATACATACAGTCACAGAGAGAAGTTTAAAATGAGCCCAAGAAGTTATCAGTGGGAGTTTATGCAGTAAAGATAATAGATAATAATTATTAATAGATCATAATTGGTTCTCCCTATGTGAAATCACTCCTACTCTCAAGAAATCACTGGTGAGAGAGATACTGGAATGGCTTTGTTCTTGTCTCACGTCTCAACTGATGACTTGCCAGTGGATTTGCTATTGAATTACACACAGTAGAAATGTTTTTGGATTTATTACAGGATTATGCGTAGAGTGAAGGAATGTCCTTTCCCCCACTACAGGAGACTGGACCATCACAGACAGAACAGCCTGGCTGGAAATAAATGTGAAAAGAAAAGTTCTAGAGATAGCCCAACATGCAAAGCAAAACTAAGAGAGATAACAGTTTAAAGATGAGCTAAAGTGAGGAATGAGCCGACAAACCAAAAGAAGTAAAGTTAGCAAAGCTTCTAAAATTTGATTAATGGAGCTATCAAAAGGGAATGATACAGGAGATTCCTACATTACCTATTTGGGGTTGATTCAGTACAACTGAAGACAATCAAAGGGGCAGTCTGTATTCAATTACAGGATCAGAGCATGTGTATAAAGTATATTGTATCTGTAGTGCACTTTAATAGAATACTATTTTGGGGTCCTAATCTTGCAGGGTGCTCTGCTTGAAAGTGTAAAGAAACCAGAGCATTTACTGAGACAGTGTTATCCTAAGCACCAGGATTAAAACATTTTCATTTTATTATTACTACAACCCAATAAGGAAATTACAAGTATCCCCCTTTTTACAAATGATCCACCAGATTTACAGTGGCATATACCTTGTCCAGTGCAATAAGACTGAGAATTTAGAGCCTAATTCTGTCCTAAAGTAAAACCTATATTTTCCCCCTCCCACAAACAGCTGAGGAGGACTAAAGAAAGCTTCTGGACTGTGTACAACATGATCCAGAGACACACATGGGCATCCAACAGGAGAAGCTGCTGGAGGTCAAGAAGTCACAGCCACACAAAAGGATAACCACCGTTGTCCCAACTCTTAACAGCCATCAGCTGCAGGCCACTCTGTGCTGTGTGCCAACCCTGACTGCCACACATGAGGTTTCTGGAGATCATGAGTCTACTTCCTTATTCTATCAATCCTCTCACACAGACCAACAATCTCTACTGAACAAGAAGTGGGCTTGAAGATACAGATTTTTCCAGTACGTACTAATTTTCCCTTTGTCTTTCCTAACTTGTCATTTAATTCTCTGAGATATACAATCAAAAATGTTATAAGATGCCCCTGCAGAAAAAGTCTAGTACCTTACAGTACTATTTTTTAAAAATATTTTTAATTCAATTAATTAACATATAACGTATTATTAGTTCCAGAGGCAGAGGTCAGTGATTCATCAGTCTTATATAATTAAAAGTACTACTTTTTAACTGAAGAACTTTTTTTTAAAGATTTTATTTATTTATTTGACAGAGAGAGAGAGATCACAAGTAGGCAGAGGCAGGCAGAGAGAGAGGGAGAAGCAGGCTCCCTGCTCAGCAGGGCTCAATGTGGGGCTCAATCCCAGGATCCTGAGATCATGACCTGAGCCAAAAGCAGAGGCTTAACCCACTGAGCCACCCAGGCACCCTTAACTGAAGAATGTTTTTTTTCATGTACTACATGTGAAGTTTACTTATAATATCTATAATGTACACATCTGTGCCAGGTTTTGTTTTGCATCAAATAAAATTAAAAGGCATAGATCACTTCTTAAGGGAGAATTTGATGACATCAGCAAAGAAAAAGGAAGTTTTTGTGGTTTTGTGTATACAACATGTATGCGTGCAATTTCTTTATTTCCTTAAAAAGCAAGCCATAATGTACAATTACTAAAGGCTCTGCTTACACAAATTACTTTGGTTAAAGGTGAATTCTTTAAAGCTTACTTTATATTTACAATACTGAATATTAAAACAATACTTATTATATAGTCAATGTAAAACATTATGATGTTATGAAGAAAAATTTCAAAACATTAGGAATGCTGATGTTAAAATGTTAAAATGAACCAAACATTTTAAAAGCATACCTGCTCACCAGTAAAATTGTATAAGGAGGACATGTTTTTCCCATCATAAATATAAACCTGTGGAGGAAAGACAAAAGCATATGAAATATAGTAAAATATAAGACAACCCAGAGGTTTTTTTTTTAGATTCCTTTTAATTTTCCTACCATTCCCAAAGTCCTCGCTGCTCTTGGAACACCTGAAACAAAGTCTGAAAAGAAAAACATGATTACTCACTTTCAAGACCAATATTGAAAACTACAGGAAGAAATGGATATATCAAAAAACCTCAAGTTCTGTTTTATTACTTCAGTAGAAAACAAATTTTAAAATCTTAAAAATTGGTACTCCAGAATAAATGACCATAGTATTTTTTAACTACAAAAATAAAATCTTTACAAAATACAGAAAGATTCTTGAGAACCCTCAGATAAATGCATGTGTGCCCTCAGGCATTTGTAATCTTATTAAAAAGAATGGCTAAGATAAAGTGACCTAAGAACAAAGAAGGCTATATCTACAGTAATGACAAATAATACAGAACAAAGTGAAATAGGGTAGAGGTGGCAGTGACACAGGAATATGGTCAAAACCAGGCAGTCTCTGACCCCTAAACTGAGCTCAGAAGGAAGATGGATGGACAGAGGATGGGGTAACAATCTTATAGGCAGAACCCAGAAAGTTACAAATTATATCTACAGAAAGAAGAAACTAAGCCCTTCCAAGAGGACTCAAACTACTGAAAGTAAGAAGGAAGAAGCTGAAGATAAAATACATTATTAGGGGCTGGAAAGGAGCAGACCGGAAAGATACTGGGGCCCCCAGCAACCTGCTGGCTCAGTGTTCAGCAGCTGCTAGAGAAAGTTTAATATAGACCAAGCTCAAGTCATGTACTAACATCTCCCTCATTTCTATTGCTACATTATATAGCAACGTTTTCAAACTCTAACTGCTGAGGTTTTTCAATGGCACCTGTTTTTCAATGGCACCTGTTTCAGATGCTTAGTCTATGTCTTTAGAAAAGAATTAAATATAGCTTAAGTGCATCATACCATCTATGCCATCGCCATTAAAATCTCCGACAGCCACAGAATAACCTGAAGGAGGAACAAAATAAGAAACACCATCAGGGCACACACAGTTACCTACAGCATACTTGCCGAGTAGGCTTTCCCTGAAAATATTTTCAAGTAGAACAGACTCCCGAACAAGCGGTTTAATGTGCACAGACTTACTTAGACAAGGGTTTTTTTCAATAAATATATACAGTACTGTAAATGTATGTTCTTTTCCTTATGGTTTTCTTAACATTTTCTTTTCTTCTAGCTTACTTTATTTTAGGAATATATAATATTCCCACAATATGCAATATTCCTACAATGTTAATTGACTGTGTTATTGCTAAGGCTTGCAGTCAACAACAGGCAATTAATTAGGTTTTGGAGGAATCAAAAGTTATATGCAGATTTGTGAACTGCACAGGGGTTGACGCACCTAGCCCTGCACTGATCAAGGGTGAAAATAATGCCCTTAGTAATGTAATATTTTGTTCTCTAGGGGTAAAAGATTCATATGCAAATGGTAAGTGAATTTAAAGGAAACAGCTAAACATTCAAATAGTATAGCTCTATTAGAAAAATAAGACTTTTACCAATTTTACAAAGGCATCTGTTAAGAACAATAAATTTCTTATAGATATGGAGAAGAGATAGACAATTAAGATTGCCAGAGGCAGGGGGTCACAGATGAGCAAAATGCATAAAGGTGATCAAAAGGTACAAACAACTGCTTATAAATAAGTCATGAGATGTAATGAGAACAAGGTGATTTAATTAATAATACCGCATTGTATATTGGAAGTTGTAACAGTAGAATTTAAAAGTTCTCATTACAAGAAAAAAAAATTCGTTAACTGTGTGTGGTGATAAATGTTAACTAGACTGACTGTGATTATTTCACAATATATAAAAATACCAAGTCATTATGTTGTATACCTAAGAGTAATATAATATTACAAGTCAATTATATCTCAATTTTTTTAAATGGTAAATCTGTAATTAAAGAAGAAACAAATAATAGATTTCCTCAATCAGCAAAGTACAGCTTCTGTCATATGTACTTGGTTTAATAAGAGAAGTTTAAAGGGAGGTAATAAAACTTAGTAAGTCTTAAAAACCATAGTTTAACATCATGAATAATATAGTAAACAGAAGCCTAGGAGTCAGACTGTCTGGGTTTGAATCTTAAAACAGCAATTTATTAAGTGAGTGACTTTAGGCAAGTTATTTTGCCTCTGTGCCTTAGTTTCTCTACCTACAAAATGGGAATAATAGCACTATACTTTTACAGACTTGTTGTAAAGATTAAGTCAATTAATACAAATGAAGCATTTAGAACAATGCCTAGAATATGCAAGCACACTTTAAAACTTATTTATTAGTACTGGGGTGCCTGGGTGGCTCAGTTGACTGAGCCCCAAGTTAGGCCCTGTGCTGGGCTTGGAGCCTGTTTAAGACTCTCTCTCTCTCTTTCTGCCTTGTCCCACTCCCCATTCATGCACTCTTTCTCTCAAAAAAAAAAAAAAAAAATTAATTAAAAAATAAAAATAAATAAGTTATTTATTATTAATCATCATTGTATAAATAACCACTCTTAAATTTCAACTACTGAAATATAACCTAAGTACTCAATAACAGTCTGAAACTGTTATGTTCCTGTTCTTTATATTTTAAAAAAAAAATCGTAATCTATTTCGCATATAAGATTTTCCAGCTTAAAGTAGCATATGTGAATACAGGAAAAGGAACACTGCAACTCCAGAAAATGAATACATATTTTAGTTTTACTCACCCAAATAACTGTCATCAAAAATAGCTTGAGCAGTCCGAGTTGCTAACTGGTTATTATATTTGATGCTGTAAACTTTGGGATCATATTTAGATACGATTTCTGCCACCTGATCTGAAATGAGCTGACCTGAAAAATATATATAAAATAAGTTTCTAATGGGAATTTATGATCCAGATGATAGAAGGCACCTGCGCAGATAGCATTAGAGATGAGTATTTCTAATTCTTAAACCTTAAATAACTCTCTATAATACTAGGTCTGAAATCTAATATTTCTAAAGTCACAATTACTTCTATTCAAGATAGTTCTTAAAATTAGCCACTGCTAGTAAACAAAAGTTATGAATATAGGATTTGTCTTAATTCACAAAGAAAATCGATGTTAAAGAACTGGAATAATAAAATCAAGGGCTGTTTCCCAAAGAAATATTAGAATTTGAAAATCCATTTAAATAATTACTTTTTCTTTTATAGTAAGAATAATTGGTTCAACTTGGTTTTTTTTTCCTCCCCCCACAAATTATTTGGACACCTTTAAGAAGCCTGAATGGGTAAGCTCACTTTTCTTCACAACCTTAAGTTACCAGGTCAATAAGAAATCCAGAGCACTACACAAAAATCAGATTGTTTCCTACCCTAAGAAAGGTTGGCTAATTTATCAAATGTCATCTCCATACATAAAGAAAATAATCTCTTCATTTCTGCTGTTTTAGAAAAAATTCATAATTAATGTTTATCAGTCTGTTCCAATATGTCCACAGAATTTGAGTCATCTATAGGGTAAGAACACTTCCTGTTTGAGTCACTACTTTATGCTCTGTGCCTAAACAGTACCTAACACATAGCAAGAACTCAGTAACTATTCCTTGAATCAAAGAACATATCTGGGGCGCTTGGGTGGCTCAGTGGGTCAAGTTCCTGCTTTCGGCTTGGGTCCTGATCTCAGGGTCCTGGGATTGAGCCCTGCGTTGGGCTCTCTGCTCAGTGGGGAGCCTGATTCCCCTTCTCTCTGCCTGCTGCTCTGCCTACTTGTGATCTCTCTTTCTCTCTCTGTCAATAAATAACTAAGTAAAATCTTAAAAAAAACACACACACACAGGAAAATGCCATCATCTCTTTTGAATAAAACATTGTAATTTTATCTATTTGTACAGAGGTAATTCTGAGATCTATGGAAAAATTCATTCTGACATACTTATTAATTCAGAGTAAAACCTGCTGATTTTACTCTTATTAGAACAAAATATTCTCTGTCCAGCCCCTGAATTTTTCAATGGCACAGCCTAGACCATTTATAATAAAATACCAATCAACACAGTGTCAATTATCTCTATCAGTCCTAACTTTTAAATAGGAATAAACAGGCACTATAGAATACTCAAAGGTATTACAAGAACGAGTCATCTAGTTCAGTCAGTTAAGTGTTTACCTTCAGCTCAGGTCAAGATCCCAAGGTCCTAGGATCGAATCCTGCCTCCCTGCCTCAGCCTTCTTGCCTTGGGCTCCCTGCTCAGCGGGGAACCTGCTTCTCCCTCTCCCTCTGCCATTTCCCTTGTTTGTGCTCTCTCTCTCTCTCTCTTTCGAATAAATAAATAAAATTAAAAAAAAAAAAAAAACAACTAGTCACAAAAACATGTTCACAGCTGTGTCTCCTAAAAAGGCAGTGGTAACAAGTGGTCCTGACTGAGAATCACAGAATCATCGTTGGTTCCCCGGTACTCCCAGCAGACACCTCCCTCCCCTCCACTGAATGACATAACTAACACTGAAGAAAAAAAATAAATAAATAAAAATCCGCGATTTTTATCTTACTAGAAAGCACTAATATCTCCTATTTTAATTTTCTATGCAGTTAAGCTATTTTTGTTTTCATTTTTAAACTGTAAAACCCAAAACGGTTTTCCTACATCATTTCATTTTCCCATAGGTGTATAAATTCACTGAAATTCACATTATTCTGTTTCAGTGAGTATGTTGATCCATCTCTCACTGATTTTTCTCTCCATCTTCTCCTTTGCCACCCCTTTCAACTTTTTACTTATTCCCATTTCTCATCCCTTCTTATTTTCTTTCTTTACTATTTTTCTTCAGTAAATCTCTTCCTTTAGTTTCCTTTTCTATGAAGCAAAAGCAAGCATGGATTTTCCTACAAAAAAAGCAAGTAAGGAAACCATAGTGTCGAATACAGAAGTAAAATTCAGAATTATGAAGTATTTGCACATTAATGTAGTTATAGATTTCTTCCAAATATTGGTAATGTTTAAATATCAGAATGCCAAAAAAACAAAAGTTCTGACATTGTAAACAGCACTTCTTAGCAGAAAACAAATGTAAGAATATATGAACTAAATAAATATCCATGTGTACGTAATGATAAATGAAACTAGTAAAGCAAGTAAGCAAGTTTAGTTACCTGTTTTGAAACTGTCAACAAATAATGATCTGTTATGCATTTGTACAAATGGTAATTTTACTAGGCCTCTCAAAATGACTGAAGCAAGTGTTTTATATTTATACTAATGCCAGTTTAATTACACTCTTTTGAAACTTATAAGATCCTCAATTTCAAAAACTCCCCACACACAAAGAAATCACTCTTGATGTCAGTAATTAATGAGAAAATAACCACTTAAATATTCTAATGAGCAATTCAAAATACTTTAAAACCATGAGCTTTCAGAATGCCAAAATTTGCCTGTCATAGATCAGTTCCACACTTCCTAATGCTTACATCATAGCCTCTGGAGTACAGAGATGAAGAAGCATATGCCACAAACAAAAATAAATTGTTTTAAATTACTTTATAGATTTGCTTTATTATTTACTTTAAAAACATTGTTTATTTTCTCCTAGGAATATATATAAATATATTACAATATGCCATATATTTTATTTTCTATATATCATACTATATATAGGATACTACAGTCCTTTTAAAAAAATACTGTACAACAGATAGTGATTATACATTTAAATTATATTTTTCAATTTCTTCCTTCAAAATAATTTGAAAAATCTCAGGCATATAAGCCAAGAAAGCATTCACAATCATTGCTGAGTAATTTAAAAAAATATTAACCTACCTTGCCAATAAAAGCTACCAGGACCACCAAGAAGTACTCTATCAGCCTAGATTAAATCAATCAACAGAAAGACATGTATTTAAAAACAGGCAGTTTGAAAGTTGAAAGCAATGTAATACACATAAGAGCTATATATGCATACACATCTAACACTTAATATATATAAAAGCTATATACATATATATACATATAACAAAATCATAAATCTCAAACTCCACTAACTCATTCTCAGTAAATTTTCATTGCCCCTTTTAAAATACATTAAAATACAATACAAATAAAAAAAATAGTTATAATGATTCAATATATGAAAATACACAAACACACACACTGATTCTATAGATCTGGCTGCTTCCTATACTTGTTATGAAGGACTAATGCAAAATATTTCTGAGTTACAATAAAGACAAAAATCACTGATTATGTCTATTACATTTGTGACTACACAGGCAAATTTCCTTCCTAAAAAATCATTAAAAATTCTTTGGCTAGGGGCGCCTGGGTAGCTCAGTGGGTTAAAACCTCTACCTTCAGGCGCCTGGGTGGCTCAGCGGGTTAAGGCCTCTGCCTTTGGCTCAGGTCATGATCTCAAGGTCCTGGGATTGAGTCCCGCACAGGGCTCTCTGCTCGACAGGGAGCCTGCTTCTCTGCCTCTCTCTGCCTACTTGTGATCTCTGTCTGTCAAATAAATAAATAAAATCTTAAAAAAAAAAACCTCTGCCTTCAGCTCAGGTCATGATCCCAGGGTCCTGGAATTGAGCCCTGCATAGGGTTCTCTGCTCAGCAGGGAGTCTGCTTCCCTTCCCCTCTCTCTGCCTGCCTCTCTGCCTACCTGTGATCTCTGTCCAACAAATAAATAAAAATCTTAAAAAAAAAAAATTCTTTGGCTAAGGAAAAATTATTTTTCATCCTGCAGATCTACACAGAAATGAAGTTAGAAGGTAAAATTTTCAGGGTATATTATATATACGAATTACACTTGACTAGTATTTCTTGTATCTTTAACAAACTGTAAGTATCTATTTCAAGGAAACTGTGTTTAGTGTTTGAGCATATTTTGATATTTCTTCCAACTGGAGAGAAAATAGTTTTCCCCTCCAAACATACATATAGCCCTAAGATTTCAACCGACAATTTCCTGCCCTGACTATGAAAAAGATACTTCTAAATTGTCTACTTTAAAAAGATACTTTTCAGGGGCCCCTGGGTGGCGCAATGGGTTAAGCCTCTACCTTTGGCTCAGGTCATGATCTCAGGGTCCTGGGATCGAGCCCCGCATTGGGCTCTCTGCTCAGCGGGGAGCCTGCTTCCCCCTCTCTCTCTGCCTGCCTCTCTGCCTATTTATGATCTCTCTGTGTCAAATAAATAAAGAAAAATCTTATAAAAAAAAAAGATACTTTTCACAAATGAGTTGAAGAAAGCAAACAGTTAATTTAGCTACGAATATTCACGGTATGAGACTATTTCTGGGGTTACATATGCATGGGCACAGGTACAGAAAACATGGACTTTCTTTTTTGAATCAACATCTATTTGAAAATATTTCATTAAAGTTTAAAGCTAGTATTTATTAATATACTTCTTGTTTTGCTTCCTCAAATTTTGAATTTTTAGTAATTACAAGCAAATTTTGAATTATGAATCTCAAACTGAGTGATTTAAATCAATTAGGAAGTAAAGAAAGTTAACTATAATTATAGACCTAGTCTAGAAAAAACTTTTTTAGTAAAGATAAAATACAAATTTTAAAAAATAAGAAAAAGCTTTATTAATTTTCTGAATTACATAACTGTGTAGTTTCTATTGTTTTAATAAATTTAAGGCATTTTCTAAGAAGGCCATATTGAGCTTTCTAAGGATGCTCTAAATTAAATCAATATATGTAAGATTTCTCTAGGTATAATTAATATTCTCAGGCTGATATTCAAAATGTTCATATATCCCAGCCCCCCCACCCAAAAAACCCACATACACAAAAGAAAGTGATACAAAGAAAAATACTCCAGAAAATTTTCCTTTGAAAACATACACTGAACTGTTATTTTAGGAAAATGGATAAAAACTATCAACTCTAGAGAGCATACTAGCTTAGTGAAAAATACATAGAGCCACACATATGAGATTTTTTACAGTAATTAAATTGTCCAACTTTACTTGGTGCCTGTAGGCACATGATAGATGGTAAACATGCACATTTCTCAGCTTTTATGTAACAAAACTACAATTTTGTAACAGAGCTCCTACTGACAAGATTTTGTGAAAAGCCAATTCCAGTCAAACAGGAAAAACTTTAATATTATATAAATTTATCTAACTGAAAATTTTAATATTAAGTCATAGTGGTTATCTGCATTTCTGAGGAGATTATCTACTGTCCTCCATTCCCATTCTGATGTCTATTTCAAATAAGCAACATCTTTTAGGGAGAGAATAATGTAAGGCAAAGAATATCAAAATACATAGGTCATTTTTATTAGCTATTTTCCTAAAACTTGTAATAGTTATTGAGAAGCTGAAGTATTGAGCAATTAATTTTTAACAATGGTTTAGATAATGAGATAGATCTGAATCTCACTCAGTCTTAAAGTAAGAACTTACTTTGGTAAAATCAATGCTGAATCCTCCTTGACAAAATCCCTGTCCATCAGCATCAATATTTTCTAAAATAAAAAGATTAGAAATATACACAAACCCCAAAACAAATAACATAAAACAAAACACGAGAAAAATCTCTATCACTGTAACCATAAGACAGTGTACCGTGAATTGGAAACATTCATTCACTCAAGCACTTAATGAGCTATTTTCACATTCTGAAAAAATTAGTATCCATTTTTATCAGCACCATTTTCTCAGATATGGCAAGAGAGATCAAAGTATCTGGAATAGTCACAAGGAAACAGAAACATCCCCTAAAATGGGAGATTTAAAACTTATTTTTAACCACAACCTACAGCAAGATTATATATCATAACCCATAAAACCCAATATTTACATGTTATATGTATATATAATAGATTCATCGATAAGACAAAATTTCACAAAACAGTATCAGTATTACCATGTACAATATATTCTGACATTTTCTATTTCATTCCATTTTTAAAAAAATTATTGGCTATGAACCACTGTTTTGAACTCATGAAACAAAGATGACTTGTGTTCTACGAGTTAAAAACTCCAATCCTAAATTGCTATTATTACCCTACAGTGTCTAGCCTATGGTCTTCACAAATCTATTACAAATACTGGTAAAGAGATACATACATTCCTAATACATACTTACCACACATACATTTTGTAGCCAACAACAATAAAAAAAACTATTAAAAACGTAGCTTGGAATTTTGGGAGAAAGCCAGGCCCTAACTTAACGTAGAGCAAAGAACAAAATATGAAACTATCTTCACAACCTATTTAGAACTGCAGTCTAATGAGCGTGAACACCTTTAAACATGACACTTTCAATTATTTTCCAGATGATTAACGGACTCACTAGTTAGACTCTTTTGTAGTTACCTTTTATCTGGCAGTTTTCACAAAAGGAAACGATTTCTGGACAATTAGCCAATTCATTCAGATTAACTCTAATCATGCAAATTAACTCTAATCATGAGTAATACTGTACCTTGAATACAGGTTAGGATAAACCTGAAAACTCTCCCTTGTTTTATTTTGAGGGTAATAAGGAACAATGAAAACACTACTCTTTAGTTATCAAGGAACTCTTCTAGTCAATGTTACAATATGTAAATCATTATGCTATATAGTATTTACTAAATTTCCCACCCAAACACAGGAACCAAAAATATCTATTTTCAGTACAACTGAAAGGACAACTTCCAAAAATTTTTGTCAAATACTCTCATCAAAAATTTTGAACACATTCTAAAAACCTGGGAACTGCCCCAAGATGACACACTTAATAACTAAATTTAGATTTGTTTTAGAAAATAGCCTCAAGAGTGTAATGCTACCCCAATGTAAATTTTTCTAACCAAGAGGGAATGGGAAAATGTGTGCTGGGCTTTCCAGTATCTAGTGAATCATACTGAGGAATCCTGCTCTGACCTCAAGTCAGCCATTTATTTCCCTTATTCAAGTTGTATTCAGGGGAACTATTTCAGGCCATTTATAAAGACATCCCTTTTTGATTATCAAACCGTATATTTTTCTGCTTTATTTGGTTTCCCAGAACACGATTGTCCTTTAAAATTTTCTTAACAGGTACGTATTAAACTGAGTGTTTAAGGCAATGTAAAGAATTTTATGCTAACCACAAGCTATTTCAGTGAAGGCTTTTGTTTTCATTCCGACAGATAAATAATATTTCTCCCATTCCTCAAGCCTGACAGCATGATAAATAATATTACTGATTATGATAGTAAGAGCAGCTAATGTTTATTAAGCCCATTCCCCAAGCCACATACTGTACTAAAGTATTTTCCAAGGCATTATCTTTTAAAATCTTATGCAATCCTATGAGAGATACTATTATCATTCACGATTTATAGATAAGGAAATGAAGGCTTACAGAAATTAAGTAACTTGACCAGAGTCAGCCAGCTAGTAAGAGAGCAGGGATCTGAGCCCAGTGTGTCCACACCATTAACCTGCACTATCTCAAATCAACCATGTACTCAGAATTTCCTGAGTAAAAATCAAGGGGGAAGAAAAGGCAACTAGCTTTCAAAACAGAAAAATCTACAGACACAGCCTGATCATGGAATTGAAAGTATTGAAGTTATAGGATTTGTGGCTCTGGAACTTTTAGAGAGACACCTGGCCTATTGTGTAAAGCCATTAGGCCATAGATAGTTATGAAAAGCCAAAAGCAAATATAATTAGGAATAAGGAAATTTTTTACTGACAGTGAAGTTTCATGCCCAGGGTGTCCACAGAAGTCATGCTGAAAACAAAAGCAAACAAACAAACAAAAAGCCCCACAAACTACCAAAACAAGCCAAGTTATCAATTAACAACGCAGCCCTTCAAACTTGGCATGTAAAATCAGTCATTGTCTGCATGATTTAATGAAGCATGAAGAAAATACAAAATACAAAAACTGCACCTCTAAAGTCTGTTATCCAAATCTGTGTTTTTAACAAGGGTGAAAACAAAGGCCCAGAGTGATTAAGTAAATCACGCATAGCTACAGGAGGTTTTTGACAAAAGGTGAGAGAGAATATAACCCAGGTTCTCAGATTCCCTTTCCTGAGCACTTTTTTTTCCTGCGGTCATGTTGCCCCTTGTAATCTGGGCCTGTAGGTAGCTTCATATCGCAAAGGTTACACCAAAAAGCATGCATGTACAATGATCAGGGGAAACTGAAAGCCAGATTTATTAGGAAGAAGGGCATTCACTTTGATTTTTGAAGTCATTCTTTTGTTTTTTCAAAGATTTGAGGTATTATTATTTGATCAGGGATCAACAAACTTTTTCTGTAAAGGACCAGATACTATTTTAGACTTAGGGGCTATATGGTCACTGTGGCAACCACTCAGCTCTCCCTTTATACACAGCATGTAAACAAATTGGGGCGGAGGGGGGCAGTAATCCAATAAAATTTTATTTACGAAAAGAGGCTCACAAGCCAGTTTTGTGACCTGATTTGGATGTTAAATACTTCAGAAAATAAGGCTGAAAACAACTTTACAATTTCTGTGCCAATATGTAAAATTTCTGTGTCTAAACCAAACAAACAGATCAGGCTCTCTGCTCAGCAGGGAGCCTGCTTCCTCCTCTCTCTCTGCCTACTTGTGATCTCTGTCTGTCAAATAAATAAATAAAATCTTAAAAAAAAAAACAAAACTACTCACTACTATAAGATCTGGGAAAAAAATTACTTGTAATCATCCTAATCTCAGTTCCCACACCTACCATGTGTGAATAAGGGTGATTTTTGTAGGTCAGTCCATCATGTAAGTGGGAAGTTACAAACCTGGCATGCAAGAGTTAGCTCATTCCTCATAGCTATAAGATTATCTTTTCATAACAGGAACATCTTTGCAATACAGCAAAACATGAATTTAGTTCTCGCATGTTCCACATACCACAAAGACAGGAGTCCTATGACCAAGACAGCAACACAAAGGTGATGATACAGATGACATCAAGCACTGAGTGTAGGGCTGCCAGCCTCCTCTGGTCTGTATGCTTTCTGGCCTATCCTCATAAATAATGCAGTTCTGGAGGTATCATTCTTTTGATGTGTACCTCTCACTTACAACAAATAGGGTAAAGTTGGTGGATTAAGAAGTAAGTGTTAATAAAAATCATTTGCAATTTCCTGAAGGTTTAAGTGCTTAGAATTTTGAAGACTGAAAAATTCCTTTGGCCTGGTGTCCTAAGTCAACTAACATGGAAAAAAAAGAATTTTAGCACTAACAGTCTTACATGTTGTACTTTTATTATTAATTCCCTCTACCAAACTATCTGGTGACCAATGGAACAAAGAAAAGTATCAGTCTAAGGTGGCTCAGTAGGCTAAGCATCTGGCTTCAGCTCAGGTCTGAATCTCAGGGTCCTGTGATCAAGCCCCACATAGCTTAGTGGGGAGTCTGCTTCTCCCTCTGCCTCTCTCCCCTGCTCGTGCTCTTTCTCTCTCTTTTTGTCTCTAATAAATAAATAAAATCTTAAAAAAAAAAAAAAAGAACTGGAATCTCCATTGGAAAAGCACTATCAAAACTATAAGTGCTCAAAATCACCTTTAATCAAAATATGAATTTCATATGAAATTTCAAATAATATTAGACAACAAAGTGAGATCTTTTCAACCATCAAAAGAGGAGTAAGCTTGATAAAAGATGAACAGAGAAACTCTGATTTAAAAGAAAGAAAATTCAGGAACGCTTGGCTGATTCAGTCGGTAGAGCATATGACTACTGATCTTGCTGTTGTGAGTTTAAGCCCCAGGTTGGGTGTAAAGATTATTTAAAAGAAAATCTTTCAAAAAAATTTTTTAATAAAAAAAAAAA
The DNA here is from genome assembly GCF_011764305.1 of Mustela putorius furo. Classification (NCBI taxonomy): domain Eukaryota; kingdom Metazoa; phylum Chordata; class Mammalia; order Carnivora; family Mustelidae; genus Mustela; species Mustela putorius. The sequence continues at coordinate 30,934,268 of NW_025422019.1, forward strand.
TTAATGGAGGAAAACTCCAACATAGGAGTCCTGAGCTCAATGCTTCACCTTTCTATATAAACTCTGGCTCTTTTTAAAGACTTTTTTTTTTTTTTTTTAACATTTAACACCATTATTAATATAAAACTCTAGTTCTTATGAAATTGCCCTGTGGAGTTTTCCTAAAAAGGAAGGTACCCAGGCCTGACAGAGGATCTATTGCATCAGAATCTTTTATATAGGAGTCCCACATCTATGTTAGAGAAGCTCAATGGAACATCTTTTGGCTCACACACAATATATCTACAATTTTTAATACACACACACACACACACACGTAACAAAGTAGGCTTCCCAACCCTCTTTTAAAAGCTGGTACAACTTCCTACACATACTTGATCTACATGGGGCATACTCCACAGTCTTGGTTCCATACTGAAGAAAACATGTTCCAACAGGCTCTCTCTCCTGTTTCATTTCAGTCCTCCAGTGGTAGAGCGGGGCACAGGCCTAAAATCAAAGGGGATAGTCCACAACATAAAAATTCCCTGAAAAACTGAGCATTTCAGACAATCTGTATTACTCTAGAATTCAAAAACACTTTCTAAGCATTAATAAAAATTAATCAAACTTGTCTTATACCAAGAATTCCTTATTACCACAGTGGATACAGATTTAAAAAGTACTTTCCTCACATATTCCTTTTCAAAATAGTTACCAAAACTATTTCATATAGCATTTATCTTGATATTATGCACTAGGCTGATGGTCACAAATCAAGTTAATGTTTTAACTAAATAACATTCTCATGCATGTAGAATATACCCTGAAGTTATAAAGCAAGTAATTTGTTATTAAGAAAAAATAGGGATGCCTGGGTGGCTCAGTCATTAAACATCTGCCTTTGGCTCAGGTCACAATCTCAGGGTCCTGAAATCAAGTCCCACATTGGGCTCCCTGCTCAGTGGGGAGTGTACTTCTCCCTCTCACTCTGCCTGCTGCTCCCCCTGCTTGTGTGTGCACTCTCTCTTTGTCTGGAAAATGAATAAATAAAATCTTAAAAAAAAAAAAAAAAGAAAGACTTCAGAGTGCTTATTTTACCTCCTTTCCAAATAATGACCTTTTTGTTTTTGGTGTTACAGATTTTAACATCATGTACAAGCAGTGAAATAATGCGTATTTTAATAACATAGTAATTTACCAAAATGAACATTTAACTTGCTGGAAAAAGGTTCAATTAACTCTTTGTAATACTCTTTTGAAGCAAAACATTAACACAAACACTGCAGAAATTTATAGCAGGTTATTTTATATCTACCTTGAAAAAGGTGAAAGGAGACAATTATTGCTACTTCTCTACATGAACTTGATGTTTCACATACACAGATTATTTATTTGCTCCTCCTGCTTATGTCTGCTTCTGTGCTTTCTGCCTAGAGTGCCCCCACTCTCAACCCCATCCTTCATTTCCAACTGGACACATCCATTAAAACTCCTTTGAAATTGCAGCTCCTAGAATTCTTTCCTAATGCCCCACAACTGGATTTTTAAAAGCAGAAATGAAAACAATGCAGATAATTAAAACAAGGAAAGGCTTTCTGAGGAAGTGAAATGAAAGCTGAAATCAGAATGACAAAGGAGTTGGCCAAGTGAACATCAACAAGATGAGCATAAGACCGGCAGAGGGAACAAAAACACTGTGATACTAACTGCACTGACCAGTCATCTGGAAGGAACAAAGACCAGTCTAGCTAAAGCGTGTGAGGTGGCATGAGAAGAGCCACTGACCGGATTATGGAGGTGCTCCTAAACCAGAAGCAGCAGGGATTTGTCCTCTGAGAGTGATAGAAAATCACTTAACTGTTTTAATCAAGAAGATGAAATGCTCTGATTCCCTCTGGTCCTCCCATGGAGAATGGATTGCAGTTGAGGCAGGAAAGGAAGCAGAAAGAGGAGGAGAGCCTCTGCCATAACCCAGGCAGGCAATGGCGGTGGCTGCATACAGGGTGGAAATAGTGCAGGTGAGGACTTACTGATGGATGTGGAATATATTCCCAAAGCCAAACTGATAGGGCTTGCTGGTGGATGAGGTGGAGAGTCATGCCTCTAAACGAGGTGGGAAGGTTTTATATGGAAACAGTTATCTTTGTATTTTTCCTTTTTTAATTGTTATTTATTTATGTATTTATTTTATTTCAGAGAGAGAGAGACAGAACACAAGCAGGGCGGGTTGCAGAGGGAGAGAGAGAAGCAGGCTCTCCACTGAGCAGGAAGCCTGACACAGGCCTGATCCCAGCATCCTAAGACCACAACTTGAGTCAAAGGCAGATGCCCAACTGACTGAGCCACCCAGGTATCCCTGTGTTTTTTTTTCTTTTTGATAGTGGGTAAAAAGAGTTCTATTTTGGCCATGTTCATTTTCAGTAATATACAAGATATCCAAATGGAAATGCCACACAGCTAGTTTGGAAATACGACTCTGAGGAAATATGACTCTGAAAATCCAAGGAGAATTAAGAGCTAGAATGATAGATTTAGGGATTATGACATATGGGTTCTATTAATAGCCATGAGACAGGATAGGAACAGACAGCTAAAAGGTGTAGTTAGAGAAGACAGGGGTCCAGAACACAGCCTGGGAATAACCCAACATCTAGAGACTGAGCAAAAAGGAGGCTGCAAGAAGCAGGCAACTGAATGAGAGAAAACCAGGAAAATACAGTGCTCCAGAAGCCAAGGGAAGAAAAGCATTTCAAAAAAATGGGCTAACTGACCTCAGTGAATGGTGTTAAGAGGACAAGAAACATAAGAAAACACCGATTTCAGTGACCTGAGAGCCAAGGTGACTTTGGCCGTGCCTGCCTGAGCCCGACTACAGTGGTTGGGAAGAGAACGTGAAGAAGGTAGAGATGGTGACTGTAGAAAAGACTTTCAAAAAGTTTCTGAAAAGAGGAGCAACGTAATGAAGCACGGCAGTGGAGACGAGGCAAAGGGAACACTGCTGTGTTTTTAAAGAGAGGAGGTGTTCGTGTGTTTGATGAATCATAACCCACCAGTCCTAAACCTGGCTGGAGAGAAACATACTGATGGGAAGCATCAACAGGGCCAGGAGAAAGGAACAAGGTAGGCATGAAGGTGGAAAGGAGCAGAACCCAAGTCTCTGAAGGGCGGTATAGATGGGATCCGCAGACAGGATGACCTTGGATCAGAGCTATCTTATCTCATCTTGCACTGTGCTCCAGAACACACTGAGTTTTAATATCAGCTTTCAAACATAAAATCTTCGGTGTATCCACATAAATCGACAAACCCACCTATGAGGAAATAACCAAAAGACTTACCAAAATTTTGTCCTGTTTTGATCTCACAGATGCTCCAAACCACTGGTGAGACTTAAACTCCAAAGGATCATCCTTAGCAAAATCTCTATTGCCTAAGAAAAATATTGTGAGGGGTGAGAAACAAAATATATATTCTTAGTAAAACAGTTTATTTCAATCCGGCCAGGTGTACAAACAGTGTGCCTTTCATTAATCAAATTCCACATCAGCTTTTATTTCACGTACTTTATGAATGTCCAAAACTTTCAACTAATCAAAAAACGAAACACAGGATGACTGTAAGTGTCTCAGGGTTACTATTAACCCATATTAACTATTACAATGTAGATGTGAAAAAGTAATAGTAAAGTTTCCCAACTAATAATTATCAGATAATTAACTATTATACAAATACTTATAGTCACCTACTGTATTCGCCCAAATTCTGCGATATAAAGATATTTATGAAAACAAAAGTCTACTGCCGAGATGCCTGCCTGGGTGGCTCATTCAGTTAAATGACTGCCTTCAGGTCAAGTAATGATCCCAGGGTCCTGGTATCAAGTCCCACATATGGCTCCTTGCTCAACGGTGAGCCTGCTTCTCCCTCTGCCTGATGCTCCCCCTGCTTGTGTGTGCACACTCGCTCGCTCTCTTTCTCTCTCTCTCTCTGACAAATAAAATCTTTAAGAAAAAAAAAGGCTCCTTTATAAAACACCAGTAGCAAAAGACTAAAGTAAAAGACTGAGACAGTGCAAATGACATTATAACACAGGAGTTAGAACCAGAAGACATGACTCGGCTGGTGGAAAAAGGAATTAAATTTGACACATGCAAATATTTACTTTCAGTTTACATTATTGAGAAAATTATTTCCAACCTACCAGCCACTCATGTAAAGCACTTATAAAAAAGAAAGAAAAGAAAAAAGAAACAGATAAAAGAGAAAAGAGAATGGACGAGAAGATAGGGGAGGGGAGGGGAAGGGAGAGGAGTGGAGAGGCTTTTTGTTTTGGGGGGTTTTTTTGAATTTCTAAAATGAGCATTTATTTCACAGAAGTCTTGGCACAATGAGGCTGGGGTAAGCGTGGTTTTAGTGACTGTTCTTGGCTGCCCCTTTTGCTGCAGCAATCAGTGGAGTGAGGCCAGAGAGGGGCTTGGCAATCTTCAGGAACCGATGCTGCAGCAGCTCTTTGGCTGAACCTCTCTTCTCCACATCCACCTCAGGACAGCGGTTCAGAACATCCCAGAAGAAAGCTGACAGCTTCTCTGGGTTCTGAAGCCCTGGGGTCCCATTGGTGGCAATGAGGTACAAGGCTCTCAGAGGATTTTCACTGATGTATGGGGGCTCCCCTTCAATCATTTCGATGGCCATGATTCCCAGGGACCAGATGTCAACCTTAGGTCCATAGGCCTTCCGTGTCACAACCTCTGGTGCCATCCGGTATGGAGTTCTCACCATGGTGCTCTGTTTGCTCTGCTCTGGGGTGATCTGGGCACAGAACCCAAAATCGGTTAGCTTGACAGAGAAGAGAGGAGAGGAGAGAAGGAGAGGCGAGGAGAGGATCCTTTCCACTGAAAAGCTGTTAAATTGTTCAAGAAAAAAATTATGGAAACATCCATAAAGTATTTAGGGAAAGAGAAACTATTTTTTTTCTTTTTTTGAGAGAGAGAGAGTAATTATTTTTAAAGTCTAGTCTGTTCTTCTTAAAATCCATTTATATTAATCATTCTTTATAAGCATTCATTCCAAGGGGCACCTGGGTGGCACAGTGGGTTGAGTGTCTGACTCTTGGTTTTGGCTCAGGTCATGATCTCAGGGTCCTGAAATGGAGTCCTCCATCAGATTCCGAGCTCAGCCTGGAGTCGGCTTGAGATTCTCTCACTCACCCCTCTGTCCCCATCCCCACTCACATGAGAACTCTCTCAATCTAAAATAAATAAATAAATCTTAAATACATAAATATATATATATACATGTATATATATTTTTTACATGTAATTTACATGTATTGCAAGAAATTTACATGTATATATACATGTAAATTATATATACATATATATAAATTATATATACATATATATATACATATATACATGTAAATTTCTTTTTTTTTTAAGATTTTATTTATTTATTTGATAGAGAGCACAAGTAGGCAGAGAGGCAGGCACAAGGAGAAGCAGACTCCCTGCTGAGCAGGGGGAGACCAACGTGGGACTCGATCCCAGAACCAAGAGATCGTGACCTGGGCCAAAGGCAGATGCTTGCTTAACTGACTGAGCCGCCCAGGCACCCCTCTTTTCCATTATTTTCAAAAATATTTTCTTTAATATGTCAAGCTCCAAAGGCCTCTATCTGTAGTCTAAATATAGCTATTCTTTGTCAGTGGTCACAAATATACATTTTTAGGGGCGCCTGCGTGGCTCAGTGGGTTAAAGCCTCGGCCTTCGGCTCAGGTCATGATCCCAGGATCCTGGGATCGAGCCCCACATCAGGCTCTCTGCTCAGCAGGGAGCCTGCTTCCTCCTCTCTCTCTGCCTGCCTCTCTGCCTACTTGTGATCTCTGTCAAATAAATAAATAAAATATTAAAATATTAAAAAATTAAAAAAAAATATATACATTTTTAGAAGTAGAAGGAAGTAGAAATGGAACTTATTTATTATATGCCTTTCACCATGAAAACCAAGGTTTCCCAGCAGTGGTTGGCTTGACTCTGAAGCCTATGTTCACCTTGCCATCACCACTGGGAGCAATACATACCAATGACCCATAGATCACTAATCCATCTGTCCACAGACCCCCTTATATTTCCCATCCTTCTACAGTTAGGTTAAAGCCACATAGCTAGTGGTTGCCAATAAGATGAGCAGAAGTGGCAGATGTCACTCACAGTTAAAAGTGGGTGTGAGCTCACTAATCCTCAAAGAAATGCAAATAAAAACCACAGTAAGATATCATCTCACACCAGCTAGGATGGAAATTACCCAAAAACAACAAAACAAAACAAAAAACAAAAGCTAAAAACAAAGCTAACAAGTGTTAGTGAGAACGTGGAGAAGAGGGAACCCCTATACATTACAAGTGGAAGTGTAAACTGATACAGCCATTATGGAAAACAGTATGGAAGCTACTCAAGAAATTAAATATGGAACTGTTGTATGATCCAGGAATCCAACTTCTAAGTATAAAGGAATGAAATCACTAAGCTCAAAGGGTGTCTGTATTCCCATGTTCACTGCAGCATTACTCATAACAGCCAAGACATGAAAGCAACCTAAATACCTACCAATAGGTAAAAAAGACAGGATACAAGAGAACGTTTTTTAGCCACAAAAAAGAATATCCTGCCAGTTGAGAACACTGACGGATCTAGAGAATATTATGCTAAGTGAAATACGTCAGACACAGACAAATACTTCATTATATCACTTATAAGTGTAATCTAAAATAATCAACTCACTAAAAAGCAAATAAAACCAAAAAAAGTAGATATGAAATCTACATGTTTTCTCTTTCCCATCCATTAGGCTAGAATAGATGGTAAAATCACATGATAAAAGCAGCTTTGGCCCAAGCTCTGAAATGGTTAAAAGCAGCCGAATGACCCACACTAGAGGATGATATGAACAAGAGTCTTTTTTATTTTTTAAGTGAAATTCGGGGTTTTGTTTGGAAATAAAGCATGACTGATTCCAAAAGGGCCTGACCAACAATTACAAAGAAGTTTAGCCTCCGGACAAAATGGGATTTAACTGATAATTTTCAATGATTTAAACCATAAAATTTATGGTTACAATTTACTTAACAGGATTTTTTTATTCCACTGCAAGCTAACTGTTCTCTTACTGTGCTACAGACTTTCTATTCTATTCTAACTACAAAGGAGATGAAGGCATTTACCTCTCACATTAATGAAGGAGGAGAAATACAGCAGGACTGTGAAACAGCTGGTGCTTGGATTCACTGCCACTCATTGTCCCCTGAGACCACAAATAAACTCAGGTAATAGTAGCCCAAGGGAACTGGGCTAATGAGCTAAGAATGCATGTGAACAAAAAGTGCAACATTCTCAGAATTGCTACGTCTCCCTTCTGCTTTCATTTAAAACAAAGCCTTTTCAGCAAGATCCTAAAGACGTCCAAGAAGAAATAAAGCTTTTTTTTTACTAGAAGAAAACTTTGCCTGTACCACATCAGAAAGGCTCAAATTAAGGCTCCATACATTTCCTCATAAGCTCTATAACTGCCAGTTTCAAAAACAAAATGATGCAGAACCAGTATTACTATATTCTTTGTTGGGGAAGGAGGATGTCTATCTTTTATGGTTTTTTTAATTGAAATTTAATTAACATATAATGTATTATTAGTCTCAAGGTAGAGTTCAGTAGAGGTCATCAGTCTTTTTTTTTTTTTTTTTTTTTGAAGATTTTATTTATCTGACAGAGCACAAGAAGACTGAGCAGCAGGCAGAGGTAGAGGGGAAGGGAGAAGCAGGCTCACCGCTGAACAAGGAGCCTGATGCAGGGCCCGATCCCAGTACCCTGGGATCATGACCTGAGCAAAAGGCAGAGGCTTAACCAACTAAGCCACCCAGGGGACCTGTCAAGAGTCCCAGGGCTCATCACATCACATGCCCTCCTTAATGTCCATCAGCCAGTTACCCTATCCCTCCACCATCTCCACTCCAGCAACCCTCAGTTTATTTCCTATGATTTAGAGTCTCTTGGGGTTTATCTCCCTCTCTGATTTCATCATTTTATTTTTTTCCTCTCTTCCCCTATGATCTTCTGTTTTGTTTCTTAAATTCCACTTATGAGGAAGATAATATAATGTCTTCCTCTGATTGACTTATTTCACTTTCATAATACCATCTAGTTCCACCCACGTCATTGCAAATGGCAAGATTTTGGTTTTTTGATGCCTAAGTAATATTCCACTATATACATATACCACATCTTCTTTATCCATGCATCTGTCGCCCTGGCATCAGGGCTCTTTCCATAGTCTGGTTATTGTAGATGCTGCTGCTATGAACATTGGAGTGCAGGTGCCCCTTCAGATCATTACATTTGTATCTTTGGGGTAGATACCTGGTAGTACAATTGCTGGGTCATAAGGTAGCTCTATTTTCAACTTCTTGAGGAATCTCTGCGCTATTTTCCAGAGTGGCTTGCATTCCCACCAACAGTGCAAGAGGGTTCCCCTCTTTGCACATCCTCACCAGCATCTGTCATTTCTTGACTTGTTAATTTTAGCCATTCTGACTGGTGTGAGGTGATATCTCATTGTGGTTTTGATTTGTATTTCCCTAATGCTGAGTGATGTGGAGCACTTTTTCATGTGTTGGTTGGCCATTAGGATATCTTCTTTGGAGAAATGTCTGTTCATGTCTTGAGTCTGGTAAGTTCTTTATAGATTTTGGATACTAGCCCTTTATCTGATAAGACATTTGCAAATACCATCTCCCATCTGTCAGTTGTCTTTTGGTTTTGTCAACTGTTTCCTTTGTTGTGCAAAAGCTTTTTATCTTGATAAAGTCCCAAGAGTTGTTTTTGCCTTTGTTTCCCTTGCCACTGGAGCCATGTCTAGCAAGAAGTTGCTACCACTGAGGTAACACAGGTTGCTGCTGGTGATCTCCTCCAGGATTTTGATGGATTCCTATCTCACATTGAGGTCATTCATCAATATTGAGTCTATTTTTGTGTATGTTGTAAGGAAATGGTCCAGTTTCATTCTTCTGCATGTGGCTGTCCAATCTTCCCAATACCATTTGTTGAAGAGACTGTCTTTTTCTGTTGGATATTTTTCCCCTTTTGTCAAAGATTAGTTGACCATAGAGTTGAGGGTCCATTTCTGGTTCTCTATTCTGTTCCACTGATCCAGGTGTCTGTTTTTGTGCCAGTACCTTACCGTCTTGATGATTACACCTTTGTAATAGAGCTTGAAGTCCAGAATTATGATGTCACCAGCTTTGGTTTTCTTTTTCAACATTCCTTTGGCTATTTAGGATCTTTTCCGGTTCCAAACAAATTTTAGCATTTTTTTGTTCAAGATCCATGAAAAAAACTAATGGTACTTTAACAGGGGTTGGATTGAATGTATACATTGCACTAGGTAGCACAGACATTTTAACAATATTTATTCTTCCAATCCATGAGCATAGAACATTTTTCTAATTCTTTGTGTCACCCTCAATTTCTTTCATGAGTGTTTTATAATTTTCAGTTACTATCCATAGCCTCTTTGGGTAGGTTTTTTCCTATAGATATCTTCTGCTTTTTGGTGCAACTGTAAATGGGATCAACTCCTTAAATTCTCTTTCTTCTGGCTCATTGTTAGCATATAGAAATGCAACTGACTTCGGTACAATAATTTTTATATCCTGCCACTTTGCTGAATTCCTGAATGAGTTCTAGCAGTTTTGGGGTGGAGTCTTTCAAATTTTCCACATAAAGTATCAAGTCATCTGCAAGGAGTAACAGTTTGACTTGTCTTTGCCAATTCAAATGCCTTTTGTTTCAGGAGTCTAATTGCTGAGGCTATGACTTCTGGTATTATGTTGAAGAACAGTGGTGAGAGTGGACATCCCTTCCATGTTCCAGTCCTTAGGGGGGAAACTGTCAGTTTTTTCCCACTGAGAATGATATTCACTGTGGGCTTTCCATATATGGCTTTATGATACTGCAGTATATTCCCTCTATCCCTACACTTAAGTTTTAATCAAGAAAGGATGCTTTAGGGGTGCCTGGGTGGCTCAGTCAGTTAAGCAGCTGCCTTCAGCTCAGGTCATGATCCCAGGGTCTGGGGATCAAGTCCTGCATCAGGCTCCATGCTTGGCAGGGAGTCTGCTTCTCCTTCTCCCTCTGCCTGCTGATCTGCCTATTTGTGCTCTCTGTCAAATAAATAAAATCTTTTTTAAAAATTTAAATAAAGAAAGGACACTTTACTTTGTCAAATGCTTTTTCTGCATCTACTGAGAATATCATATGGTTCTTGTTCTTTCTTTTATTAATGTAGTGTATCACATTGACTGATTTGAGGATATTGAACCAACACTGCAGCCCAGCAATAAACCCCACTTGGTCATGGTCAATAATTTTTTTTTTTTGCAGTGTAATTTTTTTTTAATTTATTTTTTATAGACATATATTTTTATCCCCAGGGGTACAGGTCTGTGAATCACCAGGTTTACACACTTCACAGCACTCACCAAAGCACATACCCTCCCCAATGTCCATAATTCCACTCCCTTCTCCCAAACCCCCTCCCCCCAGCAACCCTCAGTTTGTTTTGTGAGATTGTGAATAATCCTTTTAATGTACAGTTGGATCCTACTGGCTAGTATCTTGGTGAGAACTTTGGCATCCACGTTCATTAAAGATATTGGTCTGTAATTCTCTTTTTTGCTGGGGTCTGGTTTAAGGAACAAGGTAATGCTAGCCTCACAGAAAGAGTCTGGAAGTTTTCCTTCCATTTCTATTTTTTGAAACAGCTTCAGAAGAATAGGTATTAATTCTTCTTTAAATGTTTGGTAGAGTCCCCCTAGTAAGCCATCTGGTCCTGGACTCTTGTTTGTCAGGAGATTTTTTTATTACTGCTTCAATTCCTTCCCAATTATGCGTTTATTCAGGTTTTCTATTTATTCCTGTTTCAGTTTTAATAGTTTATATGTTTCTGGAAATGCATCCATGTCTTCCAGATTGCTTAATTTGTTGGCATATAGCTGCTCATTATATGATCTTATAATTGTTTTATTTCTTCGTGTTAGTTGTGATCTCTCCTCCTTCATTCAAGATTTTATCAGGGTCCTTTATCTTTTCATTTTGTTAAGTCTGGCCAGGGGTTTATCAGTCTTATTTATTCTTTCAAAAAACCAGCTCCTAGTTTTGTTGATCTGCTCTACTATTCTTTGGTTTCTATTTCATTGATTTTTTTCTCTAGCCTTTATTAATTCTTTTCTTCTACTGGGTTTAGGCTTAATGTGCTGCTCTTTCTCCAGCTCCTTTAGGTGTAAGGTTAGGTTGTATATTTGAGACCTTTCTTGTTTCTTGAGAAAGGCTTGTTACTACTATATACTTGCCTCTTAGGATTGCTTTTGCAGCATCCTAAAGATTTTGAACTGTTGTGTTTCATTTTGAACAGTTATGTTTTCGTTTTCATTTCTTTCCATTTTTTTTATAATTCCATAATTTTTAAAATTCTTCTTTAATTTCCTGGTTGACCCATTCATTTTTAATAGGATGCTCTTTAGCCTCCATGTATTTGAGTTCTTTCCAACTTTCCTCTTGTGAATGAGTTCAAGTTTCAAAGCACTGTGGTTTGAAAATACACAGGGAATGACCCCAATCTTTCGGTACCAGTTGTGACCCATATTCTGGAGAATGTTCTACATGCACTCAAGGAGAATGTGGACTTGTTGCTTTAGGATGGAATGCTCTGAATGCTCTGAATATATCTGTGAAGTCCACCAGGTCCAGTGTGCCATTCAAAGCCCGTTTCCTTTTTGATCTTCTGTTTAGATGACTTGTCCACTGCAGTGAGTGGGGTATTAAAGTCCCCTACTATTGGGGCACCCGGTAGCTCAGTGGGTTAAAGCCTCTGCCTTCGGCTCAAGTCATGATCCCAGAGTCCTGGGATCGAGCCCCGCTTCAGGCTCTCTCTGCTCAGCAGGGAGCTTGCTTCCCTCTGTCTCTCTGCCTGCCTCTCTGTCTACTTGTGATCTCTATCTGTCAAATAAATAAATTTTTTAAAAAATTTAAAAAAAAAAAGATTTTTTAAAAAAGTCCCCTACTATTGGGCGCCTGGGTGGCTCAGTGGGTTAAGCCGCTGCCTTAGGCTCAGGTCATGATCTCAGGGTCCTGGGATCAAGTCCTGCATGGGGCTCTCTCCTCAGCGGGGCGCCTGCTTCCCTCTCTCTCTCTCTGCCTGCCTCTCCATCTACTTGTAATTTCTCTCTGTCAAATAAATAAATAAAATCTTAAAAAAAAAAGTCCCCTACTATTATTGTAATAGTATCAATATGTTTCTCTAATTTTGTTATTGATTGGTTTATATAATTGGCTGCTCCCATGTTAGGGGCATCAATATTTATAATTCTTAGATCCTCTTGTTGGATAGACCCTTTATTTATAATATAGTGGTTTTTCCTCATCTCTTATTACAATCTTGGTTTAAAATCTAATTTGTCTGATATAAGGATTGCTACCCTAGCTTTCTCTTGATGTCCATTAGCATGATAAATGTTCTCCACCCCCTCACTATCATTCTGGAGGTGCTTTGGGTCTAAAATGCATCTCCTGCAGACAGCATATGGATATGTCTTGCTTATTTATCCAATCTGATACCCTGTGTCTTTTGATTGGGGCATTTAGCCCATCTACCAGAGTAACTACTGACAGATACAAATTTAGTGCCACTGTATTCCCTGTAAAGTCACTGTTTCTGGTCTATGTTACTTTGGGCTCTCTCTTCACTTAGAGGATCCCCTTTAATATTTCTTGCAGGCATGGTTTAGTGATCACAAATTCTTTTCTTGTTTAAGATGTTATTTATTTATTTGACAGAGAGAGATCACAAGTAGGCAGAGAGGCAGGTGGGGCGGGGGGGGGGGGCAGGCTCCCTGCTGAGCAGAGAGCCCAATGCAGGACTCAGTTCCAGGATTCTGAGATCATGACCTGAGCCAAAAGCAGAGGCTTAACCCAATGAGCCACCCAGGCACCCATCACAAATTCTTTTAACTGCTATTTGTCCTGGAAGCTTTTTCTCTCTCCTATTTTGAATGACATCCTGGCTGGATAAAGTATTCTTGGCTGCATCTTTTTCTCATTAAGCACTCTGAATATATCATGCCAGTCCCTTCTGGCCTGCCAGGTCTCTGTGCATAGGTCAGCTGCCAATCTAATGTTTCTACCATTTTAGGTTAAGGTAAAGGTTGTCCTGAGCTGCTTTCAGGATTTTCTCTTTGTCTCTGAGATTTACAAGCTTCACTATTATATGTCAAGGTGTTGAACTATTTTTATTGATTTTTGAGGGTGACTCTCTGTGCCTCCTGGACTTGAATGCCTGTTTCCTTCCCCAGATTAGACAGGTTCTTAGCTAGAATTTGCTCCCAAATACCTTCTGCCCCTCTCTACCCCTCTTCTTCTGGGATCCCAATAATTCTAATATTGTTTCACCTTATGGCATTACTTACCTCTCAAATTTTCTCCTCATGATCCAATAACTGTCTATCTCTCTTTGTCTTAGCTTCTTTACTCCCCATCATTTTGTCTTCTATGTCACTAATTCTCTTTTCTGCCTCATTTATCCTAGTAGAGTTAGAGCCTCCACTTTTTATTGCATCTCAATAGCCTTTTTATTTAAACTTGATTAGATTTTAGTTATTTCTCCAGAAAGGGATTCTCTGGTATTTTCTATGCTTTTTTCAAGCCCAGCTAATATTTTTATAATTGGTATTCTGAACTCTAGGTCTGACATCTTACTTATACGCACACCGATTAGGTCCCTGGCAGTCAGTACTCTCATTCTCTTTTTTTGAAGTGGGTTTTCCTTCTTGTCATTCTGTCCAGAGGAGAACAGGTGAACAGAAGAACAAAGTACTAAAATGGAAATATCAGCCCCCAGAAAAATATACACTAGACAAATCAAAAGAGACCCAAAAAACAAACAAAAAATTTTAATTAAAAAGAGAGAATATAATCCAATTGGTGAACAAAACAGAGGAACACACTGGATCCTGTGTGTATTTTGGTCTGTTTGTTAAAAGAAAGTGCATCTCAAAACTGCAAAGAAAGAGAAACTTATAAATACAAAAATAAAATTAAATACAATGAATGAATAAAATGTAAGTGTAAAAATGAAAATTTAAGATTTTTTTTAAAAAGAGTTGATAATATAAGAAATTGGTATAAAAAGGATAGTGGAAAAAATTAATTGAAAAACTACAGAATTTTGAAAAAAAAAAAAAAAGCATAAATTCTATATACTATTTTCCCCTAGTGTTCAAGGGAGTTTTGCCGTTCTCTCTGATCAGAAACTTGGTTTTAGCTGGATGTTCTCGCTGATCTTCTGGGGAAGGGGCCTGTTGCACTGAATTCTCAAGTGTCTTTCCCCCTGGCAGAACTGTACTGTCTTTGCCAGGGGGCCAGGCTAAGTACGTTGCTCCTGATTGCTCTATGTGGCTTTTGTTCCTTTAGAGGATGACGATGACCATGAGAATGGGGGCCTCCCAATCTCCAGTCCCAGAGCTGAAAGTCCCACTCTTCAGTGCACCCTCAGAGAAAAGTTGGCAATCACTCTGGTTTCCCTGGTCTCCAACTGCATGGTGCTCAACCAGCCCATGACCCCATTTCAAGTCTCCAAACCCTGCAAATTCCTACAGCGTGCACTTGCACAGCTCCTCCGAGGGAAGGGATGGAGGTCTCACTGAGGTTCTGTCCCTTGCCGTGCCCCAAATAAGCCGTGGTTCCAGGTCATGGCAACCTGGAGCTGAGAGCCCATCCTGGGGTCACTGATCATAGCTGGCCTCCTACTCTGATGCCTGGAAACTCTGCCACACTCAGGCACACATGATCTTCCTGTGACCCCAGGGATCCTGAGACCACACTGTTCCACCTAGGATTCTGCCCCATTTTGCCACCTCAATGGAGCAGACTTTTTTACTGATTTTGCCCTCCACTGCTATATTACTTTCTGGTGCTGGCCTAAGAAGTCCCCACCCCCCTGCAGTTTATCTTCTCATAGATCACCTCGGATTCAGTTCTTTGCACCTCCTACCTTGCAGAAAGTGGTTGCTTTTCTGTTTGTAGAATTGCACCTATTCTTTTTTAGACCTCTGGTTGAGTTCACAGGTATTCAGAATGATCTGACAACTATCTAGCTGAATTCCTGGGACCAGAGAAAACTAAGGTCTCCTATTCCTCTGTCATTTTGGACTATCCAAAATCACTATATTCTTGCCAATACAATTATTCCTGCCTACAAGACCTGATCCAGATTCTTCAAAAATGTCAATGTCAAGAAAAACAAAACAGTAACGGAGATTCAAGAAAGAAGAATGAAATACAGTAACCCAATGGAAGATATGATCTTTGAATCTTGTGTCTAAAATTCTTTTAAAAGTTACAAAGAACTTTGTTAGGATAATTGTGGAAATTTAAATATGGACTATACAGTATATAACCGTACTATAATAATAACACATTACCAGGCTGTGATAATAGTGTTCTGATTATGTAAGGGAAGATCCTAGTTTTTAGAAGATACATGCTCTGATGCTTAGGGGAAAAATGTTAACATATCTGCAGAAATGGTTGAATGCAGATGAAGTATATATTGTTCACTATATTACAGTTTCAAATTTTATGTAAGTTTAAAAATGTTAACAGCATAGCAACCAAAAAGTACACACTATATATATTATAAGGCCCCAATAGGATATCTTCTATTTCTTTTTATTTGAACTCTTTATTATACTCTGATTATAAAACATTACAAAACAAATTAAGACATAAAGCCACATGTACGAATGCATCTAATTTCCACAATCCCCCATAAAGAAATGACCTCTGCTAATATTTTAGTGTCTATCCTAATGACTTGTTTCATGAATACATGCAAATCCTTTTATCTGTAGAATATATATTTTAAGCCAATATTTACAAAACATTAAAGTTATTATTATATATAAATGTACATACCTTCCCTCCCTTAACAATACATTAAAAAGGTTGACCTAAAACACTATTTTCATTGTTATGTAGTACATCGCTATATAGCCATAAAGTAGTTTATTTAACCAATTCTTACCTCCCTCAGTTTCATTTAAGAATATTTCTATTTTGATTTAAGAGACATACACATTCCCTTGGGCACCTATGTGGCTCAGTCGGTTAAGCTTCTGACTTTGGCTGAGGTCATGATCCCAGGATCCTGAGATCAAGTCCCATGTCAGGTTCCCTGCTCAGCAGGGAGTCCACTTCAACCTCTCCCTCTGCCCTCCCCCCACTTATGCTCTCTGTTCTCTCTTGTGCTCTCTCAAATGAATAAATAAAATCTTAAAAAAAAAAAAAAGAAACATACACATTTCCTCACATTCTTATCTACTTTCTCTTCTAATATACGTAAGAAGCACAGCATAATAAGCACTGTTGGGGTTTGAGATGGACTAAATGAAAAATTAACACAATAAACCCTTCAGAAAATGGTGTGTAATATATAATATTATTATAATGGAGAAATTTTTTTCAAGGTTCCAGGATACACTTATTTTTACAGGTAAGAGTTGCCTTACCCTCAGGCCCCAGCTCCAGAAACAAGTCATGTACAGTCTTACCTGCAATTCCCTGTTCAATTCCCACCTGCTTTTGCAATCATGGGCTTCTAACCTGGAAAACCTTATTCCTTTCCATTCTTGATTAAAACCCTTAAGTTGTAGTTGTCTTGTCATGACCCTAACGCAAGATCAAATAAAGGAGTTTGACCCTGGGAAATACCTAACAAAGACACAAGCACAGAACAAGCAATGACGGTGGAGCTCTGGCAGAGGAATGTGTGAGGTGTTACCAGAAGAGGGTGGCAGAGAACAAGGAAGAGAATGCTTTCTAGGCCAAGGGACATGTGTGGCAAGAAATGGAAGAGTGGGTATGACTGAATTTTTCAGAAAACTGTGAGCTGTTGGCTATGACTAGAGGGAAGGGTCAGGAGGGGCATGGTTGTCAAGAGCTTTATTTACTGCCATGCTAAGAATGGGTTCCATGGGGTTTTTTAATTGCCCTCTATGCTAAGCAATTTTTCTTTAATTATATTCCTGAAAAGTGGAAGAAGTTTCCTTTTAATAAACTATCTCTGTGAACTTCTTTTTTCCTGAAGAAAGACTTTTCTCTAAATTTGCAGCAGTAGCAACAGGATATGACTCCACACTGTCATGTAGCATAAGCTTCTCAACTGCCACCATATTCTATTTCCTTTTTAAACAAGCATCAAAAACATTCGCTGCTACAATGATTATGATATCTGCCTTTGTGGATAACAGGTTTAGCTTAAGCTAGAAAATGTCCTGGAAAAGAATTTAAAATTTTATAAACTTTTGTTTTATTTTCATCACCAAGTATTGTGGAACACAAAAATCCAAAGTTCTTTCCATTTGGCAAGCTATTCCCAATAGTTTTTTATAAGAATGAAGGACTACCAGTCAAGTGCGAAAATGCATCAAGCTATAAGGTTCTTTTAAAAAAAAAGAAATTATTTATGTATTTGACAGAGAGACAGAGATCACAAGCAGGAAGAGAGGCAGGCAGAGAGAGAGGGAAACAGGCTCCCTGATGAGCAGAGACTGATCATGACTTGAGCCGTAGGCAGAGGCTTAACCCACTGAGCCACCCAGGAGCCCCTTTCTGGTTCTTTTTGATACAAAAAAGGTACATTTCAAAAACCTAGAGCTGGGAAGCCTGGGTGGCACAGTCAATTAAGAGGCTGCCTTCAGCTCAGGTCATGATCCCAGGGTCCTGGAATCGAGCCCTGAGTCAGGCTCCCTGTTCAGTGGTGAGTATGCTTCTCCCTCTTCTTTTGCCCCTCCCCCCTGCTCTCTCTCTCTCTCCCTCTCTCAAATAAGTGAATAAAATCTTAAAAAAAGGGTGCCTGGGTGGCTCAGTGGGTTAAGCCGCTGCCTTCGGCTCAGGTCATGATCTCAGGGTCCTGGGATCGAGTCCTGCATCGGGCTCTCTGCTCAGCAGGGAGCCTGCTTCCTCCTCTCTCTCTCTGCCTGCCTCTCTGCCTACTTGTAATCTTTCTCTGTCAAATAAATAAATAAATCTTTAAAAAAAAAAAATCTTAAAAAAAAAAACTTAGGCAAAAGTCTTCAAGAAAATACATATTATCCATTGCTTTGAATGCTTTCAGTTTTAATAAGGTCACAAACTCAGATTACCAAATTTTCAAGAAGTTTCCTCAACAGGAAGTTTTCCTTTACCAATCAGAACTTTTTTCCCAGAAAGTTAAAATAATTATCTTGAAATAAAATACTTGCTTCCGATGTAAATTTCATCCAGAGGAAGTGTGAACAGAGGGGTGGGTGAGGAGAAAGAAAAGAAAAGTGTACTCTCTGAATAAACCGACAAGAGGTTCATTCATAACCTGGCTGAAACTGGCAGCAATTCTGGGGCCTGAGTGAAGTAAATATTTGGAGTCACAGCCCTGAAGTCACCATTTCAAGTGACACTGGGACTCCACAGACTGCCTGGACCACACCACCAACCTTGAAAGGGAAATTAGACACAGACAACTGCAGAGACTGCAGAGCCATATGAAATGCTTCCTCAGGCAACAGTCAAGAAAGAACAAAAATTTTTCCTTTTTTAAGGTTGATTTATTTTAGGGGAGGGGGAAGGGCTGTGGGAGAGAGAAAATCCTGAAGCAGACTACCCACTGGGCGCAGGGCCCCAACGCAGGGCTCTAACTGAGGTCATGACCTGAGCCAAAACCAAAAGCCCAATGTTTAACCAAGTGAGCCACCCAAGTACCCCATGAACAAAGATTTCTACCCATAGTTCTATAAAACACCTTGGAAGACCAGCTCTGATCTTCCAAATAAATTAAAGGGGAAAAGAGTATCTCACAATGGTAAAAATGAGAAGAAACTGACATGTGTTACATAACATAAAACTCTGTACTGTCACTTTCAAAAATACAGAGAAAAATGTTGCTAGAGAAACTTGATGTTAATTAGCAAGTTAGTCACTAGAGGGTTGAAAATTTAATGTCTTTTTTTGCCTGCGTTTAAACTGTCAATTGCAATTTATCAGACCCCTATGACTGAATATTTCAGGACAGAAGCATATTGAGCAGAGCAAACTGTCACAGCTTTAGACTGCCCCAATTAGGAGCCAGCGCTTTCCTCCGAGTGTTTCAAAAGACACTGATGAACATTGAACTTGCTCTACAGGGCATGTTTTTTTAAGACAAAGTTACCTTATCACCCTAAAGCTAATCTTTGTTTTGTTGTTGTTTCTTCTTTTCATACATAAAGAATAACCTTTGGAGCAACAAGATTATGTCTTCTTTTTTGAAACCAAAGTCAAAAAGAATGAACCAAGGCAATAAGCTTCTATTTAGAAGTTACCTGTGTTTTTACTCATTTGGTTCCTATTCATAATTATATGACTCTATGGGTCAAGAAATTATTTAGGTCCTCAGAGAGCTTATTCTTTGCTCAAACAAGTGACTAGTAAAATAATGTGATATACAGCATCATGGTAACTATAGTTAATAATACTGTATTATGTATTTTAACGTTGCTAAGGCAGTGGATCTTAAAAGTTCTCCTAACAAGAAAAAAATTTCTGTAACTATGTATGGTGACAGATGGTAACTAATTGTGGTGATCATTTTGTAGTACATACAAATATCTAATAATTACGCTGCCTATCTGAAACAAGTATCACATATGAATTGTACCTCAATAAAAACAAAACAAACAAACAAAAAAACCAATGCTTTACCCCACAGTCATCTTTTAATAAACAATTTACAAGTTTCTTTAAGCAGCTTTTTGCCTCAAACGTAACTTTTGCTCAGTTGCATTTCATATAAATTTGCATCAAAGAAAAATCTCCCAATATTGCTCACTTATTTTGAAAATTAACAGGCCAGAGGAAGAATCTCTTTGATCATTCAGTTAAATAAAATCATAGGTACCTCCTACATTTAAATGCAAGGCGTATATAGCAGTAAATGAGAAAGATAAGGTCCCTGGCTTTTAAGAGAGAAATGATAAACAAATAATTATGTAAGATGTCTTCAGGGAGTCACAAATACTATCAAAGATGTTTGGGAGAAAACAATAAAGAGGTAGTCAGACAGGACTGGTATTTGCAATCTAATGCTCTTGTGAAATAACGTATTTCACTGATTCGGAGCTACAAATATTAGGATACTATTAACATCTTTGAAATCAGAGTATTACAGTCAGTAGTGACTTAAAATTAGCATGTTTAGAAATACATATAATACATTTTGACATCAATGGCACTATTACATTTACAGTCAAATGATTTTTTTTTAAAGATGCCAAGAAAATTCAATGGGAATGAAATACTGTTTTCAACAAATGGTAATGGGACAACTGGATCCCTTACACAGGCAAAAAGATTAATGAGAAACCCTATTTCAAACCATACAAAACAACAACAACAACAACAAAACAGATCACAGACTTAAACCTAAGAGCTAAAAGTATAAAATGTTTAAAAGAAAACAAGAATAAACCTTAAAATCTTACATTAGACAAGATTTAGGAAACCAAAGTCCAAGAGATAAAAAGTTGGCAAACTGGACTTAATCAAAATTCAGAACTTTTGAGCTTTAAAACACATCATTAAAAAAAAGTGAAAAGGCAACCCAGAGCATAGGAGAAAATATCTGCAAAGCTTATATTCAATAGGAGACCTGTATACATCATGAACACACACACACACCTAGCCCAATTAAAAATAGGCAAAGTACTTGAATAGATGTTTCTCCCAAAGGGATACACATATAGCCAATAAGTACATGAAAAGATGCTCAACATCACTAACCATCAGGTCTACCAAATCAAAACCACAGTGAAATATCACTTCACATTCACTAGGATGACTATAATGAGATAAAACAACATATGTCCATAAGGATGTGGAAAAACTGGAATCCTCACATATTGCTAGTAGGAATGTAAAATGGTATGGTGTGGCCAATTTTTAAAATAGTTTGGCAGTTTCTTTAAAAAGCTAAACACAGAGTTACTTTATGACCCAGTAATTCCACTCCTAGCATTCATCCAAGAGAAATGAAAACATATGTCTAAAGACTTGCACATGATTGTTCACAGCAACATTATTTACAGTAACCAAAAAGAAACAGCCCAAATGTACATTTACTGGTGAATGAATAACCAGGGGTTCAAGAATGCTGCCAGACAATAAAAGAGGAATGGAGTACTGACACATGTGGCCACATGGATGAACTTCCAGACACAAAAGACCACATAGTATATAACTCTATTTCTACTAAATATCCAGAGAAGGGAAACACACAGGCCTAGAAAGTAGACTTGTGATTGCTCAGGGTTAGGGGTGCAAATGGGAGAGTGACTGACCATGAACATGGTGAGGGAAATGCTCTGGAATTAAATTACAATGCTGTAAAACTCTATAAACATGTACAATTCAGTGTACACTTAAGAACTGCACACCAGTGAGCTGTATGGTAAATTACATCTCAGTAAAGCTGTTGTAAAAAACAAATAACAAATCTGTCAAGTGCAAAGGTAACTGCAATACTGAGCAAAAATGTATGTATATAACAAAGACTGCTTTTCAAAATTAATAGAAATAAACAGATGCTTTAGTAGGGTAACAGATAAAGAATAAGAATAGAAAATACCAAAAAAAAATAGAAAGAGCTAATAAACATATGAGAAAAGACTTAAACCTCCCTAGAAATCAGAAATAGAAATTAAAACATAAATGTTTCATCTGTGGGACTAAGCAAGACTAAGAAAGCTTGATTCAGGGATAGGCTGCATCACTTTTTCCTATTTAGCAAATTTGTATCAGACGTATGTTAAAAAAAAACATATCTCACTGGCTTCTAAGTTTCATTTTTAGAAATTCTAAGTAAATAAAAATATGAACAAAGACTTAATAAACTTGTTCAAAGCTTTGGTATAATAGCTTTAAAAAGGCAACAAAATGCCCCAAAGGAAATAGACTGAACTATAATTTTATGTGTACAGACACACACACAAATATCTACATAGGCCACAGGGTACATACAAAAACACACTATACACACACAAACAAATAAATCCTATGGCTACTAGTTTCCCCAGTGGTTGGGATTTGGGAGATTTTCTTTTCTTTTTACCTCTTGGTGTTTTCTCATTTGTTCAACCAATGAATATGAATTATTTATATGTTCTAAAAAGTGGGGGGTGGGAAGTAGTGTGTGGAAATGTATCAATCTTCACATATAAAAGCTTTAGTCAGGAACTCCTACATCCCCCTCCCCAACTTTTTTTGAGAGAGAGAGAGAGAACACAGACAGAGAAAGAGCGGGTGAGATAATCCCAAGCAGTCTCCACACCCAGCACAGAGCCTGACACAGGGCTTGATTTTACCACCCTGAGATCATGACCTGTGCTAAAATCAAGAGCAGGATGCTTAAGTAACTGAGCCACCCAGGTGTCCCCTACATTCTCTCCTAATCAATTTTATGTTTACATTTTCACCCCCTACACATAAAGCAGCTTTAGTTCATAAAATTCAAGAATATTTAGTAAATTGAGTATGGATTACTATTCCTATTCCTCTACTCTATGTTTAAATTCTGTTTTAGAGTCAAATTATTGAGCAGAATGTTGCAAAAAATAATCCATTAAAAAAATAAAAATTCTAGATATTATGGAAAACCAAAATAGAAGTTAATGATTTCTTTGACTTAGTAACAAAACAGTTTCTTAATTTAAGAAACTCTGATAAATAGCTAGCAGCTATACATCAGTATTACAGAGTGATTTTCTTTAACTTCAAAATGCCTTTAAAAGTCTTCAGAAGCATAACAGTATTGTCTTAAAATGACATGAGATAAAAATCCCTACACTCAAAAGTGTTTGGATTTGCAGATAACTGAAAAACTAATTATTTGTGAATATAAAAAGGAAGTTCTGAAATCACAATCTACAAAGATGAGAAAGTGTCACTAATTCACACAGAGGTGTTGAGAAACATTTTATATAAATTAGATTGTTTTCCAAAAAAGTCAAAAGCAGAGCCAGAAGAAAACATGATGAAGCTCGTTTCACTGGGATTTGTATTTATTTTACTGAATATGACTACCACCGGGAACAGAGAGAATCGAGATCTCCTCCTTCCATGAGCAAGTCTGATGGTTCTGTGGGAGCCAGCAAAAGAATACAGGCCCTTTGAAAACCTCTATTGCTTTATCAATGCTGGTTTGTTTCCTCCTAGCAATGAGAAGGAAATGATCCTGAAAGCATCTAACAGTTTAAAACAAAAACTCTTTACTGAAGATTTAAAAAAAAAAAAAAGCCAAGTCAATGTTAAGTCTTAAAATAATGGGTATGAATCTGGTCAAAGTGGAGCAGGAAAAAGATGGATTTTAAAGGTTCATTTAAATTTAGTTTTGGTGAAACATTTAAAGTGTTAAAATAACAACTAACTGCTTATGTATTACTTGACTAGTAAGAAAGGAAATGGATTAATTGGATTAACTGATTTCTAGGTTGCCTCCCAGCTGTCCAACTGTGGAAAGGAATGTACCAAGGAATGACAGGTTATATCAGAAGAAACAATTTCATTTAAATAAAACAAAATTCCTGGGGCATCTGGGTGGCTTAGTCAGTTAAGCACCCAACAAAAAGCACTCTTGCTTTCAGCTCAGGTCATATCTCAGGGTCCTAAGATCAAGCCCTGCCTTTGGGTCAGTACTAGGCATGGAACTTCTTAAGATTCTCTCTCCCTCTGCCTCACAGGCACGCACACACTCTCTCTTTCTCTCAAGAATAATAGTAATAATAATAATAATAAGTTTTTAAAAAATTCCTGGGGAACAATCTGGCTAGCTCAGTAGGCAGAGCATGCAACTCTTGATCTCAGGGTCATGAGTTCAATCCCCACCTTAAGCCTTGAGCTTACTTTTTAAAAAAAAAATTGTTTTTAATGTATGTATTTTGTATTAAACAAGGAAGGGAAACAATTTTTTGTGTGTCTTGGCTTTCTAATTCTCAGTCCTGTCACAGCTGTAGAGACACTGAGACAGAACTCTGAAAGAAAATGCACAAAGACAACAAAGACAAACTTAGGCTGTTTCTGATTATTTTAAGTGCAATGAATTATAAATTGAATGGCACAGAGGTCAGAGAGCAGCTAAAAGTTTTCTATTTTCTATTAAATACAAAGTGTAGTAATATCCAGAAAATACTCCACAGTGTTTTTCTTGACCAGAGAACTGGCAGAGCCAGTTTGTGGGTTTGCCCACAGCCTACAGCCAAGCCCTTCTGGGAATAAGTGGTTTAAGTGTTCCAGCAAGCTGTTATGGGTAGGCAGGGAAGTAAACTGACTTCTGACCTTCTCTAAGACAGATACGGTTAGTGAGAGGTGATATTCATTCACTGAATCTGGAATACAAACATAGAAGCTTCTCCATCTTTTAAGGGACTTTTTTTTTTTTTTTTTTAAGATTTTATGTATTTATCTGAGAGAGAGAGAGACACAACAAGAGATTGAAAACAAGCAGGGAGAGGGACAAAGGGAGAAGCAGGCTTCCCAATGAGCACGGAGCCTGAAGCAGGGCTTGATCCCAGGACTCTGGGATCATGACCTGAGCCAAGGCAGCCACTTAACCAACTGAGCCACCCAGGCACCCCTCAAAGAACATACTTAAAAATCACAAGGGAAGGCCCATATATTTTTTTTTTACAAATTTTTTTTTTAAGATTTTATTTATTTATTTGACAGACAGAAATCCCAAGTAGGCAGAGAGGCAGGCAGAGAGAGGAGGAAGCCTAAACCAGCAGCCTAACGAAATCCAACAACCATAAAGCCTAACACATGCAGAGCACGGTATTAAAAATAAGAGGATCCAGAGCTCAGTAGATAGATCTTGGTTCTTCTTCCTACTATGTCGATTTGATGTGAACATTACAGAGAAAATAACACTTTCAGTACTCAAATTATTAATTTTAGTAGTTATTATTTTTGTAGAATTATATATAGGTTATATGAAGTGATGGATATTATCATGGATATCCTCAAAATATTGTACAGAATGCCTTTTAAACAGTAAGGGAAAATATAAGGTTCCATGATTGAAAGTTTCAGTAGAAAATTCAGTGCAAGATGGCAAGCGTAATTGCTGCTTTGATTTTTTTTTTAAAAGATTTATTTATTTATTTGACAGACAAATCACAAGGAGGCAGAGAGGCAGGCAGAGAGGAGGAAGCAGGCTCCCCGCTGAGCAGAGAGCCTGATGCAGGGCTTGATCCCAGGACCCTGAGATCATGACCTGAGACAAAGGCAGAGGCTTTAACCCACTGAGCCACCCAGGTGCCCCAGGTCCATATTTTTTTTTTTTAACATATTTATTTTTTTCAGTGTTCCAAGATTCATTGTTTATGCACCACACCCAGTGCTCCATGCAATATGTGCCCTCCTTAATGAAAGCCCATATTTCTAAAAGGAGACTTTGGCCAGGTACTATATGTTCTCCTCCCTCAGTGAAGATCACCAGTCTAATCTTTTTGGAAAAGACTCACCACTGAGAAAACTAGGCAGTAGTCAGTCTGTTCACAACATCTGCCTTATAGAGGAGGAAATCATGTTGCAGGGAGAGGATTTTTTCCCAAATGTCACTGTAATGGGTCAAACGGGAACCCAAATATAATCCATTTAAGAATATCTATAATTATCTTTATTTCTTCCATTTTCTATGGTTACTCACTTCCCCACAGCTGTTTTATGGGCATGATATAAACAACTCTTTCTTCACTTGTGTATCTCTTCACTGTTTACAAAACACCTTCAGACATCATCTCATTTGATCCCCCCTGCCCCATGACCCTTGGGGGAAGGTATTATGTTTATTTAACAAATGGGAAAAATGAAGGCTGGCAAACAAGTCACTTGCCCAAGGTCACATCTAAGGAGTGTGAGCCTATGTCTTCTAAGTCAAATTTGCACTCCTCATATTCCCGGAGCCAAAACAAAAAGAACAAGAGAGGGAATAATGCTGACTTTGACAAGCATGGCTCTTGCCCTGAAGTAGCTTACAGTATAACCAGTATCCAACAACAAAATATATAAGAGTAACAGAAAAATGCCTCTATGCCCAAAGAGCTCCTCATCTTAATCTCCAGAACTTTATATGTGAATGTGTCTTCACACGGCAAAAGAAACTTTCCAGATGTGATTAAATTACAAATCTTGATGTGGAAGATTTCTCTGCATTATAATCACAAGAGGGGGCAGAAGAGTTAGTGTCAGATGATGTAGCCAGAGAAGGACCAGATTAGCCCTTGCTGGGATGTGGGTGATTTCTAAAAGCTGGAAAAGGTATGAAAACAGATTCTTCCCTCGAGCCTCCAGGAGGAAGGCAGTAATGCCAAAACCCTGACTTTAGTCCCATTTGCATTTTGGACATCTGACCTCCAAAACTGAAGATAATAAATTTGTTCTATTTTTAAGCCACAAGTTTAGGGGCTCCTGGGTGGCTCAGTCATTAAGCATCTGCCTTCAGCTCAGGTAATGATCCTAGGGTCCTGGGATCAGGTCCCACATCCGGCTCCCTGCTCAGCTGGAAGCCTGCTTCTCCCTCTCCCTCTCCTCTTTCCCTTTGCTTGTGCTCTTTCCCTCTCATGCTCTCTCTCTCAAATAAGTAATTTTTTTTTTTTTTAAGCCACCAAGTTTAAAGTAACTTGTTACAACAACAATAAGAAACTAATTCGGGCATGAAGACAAAATTGAGGAAATGGACTAGATAGATCTCGTAGACTACATGAATTGAATATTCTTGACATTGTTTTACAACCCAATATAATATATTTTAGAATATTTTTACTTCCTAAAACACATTAATCTTAAAGCATATGTTCAGCGTTCCTAAGTCCTACTTTTTCACATCCACATTCAGATAGATTAACTGTGTTTTCTACTCTTAATCAACTTCACATAAGATAAACAAATCACCAAAATGATGTTTTCATTTTTACTAATTCTACTTTGGTTCAAAGTTCATATTATTCTGTCAATTTAGGGAAAAACCCATTTCAGCCATATGCAGACCTTGGTTAAAACCTACAAATGGTGCGCAGTCATTAGATCAATGGGTTTAAAAATCCAAGAGGGCTACTATTCAAAGCAAGTTGTACTACTTCTTTCTTTCTTTTTTAAGATTTTATTTATTTATTTATTTATTTTGTGAGAGAGAGAGAGAGAGAGAGAGAGCGTGCCCACACAAGCAGGCAGAGTGGCAGGCAGAGATGGAGAGAGAAGCAGGCTCCCTGCCGAGCAAGGAATCTGACTGGGGGACTTGATCCCAGGACTGTGGGATCACATGATCCTGAGCCGAAGGCAGCAGCTTAACCGACTGAGTCACCCAGGTGTCCCAAGTTGTACTATTTCAATCATTATCCAAATATTTGTAAAAGAAGACATTAGATTCTCCTTTTTACATCCTAGTCGTGACTGTTTACATATAATGTCAAGAAAATCAGCAGGAAAAGAAGAACAAAGAAGTCACACAAAAGGACACAACTAGGAATGCAATAAAGGTTATGTTTAGAAATTAACCCAAAAAATGGCAAGCAAAAGTCAGTAGACTGAAAGAAAAATAACACAACGTGTTTGAAAGCTAAATTTCACAAATCCAAGAGATAAGAAATTTTAGGCTGAGGTTTCCTTTTGTTCCTGAAGGCTCAGTCATACATAAATATCATTCAAAAATCAAAGCAGCGGGGTGCCTGGGTGGCTCAGTGAGTTAAAGCCTCTGCCTTCGGCTCAGGTCATGATCCCAGGGTTCTGGGATCAAGCCCCGCATCAGGCTCTCTGCTCAGCGGGGAGCCTGCTTCCTCCTCTCTCTCTCTGCCTGCTTCTCTGCCTCCTTGTGATTTCTTGTCTGTCAAATAAATAAATAAATCTTTAAAAAAAAAATCAAAGCAGCAATTACACTTGCCATTTTGCACTGAATTTTCTACTGAAACTTTCAATCATGGAACCTTGTATTTTCCCTTACTGTTTAAAAGGCATTCTATACAATATTTTGAGGATATCCATGATAATATCCATCACTTCATATAACCTATATATAATTCTATAAAAATAATGACTAATAAAATTAATAATTTGGGTACTGAAAGTGTTATTTTCTCTGTAATTTTCACATCAAACCGACATAGTAAGACAAAGAACCAAGATCTATCCACTGAGCTCTAGATTCTCTTGTTTTTAATACCATGCTCTGCATGTGTTAGGCTTCATGGTCGCTGGATTTCGTTAGGCTGCTGGTTTAGAGAACCTTTTAAATTCATTTAGATGTTTCTTCAGCTTACTTTCAACTTCATTTCTCTCATGTCCTCAATGAGGACTTACTGCCCTCACACTATACATAGAAACTTGATACTCACATAGATTCTACATACATGGGTCACACAGAATGACTTTTCATTATAAACATCTTTTACCAATCTATGCACATACTGTTTCCTTCACGTGGAACCCTCTTCTACGTCTGGTGAATTCCATCTCCTTTTTCATTAGCTAGCTCAAATGTCACCAACTGCTGTAAAGCCTTCTTCAAAGATGCCAGCAGAGTTCAATTTCCCAGTTATGCTTTCTTTATTTCAGTATAAATGTATTTGCCTACTACTCAAAGTTGAAGTGAAATAAATGTAGACTGGTCTTCCTCTGCCCCAACAACCTAAAATCATGCACTCGGGTAGTAAAAAAAGCACAGTAAGCGTATCTGTTTTTCTTCTGTAAGAGCTTCCTTAGTTTCTTAAACTAAGCATTACGCCATCTTAAAATCAAAATCTAGACTTCCTTCCTTTAGCTACTATGTCTTAATGCAGATGACCAGCTACAGTGAAACTGACTTCTAATAAATTACACACTCCCTAAATATCCAGGGACATCTTTGGTAAACACTAAAAGTAAAATTAGCCCCTGAATTGTTTTTGATCAGTAATATACACACCTTGTATTTGTATAGAATGTTTTCTTTCCATTACCTTTTTTTCCAGCCAAAAAGAGAAATATGCACCCTCTTGCTTCAATACTTTTTCTTCTTTTGAAGGACACTTTTATTTCTACAAGCTGATAACCTATCATTTCTTAGTTGTGCTAGATAAGCCAGGCTTTTCCTGATTTTCACAGGCATGAGACTTAGACTCAGACCATCAAATACTACCACAAAAGCTCTAAATCTCTAGCAAGTGATGCAAAGAGGCAGAGAGAGAGATCAGAAATCATTCTCATGGTGTCCCTGGCCAACGACAGCAATTCTAGTAGTAATAAAACACGGTATCGATAGTTCCTCTGCTAGCTTCTCTTGCCCATTTTTCAGAAAACTAGTGAGTTACCAATATCCCTCTAATAAATTTCTGTTCAGTTAAATGTAGCTAAAGTCAATTTTTATTGCTTTTCACAAAGAACCCAACACCTATATGCAAAATACACACCTATGCATTCTACCCTAATGCTAGATACCTCTCCATACACTAGCATACAACAGTAAGCAGAAATAAGTTTGTTCCCTGGTTTGGAGAGCTTAGTCTAGCCAGGAAAACAAATACATCATAACATAACTAGGAAAAGGAAAAAAAAAAAAGGAAAAAGAAAAAAAATCAATGTAAATTTTACCTTAATAAAGAAAAAGAGCTGTGTTCAGTGCACTAAGACTGCCTGTATAGCAGAACTTGACAGAAAGGAAGCGGAGGGAAACTTGGCAATAGCAAAGGCTGTTCAAAATGTATGATTTAACAGCAAGCATTTATACATCCCCCAAAAGCACCTTACTATAAAAATTTTTATAGTGATTCTGGAGCTAGCTGAGGTTTGTTCTTTTTATAGGAAGGGATAAAGTCACTATTCCGTTTTGTTTTGTTTTGTTTTGTTTTTTTAAGGATAAACAGCATAGGAAACAAAGGAGCCTAAAGTACTTCACGCAGTTACAAACATCAAATGTTGCAGCAAAAATCACTAGGGAGACTTCTCAAGGTTGGAGTGAACTTTCAGACTCAAAAAACTACCAAAGGCCACACATACCAGCAGTCTCTTTAGAGACTGGACACTGGACAGAATCAGACATACCTCCCAAATGAGAGTGCTTACATGAACTTGCCTGTGCAGCAGTATGTACATACAGCTGTCCAGAGCTCTTCTCTTGGCCTCACCAAGTGACAGCTCACACAGGAAGAAACCAGATATGTGGGTATAGGAGCTACCCTGGCTTCAAAGCCTCTCTTGTAATAACTCCACTGCCAGAGTTCCAGAGTGCCCACAGAGGACATGCCATCTATTGTTAACTGTACTCAGGGAACCCCAAAGCTATGTACAGCATCCCCATCATGAATTTCAGTCTGTTTATAATTGCAACCAGTCTAAATGCAATTTACCAACCAGGGACCATTTTCAGTATAAGCAATGATATCTAGTCACTTAACCACTCAGGATCCAGTAAAACGGAGCAAAAAACTTAGTAAGATCAAGTCGGCATGCAGAACAGGAAAGGGTTTCAACAACCAATTTTCAACAGAATATTCAATTTTACTGTACCTCCATGTATTATTCAGTTAGGCTGCATTATGCTATAATAACAAGCATCCCTAAAATCTTAGCTGAAAACAACCAAGAATTATTTTGTACATGTACACTGTAGGTTAGTAAGCATCTATGCTTCACGCCTTCCTCACTCGGGGGACCCTGGCTGATGGAGGCTCTATCATTAAACTATCACTACTCACTAGAGCATTTGGTAAGAGGAGAGGCAGAATAACACCCCAACTCCTAAACCCTTCTGCCCACAAGTGATACACTTCTACTCATGTTTTATTGGCTAGAAAAAGTCATATGAGTGTACCTAAATTCAAAGGTTTTTCTCCAGAGTTTTAGAAACATGATACTGAGGAATAGTTGTATTGTCTACCACAGCTGATTTAAATGATTCTGGGAATTTTATTTTCAAAATATTAAAAATATGAAGATGGAGCCCTTTTAACCATTAAAGTCTCTTCTGCACCCAGAAACACAATAAAGTAGCAGATAACTACCTAATTTAAATTATTCAGGATCACCCCACAAATGTACTACAGAATATAGAAAGGGAGGTAATTTTTCCAACCAACACCGGAAAGGCCTATTCTCTTTTCAAGACACTACAACATACAACAAATATAAAGTAAAGAAAGAGTCGGCACAGGGCAAACTCAACTACAGAATCAAGAAAGTTAAGAACAATAAGGGGACACAATAGTTCCGGACGAAGAGCAGAGACTTTAAAACAAGGAAGGAATGGTCAGCAAGGCAAACTGTGAGAGGTCCAACAAGATGAGGGACCCCAAGGGACCACTGAGTAGGCAGTCAAAAAAGATTTCAGTCAGAGCCCCTGCTGGGTGGCCAGACTGAAGTGGCTGGACATGGGAAGTGATGAAGAGCATTCAATTTGCTGAATGTGATAAAAGGAGAAAGGAAAATGACTAAAAGGAAATAATGATGTTCACGGGGACGCTGTTTTGATTAGTTTTCAGGTAGAAACAATTTAAACATATTTGCAAGTTAAAAGGGAAGAAAAAGGGCAAATGAAGAACAGAGACATAGAGAATAATGAAGGAACAGGCAGGGTCCATGAGAAGGCTGAGCGAGCAGGTGATAACAATACAAAGCAGCCTGTATTGACTGAACCACGGTGATGTGCCGCTCCCTGTACCAAGCACCTTACATGGCTGAACTCACACATTTTTAACTCATTCAATTTAATGCATACCCAGGAGGAGGTTGGAGGAGGACACTGCAGGAGGAAAAAGACAGTAACCATGCAAGTTAAACCACAATAAATGGCAGGACCAGTGTTTGAGCCCAGGCCGGTAGCCTCTAGAAACCACACGCATCCCCTTAGCTACTCTCTCCCTTGAAATGTGACTGAGATGATGGAAAGACAGAAAAGCCACTATCTCCCTTGAGATGCTGGAAAAGATAAAAGGCATCTGCGGTGTGGAGATGCTTATGTGTTTGGGCTTGGATAGAGTGCGAGCGCCTCAGGAGAGAGGTTTAAGGCAAGTTGAGGGGATGCTTAAATTGTAAGCAGCTCTTCCACAGTCAAGACACAGTCTATTATCCAGATACACATTATCTTGACTAGATTATTGCAATCTACATTGTCCTCTTTCTTAAATTCCAATGAACATGATGTGGACAAAAATTCTAACATAAGAAATGAATGTATTCCAATGTAAAAAAATGAAGTCTTAATTTGTATATTCTTTTCGCGAGGGAAGTCTCAGAAGTCCCAACTTGTGCTAGGCAACACACATTATTGTAGTAGGCTTTAGGGTTTCCACAGTGAATAAAACAGATAAAAATAAAACAAACAAAAACAAAAACAAAAAAACCCTGTCCTCATGGAACATATAAACTAATGGAGAGAAGGAGACGTTAAATACCTTATGTAGCTATGTGAGTATTCCAGGGGAAAATAAAGCAAAAAGAAGACCGAGTACAAAGTGGGAAAAGGGTAACTGCAGTTTTAAATAAGATGGTCAGAGAATTACTGAGAAGATGGTATTTGAGCAATTCTTGAAGCTAGGGGTGGAGGGGGCACCCGATGGACATTTGAGCAAACAATGTTCCAGGCAGAGGAAAAGCCCACGCAAGGATGAGGTGGGACTGTGTGCTTTGTTTATGAGCCCCTGCCAAGTGAGGCTGGAAGAAAACGGAGGGAAGAACAGAAGATGGAGGTGAAGATACAAACAGGGGACTGGAATACTCAGGGACCTCTCAGCTACTATGAGACATATGGGAAGATAGTAGTGGAATACAAGCAGGAGTATTGTCATCTGAATGTTTTAAAACAATCACTCTGGTTGCTGTAGAGAACAGTCCAGAGGCGAACAAGGCAGTAGAGAGAACAGTGAGATGTGCTAGCTCTCTTCCAACTGCCCCTCCAGGTTTCCTATGCACCCTGATCTTTGCCCAGGATGCCATGCCTGCTTGCTCCCAGAAGGATTCCAGCAGTGGGGAGCACACACAGGATTACAGGGAGGAAGAAGGGTGAGGTCAGGTTTTATTCCCTGGCTCCTCCCTTCCAGTTACTCTGGGCTGACTACTACCCTCCGACAAATGCCGCAGCCCCTGTCTTGGGGCTCTCTCTACCTCATCCTCTGGATTCTGGTAACTACTCCCTTTCCTTAACTGCTCTTTCCTGTCTCCCTTCAGGCCTAGAGGCCCAATTTTAATGAGACCTTGCACCGTACTTTCTGTAAACAGTCTTTTTACTAAAAGCTCCTCAAACCGTCCCAATTTAAGTGTACCATCTCCTTCCTGGCAGCACACTAATTCAGCAGTCCAGAGCAACAGTCCGGGTGGAAGACAATGGTAGCTTAGACCAGGATGTTAGCAGCAGAATGTCAAGAAGCAGTTAGATCTTCATTTGCTGACAGATAAAATGTCAAGCGTAACTCCAGATTTTGGCCTAAGCAACCAAAAGGATGTAAAACCATCAACTGAGATTCATTTCTTAAAATCACAAATCAACAAAAAATATGTGCAAATATATTAAAACTGGCATACAGAAAAAGGAATACTATGGCTTACAAACAAATGAAAAGATGTTTCTCTTACCCTTAAAGGAATGCAAATTAATATAACCATATAAAACAATAAAACATATATAATACATAATATATGAAACAATATCCCATATAAAATTGACATAGATAAATATACAGTGATAAGTGGTACTGTCATGGATATCAGAAAACATAATTGAAGGAGCCTAAACCTCTGTGAAGAGTAATCTGCAATATCTACCAAAACTTTAAATATATATATTTTAAAATCCCCTACTAGGACTTTATCCTATAAACATACTCACATATTTGCACAAATCATGAGTACAAGATTTTTTTGACTACTGGAGTGTTTATAATTACAGAAGACTAGAAACAACCTAAATGTCCAACAAAAAGAAATACGAGTTAAATAAATTAGGTTATATATACTAAAGAATAAAATACTATCAGTGGTTTGCAAAGAATGAAGTAAATACATACATATATCAATATATATCAATTATGGAAAAGAAAGATCTACAAAGGATTTATATTGCTGGAGGGGGCGTGGAGGAGTCAGGCGCGTACAGAAGTATTTAGTATATTCTTATTTGTGAGGTTTTTTTTTCTGAAGGATATACACATATGTAGGAATAAAAAAATTCTAGAAAGATCAAAGAAATTGTTTAATGCAATTGCCTTTAAGCAGGCTGATGTTACAGACTCCTATTTTTCATCATATACCCTCTGTGGACTGTTTGAAATTTTTGGCCAAGTACATATATTATTTTTTTGAATAAACAAAATAGTATATAAAGCCAAATATCAAAAAAAAATTATCTTATACTGCATAAAAGTAGTGCTGAATACAGAAATATATCAACAGTACCACCTATCAAAACTGAACTACAGTTTCATTCTATTATCATTTCTATTTTGTTAGAAAATATAAATGCCCTGACCATTAATATTTTGAGTCACTGGTATTTCTCCATTTGTGGTAAAATTGAGCCTATTTACATACTCTTGGGGTTTTTCCAAATGTCAGCCATATACGGAAAAAACAACAGGGTTTATTGTAGACGATTTCAAGTGGAAAAAAACAAACATGACCTGATTTCCATTAAAAGTTAGTTTAATGACTGACACTCATTTTGGCACTGATCAGGATGTCAAATGGAACAATCTACATCATGACTCCTGTTTCACTAATGTAATTCCCAGAACTACTATATTTTAGAACTAGCAGGAAACAACAATATGGAAAAGAAAAAAATCATTTATCTTCAGGCTCACCTTAAAATATTCTATCAAAGCCCAGCAAATCCGAAGTGCTAAAAAAATTTTGTAAAACTATTTTACCAGAATGATGTCATATTACTTCTTTGAAGATTCTCTAAGTTTTCACAAATGTAGATAAATATACTAATACATATGTGTACAGGATTATATATATTTTCTTTCATAGATATAAATTAAAACTCAACTTATTTCTTCTCATCTTCCTTATGTGATTTTTCTCCTCTCTACCACAATCCTGACTGATACAGAAATTTATCCCTGTAGATAAGATTTTAATGTTATCCAAACAATAATGTATAATTCCCCCAGTAAATCTGGGGTAAGAATTTTTTTTAAGTCAACCAAATCTACTTGAATATAAAAGATTCCACAACTGGTTTTGGTAGTACAACTCAAGGCTTAGATTATTTCAAGATTAGGGAGTTGATCTACAATTGTCAAAATTCTTCAATTTTGCTGACAGAAAAAAGGACAGAAAGCTTTGCTCCCTCTTCTTCGAAGAGGTACAAAAACATTTTAATAGATTTTCCCCAGATTTCTACAGACTATCACTTTGAAATTGAAGACATCCAAAATAGTGAAAACGCCATGTACTGTTAAGGCTTTTATATACCACAAAATTATAAGAAAAAATAATACGTCTTTAGTGTTCATGTAACTTTCTCTGGGGATATTGAGTTGCTTATATACATTGTTTCATTAAGTAGTTACACTTAAGGTAAGTTTTTTCAAAAATTAAATAATATTAAAACATACCAAATAGGTGGAATGAAGGGATTCAGGACTGCTGTCTCTCTATTCCCGAATGCACCACTTTGGCATATGGATTATTTTGAGCTGAAGACACTTGAGATCCTGCCAGCTCAAAAGACTGCTTTTGTTCCCTTAACCACAGAGAAGCTAA
This sequence comes from Mustela putorius furo, assembly GCF_011764305.1. Classification (NCBI taxonomy): domain Eukaryota; kingdom Metazoa; phylum Chordata; class Mammalia; order Carnivora; family Mustelidae; genus Mustela; species Mustela putorius. Next base: position 30,970,087 of record NW_025422019.1, read on the forward strand.
ATTGAGGGTCTTTCCCAGAGTAGTTACTAACAGAGATAAATTTTAGCTGAGTGACCCATCTGTATGGTAGGGCAAACATCTAATTATCAAACATCTGCTCTTTTTTTTTTTTTTTAAGATTTTATTTATTTATTTGAGAGAAAGAGAAAGCACGAGCATGAGCAGGGGGGAGGGAGAAGGAGAGGGGAAAGCAGACTCCCTGCTCAGCAGGGAGCCCCAACAGGCTAGATCCCAGGACCCTGAGATCATGACCTGAGCCAAAGGCAGAGCTTAACCGACTTAGCCACCCAGGTGCCCCAAATATCTGCTTTTCTTACCACTCCATGAATGCATTCCTTTCCTCTGAAATCCCAGCCCCCTACTCCCTCTTTCCTTAGTTCAGATATATACCTCATTTTGCCTATCTTTGAAATTTCCATGTCTCCATGGTTTTCTGGCACTTCTCATTCTCTCCTGTGTCTCATATCAATTCGATTCTTAGTCCAGCTAGAAGGACTTTTAGAGGAGACAAGTATTCTTGTTCCCCAACAGGAGGGAAGGGAAGAGAGGGAAAAATATCAAATAGTAAGAAAAGGGACCACTGCTTCAACCTTTACCTGTTGCATCAAATTCAATTGGTTGGCACCCCCGGTGAGAAGACCAGTCACACTTTAGGACTTGTCCTCCTTCCACAATCCCAGGCTGGGTAGTGTTTGCTTTGGGTGCTCCCACCAGAAGAAATATCCTGCAAAAATACAAAAGGGAAGGTAGGATTTTAAATGGAACAAAGCATTAATAATAACTTATAATTTAGGAAGAAAAATCATTCTCTTGCTATTATCCCAATTTTTTAAAAAGCATTCACTGAGAGCATAATCTTCTAGATTCATTTGGTGTTCTTACATACATGTATCATTTAACATAGTTTACTCATCCTAATAACACATTATAAGGCAGTTTCAGGGTTACATCTCATTTAAAAATGTATGTTGCTCAAACTTTACCTTTAAATATAGAAAATTTATCATGTGTCAATTACATGTCAAAAAACCCTGTGAAAATTGTATGCTAGCTAGAGTCTGGATGTTTCATCTTGATTTTTTGGTATTATATTTTGTCTTTTGGGAGGGTTTTGTTTGTCTGTGCTCGTGGTCAGCTACAGACTTTCTGTATCTTGAATGCTAAACAAAAAAACATATATATAGGGACGCCTGGGTGGCTCAGTTGGTTAAGCGGCTGCCTTCGGCTCAGGTCATGATCCCAGAGTCCTGGGATCGAGTCCCACATCGGGCTCCTTGCTTGGCAGGGAGCCTGCTTCTCCCTCTGCCTCTGCCTGCCACTCTGTCTGCCTGTGCTTGCTCTCGTTTCTCTCTCTATGACAAATAAATAAAATAAAAAATCTTTAAAAAAATATATATATATATATAAATTATTCTAAAGTATGGCAGTTCTATGGGGTGCCTGGGTGGGTCAGTCAGTTAAGCCTCTGCCTTCGGCTCACGTCATGATCTCAGGGTCCTGGGATGAGCCCCACATTGGGCCCTCTGCTCAGTGGGAGCCTGTTTCTCCCTCTCCGTCTACAACTCCCCCTGCTTGTGCTCTTTTTGTCAACTAAATACATAAAATATTTTTAAAAATATGGCAATTCTAAATATTATTAGTATTTTCCTTTATGGAAAACTTGTTTCAGAACTGTTGTATTTTAAGTGCCAAACAGATTCCTCTTTTCAGAGGACTGATCTAATCAATCCCTGGCCAAAAAATAGGATCAGCAGTCATCTGGATAAAATGAGCAGAAGACAAAATAATCAGGAGTTAAGTTTTTAAGCAAAAGAGACTTTTTCTTCAGTTTTCTTCCTATTTATTCAGAAAAAGAAATGCCCTGAGTGTCTGTTCTACACAAAGCACAGTGCTGGGCACTGGAGGCACCAAGATGAAAAACACAACTTTGGTTCCTGCTCTCAGTGTGGTTTACATTCCCTTTTCGGAGACACAAAGAACCTAACCAAAAAAATTAGTCACGGTTACAAGTGCTGTGAAGGAAACCAAAGTTGGCTGAGACAGATTATTTGGAAACAAGGAGAGGAAACCTTCTTTAGATAAAGGAAAGTGATTATCTTTGAGGAATGAGAGAGAAAGACTTCTGTAAAGAATGAAGAGAGACCTCATTTAGATATGCAAGAACCTCACTTAGCAAGGAAACTTACTTCTAAATAAACCAAGATTAGAAGGTCACCAAGTAGTATTTGTGGGTCAGCAGTGGGGGGGGGCAGGGGGAGAAGGGGAGAAATCGGGAATGAAGTGGTGAATAAAGTAGAATTAAGGAAGTGAAGTGGTAGATGGCAGCACCCCCCCACACACTCCCCCACCCCAGCAGGGACAAAGACCCTAGGCTAGAAAGAGCTTAGTCTCCAAGAGTTTCAAGAAAAGAGGTATGGCTGAGGCAAGATAGCAAGCTAAGAATGACAGAAGATACAGGGGAGGAGTTTGGCCCAAGCTAAACCAAGCAGCACTATTCAGCCAGGGTAAAACTTTGGATTTTATCATACGGTCCATGGGTCCATGTGAAGACTTGGAATTTTTTTTTTTTTTTAAGCAAAAGAATGACACAATCTAATAAAGAAAACTAAATCTGGCACCTTCTGGGGATAGGAGTAAGAAGGGAGGGGAGCAAAATGGAACAAGGAAAGCAAGAGACTTAGCAGCTGAGAGATGATAGTGACCTAGATTGGAAGGGCGGGTGGAGAAAGAGATGGGTGGGCACACTTGGGAAATGTCTGAGGGCAGAATGAACAGGGATCGCTGTTGGCTCGAGTATGGGGAAAGAGAAATTTTTAAAAAGTCACTTAGGTTTCCTTCAGGACTGCATGAATGGGAGAACCATTTACTGCACACACAAAAAAGCTTCAAGATTAGGGAAGCAAAAGGCAGATTAAGTATTCACAGGAAAACCAAGAATTCAGTTGTCAATGTTAGTCTGAAACATCTGTGAGGCACCTAACTGCTAGCCAGAAGCTCTGAATGGAGTTTTGCCTTCGAGTTAATGTACTAAGAATGTCAACTTAGAATAGACAGCTTCACGAAGAGAGGAGCTTTAGAGAGAAGGGGATCAAAGAGCAAGCTCTGAGGAGCATGGGCATTTAGGAGTCAGGTAGAAAAAGAGCAAAGAGTAAAAGAGAATGAGAAGAAATTGATTGAAGTAGAAAAGAAAACAGGATACAGTTATACACAGAAGGCCCTAAATAAATGCTATCACCATTATTCCATTTCCTTATTAAACAGTCACTTAACTTCTAGCAAAGAAAATATTTAAATGCCTTTCCCTTTTTTGTAAAGTTATGAACAAACCTACATTTTAATATGGAATGCACTCATTTTAACTTTTATTTATAAATTTCAATTTCATTTCTTGTGGGTGGCATTTGCTAAATCTTACTTAAACTAGTCAAGAGCTGGCTGCATGAATGGATGGGTTACAGAAATCCTGCTTTCTGATATTTATCTTAAAACTCCATACTCAAAATAAAGGCAAAACTCCCAACTGAACCACACCCTGTTTAATAAAGCTTTATGCAGTCATATTTGGCATCAGTAAAACATCAATGTTGGCTCTTTCTCATCAGAGCCAACTGAGTTTTCATTCAACAGGAAAACAAAATAAGGCTATGAGTAAGAAAGCCCTTACCCCCCATGAATAAGAGAGCACTAAGCATCACCATACCCTCCTTTACGGCAGCAGAGCTCGTTAACAGATAAATTACATATATACGTATGAAATTTTCTATTTCAACAGGTCAAAAATTTGGCCACAAAAATCATAAAACTTCCCCCATTCATCTGGATGAAATGATTTTTGAGTGCATGACAGGGAAAAAGAGTATCATACAAGTGTACTTTTCAAGATCTATATCTGAAAAGACATAGGATCAATTCCTGCAAGAGTTCTAATAAGCACAGTACAAGCACAGGTATGCGCATGATTTCAGTGCTATGGATAATAGCCAGGTTCCAGAAGAGGACAGAAAAGGTGCTCTCAGAATCTGCCCAGCAATCTACAAGCAAAACTCATTTCTGGACCACCATCATAATGCATGTTACAGAATCGTCTGTAATTTTTTTTCAAAGCTATTCTTCCTACTTTATAATAAATCACTTCCTTGAAAGTAGGAGGCTCTAATTTATCTATGCATCTGCCACATCACCAGCACTTAAGAAAAGTTTTTGACTTTTTAAAATTTTTTTGAAGATTTTATTTATTTATTTGAGACAGAGAGCATGAAGGAGGGGGGGGGAGGCACTGAGGGAGAGGGAGAACCAGGCTCCCCGCTGAGCAGCGAGACTGATACAGGGCTCAATGCCAGGACCCTGAGATCATGATCTGAGGTGAAGGTAGATGCTTAACCAAATGAGTCACCCAGGTGCCCCAAGAAAATATTTTTAAACTGACAGGTAAGTAGCAAGTAAACTGGATAGTTACAGGTCTCAATCTTAAAATAGCCATGTATAAACAGGCCATTTCCACTCTCACCAATCCCTTTAGAATGCAGAAATCATCCTCTATTAAACATCCAATTATTTAAATTACCCTTAAAATAATTTATATAACATATTTCTTCTTAATCTTGGATTTCAGATACTTTCTTTACTTGGGCACTGTAAGACAGAGAGCGGGCTGAGAAGTTACTAGTGGACGTGGACTTCACCAAAGACAGAAAAAGGATACAGTAGGAGAGTTCTGAATGAAAACTGCACTCCACTGGCAGCACAAAGCTCACCTTCCTTGGATAAGATGAGGAATAAGGCTGCTGCTTTTCATCAGAGCATTTGCACATTGAAAGCATGAAATGATAGTAATTAGATGTACTAAATGGCTGTTCACCAGGTTTTCCTAAGCTTACCTTCATGTGCAGTCTTGCACATTGGTGAAATGCCACAGAAATGGTAGGATAATATAAAAGGAATGTGTAAGCATTGTGAATTTACAAATGCTGTGTTAATGGGGGGAAAAAAGCTGAGGAATAAAAGTGCTTTGTCCAAAGTGTCAACATGATATTTAAGTTACTTTTAAGGAGTATTACAGAAAGTTCAGGAACTTTCTGTAAAAAATGGAAAATGGAAAGATGGAAAAAGTAAACTACCTTAGACAAATGTTAAGTCCTAAGAGGGGGTTGTATAGAAGAAAAATTAAATATTTGTAGAGAATAAGGTATAGGATAATTTTTTTAAAAAGGATATTTGAGAATATTAAGGAATATAAAAACAACACATATTACAGAAAACAAACCTGTTGATGTGTCTTTGGAGGGTAAATTTTATGTCATATGTATTTTTCTGCCACAATAGTGGAATAGCCTGTTAATGAAATGCTTTCTAAAAATTGAGTAAACATTACTTTAAGTTTATCTAAGAATTAATGTCTACAACAGCTTAGTTAGGATAGGGGAAGCCACAGCACTGAGAAAATTTTGCAATATAAGCAACACTGTCTGATAATCTGATACTATAGGTTATATCACCAATATAAATTAATTTAGAAAGTCACTTCTAAATCTCCGAGCCTCAGTTTCTTCTTCTATGTAACAATGCCCACTATAAGTACTTTCAAAAAATTTCTGAATGTGGATAGTAGACAACAGAAAAATCTGAAAGCATCATAAATGTACAAAATGATGGCACTGGAATTAAAAACAATTAATAAAACACTCTCTAATAAAATAAGAAATATAATAGTTAAAATCTGTTTTCAAAAGGACTTTTTTTTTTTTCCCACTTCCTCAAAGAACCAGTCATTAACTTAAATGCAAGATCTCAATAGAAGAAAAGGAAGTAGAGTACCAAATAGGGGACTTGCAACATTTCCTGACAATGGTGATGAGTTGGGGAAGATACAAGGGGTTAGTTGAGGCTAACAAGAGATTTCACTGCTTAGCAGCAAAAATCTGAAGCTAAACAACTTAGTTTCATATGCCTGCAGCCTTCTCCTGGACTCCATCTCCCTCCAAAAAGTTTACCCAAGAACAATATCAGGATCCTCATCCTCACCATTCTTCTCAAATGACTTGAGACCTTTCCATTATATGATTTATACATTACAGTTTACATACCTGAGCACACTATTAATTAAAATTATGCCAATAAATTCTAAAAGATAAAGGGCAGAGTGTGTGCTGGGAAAGGAAGGAGGAGGAGTAGAAGAAAGAGGTAGAGGGAGTGGCGAGAAAGTGAGGGAGAAGGTGGGGGGGCAGAGGATGGAGAAGAGAAAGAGGGAAGAAAGGTGGAGAAGAGGTGGGGAGAAGAAAACAAGGAGAGATGGGGAGGGAGAGGGAAGAGGAAGTGAGAGAAGCAAGAGGATGAGAGAAACCAGCCAGGAGGATGCCCTTGGGATGCACTTCCTATCCAAAATGTACTTTAAGGGCAGCTGCTTCAGGGTTTGTGACCTTCAGTACCAAGGAGAGGCAACCAGCCAAACAATGACAAGTACATTTTTTAAACCCTCCAAATGAACTAAGTTATTTGGCTGCTTTCAGCACTGACCTCTCCAAGATAAAGCATGTTTAATATAGTTGGCTGACTCTGGGCTGACCAATGAATGAGGCTTGAACAAAAGCAACTTTATAAAAATTATCATCTGCATATATAGAAAAATCTGTTTAAAATAGCATGAATATTTTTTCAGAGCTGTAATTCCAGTCTCAGATTTACTTTTCATTAAAAAAAAAAAAAAACTACAGAGTCAACATTTATATGATGTAAAACAGCACAGTAACTGTAAATTCTATGCACTTTCCGTTTTCTCTTATAAGGTCTTATAAATCCAGGGTTTTAATCAAGAGAAATCAACATAGAGTTTGGTTTTTAAATAACGAGGCTGTAGTCTATATATTATTTGTGATAAGAATAAAGAACCGGGGCTCCTGGGTGGCTCAGTGGGTTAAAGCCTCTGCCTTCGGCTCAGGTCATGATCCCAGGGTCCTGGGATCAAGCCCCACATCATGCTCTCTGCTTGGCAGGGAGCCTGCTTCCCCCTCTCTCTCTGCCTACTTGTGATCTCTGTAAATAAAATCTTTTTAAAAAAAAGAAAAATAATAAAGAACTAAATAGCCAAATCCACACTAAGTTCAAAAAAATGAGCAGGCATCACCTTGTAAAGGGTTATGAAGATGGTTACAATAGTGAGGGGGAGAAATGGCGCAAGAACATTGAAAAGGACATGTGGACTGTGACAGACTGAAAGGGTTTTCATCCAAGTAAAGCAGTCTGGACTTCCACTGCTGAGGAAATTTTAGTAGAATACCAGATCAAAAAGACACTTCAGAAAGATAAAACTATTAGGAAAAAGTAAGATCTAAGAGCCAAATGGTGGGCAAAGTGATAAGGATCTGAGTGCCACAGACCACACTTTGGACTGTGCTGAAATAAGGAGGCTGACGTCGAAATGGAAGGCAGAGATGAATGCAAGAAACATTAACAACCAAGAATTTCTAGGACCTTCTGTTTGGTGACTAATCACTGACTAATATTAGGGGAGTACAAGAAGAGAGACAAAGAAAAATAGAAAACGAGAGGGAGGAATATGAAATTATTTCCAGGGCAACAAGAGAAGATGATGGCACCAGTAATAGAAACAAAGGTGCAACTGACCTTTTGGTGAAAGGGATCATTTTTAGTTGAGGTAAGATGGGCTAGTCAAGGAGAAATGATCCACAAGCTGTTGGAATATGAAGGTGGAGCTCTATTTTTAAGTCCAAGATGCTGCCAGAGCAGCAGTTTTATTTTAAAAGCTTTCCAGGTACCACAAACAGGAAGTTAGATGGAGAACTACAGAATGTTCTGCAAGACCTGTGCTGAGGGCATACTCACCCTCACCTTGTCCTTGGGGTCATAGAAACATGAAGTAACAGTAAATATGCTTCATTAGTATATTTTATATCTATTTAATATCTATTTATTTATCCAAGACAGAGTGCAAGTGCACGGAGGGGCAGTGGGAGGTGGAGATGAGAAGCAGACTCCCCTCCGAGCCAGGAGACTGACTGGGGCCTGGATCTCAGATCTTACCACCCTGAGACCATGACCTGAAATCAAGATGCTGATACTTAACTGACTGAGCCACCGAGGGGCCCCAGGATTCATTAGTGTTAAACAGAGAAAAGGGCAAGAATTCTAATCCAGTGTTGCTCATTATAGCATTATTTAAAAATAAAAGCAGATGTAAAATCAGAACTGTATAACTTCTATTTGAAGAATAAGGAAGAAAATCATCCAATTACTTTCTTCTCAAAAATTTAAATTTGAATAGGAAAATTAAATGGGATTTGAATTTCATACACTGTCTTTTGATTCCACCTTGCCCTCTTCCCCACACAAATCCACCCTTAACAAATAAAGACTGAAAAGTGGAGGTACCTGCGTGGCTCAGCCAGTTAAGCACCTGCCTTCAGCTCAGGTCACAAAGGATCATAGGCTCCTGGGATCAAGCCCCACATGTTGAGCAAGGAGCATTCTTCTCCTTCTCCCCTGCCACACTCTCTCTCAAGTAAATAAATTTTAAAATCTTAAAAAAAAAAAAAAAATGACTGAAAACCCTTCTGGCCTCAGTGTCCTCATTCGTAAGAATGAGTTTATCCACTTCCCTATTTCCCCTGGTGGCTTATGCTATATAGAGTGAAGTGAGAGATCGTATGTACGTAAGTAAACTGCTTTATAATTTATAGACTTGGGACGCCTGGGTGGCTCAGTTGGTTGGACGACTGCCTTCGGCTCAGGTCATGATCCCGGAGTCCCGGGATGGAGTCCCGGATAGGGCTCCCAGTTCCACGGGGAGTCTGCTTCTCTCTCTGACCTTCTCCTTGCTCATGTTCTCTCTCACTGTCTCTCTCTCAAATAAATAAATAAAATCTTTTAAAAAAAAAAAGTTCTAGCTCTTTAAAAAAAAATAATAATTTATAGACTTACCAACATAAGATCATTATTATAATTAAACCTGGGGTACAATTTTTAATTGTTCCAATTATTCCCCAAAGGATAAATGTGACTTTACTCCATGACCTATACATGATCCTTAAATTTTATCCAAGTTTGGCAATATAGTCACTATAAATTAATGCATACAAGAAAAACAATTATAGAATGCTAACTCTTCATTTTTCAGAATTTTTAAAACACAATTCTTGTGACTTTTCACTTTAAACCTAGGACTCATTACTGGGGGGATTTTCTTGAGGGTCCCCTTAATATTTTTCCTTAGTAATTTATTTTTCCTTTTCTTTAATTAACAGATTCATTACTTTTCACATAAATACGGAAATAATTCAATACCGATTTTTTATAACAACAAAGTGAAACCTAAGATAATTGCTGTGGGTACTTATTTTTTTTTAAGATTTTATTTTATTTTTATTTATGTTAGAGAGAGACAGAGGGAGCACTCGAGGGGGCAGGGAGTAGGGCCAGGGAAAGAGGGGAGAGTAGGAATCCAAGCAGACTCTGGTGCTGAGGAACAGCGCAGAGTCTGATACAGGACTCAATCTCAGGACCCTGAGGATCACTACAGGAGTAGAAAGCTACAGTTTGGGTGCTCTACTGATTGAGCCACCCAGGAGCCCCTCCCCCACCCAACCACCCCCAACTGCTGTAGGTATTTAGACACAGAAAGAAACCAGAAGGGACAGGAGAAGACTTCATTACTGTTGCTTCCTCATTAATCCAGGCATTCTTCCTTCAGAAGAAAAGAATCTTTAATTAGCAAACATTTTTTTATTATGTGGATATTTTTTCTTTTAGAAGTTTATAATCATACCAAATAACAACAACAATAAGCGCAGCGGCTAATAGAAATGGCATCCTCATATACCTTGGATCCCAGTGCTTGTTAAATTTAAAGGCCTCTTTTACAAAATTAAGCATAATTTTACATTAATCTTTGTTAAATCTGAAAAGCTCAGTAACTAGAAATCTGTTTCTATGTATTTTGGGTTTTGTTTTTTGTTTTTTGTTTTTTAAATCTCAAGACTGATGTCTATTTTTTAAGGTAGGCTACATCTAGACCTCACCTGTCTATCAGTTATAAAGTCACTGATGAACACTTCAAAATATTACATGAAACCAAACCAAGTTCAATTTTACCTTGCCATTCATTGTAGGCTGGCATGAGAAGTCAACTTGTGGGTTCATAATATACTCAATGACTATAATGATTAGTCAAAGATTAGCCATCCAGCTTTATAATCAAAAATAGTAAACAACTCAAGCCAACCATTCAATATTACTGCATTTTCCAACAACACTTAAAGTTTATCATCTTCTCATTTTCTTTACACTACTAAACTCAGAGGGTTGCCAGAAAATTACTCCCACCTTTTGCAAAACATTCCAACTACGAAGTATTTAAGTGCTAACTCTTGCTAATTTTAAAGTATCAACTCTTGACAGGTCTTTTCAAAACTATTAGAATTTCTGCACAAATTAAATCTAAAAGAGCACCACTAAGAACTAAAATCTGTACCATAAGGCACCTGGGTGGCTGAGTGGGTTAAGCTTCTGCCTTTGGCTCAGGTCATGATCTCAGGGTTCTGGGATCGAGTCCCACATCGGGCTCTCTGCTTGGCAGGGAACTTGTTTCCTCCTCTCTCTCTCTGCCTGCCTCTCTGCCTATTTGTGATCTCTCTTTGTCAAATAAATAAAATCTTAAATAAAATCCGTACCATAAAGGCACACACTTAAAAATACCTGGAAAACAAAAAACCTTTTAAATAACAGGTAAGACTGGCAAATGATTAAATTAAATGAGAAGACAGAAAACATTTTCCAAGTCAACGATTATTTTTTATCATTCTGGAAAATTTGTGCTCAACAAGAAGGACTGAACCTGGAGACAACAAACAAAACTGAGTTCATGACATAAAATGTCTAGTTTCCACTAACTGCTTCCAACCAACTTACTGCTGCAAAGGTTTTCACTACAATGAATGATAATCAACACTCGCACTATTAAGAAGAAATCCTGCTGAATGTTATAACAGTCATAAAATAATATTTAGATCAAACTCAAATTAGGCACGAATGAGTTGGAAAAATGGTCCTATCTATCCGAGTACACCATCAAAATTATCCCCTCTCCCCCCACCTCAAAAGTAATATCTTCATTATAGAAGGGGGGGAATGTTGCAATTTCTAAGAGCTTGCAAAGAGTCCTAAAGATAGTTTTGCTTCTTGAAAACAAGATTTAAACATCATAAGACATCTAGTGAACATTTATTAAATAAGTACTTCTAACGCTAATATCGAGGTGAGGTGGTGACAATGAGGTCATCGTTTGGGGTCAGAGACAACTCTGAATCCAATAATGACATTAACTCTTGTTACAAATCCTGAAGGCCTTTGAAACGCGAAACACTGGCAGTTTGAAAACATAACTGAATTGTTAAATACTGCAGTATTCAAATGACCTGAAGTGAATGAAAACTCAGCAAACACCCTTGTTCTTTCTGAACAATGACCTAAATAATGAATCACTATAAAAAGAACACAGGACACATTCAATGCATCTGTTCACTCTCACATGTGCAAAGGTCTGTCAGTACCGGAGATAAGACACAATGAATATACTACGACAGTCTGGTCATTTTAGTCATCAGAAAGTCTGTAAAAGGAGTAAATGAGAAACAGGCGGAAAGTGTGGGGGGAGGGCCTGCGCAGGGAGAGCGAAAGGGGCTGGTGTTCAAGTCCGTGAAGCGGTCCGAGTCCGGGGAAGGCGAACGGGTACCCGAGGAAAAGAAGCTCGGCAATGGGACCATCCGAGTCCCGAGTCCCCCGGACACCAGCAGGGGCTGCGCGGAGTCCGGCGGGACCAGCCTTTGTTGCTTTCCACCTCCCCCGGATTGTAAGCACACGTCTACCTCAAAGCTGGTCCTCTGGGGAGAGGAGAGGGGGGACTGAGGAGACGGGTGGGTGCCGCGGGGGTTCACGTCCCCCAGATACTTCATCCCCCCACAAGCTAACCCCCCGGTGGCGGGTGGAGGGTACAGACAGACAGACGCCGCGATCCCTCCCGGAGACTCTCCCTCGGGAAACGCAGGGTGGGTGCGCGCGGTGGGGGAGGGGGCTGATTCCCCTTCCCAGGGCGGCCACTTACGAAGACGCGCTGGGCACGAAGAAATCCACCGCGAAGCCGAAGTAACTTCCCTCGGGGCCGGAGTATTCGGCAGGACTGTCCACGTCGAGGTTGAAGGCGCCGCAAAGAGGCAGCAGGAATCCGGGAAGAAGGAACAGGAGGCGGCGAGGGCGAAGGCGCAGTCGCTGCCGCGGCGGAGAAGGCATCGCCGAAGTGCGCGCGGGGCGCCGAGGCCGGAGCCGCGGCCACCCCTCCCGGAGCGCACGGTGACCGCGGCCCGCCGCCGCCTTCGCACGCCGAAACTTGCCCGTCACTCGCTCGGCGGCGAGTCCCGGACACCGCCGGAGGAAGCAGGAGGGCTGAGCTGCCGAGCGGCCGCCCGGGAAGTGGGGCGCGGGGCGCGCGGGGCGGGGACGGCAGCGGCGGCGGCCCCTCGCCTCCCTTCAGCTCGGCCGCCCAGCGCCTCGGTTCGCGCTGGGGACTGCGCGGGTGAGCGCCTCACCCCCAGCTGGAGCGCGGCGGCGGGCGGGGGGAGGAGGCGGGGAAGGGGGAGGGGCCGGCCCCGGAGGCCGGGCCGCCGCGCGCCGGAGGAAGTGGGGGAGGAGAGTCGTCCTGCGACCGGGGAGAGCTGAGTGCACTTCCGTGCGCGTTGTCGCCTCCCGTGCCGGGAGTGAGGTGCCTGCGCCGAAGCCCCGGTCCCTCCGAGTCCCCGGCAGCGCTGGCGCTGTGGAGCGAGGGCCTCAGACCCAGCTCAAAGGGGATGGTGGTGGGTGAAGGGCTGGCGGAGCATCCCAACCCGCCCACGTCCAAGGGCACCCGGCACTCCCCGGTCCCGCCGAGAACTCCGCGCGACTTTTGTTTAGAGCCGAGGAAAGCTTTATTCGCCTCTCTGTTTCTGCTTCTTAAAACCCTGGCAGGCTCTCACAGACGAAACTCTATAATTAACGCTCGTTTTCCTCCCCCCACTCTCCCATACACACTGAACTTAATTATAAACTTCAGAATGCTAGCACAGCCTCTTCCAGGCGAATTGTGTTAAAGCTGACCTGGAAGGACTGGCAAGCCGAAGAATTGGCAGTAACAGTTTTAAATCAAGTAGGACTAGTCGAAACCCTAAGTTTATTAGCTGACGTTGTGAGATTTCAAATAACTCTCATTGAATTGAGACGTTTGAGTACAAGTACTATTTTAGAATTGGAGGAAGGAATGTGCACATTTGAAGAAAGGCCTCTCTGGACACGTTGCTTTTGTTGTGTTTCGTGGCGTCCAGGTTCCTGACAGTAGGATTGAGAGACGAGGGCAGGAACCCTGATCTTTGTCTTTATAGTCTGTAGTCCTACCACCTTGCCAAGCAGAGAGTGAGCGATCAATAGAACGTTGAATGGACTTGAAATGATGGGTAAACTCTGGCCAGGGACCTGACTCCTATACATGATACATCCTGTATCATGTGCTGAAGAATTTGGTGAACAAGACAAGAGAGTATAAATGTATAGACCTTAAAAACTTACAAGTACTAGAACAGTAATTTTGGATCATTTTCTGAAAGTAGCTATTAAAACTCAATCACAATGCACATTAATCTCATAGCTTTTAATTAATCCTGTGAAGGAATATGTATGTAAGGAGAAATGAAATGGCTAGTTTGAATTTATAATACTTAATTGGTTTATATATATTGATTCTTAAATTTGTCTAAAAAATATGCAGCAAAACCTTGGCCATGTTTCACAGACCATGGCCCAGCATAATTGTCTAAAGGAAATTACCATGTGAGACAGATGATCCTAAACAAATACACAAAAATACAAATGTACCTTTCTCCTGTGTTCCAGATGCACCGAAGAGGTAAAAACTCAAAGGGGTTTTTATTCCCTAAAAGCCTGATAACCATCCTCTTGGAAATCCATCCAGACTGGAAAGGCAGAAGAGTGTGGAGGTTTAAACTTGGCTGCAAGGGTAAGTCCTCCCACTCCCCAACTTCTGATCCAGGACAGAGATCCAACAGATCAGGGGAAGGGAGGAAAAACACCAGAAAAAGGAAGAATCCAAAGCAATGGCAACACCTATGCCCACCAAAATTGAGTAAACTCGGAGCGCCTGGGTAGCTCAGTAGGTTAAAGCCTCTGCCTTCGGCTCAGGTCATGATCTCAGCGTCCTGGGATTGAGCCCCACATCGAGCCCCACATGGAGCTGCCCTGCACCGCCCCCCCCAATCGGGCTTTCTGCTCAGCAGGGAGTCTGCTTCCCACCCCTCACTCCCACCCCCCACCCCCCGCCTGCCTCTCTGCCTACTTGTAATCTATCAAATAAATAAATAAATTCTTTTTTTTTAATTGAGTAAACTTAGGACCTCATTTCTATTAGGAGACAATGAATCAGACTAACCCAATACCTTAAGGCACTCTGGGTTATAAATGCAGGCATCTATGAGCGCCTGGGTGGCTCAGTTGGTTGGGTGACCGCTTTCAGCTCAGGTCATGATCCCAGGGTCCTGGGATCAAGCCCTGTGTTGGGTTCCCTGCTTAGCATGGAGTCTGCTTCTCCCTCTCCCTTTGCCTTATCCTTCCCCTCTAATGCATGGGCAAGTGTGCACACTCATGCATTCTCTCTCTCTCTCAAATAAATAAATGCAAGCTTTTTTTTTTTTTTTTTTTTTTTTTTACCAGAGTGGTCATGCTTGAGCAGTCACCTACCAAGCACCTTGCAAATTGAGGAATGTATTACAGTACGTATCAGTTCAGCCAGCACTTATTCAGGATCCACAATGTGCTAAGGTACTACATGCATGGGAGAGGGGGAAGCGTATTTTATTCTATGGAAGAAAACATATGCCTCTCCCCCAGTCCAATGACACTACTCTTTAACTACATTATAATAATTTCCCAACTTAAATGAACGGGATAATAATATATCTACATTAAGTATAATTTCCTTTTACAGAGGAAATAAAATATTAGATAGTAAAAATGTATTTTGACTTCAAATTTTACCCTCTACCAATGTTGCCCTTTAATTAGAAGTTTGATTCCACTGGCTTCTGTAAATTCAAAAGCCTGAATGAGTTCAATTCTGGAATTCATTCAGTACTAGTTCTGTAACCCTGGGCACATTCTGTGCCTCAGTTTTCTTATCTGTAAAATGGGAAGGATTATAGTACCTACCCATAGAATTGAATAGTACTTGTTGGCAATACTTTTACTACTATTAGTAGTTTAGTATAGTAGTAATAGTATATTTGTATGACACTAAATTTGTATTATTACACTCTTAGTTTTCCTAATACCTATCCAACAGTTCCTTCAATAACCATAATCAAACTAGGACTACACTTGGCTTTGTCTCTGCCCCACAAAAGCACAGTCCTGTTATTCCAAAATAATGTAAGAGAAATTTCAAATTTTTCTCTCTCAACATCAAGGTGGATTCAGGTCATCACTTAGGATAACCCTCTGCAAACCCCTTTTTGCTAGTCTCAATTACTCTATGGCTTTAATCCACTAAACTCAATCCTCCAGTGTTGCCATTGGTTTTGTTGCTTTTTTTGTCAGACTCTCTCCGGCTTCTCCTCTCCCAGTTATGATTACTGAGGAAGATTTACTTGGCCCCTCAGGCTTCATCCCCACCCCCACCCCCAGTGCTGCCTTTTCCTATCTGAAAAGATAAGAAATGATTCCCAGCCAGCACAGCACCCGGTGTTCCTTAGGTGGTTGGGAAAGGAAAGCAAGCAGAAAACTTGTTTGCTTTTGGGGTTTTGCTTCCTAATCTACACCATGTTGGGATTATCCAAGTCTTTGTCTTGATTTACTGCATTTCTTGTTCTACATAATCCCTACATGATCTTACTCATCATGCACCACTTTCCACCTCACAAAGTAGCTTTAGCCATATTAAATTAATTACTTCCAGTTTCCCCACAAGAACATCTTGGTTCGCAGGGCTCTATCTTCCTAGAAAACACTGGCCTCCTCTTCAACCACTTCCCCCAGCCTTCTTCCTTCTGCCACAAACTTACAGAAGGTCCTCCACTTAGCCATTTCCTCCTTTTCTTTCAAGACATATATCAGGCTACATCATGTCCTCCACAAAGCCTGTAAAGAACCATGACTTACTGTTTTTGTTTCCCTTCTGTTCAACACTGAGCCCAACAATGGAATTAATTCTACTGTCCAAAGATTAAATAATAACTAACAATTCTATTAAGTTTACTCATTATGTGCTAAGCACTGTGCTAAGCATTCTGATACATACTAAATCACTTATTAGTCACAAAATCCTATCACATAGGTTCTATTAGTAGTCCAAATATAAAGATGAAGAAACTGATTCTCTAGGAGACTGAATAATTTTTTCCAGCCATCACATATCTGTGTGGGCAAGGAAGGGAGCTAGTGATAATCTCCAAGGTCTTCCCCATGCCTGAGAACCTGGACCTTCAGTGACTTCCCCAGGCCAGCTAGAGTGATTGTTCATAAACCCCATGAAATGAAGTCATCTGGTCACATTCATTTATCTTTCTTCTATACTAGGCAGAATAAAGATGCCCACTGAACATAAACTGGCTCACATCCAAAAACATCAGAAATTAAAAGGGGAAACTTGTTCATCCTCATTTATAGGTCTAATCCTCATCAGAACATTTTCATAATAGTGGGAATCAGTTATTTGTTGCCTTTAGATCAGACACTCCTTCTATATACTAGCAAAAATCGGTTACAAATGTAACATTCAGATAAATGCTGGGAAAAACCTGGAAATATCTTAGTTCTGCTGAAAGAAGGAGACAAAGATAACTAATCTTTTGAAGTTTCAAAAAATATGCAACTCTTCCTGTCTTGTTTTGTTTTTGTCTTTCAGTGGGTTTAATTTATGTAGATTATTGCTTAATCGAAATATTTGCTATCCAAGAAGCTTCTTTTGATTTTTTTACCCTGAGAACTAAATATGTTGATAAGCCAAAGCAAATATGTACTGTCTTTTCTAATTTGATGAATAAGTAACATTTCACCATCTGAATATTTCCTTGCTCACCAACAAGCTTTCAGTTTATTCATTTCGCCAGCTTTTAAAATGTTAAACTTTTCTTTTTAAAGATTATTTATTTATTTATTTGACAGACAGAGATCACAAGTAGGCAGAGAAAGGAAGGGAAGCAGGCTCCCTGCTGAGCAGAGAGCCTGATGCAGGGCTTGATCCCAGGACCCTGGGATCATGACCTGAGCCAAAGGCAGAGGCTTTAACCCACTGAGCCTCCCAGGCACACCTCATGTTTTCTACTTAATACCGTGAGACTTAATGGTAAAACCAAAATTACCATATTGATTACTTTTGTATAAAAATCCTAAAACAGTAACATGTTCATTTTAGCCATTCTGATTGGCATGAGGCGATATCTCATTGTGGTTTTGATTTGTATTTCCCTGATGCCAAGTGACACTGAACATTTCTTCATGTGTCTTAGCCATTTCTATGTCTTTTCTGGAGAAATGTCTGTTCATGCAGAAGAGTCTTTTTTCAAATAATCTTTCAGGGTTTGAATAAACTAAGAAGATACAGTAGATAACTGAGATCCAAAGCACCAAATTAGAAGTCACAACACGGGGCGCCTGGGTGGCTCAGTGGGTTAAGCCGCTGCCTTCGGCTCAGGTCATGATCTCAGGGTCCTGGGATCAAGTCCTGCATCGGACTCTCTGCTCCATGGGGAGCCTGCTTCCCTCTCTCTCTCTGCCTGCCTCTCCATCTACTTGTGATTTCTCTCTGTCAAATAAATAAAATCTTTAAAAAAAAAAAATCACAACACAAAGCAACTTTAATACCTATAAATAGGAAAACAAGCACTTGGAATTCTGTGCCCAAAGGGAGCAGAGCATGGTGGCCAGGAAGCTTTGGTAAGGTAAGTACCTGTGCAGGTCTCTTCAAGTCTTCCAAATGTGCCATGATCACTACTTCCTCTATTCCCAAAGCTTTTTTTCTTTTCTTTTCTTTTTCTTTTTCAATCTGGAATATCTTCTTTCACCTGCTGTCCCACCCCAGTTCCGCCCAAACTTCAGCATTTGGCCTAAGACTCAACTTTTCCAGGAAGATTTACATTGCTTCAGTTTCTCCCTTCTCTTTAAAATGACTTGTATTTCCAAGTCTCACCCACTCACAACTTAGCATTTAATTATTCTTGTACTTATTTTCTGGTGTTTTGACAGTATTTGAATAAAATTCTATTTCTTATTAATTCTTGATGTTTTCAGACACCTAGTATTTTTTTCTAATAAAATTATCAGTTCCTTAAAAATAAGAGCCATGTTTTCTCAATTTATATTTCTCCCACAATATTGAATGCAGTGCTAAATTTATATTTCAAAAAATCACAAAGAACTTGTTAAGTAATTGTCTATAAAATTCCATGAGAGAACCATGTTGATCTTACCCACACATTTACTAAGGCATAACTGACAAATAAACAAGTTGATCTTACCCATCATTAAATGTTCAGTGCCAAGCACAGTTCTTACTGAATTGTAAGAAACCAAGAAGTATTTGCTAAAGGATAAATAAACAAATGTAAGAATAAAATAGCAAGACAGGACTGGAAGAAATTATGCTGAGTGAAATAAGTCAAGCAGAGAGTCAATTATCCTATGGTTTCACTTACTGGTGGAGCATAAGGAATAACACGGAGGACACTGAGAGATGGAGAGGAGAAGTGAGTTGGGGGAAATCAGAGGGGGAGACAAACCATGAGAAACTGTGACTCTGAGAAACAAACTGAGGGTTTTGGAGAGGAGGGAGATGGGGGCTTGGGTGAGCCTGGTGGTGGGTATTATGGAGGGCACATACTGTATGGAGCACTGGGTGTGGTGTATAAACAATGAATTTCGGAACACTGAAAAGAAATAAAATGGAAAAAAAGAATAAAATAACAATTGTCAACTTTATAAATTGAACACTGGAAGGCAATAATTCAATAAATATTCTTCTATAAATGAATGAATGAATATATTTTCAAGAAGTAGAAAAGTCCAAGAATATCTAATAAGTTCATTTTATAACTAGCAAAGAAATAGGATTAAACTACTAACTTTATCTAGAATAGTGCTTCCAAGATTTGTAGCTGTTTTTCATTCCTGTTGCATTTTGGGATTAGGTCTTAGGGCTTATGAAGAAGATAAAAATTAATCACAAATGACAAGAAATGTCCTCTGCATTCCTGGAGTTCTCTGCATTTCATTGTGAAAAACCACTGTGCTCTAAAATAGGCATTTTCTTAAGTTTGTTTATTTAAGTAATGTCTACACCCAATGTGGGGCTCAAACTCATAGCCCCAAGATTAAAAGTCTTATGCTCTTCCAACTGAGTCAACCAAGTACCCTGAGGCATTCTTTACTACAAGGACATGTCTGGTGGTTTTCCAAATTTCCCTTCAAATAATCAACATGTTGTACAAATTTAAAAGGAAAATTATGTATATTATTTCATTTAAACTAATTAAAGATTATAGAGTCCTTTTATATTATAACTACCTAAGAGGATTTAATTTGTTTTAAAGTCTTGGAAGTGTGGATGTGTGTTAAGACATCAATTACATTTCTCAGTACAGCACTTGTAATACCGAAAAATCCATGTTTGAAAATGGGTAATGCTGTCTAAATTACTTTTCTATCACTAAGAAGTCAAGAGGCTCAGATAGAGCCTTAGATACAGAAACAAAGTGTTTGTCCTATATCCAGAATTAGCAAACACATTTTTAAAAATAATACATTGAATAAACAGAGTTTCAAAAGAACACTATGTTTTATTTATATCATGGGTTGTAAAAGGAATCATGGTATAATTTAAAATGCCTCTGGCACTTGATAAATGATTGCTAATATTTTCCTCCTACTAATCATTTTGTATAAATGTAGCCTTACTGTTACTGGAAATTAACACTCAAAACTTCTATTTCTTTTTTTCCTTTGGCTGAATGGTAAATATAAACAGTCATAATCAGAAGGCCCCTTCACAAAATACAATTACTGTATGTGGGTAATTTTACTCCATTTTACAAATGAGAGCAGTTAGTGTAGTGATATTAAAATATGCTCCCTTTGGGAGAACCTGACAGGCTCAGCTGGTAAAGCATGCAACTCAAGATCTCAGGATCATGAGTTTAAACCCCACATTGGGTGTGGAGCCTACTTTTAAAAAATTGTTTAAAATTTGCTCCCTTCAGTGTGTCTGGGAGACTCAATCAGCTGAGCATCTAGCTCTTAATCTCAGCTCAGGTCATGATCTCAGGGTTGTGCAATAGGGTAGAGCCTGCTTGGGATTCTCTCTCCCACTGCACCTGCCTTGTGTGTACTCTCTCTCTTTATCAAATAAATAAATAAATAAATAAATCTTAAAACTAAACTAAAATATGCTCCCTTCAAGACGTGGAGCAGAACTCCCTACCTCTTGAGTGTGGACTGGAGTTCATGAATTGCTTTTAATGACTAGGATAAAGAAGTGACTGCACTTTCATTGCCTCAGTCATAAAAGACACATGACTTCCTTTGGCCCTCTCTCTCAGTTGGAAAGCCAGATACCATCTGGTAAGAACAAACAAGCTACCTAGGGAAAGGCCCACATGGTGAGAACGTGAGGCCTCCGCCCAACAACCACTTGAGTGGAATCCACAAAGTGGATTCTTCTTCCCCATCTGGACTTCAGATGATGACACCCCCTGACAATGTTTAAACTCAAGAGAGATCCTGAGTTAAGACATTATCCCTCTAAACTGTTCTTTAGTTTCTGAGGCACAGAAACTGTGAAATAATCAATACTGTTGCTTTGAGCCAATACATTTTGGGGACAATTTGTTACTGGGTAACAGATAACTAACACAATGAGTTTAGAGAAGTTATACTATTTGTCATTAGGGTCACAGAGCAGGAAAGTGTTAAAGATGTCCCAGTGTATATAGCTAAAGTGACCATATAATTTATTGTCCAACAGGGACACTGTAGAGAGTAACAGAGATACTGATAATAATTATGTGATACAAAAGCTATGTCCTGGAACTATCTAGGGGAACTGGGGCATAGGATCACTCTAATTACAGCCTATGTTCCTTACTGTTAGAAGACTACTCTGTCTCCTGTATAATTAAGTATACGCAGTGTGACCAGTTCAACACCAGAAGTAAAGTACAGGGAGAAGACAATCCATCTGGCCTGCAGAGACTTCTCGCTACCTCCCCAATATTCACTGTCCCCTTCTTGTTTGGTAACAAAATTCTTATATTCTGTGGTGACAGTAATATGTCTAGCTGGAAAAAACAAAACCCCCAAACCCCTGCACTTCCCAGCACACTTATAGATGCCCAGAAGATATCAGTAGAAGTTGTTGGGTAGAGGGGCACCTCGGTGGCTCAGCTGGTTGAGTATTGAAACTTGGTTTGGCTCTGGTCATGATCTCATGGGTCCTGGGATCCAGTGTCATGTTGTCATTAGGCTCTGCACTCAGCAGGGAGTCTGCTTGGAGATTTGCTCCCTCCTCCCACCACCCTTCCACTGCTCTTTAAAATAAATAAATAAATCATTAAGAAAAAAAAAAAGTTGTTCAGTAGACCTACTAGCCTCTTAGAGGAGGGCTAGATTAACTATCAGGAGCCCTTTTTCCTTTGTAATTTCTTTACAGTTGATACCTGGGACGTGGATGTGATGGCTGGAGCTATGGTAGCCTCTATGAAAACATAAAGATGAACATGTGGTAAAAGAGCTCAAGGTATAATAATTACTGAACAGAAAGTCTGGGTTTCTGATAACCATGAACCCATCATTCCTGTCTTGGGCAGTAAACATGCAGATTATATTTTAAAAGAGAAAAATATACTTCTCTCTTTGTTTAAGCAGATATTGCTAGCGTTTTCAGTTACACTTTAACCTACGATATACCCACCTTAATTTTTCAACCAATAGATTTAAATTTGAGTACCAAACATCTGTATTTTCACCCTATTTGATATAAATGATTCTGGATATATTGACCATTCTTCCTCCTTTTTAAAAAAGTACCTAAAACAGAAGCATTATCTGACAGTTTTCTTCTTCTCCTCCTCCTCCTCCTCCTCCTCCTTCTTCTTCTTCTTGAGAGAGAGAGAGAGAGTAGAGAGGGACAGAGGAAGAAGGAGAGAGAATCCTAAGCAGGCTCTAAGCTCAGTGTGGAACCCCACATGATGGGGCTTAATCTCATGACCCTGAGATAATGAAATGAGCCAAAACACAGAGTTTGATGCTCAACCCACTGAGCCAACCAAGTGCCCCAACAGTTTTCTTGATTTTAGAAATAAGTTCACTTTTTAGTGCCTAATTCAGGTTTACATGCTCTATGGAAGCTCTTTCTATTGTTGATTTCAATAAAACAAATATGAGTTAAGTTCTTATGAGCAATACTCTTAGATCAGCTGGTACCTTTACCAATTTTGTTCCTTCTAAATGATTCATTTGAGGGGTTTTCTAAGCTCTCCACTCTTACTTCCTCTAAAAACTTGAATACCAATTAGGATTTCCACCTTTCAGTCATTATGGAAATGTGCCAGGGGATTTTCATGAATTGTTAAATATTTGGATTTAATAGGAAATGATTACATTCACTAAGAAGTTAGATACAGAGCTCTTAATCACATAATTGCATTAGGTCTAGCTCATAGAAACATAAAAGAATTAAATAAAAGGTCTGATGCATGTTCAGCATTGTTGTGAATCCTAAAGGTATTTCTACAGGTTTTTGTTTCCCTTTGAGTTTAAGAAAAAATAATTACTATTGTGGGGTTTGTTACATTAATGCTACCCTAGGGATAAATGAGATTCTTTAAGAAACTGGGGTATATTTTTTATTCCAGCTATTTTAGGTCAGTTAATTTATTTCAGTTTAGAATTCCTTTATCATTAACAAAATTTTTAAACAGGTACTGTACGGGCACCTGGGAGGTACAGTTAGCTAAGCATCCAGCTCTTGGTTTCAGCCCAGGCCTTTATCTCAGAGTCCTGAGATCAAGCCCCATGTCGGGTCTGTGCTCAGCTCAGAGTCTGCTGAAGACTCTCTCTCTCCTCCTCTGACCCTCCCCCCACTCTCTCTCTCTCTCTCTTTCTCTCTCTAAGATAAATAATTCTTTAAAATATATATCTTTTAAAAAGTTACTGTAACAATATGCTCCCTATAGAGAATAAATATTTTCATACATCAAAAAAAAAAAAAAAAAATCCAGGATAAGGCTATAGAAGAAATCTTCAAGGACAACCTAACAATTATGACTGAACCAAAACGCAGTGGTTAATGACATTCACTAAAAATAATTTAAACTTGGGGCACCTGGGTGGTTCAGTGGGTTAAGCCTCTGACTTTGGCTCAAGTCATGATCCCAGAGTCCTAGGATCAAGTCCCGCATCAGGCTCTCTCCTTGGCAGGGAACCTGCTTCCCCCCGCCTCTCTCTGCCTGCCTCTCTGCCTACTTGTGATCTCTGTCTGTCAAATAAATAAATAAAGTCTTTAAAAAAAAATAGTAATTTAAACTAAACTAATGATAGAGATGATTTGATAGAGATCTGTGTTGTCTACTAGAACTTTCAGCAATGATGGAAATATTCTGTATCTATACAGTCTCAAATACTCGTATCAGCCACACATAGCTATGGAGCACTTAGCCACGTGTGTGGCTGAGAAATGTGTCTGAGAAATTAAATTAAATTTCAAATTCTATTTAATTTTAAGAGCCATGTGTAGCTAGTGGCTAGGTGGTATTCACACAGAGGTAAAAGAACCAGATTGGTTGGATTCTGAAGTCTCTTCCAACTTGATACTACCACAGCTACAAAAATGAATGGTTAAACTTTATTTCTTCCCCTTGTCTTTATTCTGCACCAATTTTTCCCTGTTTCTAATATCTAGAAGTAAATAATTCATTAATTTAGTCATCACAGAACTACAGTGTGCCAAGTGTGATGGAAAAAAACCAAACTCTGTTCTGGCATTAACATTTCTAACCTTCCTGATTTTCCTTCTTACTGCCCTCATTAGCCCTTCCTTTGGGACACCTTTCTCATCTTCAGATGTGGTGGCTAGGTAGCAGGGTATGGAGACCATACCTAAATGCTGGAATTTCCAGACTCACCGGAGATATCTGTGCTCGGATAGAGCAAAGCCACAGGAACCGATGGGCTCATGCAGAAGCACTAAGCATTCTGACTCAGATTCAAAGTGATTTAAAGTAAATAGGGGGATATTATTTGCACATCTGAGATATGTTCCTGGTGGGCTGGAATTCCCACTCTCGCCAGCATCTTTCCCAATGTTTCCCAAGACTCATGAAGGGGCTTCCACCTACACAGAGTTCTCAGTCTTCCTTGCATGTCACTTCTGCGTCTGGTCTGTTCACCCAACCTCCACATACACTCGCTCCACCCAAACATGCAACATGGTCCCTTTTACACTGATTCCAAAAAGCAGCCTAAAAACAAGGTGGTCACATGCAACAGAATTCAGTAGAAAGTTTGAGGGTGATGGTGGATAGAGTAGGTTGCAGTGAATATTAGATTTGTTCTTTAAAGCCCTCAGCATTCCCTCTGTGGGAGCCCCTACTGTGTGTGTTTCATTCTCAGACTCCTGACCTCCCATCGTGTTGTTTGCACCCACCTCCACCAGACACTCTATTCTCTTCTCCTCACTCTTGGGCCCCCATCTCTTCCCTATGGGCCAAGGCTGTGTCTAAATCTTTCTCATTTCTATATCCTGAGCAATAGAGTCTTCTTTGTTTTGCCCAATTTTTCAAACCGTGTAAGGCTGTGTCTAAATCTTTCTCATTTCTATATCCTGAGCAATTGAGTCTTCTTTGTTTTGCCCAATTTTTCAAACCGTGTTTGGGACTTACATCGTCAGATTCAATTTTCCAAGTAAAAAACTAACTAAAAAGTATCTTCTTACCTGAAAAAAATTTTCTGGCTCCAGATTTTAAAATAAAATTTTCTATTTTTCATATAACTATATATTACTCTAAAGTAATTTCAGAGAAGACTCGTCATAAAATTAATAAAACGTGTTGTGGAGACTGGAAGGCAGGGCTTTTGAGAAGCATTTATGTTTTCATTATATCGTAGCCATAACCAGTGTGGGCTACATGAGATTCTGTAAACAGGTCTGAGAATCTCACAACCTACATACAATATCGTCTTCTATAGGAAATATTTCATGAGCATTGGAAAATGGCATGACAAACATTTGGAAAACAAATCATATAAAAATGAAAACTGTACGAATTCAAAATGTGTTCGAGGGGTGCTGGGTGGCTCAGTCAGTCAAACGTGTGACTCCTGATCTCAGCTCAGGTCTTGATCTGAGGGTCATGAGTTCAAGCCCTGTACTGGGCTCCACAATGGGCATAGAACCTACTTAAATATGTAAGTAGGTAAGTAAATAAATAAATTTATTTTTTAAAAAATAAAAAAAAAAAATAAAATAGAATAAGAATTCAGCCATACTGTGAGGATATAATGTTACATAGAGAAAATGGAAATTTAAAAGGAAAAAAAATTTTTTTTCTTTGAGTTGACTTACAGAAACAACTAGGTGATAATAACAATGTTGACAACATTATGCCATGTCACCTAGAGTACCTTTCCATGATGCCATCAGGTAGATGCTTTCACTGAGTGTAAACCTTTCCTGAGACAGTACTACATGTAAGACACCACGTGGCAGATCCTACAGGGCTTTCAGGAATGATGTGTTTGTTGGGTTTCTTTCAGTTGCAAGTGCCAATAACCCAACTCACATTAGCTAAAGCAAAAAGAGAATTGATTGCTTCACATAACCAGGAAACTCAGGGTTGGCTCTGGCTTCAAACATAGCATATTTCCCAAGGAATGGTGTCCCCATGCCCTTCCTCATTTTCCCCTCTTTTCCAGTTCTGTTTCTTTCTTTGTTTTGGTCTTATCCTCTCCTAGTGCTTCAGGCTAGATTGCAGATGTTAACTATCTGCAGATTACTATCTGCAATCTTGGGTTATGCGTCATAGTTTAGCAATCGCATCCTAGATGAAAAAACTCTCTTCCTCTCAAATAAACATATGGACTCCAGGCAAAGATTCTTACTGGTCCTATTTATAATAACTGCTCACCATTGAACCAATTACTATGTTCAGAGAAGGGAGATACTATGATTGGCCATGCCTTGGTCAGGTGATCACTCCTGTGGCAAGGCTGTGACACAGCACAGTAGTAAATAGGATTTTTTTAACAATTCAGGATGGAGCAAGGGTGGTTCTGCAAAGAAGGGGATGAAACCACACATACAATACAATATGTGCTCCTGTGGATTAATATGTCTTGTCCTCAGGGAGTTTTCCTTGTATAAATCTTAGTAGTTATGTAAGAGAAAAAAAAAAATCCCCATATGTGCTCCAAAATTATTATTTATGAGTTGTTTTTTTTTTAAGAGAAAACAAAAGAGAGCATATGTTCTCCTGGGGGAAGGGGTAAAGGTGGAGGGAGAGAGAGAGAGAGAATCCCAAGCAGGCTCCCCACACACAGCATGGAGCCCTCCCGGCAGCCCCCACCCAGGACTCTATTTCAAGACCAGGGATCATGACTGAGCTGAAATCAGGAGTCTGACACTTAAGTGACTGACCCAAGCAAGCACCCATGCCCAAAACTTTTAATTTCAATGCTAATCAGTTATCTAGATTATGAAACATTTAAAGATCCCCCCTTGTTATTCTTTTTTTTTTTTTCAAGATATTTTATTTTGTTTATTTGAGAGAGATCACAATTAGGCAGAGAGGCAGACAGAGAGAGAGAGAGAGAGAAGCAGACTCCCTGCTGAGCAGAGAGTCTGATGCAGGCTTAATCCCAGCGCCCTGGGATCATGACCTCAGCCTAAGGCAGAGGCTTAACCCGCTGAGCCACCCAGGCACCCCCCTTCTTATTCTTATGTAAATTTTTTGTTAGTTATAAACTAAGTGTGAAAATTATTTGATCATTAGCCTAATATTTTTGTGGTCAAAATGCAATTTTGGCTTAAAACTTTTTTCCGGATGATAAATGATAAATTTATCTTTAGATATTGTGGAAACTATGTCAAATCTAACAAGCTATTTCCTCAGTTAACTCTGGTTTTGTGGTTGCGATGGTTTGAAAATTGTTTCTTGGTTTAGCCATACTTTGGTTCCTACTATATTTGGAGACAACTTATTTTAGCCTTGACAGAAAAACCTGCTATTTTTAGAGGAAGTGTATTGACTAGAAAGCATAACTTGTGTTATTTTCTACTCATGCTGTCATGGTATATAGAAAAAAAGAAAAAAGCCTGATGTTTGAGTCACATATTTTTACTAAATGTGTCTTACACGCAAGAGTGTGAAGTACACTCTTTTGCTGGGTTCGGCCACTGAGATTTTTTAGTTAATTTGATACCATAATATATCCCATGCGATCCTGACAAATATAGATGTGAACACGGATAATCATATTCGTACACAAGAAGATTCTCACCTAATTCTGTAAATATTGTAACTTTTCTCTTAATACAATGTGTATAATTTATATTCCAGGCAAAAACCACATAGATTTACATGATTTCCCTAGCAGTGAGTTAATTCTACCTTTTTCCTCCTCAGAGAAAAAAACAATCATAACTCGGTGGGTGTTAGAGAGTCTTCAAACCCATTAAAGCCAGATGGATCATCTATACCAACTCTCTGTACATACCTATGATTTTTTTTCCTTAATCTTTACTTCACAACTGCAGGTCCATAATCTGAAACTATAAGTAACTATAAGTAACAATTTCCTACAGGCTTTAGCTCTGTTTTATTCAAATGTTTCTTGGCAATGGAACCTTCTCTTCCAATGGTATGTTAATTCACACAAACAAGACAGATAAAAGCAGGACCCAGTCACTTAAGTATCAGGGCGCAGCACACCTGAGAGCCAGGGCCATACCAGGTTAGCAGTATGATGCCCCCTATGGTGCGGATAGGAGGAAGGAGGACCCAAAAGTAAAAGCCTGAGGTGTTTCTCTCAAGCAAATTCATGACCTTTCTATCATGACTTCAGAAGATTCACCTCCATTTCATATTGCTCTCCACTCACGTAAATAAACTTCCCCAAGCATCTGCCTTTTCCCATTGTCCTGTTTCCTCCTTTCACAGCATTTGAGAAAATCTGCACACCTTTTCTGCTTCTGCCTCATTTCTGCTGCATTTCTTAAACCTGACCTCTTACTTCAAGACTCTAGGCCATATCACTTTCACTGACAATCTCGCACTAAATCTTATCTTCCCCAGCAGGACTGTTACTGCTCTCCCATTCAGCCCCCATGCCAATGAATCCATATTAGGCAAATGAAGAGGAACAAAAAGTAACCATATGTTTATATGGCTCTCTCTTCTCATACAACATTTTTCAAGAATTCTGTCTCTCCCCAGACACTGAATATGGCGATGCAAACGTACCCTGCACAAATCCAGGAGCACTGCTGGCAGGTGTGACGCGCCATTCTGTGGTCACCTGCTTTAGGCCTCCTTTGTGCTGAAGGACATCGCCTCTGCATGTTTTCTCAAGTGGTAGTCTGAGGAGTACCTCCACCTGGGGTCCTTGTGTGAAGAGTGCGACATGGAGATCCCAAGCCAGGCCTACCAAACCAGAATTAATGAAGTGGGGACCTGGGATCTACATGTATGTATATATGTATGTATGTATATATGTATGTATTTGAGAGGGAGAGTGCACATGCAAGAGCATGAGCAGGGGAGAGGGGCGGAGGGAAAGGGAGAAGCAGACTCCCCACGATGCAGGGCTCTAGGACCTTGGGATCAAGACCTCGGCCAAAGGCAGCCATTTAACTGCTTGAGCTCCCCAGGCTCCCGTGCTTTTTAAAAAAAAAACAGTTTCCTTTGTGGAGTTTTAGCTACCGACTGTTAAATAACACCCCCATTCCCCAAACAGAGTGGCTTAAAGCAATCTATTATTTCTCATGATTCTATGTAG
The DNA here is from genome assembly GCF_011764305.1 of Mustela putorius furo. Lineage (NCBI taxonomy): Eukaryota > Metazoa > Chordata > Mammalia > Carnivora > Mustelidae > Mustela > Mustela putorius. The sequence continues at coordinate 30,999,175 of NW_025422019.1, forward strand.
GGTTGACTAGCTGTTTCTCTTGGTCCCACTCAGCAGCCTCACTCTGGTGGATGCATGGCTGGAATGGAAGGTCCAAGATGGTCTCACTCACATAGTAGTCAGAGCTGGCTATCAGCAGGGGGCCTCTCCTTTTGTGGCTTCTCATCCTCCACTGGGCTCCTGAAATCAAGCACAGCTTCCTTACATGGCATTCTTGGGGCAATATTTCAAGAGGACAAAGGTAGAAGCTGCAAGTTCTCCTGAGCCTAGGCTTTACTGATATAACATCATTTCTCCCACACTCTATTGGTCAATAGCAAGTCACAAGGCCAGACTAGGTTCCGAGATCTCCCGGCCTGGGAACAAGTGTTTGTTCGTTTTTCCTCACTCACCATCCCTCTGGTGGTATTGGGATGGGGTGCTGGTATGGGAAATAGACTATTTCTTGATAGTGGTAAAGCATTTGTAGCTGCCATAGAGAATTACTAAATATACATTAGGTACTTAATAATTTTAGCTTTCATGTCTGCAGGGATTGAAATGGAATATGTGATACTCCTGGAATACTCCTGAAATATGTGATTTGTGGACTTTTTTTTTTTTTCCACGCCCAACAAGGGACTTGAACTCACTACCCAAGATCAAGACTTGCATGCTTTACTGACTGAGCCAGCCAAGCCCGTTTTGGGCTTTGCTTTTAAATGGAATTTTTCTGGAAAACAATATGGAGGTTCCTCAAAAAGTTAAAAATAGAGCTACCCTACAACCCAGCAATTGCTTTACTATGTATTTACTCCAAAGATACAAATGTAGTGATCTGAAGGGGCACCTGCACCCCAATGTTTATAGCAGCAATGTCCACAATAGCCAAACCATGGAAAGAGCTGAGATGTCTATCAACAGATGAATGCATAAAGAAGATGTGGTTTATATACACAATGGAACATCACACAGCCATCAAAACAAATGAAATCTTGCCATCAGCAATGTTGTGGATAGAACTAGAGGGTATTATGCTGAGCAAAATAAGTCAATCAGAGAAAGACGATTATCATATGATCTCACTCATATGTGGAATTTAAGAAACTAAACAGAGGAGCATAGAGGAAGGGAGGGAAAAATAAAACAAGATGAAATCAAAGAGGGAGACAAACCATAAGAGACCCTTGACCGTAAGAAACAAACAGGGTTGCTAGAAGGGAGGAAGGGGAGGGAATGGGGTAACAGGGTGCTGGGCATTAAGGAGGACACATGATGTAATGAACACTGGGTATTACATGCAACTGATGAAACCCTGAACTCTACTTCTGAAACTAATAATACACTCGATGTTAATTAATTGAATTTAAATAAAATAAAAAAATTTTAAAGGAAAAGTAAATAAAGTAATAAATAAATAAATGGAAGTTTAGTCTGTATTTGCTAGAAACAAGTTGATTTGTTTTCAGGTCCTAAAACCAGATTGCCAGTATCATGATTCATTAAATATAAGGGTTCAACCTCAGCAGAAAAGATGTACCAGCTGAGAAAAAGAACCGGTATGTACACTACCATTTTCAACATATTCAAAATCAACTGTGGAATTATTTAAGGAAAATCATTATCATACAAAAATCACAATATTTTCACGACTGTTTTATTCAGATTTTCTGATAAAAATTTTCTAAATTAAAATATTCAGAATTGGCTGATGTAAATTTACTTTCCTCTTTTACCACAGCTTTATGATTTGGTGCTTTTGATAACAGCAAGAGGTCTTATTTAAAAATAGTAAAATTGCAGGACAGAGTGAAGGATTGAAGCCAACCTGACAAGTTAGATACAAGAGTTTAAAATTAAATCATCCTAGGAGATATTGGATTGCCTGTAGTTATCAAGCCCGTTGTGAGTCATTGACAAAGGGAGGGTGGACATCCAATCCAGACCCACATCTCTGTTCAAAAATGTGTTACTTGATTTGCCAACTACATGCAGTATTGAGAAAATGGATCTAAAATGTATTCTTGGAAAGCAGCCTTGGAGGGGTTTAAATAGCAGTGATTCTTAAGAAAAATACCAGCTTCTGAGTGCAATAGTGGAACCAACCGTGAAAATGTCTTTTAATCAAACAATAGAAAACATGTGATTACAAGCTGTTGCCTTTGCCTGCAGCCTCAAGTTGAAGTGTTTTATACATTGTACTGTATCTAACATTTGCTTTAGAATCTTTTTCTTTTGTTTTAGACTAAAGGAAAAGTTTGCCAAGGTTTATGTGTTCCTGAGTCAGCAAGTAAATTTCCCATTACTCTCCCAGTTGGGTGAGTCACCAGTCCGGTTTAGGAAAGTCACAGAGGCCTGGCTGCCTGGGCGGGATGAGAAACATTATAGTCAATCAGTCTAGACAGCTTAGGGGATAGCTACTTGGCCATTTATGGTATCATTTCCTCTTTTTTTACTGGGACAGCCCAGAGAGCAAACAGACACTCCTGGGAATATATACAGGGTTACCAGATTTCACGAATAAATATACAGGATGCCTGTTAAATTTGGATTTCAGACAATGAATACTATTTTTAGTATACATATGTTCCATACAATATTTCTGACCCACTTTTACTCAAACAAACAAAAATATCACTTATCTGAAATTCATATTTAACTAGGCATACTATATTCTATCTGGCAACCCTGAATATATGAATCTCTCTTCATATCATCCACCGCTTATTACTTTGCAGAATGTCATAGAAATGAACGTCTGTTTCCGAAGTTTTAGAGAACAAAAGTTGAGCTATTCTTCCTTTCATGTAATTACTGCCTAACATGAAGAAAGAAAAAGGGATCAAAGATAAGAATTCTGTAGAGCAGTGATTCTCAGACTTGAACGTGCATGTAAGACACATGGGGATCTTGGCAAAATTGAGATTCTACTTCAGCATCTGGGGGTGGGGCCTCAGATCCTGCTTTCCTAACAAGCTCCCCGCTGATAGCAATGAGACGGGTTCCTGGACCCTCCTTTTCAGTAGCAAGTGAAAAGGTTTTCAGTGTTTCTCAAACTTGGCTGCATATTCAAATCACCCAGGGAGCTTTGAAAACTCTTAGTGCCCAAGATGCATCCCATGCAAGTTAAATCCAAATTGCTAGAGGTGCGAGCCCGGTGTCAGCATTTTTAGAGGCTCCTCTGTTGCCTCTAGAACACAGTTAATGTTGAGAACCACTCTCTTTGATGAATCCACTATGGGCAAGTTAATGTTTACTATCACTTGCCTGGGAAGCAAAGCCTTAAAAAAAAAAGTCGGCCTGGTGATTATAACACATTAACTATAATCTTGAGAAACTGAAATATGCAGAATTGCCACCATGGTCTTTCAATGCATCCACTTGCAGACATGTTTTCTAAGCAGTGGAGAAAAGCAATAGATTTTATTACTTTAACTGTCAGATCACTAAATATTTTCCAAATTTGGAGATTTTATGTCTATAACACACATTTTTCTGTGAGTCTCAAATAATTTATTTCTCTTAATGTTTCTAATAAAAGCCAAACAGCCACCACCTCCGAGTCAGTCTGGCTTGGAAAACGCTGGAATTTATCATCTGTTACTCTTTGTGAGGCTTGGCTAGAGTCGAGGAATGCAACTTAAGGAAGAAAATCAAATCTTTACATTCTTGTTTTTTATATAAAGACATGTCAGTCAAAATGAAAGTGTGCCTTCAAAGCTGCTGATAAAAATATGGCATGTATACAACATACTTCTCACAAACTAGGTCCTAACATAAAGTTAGCTGTGGGAAATTTCTATAAAAACCTTTTTAGCCAAATACCTTCCTCTTTCACCTTCTAGTTTTGTCAGGGCAGTGTCATCTGTTTTTATCCCATCTTCCCTTAAATCACATCTTTTCTGCAGTATTGCTTTGCTTGAAGAATGCTTTTGGGGTTTCCAGTACTTTACAGTGGAGTGTTATCTCACAGGTTTTTTATTTTTTTATTTTTTTGCTTTTTAAAACTTTATCCTGTTTTTTGTTTTGTTTTGTTTTTGTCCATGTCATTCCTCATGCATTTATTTTTCTTGTATTCATGCCTAACCTACACCGTCCATCACTTCTCTGCTCGATTTCCTACCTTGTGTCCAAACATTCTAGAGTCTGTGACTAGACTTTTCATGTTGCCGGCCTCCCTCACCAGCCCCAGAAGTTACGATGCCCTGGGAAATAACCCTTAAGAATCTCACACATGTTCCTGACCCTGGGTGGCCCAAGCAGCCGGCTGAAAGCCTGCCAACATGAACAGTTGCCTCAGAAGAGGCACAACAAGACCATTAGGGGGTGGATGGCAAATTGTTCTGTAAACATTTAACTGTGGGTTCTCTCTGTAGTGTGCCCTTTCAGAGAACCTAGGAGAGCAGCTCTTAGGCAACAGAAGTCTCCCATGAGGAGGAAGTTAATCTGATCTGTCCAGCATACAAAGTATCCACCTAAAGATATTTTTGTTCTGAATAATGGTAGTTTACTCTTCCTGTCATGAGAGCCTTATACACATTTTCTTAAAATTTAGCCTGTAGTATAGCAGTGTACAATATTAAAAAACCAGTAACTGAGATAACATTTATAAAGCACTGTGTGTTTTTATATGCATTAGACCTCTCTTTTTTTTTGAGAGGCAGGCAGGAGGGCCAGAGGGAGAAAGAATCTTAACGCAGGCTTCATGCCCAGTGTAGGGCCCACTCCATTTCACAACCCTAAGAACATGACCTGAGCTGAAATCAAGAGTCAGATACTTAATTGTCTGATGTGTATCAGGACTTTAAATCTTTGTAACAACCCTAACTCTGGCTTTAAAGATGAAGAAATTGACAGGGTACCTGTCAGGCTCTTGATCTCAGGGCTGGGAGTTCAAGCCCCATGTTGGGCATGGAGCCTACTTTAAATAAATAAATAGGTATGGAACCACAAAAGACCTCAAGTAGCCCAAGCAATCTTGAAAAAGAAAAGCAAAGCGGAAGGCATCACAATTCTGGACTTCAAGTTATATGACAAAGTTGTAGTCATCAAAACAATACAGTATTGGCCCCAAAACAGACATATAGATCAACAGAACAGAATAGAAAACCCCAGAAATGAACACACCACTATATCAGCAATTAATCTTTGACAAAGCAGGAAAGAATAGCCAGTGGGAAAAAGACAGTCTCTTCAAAAAATGGTGTTGGGAAACCTGGACAACAACATGCAAAAGAATGAAACTGGAGCACTTTCTTACACCACACACAAGAGTAAATTCAAAATGCATGAGAGACCTAACTGTGAGACAGGAAACCATCAAAATCCTAGAGGAGAACGTAGGCAGTAACCTCTTTGACACGCTGTAGCAACTTCTTTCTAGATATGTTTCCTGAGGCAAGGGAAACAAAAACCAAAAATAAATTATTGGGACTTAACCAAAATAAAAAGTTTCTGCACAGTGAAGGAAACAATCAACAAAACTAAAAGGCAAGCTATGGGATGGGAGAAGATATTTGCAAATGACAGATCTGACAAAGGGTCAGTATCTACAAATATATACAGAACTGGTAAAACGAACACCCAAAGAACAAATAATCCAGTCATAAAATGGACAGAAGACATGAATAGATATTTTCCCAAAGAATACATAGGGACAGCCAACAGACACATGAAAAGTTGCTCAGCATCACTCATCATCAGGGAAATACAAATCAAAACTACAATGAGATATCACCTCATACCATAGCCATGTCAGAATGGCTAAAATGAACAATGCAGGAAACAACAGATGTTGGCAAGGATGAAGAGAAAGGGGAACACTCTTACACTGTTGGTGGGAATGTGAACTAGTGCAGCCATTCTGGAAAACTGTATAGAGGTTCCTCAAAAAGTTAAAAATAGAACTATCTTATGATCCAGCAATTGCACTATTAGGTATTTATGCAAAGGATACAAATGTACTGATTTGCAGGGTTACATCACTCTGGTGTTATGGCAACTCTATTACCAATAGCCAAATTATGGAGAGCGCCCAAATGTCCAGCAACTGATGAATGGATAAAGAGGTGGTATATATATACACAATTTAATATTACTCAACCATAAAAAGAATGAAATCTTACCATTTGCAATGACATGGATAGAGCTAGAGAGTGTTATGCTAAGCAAAAGAGAAAGATAAAAACCATATGATTTCACAGAAAGAAAGAAAGAAACTGAAACTTAGAGAATGATGACTTGCCCACAGTCACAGAGATAATTGGTAGTAAAGCCAGGATGTGAATCCTAAAAAGAAATCAAGTTAGAGGGGAAACCCTGAATAGCTTTGCTTCCATGTATTTCTATATGTCCATGACCTCCGCTATCTTGTACCACCTCTTACAGTTCTTGCAGGGAATAACAGGGTCCTAAAGGACTTTAATTTTAAGTAATAATGACAATAAATGCAGTAGCTGTAGTAGTTTTCTCTAAACTGATCCAATGGTTAAAGAGATTATTAGAAGGGTTATATAAATGAATCACAGGAATAATTTATTTTCTTTTCAAATTTCCTTCAGTTTTTCTGACTATAACAAAAATTAAGTCTCAGAGTGGTGCTAATTTATATTAACATTCCCACCCACATTTGCTAATCTTCCTTTAAAAAAAAAAAAAAGATTTTATTTATTTGATAGAGAGCACGCACAAGCAGGGGGAGGGGCAGAGAGAGAGGGCAAGTGAGAAGCAGACTCACTGCTGAGAGCAGAGCCCTGTGCAGGGACTCCATCCCAGGATCCCGAGATCAGGACCTGAGCCAAAGTCAGATGCTTAATCCACTGAGCCACCCAGGTGCCCCTCTAATCTTCCTTTTTAACAAAGAAGGGCGGGCCTTGGAGTAGAGATATTTAGTAGACGACGGTATATACTGAAAGTTGAGAAACACTATTTTATATTCGTTCTAAGGTTACCTGCTCTTTATGACAAATAATTCTGTTTTTCTTTGATCTTGTTTTCCATTTATGGCTCTTATATGCTCTTATAATAAAATGTAAATACTGTTTTTTAAACTACATAATACAGTGGACATGCATATGTGTTAAAAATCACACCATTGGTACTTCAGCTGCTAAAATCTGGAATACTTTAAACAAAATAAGAAAAAAAAAAGAAACCCACCACCAAATCGATTCTGCAGTCTCCTTTCCGTAAGCTGCATGAAAATGTTTGTTAATTCCTAGTCCTAATGAAGACAGAATGTTAACTGCTTTTGAATTCCCTAGTCTCTAGACTTTAGGGTTTTAAACTATGGGAAAGTTCATTATTCCTCCCCCATTCTGTGCTGTATTGTACTGTAGAAAGAGCCTTGGACTCGCACTCAGCAGATATAGGTTGGGTCCAAGCTCTGCCACTAACTTTAGGTAGGTCCAATACCTCCTTGAATGCGGTTTCTCTATTGAGAAATAAAGGCCCAAATGAAACTATTTCTTTTAGCCTTTTTTAAAACTTCAAGGTTTTTTTTAGACTTTTTTTTTTTTAAGATTTTATTTATTTATTTGACAGAGAGAAATCACAGGTAGATGGAGAGGCAGGCAGAGAGAGAGAGAGAGAGAGGGAAGCAGGCTCCCTGCCAAGCAGAGAGCCTGATGCGGGACTCGATCCCAGGACCCTGAGATCATGACCTGAGCCGAAGGCAGCGGCTTAACCCACTGAGCCACCCAGGTGCCCAAATTTCCAGCTTTTATTTAAATTCTAGTTAGTTAACATATTGTTAAATTGTCTTCTAGCTTTTTAGTCTGTGATGCTTCAGTCAATGTACTTTCTGTGACCTGCACAGGTATTGCCTTTATTTTGTGGAAATTAATAAAGGGAAACCTCACTAAAGTGAGAGGAGAAGAGGGAACTATTCCACTCAACTGTCAATTACAGGAAGAACTGTCAGTTACAGACTCCAAGGGAAAGGTATCAACAGGAAAGAATCACCAGTTACAGGCAAACAGGGGGAGATGTACATTGAATCTCCTACAAGAAATCCACTACTTCAGCAACTCTGCTAATGAGAAACCGCCAACGGACTTTTCCTTCAAAACAACCCCTCCCAACTTCTTCCTTCTCCCTGACAGTCCTCTCCTTTGTTTGTTGGACTTGCTTAAGTTTTGCCATAGCTTTTACATCCCAAATTGCAAATCCATGCTATTCCCAAATAAGACCATTTTTTGCTGGTAAAATAATTGTATTCTTTATAAGGTTAACCCTTCCAAAGTGCTTATCCAAGTGGATCTTTGTTTACATTTTCTTGAGAGGACATAAACGACATTAATGCTTAGTTTCGTCAAGCGCCTGTTTTTATCAAAAATTACTAAACATAAAGGCTCATTTGGAGGTGTGAGGAGGGTGCTCTTACAGGTCAGCTGCTGTTCTAACCCGATATTATTCTTGGAGGAAGTGAGGCCTTTTCTTCCTTTACACCACTCAAAGAAACTCGCCTAAATTCCAAGAATGCCAGCGGCATTTACCAGACACTGCACTTTCCCCTGTGTTTATTTTTATGTTGGGCACAAAGTACAATTAATTACCACCGGTCACCGGAACAGAATGTGATTATCGCCTGAAAGGATGACCAAACCGCCCTCTCTTTTTGAATGACTAACTGCAGAGAGACACTTTTCCAGAGAGGCTTATCTACGTGGTCCGCTCAGCGAGTTGCTGAGCATGTTCTGGACTGGATGGCCCAATTTTATTCAGTGCTCTTAAATCTGCCAGGTTCCAGTTGCCTGACAAAAACTAAAATCAGATTACATCCTGAAAATACGAAAGGGCAGAAAACACAAGACCAGTCCTTGTTAGCTGTATGAGATCATAAACCTCTAGTTGTAAAAGATCAGATTTCAGTAAACACCTTTTTGAAAGTTGTAGCTTAGCTGGAGGAGCAGAGACACATTCTGCCCTATGATCAGGCATTAGTTAGAAAGAGGATATGTTACATTAATTTCATTACGCTTTGCCACCTGGCATCAACCACATAAAGCTCCCATTCTATTCTTCTTTGTGTTCACTAACATTTTGAGCACTTTATGTATGAGATGGCTTTCACAAGACATCATGGAAAGTGTGGAAAGAACAGAATAATACTTAACTACATTGAGATCCTGGGAACCCAGAGATAACTACCTGTGAAATAATGCTACTGAGGGTTTTGGATGGGATGGGTGTGGGGGTTGGGTGAGCGGGGTGGTGGGTGTTAGGGAGGGCATGTATTGCATGGAGCAGTGGGTGTGGTGCATAAACGATGAATTCTGGAACACCGAAAAGAAATAAAATGAAATGAAAAAAATGCTAATCTAACAAACAGGGTAAAATAATGACTTTTTCATTAACAATAACCTTTACAGGTCCTCACGTTGGAAATGGTATTACTTAAAAACAATGAAGGATTGTTAAATGTCCCATGTGATAGGCCTCGTAAGAAAAGTCTGATATGAGGACTCTAGTTCCGTGACCCGGAGACGATGCAGGGTAACAGTGTTTCTGGTGATTGCCAGGCTTCTAGAGCAATCAACCTGAGCAAACCCTCAGCTGCCGTTGTTGTTCAGTTTGGAGTAAACATCTGTAAATTGCCTGTGTGTCAGGATTAGTGGAAGAGTAGGGGAGGAGAAGGGAGCTAACTGGAGCAGAGTCTATATTTTTCAAAACAGTGAACGGCCTCCAGCTCAGTTGCGTATCGCTTCCACCCAGCAGTCTCACCCCGCCTCCTCCCCAACTCATTCAAACAACCACAGATGACAAATGACAAGCATTCAGAAACTTAAATGGGTTGTGTCATTCATGGTTAAAGCCATTGATGAATCTCGTCACTTAGTGATCTATAAAAATCTTCCCAGGGATCTTACTAATTTCAAAACCTTTTTGCTGTAACTTGTTAAATCCCTCTAGAAAGGCAAGGGTTTGGTTTTCTTTCACCTCAAGCTCCTGCATGTGATTTTTAGTAATAAGCTTACTCCAAAGAGGTTTTGCCATCAGAGGGAGGTTTTCCTATGGAATTCGGTATCTTAGATTTTGACTTGTAGGAAGCTAGAGTGGCCTGATGTTTAGAGCACAGTGTGGGACACAGAAAGCTGGGCTTTGATGTCCAATTCTGCCACTTTCTGGCTGAGTGACCTCAGGCAAGTTACTCAACCTCTCCATGACTATTTCCCTTTTCCAGTTGTTCTATCCGGTCATTTTCCAAATCCACCTATCCTTTTTTTCTTTGTAGTTTTTTCCCTTATATTTCTCTTCCTTCATCTGTTTACTTTTTTCAGGAAACTTATTTCATAGCCGATTTCTTATGATTCTGTTTTCTCAGCTTCGTGGAGGTGATCATCTCCCCAATTACAGTACCTGCTGATGTTCCTAGAATTCATCAGTGATAGCTTTTGCTAGGGAAACTTCCTGTGGCTTTATTTCTGGAAGTGCTTCTCATAATGTTTTATTCGTTTCTACCAGATATCACGGACAATCACTAGTCCAGAACCAGTGGATTTGGTCCAGAACCAAATCGTTTAATCAGAGGTAAGTTTTCCTTTGTCTCCCAGACAGACTTTTTTCTTGTTCTTTCTTTCATCAAGGATGGAGACGTTGGTAGTGTTGGTGCATATAGAAACCTCCATTTCAAATCTCTACCTCGTCTCTTGTTTCTGTTGAATGGTGAATCCCAAATCTCTAGCCTGTAAGACCTATTTCAAGTTTAGAACCCCCATGCAGACATAGTGTCAGCTTACTTTACCACACCAAGTTTTAGTTCCCCCTTAATGCCTGGTGGTTTCCCATTCTTTTTTGCAAGGTTACCTAAGTATTCAAAAAATTATTTATTTATTTATTTGTTTTTTTATTTTTGGTCTTACAGTGTTGGTAGGAAGGGGTCTTATTATTTAGTCCTCCGTAACACCAGAACTGTGTTCTTACCTCTTGAAACCTGGATATCTGTGTATGAGAAATAGAGATAATGATGGCACATACCCTGTGTGGCTTTGGTAAAAATTAAATGAGGTAAGGTTTAAAGTGCTTATCCATATGCCAGGTACATAGGTAACTGGATAATAAATGTAAGCCTTTAGTGGCTGAATTCTGTTTTTGGTATCCTCGGGATTCACCCGGGTCTGACCTCTGGTATGACTATTGATGCTTGATGAGATCAACGACTTGATCTGTTGCTGCTGTAATTCACTGAATTAACTTGGTGGTTCTCTCTCTGCTAGATGCAACAGCATCTTTGGTTGTCATGGTTGGCTCCTAGCAAACTAGAGACCAGAGGGGTTGGGATCTACCAGTATACCTCTCCTCGTAAAGGTGGCAAGTTGAGAATAAGAAAACTAACACCGAGGGAGGGAGGGGAATTAATAAAAGGCCAGTAAGATTAGTGGTAAACTAAGAACGGTTTTTAGTGGCCAGGATAAAGGACCAAATGACAGGAGCTAAATTTGGATATTCCAAATTTAATCTACTGATGGCCAGTTATCCAAAATCAAAGTGGGGTCATATTTTGGAGGCATGGGAAGAAGCTCTCAAAGTGCAGCATAAAGTAAAATAAGTTGAGCAGAAACAGTCAATCATCATATAGTTTCACTTATTTGCAGAACATAAGGAATAGCATAGAAGACATTAGAAGAAGGAAGGGGAAGAATGAAGGGGGGGGAAATCGGAGGGTGAGCCCAGTGATGCGTATTTAGGAGGTCACGTATTGCATGGAGCACTGGGTGTTATACACAAACAATGGGTGTTATACACAAACAATGAATCAAGGAACACTACATCGAAAACTGTATGGCGACTGATATAACATAATAAAAACAAACAAACCAAGTGCAGCATAAATTAGTGTCACATAGCCCAAATATTCCCAGAATTTCATCTAGAAACAAAGCAAAGTAGAATGTGAAAAGTGGCCAGGCTCTGAAAAGTAGTTTTGATCAACAAGGACAAGTAGAATACAGATCTCCAGCCAATAGGAAAGTAGTGAAACTCCCCACAGAAGATCATAACTGGAGTTAAAGGCCTGGGGGTATGGAAATGTCAAACACCCGAGATACCCAAGCAAAATTCACCCAAATAAGTAAAACATACCACATAAGCCCACAGGGAGATTACTCAATGTTCTACCTGGAATGACCCAGGCTGGACGCAAGAGTGGGCTGGGCCTGGCACGCCGGCCGCAGGAGGCGCAGCAGATATACAGCATCTAAAGGAAAATGAGAATCCAGGCAGACGGTACCATTGAGGTGTCATTCAAGGGAAAGCTAACAAACAGACAACATTTAGGCATCAAGCAAAAGCCTGAAATCCAGAATGTCAGTGGAGGGTTTGAAATTGCACACAGGTAGTGGGTCAGGAAGGGAAACACTGTACTCTCATCGGAAGAGAAGTTTACCGAGGCCCCCCTTTTAGGGAGTGAGGTGGGTACTTCCAAGGGCACTGAGTTTATTCAGACCCAATGTAATATTCTTCATCAAAAAGCTTGAGATGAGGAAACCAGAAACCTGAGAAGTGTGAGTCTTGGTAGAAAATGACATGTGTAATAATTGCACTTGAGTGTGAAATACTTTTTTTTTTAAAGATTTTATTTATTTATTTGACAGACAGAGATCACAAGTAGGCAGAGAGGCAGGCAGACAGAGAGTAGAGGAAGCAGGCTTCCTGCTAAGCAGAGAGCCCAATATGAGGCTCGATCCCAGGACCCTGGGATCATGACCTGAGCCAAAGGCAAAGGCTTTAACCCACTGAGCCACCTAGGCACCCCAAGGGTGAAATACTTTTTAAGCATGGCTTAGAATGGCAATTAAATGAGAAAAAGTTCATAAACTTCTTAAGACCAGAACTCATGTGGTTCAATCATGGCTCACTTAGGCAATGGAATATAATGGTGACATTAACAATATAATCACAAAGAGTTTTGATGACTTAAAAATGCTCTAGGTCGATGCTGCTTTCCCTCTCCCACAATAGCTTGAGTTCTTCCTTTCCAACAGAAGCCCTGTTGAATGGCTCAGAAAAAGAAGAGTGGAGAGGAAAGAAGACCATTCTGCCATTAGGGAGGTGGCGACTAGAGAATTCATCATCAACATCCACAAGCACATCCATGAAGTGGGTTTCAAGAGGCGTGCCCCGTGGGCACTCAAAGAGATCCAGAAATTTCCCATGAAGGAGATGGGGAACTCCAGAGGTACCTTTGACACCAAAGCTCAACAAAGCTATCTGGGTTAAAGGAATAAAGAATGTTCCATGCCATATCCAAATGCAGTTTTCCAGAGACACAATGAGGATGACAGTACATGCGGAAAGCCATATAGCTGGTTACCTATGTACCTGTCACCACTGTCAAAAATCTACTGACAGTTGATGTAGATGAGTGCTAACAGCAGTTTGTCAAGTAAAGTTCTAAAACTGCATAAAAGATGCTTTGTTATGTCAAGTGGATAAAGGAGATTCTTTACAGAATTATAAATATTATCCGCTAGAAATTGTGTTCAGCTGCTAGTACCAAAGAACTAAAACTCCCGTCCTTAAACAAGAGAGGTTTGCACTTCTCTCACACAAAATAAATCCATGGCAAAGCAGTTCCATAGTCGCCAGGCACCCCATCTCTTTCTATAATCTTCCAAGTTGGCTCAAATAGCTGCCCATGCACTGGCCCTTGTGTCTATGCTACAGGCAGAAAGCAGAAGGAAAAAAAAGCAAAAAAAAGTTCATGCTACTGGGCATGTCATCTTTTGAAGGGGTGTTCCCAGAAGCCTCACTGTTTTAGTTACAATTAAATTGGGCAGAAAGTAACAGATGCTCAGAACAATGGTGGCTTAAGTATAATCAAAGTTTATTTTGATGTGATGACAGATGTGAACTTCTGTCAGAAGCATAGGTGACAACCTGAGCTTTCACTTGCCATCTACAGTGGGTGGGTTGGGGGGCAGTCTTAGGGGACTGAGCCCTTAGCCTGTGGGATCTGGCACTATATCCAGGTAGATAGTCTCAGAGTTGAGTTAAATTTTACAACACCCAGATATTATTGTAGAATTGCTTGGTATGTGGAAACCCCACACATCTGGTCAGAAGTGTTCTGAAGTAGTGTGTTCTGGGTGGAGGTAGAGTAGTGAGAGCAGAGAGACACAGAGTGACAGGAGTGTTTTTTCCTTTGTAGACCGTATCTGTAATCTAGCCAGCAGAAAATGGAAAGAGGCATAGAAGAATAAGAGGCAAGCAACTTATTCCACATACCTTTTCAGGAATTTTTTGGAAGTTCCCATACCATCTTTCTGCTTATCTCTCATTTGTTAGAGCTTAGTCATATACCACACCTAGCTTCAATGGAGCTGGAGAAACATTATTTTTGGCCAAGTGCATAAATAAATAAAATCAAGATTCTACTACTATGGAAGAAGGGACCATAGATACCAGCTAGGCAGTTGGCTGTTTGCCACACAGTATGATCACAGCTATATGATTTTAAAACAGAAAAGGCCAGTGAGATGAGACACAGACATGAAGACATATGCATGTTGATGAGAATCTAGGACTGGAGAATGACCCAGAGGTTGGGAAATGGACAGGGAAGGGCAGGCCAGGTTAGGCAGTATGTTGGGTGGGTTATGGGTGTTCATAAAAGTGTTGAGAAGTTAAGAATAAGAAAGGAAGGAACAAAGGTAGAGTAAATGGAGGTGGAGCAAATCAACTGGAAAAATGTTGAGACTGAGGGTCTGAATAAATGTGTTCCAAATCTATCTATCTATCTATCATATATATGTGTGTGTGTATATATATATATATATATATATATATATATATTCCCCCCCCCCACCTCGTTCTCTTTTGCTTAGCCTCCCTCACTGGCCACTTCTCCCATTTAAACTCTTACAGGTGTGAACATCCTCTCTCTTTCGAAACATTTGTCTCAACACTGAGTTAGTACTTATTTGTGTAATGTATAGATCGATGGCATAAACTTCCTTAAAGTAGGCACACTGAACTGGTTATATCCCCATGCCTGGCGCAGTGCTTGGTACATAATAAAAAAGCCCAACAAACTGCTGAATTAATGAAGTGAAGATGTAGAAGACACGGTGATAGGAAAAGAATGCAGACAGAACGCATAACAACAAGGTCTGGAGCGGTGCCTTTCAAAGATAAAAGGTACGTGAATTTGTGAGGCATCACGTCTTTCCAGAACAGGCTTTGCTATAAGCAATTGTAAATCGGAAGATGCCAGTTTCCTTATAATAATAAATTATCCTTTTCTTTTCTACCAAAAGACAGATCTTACATATATTCTTTTACTTTATCTCTACTTGAATCATCTAGTCTCTGCCAGACCCTGGGCTCATTCTCTCCTACCCAGCCCCAGTCCTGTGACATAGATAAATAGGCATTACCTGAGTGGAGTCCAAAATCGCACTTCCGAGATTCACAGGAGGACGCAGTATTCCTTTCCATCTTACATTAGTGTTACTTATTGGCTGTATGATCTTGGAAAATTTATTTAACTGATCTATGCCTCCGTTACCTGAAGTGGGAATAATAAACCCACACATCGGATTGTTGAAAGGATTTTATGAGGTAATCGATGGAGATCTCTTAGCAACAACTGCCTCCTCACTTTGATTCAGCATATGTTAACAATTATTACTTGGTCATGAAACAGAAGGGTAGGAGATGATGCTCACATTTTCCATGGGTAAGCGAGACCCTTCTCAATAATGGCTGCGCAAGAGAACTTCTGGGAGAAAGGACTCTAGCAGAGGGGACTGTGAAGAGGGAGGAGATGGGGTAGGCAAGGAGAGGGTTTTCCCAAGCCCCCCCAGACAGTAAGTGGCAGTACCATGAGGTGGTAAGGAGGGAGAGGGTGGTGGAGTCCCGCTCATACTGGCTCTTGGGGAACTTCCACGATTAAGTGGAAGGTAGAGATAATCTGACTTAAAAATTTGCTCACAGAGGGAGCAAAACACGGCTGTAGCCACGTGAGTCATGGGTTCTGGAGAAAAAAGCAACACTGACTCAAGGGATTGAAGAGAAGGGGAGTTTCCTTAAGGACTAGTTCCTGAATCAGCCAATGTTTGCCTAAGATAAAATAAACTGCACTTGCAAGTTGTGGTAGGCAAAAACAAAACACATAAAACCCTCAGACACAAACTAGATGAAGAAAGGAATTCATTGGTGCACATACCTGAAAAATCCAGGGGTAAGAAATTCTTTTTTTGTTGTTGCTGTTGTGTTGTTGTTGAGGTTTTATTTATTTATTTGAGAGAAAGAGAGGGAGAGAGCACAAGCTAGGGGAAGCGGCAGAGGGCAAGGGAGAAGCAGACTCCCTGCTGAGTAGGGAGCCCCACATGGGGCTCCATCCATGGACCCTGAGATCATGGCCTGAACCGAAGGCAGACACTTAACCCACTAAGCCACCCAGGTGCCCCAGAAGCTCTTGATTTCTCTCTCTCTTTAATATGCATATGAAGAGCCAGGCGTGTTACACTCATTCTAAGGCTCCCAGTGGTGACAAGAGAGTTGCAGTAGCCCCAGCCTCACAATATTTCTGTTTGGAGTCCAGCATGAAAGAAGACTGGCGACCTGACAGCTGGCGACCTGACAGCTCCAAAAAATCTGAGTCTCCGCATGACTGACATGCTTGTGAATTACTAATGGGCACATACAAAATAATGCTCTGGCCAAACCTGGGTCATGTGACACACTCCAGAGCTGAAAGTGGAATTAACTGCATGGTAACCACATGGACTGAGAGTGCGGAGGGGGTCAATCCCTAAACATAATACGTGGGCAGTCATGTTTGCTGGGCAGCCAGAAAAAATGTTTCCCACACTACCCATTGCCATGTGTCAGAGGCACTGCTAAAATGCTACTATGTTTTATACAGTGGTAATCCTGAGAAAACATACCCTTGCTCTGGCATTAGGTATGAAATCCCCTTAAGAGTTAAAGGGTACCAGTAATTGTTTCACTCCAGCTTAGAGATGCTTAGCAGGGCTGTCCTACTCACTAGCATGTAATTCAGGCTGTTTTTTTAGTGGGGAAGCCATTGTTCTCACCAACAGCTTTGTCCCTCTCTTACACTGCAAGCCGCTGGGGTCTACCCAGTGCCCTATGTAATGTCAGTATCAATACATGATTTTGTTCATGATTCATTGACTTAAGGGTTCTGTTTCCAGTCAGATCTGACACAGTCAGAAGCATCTGAGCTTCTGTTGGCTTCAAAATAGGAATTATAATTATTTTTGGCAAGTGTGAAATCATCGTAACTCATGTTCTTTGGAAACATATTTTGAACATCCTGCTGACTGGAAAGATGTATACAATCCCTCCACAGAGCAATTGCTCATTCAACAGTTACATTTTAAACGGAAACAAAATTTTAAGTAATTAATTTGGATCATTTACCAAGCGGCTTTTAGCAATTAGGTCCATGCTACTTTTCTTTTGAATATGGATGATTTTTCTAGAGCAGGGAAAGGAAAATTTCCCCCTTTCGATTGTAACTAAGGTGTCAGTTAGTCAGTTTAAGGTTGAGAAGCATCTGTTTAAATTTGAGGCATCTGAACCTGAGCTCTCATCCTGGATATTGGGAACGGGGTGTGTGTGTTTGAGAGAAAGAGACAGAGATAGGGACAGAGAATTATCAAAATTGATCAGTTCTCTGGGGAACATGGAATTCAGGGTGTTATAAGAAAATGCTAAGAAACAAAATCAAGGGGCGCCTGGGTGGCTCAGTGGGTTAAAGCCCCTGCCTTCGGCTCAGGTCATGATCCCAGGGTTCTGGGATCAAACCCCGCATCGGGCCCTCTGCTCAGCAGGGAGCCTGCTTCCCCCTCTTTCTCTGCCTGCCTCTCTGCTTCCTTGTGGTCTCTGTCTGTCAAATAAATAAAATCTTAAAAAAAAAGAAAAGAAACAAAATCAAAGTCTGACCAAAATATGAATCTCAGAGAAATAAGCAGAGAGGCTGAAACCAAGCAGGGGGCAACAGGAAGTAAGATTAGTACGGATACTAATAATATCATACATAATATATTAATAATAATATCTGTATGATTCTATGTAATTATGAAGTAAGAACTATCTAAGTGTTTCACACAGGAATACATATTCTCTATTCTAGGCTACAGCTTTAATGAGGGTAGAGAATGCGTTTATTTTTTTGTAGGGCCCCTTGCTCAATAAATATTGTTGAATAAAATGAGGCTGGATTTGCCAAAACAAAACAAGTGGGGTAAGGCATGGAGGATCAGGAGCAGAAACAGGGACAGTCACTGGGCAGCTAACTGAAATTGCTGACCCTTCCTACAGGGTCTCCCAGGCTTGGTTGTGGGTGAGGAGGGACTGTTCAAGCGTGTTAGAGCATATCAGACTGTACCCAGATTTTGTCCATGTTCCAAAGATAATTTTTTTTCATTTTTTAAAAAAGATTTTATTTTTATTTATTTGACAGACAGAGATCACACGTAGGCAGAGAGGCAGGCAGAGAGAGAGGGGGAAACAGGCTCCTTGCTGAGCAGAGAGCCCGATGTGGGGTTTGATTCCAGAACCCTGAGATCATGACCTGAGCGGAAGGCAGACGCTTTAACCCACTGAGCCACCCAGGTGCCCCAAAGATAATTTAAACTTTGATTTTCATTAAATCGGGCATCAAAAGGCAACTAACTGATGTCTGCGACATTATCGAATCGGTCTGTGTTGCTTTCTTTACCTTATCTTTTTTTTTTTTTAAGATTTTATTTATTTATTTGACAGAGAGAGATCACAAGTAGGCAGAGAAGCAGGCAGAGAGAGAGGAGGAAGCAGACTCCCTACTGAGCAGAGAGCCCGATGCGGGACTCGATCCCAGCACCCTGAGATCATGACCTGAGCCAAAGGCAGCGGCTTAACCCACTGAGCCACCCAGGCGCCCTTTCTTTACCTTATCTTGCTCCCCCTCTCTGACCTCCCCTAACTGACTCACGCATTCCAGGGTATTCTGGGAATTCTAAAGCGGGTGCACTACATCTCTGCTTGCGGTAACACTGGGCGGAGTTTATTACCTCCTATTAGGCTTGTGTGGAGGTGTTTTTCTGGAGCTTTGAACTGGTAGCAACAATGGAGGTAACTGTCTTCAATATTTGAGTTGTTGTATATACCTACTTCTCTTCAGAATGCATGGCTCTTGATTTGTGCCAACTCAGCATGTCCCAAGAAACAGCCAGTTTAGTCTGCCAGGCCTGCATTTAATCAGCAAGGAATTTTTCATTCCCTAGGAATACCTTCATGTCACACAGCTTCTATCATGTTTTATTTGCTAAGCAAAGTGTCTTAGTAGTAAACTGAAATTTTTAAAGAAAACACAACACATTCCTGGCTTGGGGGAATAGGAGTGAGGGGAAAAAGGCACCTCCAGACAAGAGACTATCACTTGAATACTTATTTTACAATGGAAATCAAGTTAATGAAAAATAAAACAACTGAAGCATGCTTTTCACTACTTCTGGAAAGCCATGTAGGTTCTGGAGAGTAATCTGGGATTTCATTATTGATGCATCATATGATGGTTTGATCACACAGTAACAGATAGTTTTCATTTGCAGGCTACCAAAACAATAATAACCTATTTGTGACAAAGAGAAACCTTGAGTGGCTGAAATTGCTAGGGGTGGGGAAGTGGAGTATGAGTTGGGAAGGTTTCAATAGCAAAGCAGTATGAAAAGGGCCATTAATATTTTTCAGCTTATGAATAGTTGGGTTCTAGAGGGAGGCTGTGTGTAATTCTAGCTCTGATACATACTAGCTGTGTGAGTTTGGATGAATTTTTAAAATTCTGTGTATCCCAGTTTCTTTATAAAGTGGAGATAATGTTAGTTCATGCTTCATAGAGTTATTGGGATGATAACTGAATTAATACAATGAAAAACCTTGGAACAATGCTCCAACTCATTGTAAATTTCAGTGCATATTGCTACGAGTACTAACATTATTATTACATTCACATACATCTCTAAACTCTCCTTTGTAAATTGTTTTTCTTCTATTCCTTGTTTCATGAATCTGATTGGGTGTTAGTTGAAGATAGACTAGCCCTTTAGATTTCATCATCTTCATCAAGGCCAATCCTCAATCCTCAATCCAAGCAGAGGGAAATTCAATTGCTCTCAAGTATCTCAGGCCCCTGCTTTTCATTTCTCTTCTGGGAGGGTTTGGTTTCTCTTCTCAAGGCTTTGTGGTCCATGCATCCATCATATGCTGAACCAGTATATTCTGGTCTGGTTCTACACCAGTCAGTCTTGGTCCTGGGGAAGATTTGAACTTACCTAGCTCTTCCATGAGAGGGTAGATAAGCCTACTATTTTAGAGGTATAAGATCAAGTCATTTGGTCATATTTTCTAATCTAGTTTTTATTAATAATGAAGCTGGTATTTTTCCACCAATATGACTTCAATGTCTTCCTCAGTTGGTTTTGACTCAGGGAGAGAATAAAACATTTATTGGATCCTCAGATTCTCAAAACCTATTATGTGTAAGGTTAAAGGAGGTTACCGTAGGTGATACATTGATGATTAAGATACCTTCTCTTCCTTAGGGAGCTTGAAATCTAGAAAACAAAAGACAACCTTTTTGTAAATAACTATAATACAAGATTAATACTTAAAATAATAAAAGAAAATTTTATGGGCAATTCAAAGGAGAGAAAAATCACTTCCAGACATTTAAAAAAAAAAAAAAAAGCCCAAGGAAGAGATAGTATTTAAGGTGATTATTACTTTGGCAGATTGCACTGGGGAAGAGGAGAGAATTTTAAGCGAACAGCAATGACATAAAGGCAGAAAATCGTGAATGTGTGTGTTGGGGGTTGGTGAGGAGATATCTGTGGAGAAACAATAAATAGTTCATTCTGGCTGAAATTTAGAGTATAAATAAGGAAGTAGGGGAAGAGACTGGGCATGCATGGGCTACATAGCGGAAACCCATGCAAAGTTTTTCAATGGGACACTAACTTTAGAGGTGCATTTAATGAAGATTAATTAGGCAATGATACATAATGTAGATTCAGTTCAGAGACTGAAGAATGGGAGTAATTGGGGTGGAGTTTGTTTCCTATCTGTTTGACTCTAAGTCTTGGTTTATCAATATCAAGCATATAACAAAGATTTATGTTAGAGGGATAAGACAATTAGCTCAGATTTATATATTGAGTGTGAGATGCCACAGGAACATTCAAGTGAATTACTGTAGTAACTTCTGGCTCCACTGTATCCTCCAAGTGGTAGGAAAATAGACCTTACCTCTTTATGGCAGGAAATACAAAGGATTTGTTGCTACTTTTAACCCATTATACCAGTTCTTCAATTTATTAGCTCTGTAACCTATGGCTTTTAAAACTTTCTCAGCCTTAGTTTTTTAATATGTCAAAAGGAAAATCTCATAGACTTCTGAAAGTAAGAGAAGATAACACATGGACCTAACTTGCATGGGTCCTGGAATGGGTAGGTTGCTAAGAAATGATAGCTATCACTATTGTCATTATCCTTACAGACAGGTTCAAATACTAGCTCTGTCATTTATTTGCTGTGTGATTATTTAGCCTCTTTAAACCTTGGTTGGCTCATTTCTATGGTTGTAAAAATTTAATGATCTATACCTAGAACTTCTCAAGATGGTAGTACTAGTAGCTCCTAAAATTGTTGTGAAGACTTACTAAGTTCTTGAATATAAAGAAAGGCAGTGTGAGAATAGGATCTGGTGGGTCAGTAAGAGTGGTCTGGCCTCAGGGACCAGCCCAACTTACTCTCTATTTAGATGACTTTGTGGAAGCTATAAGCCTTTCCACATCTGTTTTCTCATTGGAAAATGGGGGTCATATTAATGCCCAACTTCTAGAATTGTTGTGAGCACTAAATGGGATAATACAAATAAAGTGTCTCACATCTGACACCTAATAAGGGTTCAAAGCATAGTTTTTATTAATATTTAGTGTTACCTTCCTAAATTGACATGAATCATACATCAGTGTCTATCCTTGGGAGGAAGACATGGCTTAAGGTGAAGAGGAAGACTATAAATTCAGCACTAATTTTAGAGATAAGTGGATGATTGGGTAAGGAAGGTTAGAAACCCAGCTAAAAATGGCTTCTACAATAGAGATTGACTACCTCAAAACAAGAAATTCCCAAGTGGAACTGCTCCGAAGTTTAGCGCCACTGGCTTAATGATATCCCGAAAAACCTAGATTCTGTCTCTCCTTGTTAGCTTGTCTTCTTAGGCTGTTTTGCCATCATGTCCCCAGTATCGGCAGCTTTAGTTTCAGGTATCTTTAGGAAATGAATCTGAGGGATCATTAGTGGATCTCTTTGGGATGTGAGGGGGTTAGTACCTATTGATTTCAGGTTGGGGAGAAGACAACAGAGAAGCACCATTTCATACTTTGTTAAATAAGTGATACTCTAATGAGCACCCTTGTAGAGGCCTCATTCCACATGTGTGAAGTATTTCTAGGATGATCAAGGAGATAGAGTGTTCCAAAGAGGGCACTTTTTACGGTTGTCCAATCTTACAGATGGCATTACTGCTTTACTCTTCTCTCTCATTAGTGGTATATAAAAGTAAACATTTCCATACTTCTCATCCAAAATTTGGTAATGTCAAACTTCTAGATATTTGCTAATCTGGCAGATAAAAAATATATTTCATTGCTCTCTCAGTGTCATTTTCCTGATTATAAATGAAGGTGATCATCCTTTCAAATGTTTCTGGGTCATTTGCACTTAATTTTCTATGAGTTTCCTGCTCATAACTTTTGCTTGCTTTTCTGTTGGGCTGTTCATGTTTTCTCAATTTACAGAAATTCTTTATATAGTCTGGATACTACATGGCAATCCTTTGATGGCTATTTTTTTTTTTTTCTAAGTAGGTTCCATGCCTAACATGGAGCCCAGTGTGGACTCCAGTGTGGAACCCAATGTGGGGCTTGGACCCATATACCAAGGTCAAGACCTGAACTGAGATCAAGAGTCAGATGCTTAACCAGCTGAGCCACCCAGGTACCAGTGACTGCTATTTCTATCTTTTGTCTTTTTGCTTTGTTGAAGCTGTCTATGGTAGGAAACAACTTTTCATTTGCACAGAACTTTTTGCACTCTAAGGTTCTTGGGCTGTTTTCCTGGCAGTAATTAGTTATTTCATCTTTAGCATCAACCCTTTCCAGAATTAATCCAGGAAGCTCCCTATACATTGTTACTTGTAGGGTAAAGAAAGAAAGACTCAACTCCTTAAACATAATTTAACCCCTGAGTCTGATGCCATCAAAACTCCCCCCACCATGAGTCACTCCCAAGGGACTTTCTGGGAACTTGGATTTTAACTGAGCAAAGGGTATTATTAGCCTGCTCAGACATATTAACCCATTAACATATTTACACTGATTGTGTTTTCTGGTTACGTGTTTCTGCCATTCATTTTTATTGGAGGGAGCAAGGTGTTCAGGGAAAGTGAAGAACATCTGTAACACTGTGCCTGGCCCATGTTATTGAAGCACTTTCATGGAGGGCTTGAATAGCAAGAGGCAGCTTCAAGGCACATTTTCTCTTTGTCAGGTAGGGAGAAAGGAGAAAGACAAAAAGGAATATTCTCAAAACAAACTATGATTTTTTTTCCCCCTCCCTTTGACCAAAGTTCTTTTTGTCTTCTAATACTACTGGGCTACTTGCTAGGTCAGTATGAAAATGTGATAGTCTTCCACTGAAATTAGGTGGTATTTTGATTATTCCTTTATTAAAGCAGTTCTACAGTTAGGACTTAATAGATCCTTTTGAATATTCTTCACAAAAGAGTTATATGATAGAGAAAATCATTTGAGATTGAAAATGAAGGGACTACAAACAAAGTGGGATAAAAGGTTTGTCTTTTGCCATGTGTTAAGCTGCAAGAATTTATCCCATCCTTGTAACTGATTTTAGTCTCTGAGAGAAAGAAATATTTAAAGAAAGCAGATGTTGATGAGTCACATTTAAGCTCTCATAGTTTGAAACACATGTTTTATTCGTGTATAGGGCTGTTGTTTGGAAGGTGGTTGGCTGAAATCCTCAACTAAAACCCTAAATGGTGGATTTTCCTGTGCTGTCAATACCAAAGAAGTTGGGACTGGATGATCTCTAAGAACACTCCCAGCTCTTACGTCCTACACTTTTTTATGAGCTTTATGCCTTTTTTGTTTTTGCCCCTGTTATGTAGCTACCAGATGATATCGTCCCCCAGACCCTTTTCTCCTCTGGTTACTTCTTGAAGTCACTGTTAAACCTTTAACAGTGAGGCACTTAGGAAGAAAGAGAAACTTTCAAAGTGGGAGAATGGGAGCAGTTCATTCACTGTTCAATAAATACTTGTAGATTTATTACCATGTGTTGGACTAACCACAAAGAGACAGACTAACCAAATTATCATAAGCATGACTATAAAAACCCGTGCTAGGAAGTTTCCCTATAACAAAGGACTGAAGACCTGACCGAAGAGTCCCAACAAGCTTCTCTCAGGAAGAACCAATACCTGAGCTGAGATCTGAGGAGGAACAAGGGTTACAAAGTGAAAGAAGGTAGGGGGGCAAAATCATTCCAGGAAGAACAACAAACATTCCCAGGGGGCCTGTAGCAGAAGGAAGCCCAGTGTCTTCAGGAGCTTGGTGGCAAGTGGATACATCCCCCAAGGTAGTTAGGAGAAAACAGACAGAACCGGGTAATGATTTGGATAACTGGAGATAGTTCTCTCTCTTGCTACTCTCTTCCTCCCTCTTTTTTTCCTAGCAGAGAATACTTTAGCCAGGCATTGTTTTAGCACTTTATATGTATTAACTCAACAATAGCCAAGTGAGTATGTGGTAGAATACATGAACTTATGACCCTACTGGAAAACCTCCTCTTAGACCTTTTCTGCCCCTCCATACACTGAGCTATCCTTAAGATAGCAGACAGTTTTTGTAGGGACAAACCCAGGATTATTTGAGAAAAGAAACAAACAAGCAAAAAAGATAAGGGTATATAAATACGTTTTGCTCATGCTAAGTCCCGAGGCATGGGACTTAAGGAGAAAACTACTGAAAACAACAACCCATTCGTGTGTTATTTATTTAATGGTGATGTATAATATTTATTGAGTGCATATTGTGCCAAGTACTGTTCTGAATACTTCCAAATATTAGTTTATTTAATCTTCACACCTACGTCATTACTATGGCTATTTTACAAATTAGAAAACCAAGAGAGATCTCCAAAGATGTACAGTTTTCAGCATTGATGGGAAGTGGGCACGGATCCCACCACCGGGTAGTCTGTCTTCCAAGCACTAGGCATCACTTGCTCATTTGCATGACTGTCAAAGCCTTGCTACCTCCTAAAATCATTCTCTTCTTCCTTCTCTAAAAGACTCCCTTATTTGCATTAGGGAAGAAAGAGTCTCATGACAAACATAATACAGTCAAGGCACAGGGAAAATCTGGTGCATCTCTCTGTAAGAACGACCACTGAAATTGCCTTCACTTCAACAAGTAAGAACATGGAAGTCATTCTGTGGCCATTGAACGTAAAGTACTTAAGGTACGCACCAAGCTACTATGTAACTCTAAATTCCGGAAATTGGTAATATGGAAACAGCTCCAAGGCTGCTTCTGAGCAGGGATTATAGTCAATCCTATACCACTAAAGTAATTACAGTAGAAAAAAGAAGGACCATTTGCAATAAAGTTGCAGAATTTCTCTAATTTGGATTAAGCATTTGTCATTTTCTTGGCATATGTTTTTCCTTTCATCACCAAACTGTATGAGAAATCACGTGTTTCAAGTCTGCCTCACTTTCATTTGGGTTCAAATCAAATTCCATGGTATTCTTTTGGAAGAAGGGGTTTCCCTGAAGTTGAAGGATTTCTTTCACTTTTGTTGAGATCTAAAGAAGCTGGATTTCAGTTCCTCTCATTACTTTAATCACTTTCTTGCTACTTTCTTCCTCTATCTTACTCTCCCCCAGCAGATAATAAAGCATTTCTGTTGTATTTTTTATGTGCCAAACGCTGTTCTAAGCACTGCACACCTACTAACTCGACAACACCCTATGCGTATATGGCAGAGTATATGGATCCAAAGGCAGAGAGGTTGGAAGACAGTGTGGTGGAAGCATACAAAAGATCTCTCTAAATGCTTCTAGTCTCTCCAAATGAGAAACAGGCTATACTCATTTTACAGATGCGGGACCTAAAGTCCAGAGAGAGTAAGCAGTTTGTTCAAAACCACATAGCTGCAAAGTGGCAGAACCATCATTCAAATCCAAACAGTCTGACTGCAGAGTCCATACTCTTAGACTTCACGCTCCTGTAAAACTTCTCCTTGGTTAAATTCAACTCTATACTTCCCCCTGCCTGTCCTTGGGAAATTGAACATAATTGAACAAAAATGATCATGCTGAGTGTTCTCCCTTCACATTCAGGCCTTGACATAGTCCTGAAAGCCTACTTTACTTTCTAAGACAGTTCATTTGTGGATTATTTCACACCTTCTCTCTCTTCACACCTTTGCTGCCACTTCTCCAATCTTCATTCTGCTGAAGTGTTATTCCCCATTTCATTGAGAAGAAACAAAGAATCGGAAGAGAACTTCCATATGCTCCCACCAACCCATCTTCTGATCTACTAGCTTTGGGTCCTATCAACACTGCCTGACTTTTTACCATGGGCGAATGTCTACATGCCTGTCTAGATCCAGTAGCTTCTTCTGGTACACTGTATCCCATTTCCTTACATTTTCTAGGATTGGTTTCTTTCAAATTTGTCCTCCTCCCTGTATCAATTTTCCCACCTACTAAGTTATTCCCATCAGTATAGATATTCTACAATATATCCTATATTAAAAACAAAAACAGACTTTCTGGGTTTCTGGGCTGGCATGTAAAGAGGTAGGTAGCCGGGGCATCCGGTGGCTCAGTCAGTTAAGCATCTTCCTTCAGCTCGGGGTCGTGATCTTGAGATGCCGGTATCCAACTCCACTTTGTTAGGCTCCCTGCCCAATGGGGAGTCTGCTTATTCCTCTCCTTCTGGCCCCTTCTCCAACCCCCCCCCCCATAGTATGCCTGCATGGCTCCCAAGCACTCTCTCAAATAAATAGATAAAATCTTCTTTTTAAAAAAAGAGGTAGGTAATTATCAGTCTGTCCTAACAATAAGTAAAAAGCTGAATAAATTGAAAACTCAAAAACTTTTCTTAGATTCACCAGAGAGGTGAGGTTATACGCAAATCACTATCTCCAAATATGAGAGACAGACAGGCAAATACAGAGAGTAACAACTTACTATAGCAGAAAACTGTGTAAGAACCATTGTTGTGACAGGAAAACTTGAATTGTAATTGGTGAGTTACTGGAGGCTCAGTGTGGACAAGTCTGGGAGTTAAAAACTCCAGAAAGACTCAGTCCTCAGAGACCCCCAACAATTTTGTGAGTTTTATCTCTAGAAACTTGACTTGGTTCTCACAGTGAGTATCAGAGAAAAATCAGCTTGTGTTTCTGGCAGGGAGAAGAGAAAAGAAACTATTTTGCAAGAGCATTTTCTTCTTAACAAGGTCTGCCCACAAGAGAAACTATTTTATAGATCCTAAGCTACTGAGATTTTATCAGAAGGGAAATGCCCAATTCTAGCCAGCTCTAGCCTTCCATGGGGAAGAAGGGAAATACCCAACCCAATCCCTTCTAGCCGTGTACACGGGGAAGGTAAGTAGCCCACTCCAGCCCCCATTAGGCATCTTGTCCCACCTGGGGGGAAAATACTGAGATGCATTGGTGGAGTCTACAATTTAGAGGGATTTACAAAAGACTGAGGCCTAGTAGGACTATAGAACACTTTTCCTTAATACCTTACACCTTACGGGACGCCTGGGTGGCTCAGTTGGTTGGACGACTGCCTTCGGCTCAGGTCATGATCCTGGAGTCCTGGGATCAAGTCCCGCATTGGGCTCCCAGCTCCATGGGGAGTCTGCTTCTCCCTCTGACCTTCTCCTTGCTCATGCTCTCTCTCACTGTCTCTCTCTCTCAAATAACTAAATAAAATAAAAAAAAAATACCTTACACCTTACCACCACATTACTAAAGGCCTATTTACTATAGTTAATTTTACCTAGTATATCATGTATGACTATCGAGGAAAAATTTTAAAGCATACTTAAAGGCAAAAATACTGTTTGAAGAGACAGCATGCATTAGAACCAGACTCAGATATCTTAGGGATGTTGGAATTATCAGACCAGGAACTTAAGACAATTACGTTTTAAGTTTAATATGCTAAATTACGTTTAATATGCTAAGGGCATATTACGTTTAATATGCTAAGGGCTCTAATGGATAAAACGGATAGCTTGCAAAAAGAAATGGGCAATGTAAACAGAGAAGTGGAAATTCTAAGAAAGAATAAAATAGAAATACTAGAGATCAAAAAAGCTATAACAGAAGTGAAGAATACCTTCAATGTACTTATTGGTAGGTT
The DNA here is from genome assembly GCF_011764305.1 of Mustela putorius furo. Taxonomy (NCBI): domain Eukaryota; kingdom Metazoa; phylum Chordata; class Mammalia; order Carnivora; family Mustelidae; genus Mustela; species Mustela putorius. The sequence continues at coordinate 31,027,616 of NW_025422019.1, forward strand.
GGATACGGATGAGAAAAGAATCTCTGAGCTTGAGGAGATCTTAATGGAAACCTCCAAAACTGAAAAACAAAGAGAAAAAAACTGTCTTGTGGGGAAGAAGACAAAAAAGAATGTCCAAGAACTGTGGGACAATTATAAAAGGTGGAATATACACATAATGGGAACACTAGAAGGAGAAGAAAAAGAGAAATGAAAGGGGGAACAGCACTACAGATTCCACAAACATTTAAAGGATAATTAAACACTTTACAAAAACTAACTCAAAGTGGACTATAAACCGAAATGTAAGACACAAATCTTAAAACTCCTAGAAGAGAACATAAGAGAAAACCTGAGTAACCTTAGGTATGGTGGTAGTTTTTCAGATGATAGAAAAAACTGGTAAGGTAGACTTCATTAAAATCAAACAGTTCTACTTTGCAAAAGACAATATCAAGAGAATGAGAAAACAAGCCTCAAGGTAGGAGAAAATATTTCCAAAACATATCTGATAAAGGACTGTTTTCTGAAATACACAAAAACACTTAAAACTCAACTATAAGAAAATGAAGAACTACATTAAAAACTGAGTCAAATACCTGAATACTCAATCAAAGAAAATATATGTGGCAAATAAGCACATAAAAAGATGCTCAACATCATATGTCATCAGGGAACTGTGAGTTGAAATAACGAGAAGCCAGGACACCTGGGTGGCTCAGTGGGTGAAATCCTCTGCCTTCGGCTAAGGTCATGATCCCAGAGTCCTAGGATCAAGCCTGTGTTGGGCTCTCTGCTCAGTGGGGAGCCTGCTTCCTCCTCTCTCTCTCTGCCTGCCTCTCTGCCTACTTGTGATCTGTCAAATAAATAAATAAAAATCTTAAAAAAAAAAAAAAAAGAAAGAAACAATGAGAAGCCACTATCCACCTTGTATAATGGTCAAAATCCAGAACAAACACCAAAAATGGGTGAGGATATGGAGGAATAGGAAGTGTCATTGCTGGTGGGAATGTGAAAGGCTTTGGAAGACAGTGTGACAATTTCTTACTACACTAAACATATCTTGTCACAAGATCCTTAGTATTTACTCAAATCAGTTGAAAAGTTATATCCATGCAAAAACTTGCACATAAAGATGTTTATAGCAGCTTTATTCATAAGGGCCAAATGGGGAAGCAATCAAGATACCCTTCAGTTGGTGAATGGATAGACTGGTACATCCAGACAATGGTGAATATTTCTCAGCGCTACAAAGAAATGAGTTAGTGAGCCATGAAAAGACAGAGGAACTTTAAGTACATATTAAAAAGAAGCCAGTTGGGAGAGGCTACATCCTGTATGATTCTAACTATGTGACCTTCTAAGAAAAGACAAAACTATGGAGACAATAAAAAGATCAGTTGTTTTGGGGGTAGGGGTTGGGGATATGAATAGGTTACAAAGGATTTTTAGAGAGTTTGGTTCTGGAAAAGCTAAACTATGGAGGAAGTAGAAGGATCAACGGTTGCTAGGGTTTGGGGGAGAAGAAGATGAACAAGTGGAGTGCTGGTTGTTTACATCAGTGGGTCTGTCAGGTGGGACACTGTAATGGTGGGTACGCGCAATTACACATTTGTCTGAGTCCATGCTGTGCAACACCGAGAGCAACCCCACTGTAAACCATGAACCTAGAGTGATAATGAAAAGTCAATATAGGTTCATCAATTGTAATAAATGTACCAATCTGATGTGGGGTTTCGATAGTTGGGAGGCCTCTATTTATGTGTGCTCAACGGGTATATGGAAAACCGCTGACCTTTCCGCTCTATTTTGCTATAAACTGAAGCTCATCTTAAAAACAAAGTTAATTTAAAAACAAAACAAAACAAAAACAAAACTGAAACAAAACAAAGAACCTCCCTGGACCTCACATTCCCTTCCAGCTGCCACCTCACTCATCTCCTCCCTTTTAGAGGAGAATGCCTTAAAAGAGCTGCCTGTGCTCACTCCCTATTTCCCCTCTTCCCTTCTCTTGAATTTATTCACACCCAGCTTTTGCCCTCATAACTTCACCAAAATGTGGCCAGTCCTCACCTTCCTTGAAATATGAGTAGCTTTGGACACCGTGATCATTTCAGTTTTTTTTTTTTTTTTTTTTTGGGTAGACTTACTTCACTAGGTTCCTAGGTTAAATATTCTCCTTCTTCCCTATGCATCACTCTTTCTTAATTTCCTTTGCTAGTTTTCCCTCCTGTTCCTAAATGCTAATCACTGGAGTGGACTGAGCTCAGTCTTTGGTCTTCTTTTTTGTATCTCTACTTACTTTCTTGGTGATTTCATCAAGACTCATAGTTTTAATTACTATGGATAACTGAGGATGCCTCATTCAAAACACCCAATTTATGGACTGTGGGGAGGATTAAGTAAGTTAATATATATAAATTTATGTCTGGAACAGAGTAAGTACTTTACATAATCAGCTAGAAACTTGGTAGCTGTAGGTAGGCATCACAAATGGTATGTGTTCAAAACTAAATTTCCAATTTTTCTTTCTTGGGTTCCCCCTCCTGTAGATTTTTTTCAAATTATCACTTACTTCCTAACATATTCACCATCTGGTCTACGAGAAAATTTTGGTGGTTCTACCTTCAAAATATATTCAGGACCTAATTCTTCCCATTCTCATCACTGGAGCAGAAAGCTGAATCATATCTACTTTTCCTGTTAGATCCTTATCCAAGGTACAAGCATCACCTTCCACCTACTCTACCATAAATTTACGGACAAGTCTCCCTGCTTTCCTTATCGCCCTTTGGTCTAGTTCAATACAGCAACCAAAGTGCTCCTCTTAAAATGTAAGTCAGATCCTGACATTATTTAGTTCAAACTCCTCCAAGGGCTGTGCATCTTATACAGGGTAAAAGCCAATGTCTGTGCAATAGCCTACAAGACCTTAGATTAATTGGCTTGGTGCTCCTGATTTCATCTCTTACCACTCTCTGTGTAGTTCACTCCACTTCAGCATATCAGCCTCCTTGTTGTTTCCCAACTATACCAAATATATTCCTTCCTCCATTACTTTTGCATTTGATTTCCCTCTGCCTGGAATGTCCTTCCTCCAGATAATCTGCTCAAATGTCTCTGCTCATCACTTCTTGCCTTCTTTCGTATCACCCTCAAAAAATTTTCCCCTCTCTTGAGTATCATGGACACCAGGAGAGGACCTAGCCTGTAGATAATGTTAAAACTTCAAAACCAGCTTCTTGATGATATTCTTTGAGCATCTAGATCAAGCCTTGCCTAATGACAGCCGTACCCTTGGACTGTTACATGAGGTAACCACGCCCTGTAGAGCTGATTAACATTTCTGGCAAACAACTTGGAAGGCACTGTATGTGAAAAATATCGCTATCATTAACATATTTTAATCATAACTTATTATTCATATTTTAATGTTGTAGAATTACATAATGAGTATTAGCAAAAATAAAATCGTAATTTGTGTAAATAAAGGATGGAGAAATGTATTGCTTAATCTTTTCTTCTAAAGACATTATTTTATTGTACAACATGAAGAGAAAAGAGTAAAGACAGGGTAAGGAGACAAAGGCAAGAGAGCGGACAGTTATAAATTGTTGGGCTTTGTGCTAAGTGCTTCACATGTATTTTCTTTTCTGAAACTCAGCACCCCCAGGGCAAACGTTTTCCACTGCATTTTACAGATGAGGAAGGGTAGAAAGTTAAGGTCATCTACTATTAAGGGGAATAGTTAGCACTTGTGACTAGGGTTGTGTTACTCCAAAATCTATCCTTTTGCCATTTTCACCATGCAGAGTTTGGTCTTTAAATCTTTCTACAATAAATAAGTACTATTTATTGAGTCAGTGAGTGAAGCCAGAAACCAAGTGGAAAAAAAAATTCTTTTCAGTCTGCAAATGTCAAGGATGATAATATGTGGCTGTGTTCTTACCATTGAGCTTAAAATCTTGTAACTCAGGCTTTTGTAAAAATATGAGGAACAGAAGAAATTTCCTATCAGCACTTTTAAAGATTAAAGATTGGTAAAATGTTACTGCATATAGGGACAATAACCCATCTATTTCTTGGAACCAAGTCTATGAGGGAGAAGGCTATGAATTAACTACAAATAGAAAAATCAGCTCATCTGGTTTTTTTCTTTTCTTTTTCTTTCTTTCTTTTTTTTTTTTTTTTTTTTTTTAAGATTTTATTTATTTATTTGACAGAGAGAGCGTGAGAGAATACAAGCAGAGCAGCAGAGGGCGAGGGAGAAGCAGTCTCCATACTGAGCAGGGAGCCGGATATGGGGCTTGATCCCAGGACCCTGGGATCATGACCTGAGCCACCCAGGCACCCAGCTCATCTGTTTTTATCAGATGAAGTCAAATTTAGTATCTAGGGTGAGAATTAAAGAGTCCCCCTGAACTTGCTCTTTAGTGAGCAAAAATTTTTGAAGAGTATATGTTTAAGAAATTATGATTATTTACTGTTATATTGTGGCTTAAAGTATATCACGTGAGAAACATTTAAAGGAGGATAATTTGATATCTTTCCCAAGAGAAATTAACTTTAAACTACTGTAAGATATCAGGTTAATTCACTCAAGTAACATTATTTATTAAGTGTCTATTTGTGCTTTGAACTCTGTTGGATACTATGTACAAAGAGAGCATGGTGTACTCAAACTAGTCCATAGTCTCTAGAAATCCTCCAGGGGCCACTTCTTTTGTGAGTTCCCAGGCAAAGCAAAAGCTATTTGGGATGAGCTATTTCCTGAGCACAAAGCTGGCATTTAAATTGGCCACCTCACCTCCTTCATGAAGTCGGAGAACGGAAATAAAGGCAGGGTATTCTTTTTTTAAAATCCTTTGCATAACCAACCTACAATTAATCCTTGAAGTGTCTTTTCAATTAATCTGTCTTGTACATAAATTACTTTGATTGCTATTTTTTGAATCTATGCCAAAATATGTTATATTCCCAGTGCTGAGATATGGACAAATGGACACAAAAATTTTCCAGTAATTCTTATGAAAACATGTATTTAAAAAAAAAAATCATCACTTGGGGTTTTTATTGGGAGAGCTGCCCTACGAGGTTTATTGTTGATACTCCAGCCATGTTAGTTTGGTATCTACTTTTCCTGTTAGAGCCCATGTTTAGTTCATTTGTCGCTGAAAATGTTCTCACTCCCATTAACATTTTGTGCTGTGCCAATTAAAACAAGTTTTTAATCTATATAACATTTTTTGTTTGTTTGTTTCTTCTCTCTCAAGAATTTGCAATAGGAGCCGATCTCTGTTTAGGGCCACCAGTGTGTTACCATGCTTTAATAAAGAAGTTGTTCATGGTGTTATATCATACAGTTAAAAGATTCCAGGAAAAAGTCCAATTTAGCCACACCTTTTAATACACATATACAGCAGTATTTCTGTACATGGATGGGAAAACCACTTGGCAAATAAAACCACAACACAGCTTGGGGCGGGGGGAGAGGGATGACACATTGGCTATGAATTTTCACTTCTTAAGCCAAGAGGGCCCTTACGCCTGCACTTCTGTATTCTTCAATCCACTCTAGACTTCGGTGGGTCCAGATTCAAGAAACCCTTATTAGTGGTGGTTACCATACCTTGCTTATGTGGTTTCTGGAGATTGGGTGAGGCGCCTATGATTGTTGTGAATGTGTTCAGGCATAAGACAGTTTTCAGGAACCATAAGAAGTGAGAAATCATGACTACCAGGTAACTTTATTCTTTCTTCTTTATCCAGTTATGGAATACACAACTTTGTCAGTTTGTGGTCTGTGCAAAAGCATGGTGGGCAAGGTGGAGGAGTGTAAGGAGAGAGAAACGTGTCTTTTTTATGTTCAAACATGGGACTCCAGAACATACTTATAATAATACCTTCCAATTTAGTGGAAAATACAAAGCTCTCACATGTCACTTTACTATTTTTCAGAAAGAAAAACCTAAGGTAATGGTTGAGAGACCTTCACAGTTTCTAGAAATTAACTTGAAGTTGAAGTCAACTCTGGAAATGAGATTTTTTTCATTTTAATGTTGAATACATGAAATGACTCAAGAATAAATTTTGTATTTTCATACCGGACATGTATAACAATCCATGGTTTCAAAATTTTCATTTGTCAAGTTAAAGTATATCACATGAGATCAAACACTGTTCTGTTTAATTCTTTTTTCTGGGTCATCTAATTCAATAAATATAAGAGAATTTGATCAATGTAGTTCAATCAAATCTAATTTATGCTTTATAAATGGGCTAATGCCTACCTAATATAACATATTAGTCTGAAACATTAATAACAACTATGTTTAAAGCTATTGTTGAGTAACTCATTAAGGATTGGAGGAAGCTAGAGCAGGCAGGATATGGAAATAAGGTGGAAAAAATCCTCATTTTGGAGATCAGAATCTGACCCTTTTTGATGGTGTAACATAGTAGTATTAACTTGGCTACTGCTTGGGTTTGATGAAATTGACTGCTAAAGATCACCATCTCTGGTTAACATTCAGGACTCAGTAGGCAGCAAGGCTGTTTTAGCCATTTTAAGAAACAGAAGCTGATTAACTCTTTGCTCTACGTGCTCTTTCTCGAACCATCTCAGGAACAAGCCTTTTTGTAGTCTTTGTCCTCCTGCACATGCTACCTCAGGACTTTAAATCTTATTTTCTGGGCTTAACTAAAGGCCAGCAGTACTAGATTGACTTAAGTCATTAAAAGCCTTAGAAAAAACCAAGGATTTTATTATTTTGGAAAAAATATCAAGCCTAGACTATTCCTTTATTTTTAGCAGTATCATTTGACTGTGAAAACTTGTTTTTGGATTTTTAAGAAACTGAATCTTAACTGTGGTTTTCTTTCCTTTCTTTTTCCTTCCTTCCTTCCTTCTTTTTTTAACCTATGGTTCTCTTATGCCTGAAATGTTTTCAGCCATGAAATCAGTAATCTCTCATGACTCCTCCCCTCCTTTGATTAAACTGAACTAAGAGCCATACTTACTTATGTTTCTGTCCCTCTGCACTTCAAGATTTAAAGTATTATTTTCTATGGGATACCTTCTTGGTCCTCCCTGTTTTGAGTTAGGTGATATCTCTGTGACACTGTATTAAACTCATTCACTTATTTTCCAACCTCCCCTCTGGACTGGGGCCTTGTGAGAGTTTTGTTTTGTTTAACCTCTGTTATCCATAAAGCCTAGTATAGTGCTTGCACGTGGTACCTGCACAGCAAATGTTTGTTGAATAAATGAAGAAGTTGAGATGCTTAACAAAGGAACAAAATTGTGGGGATTTGATAATTTTTTTTCCTCTATGCTCGACTGAACTAGTCATTGCTAAGTAAACCCAGCACACAGATATGTTTCTATACTGATTCTTTCTCCTCTAATGATTTCAAGTGAATTACCAAGCAGTTAATGCTATATATAATAATAGCACATTATTAATGGGGATGACTTGGTCATTGTAATTAAAAAGTTCTACTTATAAAGATGATTGTGAGGATAATGTTACCCTGAAAAGAAGGGAATGACTAGATCCAAAAAATGGAATGAGTGGATTCATTAAATGGCTAAGTTTTTGCCTTAGAAGTTCACTGGTATCACTGCATAATCATTTGGGTCCCAGGGTTCAGTATTCATTCTGAAAGGATCTGCTGTGCCTTAGCCCAATTAATTCATCTTGCAGATCCACTGCCCAGAATATGAGCAGAATGAGTAGTTGAATAGACTCAGATATTTTTCTAATTAAATCACAGTGTTGATTTTTTATATTGATAATCACAATAGCCCTATAGTATATTAGCTGAGGTTAAAAATAAAGAACTATTCATAAAATAATGTCCAAAAGACTGAGATTTAATTCTGCTTCTAACACTTAGTAGTAATTTGACCTTGAGACATTTTATTTTTCATTTTTAAAGATTTTTTTTTTTTTTAAATTTTAGAGACAGAGAGAGAGAGAGAGAGAGAGCGCATGATTGGGAGTGGCAGAGGGACAGGGAGGGAGAATCTCAAGCAGACTCCCCACTGAGCACGGGGCTTGCTCTCAGGACACTGAGATCATGATCTCAGCTGAAACCAAGAATTGGATGCTCAACTGACTCTGCTATCCAGGCACCCCAGGGACATTTTCTTAACCTCTCTGGTACTCATTTGGTTTTAAGAGTACTCAGCTCAGAGAGTTCTTGTGAGGAATACATGAGATTAGAATGGAAAGAATTTAGCATAATGCCTGGTACACAGTAAGTGCTCCATAGATGTAAAGTGCTATCATCATCATCATTACTACTACCGCTTCTACATGTGAGTGTTATCATGTAAGTGTTGTTCCTCCTCAACTCTATTGGGTTGAACCCCAAGTAGAGGGAAATCAAATCTAAATTTAGTAATTAACAAAATTTAAATAGGTTAAAAAGGGGCACCTGGGTGGCTCAGTGGGTTAAGCCTCTGCCTTCGGCTCAGGTCATGATCTCGGGGTTCTGGGATTGAGCCCCACTGTGGGCTCTCTGCCCACAGTCAAAGGAGCCTGCTTCCTTCTCTCTCTCTGCCTGCCTCTCTGCCTACTTATGATCTATATCTGTCAAATAAATAAAGAAAATCTTTAAAAACAAACAAATAAATAAATAAATAGGTTAAAAAAATCCTTCACAGTACTTTTAAGTATCCAGTAAACAATTCTAATATCTTGTTTTTTATAATTATAATGTATTTATAATAAAATACAAAATAAAAATATTTATTTATTTATATACATACTTTGTAAATAATTTAGGAATTTAGGCATAGTCTCATGAAAAGGAAACTTTGTGCCACTCAACCTATTGATAGGATGTGAAAATAGGGTTTTTTTAAAGTTTCTTTTTTTTAAGTAATCTCTACACCTAACATGGGGCTCAAACTCAAACTCATGACTCCGGGATCAAGAGTCATGTACTTTTCTGACTGAGCCAGCCAAGCACCCTGAAATAGTTTTTAAGACAAGAAAATACTTATTTCAATTGATGTAGAGTAAGCATTTGACATAAACCAATACCCTTTCATGACAAAAATGACGGATAAAAGGAAAGTATTTAAACATATTAAAAGCCATACATGAAAAATTCACAGAACATCATAATCAAATATGAAAGACTGAAAACTTTTCTTCTAAAAAGAACAAGGCAAAGATGTCCGCTCTTGCCATTACTATTCAATATAGTACTGGATGTCTAACCAGGGCAATTAGACAAGAAAAATAAATAAAAGGCACCCAAATTATAAAGCAAAAAGTAAAATTATCTCTGTTCTCAGATGACATGTAGAATGCATGTATATGTAGAAAATCCTTAATATTTCACACAAAAAAATTGTTAAACCTAAAAAACTATTTTAGCAAAGTTTTAGGATACAAAAGCAACATGCAAAATTCAGTTGCATTTCTATACACTAATGATGACCAATCTGAAGAAGAGGAAATTAAAAAAACAATCCCATTTATAAAAGCATTAAAAAGGATAAAATCTTAGGAATAAATTAAGGGAATGGAACACTTACATACTGAAAACTATAAAACAATGCTAAAATAAACTGGAGGAGATACCAAAAAAGTGGAAAACTTTAGAAGTGACTTACCATTGTTAAAAATGTCCATACTACCCAAAGAATCTGCAGATTTAGGAAATCCTTATCAAAATCCCAACAATATCCTTTGAAGAAATAGAAAAAAACCTAAAATTCATATGTAATCCCATGGGGCCCTGACTAGCCAAAACAATGTAAAAGAACAAAGTTGGAGCCCTCATACCTCCTTACTTTGAAATATACTACAAAGCAACGGTAATGGTATATACATACAATAGAATACAATACAGCCTTTAAAGGGAAGAAAATACTGTCACATGTTATAACAGTGATGAACCTGGAGGACATTAAACTAAGAGAAATGAGCCAGTCACAAAAAGACATCTACTATATGATTCCACTCATATGAACTATCAGAAGTAGCCAAAAATCATAGAAACAGAAAGTAAAAAGGTGGCTTCCCAAGGCTTGGGTTGGGGAAAGGAGAAAGGGGAAATTAACATTTCAGTTCTGCAAGATGAAAAAGTTCTAGAGATCTGTTGAACAACAATGTGAATATACTTAAAACTATTGACTGTTACACTTAAAAATAGTCAAGATAGTATATTTAATGTTATGTTTTTTTGTTTTTGTTTTTGTTTTTTTTTTTTGCTACACACACACAAATCTGAACGTCTAGGATCTCTGTAACTACACTTCCTCCCTACTATGATTATTCTACATAAAAACCGTAATACAAAGACAACTACTGTTAACAGGTATATAGCTTCAACACCTTTTCTTTTAAACAAGATACACACAATACACCTATACATGCTTTTCAGTACACTTTTGATACTTGCCTTTCTTTTTTAATAGTCAATGTAGTATCATAATTATCTTTTCATGTCAGTATGTAGAAAAATATACTTCATTTTTTTTTTTTTTCAGATTTCATTTTTAAGCAATTTCTACACCTGGCATGGGGCTTGAAGTCACAAGTCCATGAGAAAGAGTCGCATTCTCTATGGAACAAGCCAGCCAGGTGTCCCTCTACTTCATTCTTTTAAACAGCTGCACAGTAACTCGTATGGATGCACCATATTTGACAAATGTAGAACCACAGGCTTCAGAGATTTAATATTACCAAAGGAATGAGCACTTTAATGATAAATGCTTTAATAAGGAATAAATATTTATTCAAAGCACAGCACTGGGGGAATGAAGGGCTAAAATTAATGAGAGTTCTTGTCCTCAAGCAAATAATATTCTACTATGGAGGCAAAGACATATACATTAATAAACAAGGTAGAAATATTCGAACGTGAATTTTAGACCACCAATTTAGGGAAATCAAAGGTGGTTTTAAGGGAATGTGTCTTCAGACTATTCAAGGATAGGAAGGATTTAGGAACGTGGAGATTGGTAGACTGGAAAAGAGCAAAATATTTCACAAAGTAGGAACAGGTAGATAAAATATACAAAATTACAATACAATAAAATAAAACCTACCAGTTCCTCACCACCTATGTACTAAGCACTTAATAGCAAGTACTAAGTACCCATGTACAAAGCTTCATTCTTCACACATAATACCATATTTTAGCCTCACAACTGAGGACTATTTTATTTCTATTTTACTAGTGAGGTAATTCAGGATCAGGAAAGGTAAACATTAACATTTTGAGTTATTTGACTAAAGAAATGATAATGTTGTGACAACATGGATGAACCTTGTGGGCATTATGGTAAGAGAAATAAGTCAGAGGAAGACAAATACCCTATGATGTCACTTACATGTGGTATCTAAACAAAAACAAAAACACAAACAAAAAACCAACTCATTGAAAAAGAGGTCAGATATCTTGTTATACCAGCTCTGACGATGAGGATGGGGAAATTGGATAAAAGTGGTTAAAAAGTACAAATTTCCAGCTAGCAGATAAATATGTACTAGGGATTTAATGTACAACATGGTGATTATAGTTAATACTGTTGTATATTATATTTGAAAGTTATAAGATGGACAGAACATGCAAAAAACTGAAACTGGACCACTTTTCTTACACCACACACAGAAATAAATTTGAAATGGATGAAAGAACCAAATATGAGACAAGAAAATATCCTAGAGAACATATGCGGTAACCTCTTTGACATCAGCCATAGCAACTTCCTTCTAGGTATGTCCCCTGAGGCAAGGAAAAAAGCAAAAGTAAACTATTGGGACCATAGTAAAATAAAAAAGCTTCTGCACAGTGAAGGAAACAATCAACAAAACTAAAAGGCAACCTACAGAATGAGAGAAAATATTTGCAAATGACATATCTGATAAAGGGTTAGTATCCAAAAATCTAGAAAGACCTTATAAAACTGAACATCCCAAAAATGAATAATCCACTTAAAAAATGGGCAGAAGATGTGTCTAGACATTTCTCCAAAGAAGACATACAGATGGCCAATAGACACATGAAAAGATGCTCAACATTACTAATCATGTGGGGAAATACAAATCAAAACTATAATGAGATAACACCTTACACCTGTCAGAATGGTTAAAATCAACAACACAGGAAACAACAGGTCTTGCTGAGGGTGTGGAGAAAAAGGAACCCTCTTGCATTCTTGGTGGAAACACAAACTGGTGCAGCCACTCTGGAAAATAGTATGGAGGTTTCTCAAAAAGTTAAAAACAGATCTATCCTATGATCCAGCAATTGTACTACTAGGTATTTACCCAAAGAATACAAAAATACTAATTTGAAGGAATACATGCACCCCAATGTTTATAGCAGCATTATCACCAACAGCCAAATCACAGAAAGGGCCCAAATGTCCCTTGAATGATGAATGGATAAAGAAGTGAGATACAGGGGCACTTAGATGGCTCAGATGGTTAAGTGTTTGCCTTTGGCTCAGGTCATGATCCCAGGGTCTTGGGATTGAGCTCCACATCAGGCTCCCCACTGAGCAGGGAGCCTGCTTCTCCCTCTCCCACTGCCAGCCCCCCCGCCCCCAGTGTCAAATAAATAAAATCTTTTTTAAAAAATGAGACACACATACACACACAGACACACTCACAAATTACCCAGTCATTAAAAAATAATGAAATCTTGCCATTTGCAATGACATGGATAGAGCTAGAGAGTATTACAGTAAATGAAATAAATCAGAGGAAGATAAATATCATATGATTTCATTCATAGATGGAACTTTTTTCTTTACTCAAAGATTTTATTTGAAAGTGAGAGAGAGAGAGAGAGAGAGGATGAGAAGGGGGAAGAGCAGAAGGAGAGAGAGAAGGAGGCTCTCCACTGAGCAGGGAGCTCAATGTGGGGTTCAATCCCAGGACCCTGGGATCATGACCTGAGCTGAAGGGAGATGCTTAACTGAGCCATCCAGGCGCCTCCATACATGTAACTTAAGACACTAAACAAATGAGCAAAGGAAAAGAGAGAAAAAGAGAGGCAGACATACATACAGAGACAAACCAAGAAACAGACACTTAACTATAGAGAACCAGCTGAGGGTTACCAAAGGGGAGGTGGGGAGGGTTTAGGTTAAGTGGGTGATTGGTATTAAGCAGTGCTCTTGTGATGAGCACCAGCTGTTGTATGGAAGTGTTTGAATCACTATAATGTACACCTGAAACTAATCACATGCTATTGTATGCTAACTACTGGAATTTGAATAAAAACATTAAAAAGAGAGTTAAGAGAGTAGATCCTAAGAGTTCTCATTACAGGGAAAAAACATTAAAATATTTTGGGTATTGGGGCACCTGGGTAGCTCAATTGTTAAGCCTCTGCCTTCAGCTCAGATCATGATCCCAGGGTCCTGGGATTGAGCACCACATTGGGCTCCCTGCTTAGCAAGAAGCCTGCTTCTCCCTCTCTCACTCTCCCTGCTGGTGTTCCTGCTCTCACTCTCTCTCTCTGTCAAATAAATAAATAAATAAAATCTTAAAAAAATTTGGGTATTTATATAAGTTGATGGATGTTAACTTATTGTGCTAATAATTTCACAATATACTTAAGTGAAGTCATTATGCCGTAAACCTTAAACTTGTACAGTGCTGTATGTATTGAGTTATACCTCAATAAAACTGGGGGGAAACAAGAAGTGATAATGTAAGGGAAGATGGCACCAGACCAAAGTAGACTTGGAAGATAATGCCCGGATATTTAGATTTTTTTTTTGTTTTAGACAATTTAGAGCCATTGAAGAATTAGGAAGATGGAGACCTCATGATTAAAGCAATGCTTTAAGAAGCTAAATCTGGTAGTGCTTTGGATGATTAGTTATAGGAAGGAAAGGAAATAAGTTAGATTAATTAGAGCACAGTGACCAAATGCGCAGGTTTGAAAGGGGCAGTTTCAATGTGTGTCAGTTGTACTAGTATAAGTATTGAAAGAGTTTCTTCGCTTCACTTCACAATGTCTTTTTCACACTCAAAAATATCCCAGTTTGGAAGATAAATAATTATGAAGGCAGTTGAGAGCCCGAGTAATACAGAACAGTAATGGAGAATAGTTAAATAGAAAGGAGGATGGATGTGAGAGAATCTTGGTGTTGTTAGAATAATCAATTTGCATTTTTTAGTTCAAGTTGATCGATAGTAAAATCTCAGTAACAAGGACGATAAAAGAGAGAAAAAAGAAAAAGAAGAAACGATTTAGGAGAGAAAATGATGACTTTAACCTGGAATCTGATGCGGTGGCAGGATATTCATGTTGAGCCATGAGGTAGCTTATTGGAAATATGAGGCTGGAGTTCATATGGAAGTGATTATTGAAATCATGGAAGTGAATGAGATTGCCAAAGAATAGGGAATAATTAAAGATGGCAAAGAGGGCTAGAGGACTTCAAGGAAAGTCTATTTATAAAAATTCTGAAACTGTAAATACTAAATGAAGTTAATGGAGTTAATAGATAATTCTGCAATTACTAAAGCATGTCCAGCCCAGCCAACAACCGCCCACAGGGAAGGATGAGTTTGAAAGTAGCTGGTCAAGAAACCAAAGGGCAACTTCACAAACTTTCCTGCTTGTTAACACTTGGTGAAATTTGCGTTAACATTTTCCTTGCGAATGTGAATTCCTCCCAAGTATTATGTTATAACCATAACACATATTCTTAGTCCAGGACTAGAGTGATTAATATGCAGGTGGAGAAAAGGTTTCCCTTCGTCCCTTCTAGGTTCCTTGGCTCGTCTCATAATTAAATTGGCATAAAACAAACAGGAGAAAAACAAATTTAATTTCATACTCATGGGAGCCCCAAAGATAAGCGACTTCAAAAAAAGTGACCAAAGCAGGCAGCTTTTATAGCTTTCATACAAAGAAACAGTATCTGTGAAGATTTGACAAAGCAAAGAGATTTGGGCTTAAGGTAACAAATTAATGAAGAAGTAACAAAGTTTGCTTATCCAGCCTTCTTGGCCTTGAATTCCCTATCTCTGGCAATAATGATGCTTTCTCCCTACTTGGTATAGAAAGGATAAATTCACATGGGAGGTTTATTTCCTGCATTCAGAGTGTCCTTTTTACACTGGCTATTTCTTAAGTACTTTAATTCAAAATAATCAAAATCCCTAAGTGGCATATTTTGTGAGCCTTCAGATATAAGAAGGTAAATATTGCAGTAGGTGATGTGGGCCACTTAAGTGTCTACATTCTGTCGCTCACTTCCCTGTACATGACTAAAGAATAGAATTCATCTTTGTATTATCAGTGCCTTCAGAACTACAGGGTACATTGGCAAATTATCAAGCATTCATATGTAAAAGCCCATGATTTATTGTTTGATTTATATCTAGAGATGTAAATTTCATCCAGGAAAGACCAGATACATCTTTTTTTTTTTTTTTTTTTTTTCCAGTTTCAATGGATACTTTTATTTATAAGACCAGATACATCTTAAAATTACTACATGGAATTGATAAATATATTAAAAAAAAAAGAGATCTGAATTTAAGGCTACTTTGACAATTGAGAAAAGGGTGCCTTAAAAATGTTTATATTTTATAGAGCAAATTCATATTCTTTTTTCCCTTAAAACAAAGCCATATGAAAGCACTTTAAATGCAAAACTTCATGTACTGTGCTGGAAGTTGAAATTAAACATGAGTACCCCCATGGTTTTTAGCTTGTCTCTTAAAACAAAACAAAACAAAACCAAATTTGATGTTTCAGTACCAACAACATTTATAATTAACTACAAGTCTAACTGAAAACAGAGACTTTGCAACTGCTATGATCTCTTCTTTCATTTTAACAAAATTCACTTTTTGGAGTAGAAACAGTTTTAAAGTAAACCACATTATTTTTCCATATATCTGAAAACAAATGGCACAGTCAACTGGAGTTAATTTATGAGGAAGAAAACAGAGGATTATAATGAATCTTTCCAAGCAATTTCAATACATTCCAAACCTTAACCTACTGTCAAAAAGACAGTGCAGCAACTCTGCTAAGACTCTCTGAAAAGCAATGTGTTTTTAATACCTGCTTGGGGGGTAAAAAAAATGTGTGTGTCCAGTTAAGAACTCAGATACTTTGCCAATATTGTAAGATGAATTCAGGTGGTATGGTAATCCGCAATTTGCAGAGTTCATTACTCATCAATGCAACCAATTTTTCCAGGTTGGTATTAGGACTTTCACATGTAAAACTGAAAATTTTTAATACAGTCACCATGGGGATGCGCCTAGGTGGCTCAGCGGGTTAAAGCCTCTGCCTTCGGCTCAGGTCATGATCCCAGGGTCCTGGGATCGAGCCCCACATCAAGCTCTCTGCTTACCAGGGAGCCTGCTTCCTCCTCTCTCTGCCTGCCTCTCTGCCTACTTGTGATTTCTGTCAAATAAATGAATAAAATCTTAAAAAAAAAAATATAGTCATCATAGGAAACTTGTGCCTGATGGTAAAACACATTCATTATTAAGTTGTAAAGTCAATTAATGGCTAGAATCTAGCTAGACAATATGCCATTTGACATCGTTAATGGCTTCATTTTTTTTTTTTTTAAAGGACTACTATATTCATATCAAGAAAAAAAATCTGTAAACCCTTTTTGGTGATAGGTTTAGTAAATAGCCTATAGAGGCTGAGAATTTTTCTTTCCCAGGAGCTAAACTATTTCCATGATAGGTTCAGAGGATGAGGCAAAATAAACTGTGGTCTTGTATGTTCCCTGAATTTCCAATTTTAAAGTGGAGAGCTTGAACAGTTTGTTATTATCACTTCAAATGTTTTCCCCATTTTTAGGATGGTGTTAACTTCAGTCTTCATCATTAACAGACAGGCAAGTAAATGAACCAAGAAACCAGAAGTGGTCAAATGTGTCAAAATATTTCTTGAGATGCAATTTAAAGCAACAGCTTTTAACCTAAACATATGGAAATAAAAACAAAGCAAAAAGATACATCTGTATCTTCTCTGAGAAGGTAATCCACTGAGTATTTAAGCTTCTATAAATTTATATAGTTTTAAAGAATTTGTTAGTTATTGTGGCTTTTACATAAAAAGTCTTAGGAAAGATTTGAAAGCAGTAATTTGGGAAAAATTTTTTTGTTTCACATAATCATTTAAATACAGACACATCTTTTTAATAGTGAATTCAAAAGAAGTATGTGCAATAATAAGATCATTCTTTCAGCCACTCAGTAGACCTCTTTATCAATTTCCACTGAAGTTCTTTACATTTACTTATATCTGAGTTGTTCTCATGAGATTTTAATATTTCATACTATAATCACACAGAGAATTTCTACTCAAATGTTTAACCATAAAAAAAATCTTAACAAAATAAAGCAAATTGTTCTTTCTTGAGTATGAGCATTCTAAATATTTACAAAGCTATTTCTGTCAAGTAATTTCACAAATAGTACTGACTAAGAACACAAGAAACCTGGGTAAACAATAAGGATCTGTGGTGAAGAATTAATGGGGGGGGGTGGTAACTTTGTGAACCCCCACACTTCTGCAAGATTTTGAAGTTTAGGCCAAATCTTTCCTGCAACAAAGAAGTAGTGCAAATCTAAATTTAGACTTCACTTCTACTTTTTGGCCAAGATGTCACAATGAATCAGATTTATCTCCTGCTTGAAAAATGGTTTTCAAGGCACTGAATAACAAGACAATAGGAAGTGATCCCTAACAGATGGAAAACAAAGGTGAGCCCCATGATTGCTCCCAGCTAACTATCTGGAGCTTCCAGGCCACAGAGCAGGAAGGCAAATCCCAGGAGGATATGGAGTCTAGGAAGGCCAAAGCAACTACAATTTGCAAGACAAGAGTACCAGAGAGAAGAAAGCCATACACAAGGCCACTCTAGAGATATTTAGAAGATGTTCTCAACTGAGTACTAATGACATGTCCATGCATTTCAGTAAAGTATACAAGGCTGGAGGAAAAAACCACTTAAAAGTTTTAGAGAGAATAATACGCAAAGCTCAGACCGAGCCAGAACAATTCCTGCTCTCACCAATCAGAGAGGAAGATATCCTAATTCATGGGGCATCTGGCACAGTACTCAGAAAGGTTTTGCCTCACTTGTGAGGAAAATTACACCTAGACTAAATATGTTCCTAAGCAACTTAACTACATATAAAACTCAAGTAATATTTACAGAAATACAAAAATATCCAGCACTCAACAAAGAATAGTTCAAAATATTTAATCATTCAATTGAAAATTATCAGGTGAAAGCAGCACAAAAATATAACCCATAATGAGAAGAAAACCAATCAAAATTAACACAGATTACAGTTAATAAGTGAAAAGAAATAAAATGAAATCATACAGTCAATCTAAAAATAAGGTAGTAAAAGGAAAAAGAACAAACAGAAATAAGAGCAAGATGGTAGACTTTAACCCAATAAGATGTGCAATCATATTACATGTAAATGGTCTAAGAACCCCAATTAAAAGGCACAGATTATTAGATTAGATTAAAAAAACCCAAGACCTAACTACATGTTGTCTAAAAGAAACCCACTTTAAATATAAAGACATAAATAGGATAAATGTAAAAGGACAGAAAAGATAAGCCATGCTAGCACTTACCAGTAATGATATAAAAGGACTAAAAAAAAACTACTGACCAACTTGACCTAATAAACATTTATAGAACATAACAACCAACAACAGCAGAAATACACATGGGACATTCACCAAGATTAACCATACGCTGGATCATAAAATAAATTTCAATGATTTTAAAAGGATCCAAATAAAAAAAATATGTTCTCCATTCAAAACAGAATCAGGAATCAGTAACAGATGATTCTTGGAAAATTTCCAAATATTTGTGAAAAAACACATTTCTAAATATCTCACTGGTCAAGTGAAATTAGGAAGTATTTTGATCTGAATTAAAATGCAAATTTATGGGATATAACGTATCAAAACTTATGAGATATAGCCAAAGCAGTAATTGAGGGATATAAGTAAATGTATGCTAATACATTGAAAACATATGAAATAGCCAAATTCCTTCAGAGACACAAACTAACAAAGCCTAAACAAGAAGACATAATCTAAACACCCCTCTATCTATTAAAAGATACTGAATTTATATTTGAAAACCTTTCTACAAAGGTGGTTTCACTGGTAAATTCTACCATATATTCAGGGAAGATCTAGTATATAGCACCTTCCAGAAAATCAAGGAGATGAAATATTTCCCAGTTCATTCTATAAGAACAGTACTACCTTGATCCCAAAATGAAAGACATTTCAAGAAAACTACAAACTAACTCATCAATTATACACATAACCATAAATACTCTAAATATAATTTTATCAAATCAAATTTAACAATGTATTAAAAAATACATTACGATCAAGTAGAGTTTATCTCAGAAATTAAAAATTGGCTTCACCATATTAACATGTTACAAATTAAAAAAATTATATGATCACTTCAGAGGATTCAAAAACCAACATCTATTCTTGACTAAAACAAAACCAAACCCCTCCAACTCTCAGTAAGTTTGGAAAAGAAGGAAACTTGCTCAGTCTTATATAAGGAATCTATAAAAAATCTAGAGCTAACATTACTTACTGGTGAAAAGACTGAATGCTTTTCACCTAAGATCATGAACAAAGTAAAAATGTTTGCTTTACCACTTCTATTCAATACCTTACTAAAGGTTCTAGCCTTCTTAAAAAATATTAAAAAAAATTTTATTAAATAAAGGTTCAAGTAGTAAATAAGTCAGGCTTTGTGAGGCCATTTCGTCTTTGTAGTCACCACTAACCTATCATTATAGCACGAGAGAAGGGAAGATAATATACATAAACAAATGTATTTGAATAAAACTTCATTTACAAAAACAGGCTTGCTGATTCATGCACAATAATGCAATTATGGAAGAAAAAGAAACAAAACATATCCAGACTGGAAAGAAAGAAAACCCTCTTTATTCACATGTGACTCTCAGATGATCATCTATGTGGAAGACTGTGAAATCTACAAAAGGATCTAGTAGAATTAAGTGAGTTTAGCAATGCTGCAGAATACAATCAAAACGCAAAATCATGTTTCTGTATATTAACCACCAATAACTGTAAACTGAAATTTTAAAAATACCATTTACAGTAACATAAAAAATATGAAATGTTTAAGGATAAATATGACAAAACATGTGTAAGAACAGCATACTGAAAAATACAAAACACTGAAATTCAAAGACCTAAATAAAATGGACACATGTATCATACTCATGGATCAGAAGTTTCAATACTGAAATGTCAATTCCTTGCAAACCTGATCTACAAATTTAATATAAGTCTGATCAAAATTCTAGCAGTTTTTTTTTGTTTTGTTTTGTTTTTGGTAAAAATTGGCAAGTTCATTATTCTAAAATGCACATGGAAATGCACAGAATCTAGAAAGGCCAAAGCAACTTTGTAAAAGATTAACAAAGTTGGAGAAATTATTCTGATTTCAAGACTCTTAGTATAAAGCTACAGTCATGAAGAAAGCATGATATCAATGTGTAGCCAAAGAGATTAATGAATCAAAATAGTTAAAAAAACCACAACAGTTGAATTGTCAATTGATGGTCAGTTGATTTTCAACAAAGATACAAAGGCAATTCAGTGTAGAACAGTCTACCAATAAATGGTGCTGGAATTATCAGGTTGTTCACTATGCACAAATATATTAACTTATATTCATACTTTGGACCAGATTAAAAATTAACCCTAAATGGATAACAGACCTAAATTAAAACCGATTACATCAAGTGTTAGTGAGTATGTAGAGCAAACAGAACTCTTATAAACTGCTGGTGTACAGAACAGTACAACCACTTTGAAAACATCGTAGAAATTTCTTAAAAGCTAATATTATGAACTAGATGGGACACCTGGGTGACTTGGTCAGTTAAGTGGCTGCCTTGGGCTCGGGTCTTGATCCCAGAGTGCTGGAATCCAGTCGCAAATCAGAATTCCTGCTCAGCAGGAAGCCTGCTTCTCCCTCTCCCACTCCCCCTGCTTGTGGTTTCCTCTCTGTCTGTCAAATAAATAAAATCTTTTAAAAAAAGAAATATGAACTAGACATTCCATTTTTATGTATTTATCCAAATGAAGTGAAACTGTATGTTCATACAAAGACTTGTATGTGAATATTCACGGTAATTTTATAATAACCCCAAACTGGAAATAACCCTAAAATGTACCAACAGACTAACAGATAAACAAGTTATTTTATCCATACAAGAAAAAACTACTTAGCAACAAAAAAGAATGCACTGTTGATACCTCCAACATCATGGATATATCTCCAATAATTATGCCAAGTTAAAAAAAATACATAGGATTCTATTTACATAAAGTTAAAGAAAATGCAAATGAAACTATGGTGATAAGTGCTTGCTTGAAGATGGAAGGACTACCAAAGGCAAGAGGAATATTCTGGTGTGGCTGATTATGTACAACATATCTTAACTGTGATTATGATTTTACAGGTATATACATTTGTCAAACAAAACTGTTTACTTCAAATATGCATAGTTTGTGTCAATATACCTCAGTAAATCTGTTTAATGAAAAGCTATTTGGTTTTTTAAAAAAGATATTGAGAGAGGGAGAGAGAAAGAGTGGAGGGAGAGGCATAGGGAAAAGCAGACTCCCCAAGGAACAGGGAGCCTGATGTGTGACCCGATCCCAGGACCCTGGGATCATGACCTGAGCCGAAGACAGATGTTTAACCAACTGAGCTTCCCAGGTACTCTGAAAAGCCACTTGGTTTTATCAGAGGAATTAATTCAGACATTTCTATCAATTTACCTCTGAAATTTGCCTATTTTACGCCTTCAAATGTTAGTAACTCACCATATAAGGTCACATTTTGAAAAATAAATTTCATTTAAAACTGTGGCAAAAATCTCCATGTGAAGGCCATTGCACAGCAAATTCCAATGTGTTATGTACTTCTCATAGAAAAACTTATTCCCGGTTCTACAGACAAGTATGATGATTCTTTTGTATGAAATTAGATCAGATACAAAAACATAAGTACAAGAATAAACCTGTTAGCAGCTTAAGTTTGTTGTCAAAGCCTCTGAAATATTATTGGCTCACTTTTAATTTTTTCCTATGCTTTTATTGTTTGCCTCTGGACAAGTTCTGACAGTCAGTTTTGCACTTGGTCTTCTGATCTTCAACTATCAAAGAGAAGAGAAAATGAAAAAGATGGACAGGCTTTTGAAAACTGTTAGCACCATTCAACTCTGTTCAGGAAGAATGCAGTGAGTGATATGCATTATCATTTAAGAATCTTACTGAAACTTAAAAAAGAATCTGTACTTATTTTCATTTGACTTCAAATAAACTGGCAGAGTTCTAAGCAGCATTTAAAGGTTGTATTAAATGATAAGGGAACCTGGGTGGCTCAGTTAGTTGAGTCTGGCTTTTGATTTAGGCTCAGGTCATGATCTCAGGGTCCTGAGATCCTGTCCTGTGGTCACATTCTGTGCTGCGTAGGGAGTCTGTCTGGGGTTCTGTCTCCCTCTGCAATCCCACCCCCCACCCCTGCCAAATAAAGAATTTAAGAAAATAAGAAATTTTTTCCTTTCTTCCTTTTATATATACATGACACATGTAAAGGATGAAGAGATTTATGTTCCTGCCCAGATGAAACTTTTTGATTTTATGCAAATGAATTATCAGGAAAATTGATCCTAAACCGTTTCACTTGTTCTTACATTCCTATGTTTTTAAGGAGTATTACATGTTTGTACAGTAGCATGCTGTGTATGGATGCAGGGTTCTATGATTAGCATGAAACTACTGTTTCAGTGAATGCCTTCCCAGCCTTCCGAACACTGTTTTCTTACAGACAACTCACCTGTGCTGATAATTGTCACTTCTAATAGTGATTCTTACTGTTTTAAATAAAGAGTATATATAATTTTTTTTTATCTCTAATATTGGATGATCAAGCTCATTTCTGTCAAAAATCTCAGGAGAGGGGAGGTGTGGCATGGGTGTCAAGGATGAATGGGGTCTCCTATATATAAGCCATTTCACACATCTAAGTGTCCTTGAAGGCTGCATGCATATTAGTTAGCTGAGTCTTTACCCCTCCCATTAAAAGACTACACTGGGGAAAAAAATTAAAAAGACCAATCAAATAATTAAAAAACGGCAATGATTAGCTCAAACTAGATGGTATCATAATTCTTTTTAGTCCTGCCTGAAGATAAATAGGCTAAAACTATTAGCAATTAATCCCCACCCCCCTACAGGAGTAGAAGATAGTTCTGGAGTATAAAAGATATTAATTATTTACTTTTCCTCCGTGGTGGGTAATCAGTGCAAGAGGTATTGGACTACCTAATAATTCTTAGCATATAAGAAGAAAATAATCCATGGAGTGAACTACCAATGTAGTTAGTTAATTAGCTTGACTATAACTGAATGGATAACAGCTGGTATAGTTATGCATTATCTCCACAAATTAACTGGCTTCTCAATCACATGTTAATTCACAAAATCATCACAAGGATTTAGTAACTAAATTCAAGGATGGACATTACATAACTTACTGCAGTGGATTCTACTACCCTATGTTGAACTTTTCTAAGCGCATACATACAACATATACAATAACATGCACAATTACGAACTGATCCACACAATTAGTGTATTATACACTGTACTTTTAAATTGAGGGGTTTCTATTAACTCAAGTACTTTCAATTACACATTCTTACTTTATATGCCATAAACAGGATTACTCAAAATAAATATTAAATAAACACCATCACAAAATTCTTAAAATATGTAGTGTGGTCAAAGTGGTATTGATGACCTTTGTCACTGATACACACAGAACCTTAAGACTAAGATAAAAATAGGTCAAGGATTCACAGGTAGAAACAGATGCACATGTAGAATAAAACTGATGTATGCACGGATTGCATGAAGCACTGGGCGTGGTGCAAAAATAATGAATACTGTTACACTGAAAAAATAAAAAACAAAAAATAAAATAAAAATAATAAATAAAATAGTTCAAACGAACAAACAAAAACACTGATGTATGTTCTTCTGAGAACATTGGTACAACCTGGAGATTACCCAAAAAGTGGTTAATAGGTTAAAAGAACATGGGCTGATGAAATCTGGGTATTGAGGAGAAAACTAAAAGTTCTTACATTTGGGAAAATAATCTCATTTTACAGACTATAAGGAAATAAGTGCAAAACTATGGAAGGCTTATACTGTAAGTTTCTGAATGTCTAAATCACAAGCCTTTTAAAATGAAGATAAGTCACATAACTGAAATTAGATTACAGAGATATACTATGTTAACAATGGGAATGAGAAAAAAGAACAATTTGTAGGAAAAAACTATGTAGTTATGTGTAAATAGGTTTGAAAAAAGGAGCTAATTTCAGATTTACTGCACTAATATACCATAACTGTACTGTTGATAATACAAAACTGTATTGATTGGCCTCTGAAATATACTGTTATTTTAGATTTAATTTTACATTTTTATTTTCTCATATTAAAATATTTTGAATTCTCTGAGCATATATTGATTGTATTTATAATGGAAGAAACCTAAGGGCAAGATAGGTGAAGGCCATCTTAAAGATTTGTAGGTATCCGGACGCATGGATGGCTCAGTCAGTTAAGCTGCTGCCTTAGGCTCAGGTCATGATACCAGGGTCCTGGGATCAAGTCCCGCATTGAGCTCCTTGCTTGGCAGGGAGCCTGCTTCTCTCTCTGCCTCTGCCCGCCACTCTGCCTGCTTGTGCTCTCAAACTCTCTCTCTGACAAATAAATAAAATCTTTTTTTTTTTTTTTAAAGATTTTATTTATTTATTTGACAGAGAGAGATCACAAGCAGGAAGAGAGACCGGCAGAGAGAGAGGAGGAAGCAAGCTCCCTGCTGAGCAGAGAGCCACATGCGGGGCTCAATCCCAGGACTCTGGGATCAAGACCTGAGCTGAAGGCAGTGGCTTAACCCACGGAGCCACCCAGGCGCCCCACAAATAAATAAAATCTTTAAAAAAAAAATTGTTGGTATCAAAAATTACCTCCATGATAGCATTTCCCTTTGACTGACTTACTAAAGAAAATCTGGGTTTTCAAAATCACATATTTGCTGTAAGGTAGTATTACTTCAAATTCAAGAACTAAAAGTCTTCAGCATACTTTTGTTTAAAAAGGCCTTCCACATACATTTAAACACACACACAATTTAGGGCCTAAAGTAAAAGACTAAAGGTAAGCTCTTAAGTAATACAATTATTTGCAAAAGTTTTAGATGGTTTCAAAAGTGAAAAAGAAAAGAATTGCTTGGTTTATAGCTTTAGAAAGATTTAAACTCTACATTATTTTGAAAATATTTCATTATTAAATATTATAATTGGTAACATTTAAAATTTTTCATAAAGAAATGAACAATCTTTCATAGATCAAAATTTTAAAACTCAAGCAGTCTTTTTATATTCACAGTATACTTTCATTGCATATGGGAAATAAACTTGGTTCATGTTCTACATTTTAAAAGTGTCAATTACAATAAGTCATTATAAACTTTGATATTATCATTTGACAAAATTTACAATCATGTTTTCTTAGGTTTTATAACTGAGAAGCACTTTAACTGCTATACCCAGATGAAGAAACTAAGTTTCAGATTTAAAAATCAAACAATTTATCTGAGGCAGAAATGAAATTGGGGCCATCACTAGATATGCTCATACTATTATCTTAGTCTAATGCTTTAGAATCCATTTTTATTTGCAGATAACAAAAGAAACACAGCACAAATATTTGAAAATAAAATGACAAAAAGCTGCTGGCACAATTTGCCATTTGTAAATTATGTCCATTTAACTGTATCATCGTAATTTTTCAGGGAACTCAATGACAAAGACCCTCAGCTCAGTTTTCTGGTGAATTTGTTTACACTCTTTCATTGTAATCAAATTTCAGCATGTAATATTGTTAATACCATTGGTCTCCACAAAAATGGCTAAGTAGTAATTAGTTCTGTAGGTGATATTTAATTAGGCTGATATCTATCAATTAGGGAATTACTCTTTCCTATAGTTTTATCTATAGTCTCTTTAAAGCCAAATTCATAGTTTACTGAATTCAAAGTAGTACTGTCAGTATTCTACGTAGTCCCATAACCACTTAAGAGAATCCATTAACTGTGTATACCTTCTGTGCTAACTATATAATCCGAACTATATATAATCCAAACTATAAATTCTAAGAAAATATTCATATAAAAACTTAAAGAAAAAAAGGACTATATTAGGATTTTAATGTATGATGGTCTTTATTTACAACTTTATTGGCAAAAAAGAAGAGGGGAAACATTTAAAACAGTTTAACACAGGGCATTGCAGCTGATTCTGTCAGGTTAAGGAAGTTTCTTTTTAAATGTCCATCTAATCGTCCAAAGATATACAATACTGAATCTGCATATGCAGTTTCCTTTATGAAATACAGTGCTCATATTTTAGGCAGTCTTTGAAACACATAAATACAAAGAAAAACACTCATTAAAAACTGTATTAAATGAAGGGTATTTTAAATTTAAATTGATATTTATGTTGTTCTTATAATACATGCCCAATGAAAACAAAAAGCTGGAAAAGCAGTCACACTTCCTACTTGAATGGACAGTTACAACAATCATTTTCTGCAATGACCATTATATTTTCAATTTATCATGAACTACTCTGAACTTACTATGAGATGTAGCCAAAGTCAGAAGACAAGACGTAGGGAGAATATTCCTTTTTTGGAGGAGAGTAAGCCCTCCAGAATCAGCATGGGAAATAAACATCCTGTTGAAGAATTCTAGGTGGAAAAAAATTACTGTAGTCAATTTCAACTCATGCTGAGCTGGCTTAATTTTTTCAGACTTGTCTGGTGTCATTCTTCCAAATCAAGTGTGTTTAATTCTTCTTCTAGTTCATCCAAATCTTCCCCAGTAAAAAGATTTTCATCAACAGGAACAGCATCGATGGCTCCATTTTCCTGTCCCTCCCCTTCGTTGTCCTCTTCCAAATCACTTCTTTCACCATTTTCAGCCCTACCTCCAGAAGCTTCACTTAATTTGTTTTCTAAAAGTAAACATTGAAATCAGTAAGGCCAAGAAGCAAACACTATTCCATTAGCAACTGAGAGTCACAGACATACTACATTTTTTTTCCTTTTTCAATGAAAGCCTTTCCTAAGATTACTCCAACAAGAAATGATCTTTTTTCTTTTTTTTTTTTTAAAAGATTATTTATTCATTTATCAGAGAGAGAGAGAGGGAGAGAGCGAGCACAGGCAGACAGAATGGTAGGCAGAGGCAGAGGGGGAAGCAGGCTCCCCACCGAGCAAGGAGCCCGATGTGGGACCCGATCCCAGGACGCCGGGATCATGACCTGAGCCGAAGGCAGCTGCTCAACCAACCGAGCCACCCAGGCGTCCCAAGAAATGATCTTTTTCTAAGCCTAAGAAAGCTTAAGCTATATACGTAGTGCAGGTATGTTGTGCACTATAGACATTTGATTGCTTAATGGTATACATTTGAAAGCAAGATTTATCTTATATAATTTAGTGTTTCCTATATGACCCAGCAATTAGGTTTTTAGAAAGTCAACTTCCACATAGTATTTTGAATAAATGACCATGGAATCAAAAAATGTTTATTAGCAGCTACTTAGCTTTTGATTTGGGGGACAGCAGTTAAATCACACTAGTTGTAATGCTGCAAAGAGATGTGAATCCAAAAACATTTCAACCTATCAAATTGTGAAAAAAAGAACCTAGGGTTATGCAGCTACTTTATAGGCTAGGAAATACTGAGACAACAAAAATGCTGTCTTTTAATGTTCAAAGACACCAATATTTACACAAAGACAATTTTTAATAGCCTTACTTAGATTTTAGCTATTTTAAACATCTTTGATGTCAAGTCTTGGGGGATTATAAACTCTGAAGTACTTGCAATTTTCCCTACTGTTACCAGCCCTACTTCTAAAAGGAGCAAATCCAGTCTTCAGATTGGCATTAAGACAATAGGCTGACAGCACTCAGACCCCAGGAGGGCAAGCCAGTTTTTCAAGTTATAACTTGCATTCCTTTATTGTAAAAATAAGGTTAGTTTTTGCTCTCTCAACCTCTGCCTTGATTAGTATTCTACGTTTTCCTCTCATACTAACTATGCCAAACGTTCCCTTTTCTTTCAACTCCTCAGTCAAGGCACCATTAGACATAAATTTTATCAACAAGCCTTACCACCCAGTCCTTCCCCCATTCTCACTCTTAACTGAACTTATTACTTCCATTTCCAGATCTTGTTTCTGTAACTAACACCCTTTCATCTTCCATTTTTCTTCTTCTCCCAGATCTTTTTCCCCTGGTATATAAGCCCTTCCCATGACCATGTCTCCCCTTCAAACAAAATTTGTAAGAGTGATCTGCACTTATTTTTCTCCTCATTCCTCTTATCATTGCAGTCCTGATGAAAACTGGCACCCTAATTCCTACAATTCCTTTCTTACTACAACTAAAGACTTCCAGTCTAAATCCTACTTAATTTTTCTGAAATTCTTCTTTCTTTTCCTTTGTACTTCTCAAGCTTTCCCTCTTTTGAGTACTCTAACTGATGTTTGCAGTATATTCTACAAAGTTCTCACATTAAGTATTGTGCCTGGGTGATCACGTTCATTCACTCTGAGCTACCAAAGAAAATGATTTTCAAAAGTTTTCCTCCTGTTGACAGTGTCACGTTTGATAATTAAAATATCTCAAAATCAGGAGGTTCCAAACTGATTAGCTACATCTCCAAATTCATTTTTGTCCCCTTCTACTTCCAGTTAATGGCTTCAGGATCCACCTGGCCACCAATTGTACAGCTTCCATGACTCACTATTTCTATATATAGCCAAACCATACATATTTATGTTACCAGTCTGGTACCTGCAGACATCAAAGTTTGCCAGTCTGGTCTAACTGTCCACCCCTGCTATCTTTAGACAGCATCCTAGTTCTTGGGATCTTGGAATACAAAAGTTAGCATACTTACCATCCTTTTCTGAAGTGTATGTGCTGAATCTTTCAAGACTGGCTACAGTAATACCTGTCTCATCTACATCTCTTGGGATATACAGGCTTAAATCTATGTCATTTACACTCACAGAATCATCAACCTTTAAAAACATAAAAAATAAAGTTGTTACTTATGAGAACAGCTTTCATAAATTACTTACCTTTTACCTCTGACATTTATCTTAGTGAAACAAAATTATTACTAATGCCAAGTGAAAACAATAACTGACAATTGCCAAAATTCACTCCTTTTCCGAAACTTCTTGGGAAAAAAAGTAGCAATGTCATATTTCAACTTTCTTCCTCTCACATACAGAATATGACATTTTTATTTTCAACTCAAAGACAGAGGTTAAAATTTTATACTATATGAAAAATGAATAATCAGCTATGTTTGCCTGTAACTGAGTGATTTTGCTGTTGTCTCTTGCTCCCTACTCAATTTTCCCCTTACTCTGTTCCTTTTAGTCTCTGTCCCGTTTTTTTTTTCCAGTATAAAATATTAAACAAACAAACAAAAAATCATTTTTTTTAGGAAAATAAAACACACACTTTTTAGCTAACACATACAAGCATTTAACTCTACCCCAGTCACTGTTCTACTTTCTGTATAAAGAACTATAATATAATTTTATAAACTCATTTAACTCTCACAAGTAGTCTGCATGTAGGGATTATCATTATGACTTTATTACAGATCAAGGTAGAGACCTACCGTGTAAATGATTTCCCAGATTAGAGTCAGGATTTGAACTGAGGCCCTAGAGTTGATTCTCTTAACCATGCTATTCTATTGTTATACTCCACTGTTTCTCTTCATCAACATGAGGAGATGAGGTGCCAAAGCTTCTTCTTACCTCATCACTACCTGTTCCTTGGGTGTAACGGGTATCATCTGCTTCCTCATCATCATCATCAACCAGTTCAGGACGAAATTCAAACACCTCACGACCGCTAATCTATTCAGATACACAAATATATCAACTCATGGTAAAATTCAAACATTTCATGGTCATGGATTTCAGACATAAACATGATTAAATTAAAATAAATTCTTGCATGACACAGAAATTATAAAAATGAAAGAAAAAATAACGAATCTCTTCAGGTGAGTTTGGGACGTACCACTAAAGCCTTCCCTGCCTTGAAGTCTGCTTTTCTTCTTTCCATATCTTGCTCAAGTTTATCAATCTTTTCTTGTCTTTTTCTTTTCTTCCATGCAAGAAAAGATTCTAGAGTGATTTTGGTAACATTTGGACCTAGGGCAGAACGCTGCAAAGACAAAAGAGTTGTTTATTTTCCCACAAATCACCTATAACAATATTTAATAATTTTCTCTTAATGCAATTAAGTTCTTGCCTGTGACTATTAAGACATCAAATTTAGAATAAACAGATTTATTTTCATTTTATATGGAAATGAGTAAAATGAGTGTCCAGAGATACAAACATTTGTAAACACAGTAAAATATATTATTCTGAGCTGCATTTCTTTTCAATACCGAAAATGAGTAAAACCTGTCATATGAGAAATGGTTTTAAAATAAGTCAACTGCTGAAAACAAAAAAATATCAAAAGTACCATGAAAATATCCAAGTATCATTTGTGTTCCTTAGGAAAAGAGGGAAAAAACTAGGCAAAAACACCATCTGCTCCTCAGAGCCAATAACCAAGTAATAAATATATGGAAAAATAATACTTCCTGAACATCTGCCAGCTATCAGTATTAAATGTTTTCTACACATACGCTAACATGCTGATCTCCACAAATAAGCAAACAGAAAGATATGGGAAATTTACCGAGGTTAATAGCTAGTACTTGGCAGAAGTAGGATACAAACAATCCCAAATATACCAGACTCCAAAGTCTGTATTTTCTATTATAGCATAGTGCCTTATATGAGACACTAAACAATATGTCCATTTAAGAACAAATGTATATAATCCCAACCTTAGACACTTATATAGTTAGACAATCCAAAGACAAAATGGATATAATTTGAAATATACAATCCTAAACCTAGTATTTCCAATAATCTCAACATTTTCTTGTCACTCCCAGGAGCCATATCTACTAACTCAGTGGCCCCATCTGCTATCTCATGGAGTAAACCTCTTTTGGGCTGAACCAGAAATGAGGAGCAGAAGATTTTCTTCAATGAGACATATTCCCCTTTACTGACACAGTGGGAGTTTTGACCCCAGGGATGATAAAATATACAACTGGAAAACTGCAGGAGTTGTTTCCTTCAATACGTATTATTGATTAGTAAAATGGCTAAAAAATAAGACATCAGGGGAAACATCTAAAACTTCAAGTTCAATCAGAATATCATTTTAATGAATATACTAGTACAACAATCTTATAGAATTTGATAAACCAGTGGCATAAAAAATTGTTTCATAATCCTAAAATTAATGTCATGATGGACTAATGATTATGGTTAGGTTTATATTCTAGACATAAAATAACTAAAGAAAAAAATAAGGCAACTTTGGGAAAAGGTTCTATTTTTTTCCCCTTCCATAATAACATGTTATTGCCCCCAAGTGGTAAATATTATAATTTCATGATAAATATTACTTTAGTTTTATAGTAGGAAAAAATTCTAGTTACCTCTCTTTCAATAAGATCTTCTAATGAAATTTCATCTTCTTTCTCTTCTTTTTTTTTATCTTTTTTCAATACAAATCCAGGAGGAAGTGCATGACGATACATGCAAATATCACCACCTCCAGGGCATACCCAAAACCAGCCATACTTGTTGTTTTCAATAGCTTCGAGGAAATGCTTGCACACCTGTAGAGACAATATTATTCACAGTAGTGGCTCAGTGAAGTCCATTTACAAGGTAAATGCTTAAATATATGGAACAAGTACATTCTTATTCACATCCTTAGGCTATTCACTTTTCAGAACACCCTTGGCACAGAAACGTACACGTAAATCAATCTTAAAATACTTAATACAATGGTAAATTCCCTTTAGAGAAGATCTATACAATATTTCTATTTTCAACACTGCTACAAATTCTGAATTACACAAAGGACATGCCTCAGTTTTAACCTTTGTAAATGTAATCCAACCCTGATTTTTAAATAAATGAAAAAAAAATGTGGTTATAAAAAACTAAAACCAATGATTTTGTTTTGATCTTTCCTAAAAACTCATCACATGCAATAGTGATACAAATACTACTTGAATTACCTGAAATTATAGGCAATTTCTCACATCTAAGAAGGGAGAAAGCAAGCAAGGTACAAAAGGAACCAAAGGACAGTGACCTTTGGTGCAGAATACAATTGTATTGAAGCCTCAGGTAATAAACTTTAAAAGAAAGAAGTGAAAATTAACTAATAAACAATATTCTTTTCCTCAAAAAAAATAGAGCAGATATAAATAAAACTAGTGTTTAGAAATTTTCTAGCTATCAAGGTTTTTCACTATAACTGCACTATAAGTAAATATGTGGGCATAAATGCTGGGTCCGAGAAAAAAGGTATAAATTTTTAAAAGTGCATTTCCTGGAATACTAGAGCCATTACCTATCCAAATTTCATTTTCACCTTCTTGATTTAAAAATCTCATCATTAGTGTAGGTGTTTATCAACTGTCCCTCCATTTACTTTGCATAAGGAAAGAATTCTTGTCTGAATATGTGATCGTGTTCATCCATATCTGAGAGAAAGTAAAATCACCTCAGAAAATGACACTTGGGGACTTCAGTCACATGCTTTTCAAAGGCTACTTTTGAAAAAAGAATCTTATTTTGTATGACTTAACACTTGCAAATTCCGACAAAGCTTGATGCACTTTATAAAAAGCTCCAATAATTTAAAAAATAATCCAGTAAAAAATAGCAGCAAATACCTTGCCACATAATTCTCCCTAATGATAAATATCACAGCAACTCAATTCAAGAAAAGGACATACTATTTGAGTTTTTGGTTTTTTCTTTTCCGCCTCACCGTGCTTCTTGTTCACTACTTCTTCCAGCTTTTTCTCATCCCAATTATCCATAGTATCTAAATAAAAAGAGATATGAAAACTAAATACTGTAATTTTATCTGTTCCCAAAACAAACTGCATATCTCCTTAGACAGGAATGCTGGATATAAGACTTATAACCTGACACATTTTCTTTAAATGACACCAAAGATAGGAATAAACAGTGCTATGAAATTATTCACCCAAATCCCAAGCAGTTTAGGCAAATGAGAAGGTAGTACTGGAAGAAAGGGTGAGACTAATCCAGAAGAAGTAACTGCTTTTTATACATCCTCATTTTTTTAACTAAAGGACATAATGCTGTCAACTCAGATTTTGTGGAAAAGAATTTTTTTTTTTTTAACAAACACAGCCTTCCTAAGAGCAAAATATTCTTCAAGTTCTAAATATCTTAGTAACAACCAAAAGATATTTTTAAGAAAATGTCTTAAAAAAATACCTTTTTCAAGTTCTTCATCTCTTGCATCAATGTAAACACTTCGCTTTTCACACTTTCTCTCCAGAGTCAAGTCATGAGAGAACTTACACTTATCTCCTTTAGTACACTGTCCTTGCTTAAAGAATGCACACACCACGGATTTGGGATCTGCACCTACGTCAAATAGCACATGGTATTTGTATTATAATCTGCCAGATCACAAAGTATAGCTTCTGAGATATAATTACTACTGGTGAACTTGTTATTTTCCATTCACTGATATAAGAGAAAAATACCACTTATAGGTGATTATTAAGACATTTCTTTAAAGCTCATTCTACACCATTTTTTACCTATTTTTGTTTCTTTTATTCTTACCATTATTCCTTCCATTCTTACTCTTATTCCCAGGGGTGGGAAACCAAACAAACTCAGAGGTTATTCCATAGTCACTTGTCTAGTTTGAGTCAATGAGGCAGAGGTAAAAGAGAAATAAAAACATACATGGAGATATACTACCAAGAGTCTGGAACTTATAATTTATAGAACCACAGGTTGTCTACCAAAGAACAGATATTATAAATCAACTAGCAGACTATCTAAATCCTTACTTTTACCTTAAGTGGGGGGCTAGTGGCTGGATTTATAGTTGTACAATCACATAGCTATGCACATATATAGAGGAATTATAAGAAAGTCATTGATATAGTTTAATTTTGACAAAGGGAATATCCTTTCCATAGCAGACACACCGGCTTATATGAAGAAAATATACATCAAAACAAATTAAAGGTTTTTTAAATTGTAGTTGATCCACAATGTTACATTAGTTTCAGGAATACAACATAGAGATTTGACAAGCCTATATGCCACCCTCACCACAAATGTAGCTGCCACCTGTCACCATGCAATGCTATTACAATACCACTGACTATACTCCCTCTGCTGTACCTTTTATACTCATGACTTCTTCACTCTGTAACTGGAAGCCTATACATCCCACTCCCCTTCATCCTTTTGCCCATCCCAGGCCTCCAACCTCCTCCCCTCTGGCAAAGCATCAGTTTATTGTCTGTATTTATGGGTTTGTGCCTTTTGTGTGTGTGTATTCATAAAACAAATCAAGAGGTTTTAAAATATGAATATTTGATAAAAATACTTCCGACATTTAAAATTTACCTTTACTTATTTTTTGAGCAGCAACTACGGGTTTGAATAGCTCATTTAGTTCCTGCAATTCTTTCTTCTTGTCATCTTTCTTCAATTTCTTTTCAGCCTCACTTTGTGCTACCTAAAATATTCCCAGGAATAATATGAAAATTTGGTTTCATATAAGAAAACTGTTCTCATTATACAATAGTTCATAGAGCATCACTAACAAAACATTTGCACATTTATGTATCCATACCTCTTAGTATCAGTGTTACAATGGCCTTTAAGTATATATTAAATCGTATGGTTAAACTATTAAATGAAACTGCGATATCAGTTTACTTAAAATAATTTATAAATGGTACCATGCCAAGTAAAAAGCATATTCAAAAGCTTACAGCAATAAGCATTTATTAAGCATTTGCTACATGCCCAGCACTTTTAGTAAATGGTTCTCACCTGGGATTTTCTTCTTATGACAACCACCCACTTCCCAGAAACATGAGGGTGCCTTTTGAAGATCAGAAATGCAAACATCCGGAAATGCGCAGTCCCAGACAATAAAGAACTGTACCACCCAAAATACCTATTCCCCTTGTGGAAAAACACTGAGCTAGGTCAATGTGGGAGATAAAACAAAACAAATATGACATATGACATAGTTCCAGGCACACGATTTACATACCTAATATGATTAGAGGATTCATCCAGACATTTATATGTCAGGTCCTATGTTAGATGACAGGGAATACAAAGATGAAAAGATAAAGATGCTTATTTAAAGAAGCTCAGACTCTAGTGGGAAGACAGACATGTCAACAACTGTAATATAATACATGGTTCTCTGGGAACAAGGAACGCCTATATGCCTATGAAAACTAGACTGAGCTAACACTTTATGGATGAATTTTTCTGATGGGTAAGAAAACGAATGCAGAGAGCCAGCCAATGCAAAGATACAGGCACGAGAAGGAACACAGTATGAGAAACATCAATGAAAAGTTTGGACTGCATCAGTAGGTGACAGGTAAAACTCCGTGGCTTAAAGCAAGTCAATGACACAATCAGACTGTATTTTATAAAGACCACAACGGCAACTGTGTGAAAAGTGGACTAGAAGAAGCCCAAGAACAGCAAGGAAAATGAAGAGGCTAATGCAACTGCTGTAGGCAAGAAAACAAGAGCTTAAAGTAGGCATTAGTAGCAAGGTTGGAGAAAAGAGGTGAGAACTCTTAAGGAGGTAGAACTGACAGTACAAAGTGACTGACTAGACATGAAGTAGAAAAGAGAGGGTGGGGTCTAGGACTATCACATGTATGGTTAGTGCTGTTAAACAAGACAGGGTATACAGGAGTAACAGGTTTCAGGGCAGAAGGTGGAGATGAACTCAGTTTTAGACATCCTGAGTATGAGATGCTTACAGAGCAACTGAATAGAGCTACTTAGAAGGCAAGTGGACAAGGATCTTGATACCTGGGGAGAGAGTCTGATTTGAAATAAAGATTTTAGAAACAGTTTACCGATAATAATTGATTAAAACTTTGAGTGTATAAGAGATTATTCAAGAACAGCATAAAGAAGTGATTAAAAAAAAAGTGATAAGAGCAGAGGACAGTTCCCTGAAGAAAACCAATATTAAATGAGCCAACAACACAACTTTAAAAAGCCCATAAAAGGGTCCAAGAAACATTAAAGAAACAGGTGGAAATCCAGCACAAAAAAAGTACTTAAGGAAGGAGAAATTTTAGGAAGGCAATGGCCAAATGCTATAAGGTTAAAGATATCCCAAATCCCAACTTTGATCAGACGGTAGATGTGTTCAAATGGAAAAACTGGAAAACATTTTTTAAAAAGAAAAATTTAAGCATTTTATCTATAATAAAACTATCGTTTGCTCATGAGGTTCATCTCAAACATTTATGGACCCAGAGCAAGGATACATTGGAAGCCCACAAACCATTTCTGTGAATATTTGTAAGTTAGAAATCAAACTAATGCTAAATAAAATATGGTTTGTACCCCTACTTAATCAATATACCTTACAACCTGGAAGGATGGGTTCAAATTTAAAATGCCCAGGTTCCATGGAGTTCTACGCTGGAGCACAGCAGTAAAACAAGAATCAACTCCCACTCTGAGTTTCATCCCACCATGTGTGTGCATGAAGGTGGAAGGTGTGGGGAAGGACATGGTATGGATTCAGATCTGTCCATACTCCCAGCACATACCCTTCTTTTTTTGTGTATGTGTTGCTGAAGTGAACACACAACCTTCCTTTTGAGTACTTCAGGCATACTGGCAGTACAGTATACCCTAAGTACAGGCAACATGACCTTTGTAGGCCCTGAAGTATTGTGGTGAGGGATGGTATAAACTCCCTTAACCCACTGACTCCTTGCCTGTGGGAGAGCTATGTCTAGAGGAGACAAAGAGTAGGGTCATCCTCTACAGTACAGGGCCTACAGTGGGGTACCTACTGCCTGGCTCTAACAGCAGGACTGCTGCTCATTTTGCAGATAAAAGCCCAAGTACCCAAGAAATTATCAAAAATTATAATACTGAAGGTACTATCAATCCTAACCACCACCACCACCACTGAAAATTTCAGGCTTTCTCGGGTCTATAAAATATAAAATTATCTGTCAATATACTTCCCACTAGAAGAAAAAAATAGGAAGAGGAGAACAGGATTGAAAAAAGGAATAAGGGAAGAAAAGTAAATTCTTTTCACACACCCATATTCCCCAGAAGATCCACATTATCTTCTAATTTAACCACCACAGGTACCTTACAAGGGTAATTATCCTTCCACTGTACAGATAATTGTCACTAAAATTTAAGTTCATGTAACAAATAAGATGACTCCAAGATCTAAGCATACATTTTTATTAAACCAGGCTACTAAATTAGCAGCATGGAAGATCAATAGTTTTTGGCTCTACAATCAAGCTGGGCATAAGAAAAGAAAAATGCTCGAGGCACTAATCTGCTGACAATATATGTGAGAGAAATTTGTTTTAGATTGCAGTCACAAACATATATTCTGATATTCTCAGATGAAAAAAAGTATTTCCAAAAGGACAGAGTGGCAAAAAGAATACTTTTTAAAATAAAGATGCAGGTCTGTAAAATCTTAAACTCAAGAAAGTGAAAGATCTAAAGAACATGAAGAAAAGGAGCTACCTTTTTTGAACGTGTTGTCAATAGATAAAATGATTTCAAAATTCGTATGGAAGACAAAATGCCTAAGAATAGCCAAGAAAAATATAAAAATAAGTAACATTTGGGGGAAAGGATTCCTTTAAGAGCTAACAGAACAGGGGCAACCAGGTGGCTGAGTGAGTTAAGCCTCCGCCTTCGGCTCAGGTCATGATCTCAGGGTCCTGGGATTGAGCCCCGTATCAGGCTCTCTGCTTGGCGGGGAGCCTGCCCCCCCCCCCACTTGTGATCTCTGTCTGTCAAATAAATAAATATAATCTTTAAAAAAAAAAAAAGAGCTAACAGAACATGTTACTAAGGCACTATAATAAACATCAATGGGATACTGGTTTAGGGACAGACAATAAACAGAACAGA
The DNA here is from genome assembly GCF_011764305.1 of Mustela putorius furo. Taxonomy (NCBI): domain Eukaryota; kingdom Metazoa; phylum Chordata; class Mammalia; order Carnivora; family Mustelidae; genus Mustela; species Mustela putorius. The sequence continues at coordinate 31,065,895 of NW_025422019.1, forward strand.
AAAGAAAATCCAGGAATAGATCCTAATATATTTGAGACTTTACTATATGTCAACAATGGTATTTCAATTTGGTAGGATAAATGATGCTGGTGTAAATGGCCATTTATTTGAAAGAATATTAACTTACTGACATATAAAATAAATTTATGACAAATTATAGACTTTAAAAATAAAATAGAAATCTAGGAAAAACACACATAATCCAGTGGTGCAAGAGACTTTTTAACTGTATTTTTAAAAAGCTAGACATACCTGACAGTACAAAAAATAAAAATTATTGTACAGCAAATGAAACAGAAACATCACAAATTATCTGTAATGCAGGCAAAGGTGTCTCTCATAAATTGACAAGAAAAAGACAACCAGAAAAGCAAAAGATATGAATACACAAGTCAGAGAAGTATAAACCCAGACAGCCAACAACCATTTGAAAAGCTACTCAAAACAGAATAACCAAAAAACAAAACAAAACAAACAAACAAACAAAAAAAACCTCAAACTCACTTGTAGTGAGGGAAACAAAGCAAAGAATGAGGTCTCAATTTATACTTACCAGATTGGAAAACATTAAAAAGAACGTTAGTACCTATAACTCATGCACTGCAGATGAAAATGCGAAGGATTACAATCGCCACAGAAACTAATCTAATCTATTAAAATTAGATATCTGGGGCACCTGGATGGGTCAGTTGGTTAACCATCAGATTCTTCATTTCCACTGATATAATGATCTCAGAGTCAAGAGATCGAGACCTGCGTTAGCTTGGAGCTAATTGGGATTTTCCCCTCCCCACCCAGCTGGCACTCTCACACTCTCTCTCTTTAAAAAAACAAACAAATAAAAAAAAGAAGTCCATTTCCCTTGATCTAGAAATGTGTCACAAAAAAGCAAAAATGCCTGTTAAGAACACACGTACACAGACATTTCTCATAGAATTATTCTAATGTCAAAAAGCTAGAAACAAAGTGATCACTTATAGTGAAATGGATGTTTACAGTATACCCATATTGTAGAATAGTATGAAGCCATTAGAAGAAATTAGAGCTGTATCAAAATGACTTAGAGAAATATCTAAGACATACTGCTGAGTAACAGAGGCAAGATACAGAAAAGTTTTAGAGTAGGATTCCATTTTAAAATACAATTACCATTCCAAATACGTCTATCTGTAACAAATGCCTTATTACATCCATATGAAAAAAATGCAGAAATTTTAAGTTATTTACCTGACGTGGATTTTGTTGGCCAAACTTAACCTGATGAGTGACAGCCTTAATAAACTTCTGTTGCTTTGCTCCTTTCTTATTCTTTAGACCAAAAGTTTTGTCCTGAATGAAAAAGAGTACAGAAATATCTTAACAATTTATATTAATTTCTCATCTATTTTTTTCAGTGATATCTAAAAATCACTCTTTCATTTATGCAAAAGGAAACTTTTCTTTAGTATGCTACATAAACATGTGAAACACTAAAACATCAAGTTGACCCAGAATTCTTTACAATTCAATATATACTTAAAACCTTAAAACTATCGTTATTAAACCTGTTACTCTAAGATGCTTTTTCCAAAGTGTGTTTCAGAATATAAATTCTACAGGATGTGCAGGGTTGGAATACAGGACAAGATGACCTACAGTCAAGAAAGTTTAGGAAAATGCTTGCCTAACAGTGTTTTTAATGCTTAAATGTAAGATATCTTAGAGCTTTTACCAGAAGGGATGCAGTATGTAGCAATTCTGAATTTTTTTTACTTCAAAATGCATTCTTCTCAGAGTACCCTAAGGGATTATGTACTACCGAACACATTTTAGGAATACTGCATAAATATTATGTACTCCACTGGTTTTGTTTGTTTTTTGTAAGAGAATTATCTTCCCAAAACAATTAAAATTTTTTTTTTAAAAGATTTATTTATATGGGTGCTTGAGTGGCTTAGTTGGTTGAGCTCTGTTCTTCTACTGAGCCAGTTACCAATTTACCCATACACTATCAATCTTTGTAGACTGAGGTTCAAACAGATGTTTCACTTTATCATGAAGTAAGCTTCATGCCCAATATGCGGGTTGAACTCATGAGCTCCTGATCAAGAGTTCCATCCATGCTCAGGGAACCTGGGAGGCTCAGCTGGTTAAGCATCGGCCTTTGGCTCTGGTCATGATACTAGGGTTCTGGAATCAAGTCCCATATTGGGGGGGGGGGGTCCTTGCTCAGGACCTCTGCCTACCGCTTCCCCTGTTTGTCTGCTTGTTCTCTCTGACAAATAAAATCTGGAAAAAAAAAAAAGTTGCATGCTCTACCAACTGAATCAACTAGCTGACCCTAGATGTTTAATTTTAAAATGGGAGCTTGCATCTTTTTCATTCTCTTGTTTGTGGGTAGATCTGAGAAAGGATGAAGCGGCAAAAAGGTCTATACTATTGAAAGAAACGTTGAGACCCTCTAAAAATAATCAGTCTGAAATAAACTGACGATTTTAAAGCCTTCATTTTGGTATTATTCTGAGGGAAGGGACAAAGTAATAGGAAGTATTACAGCTGCAGAATACCTATGTGGACACGATGGAAATGAAAAACAGTACTGATACAATTAGTATTTGAGAACATTCAGCATGATGTAACTTTACAGAATCTCAAAATCAGTAAAACAGATCTTTCAGTTTTCTTAACATTTGCAAAGTTGAAGACAGTTCAGCTCTAGAAGGTTCTCATTAAGAAGTATCTTTTTATTCATTCACATCTACATCCAACCATATACCAAAATTTCATTTCCCCTACTTAAATTTCTCTCATGTTTTAATATCCCATATTTCAAAACTCTACAATTACTCTGTAATTTACGCATGTAAAAAAAATAGGACATACAAACACGCTGAAGAGTTTTTTTTAGGGCCAGTGTCCCCTCCCCCCTTTTAAAAAAAATAGGTTTATTTGACAGAGAGAGGGATCACAATTAGGCAGAGGGGCTGGCAGAAAGGGGGAAAACAGGCTCCCCGCTGGGCAGGAGCCCGATGTGGGACTTGATCCCAGGACCCTGAGATCATGACCCGAGCTGAAGGCAGAGGCTTAAGCCACTGAGCTACCAAGGTGCCCTTGGTGTCCCTTGTTTTTATAGGTAAGAGAGTTCAACATTCAATTCAGTAAGAAGAAAAGATGGTCAAGTATGTGATATAATGAAAAGAAATGAGCACATGCAGCAACCGGGTATGAAATGACACTTTCCTTTTAGAAAAGTGAGTTCTCATGGGAGGTAGGGGAGATGGAAAAATCCTAGATAAAAATTTCAAGATCAAAGTGCAAGTACATCTACATAAGGCCTGCCAGAGAAGAGCATAACTAGGGTTCAAACCATGCCCCATAAGTTAACCACAAAACTATTGAATAAACAAGCAAGATAGATAACAAACAGCAAGACAGATACTAATATATGAAGATTTAGGAAAGAAAAAAGTGCTCTAAGGGGACTTGCCTAGTTAGAAAAAAATACTCATGACAACAGTTTCTGATAGAAGTATATAAGCTCCAGATCCCAGAAGAAAAACAGTTTTTCAGGTTTAATTACACCGCTTTAGCACATAATTAACCAGCCTAAAAGAGATAATGAATGAGTTGTGATTTTAAAGTCTTTAATTAGGGTAGGGCTCAGAAATCATTATTTTTTTTTTCAGAGACAGGGGACACATCTATTCAGCACTCATGAAACCTAAAGTCAACATATATTTTATTGAATCCTCTTAACAATCTTATGTTATATTGAAGCTGAGAACTGTTCAACAATTCTGAAGTCAGACTGTATAGTGTAATGATTTAAGAGTATAAGCTCGAGCCAGGCTGCAAAAGTTCTAAGCTCAAACAAAACTGAGCAAATTACCTTCTTTGCCACAGTTTTCTTATTTGTAAAGTGGGTCTCACTCTAACCTTTTAGGACTGTTGTGGAAGTTAAAAGATTTACTACAAAGTAGTGGAGCACACTGGTTAACAGTAGGAGGCCTGCAGCCACACTTCTGGGTGTGAATGGTGGTTCTCCCAATGGCCAATTTAGTAACCTTGGGCAAGTTATTTAATCCCTGTACCTGTTTCCTCAATTACAAAAAGGGTGATAAAACTTATCTCACTGAGAGAATTAAAAAAGCTGCATAAATTTATCACTTGTACGTGGCTTGTCTTCTCTCTCCAACACATTGATAATTGTGTCTGGCTCACTAAGTGTTAACTAAGTGTTAACTATTAAGTGACACAGATGATATTTGAACCAAGGTATATTGGACTCCAAGCAAAGTCTTTGTTCTTTCCACCATGAAAAACCATTTTCCAGAGAAACCTAGTTAGGTTACTGTGCAGGTTGGTACACAAAAAGCTTTCTGAATACCACATTGCTGATGTGGGATACTAACACCACCTATTGAAAATAGGATGGTTTATAATTTGGAATACTTCAAAAGGGCTTTCTCCCTTTTTCTTGAATTTAGGACACGTATGTGAAGATTAACTTGGATTTTTTGCAGGTGGGGAGTATGAGACAGGAAGACTGGAGGTTACAATTGAACCCAAATCGTGCTTAAAATAAAACTGGGAGGGGCGCCTGGGTGCCTCAGTTGGTTAAGCAACTGCCTTGTGCTCGGGTCAGGATCCTGGAGTACCACATTGGGCTCCCCACTGAGTAGGGGGCCTGCTTTTCCCTTTGACCCTCCACTTCCCGTGCTTTCTCTCTCTCTCTCAAAGAAATAAAATCTAAAAAAAAAAAAAAATCTCTTATTAAAAAAAAATAAAAAATAAACTTGGAAATAGTAGTCCTCATTGGATCAATATGGTCCCAAAGTTTAGGTTATAAGGAAGGAACAGTGTATGTGTATGTTTCAGATGTGCAAAACTGAATACAAAGCAGTTCAGAAAACATTTTTTTTTTTTTTTTAAAAGGATGGCTCCCTGAAGCTCCAGAGCCTTAGCATTCAATGAACTCCAGACTTCCTTAAAACTGACCCTTTCTTCTTCCCCCTGCCATCCCATTAAGTAATCATGCTTCTTTTACAGCCAGCCTAGCCTCCACTCCTTAAATAAGATGTGTGAAAACAAGGGGAAAGGGTTGGGAGAACAGGACAATCTAGTTGTCTTTCCAAGACAACTAGAGACTACCTTTTGGGAAAATAGGGTAAGCAGAAGCAAGCACTGTTTTATTTCGTTAGTCATTGTCTACCTCCCTCACCCGCCACACGCACTGTCTAATGTATTTTTGTTCTCTATTCATGAAATGGATATTCTACAGCTGGTTAATCTAACTTCAAATAATCAACAACTGACCTTGACTAAAGTTTTTCCATTGGCAACCAATCATTTCTCTTTCTCCATCCTTTACATATCTGGATACCATCTCTTTAGGTGTTTTACTACCACTTTCTTGCTGCTACAAGTCCTTAGCTGGACAATTTATTTGCATGCCCTACAACTCAAGGATCCTTTCTCTTTCCATTTTCAAATCCACTTCTCAAAGTTGACTTCAGTTTATTAAATGTCAGCTATAAGAAAGCAAATAGTATAAGCCATTTGAGATAACTGCATAAATGTCTAACAGAACCATAACATATTTTTATATACTCATTTCAGAAAGAAAATACCTATTAATACAAATCAATTAATACATTTTGGAAAGGTTAAAGAGAGAAAGAAAAAAATGTAGGCAACAGAAGGAAATTATTTCAGATGACAGAAAGTAAACCCTTTATAGACTGCACAGGCCAGTCTGATTATTTTCACTTACTAGTTCTTTTTTAAATAGTAAATAATAGTAGCTGCCATTTATTATCTATATGTCAATTATTTTACAAACATCATTTCATTTAACCCACAGCTCTATAATATAGGAATTAGTTCCATTTTGCTGATAAGAAGTACATCAGTCTTTGCTCCCAGCTCCTCAATCAATTTTCATCCTTAACCCCATACACTAGCCATCAGGATATGCTAGGGTTTGGGATAAGTTAAAAAAAAAAAAAAGTCATCTATAATATTTAACAAAGAGAAATATATTGTTTCCTAACCAGGCTGAGTAATAGAATTTTCTACATAAATCTCATTTCACAACAAATGATAAACTTAACACTAAATTCACTAGGGGGTATTTTTGTACCTCTCCACTGGTAGCAAATATCCATGCAGTACACTTGAGTCTACAAAACCTTACTACCATTAAGGGGGGGGAAAAAAAAGATGCCCACCATATATGATAAATGGGAGGGAGGGGCAGGCTAATATCATCACTGTTCGGGTATTTTTGGTTAAAAAACGCAGCTGTCTTATTTTGTATTTTTCTTTGGCTAAGTTTTCATTAATGAAACTAAGGTTGCTTTCTCTTTACCTTAAGAATAACTGTGTACAAGATGAATGAACCCATTATATACCTACACTTTGAGTTGAGAAACAGTACATAACTTTCATGTAAAACTCCTTAAAACAAAAATACTACTCCTGCCAATTTAAAATAAAAATCACTGCATACAGTTAAAGTTCAATAATGTAGGAGGTATACTTTGTCAGGTAACATTTAATTTCACATCTATAAGGAAATTTCACTTTGTATCATGTTAATTCAATCTTAGTACAGGAAACTGAGAAGTATAATGTGATCCCTAAAATGTCCCTTGTTTACATAGCAGTGAGTGCTATGAGATCACCATTCCCAGAGATCTACTCAAATGCCAGTGTCCAGATTGTTCAAAAAGGTGACAGGAGACACATGTGTGAAGAAGATAGTTATTTGCTTTTAAAGTTCTGGCTATCTGCTTCATCACAGTTCTAAATAGAACAAATTAGCAATAAGAATACAGGTTGGGAGAGTGCACCTGAGTGGCTCAGTCAATTCAGCCTCCAACTCTTGACATCAGCTCAGGCCATGATTATAGGGTTATGAATTCGAGCCCACTTAAAAAAAAAAAGATAGAAAAAAAAAGAAAAAAAGAATACAGGTTCTGCTTCAGAGCTGGAACTCAGCAATGATTACTAGAATTCTTTATAAGCATGTTAAACCAGCAGACTTTAAAAATTATGTAAAAATTGACAAAGACAAGTTCCAATAAGGTTTATACTATGAAGCCTTGAGGGTTTTCACTGATGTTTTTCAAGGCTATAACTACCAAATATTAAAAACAGTAATCATTTAGGTATGCCTGGGTGGCTCAGTTGGTTAAGCGTTTGTCTTCCACTCAGGTCATGATCCCAGAGTGCTGGGATTGAGTCCCGCATGGGCTACTTGCTCAGTGGGGAACCTGCTTCTCCCTCTGTCTGCTGCTCCTCTTGCTTGAGTGTTCTCTGACAAATAAATAAAACCTTTGAAAAACAAATAAACAAAACCAGTAATCATTTATAAATAAACTCATTTCAAAACAACCAACATACATTTTGGTGTCCATTATTCAGGTATACCATAAGCAGGAAGATGGTCATAGGTTTTTCCAATTATATCCAAAGAACACGAAGAACCTTTTAAAAGTCACTGATGGTTCACTCTCAGGAAACTCACTGGTAGTCATTAGAAGGCAAATACAAAACATTCAAGAACGTCAATAATGTTCCTCGGCCATAAAGAGCTGTAGACTCAGGGCACTAACTGAATAAATGTGTGTGTATACACACATATATATGCGCATCTACATAACAAATTCAAATACGGCACTTAATACAGCTAGTGACACTGAAACAATCTCTTTTAAAGCAGAGCGGATTAATTCACAACGTATATATACAGAGCCACGTACAAAACGGTGAGCTGCGACCTTAAAGAAACCATCACTCTATGAAACTTGTAATGGATCGAAAAAGCCACGAAGTGGTAATTTGTTAGCTCGAAACAACTACCCCTCCTAAGTGATGGGTAAAATTGGAACACAAAGGATCCTCACGAGCCGACCCCCCAGAAAAAGTCTGACCCAAGCCCATTCAGCGCACTTTCCAAAAACACCAGGCTAGAAACGTCTTCAATGTTAAGGACTAGCGAAGGTCAAAACCCTGAAATGGGTAGGGGAGAGGGGTGCCCTTTCGGACCTGGGTCGGGGAAGGCGGGGGCGTGGGCGGAGAAGCAGAGGCTGGGTGCGGGGGCGCCAGCAGCGTCACTATAGCGATGAGAGGTAGGGAGCGTCATCACGGGGCTGGGGAAGGGGCAGTGGGCCACAGAGCCAGAGGGGGACACGTCGTCCCGGAAGACACGAGCAGAAGCCGTGGAGCGGGGAACCAGGAGGCTGCTTCCCTGAGGTCTCACAGCATGAGTGGGGGAGGGGGTGGGTACTCACTTCAATAATCTTCTCCTTCTTTTTCTGCTCCGCCTTTTTGCTGCCCCCGGCCTGAGCCTGTTTCTTGGGGGGCATTGCGGAGACAGGTGGCACCGGCCAGACTTAAGCGCAGCTGGACACCGTCAGGGGAGCTGGCCCCGCGGCAGGAGGAAGAGGACACGGGCCTCCTTCGCCGCCGCACCGCACGGAAAGCAAGGCGCTCACTCGCCGCCGAAATGCGGCCTTTGCGACAGGTCGGTGCCGCAGAGCATTGTGGGTCGCGAGGAGGGCGCCCGGAAACGGAGCTGCGCGTGCGCTTCTGCCGCGGCCGGCCAGGAGGGGGCAGGGAAGGGACGTGGGGAAATGACTTGGCATCACTTGTGATGTCGTTCATCCACCTGGTCCTTTCTAGGTTGTGTCAGGCCTTAGGATCAATGAGGCGAGTTGGTTGGCGCCCGCTGCTTTGGTCCTCCCTTCAGGTTCGTTGTTGTTGAGGATGGGCGATTCTTTTTTCCTACCTGCTAGGTTAATAATTGCCCTTATTATTATTATCCTGAATGATCACCGAGCAGTCGCCGCAACTCAGCGCTGCTCGGAGGCCACGGTACTCAGGACTTTCTTAGGCACAGATGGAACAGGGCCGGCGAATACAGCATGCTTCGGGTTCCTGCAAAGCCTTATTAAGGCATGGAAAAAGTTTCATTTGAAGGGAACCAGGGGTGGCAGCCCAGAGAAGGGGGAATTTGAACTCTTCTGATGTACTGTACTTATCAAGTCGTTTTCAGAGTTCAGGAAAGTGTCTAGATGATTCCTAAAAACTCATTTGTAATGTGAAAACCAAACCTAGTTTGGGGGTGGAGAGCACATCTCAACAACTTTCATTAAGTTCTTGAGAGGCTGGAAACTACTTGGCACATTACACATGTTATTTCATTTAGTTATCACAAGGACTTTGTTTGAGGTAGGAATTGTTACTATTTGTGTTTTATAGATGAGGCCCAGAAAGAAAGAAACATGCCCAAGGTTATGTTAAAGGCTGAGCCACGGATTTCAACTTTGACAGTTTCATTCCTATCACTAAAATTACAAAAGTCTAGATTTTATCACTAATATTGCAAAAATGGTCCTGTTTGAAAAGTACGTGAATGAATGGCTGGCGCCTGTTAATATTTAGTGCAATTGATTATTTGAGTAGTAGCTTTCAACATAAGCTAGATAATGCCAAAAAATCCCAAGTATGGGTGTGTGTGCTTGTGTATATGTGTTTGTGTATATAAAGAACTTTCTAAATTTATGATGGGGTTATGTCCTGATAAAACCATGGTGAGTTGAAAATATTAAATCAAAGTGCAATTAATATATTTAATCCACTGACCATCATAGCTTAGCCTAGCCTACCGTAAACATGCTCAGAGCACTCACATTAGCTTACAGTTGGGCACAATCATCTAATGCAAAGCCTATTTTATAATGAAGTATTTAATAGCTCATGCAATTTATTGAACGTTGTACTGAAAGCAAAAAAAAAAAAAAAAAAGAATGGCAGGGGTGCCTGGGTGGCTCAGTCATTAAGTGTCTGCCTTCAGCTCAGGTCATGATCAAGCCCGCAATAAGCCCTCTATCAGGCTCCCTGCTCAGCAGGAGGCCTGCTTCTTCCTCTCTCACTCTCCCTGGTTTATTCCCTCTCTCACTGTCTCTCTGTCAAAGTAAATAAATATATAAATAAAATCTTAAAACAAAATGAAAGAAAACAAAACAAAAAAACAGAATGGCACTATGGGTCAAGAATGGTTATGGGTCTGTTGGTTGTTTACCCTTGTGATCACGTGGCTGACTAGGAGCTGTCACTGCTGCTTCTGCCCAGCATTGGGAGAGTATCTTACCACATATGAGTAGCTTGGGAAAAGATAAAAATTCAAAATTTGAAATATGATTTCTACTGAATGCATATCATGTTTGTGTCATTAAAAGTAAAAAAAATTTAAGTCAAACCTTCATAAGTTGGGTACTGGCTGTATATACAATCATGAAATTCCTCTGGGCTCCTGTCCCAGGGTGATGGACCATCCTATCTTTTACTTCTTTATTTACTCCCTTATTTATTTCCTTGTTTATCTTTTGTTATTTTTGTGGTTGTTCTCGTTAGAGCACAGAGGGACCCATCCTTCTTTCCTCTTTACTCAGTTTTATAATTGATTTGATTCTTTGGGGATTCTCTCCTTTAAGAGAGGTAGAATGTAGTTGTCTTAATTGTTACTTTTTAGTGCTTTCAAAAATATACTTTGGGCCCTTTGTTTTTGGAAGAACTTTACTGGCAATTGTTCTTATGAATCTGATCAATTAATAAGTAACAAATATGGGGGAAAATACAAAGAATCTAGAATCTCATAAATTATAATAGTAGTGTTGGGTCCATAATTTTTAACTACCTTCTGCCTTTCACATTTGCTTTTGTTTCTGCCCTGAAGTTGTGACTTTTTTAGAGGAAAAAGATCCTGCCTGGCCTCAACTGAAAAATAAACATTTCTAAATATGGTGTCTTCTCTGATCGCTCTCTCTCACAGTCATTTCTTCATCAGTCAGAAATCTGACTAATTGAACTCATTGTTTTCTGAAATAAGGTAATTGCTGGTTTGCAATCTCTGATAGAAAACTGCAACAAGAGAAGGAATTCTATACCTGCTACTCCATTTCTTCATAATTCAAGCTAAACTCCCACAAAACAAAGTTTAAAGTTGTAGTCAGGGGTTACCAAATTCAAATGCCTAAAAGGCAGGGATATACATTTGGGTGTCAAGATGAGTGAAATACATTAGGGAATGGTGGGACCACGGCCAAGCCTCAGGTAAATGCACACCATTAAAGAGAGAGAGAAAGAGAGAGAGAGAGAGAAAGCCATACCTGCCTGGCTGATTTGATGGTCAGGCTGTGAATTTACTGCCTTGGATACCATTTCCAAAACTTTACATCTTTAGAAGATATCAGAATATATTTTTTGAACCTGAGTCGCTAGGGTGTAGATTTGGAATGGAAGTAGATTTTTTATTACTGTTGTTACCCAACATCCAAAGGTCCTTCCTGACCATGGTTAATAATACTATATCGTATACTTGAAAATTCCTAAGAGAATAGATTTTAAAAGTTCTTTCACACAAAACAAAAGTAACTATGTGACATGATGGATGTGTTAACTAACTTTATCACAGTATTATTTTGTAATACATACATATATCAAATCATGTATACCTTAAACTTAACATAGTGTTATATGTTACTTATATATCAATAAAAATGGAGGGAAGAAAGAGAACGGGGTAGAGATCCAAGATGTAAGAACAGGGACGCCTGGGTAGCTCAGCTGCTTAAGCGGCTACCTTCGGCTCAGGTCATGATCCCAGCATCCTGGGATGGAGTCCCACGTTGGGCTCCTTGCTCAGCAGGGAGCCTGCTTCTCCCTCTGCCTCTGCCTGCCTCTCTGTCTGCCTGTGCTCGCTCTCTCTGACAAATAAATAAGTAAAATCTTAAAAAAACAAAAAAAGACAAAGCAAACAAAGGTCCTCCCTGTGTGTGTGAAAGAGAATTACCCATTATGTTATAATTCCCACTTTACAAGCTAAATGGGGGCAAGTTTCTCTTTTTCCCTTACCCCACACAACCAGATCCTCAATTCATAATCTAGGGAGGAGCCGGAAGATTCTTCTTTCTCTCCCACCTACACCTAAGGCTTTGTACTCAAAGGAAGGAGACAAGACTCAGGAAGAGTTCTGGAGTTCTTAAGCGCATTTTAGGGATTACAGATCCAGTGGTGGTAGGCCAGTGGCAACATCTGCACTAGACTTTCTAATTATATTCTTTGGTATTCTCTCTTGCTGCTTTGTTTTCCTAGCCTGATTTTCTAGGCTCCCTAAGATTCTTTACTAAGATTTCCAGGATTCCTTAAATTCTGTGAGAAATATTTCCAATAAATTTGCTTTTTACTTAAGTTAGTGTTGATTTTAGTTGTTTGCAACCAAGGACTCTGTAGTGTAGTGAATTGTGTTCCCCCTTTATTTATATATTAAAGCACCAATCTTAGTACCTCCAAATGTGAAATTGTCACTGTGTTTGGAGATAGGGCTTTTCTGGAGTTGATTATGTTGAAATGAGGTGATTAGGGTTGGCTCTAAAGGAATCTAACCGGTCTTCTAATAAGATAAGGAAATTTGGACATACAAAGAGACATTAGAAATGGCTGCACTCAGCGGAAATACCAGACAAGGACAGAGCAGGAAAGCCACCATCTGTAAGCCAAGGAGAGAGGCCTCAGAAGAAACCACCACCTTGATCTCGGATTGCTAGCCTCCAGTATCATATGGATATAAATTTCTGTTGGGTAAGCCACCCATCTGTGGTATTTTGTCATGGCAGCTCTAGCAAAGTACTACAGCCCTGACTGGTAAAGGAGCAGTCTCTTCTGTAGATGTTGCTATTATGGTGAGCAGAGGCAAGACTGCTAGCTTATCTAAATAAATTCTTGTCATAGAAATAAGATCAATCTGTTCTTATAAGTCACTGATGCATTTTATGAGTTGAGGCAGTACATAGTAGAAAGTATTTTGATTTATATATAATATTGGGTTCTTCAAAATGCTTCTGACATGTAGGCAGTCTCCTTTAAGACATTTTTTTCCTCTCCAAAGTAATAAACTATTACAAAAGATTTGCCAATGTTTCAATAGAGCATGTAAAACCTCTTTTCACTTGTCAGTATGAGTTTAAATTCTGTAAACCTTCACTTCAACCTACACTGACATAAAATTTTCTTAAATGGGTAACGTATGTGGGTGACTTATCTGTTGCTATTTGAAATATTTCTTGGTGCCATTCTGATAATAGTTATTATGGCATTTGTCAAGATATCAAGATGTACAATTTCCAAATGTTTTTTGTTTCATTGAAGTTAAAACCAGTTCCCATCAATCATGTCATTGCCCTAGTAATAGTTTTCTGATGGCTTCCTAGGCCCCTTTGAATTCAATACTAAGGATTCTATACTTTCCTCAGCCCAATAATGATTACTTTTTATCTGATTATTTCAGTTTATACTCTTCATTTTAGGACAACTTTCCTATCCCCTCTGTACCCCACATACTAGACTCTACACTCTTGAATTTTTCATAAATAGTCCTGTGTATATAACAGAAACTGCCTACCTTTTATTTAGGTACCATAAATAGAAACTGATGAGTTATCTTTGGATTCCTCCTTCAGCTTCCAAATCCAGTCAAGTCCTAATTATTCTTTATTTTTTTTAAAGAGAAAGAAAGCAAGAGTGTGAACGGGGAAGGGGACAGGAGGGTCAGAGGAAGAGGGAGAGGAAGGCTCAAGCAGACTCCACAATGAGCAGAGGAGCCTGATTTGGGGCTTGATCCCGTGACCCTCAGATCATAACCTGAGCCAAAACCAAGAGTGGGATGCTCTACCTACTGTGCTACCCAGGTGCCCCCTAATGACTCTACCTTTTAAATATTTTTCAGATTATGCCCTTCCTACCTCACTATTTTATTCCCAGGACATATCTCTTGAACTATTGCAAAAAACTCATTCTCATTTTCAATATTTATTGTTCATATATGTTCTTAAAAAGTAGATTGCTAGCATTTTTAGTTAGCATATCATCAAACAAATGAACAAAGAAGAAACAAGCAGTCATGGATAAAATACTTCATGTGGCTTCATGTTTTATATACATTTCAAATAATCTGAGGATATTACATAAAGTGAGTCTTATTTTCTGTTTGAAACATATCTAGGTTTTTGTGAAATTAAGTGTATATATATATTTTGTTATTGCTCAAATAACACCACAACTTCCAGATGTCTGCTATCTGAATACATTTTAGAATAACTGATTTAATCAAACACCATGTCACCTATGTATCTGGATTTAGCAGTTATGCCAGAATGCTAAAATCTTTGAAGTGGTTTTTAAGTTTGTTCCTGGAAAGAACTATCAAGTTAAATGCTTCATTTTTTTTTTTTTTGTTAAGAAAACTAACTTCTACTTCTTTTCTATGATACAGTGTTTAGAAGATCAAATTTTAAAGTCATAACTATATGGGTTAAATCTCATCCTTTCCACTTCCGTGATTTTAGGCAAATTCCTGAACACCTCTAAGCTTTGGTTTTCTCATATATAAAAGAGAAATAATTATACTCTTCATAGCTTACAAAGCTATTGGAAGGATGAAATGACATAATGCATCAGAGTACATGACACATGGTAAGCACAAAATTAGTTTAGATTACCATATAATCCAGGTCATAGTATAAAGAAGTAAATAGTTTAGTGCTGACTCATTAATTTCTAAAGCAACTTACTCCAAGAAATATTAGGAGTGTATAAATGGGAGATTGGGTGACTAGGTGTGGGAGCTGAGGCAGAAGAAGCCAAGAAGTAAGGAGAGGATTTCCTTGTGTCAAGTGTGGCCAAATGATCAGTGATGATGTTAGGTGGGTTATATGAGTAGGGGGTAGAAGGTAATGCATCCAGTTTTGGCTCAGTTGCATATAGGGTGGTGCTAATGGGACATCATGTGGAGAAATGGCATATGGATATTTGACATATGGCATATTGAAAACTCAGGAGAGACTTTGGAACATATGAATGTCAATGGGAATGGATGATGTTGAGGGAGATTATACAGAGCAAAAACAGTAGGAATATAGGGGAACAGCATTTAAAAGGCAAACATAGGAAAAGCAGCTCAGGGAGGAAAGTGAGAAGAAGCAACTGTGACAGGGATGCTTACTGAGATGAACCTTTCAGGTAGGAGATTGTCAACGGTAATTTTGACTCTGGAGTTGGTTTAAAAATGTACCTCATTTAGAATTAGGATAATTGTACTGAGCATCCAATGTAAGACATAAAGTTCCAGTGTTTGTAGATATTTCAAACTGTCTTGGCCTCATTTCTTTCCATGTGTATATAGATACTGTTATTTGCTGGTAACCTGCATTTTGTGATTAGGGTACTGTATTTAGGATATAGTTGCTCTTAGTCCTTCTTTGGGGTATATTCTTCTGCCAGATCTCCACATAACTGGCTCATTTTCATCTCAGCGGTCTCAGCTCAAATGCCAGTTCCTCCAAATGCCTACCTATGACCATTATATCTAAATGACTTCCATCCCCCAATTCCCAGGTGATCTCCATCTCATCACTCATCATTTCTTTAATAGCACTTACCACAGTTTGTAATTACTTTGTGCTTTTGCTTCTTTATTTCTTTTTTTAAAGGATTTTATTTATTTATTTGACAGACAGAGATCAAAAGTAGGCAGAGAGGCAGGCAGAGAGAGAGGAAGGGAAGCAGGCTCTCCACTGAGCAGAGAGCCCAATGCGGGGCTTGATCCCAGGACCTGAACTGAGGGCAGAGACTTTAACCTGCTGAGCCACCCAGGCACCCCTGTTTCTTTATTTCTTAATCAGATGTCACTTGCCCCAGAATGTAGACTTCATGGGAGCAGGGATCCTAAGTGTCTTATTTATCACTACATTTATAGCATCTAATACAACCTGTCTCTTAGAATGAACTCAATGAATATTTGTGTGTGTGTGTGTGTGTGTGTGTGTGTGTGTTTTAAGTAAATGGTGGTTAAGAACTGAGGTGATAGCTGAGAGTTCCTTCCCATTTGCTCTGCAAAAGTATATTTAGTTTTGGTATTTATCTTATCTATGGAAAATGAATTTGATAAAAAGCCTCCGGGCCAAGATGTTTTGAGCATCAACCTCCATCTGAGGAATTTTCAGTAATTATGGGGATGTGCTATATGTCACCAAATGCCAAGATTCCACAAGAAAAGGACAACATTTAATAGGTGAGGTTTCTGAGGATAAACATCTTTAATTAGGTGTAGAGACACATTTGTAGGCTTCCTTTCTTCCAGTTCTCTTGATGACACAGCTTCTTATTATGAAATGTGGATTTTTAATGGTGTGTTGGGGTGGGGGGGATGGGGAATGGGCAATGTGGAGAAGGATGTAAACGTTATTAAAATATTTACTTGTGCTGTGGTCTTGAAATGACTCTTTGTCTTCTTTAATGATGAGTGTTTGCAACATAAAATTTAACTACATTCCAAAATTTCTGCAAGAGAAGGTGTCTTTCTGCAATAGTTCCTGCAGTTCCTGGAGGAGACAAGTAGTGTCACTAGCAATCACATTTTCTGAATTAAGAAGTGGGAAACATAATCTGACAAATTTATTCATGTTCTCATGAGGAAATAAAGACAGAACATCTGAAATTGAAGCAGTCCTAAAAAACATTCATGACATATGGGTGACAAAGATATGCCAACAGGATATGTGATGGTGTGATAAAAATGACTTCTCACCTAGGGAAGTCAGAGAGAGGAGCTTAGAGGAGGTGCTGTTTGAACTCTGAATATAGGAGTTTACCAAGCAGAGTGGAGAGTGGTGGGTATTTCAGACAGAAGATAGCATGTGCAAATATATGACTGTGTGAAAGTACATGACATTTTTGGGGAATGCCAGTGATTTGGTGAAGATGTGTTAGGACAGTGACAAGGGATGAAGTTAAAAACATTTTAGGATTAGATTTTAAAGGGCCTTATATATCATTTTAAAGGACTTGGACTTTAAACTGAAATTATTAGTGAGCCATTCAGGGTTTTTATAGAGATATATGATCTCAGATATATATTTTAGCCAAGATAAATCTGACAAAAGATAAATTAGAGGAGAGACTAGACATAGAGATCAATTATTAGGCTACTGTAGTAGTCTTAGAGAGAAATGATGACAGTTTTGCAGAGATAGTGATGATGAAGAGAGGAAATAAACTGTTATTTAGAAGGTATAAACAATGAGGGTAAATCTATATCAAAGTCCTGAGAGGTGAGGAGAAATAGGAATTGAGGATAATTTTATGTTTTCTATCTTGGAAACTGGGTTGAAGATCTAGAAGAACTAGCTGAACTGGGAGCAAAGAGAAAGGAAAACAAGAATTTGGTTCTGGTTAAGCTGAGTTGGCTTTCTGGTGACATATGACAGGAAGTTGACAATACAAATATTTGGAAATTTGGAAGACAGGTCAGAACTAGAATAATGTATCTCTCAAATAATGATTTGAGACTAAACATAGGAGAATATATTAAACAATATAGCTGACATTTGGAACCTTTGGAGTAGTTGAGATCACCGAGGAAGAGAATAAAGTGAGAAGGTAAGAGGGCTGTGATAAGACTCCTCAGGAACAGTAAACTTCAAAGAATGCAACATAGAAGTTGGTGGTAATATAAAAATATGTCCACATATTAACTGATACTTCTCAAGAGGTAGAATCTAATTCCTCTCTTCTTGAGTGTTGGACTGGGTTTAGTGGCTTACTTCCAACAAATAGAATTCAAGTAAAAGTGGCAGTGTACAACTTTAAATACTAGAGCATGAAAGCTATTGCAGTTTTCTGTCTGTCTGTCTTCCTGTCTATTTACCTCTTTGCTTAATTTGGGGGAAGTCATATGCCACGTCATGAAGACAATCAGACAGCCTATATGTAGAAGGACCCATGGAATGAAGAACCAAGATTTCTAGCAATTGAGGTCGAAGTGGGGAACTGTGGGGAACTGGAACTGGAACTGCCAATAGCCACATGGAGGAAGCTCTTGAAAGATGACCCTCCAGTCCCATTCCAACCTTTAGGTGACTATCGCCCCAGGCAAAGTCATAACTGCACCTCATCAGAGACCTGAGCCAGAGTGAATTCCTGACCAACAGACACTTGGAGTGAATTAACATTTGTTGCTTTGAGCCTCTAAGTTTTAGGGTGATTTGTTACACAGGAATAGATAACTAATACAAGGACACTGAAGAAAAAAAAAAGGGGGTTGTCAGAGATGTGGGAGAAAAATAAAGAACAGTGCTGAAAAAACCAGAAGAGGAGAGTTTTTAGGAGGAGGAGTTATGTCAAATGCAATAGGTGAAAGTACTACACTTGGAAAAGACCTTTGGTTCTGGTTAGGAGGGCCGTGGTGATCTAAGTTTTACTAGAGTTTATGGTAATAAAAGCCATATAGAAAAATCAATTAGAGGGGTGCCTGGGTGGCTCGGTGGGTTGAGGCCTCTGCCTTCAGCTCAGGTCATGATCCCGGGGTCCTGGGATCGAGCCCCGCATCGGGCTCTCTGCTCAGCGGGAAGCCTGCTTCCTCCTCTCTCTCTGCCTGCCTCTCTGCCTACTTGTGATTTCTGTCTGTCAAATAAATATATAAAATCTTAAAAAAAAAAAGAAAAATCAATTAGAAAGTGGGAACAATAAGTATAAATGACATCTTAAGGATACTGGAAATAAGAGGGGAAAAATTTGATTGAGGGAATGACAAAAATAAGGAAATATCTGTCCAAGGTAGTGGGGAAGAATGAATGTGTTTATAGGTTGTGAGGTCAAAGACAGCCTAGATGTAGCAATTATTTTATTTTATTTTTTAAAGACTTTATTTGAGAGAGAGTACAAGCAAGGGGAAGGACTGAGGGGGAGGTACTAACAGACTCTCCACTGAACAGCGAGCCTGACAAGGGACTTGATCCTACCACCCTGAGATCATGACCTGAGGCGAAGATGCTTAACCCACTGAGCCACCCAGGCACCACTAGCTGTAGCCATGATGGGTGAATTAGTCAAAATCAAGGAGGCTGAATATGATTGCATGGAAAACATAGGAAGAAATGTTTTCTCTGGATAGGTTAGGGAAATGCCAGTCTCTATGAAATAAGAGGAAATGGAATATGAGGCATAAATAAAGGTATTTGGAGGTAAAGGTAAAAACAAATGAAGTTTTTTCCCCAGTAGTCCACTTAAAAGAAAAACCACTGACTAAAGGTAAGGAGAGCAAGGTGGGTAGGCAGGTAACTTTGGACCTCACTGGGAAGCATTCTGCACCTGTACCAGATCAGTCTCTCCTTCCTTGATCTCTCTCCACAATGGGCATTTTCCCTCCAGTTCATCTACTATTAAACACTGCTAAAGGAAATCATGCTAATTGGTATTTCTAATGTGTTTAAAATATATTCTCTCCTGTATGTTCTTATGAGGTAAGAGTTTTTCTTTAAATGGAGTATGTTATATAACTTCCAATAGAGGAAGAAAATGGCAGCTACTTTGTTGAGGCCTACAGAATAAGATATAGGAAGTGAC
The DNA here is from genome assembly GCF_011764305.1 of Mustela putorius furo. Taxonomy (NCBI): domain Eukaryota; kingdom Metazoa; phylum Chordata; class Mammalia; order Carnivora; family Mustelidae; genus Mustela; species Mustela putorius. The sequence continues at coordinate 31,085,341 of NW_025422019.1, forward strand.
ATGCTGATTCACTATCAGTTGTCTTATTGAAGGCTATAGCCCAGTTGTCTATGCAGCTTTCTGACTCCTTCTTGTTACTAAGGATTAATGGCTTATCACAGTTTATCGTCTGACTTACCTGCAGTATTTTTTTTTTTTTTACTTTATTTATTCATTTGACAGAGAGCAATCACAAGTAGTCAGAGAAGCAGGAAGAGAGAGAGGAAGAGAAGCAGGCTCCCCGCTGAGCAGAGAGCCCGACGCGGGGCTCGATCCCAGGACCCTGAGATCATGACCTGAGCCGAAGGCAGAGGCTTTCACCTACTGAGCCACCCAGGCGCCCCAGTATTTTTTTTTTTTTTTTTAACCAACTACAATAAACTCTCGAGTAAATTGGAGGGAGAATTGGGACATATTAATTCAAATGTCAAGTGCAAACAAAACTCAAAGATACACAGAGCAAACAGTCTTCTTTAGTAAACGCTCTCCTTTATGTATTGTGAGGCAAAGGTTGGTAGCACACACAGATCTGAAAACACCATTATGCGAAAGAAGCACAATATATGCAACAAACTTTATTTGATGGCTTTGATCAAGTTATTAATTTCTTATGAAAATGCAACGGATACTCCAAATGGAATAAGTTTCATATAAAAAAATACGGAAATTTTCTGACATTTACGTGTGAATCCAATGTGTAATTCATGTTTCATTGCCATATGTCAAGGCTAAAAATCAAAATATGCTTTTTTGCCAGTTAAATAGAAAATAGGTTTTTAAGTTGCTGTAGTCTAAGTTTTAGGGCTTATGATCTGATAGCTCTGATTGAATAGCTGTAAGAATTGTATAGTGACCTAAACATTTGCAGAATGCTTTCACTTACATCACCTATATGAGCTAATAAATAAAATCGATTTCTAAAGGTAGAGTTATAATAACTTCCAGTTTTCAAGTAAGAAAATTTAGGCTTATATAAAACCCGTTAGTTTCCTAGACTCATTTAAGTTGAAGAGACAGGAACTCTCTTCTTCAAAGTCAAGGCTTTTAAGTAATTAGGCAGCACGGATTTTACTGGTGTTCGGTTTTCAGTTCAACCAGTATTTATTGAGAACCACATACTTTTGGTACTGTGCTTGGTGAAATTGTTTTCTTTTTAAGCCCCCTGGTGATACTTTATTTATTTATTTATTATATTTTTTAAATTAAATTTATTTATTTTCAGCATAACAGTATTCATTATTTTTTCACCACACCCAGTGCTCCATGCAATCCGTGACCTCTATAATACCCACCGCCTGGTACCCTGACCTCCCACCCCCCACCACTTCAAACCCCTCAGATTGTTTTTCAGAGTCCATAGTCTCTCATGGTTCACCTCCCCTTCCAATTTCCTCAACTCCCTTCTCCTCTCTAACTCCCCATGTCCTCCATGCTATTTGTTATGCTCCACAAATAAGTGAAACCATATGATAATTGACTCTCTCTACTTGACTTATTTCACTCAGCATAATCTCTTCCAGTCCCGTCCATGTTGCTACAAAAGTTGGGTATTCGTCCTTTCTGATGGAGGCATAATATTCCATAGTGTATATGGACCACATCTTCCTTATCCATTCGTCCGTTGAAGGGCATCTTGGTTCTTTCCATAGTTTGGCGACCATGGTCATTACTGCTATAAACATTGGTGTACAGATGGCCTTTCTTTTCACTACATCTGTATCTTTGGGGTAAATACCCAGGATTGCAATCGCAGGGTCATAAGGAAGTTCTATTTTTAATTTCTTGAGGAATCTCCACACTGTTCTCCAAAGAGGCTGCACCAACCTGCATTCCCACTAAGAGTGTAAGAGGGTTCCCCTTTCTCCACATCCCCTCCAACACATGTTGTTTCCTGTCTTGTTAATTTTGGCCATTCTAACTGGTGTAAGGTGATATCTCAATGTGGTTTTAATTTGAATCTCCCTGAGGACTAGTGATGATGAACATTTTTTCATGTGTCTGATAGCTATTTGTATGTCTTCACTGGAGAAGTGTCTGTTCATATCTTCTGCCCATTTTTTTTTTTTATATGATTGCCTGTTTTGTGTGTGTTGAGTTTGAGGAGTTCATTATAGATCCTGGATATCAACCTTTTGTCTGTACTGTCATTTGCAAATATCTTCTCCCATTCCGTGGGTTGCCTCTTTGTTTTTTTGACTGTTTCCTTTGCTGTGCAGAAGCTTTTGATTTTTATGAAGTCCCAAAAGTTTATTTTCACTTTTGTTTCCTTTGCCTTTGGAGACATATCTTGAAAGAAGTTGCTGTGGCTGATATCGAAGAGATCACTGCCTATGTTCTCCTCTAGGATTCTGATGGATTCCTGTCTCAAGTTGAGGTCTTTTATCCATTTTGAGTTTATCTTTGTGTATGGTGTAAGAGAATGGTCGAGTTTCATTCTTCTACATATAGCTGTCCAGTTTTCCCAACACCATTTATTGAGGAGACTCTCTTTTTTCCACTGTATATTTTTTCCTGTTTTGTCGAAGATTAATTGATCATAGAGTTGAGGGTCCATATCTGGGCTCTCTACTCTGTTCCACTGGTCTATGTGTCTGTTTTTATGCCAGTACCATGCTATCTTGGTGACCACAGCTTTGTAATAAAGCTTGAAATCAGGTAATGTGATGCCCCCAGTTTTATTTTTGTTTTTCAACATTTCTTTAGCGATTCGGGGTCTCTTCTGATTCCATAAAAATTTCTGGATTATTTGCTCCAGCTCTTTGAAGAATACTGGTGGATTTTTGATCAGAATGGCATTAAAAGTATAGATTGCTCTAGGCAGTATAGACATTTTAACAAGGTTTATTCTTCCGATCCAAGAGCATGGAATGGTCTTCCATCTTTTTGTGTCTTCTTCAATTTCCTTCATGAGTGTTCTGTAGTTTCTCAAGTATAGATCCTTTACCTCTTTGGTTAGGTTTATTCCCAGTTATCTTATGGTTCTTGGTGCTATAGTAAATGGAATCGATTCTCTAATTTCCCTTTCTGTATTTTCATTGTTAGTGTATAAGAAAGCCATTGATTTCTGTACATTGACTTTGTATCCTGCCACGTTGCTGAAATTGCTGTATGAGTTCTAGTAGTTTGGGGGTGGAGTCTTTTGGGTTTTCCATATAAAGAATCATGTCATCTGTGAAGAGAGAGAGTTTGACTTCTTCATTGCCAATTTGGATACATTTTATTTCTCTTTGTTGTCTGTTTGCTGTTGCTGGGACTTCTAATACTATGTTGAACAAGAGTGGTGAAAGTGGGCATCCTTGTCTTGTTCCTGATCTCAACGGGAAGGCTGCAAGCTTTTTCCCATTGAGGATGATATTTGCTGTGGGTCTTTCATAGATAGATTTGATGAAGTTCAGGAATGTTCCCTCTATCCCTATACTTTGAAGCGTTTTAATCAGGAACGGATGCTGGATTTTGTCAAATGCTTTTTCTGCATCAATTGAGAGGACCATGTGGTTCTTCTCTCTTCTCATATTAATTTGTTCTATCACATTGATTGATTTGCGAATGTTGAACCATCCTTGTAGCCCAGGGATGAATCCCACCTGGTCATGGTGGATAATCTTTTTAATGTGCTGTTGGATCCTGTTTGCTAGGGTCTTGTAGAGAATCTTAGCATCCATATTCATCAGTGATATTGGTCTGAAATTCTCCTTTTTGGTAGGGTCTTTGCCTGGTTTGGGGATCAGGGTAATGCTGGCTTCATAGAAAGAGTCTGGAAGTTTTCCTTCTGCTTCAATTTTTTGAAACAGCTTCAGGAGAATAGGTATTATTTCTTCTTTGAAAGTTTGGTAGAATTCCCCAGGGAATCTGTCAGGTCCTGGGCTCTTGTTTTTCTGGGAGGTTTTTGATCACTGCTTCAATCTTGTTACTAGATATCGGTCTATTGAGGTTGTCGATTTCTTCCTGGTTCAATTTTGGGAATTTATAGTTTTCCAGGAATGCATCCATTTCATCAAGGTTGCTAAGCTTATTGGCATATAACTGTTGATAATAACTTCTCATGATTGTTTCTGCTTCCTTGGTGTTAGTTGTGATCTGTCCCTTTTCATTCATAATTTTATGAATTTGGGCTTTCTCTCTTTTCTTTTGGATTAGTGTGGCCAGTGGCTTATCGATCTTATTGATTCTTTCAAAAAACCAACTTCTAGTTTCACTGATAAGTTCTACTGTATCTCTGGTTTCTACCTCATTGATCTCAGCTCTAATCTTGATGATTTCCCTTCTTATGTGTGGAGTTGGTTTGATTTGTTGTTGATTCTCCAGTTCTTTAAGGTGTAGAGAAAGCTGCTGTGTTCTGGATTTTTCAATTTTTTTGAGGGAGGCTTGGATGGCTATGTATTTCCCCCTTAGGACCGCCTTTGCTGTATCCCATAGGTTTTGGACCGAAGTGTCTTCATTCTCATTGGTTTCCATGAATTATTTCAGTTCTTCTTTGATCTCCTGGTTGATCCAAGCATTCTTAAGCAAAGGTATAATTAAATTATAGGTCAAATTTTCATTTTCTGATTTCACATTAACTTAGAAAACTATATATCTCTCTTCATAAAGTTTAATTTCTTACAAAATACTTGTTCTATGTATTGCATTAGCTTTGTAGTCAACTTTTCTGATTTCAGATAGTAAATCCCCTAATATTGAAAGAAATAATCAGCAAGAAAAATCTCAAATACACAACCTAACATTCCCCCTTAAATGAGCTAGTAGGAGAACAACAAATAAAACCTAAACCCAGAAGAAGAGGGAAATAATAAAGATTAGAGCAGAAATAAATGATATGGAAACAAACAAACAAAAATCGATCAATGAAACCAGGAGCTGGTTCTTCAAAAAAAAAAAAAAAACGATAAACGCTTTGCCAGACTCATTAAAAAGAAAAGAGAATGGACCTAGATAAATGAAATCACAAATGAGAGAGGAGAAGTTACAGTCAACACTACAGAAATACAAACAATTAGAATATTATGAAAAATTATATGCCAACAAATTGGGCAAGCTGGAAGAAATAGATAAATACCTAGAAACATAAATTACCAAAACTGAAATAGGAAGAAATAGAAAACTTGAACAGACCCAAAATCGGCAAAGAGAATCAGTAATCAAAAATCTCCCAAAAAAGAAATGTCTAGGGCTAGAAGACTTCATAGGAGAATTCTCTAAAACTTTTTCTTCTTAAATTTAAAAAATAATTAAAAAAATTTTTTTAAATTTCCTTTCAGCATAACAGTATTCATTGTTTTTGCACCACACCCAGTGCTCCATGCAATATGTGCCCTCCCTAATACCCACCACCTGGTTACCCCAACCTCCCACCCCCCGCCCCTTCAAAACCCTCAGTTTTTTTTTTTTTCAGAGTCCATAGTCTCTTATGGTTCACCTCCCTCTCCAATTTCCCTCAACTCCCTTCTCCTCTGCATCTCCCCATGTCCTCCATGTTATTTGTTATGCTCCACAAGTAAGTGAAACCATATGATAATTGACTCTCTCTACTTGACTTATTTCACTCAGCATAATCTCTCCCCCAAACTTTTAAGGAGGGTTTGTACCAATTCTTTTCAAACTGCTCCAAAAAATAGGAAAGGAAGGAAAACTTTCAAAGTCATCCTATAAGGCAAACATTTCCTTGATTCCAAAATTGGACAAGACCCTTACTAAAAAGGAGAACCACAGGCCAATAACCCTGATGAACATGGATGCAAAAATTCTCAACAAAATACCAGCAAATCAAATCCAACAGTACATTAAAAGAATCATTCACATGATCACATGAGATTTATTCCTGGGTTGCAAGGGTGGTTCAATATTTGCAAATCAATCAACATGATACACTGCAATAATAAAATAAAGGATAAGAACCATATGATCCTCTCAAAAGATGCAGAAAAAGCATTTGACAAAATACAGAATACATTCTTGATTAAAACCGTCAACAAAGTAGGGTTAGAGGGAATATACCTCAACTGCATAGGCTGTGTAGAAAAGACCCACAGCCAATACCACCCTCAATGGGAAAACAAATCAGGAACAAGACAGGAACAAGACAGGGATGTCCATTCTCACCATTGTTATTTAACATGGTACCTGGAATCCAGGCCTCGGCAATCAGAACAAAAAGAACAAAAGAAAAGAAACAACAAAAAGAAAAACAAGGCATCCAAATTAGCAAAGAAGAACTTTCACTATTTGCAGAAGACATGATAGTCTATGTAGAAAGCCTGGGAGACTGCACCAAAAATTTCTAGAAGTGATACATGAATTTAGTAAAGTCAGAGGATACAAAAATCAATATACAGAAATCAGATTTCTATACACCAATAATGAAGCAGCAGAAAGAGAAATCAAAGAATAGATCCCATTTACAATTGCACTAAAACCCATATGATACCTAGGAACAAACCTAACAAAGAGGTAAAAGATCTGCACTCTGAAAACTGTAAAACACTGGTGAAAAAAAACTGAAGATGACACAAAGAACTGGAAAAACATACCATGCTCTTGGATTGGAAGAACAAATGTTGTTAAAATGTCTATTCTACCCAAAGAAATCTATACATTTAATGCAATCACTATCAAAATAGCACCAGCATGATTCACAGAGCTGAAACAAGTGATCCTAAACTTGTATGGAACCACAAAAGACACTGAATAGCCAAAACAATCTTGAAAAAGAAAAGCAAAGTTGGAGTGATCATCAATTTCAGATGTCAAGTTATATTACAAAACTGTAGTCATCAAGACAGTATGGTACTGGCACAAAAACTGACACATAGATCAATAGAATAGAATAGAAAACCCAGAAATGATCCACAACTATATGGTTAACTTATTTTTGACAAAACAGGAAAGACTATCCCATGGGAAAAAGACAGTCTCGTCAATAAATGGTGTTGGGAAACCTGGACAACAACATGCAAAAGACTGAAATTTGATCACTTTCTTATACCACACACAAAAATTAAATTCAAAATCGGTGAAAAACCCAAATGTGAGATAGGCAACCACCAAAATCCTACAGGAGAACGTAGGCAGTAACTTCTTTAATACGGCTGTAGCAAATTCATTCTAGATATGTTTCCTGAGGCAAGAGAAACAAAAAACAAAAATAAATTATTGGGACTTCACCAAGATAAAAACTTCTATATGGTGAAGGAAACAATAAAACTTGAAGGCAAACTTTGGAATGGGAGAAGATATTGGCAAATGACATATCTTATGAAGGGTCAGTATCCAAAATCTGTAAGGAACATGTCAAACTCAACACCCCAAAACCAAATAACCCAGTCAAAAAATGGGCAAAAGACATGAATAACCATTTTTTTCTAAAGACATCGAGATGGATAACAGACATATGAAAAGATGCTCAACATCACTCAGCATCAGGGAAATACCAATCAAAACTACAATGAGGTACCACCTTAAACCTTTCAGAATAACTGAAATTAACTAGTCAGGAAACAACAGGTATTGGCGAAGATGCAGAGAAAGGGGAATCCTCTTACACTGTTGGTGGGAATGCAAACTGGTGCAGCCACTCTGGAAAACAGTATGGAGGTTCCTCAAAAAATTAAAAACAGAGCTACCCTCTGACACAGCAATCGTAGGTATTTATCCAAAGGATACAAAAGTACTGATTAAAAGAGATACATGTACCCCAATGTTTATTGCAGCATTATCAATAACCAAATTATGGAAAGAGCCCAAATGTCCATAGACTGACGAATGGATAAAGAAGAGGTGGTATCTGTATACAATGGAATAATACTCAGCCATAAAAAGAATGAAATCTTGCCATGTGCATGACATGGATGGAGCTAGAATACCATGCTAAGCAAGATAAATCAGTCAGAGAAAGACAAGTACCATATGATTTCACCCTATGCAGAATTTAAGAAACAAAACAGATGAACGTAGAGGAAGGGAAAGGAAAATAATATAAGATAAAAACAGAAGGGAAGCAAACCAAAAGTTACTATAGAGGACAAATGGAAGGTTGCTGTAGGGGAGATGAGTGAGGGGATGGACTGAATAATGTGATGGGCATTAAGGAGGGCACTTGTGATAAGCACTCGATGTTGTATGTAAGTGATGAATTACTAAATTCTACATCTGAAACTAATATTACACTGTATGTTAACTAACTGGAATTTAAATACAACATGAAAAAAAATTAACATTCAGAAAATCTACATAAGTAGTTTAACTGATGTATTTCAAAAGACCACTGCATGAATTAACAAAATTATATGTGGGTAAAATACACATTAAAAGTAGAAGATGTGTCACTTTAATGTAACAGAGTAGGAAAATTGATTGACATAATTTCAGACTCCACATTACAACCAAACTTTTTAAAAAAACTACCCATTTTTTGAGTCATGGTATATTATTAAATAATGTGATTCACAATTATTATTTTTTTATTCACAGTTATTTTAAAAAATAGTAAAGTTCCTTCTCTTTTCTTCTTTTTTTTTTAGATTTTCATTTACTTATATGACAGAAAGAGAGAGATCACAAGTAGGCAGAGAGGCAGGCAGAGAGAGAGAGGAGAAAGCAGGCTCCCCGCTGAGTAGAGAGCCCAGTGTGGGGCTCGATCCCAGGACCCTGAGATCATGACCTGAGCCGAAGGCAGAAGCTTAACCCACTGAGCCACCCAGGCGGCCCTCCTTCTCTTTTCTAACAGTCTATCTGTGTGAGACTGGATTTTCATCTTCTTTTAATCAGGAAGCAAGTATGAATATCCAATCACCTTCTATTAATAGATATTAAAGGAGTTCACAAAAATACTGCTCTTTCCATTAAGTTTTTATTCTGGACAATATTGTTATTTTTCATAAAAATAGTTAACATGTAAGAGGTTTATTGTTACTTTATTTTGTTTATTTATTTAAAAAGATTATTTATTTATTTGACAGAGAGAGAAGGCACATGAGTGGGGGAGGAGAAGAGGGAGAGAGAATCCACAAGCAGATTTCTCACTGAGTGTGGTGCCTGACAGGGTGTGGCCAGGAGCTCGATCCCAGGACTCTGAGATTATGACCTGTGCTGAAACCAAGAGTCAGCCACTTAAACCACTGAGCCACCTAGGCGTCCCTACTGTTACTTTAAAATGAATGAATATGGGATGTGTGAGTGGCTCAGTAGGTTGATTGACCTGCTTTTGATTTCACCTCAGGTCTTGATCTCAAGGTTGTGAGACTGAGCCCTGTGTCAGGCTCTGTACTCAGTGGAGAGTCGACTTGAAATTGTCTCTCTCCTTCTTTCTTGGTCCCTCCCTCCTCTCACTCTTTCTCTCAAATAAACAAATAAAACTCTTTAAAATGAATGACTATGTGTTAAGCAAACTTCTCAGTATTAATTTCTAGTATGGTAAATATTCAGTGATTAGTCCTCATAAACAAAAGCTCTTTGGTTTCTCAATCATTTTTAAGAACAAAGCGGTCATGAGATCAACAAATTTGAGAATTGTTGTACGTGCAGTAAGACAGATGATGGAATACTTGGATTTCTAAGTTGAACAGATAAGGTTTCTCTCTATACTGCAGAGAGCAAAGGAACTTTTCTCTGTTGTCCTTGCTTGCAGAGTCTAAGTCAATTTTTGTCACACAGAGTTTCCAGTGTCAGGCTTGAGGTCTTTACTGTGCAGTAGGATCAGTGGTGGGCTGCAGCTAGCTCTTGGACCTTTGACATTTCTTATAGCTGGTATTAGTATATCATAAAAGTAGATTGGCAAGTTTTTAGGAATTATACATGACAGTTGTTAAAAATCCATTTTTAAGAAATTAAATTTTACAAACTTATAAGTAAATCAGTTGTATTACAAATAAATAATAGATATGTTAGGCCATAAGTAAATAATAAATATTCAGCATTCTCCACACTCTTGAGATGATATCTATTGTATCTGTAATGGCAACATTACATGATTACATGCTAGTGTGCGTCTCTTTCTCACTATATTCAGTCATGTTACGTGATTAGCTTGAAATCAACCACAATGGAATATTTACAATATGGAGTTAGGCAATTCCTACAAATCAGCGTTCCCCTCCCCCTTCTCCCTCTATCTCCCTCCCCCCACAGAGAACTGGTTGATAAGCATTTACCAACATATCAATGAATATGATGATCTTTTATTATATTAATTTGAGTTTTCTCCTCTTATATTTATATCTCCGCTCTACTAGGAGCAAATAGTTTGGTCTTTATTCTTCTTCATCTCAAGAAGAATTTGTATTACCTGAATGGAGATACTACTTGCAAAGAGCTGTTTTCTTCCTTTGTTTTATGGAGAGAGCTGAGCTTCTAAAGACTAGTCAGTGCAGAGAAGAAAGTTGAATCCCTTCAAGGAAAGTGAATAAAGGAAGAGAAATTCCTCAAGACTAGGAATGGAGGTTCATGCCCCTCAAGAATAGTGATAACCCACAGTCTAGTACCTAGTAATACCCTCAGGAACTGGCAAGAGATCTGAATAGATCCACCACGTGTTGTTCCTAGAGAGACCTGGTCCACAGCAAGGGGGACTCATAGCTTTGATAAAGATTCTAGGGCTCAGGTTTGACACAAATGAGTAGAGTTGTTTGCCTTCAGGAACCAAGTGGCTTTGGAAGACATCACGGGAGAATATATTAAGGAAAGACGAGACGATGCTTGCAAACTCTTAAGGACCTCAGAAGAATTTCCTCCTTGTTAATGGAATGGGAAGTTGGAGATGGAATTAATTTGATTTATAAGGAAAAATGGAATTTGACATTTCTTGCAAATGTGTTTATGGTTGGAAATACAGTATATGTCAGTGAGTGTTCTATGAAGAATGTTTGTATATTTATTTATTATAAGGAATTGGCTCATGTGATTTTGGGAGCTAGCCTGCCTGAAATTTGTAGGGCAGGTGGGCAGCCTGTAAACTCACCATCTTGAGTCAAAAATTCCTTCTCTTCTGTGAAACTTTAGTTTTGCTCCCTAAAGCTTTTTTATCCTTAAAATTACCTATGTATTTGCTTTTGTCATCATAGACAAAATAAAAAGGTTCTTGAAATGTCCTTAAGGAAAAAGCAGAGAAATTAAAAATATCAGGTACTTTTCTAGAGCCAATTATAAGCTTAGTATAAATTAGAAGTCCTTAAAAACAGATTAATTCTTAGAAACAAGCACCAACAAACACTTTTTTTCTTCCCCAATTTTAAAGAGACTTCTGTGACTGCTCCATGTGCGGTAAATCTGATTTAGTCCCATTCTTCTCATTTCCACAATATTTTTAGAAAATACTAATAATAGTTGGCATTTGAAAAGTCCTTCATAAACCAGGAAAAAATAATTCTTAATATATAAGAAGACACCTTAGTATATTGGAATTAAGATAGAAGTAAAAATTATATGAATTAACTGGTATTTCAAAGGGTCATAAATAGATTATTTATGGTGCTTTTCTTCCTGCAGTCCTCCCAAGGTCCTTTTGTTCTTTATAATAAGGCAAAAAAGTTTAATCAATAGGAATGAGCTTGGTTCCAAGATAAGAGTTAACCTTGGATTTGAATGATTCTATTGATTCAGCTTTATGAACCGTGAGGCAGGATTGCATCTAAGGATTGGGGTGTACTTTAGTTTAAAATGAGTGCTCCTTAAGTTGTTAGCAAATAGACTTCAATTGCCAATAAACTTGGTTGAGACAGGCTCAAACAATAGCTAAGCTCATACAGAGATAATAACTCAGATAAATACAGGAGTCGAAAAATGTTCACTTTTAAAAACATTTCTATACTATAATTATCAAAGTAAATATCACCAGTAATGAGAAGTGAAGCTAACCAAAACACCTCAAGGGTACTCATGACCTTCAGTGTGGAAGGGGGTGTATTTTTAGTCTCCCCCCCCCCCACCATGAACTCTATTCCTTTTACCTCCTCTTACTTTCTTCTTTTTCTGCAAATCTACAAGGTCAACTTCACCTAAAGGAAAGTCACATTTTTTTGCAGTTTTTTAAAAAATCATTGAAGAAGTTCTGACTCTGAAATCTTAGATAATGACAATGGTTAAGTCACTATGGGTGCTGGAGGGGGAGTAACACAAACCGTTTTAACCTCCTCATGCCCAGTCCTCTCCTTACACCATCCCCACTGGGTCAGCCATCTAAAACATCAGCTTACTGCAGAGGGATAAGAAGTTTACTATTAGGGGCGCCTGGGTGGCTCAGTGGGTTAAAGTCTCTGCCTTCAGCTCAGGTCATGATCTTAGGGTCCTGGGATGGAGCCCCATGACGGGCTCTCTGCTCAGTGGGGAGCCTCCTTCCTCCTCTCTCTCTGCCTGCCCCTCTGTCTACTTGTGGTCTCTGTCTGTCAAATAAATAAATAAAAATCTTAAAAAAAAGAAATTTACTATTAGTGATAACACGTTTGTCTTAAATGCTTTAATTAAGCTAAGTTACATAGTGTATTTTATTTTGTTTTGTTGCTTTTTAGAGATTAAGGCTGTTGAAGGGGAGATAAAGAGCTTTCCCTGAATATGCTAGGTTTTGATTACTCTAACTCTAAATAGTCTTCGTGCCAAAGTGGCCCATCTTGAGTCAGCCTGCCATTGGCCCCCACAATATAGACATGAGGAAGGTACTATACCATATGGTAATTCTGTAATAGAAGTCTACAGAGTGTTCTGAAACTATAATGCTAAGAACAATTAACTCTATCTTAAGGTGACAAGAAATGTAATATGATATAAAAGTAGATGTTACTGTATTTGGAAATGTGTTGACATAGTAAAAAGTAATTTAAGAAAGAAAACCTCTTATAAAAATTAGAAGCCAAAATACAAGGATAGTGAGAAAATAGACCCATTGGCTAGATACTGGCAGACATGAGGGAGATAAAACAAGAAAGGACAGATAATGTCCTATATTTTAATAAGATGCAAATGGGAGAAACCAAGGAGTGGGTCCAGTGTAATCTCAAGGGAAGTGATGAAAGAAGGAAACAGAGAAGGAGTTTTTATTTTTTGTATAAGTTTGTGTATCTAAACCTATGTACTTGAGAACTTTTTTGCAAACTTGTGTCTTTACTCACTGACTCTGATGAAATCAGTGTAGCTAATAAATCACAAAATTGCCACCCAATGTTGCCATACTTGTTCTGCTACTTGGCCTCCTGGAATAAAAGAAACTAACTGGAAAAAAACAGAAGCTATTCAGGAAGTCAACTCAAGGTGATGGGAAATCTTCACAGGAGAGATGACCTTTTTCAGGCATGGAAGCAATGGTAAATTCATTCCAGGAAAAGCAAACTGTGTGCACAAAGGCTTGAGAACATAGGAAAAATGTGGTGATCTTGATGAATAGTAAGCTGATTGGAGAAGCTGGAGTCACAGAATCATTGGCAAGGCTACAGGGCAGAGGTCTTCGTGGTGCCACTACTCTTTGAGCTAATCTACAACTTGAGGAAATGTGGGTCAAGACTATGCTATAAATTTGGGGAATTCAAGGCAGCAGAGTGAAAGGTCTCTGATACTAGATAAACTTCCAAATCATTAAAACTTCTGTTTAGAGGTCCTAGCTTAGGTATGAGCTCCTTAGGACTAGTTTTACCTCTACACGTACCCTGGATTTCTCTTTACCAGCACACATTTGTCTCCTTAACTTTGAAAGTCTAGTGACCTTGAGCGCCAAAACAGCACTAAATGATGAAGAAAAAAGAATGTGTCACTGTTTTAAATTTAAAATAGCTCTTGGTTGGGGCTACTATAATTTGCATCATAGCACAGCTCTGTTGAGAGGTTTATATTCGACTTTATATAATTTTCTTGTATTTATTTCTATTTCCACTTATATGCTCTGATAAAATGCATGCAACAATAAAATTACAATTTAGTGTGTGCTATGGTAAAGTTACAGTTTTCATTGCAGGTTTTGACTTCTTATGATGAGCATGTCTTCAGGGGAAAAAAAGCTGTTATTACTAATATTGCTATTATTCATATGATCATAACACAGAAAGTAAAGTAAAAACATGGCTTGAGGTATAATATATTAGTTGTCTAATGTTGTATAATAAATTATCACAAACTTTGTAGTTAAAACAACAATATTTATGATCTAGCAGTTTCTGTGTGTTGGGAGTCCGGGAATAGCTTAGCTGGGGTCCTCTGTTTCAAAGTCTCAGAAGACTGTGAGGATGCAGTCAGATAGAGCTGCAGCTCATCTGAGGTTTGGGTCCTCTTCCAAGCTCACTGGTTGTTGGCAGAACTCTTTTTTACAGCTGAGGATCCGAGTCCTCCAGTCCCTAGAGACTCCTGCCATTCCCTGCCACGTGGCTCTCTCCATATAAAAGAGAGTTTTGTTTCTAGGCCAATAGAATAGGGTCTACTGATACCTTGAGTCTCTTTTAAGGGTTCTTCTGATTAGGGCAGTCTCACCAGAATAATCTCCCTTTTGATTAACTGAAGGTCAATTAATTAAGGACCTTAATTATATCTGTAAAATCCCTTCATTTTTGCCATCTACTGTCCTTAATCAAAAGAATGATATCTCATCATTTTTACAGTCCCTACACTATAGAGGGAGGGGATTACACAAGGATGTGGATCATTGGCAGTGAATGCTGGGTGTTATACACAACTAATGAATCATTGAACACTATATCAAAAACTAATGATGTACTTGCTATATGTTGGCAAACTGAATTTAAATAAAAAATAATAAAAATAAAAAATTCTGCCTACCATATCTATGAATCCTAAATTACAAATATTTTTTCTATTTTCACAAATGAGCTAAGAAATTTTATAATACCTTTATAGTAATATCTAAGGTTTAGATGCTATCATAGTACTAATAATTATAATCCAAACCATAAATGTGGACCACATGGATAACTTTAAAACTTTTCATAGCCACATAAAGAAAAAGTAAATAGAAACAAGAGAAGTTAATTTTAATAATAATATTATTTAACCAATATAATCAGAATATTATCCACATGTAATCAATTTAGAACATTATTAATGAGATATTATACATTTTTTTCATATTAAGTCTTTGAACATCACATCTCAATTTGGGCTACCCACATTTCAAGTGCTTTACAGCCACAGGTGGCTGGCGGCTGCTCTCTTGGAAGCACAAGGATATTACTTGCCTTTTCAACAATAACCACCAGGTGTCGTAAGGAGTTTATAACTCAGCCAGAGGCACCAACAAATTTCTTCTCTCTTGGTGACAATTGTTGGAATTCTATTTGTATTAACATATTTTATGCTTCCTGCATATTTATAATTTCCCTTGAGGTTTTTGTCTAGAGAATTAAGAAATCAAACAATATGGATTTTACTACTTGAATAATGAGTCCAAATTCAAATTATTTGTGTATGAGACCCAGAATTCCTTACTTTTTCTATAATCTCATCCTAGATGATCTGACTCGTGAAAGAGTTAATAATTATGAATTACATGTACATGCAATCCTTAACAAGATAATAACAATTACTTCAAAGTTAGTTCATTTCAAATGCCCAAGCAATTTTCACAACCTCAGAAGCAATTAAATGGTGTTCTTTTTACTTTCTCAAATTGTCTAATAGAACAAATTAAAAATAGAAAACCAAGGTTTTAAAGAGTCACAAAATGTTCTTTCATTTTCATACCATTACTGCTATTTACTAATTACCAACAAAGATTTCTACTTTTCACACATATAGTGAGCTCACAAGGATTTTGATGTCTGAGTTTATTAACACTTATTACTTTGAAAAGCAGAATCACTTAAGAATTTAAATTTAGTTATTTGTAGGTTTTTATAAGATTCCTTTTTAAATGAGAGATAAATGGCTTTGTTTTTATGTTCCATTATTCTAATTTTTAGAGTCTTGTTCTTTCAACATTTTCTAGGTAAAACTATGTATTTAGAGATTGAGACATCTCAAATACTTTCTCCTTAACCTTCAGAAAATAGTAATTAATATTAATACAGTTAATATTAAAAAATTAAAAAATATAAACAGATGCAATCATGAATGTATGATCATGAAGATGATCAGAAGCAATCATGAGTATCAAAAAGATAAACCTGTGAGTTTTATCATAAACTTCTTTAAAATGAATTTATTTACCTGCACTGTAGTTTTATTCTAATAATTAAGCTTTCTCTTTGTCCTATTAGTCTTAGATGTATGATGTCCATAATATAAAAATAAATCTGATTCTAGTTATATATATATAGAGAGAAGCAATAATTATTCATCTCTTGATTCACATTATCAACTAGTTTCAAAAGAACTGAATCAAACTTGGCATCTTACTAACAAAATTATTAAGGATAAAAGTGGCCAATGGTGTTGCCATAACTATATTACAAGACAGAAGAGTCACTACGTGGAGTTGTTCGAGTTATTTATTTATTTGAGAGAGAGAAAACATGAGCAGGAGGAGCAGAGGGAGAAGGAGAGAGAACCTCAACTGGACGCCACCGGAGCGTGGAGCTCAATGCAAGCTATATCTCAATGCACTGAGATCAGGTCCTGCACCGAAATCGAGTCTGACACTTAACCAACTGCCCCCCCTCTGGTGTCCCTCAAGTAATAATTTAAATAAAAGCATAAAGTTTAAGGTTTTATATATATACTTTTTTCCTTTCTGTTTGGATAAACCTCTTTAAACACATCCAGGATAATTTAATCACATACATAAATGTTTCATAAGCCAGCTTTTTAGTAAAATAATTATGTAAATAAAAATCATATTATAACTTGTCTTATTTCTTTCTTGAAGAAATTTTAGCAATTTGAAGGCTGAAGGCCTAATTTGTTTGTTCTTTTTGAAAGCACAATGCTCAAATAGTCCAAAAGATGGCAGCCAACATCTTTTGTAAAGTAAATAATGTTACTAGTTTGTCATGGTAATTTTAATGTTTTTTCTTTATTTTAGTAACATCAACACTGAAACAATCATTAAAAGAATAAAAACTGCTGAAATTCTAAATGTGGATATCTCATTGTTTAAGTGGGTTTAAAAGAGATTCCTCAGAATATTTTACAAGGCAAACTGAATAGATTTCTCTTTCCCTTTTTTAAGTTCTGCCTACAGAGCAGTGGTTTCTGTCAGAATATTAATCTAAAATTTCCTGTAAAGAAGTAGGATTAAAGAATAAATCGTAGGGGCACCTGGATGGCTCAGTCAGTTAAGTGTCTGCCTTCAGCTCAGGTCATGATCCCAGGGTCCGGAAATCAAGCCTCACATCGGGATCCCCACTCAGCGAGGAGTCTGCTTCTCCCTCTGACCCTCCACACCCTTCTGCTCTCTCTCTCAAATAAATAAAATCATAAAAAAAGAATAAATTGTAATATTAGTGATTATTTCAGCAGTATTAAAATTAAACACATGAAATATTAATATGTCATTTAGAAAGTATGTCAGAACTGATAGTTGAGTTCTTTTGAATAATATATACCTTTTTTGTTAAATTCATAAATAAAATTAACTAATTTTTATGGTAGATAAGAAAGATTCTTTATAAAGCAAGAAAAAGATCAGTACAGTGAAGATTTTGTTTATGTATTTGTTTTAAGAGGCAATTTTACCCTATAAATACATTATTTTTTATAATATAAAGCTGTTTTGTTATGGGATTTTAACAGAGTCAAGAAAGGGGTTTTGGGTCTTTGTTTTGGTTTTTTGGGTCTTTGATCAATTACAACGATGGGCCTAGGAAACTTTGCTTTTCTGAATTGCAAAATTCAAATAAGGAACACTTTACATCAGTGCATTAGTTTTTAATGCTGTGCAACAAATTTCCTTAAACTAAATAACTTAAAAAACACCCATTGATGAACTCATAGTTCTGTAAATCAGAAGGCTGGGCATAACTCAACTCATTTTCCAGTTCAAGATGTTGGCTCAGCTGTGTTCTCATCTGGAGCTCATGTGGATGTGGCAAGATTCAGTTTCTTGTGATTGTAAGACTGAGATCCCCATTTTTGTGTTGAAGGTCACTCAGGGGCTTCTCTCAACTCTCATAGGTGACCCAAATTCCTTGCTATGTGGCTCTCTATACTCAAACCCAGTGAAAGAGAATCTCTCTCACACAAATCCTTCTGATGCTCTGCATCTCTTGCCAGGAGGAAACTGGTGCCTTTTAAAAGCTTACCTGATTTGTGGTGCAGGGGTGGCTCAGTCCATTGAGTGTCTGCCTTCAGCTCAGATCATCATCCCGGAGTCCTGGGATTGAGCTCTGCTCAGTGGAGAGCCTGCTTCTCTTTCTGCTGTGCTCTCACTCTCACTGTCACTCTATCTCAAATAAATAAATAATATCTTAAAAAAAAAAAAAAAATCTTATCTGTGTAGGCCAAACTCAGTGAGGGTAATTTCCTAATTTTTAGGTCAACTGACTTGGGGTCTAATTATATCTATAAAATGCCATCACATCTAGATTAGTGTTTCATTAAATAATTGAGAGAAGGGGGTGCCTGGGTGGCTCAGTGGGTTAAGCCACTGCCTTCGGCTCAGGTCATGATCTCAGGGTCCTGGCATCGAGTCCTGAGTCAGACTCTCTGCTCAGCAGGGAGCCTGCTTCCCTCTCTCTCTCTCTCTGTGCCTGCCTCTCTGCCTACTTGTGATCTCTCTCTGTCAAATAAATAAATAAAATGGGGCACTTGGGTGGCTCAGTGGGTTAAAGCCTCTGCCTTTGGCTCAGGTCATGATCTCAGGCTCCTGGGATCGAGCCCCACATTGGGATCTCTGCTCAGTGGGGAGCCTGCTTCCTCCTGTCTCTACCACTCCCCCTGCTTGTGATCTCTCTCTCTAAAAAAGAGAAAAAAAAAGAAAAAAAGTAAATAAAATATTTTAAAAAAATATTTGAGAGAAGGTATGTGTGTACATGATGGTCTGTGAATCTCGATGCCATTTTTTATTTTTAATTTATTTTTATTTTTTACTTTAAAAATTTTCCACAGGTGAGTTCTACTGAACTTTTTAAAAAAGTTTTTATTTAAATTCCAATCAGTTAACATACAATTCGAAGGCCATTTTAGAATTCTGCCTACAAGAACAGATTGTTTTTATTGGGCTTAGAATACCACCTAAGTCGTCATCGATAGATGAATGGATAAAGAATAACAAAATAGTATTCAGTCTTAAAAAGAAAGAAATCCTGCCATTTGCAACAACATAACATTTTATACTGTATATTATCCATATTATGTTGTCTGCCGTATGCTAATTAAATTCATATTATTTCATTTGATCTTCATAACAACTGTAGAAAGTATTTATAACTAAATTTTACAGATGAGAAAACAGGATCAAAGATAAATAACTTTCTTAAAGTCACACAAATAACAAGTAGTAGAGCGTTGTCTAAAAGCTTCTGAAACTAATTCAGAGTTATTATGAATGTATCACTGTCACCCCCATCTCTGTTTCTTGAAGAAATCAAATTCTGTAACAGCTGATCTTCTGATAAATTCTTGCCACATTTTTCTCATAATCTCATCTCTGGAAAGGTCAAAAGAGACTAAGGGGAATTGCTTATGATTAATTCTAAATAAGAAAGATTTGATTGATGATGCGGAATAGATGTGTACCTTGAGAAAAATGCTAAGCATAGTCCAGTATAGAGAGTGGATTTTAGAAAAGAAAATTTCAAAAATTGCAGAAAAAAATTTTGCATGAAACCATGGTTGGAGACTTAACTGAAAATGTGGCTTGAGATGTTTGGGAAGTTTGAAAGGAAATGCAGAATGTATCTACAATGTGTTCCACAGATAATGAATAGGGAACTGCAATGGAAGAAACCAATGTGAATAACATGTCACAAGGAGACTTAAAGGCTTTGCATAGAAGATGGGAAGAAAATGAATACCAAGAGTGGTAGGGGTTTATAAAGTGGTAATGAGGAAGATTAAGTTCATAATAAATTTGCTTTTTGAAATATCCTACAAATAATTAAAATATGGAATTAAAGCATATTTTGAAGCAAGAAGGAGAAGGAACATGAAGTAAAGACAGGTTTGCCATTTGGAGTTGTTGGTGTAGTATTTACAGAGGTTAGGAAAAAGTGCAAGTACTCAATCTGTATTTTGCTCCTGTTTTACATATTAAAAGGGAAAGGCCTCCAAATTAAGAAGCAAACATAACTAAGAGGAAATTGAAAATTGGTAATAAATTAAAAGTATAGTCACTTCAATGAATTCATATTTTGGGGCTGATTGACTTATATTTTTAAAAATGCATGAATTTTTCTTTTCTTACATGTGATTAAAGAACTGTCCAAAACTTTTGAGGAATGCTGAAGAATGTGAGAAGTTACGAAAGCCTAGATAAGCAAATTTGATTTTTTTTTCCAAAGATTTTATCTATTTATTTGACAGAGAAAGATCACAAGTAGGCAGAGAGGCAGGCAGAGAGAGAGAGAGGGAAGTAGGCTGCCCGCTGAGCGGAGAGCCCAATGCGGGACTCAATCCCAGGACCTTGAGATCAAGACCTGAGCCGAAGGCAGCGGCCTAACCCACTGAGCCACCCAGGTGCCCCAAATTTGATTTTTTTAGAAAAGATTTTATTTATTTACTTGATAGAGATCACAGGCAGGGAGAGCAGCAGACAGAGAGGGAGGGGAGAAGCAGGCTCCCCACTGAGCAGAGAGCCTGATGTGGGGCTCCATCCCAGGATGCTGGGATCATGACCTGAGAAGAAGGCAGAGGCTTTAACCCACTGAACCACCCAGGCACCCCAACTTTGATTTTTTTAAAAAAGATTTTATCAATTTGAGAGACATACCAGCAGAGGGAGAGGGAGAGGCATGCTCTCTGTGGAGCAGGGAGCCTGATGTGGAGCTTGATCTCAGGACCCTGGAATCATGACCTGAGCCAAAGGCAGATATCTAATCTACCGAGCCACCCGGGCACCCAGAACTTTGATTTTTTTAAAAATAAGCAACTAGAGACAAACAATTTAGGTTTTCAGGGCTGGAGAATGTGAATCTTATAAATTATAGTCTAGTATATGGATTTTGAGCAAAATACTGAAGAAACAGTTAACCAAGTCAGGAAGAGAAATCATATTTGTGCCAAGATCAATGCATGCCAAATTAGTCTTTTTTTCTGTTCCCCTCACTTGCTTTTCCATACTGAAAAAGGATATCCCATGATACAAAATGCATAGTGATATAAAAGGATCCTGACAAAGTTGAAATTGGTCCCTTTAATACTGAAAAAAACAGAAATAACGTAGTAACTGTAAGGTTTTGTATATATATAAGCATGTGACAATGATAATCATCTTCAAGTTTAATTTGGATGTAGCCTAATGATCACATATTATTATCATGGACTCTTTGGAAGAAAGGCAGTATTTAAAATAACAATCAAAATTATATTTGTGCTTTTGTCTTATGTTGACTTATTTACTCAACAATCGTTATTACTAAATCCATTTCCTAGGTTTTAGACCATGTTACAAGTTCAGGATACAATGGTAAATAAAGTCCCAAACCTTGAAGTTTCATGATCTAGGTGGAGATAAAAACAAAAATTATGAAATATTGTATCATAATATAATAATTCATATATTAATAAAATTGTTATATGATAAATAGAATAAAACAAGAGTCAAATGGAATACAGAAGAGGTAATAATTAACTTTGCCTCTACTAATAATTCCAGGATTTTAGAAAAGAAAATATCAAAAAGTTCAGATAAAAAGATAAGCATGAGGGGCGCCTGGGTGGGTCAGTGGGTTAAGCCACTGCCTTCGGCTCAGGTCATGGTCTCAGCATCATGGGATCGAGGCCTGCATCAGGCTCTCTGCTCAGCGGGGAGCCTGCTTCCTCCTCTCTCTCTGCCTGCCTTTCTGCCTACTTGTGATCTCTCTCTGTCAAATAAATAAATAAAATCTTAAAAAAAAAAAAAAAGATAAGCATGAAACCATGTGGGAACATTTGTGTTGAGTCTTGAAGCGTTGATGGTAAAAGGAAAGTTACAACTGCAGGAAAAAGGGTTTGGTTGTGAAAAATCATAGCTTCGGACAGAACTGTGCTCTCAGGGTCAACAAGCGGCTTAGTATTCCTAAGAAAATAATGTGCACATGAGGTGGAAGGATGACGGAAGTTGCAGAGGTAAAGGAGGTAACAGCCAGTAGCAGACATCTGACATTAAACAAGCTGATGGGTTGGTGAGGGGTGAGAAGTAATAATGGCCCAATAAGATTACAGTCTTTGAGGTCAAGCTAGTAGAAAACTCTTGGATTCTAAAGATCTTATTTTACAAGAAATAAGGCGCTATCGTAGAATTTTAAGGAGAGGAAAACATCATTTGATTTCTTTTACAGAAACGTCTCTCTGACAGCAGAAAAGAGGTTGGATTTGAGGAGGCAAGATGGGAGGTATGAAGGCTACTGAGCTTTCATAAGAGATGAATTAAAGCAGTGGTGGTGAAAGAAAAGGGAGGGGTAAATTAAGTTTGGAAAACCCACCAATTTCATTAACTAATTGGAAATGATATTTGATGGAGAGGAAGGAATTTAAGGTAACTACTAGGTTCCTAGCTCAAGTAACTCGTTAGATGACAATGTCATTAACCAGGTCAGGCACATAGAGAATCTTCTTCTTATTATTATTTTAATGTAAGCTCTACACATGATGTGGGGCTCAAGCTCAGGGCTCCAATATCAACAGTGCCATGCTCCACCAACCAAGCCTACCAGGCACCACGACGAGGATCTTATTTTTGAATAAAAATTTATGTGATATGTTGAATATGAGGTATTTGTGGGAATTCGGAATTCTCAATACTGGAAGACGCAGGTCTGGAACTGAGGGTGGAATTGTGACTCGTTACTGTGTAAGGGGTTCCTGAAACCTGAAACACTCTACTCCTCGGAGGCTGTTTTAAATATGTATGTTGCATTCTTGACCTGTACTTTTTTTTCTTTAATATGAAGCTAAAAATCAATTTGAAATGTATCCAAATGTGAATAATATCATGTTTGTTTTAACATATATTATATAACTATAACTTCAAAAGTAAGCTCTAAAAATTCGTGGATAAAAGTTATATAACTTTTTTTCCCCCTAAGTCCATTTAAAGACATGTTATTGTAGCTTAATACCTAAGCGGTATCGTACAGCATTTTATAAGGCATGACAGTATTTCTAAGAGTAGTACTTCAAATTGTTTTTATGTAACAGGTTTAGAACTTTATTTAACAAAAAGCCTTGTGTTGTTGAATAGTATAATTGGTAGACATATGCATTTATTTTTTTCTTAAAAATACTTATTACCTTATAGGCTAGATTAAATAAATGCCTTTTCTCCAGCTTCCATAGAGCTCTGAATATCATTTTACCATAGCACTTATATTATTACATTGAAATGCTCTCTTTACATTTTGTCATCAAACAGCTCCCTTTTCCCTCAGCCACCACCCTGGATTATGAAATAGTCTATAACAATAGCTTTCAAATCTTTTTGCCTTCAGGTATCATAAGAAATACCTTTTATGTGAGTTACCTATAAAACCGAAATTAAAATTTCTTCAAACAATATTTATATTTGCTGAGGGAAATATACTCTGATATCTTCCATTCCATTCCATTTCTTTAGAAACATTGGTGCAACCCAATATACTGATTTAATGAAACTCTAATTGTTCTCAAGCTCTGGTTTGAAAAACTTACTCCAAGGCATGTCTTCTTGATGCTCATATCTCTGATGTTTAGCATAGGCTCTTGTGCTGTTGGTTGAATGAAGACCTATGGAATTATTTTAGATAGTACTGCAGATGTAAATTCTAATATAGGAAAAAAGAAGCTGCTTCCACTATGCTCAGAATAGGATTTTCTAAATTCACATTTTAAGAGGTAGCGTATCCATGAGCCATGAATTGTGTTAAAAAATAAAAGACTGTAAAGCCTTATTGCTTTGCATTTTTGTTATTCTCCTAATACCGGTGTGACTTATCCACATGCATCCAAGGGTAACATACTGACAAATTCTCAATTAGTACAAGCATTTCTAAGCTTTTAGTAGGCAGCTCTCATGTATTAAAAGCTTTGTCACTTTTAGCATGGAAAAAACACAGAAGCCAAATATTTAGAGTATATAAAGAAGCTCAATTTTTTATTTAATGTTATTAAGTATGAGGAAAAGTTGTACATTTAAAATGAGTACTCAGATAAACTAATACATCAAGAGAACATTATCCCACTTCACTAAGCATAATAAAGTCCTAAAAGCCTGATGAAATGTTGCATATAAAAATCTTAGTTATTTGTATTTATATTTACGTAACATTTTTGTGTTTTTATATAATATATAAACACATCTATATATGTGTTTTATATAGTGTTTTTGTGAACTATACATAAGTATACATAAGTAAATGAATAAGTATCTGTTATAGAATTTATAATACATTAACATTTATATATTTTTTCCTAGCAGCCTCTCCTAATCTCTGCTTACTTTCACAGCTAGATTTCTAAATTTCAACCTGCTTCAGTCAAATTTTGTCCCAAATTTTGTACCACTGAAAATGCCTTTGTTTCAATTATCAATGACCCCATCAATGCCAATTTCAAAGACACTTTAGGACCTTATCTTTCTTGCCAATTTTGTTCAGTTTGATACTGTGGTTAGTTTTGAAATTTCCTTTTTCCTTGGCTTCTTTGACACCATTCTTTTCCAGTTTTTTTTTCTACTTTTTATTTGTTACTCCTCAATTTTCTCCCTGAAATCTGTTCTACGTATTCTCTTAAAGGGTCTCCAACAGGACTGAACCCTAGTTGAGTACAGTGTAATCCACATGTCAGTGTCCTTTTATTGGCTTTATTCCCTTCCCTTGTTGATTTTCCCAGTCCTGCTTCTGGATCAACTCCAACACAAGCTATTTGCACTCATGGTCTGAGAAACATATGTTACACGCATTGCTTCTGGAGGAGAATAATGCTTCTCCTTCTCTTCAATCTTCCACATTTTGAGTACCTCTCTTAGAATTTAAAACAGAAAATTGCTGCCAAGATGTCTGGGAAATGTTGTTTTTAGGTTCTTACTCCTTGTGGTACTGTGATTCCTAACTTGCTGCTATTCTCGATTTTAGGTTAGAAGAAATCACTATTTTTGATGTCATTTTATCAATGATTTATCGATTTTGAGCTGCTTATATAATCAAACAGTATGCAGCAATACATTTAGAGACTATAAAGTACAGATGAATTTTAATTTAAAATAATTCATTTATAGCTCTCTTACTAAAGAAAATTAGTGCATAATGTTCTCCAAATTTGTTTGTAAATCAAGAGTCAGGAAGATTAGAGAGTCAGGAAGATTGGCTGTGGGTCATGTCCCAGTAAAATTGGCTTCATTCAGAATATTTGAGAGCTATTTCAATAGCTAAGGTATTTGAGGGCTTAAGTTGTGTCTCATTCATCTTTGTGTTCCCAAACCTAGCACAAGTCTGGGCATTTACTATGTCAGATTTCTCTCCACCCAGGATGGGGCTTGAATTCATGACCCCCAAGTCAAGAGTCACATGCTCTACCAACTGAGCCAGTTTAGTTTTATTTTAACGCTCTATAATGTTTATTGTTAGGATATACAAGAAAATTAAGCAAGAGTACATGTAGTTTATTTTAGATCAAACTTTAAGATGTCATATCTAAAACCTTTCTAAAAATTTGATCCTCTACATTGTAAAGAAAACATAGAGAATATATTCGCAAACTTGGAGTCAAATATTTCTTAGGTAAGACATAGAAAGCACAAATCATAAAAGAATAAGATAATAAATTAGACTTCATAAAAATTGAAAACTTCTGGTTATCAAAGATACCATTAAGAAAGTGATGTAAAAGTGAAGTGAATAGACATTCATGGATTTTAGAAAATATGTGCAGTACTTATATTTTAAAAAAGGGTTTTTATTAGAATCTATGAAGAATTTCTAGGACCCTATAATAGCTTTTGTGTTGAGATCTATCATCCTTCCTGAAATAATTTTCAAGAACTGTGAGAGACACATTTGAAGTTAGGTTTTTTCCATATGAATATCCGGTTGTTCCAATACCTTTTGTTGAAAGAACTTCTCTTTCTCCATTGAATTACTTTGATGTGTATAAAAATCAATTGATCATATAAATGTGTGTCTATTTATAGATTCTATTGTTTTATTCCATTGGTCTATTTGTCTAACCTTGAGCCAATATCATGGTGTCCTGATTGCTGTAAATTTTGAAATCAGATAATGTGAATTTTCCAATTTTGTTCTTATTTTTCAAGATCATTTTAGGTATTATGTACCCTTTTCATTTTTACACAATTCTTATAGTTTCATTAATTTCTGCATAAAGGAGATTGTTGTGTTATGCCTGGGCTCCACGTCTTTGTGCAATAGTTTGAAAAGTGTTTCCACACCAAAATCTGGGGAATGAGGGACTCATTTCAGTCTCATAGATTACTGTTCTGTGTTACCTGTCACCAAAAATGTGTCATCTGATGCTTCATCTATTTTGTTCAGCTTTATAGTTTTTTAAACCAGAATAGTTAATCTAGTACTGGTTACTCAGTCATGGTTGGAAAAAGGAATCTTAGATAGAGTTTAAACTCGAATTCCACACAAAATAGTAGTATATTATACAGGAAGTGTGACTATTCTTTCTAATTACTGCAGTGCAGAACTGTAGATTAGAATGTACAATATAATACTGTATAAACAGATAAACACTTATATGCAGATGTTTAAAAAAATCAAATGAACTTTTTGGTTGAACAAACTGATATGGTTCTGCATGATTAATATTTTATATTTTTTGTTTGCTGACCATTTGAGTAAGTTATAATTTCTCATTAATTTGGTAATTAATGAAGGTAAACAATTTTCTCCTTTTCCGAACTTTGGAAAGGAGTGCAGTATTTTGGCTAAAAGTCTATTTTGAGTCTGCTTTACATAACTGCTGTTTTTTTTTTCTTGTGTTGTGTTTAATACCAATGACAACAGGCATATATTTAATGAATCCACTAATTTGAATATGTAGCAGATAGGCCAGCTGGATTATAGTTTGTATTTGGTAAATGTGGTGGAAAATCTACTTGGAACAGAAATTTAAAGCCATGAAATCAGATGCTTCCTATACATTGTTTAAAATTTTGTAATTTCAGGATACTGTTTAAGTGATATTGCTTAAGCGACTGCCTTCGGCTCAGATCATGATCCCAGGGTCCTGGGATTGAGTCCCACATGGGCCTCCTTGCTCAGCAGGAAGCCTACCTCTCTCCCTGTGCCTTTCACTCCCCCTACTTGTACTTGCTCTTTCTGTCAAATAAATAAAATCTTAAAAAATAAAATAAAATAAAATAAAATTCTGTAATTTTGAAAATAAGTGCATAGAGTTCTCTGAGATTTGTCTCTACCTAAGTTTTTATGATATTATTTTTATCATCACATGAATGTGCTTAATAATGTTAAAAGCACATATAAACATTTACAAAGACACAACTCGAAGAGTTATGATGAGCTAACAAACATTAGGAAGTTGGTTAAAGTAGCATTGACTTTGCTTGAAATATGGTCAAAAAGGTATTATTGGATGGTTCCTAATGAGACGGTAGTGAAGTCAACTAAGGGAAATGATGAAACTTAAATATATTAGAATAACTCAACATGAAGTACAATTGCATGTCCAATAATTAGATAATCCCGAACTTCCTATGGACCACAAAAAATATTATCTTTTTAAGATTCCAATGATCATTTTATTGTTCATTTAGTTTTGATAGTCAAATGTGGAATCTAACTCAAGTGACAGTGTTAAGACATTAACACTTTTCTTCCTTTCCTTAATTCCCATACAATATTAAAAAAAAAATCAAAAGCCTTTTGTTACATCATTTGATTAAACAATGTTATGTCCCTTTGCATCTAGGTGTTCCACTAAAGCAATGAAAATGGAGGAAAGAAGGAAGAATGGGTTGAGGAGACAATCTGAAAGTAAAATAAATAGGAGCTTATGACCAATTCAATGTTAAGGGTAAAAAAAATGAGAGGAGAGATAGTACATTCAAACTTTCATTAATTTGTTAGTTCATTTATTTAATAAATCTAGATTCAATTCTTGATTTAGCATGCTGGGAATAAAAGTGGCTAGGACCAGACTCCTTTCCCTAGGAAGTAAAAACACATCCAATGTAAAAAAACACACACACAATGTAATATGTTTTATTTTAATACTCCACTACTGTATACTTAATGTACTGAGGAAAGTCAGATGAGTGAACGGATAATTACTAGAGAAAACATGTCAAGACTCCAGAGAAGAGACAGTATTTATCTTTAACATTTTTTAAAAAAAGATCTTTCCAGGGAGAGATATGTGGCATGGAAGGTTTGGGGCTGAGAAAAAAGTAAACAAAGGTAAAGGGTGTGGGATGCAAGGTGTGTTTGGAAAAGAGGAAATAGTTTGGCATGAGTGGTTTTGGGACATGTTAAGGGGGTATTGGGGAACGGGCCTGAAAAGCTTAGCTATGCCGAAGTGGCAATGAGTTTTGTAAGCGAAGATTTTTGAATTATATCTTACAGGTTATTGACAATCGTTATAGATTTTTTAAAAAAGATTTATTTATTTATTTATTTGAGGGAGAGAGAGAGAGAGAGAGAGAGAGGGAGAGAGAAAGAAAGAGAGCAGGGGGAGGGTAGAGAGAGAAGGAGAGAACCTCAGGCAGACTCCCCATTGGGCATGGAGCTTGAGGCAGGGCTGGATCTCAAGACTCTGAGATCTTGACCTGAGTTGAAATCAAGAGTCAGATACTTACAAATCCAATATGTAGTAGGAAAATATGTAAAAACATATTTACATAGGAAAATATTTAAAATATTCACATAGAAAATATTTACATAGGAAAATATGTAAAAACAAAACAAAACAAAACACCAAAACCAAATACATAAGGAATTATACCCCATTAAAAAACACAAATGCACCTCAGGGTGACTGGGTGGCTCAGCCAGTTAAGCAGTCTGACTCAATCTCAGGTCTTGTTCACTGGGTTTTGGGTTCAGACCCCACACTGGGCTCCATGCTGGGCATGGGTCTAACTCTAAATAAATAAATGAATAAATAAAAATATATAATGTACCTTCTATTGATTTAATTATTATTAAAAACTATTCTGATTTAAAAGTAGCTTCTAAGGGCACCTGGGTGGCTCAGAGGGTTAAGCCTCTGCCTTTGGCTCAGGTCACGATCTCAGGGTCCCGGGATGGTGTCCTGCATTGGGCTCTCTGCTCAGTAGGGAGCCTACTTCTCCCTCTCTCTCTGCCTGCCTCTCTGCCTACTTGTGATCTCTCTCTCTGTCAAACAAACAAACAAACAAATAAATAAAATCTTTAAAATAAAGTAAAATAAAGTGAAAGTAGCTTCTATAAAATGTCAAAGTAATATGTATTTTTTGCTTTCCTAGCTATCCTAATATAATGAATAAATAAGTATTTCTATTGCAGTTGAATAGCACTACTAGTATTTCTTAGCAAAAATGTAGTATTACACATAGAAAAGTAGGCATTGTCCTGTATTCAAATTTTCATGTTTGATTTCCATTAAAGTGTTTTCTATAATTTATAAGGACAACACACACAAAAAGTAAAAAGATGAGGTAAATATCTTACAATTTTAAGATGTTACTTGAAACTTAATACTCAGATATTCTTGATGCCTAGGCTCTAGAATGATGCTTAAGAAAATCCTCCATAACATTGGGGAGGGTATGTGCTATGGTGAGTGCTGTGAAGTGTGTAAACGTGGCGATTCACAGACCTGTACCCCTGGGGATAAAAATACATTATATGTTTATAAAAAATAAAAAAATAAAAAAAATAGAAAAAAAGAGAAAATCCTCCATAAAAAAACAAAACAAAAACAAACAGGAAGTCCTCCATAATGACAATGATATGACACATATATGAACCACACAATGAATAGCAGGTTTCTTGGTCTTGGTCTTTAATGAGTAGGCAAATGCTGTTCTTCCCTTGTCTTACAGAACAATCATGACTAAGTTTTGCCAAAATTTTTGCTTTGGTGTGGGTTTACATGAGGACGATGCTATAGTTAAGAGCAGCTAGAATATCATTCAAAATTGCCATGGTATTTAACCCACGTGGAAAGAATGTCTGGTCAGTTTCTTGAATCTGACAGGTGAAAGAGAGGTAGGAGGAAACATTCCTGGCTCAAAAGAGTCAAAATAAGTCACTGTCCAAGAAAATCTACAGCAAGAGAATCCTGCTGATAGAGATATTTAAAGTCGAGTCCAGAATCCTAGTAGCCCAATATGTATGGCATCTTTATTCTTCAAATTGTCAGCATGTTAACTCTTTTATGATCAGGTAGGAAATGACGAGAAGAAGGATGGCGAATAGCACAGGGAACTGAGAGGAACTGGATGGACTGGCCACCTACGGCTTGGCCACCCGCATCCATTGAGAAAATGCCGTTGTACTGATCGGTCAGACCCGGAGACCCGTCTCAGTCCCACTGAAGTAATGAGCCCTTCCTAGGCTCTGATGACACCCTGGCTGAGAACTCCACCCATAGGTTGGGGGCCACTTGGTTGCATCTGTCCTTGTCATCCACTTCATCCTCACTCCAACTGTCCCCCTGAGTGAAGGGAGAAAACGCCAGCCAGCAGGGCAAACGGGGCAGGACAAAGGTGCTGAGGCATCTTTGCAGAGCTGCCAGGCACCTCCTGCTCTCCATGAAACACATGGGGGGAGGAGGGACAAAAGTTGCCTTAAAATGACAGAGTCCAGATTGAAGTCATCAGAGCCTACTAGAGTCATAGCATCATTAATTCTTTGGCTTAGTTGGTCCAGTATGTGAGTGCTCAAAGGTATTTAGAGCTGGCAAACATAACTCAAGAATGTTAGTCCAATCTCTACTTTTGAACCAGAAGTGGGAGTTTTGCAACTGATTTATTGCCATTGATTTGATTAGGCTATCTCCTGACCTGACAGTGTCTCTTTGTTATTACATTTTTGTTGTTTTTGTTTTTGTGTGTTTCCTTTAAATCATTATCTACCAAAGTCAATTCTGCAATTTTAACGTATACCAGGAGTTCTGCAAGAAAGGGATTTGGGAAAGTAGCATTGATTACAAGATGTATGGTAGCCTAAAATGACTTTTTTCAAGAAAGATATATCTTACCTTTCTTTTCCTGGGGACCCCTAATTCTTTCTGCTTACAGAAGGGGATATGAAGAGAGGCGGTTGGACCTGGGAGTTAGAAGAGTTTGGTGCTTTTTAAGCATAGTATCTATACCATGATTGGCACGAACCATGCTACAGTAGGTTGAGGAGTGATTTAAAGGAGGATGGCATGGGGCACCTGGGTGGCTCAGTGGGTTAAGCCTCCGCCTTTGGCTCAGGTCATGATCTCAGGGTCCTTAGGTCGAGCCCCTCCTCAGGCTGTCTGCTCAGCAGGGGGCCTGCTTCCCCCTGCTTCTCTGCCTACTTGTGATCTCTTTCTGTCAAATAAATAAATAAAATCTTAAAAAAAAAATAAAAGGAGGATGGCAGGAGAGAAATCAGACCATAGCTCAAGGGACATTTAGGCAAGAAGCAAGAAAAATAAAACTATTTTAGCTTTTGTAAAAATATGCTGTAGGAATTCTAAATTACAGTTTTAAAAAGGTTTATTTATTTATTTTAGAGAGAGAGCAAGAGCATGAGGGGTAGAGGAAGAGGGAGAGAGAATTTCAAACAGATGCCAAGCTTGGCAGGAAGCCCAATGCAGATCTGGATCCCAGGACCCTGAGATGACGACCTGAGCCAAAATAAAGAATCCCGCACTTAACCAATTGTGCCACCCAGGTGCCCCTTTTTCCTTCCTTCCTTCCTTCTTTCCTTCCATCCTTCCTTTTTTTTTTTTTTTTTTTTGAGATTTATTAATTCATTTGAAAGAGAGAGTGCACATGTGCAAGTGGTGGGGGGGTGGTCTGGGAACAGAGGGAGAGAGAATCCTTACACGACCTCTGCTGGGCAGGGAGTCTAACCCTGGGCTGGATCCCAGGACTCTGAGACCATGATCTGAGCGGAAATCAAGAGCCAGCTGCTTAAGTGACTCAGCCACCCGGGTGTCCCTCTAAGTTACATTCTTAATTATTTTATTGAAAAACAAAACAAAACAAAACAAAAAACCAGTGAAATAAGGGTTTACATAGGTGTATTCAAAGCAGGGCCTCCTGGATGCTCAAAAGTGACCCACCCGTGGTAGTGTGACTGACCAAGTGTTGTTGACCAATGTGCAGCAAAGCCTGAACACTGTCACCATTTTTTGTGGCAGAGGAGAAGGGTTTTAATGTAGGGTGCCAAGCAAGGAGACGGGAAAGAATTTCTCAAATCTGTTTCTCCAAGGAAAGGCGAGGGGCTGAGAATTTATAGGATTTTAGGGGGTGGGGGGGAGGTGTTTTGAGGGTGGAGGTAGGTGATTGGTGGTTAGAAAAAGGTAAGGGGAAGGGAAGGTATTACTGCTTCTCCCAGGTGCCACCTAGTGACACGCTTGTATATACCTCCTATGTATAAAAAAATGAATGGCCTGCCAACTTGAGGAATGGACAGGAGGTGTGTCCTCACAGAGGCTACTTTCCTTCACTTTTATTCCTTCTGTACAACTGCAAGAATTCTTCCTGGTTTATTCCATTTTTAGCTAGTCTCATCGGTGGTCAGTACCATGTCTGCAAAAATAGGCTCATAAAACAAGTTAGCCAGAGTTTCTTTTCTTTTCTTTCTTTTTTTTTTTTACGATTTTATTTATTTTTTTGACAGAGAGAAAGAGATCACAAGTAGCAGAGAGGCAGGCAGAGGCAGGCAGAGGCAGGCAGAGGGAGAGGGGGGAAGCAGGCTCCCTGCTGAGCAGCAAGCCTGATGTGGGGCTTCATCCCAGGACTCTGAGATCATGACCTGAGCCGAAGGAGGAGGCTTAACCCACTGAGCCACACAGGCGCCCCTAGCTAGAGTTTCTTAAAGGTAGCATGATCAAGCACTTGCTACCTTAACCTATCAGTTTCAGTGGTTCTGAAAATATTTAAGTTATTTTTCACATTAGGGCTATCTATACAAAGTCATGTATTTATCTGAGGCAAACTTGATAACTAAAATGTCAAAAATTATTTTAAAAGCCTTCAAACTAGCATAGGTAGGACTTATCTGTAGGAAAAAGATGATTTGTTAGTGCAGAATATTTGGGAAGTAAAACCTTTAAAAACTGAAAATTTTCTTCTCTTGCATACTACTCCATCCCCAATCCATGTGGAATAGATTTTGGGCATAGGTGTACAAAAAGTTGTCATGGAACAAGAATTTCTGTCCCCTTCAAGGGTCTTTCTAGCTGGACTGAGAATCAAATTGACGTGAGACAGATTATCAGGAGAAAATCAAATTTAATAGCATATTTATGGGGTATCAATGCAGACATGGAAATGAAGTATACATGTCATTCTGAACTGAGGAAAAGAGGGTAGGCAGTTTGGGGTTTCAGAAGAAAGGAATGCAATTCACAGACAGTAAGTGGAAAAGCAGATGTTTGGTAATTAGATGCTTGTCCTGCCATATGGATGGGTCACTCAAATAAAATTTATTTAGGCTAATAACTCTTATTCTGGGAAAGACCCCCAATTTTATCTTCTTCTATGTACTTAAGGAAGGGGCAAATTTTCTCTTGAAGTCCTAGAGTCTCCATTGCCTTCAGCTCTGAATAATCTTCATCTCAATAATCTTCATCCCAAAGTGTTTACAAAAATGTAAACTACTTGTCCCTAATCACAAAGGTGACCACCTTTCCCAGAGTGAGGGATCCAAGAGAAAGAAGACTTTGTGACCAGGAAGTCTCACTCTCTGGTGTCTATAGTACTCTGTTGGTATCACGGTCCAGTCCTATCCATTGTGACAGGGGTGTGAATTCCAGGGATGAGGCTCACTGCGGGCCATCCTGGAGCCTGGACCCCACACATTCATCATGAAGATGCCAATGTGTTAACTTTCTGTGAGTCGGTTTCACAGTTCTTGCATAAACGCAGGATTGCTGCTCACATTAACAATGACTCTTCTTTGAACTGACCTATTCGCACATGCCTGAAAATTGCCTCTGTAACTTCTAGTGAGTGAGAAAGGTGCAGGGTTAGCCATTGTCTGGACTTTAGACAGCAGGAGAACTGGCTGCTGTCATTGCAACAAAGCAGGTTAACCCTAGAGAACAGAGGATCTGGGAAAGAGGTTCATTTTAAGTATTATACCAATAACAGGAGTGTCTATGGGGGAAAATACAGGCTGCTCTGATATTTTGATGCTGCTCTTTCCATTATATCTCTGTGCTAAAAATTTGATTGGTACAAAGGCCAGCTTCCTTCAGCAAAGGGCAGGGTGAAGGTGTCATTCTAAGCTTTTAAAATGTATATGTTTGCCTTTATGCATGTATTTTAAATATTTAAATATTTCTCCTTGATTACAATAGTGGTGAAAACCTAAGAAACAGTGCTTAAAGTGTTCACTCTTTTCTCTTGTTTTCCTAACATGCACGTGCCATCTATTTGAGCATATTTGGAGATCATTTTCCACACCTGCATTTAACAATTATATAAACATATACGTATTCTCTCTCTTGATGCTTATAAATTCCCACTTTGGAATACCTCTTAGACTGAATCAATCAAAGAGAGAAATGATGAAACATATTTTAAAAACATTCATTTTCAAGTGTGAAATAGATTCCATATTCTAGAGGCACCTCTCAGTAGTTACACAAAAATCTAACTGAATGATTGAGGTCATGCAGTCCTACAATAAGAGTATTAACAGGCTTTTAGCCACATTGAAATTTGTGTCATCCAGATGCTTTCAGGCATAATTGTGGTGATGTAGAGATCTTATTCTGAATTGGCAACGTATTGCATTATTTTTTTTTAAGTCAGCAGCATTTAACTGATTTGAGAATTATTTCTATGTTTGATATTTGGAGGAGAATGACAAATACCTCTTGTCCAGAATAACATTTTA
Source organism: Mustela putorius furo (assembly GCF_011764305.1). Taxonomy (NCBI): domain Eukaryota; kingdom Metazoa; phylum Chordata; class Mammalia; order Carnivora; family Mustelidae; genus Mustela; species Mustela putorius. The sequence continues at coordinate 31,120,368 of NW_025422019.1, forward strand.
ATGCAAATTTCACATGACAGAGTGTTCTGTGATGCCAAATGTTGCTCTTAGCTATTTTCTACAAGAGAGCATAATTATGTTATTTCCATCATTAAAATTATTTTAGATTTTTTTTTATAGAAGTTGGTTTGCTTTATGTCAATGCAGTTGAAAGATAGACTTTACCGATACATTGTAAAAAAATACCACTGTTTAGTGTTTCCACAGAGGAATTACCAAATAAAGCAATCTCAGTGAAGACTATTTTGGACAATGAAGTTCAAAATATATCTATATACCTTTTTCAATAAACATTGATGTCATCATGATAATGGTTTATTAAGGATAAAGTTTTGTTTTGTTTTTCAAAGATATTGTGGAAAGAGAATGGATTAAGACAGAAAAACACGAGTTCCAGTCCTAACTCTGTTGTTTACTAGTGTGATCTTGAATAAGTCAATCAATATCTTTGCTTTCAGTTCCATCAAGTGTGCCTGGGTATAAAACATTCTTGATAATCTGTTGTGAGGATTAAATAAATGACTATATAACATAATCCTGGTATAGATTCTAGAAATATTAAGTACTAAGTTAATATTCATTTTCATATTTACATTTTCTTTATTCTTGCCTCCTAGTTGCAAACTCTATTAGGTAATGTGTAAATCCAAGAAAATATATTGCAAGAAGAAAAAACTTTTGTGTAATTTTGTGCCAAGTTATTTCAGCCTTATAATTTTGCTAATAGATATAATTGGTTTAGGGCTAAAAAGTATTTCTAAACAAAAGTGTGTGACTTCTTGACAAATTTATTGTTAAAATTCCTTATTTTAGAGAAAACCATTATGTAAAATAATGATTTTAAAGTAGGGGCAAGTGGTGGGTGGCATGATGATGATGACTTTAATCTGAATGCCATTACATGGAACATGACATTTGCAATTTTCTTTAGCTCCCAGCATTTCCTGTTGTCTTAATGGCCAACTTCCCTCCTTTATACTACTACCTGAATAGTTCTTGTAAATATTCGTTCGTTTTCTGTGGTTTCAAGCATTCATCCTAGGATTTATTATTAGGCAAGACAATTTCCCTTTTCTGAGTTATGAGTGGAATGTGGAAGTTGCCTACCAGAGCATCAGCTACAGTAATACAAACTCAGATACCTCTGCTCATGTGCTACCTTCAAAGGCCAAAAAAGTAGCAGCGCTAACAAAAACAATAGCTGATTATATCAAAACAGAAAAGGGCAAAACAAATCCACTTTCTCCCAAATAGATAAAAATGATCTACTTTGTTTTTCAGTTTCAGAATGATAGTATACTTCCCTCTGAAAATAGCATTATTTTCAGCATAGCCAATTTTTAACATGTCTGTACCTAAGTCAGGGATTGTAGAAATCTTAGGATTGAACAGTTTCAGTTCCAGATCCTCTGAAAACTGATAGAACTCTGTTGAATTCTTACTGTCAGCTTTGGGACTTGTATCTTCAATGACAGGGACAACTTTTCTTAAAAATGTTTCCTTTCCCTTTAATTTGAAAATAATGTGTTCTGAATACTTTGATTTTTATTGCAATTATCATTACAAATGTAAGAAAAAGTAAATGTTACCATAGCGTATACCTAAGCATGAACCTAAAATTCAGGTTTTGTTTACTTGTTTTGCAAAACTGGCTTATATTACTAACAATCCGATCACTGAATTTATAGTTAATATTTACCCAAGATTAAGCATATCATAATTGGAGCATGTTCCAATAAAATTATGTCTGACATTACATCCAGTCTCCTAGTGCTTCCCAGGATTTATTTTCATGCTTATTTTACCATACTTGTTTTTCTCCCCTTTTTTATCTTCTTACGCTTACCTTCAAATAAGAAGATAGAGTATGGATAACAAAGTGAGGAGAATCCAGATGCCTCAGTAACATAAAGGACATTAGATTCCACCAACTTAAAAACAACTTTATGATTTGGGATCAAATAGGTAGGTCAGTTTAAAAGTACTGACATATCGGAACGCCTGCCTAGCTCAGTGGGTAGAACGTACAACTCTTGATTTTGGGTTGTGAGTTAAAGCCCCATGTTGGGCTCAGAGCTTACTTAAAATAATAAAATGAAAAAAAAGTACTGACATGTTATCTAATCATCAGAGTTATGAAACAGCAGGTACCAGAGCAGTTCTAGAAATTCATTTCTGTTGACACTTTCAGGACACTGGGGGGGAAAATGTGATTGTCCATTATTTCATATTGTTACTTTGGTAAAAGACCTGCTGATTCCCCCCCCCCCTTTTTTTTTTGGTGTAGCCCAGGAATCATTCTAAGTTTTTCCTAGCTCCCAAGATGGCTCTCACATCATGCTATATTCTTTCCTTTATTTTCCATTTATGCGATTTTTTCTCCCAAGATACTTCAGGTTTTCCTACCTCATTAAAAAGTACTAACATCCATATGTAAACATGAAATAATGTTATTCCTTCATTTGCTCAAAACCTGTCTATTGGACTTGGAGTCAAGATGGCGGAGAAGTAGCAAGCTGAGACTGCTTCAGCTAGCCGGAGATCAGCTAGATACCTTATCTAAAGATTGCAAACACCTGAAAATCCATCGGCAGATCGAAGAGAAGAAGAACAGCAATTCTGGAAACAGAAAAACAACCACTTTCTGAAAGGTAGGACCGGCAGGGAAGTGAATCCAAAGCGACGGGAAGATAGACCCCGGGGGGGAGGGGCCGGCTCCCGGCAAGCGGCTGAGCAACCGCGCACAAAATCAGGACTTTTAAAAGTCTGTTCCGCTGAGGGACATCGCTCCAGAGGCTAAACCGGGGCGAAGCCCACGCGGGGTCAGCGTGGCCTCAGGTCCCGCAGGGTCACAGAAGGATCGGGGGGGTGTCTGAGTGTCGCAGAGCTTGCGGGTATTGGAACGGGAAAAGCCGGCTGCAGAGACAGAGCCGACAGTAAGCTCGCAGCTCCGTGTTACCTTGAACCGGTCGCAGGCTCTCGGTGAGCTCGGAGCGCGGCCGGAGGTCAGGCAGACGGGAGTAACTGGGCGCTGTTCTCTGAGGGCGCACTGAGGAGTGGGGCCCTGGGCTCTCGGCTCCTCCGGGCCGGAGACCAGGAGGCCGCCATTTGTATTCCCGTCCTCTGGGAACTCTACGGAAAGCGCTCAGGGAACAAAAGCTCCTGAAAGCAAACCCGAGCGGATTACTCACCCCGGCCCCGGGTAAGGGCGGTGTAATTCCGCCTGGGGCAAAGACACTTGAGAATCACTAAAACAGGCCCCTCCCCCAGAAGATCAACAAGAAATCCAGCCAAGACCAAGTTCACCTACCAAGGAGTGCGGTTTCAATACCAAGGAGAGCAGCAGAATTCCAGAGGAGGAGAAAGCCAAGCACGGAACTCATGGCTTTTTTCCTGTGATTTTTTTTAGTCTTGCAGTTAATTTAATTTTTTCTTTTTCATTTTTTTTTTTTTTCTCGCCTTCGGGTAAAATTTTTTTTTTTAACTGTTACCTTTTTTTTCTTTTTTAACGATTTTATACTAGTTTATCTAATATATATATATTTTTTTCTTTTTTACATTTTTCTTAGGTGTTTTCTTTTTTTAAAAATTCTTTTCTTTCTTTTCTTTTTTTTTTTTTTTTTTTTTTTTTTTTTTCTTTTTCTTTTTTTTTTTTTTTTTTTTTTTCTTTCTTCCTTTTTGAACCTCTTTTTATCCCCTTTCTCCCCACTCACGATTTTGGATCTCCTCTAATTTGGTTAAAGCATATTTTCCTGGGGTTGTTGCCACCCTTTTAGTATTTTACTTGCCCCTTCATTTACTCTTATCTGGACAAAATGACAAGACGTAAAAATTCAACACAAAAAAAAGAACAAGAGGCAGTACCGAAGGCTAGGGACCTAATCAATACAGACATCGGTAATATGTCAGATCTAGAGTTCAGAATGACAATTCTCAAGGTTCTAGCCGGGCTCGAAAAAGGCATGGAAGATATTAGAGAGACCCTCTCGAGAGATATAAAAGCCCTTTCTGGAGAAATAAAAGAACTAAAATCTAACCAAGGTGAAATCAAAAAAGCTATTAATGAGGTGCAATCAAAAATGGAGGCTCTAACTGCTAGGATAAATGAGGCAGAAGAAAGAATTAGTGATATAGAAGACCAAATGACAGAGAATAAAGAAGCTGAGCAAAAGAGGGACAAACAGCTACTGGACCACGAGGGGAGAATTCGAGAGATAAGTGACACCATAAGACGAAACAACATTAGAATAATTGGGATTCCAGAAGAAGAAGAAAGTGAGAGGGGAGCAGAAGGTATACTGGAGAGAATTATTGGGGAGAATTTCCCCAATATGGCAAAGGGAACGAGCATCAAAATTCAGGAGGTTCAGAGAATGCCCCTCAAAATCAATAAGAATAGGACCACACCCCGTCACCTAATAGTAAAATTTACAAGTCTCAGTGACAAAGAGAAAATCCTGAAAGCAGCCCCGGGAAAAGAAGTCTGTAACATACAATGGTAAAAATATTAGATTGGCAGCTGACTTATCCACAGAGACCTGGCAGGCCAGAAAGAGCTGGCATGATATTTTCAGAGCACTAAACGAGAAAAACATGCAGCCAAGAATACTATATCCAGCTAGGCTATCATTGAAAATAGAAGGAGAGATTAAAAGCTTCCAGGACAAACAACAACTGAAAGAATTTGCAAATACCAAACCAGCTCTACAGGAAATATTGAAAGGGGTCCTCTAAGCAAAGAGAGAGCCTACAAGTGGTAGATCAGAAAGGAACAGAGACCATATACAGTAACAGTCACCTTACAGGCAATACAATGGCACTAAATTCATATCTCTCAATAGTTTACCCTGAATGTGAATGGGCTAAATGCCCCTGTCAAAAGACACAGGGTATCAGAATGGATAAAAAACAACAAACCCATCTATATGTTGCCTCCAAGAAAACACATTTTAAGCCCGAAGACACCTCCAGATTTAAAGTGAGGGGGTGTGGAAAAGAATTTACCATGCTAATGGACATCAGAAGAAAGCAGGAGTGGCAATCCTTATATCAGATCAATTAGATTTTAAGCCAAAGACTATAATAAGAGATGAGGAAGGACACTATATCATACTCAAAGGGTCTGTCCAACAAGAAGATTTAACAATTTTAAATATCTATGCCCCCAATGTGGGAGCAGCCAACTATATAAACCAATTAATAACAAAATCAAAGAAACACATCAACAATAATACAATGATAGTAGGGGACTTTAACACTCCCCTCACTGAAATGGACAGGTCATCCAAGCAAAAGATCAGCAAGGAAATAAAGGCCTTAAACGACACACTGGACCAGATGGACATCACAGATATATTCAGAATATTTCATCCCAAAGCAACAGAATACACATTCTTCTCTAGTGCACATGGAACATTCTCCAGAATAGATCACATCCTCGGTCCTAAATCAGGACTCAACCGGTATCAAAAGATTGGGATCATTCCCTGCATATTTTCAGACCACAATGCTCTAAAGCTAGAACTCAACCACAAAAGGAAGTTTGGAAAGAACCCAAATACATGGAGACTAAACAGTATCCTTCTAAAGAATGAATGGGTCAACCGGGAAATTAAAGAAGAATTGAAAAAAATCATGGAAACAAATGATAATGAAAATACAACGGTTCAAAATCTGTGGGACACAACAAAGGCAGTCCTGAGAGGAAAATATATAGCGGTACAAGCCTTTCTCAAGAAACAAGAAAGGTCTCAGGTACACAACCTAACCCTACACCTAAAGGAGCTGGAGAAAGAACATGAAAGAAACCCTAAGCCCAGCAGGAGAAGAGAAATCATAAAGATCAGAGCAGAAATCAATGAAATAGAAACCAAAAAAACAATAGAACAAATCAACGAAACTAGGAGCTGGTTCTTTGAAAGAATTAATAAGATTGATAAACCCCTGGCCCGACTTATCAAAAAGAGAAGAGAAAGGACCCAAATAAATAAAATCATGAATGAAAAGAGGAGAGATCACAACTAACACCAAAGAAATACAAACTATTATAAGAACATACTATGAGCAACTCTACGGCAATAAATTTGACAATCTGGAAGAAATGGATGCATTCCTAGAAACATATAAACTACCACAACTGAACCAGGAAGAAATAGAAAGCCTGAACAGACCCATAACCAGTAAGGAGATAGAAACAGTCATTAAAAATCTCCAAACAAACAAAAGCCCAGGGCCAGACGGCTTCCCGGGGGAATTCTACCAAACATTTAAAGAAGAACTAATTCCTATTCTCCTGAAACTGTTTCAAAAAATAGAAATGGAAGGAAAACTTCCAAACTCATTTTATGAGGCCAGCATCACCTTGATCCCAAAACCAGACAAGGATCCCACCAAAAAAGAGAGCTATAGACCGATATCCTTGATGAACACAGATGCGAAAATACTCAACAAAATACTAGCCAATAGGATTCAACAGTACATTAAAAAGATTATTCACCACGACCAGGTGGGATTTATTCCAGGGCTGCAAGGTTGGTTCAACATCCGCAAATCAGTCAATGTGATACAACACATCAATAAAAGAAAGAACAAGAACCATATGATACTCTCAATAGATGCTGAAAAAGCATTTGACAAAGTACAACATCCCTTCCTGATCAAAAACTCTTCAAAGTGTAGGGATAGAGGGCACATACCTCAATATCATCAAAGCCATCTATGAAAAACCCACCGCAAATATCATTCTCAATGGAGAAAAACTGAAAGCTTTTCCGCTAAGGTCAGGAACACGGCAGGGATGTCCATTATCACCACTGCTATTCAACATAGTACTAGAGGTCCTAGCCTCAGCAATCAGACAACAAAAGGAAATTAAAGGCATCCAAATCGGCAAAGAAGAAGTCAAATTATCACTCTTCGCAGATGATATGATACTATATGTGGAAAACCCAAAAGACTCCACTCCAAAACTGCTAGAACTTATACAGGAATTCAGTAAAGTGTCAGGATATAAAATCAATGCACAGAAATCAGTTGCATTTCTCTACACCAACAGCAAGACAGAAGAAAGAGATATTAAGGAGTCAATCCCATTTACAATTGCATCCAAAACCATAAGATACCTAGGAATAAACCTAACCAAAGAGACACAGAATCTATACTCAGAAAACTATAAAGTACTCATGAAAGAAATTGAGGAAGACACAAAGAAATGGAAAAATGTTCCATGCTCCTGGATTGGAAGAATAAATATTGTGAAAATGTCTATGCTACCTAAAGCAATCTACACATTTAATGCAATTCCTATCAAAGTACCATCCATCTTTTTCAAAGAAATGGAACAAATAATTCTAAAATTTATATGGAACCAGAAAAGACCTCGAATAGCCAAAGGGATATTGAAAAAGAAAGCCAACGTTGGTGGCATCACAATTCCGGACTTCAAGCTCTATTACAAAGCTGTCATCATCAAGACAGCATGGTACTGGCACAAAAACAGACACATAGATCAATGGAACAGAATAGAGAGCCCAGAAATAGACCCTCAAATCTATGGTCAACTAATCTTCGACAAAGCAGGAAAGAATGTCCAATGGAAAAAAGACAGCCTTTTCAATAAATGGTGCTGGGAAAATTGGACAGCCACATGCAGAAAAATGAAATTGGACCATTTCCTTACACCACACACAAAAATAGACTCAAAATGGATGAAGGACCTCAATGTACGAAAGGAATCCATCAAAATCCTTGAGGAGAACACGGGCAGCAACCTCTTCGACCTCTGCCGCAGCAACATCTTCCTAGGAACAACGCAAAAGGCAAGGGAAGCAAGGGAAAAAATGAACTACTGGGATTTCATCAAGATCAAAAGCTTTTGCACAGCAAAGGAAACAGTTAACAAAATCAAAAGACAACTGACAGAATGGGAGAAGATATTTGCAAACGACATATCAGATAAAGGACTAGTGTCCAGAATCTATAAAGAACTTAGCAAACTCAATACCCAAAGAACAAATAATCCAATCAAGAAATGGGCAGAAGACATGAACAGACATTTCTGCAAAGAAGACATCCAGATGGCGAACAGACACATGAAAAAGTGCTCCATATCACTCGGCATCAGGGAAATAAAAATCAAAACCACAATGAGATATCACCTCACACCAGTCAGAATGGCTAAAATCAACAAGTCAGGAAATGACAGATGCTGGCGAGGATGCGGAGAAAGGGGAACCCTCCTACACTGTTGGTGGGAATGCAAGCTGGTGCAGCCACTCTGGAAAACAGCATGGAGGTTCCTCAAAATGTTGAAAATAGAACTGCCCTATGACCCAGCAATTGCACTATTGGGTATTTACCCTAAAGATACAAATGTAGTGATCCAAAGGGACACATGCACCCGAATGTTTATAGCAGCAATGTCCACAATAGCCAAACTATGGAAAGAACCTAGATGTCCATCAACAGATGAATGGATCAAGAAGATGTGGTATATATACACAATGGAATACTATGCAGCCATCAAAAGAAATGAAATCTTGCCATTTTGCAACAACATGGATGGAACTAGAGCGTATCATGCTTAGCGAAATAAGTCAAGCAGAGAAAGACAACTATCATATGATCTCCCTGATATGAGGAAGTGGTGATGCAACATGGAGGCTTAAGTGGGTAGAAGAATAAATGAAACAAGATGGGATTGGGAGGGAGACAAACCATAAGTGACTCTTAATCTCACAAAACAAACTGAGGGTTGCCGGGCGGGAGGGGGTTTGGGAGAAGGGGGTGGGATTATGGACATTGGGGAGGGTATGTGATTTGGTGAGTGCTGTGAAGTGTGTAAACCTGGTGATTCACAGACCTGTACCCCTGGGGATAAAAATATATGTTTATTAAAAAAAAAAAAAAAAAAAAAAAAAAAACAGCAAAAAAAAAAAAAAAAAAAAAAAAAAAAAAAAAAAAAACCTGTCTATTGAACATTCTTCTGTTTTGGAGGGGCAAGACACTGGGCATGCAAAGTCTAATAAAGTATGGTCTGCATACAATGAAAGGTACAGGGGAGAAGCTCTGATAATGATGTATAAAGTGACATGGAGTTGCAGCAGGAAGGCATCCCTGCCATCTGCGGTGGGAGTTCTCAACTTCAGCTGCATATTAGAATCGCCTGGGGAGGTGTTAAAGATCCCAATGTCCAGGTACCATTCCTAACTAATTCAGTCAGAATCTCTGAGAGTAGGTCCCAGACCCCCGTTTCATTTTTAGAGCTTCCAAGTGATTCTAATGTATAGCCACGTTTGAGAACCCAGGACTGGATATCTGGAGATGGGGTCCTAGAAGAGTTGAGACTTGAGTTTTATTTAGATGTGAGTAAGGACAGGGTTAAGGCATAGGCAGGGAGAGATAGGCGGCTCCTGGCTGGGCTCTGAAACTATTCCTGGCAAGTGCTAAGCCAGAGCGAATAAGAGATAAGGAAATAGACCACCTGGGCTCAGATGATCAGGAGTATTTTTCTTTGGTGGCTACAGTATAATCACAGAAAATGGCCAAACCTCAAAGAATTAAGTCATTAAAGATATTATCAGTCATCCATGCTCAAGCCAAGCTGGCACAAGAATCTCAAGACCACAAGCTTTCCAGTCAATTCTCAATAAAAGACTGCCATCAAAAGCCCTCAGTGGCAACCCATGCAGGACCCCTCTCACTCTAGAGAGCTTCTAGAAACTTCTTCTTTTCATTCTTTTTTTTTTTTTTTTTTTAAGATTTTATTTATTTGTCAGAGAGAGAGAGAACAAGCAGGGGGAGCAGCAGGCAGAGGGAGAAGTCAGACTCCCTGCTGAGCAAGGAGCCTGATGTAGGATTGATTATGACCCTGGGATTATGACCTGAGCAAAAGGTGGATGTTTAACTGACTGAGCCCCTCAGGTGTCCTGAGGAAGAAACTTCTAACATAGTGGTGATTAAACAAGACTTTCTCTGATTTGGAGAGTGGATGTGGTTGAGCCTACAAAATACATGCTATCAATACCCAAACATGGAGGTATGTGAAGATTGATACTGATAAATTCTCACAAACCCATTTACTTCTCTTATAGGATTCCTCATGAGAGTTCTGGTTTGCCTTTGCAGAAGGGCATCTCTCTTACATGGGATGTAGTTCATAGCCACAGAATAGAAATCATCAATTGGCTATGGAGGGTTAAACAGAGCCCATATCCTCAGGTTGGTTTGCATGGAGTTAAATAGGCAGACTTAACTGATTAGTTATAGATGAGTATTAGTAAGTACACTAGCACTTAGAAAATAAGTATAAAGTTATACCAGCAAATTTAGGATCTTCCTGTATGTGTAACACATACCCTTCCCACTACTTGTTATAGTGGGTCCACTCTCTCTGCTTTTATTTGTGACAACACTCCACAAGTATACTGAACCCTGCTCTGTTAAAAGATTTTGGCTCTACAAATATACCCTTTGCTTCTTTATTAACCATTGCCTTTTCCCTGCTGGACATTTACCAACAATTATCAACATATTTGCCATCTTTAAAATAACCCTCCCTGACCTCACATTCCCCTCCAGGTACCAGTCTTAGTTTTCTTATTTTCTTTATCTTAACCCATTTATTATCTCCATTTTTCTTAATCCTTTCAAGAAGGGCTGTCACTATTCCTTCTTTCTACTTCTTCACCTCAACTTTGTCCTGAACACTCTCCAATAGGACTTTCATTTTCTCTCTTCCTTACAGTCACTTTTGTAAAGGTCATTAATAATTTTGAATTGCCCAAGGTGATGGCCAAATCTTAATTCTCATCTTACCTGACTTTATTAGCATCATTTGGCAATAACTAGTCCCTGAATCTTGAACCTTCTCCTCTTTTGACGAAGGGTCCTGTTCTCAGCTGGTTTTACCCACACCTCCTTGACCATACCTTCTCACTTCCCTTGCTTTCACTTCCTTTTCTTAACTTCTCTATTACCCCTCGTTCCTTCTCAAGCTACACCCATTCCCCAGTTCATCTTATCCAGTCCCATGACTTTGATTTCCATCAATGTGCTAACTCCACTTTATATCTCTAGTCTTTCCTATGAGTTCTAGACTCATTTATCAAACTGTCTTTTTCAAAATCTCCATGTGAATCTTAAATAGGTATCTTATGCTTCAAACAGAAATCCTTCAACTGCACTGTTTCTTACCCAGGGTTCCCTTACTTCAATAGTTGGATTTTCATTCTTGTAATTGATAGAACTCACATTATTTTCTCTTGGCTACCTCTTTGGCCTGTACTGTTTGCTACTCTTCATCTTGACTTATTCATTATACTAGCCTTATTGATCTCCTTCCTGTTTTTGAAAACCGCAGGCACACTCTCTCCTCAGGGTCTTTGCACTTTCTGTGCCCTCTCCCTGGAATGTATTTCCCCGAGATATTCCTGAGGCTTACATCCTTACTCCATTCAGGTCTCTGCTCAAATATCTTTTTAGAAAGCTTGTCTTGTTAATCTTAAAACTAAAAGCTTTTAAACATATTTCTCCATTCTACTTCTGTTTTATTTTTCTTTGAAAAACTTATCACTACCTGACATTATGTTATTTACTTATTTACTTTTCGCCTTTCTCTTTTTCCTAAGTTTTTATTTAAATTCCAGTCAGTGTAATATTACTTTCAGGCCTCTCTTGCATACTTTCTTCCATAAAAGAAAGCTCTTAGAGGGCAGGAATTTTGTTTATATTGTTCCCAGCTTCATTATTCACATCTTATATAGTGTGTAGCTCACAGTAGAGAGCTCAGTAAATATTTGTTGATTGCTGATCAAATGAGTGAAAGAGCTGTTGATGAAATGAAATTCTACTGAGATAAGAATGATGAGCATTGCTGGAGGGGAGGGGGGTGGAGGGATGGGGTACCTTGGTGATGGACATCAAGGAGGGCACATGATGTAATGAACACTGGGTATTATATACAACTGATGAGTCACTGACCTATACCTCTGAAAGCAACGATACATTATATGGTAATTGAATTTACATAAAATATCATAAAAAGGATGAATCATTTTGTGTTAGAATGATCTGATATAGTTTCTTGATTATTAGAAAACTTTTTAACTATGATATGAGAAAACCATTATTTTTAGGCTTGCACCTAAAGTATTTGATATGCCCTCATAAACAAATTTCCAAGCAAGTGGAAAATTGTTCTTTTTCTTATTCTAACAATTAATCTAGTATTTGAACTCAAATTGGAAACATTAATTTCCAACAGTTCTCCATCCCCTTAGTTTTTCTATCCTCCTTTATCTTAATAATGATACATAAAATACAAAGGAGAAGGTGGGAGCAATCAATTAGATTCTAGTGACACATTCTATGTTCTACATCAATGGATAGGTTTTAAATGGAAGAGAGGATGAGCTGTATTTTTCCCAAACTGCCTAATTCACAGAGCTAATCTAAGAAAAATGATGTGGCGCACAATTGTAAAGGTTAGCTGACAAAACAGATGGCTGAAATGGTTTCTCTATCTTCCACATTAAGATGTCATTGTAAAAATTAATGCTATATATAATAAAATTCCGAGTTTGGAGGCTTGTCTTTTTCATGAAAACCTAAAACCTGAACCATTTATTTCAGCAGTTGTAAACATAAATCCCCGTGGCGCATAGTTAGTAATCAGAAACGGCTCTTTGAGTAAGTGTTTATGCATCAATAGCCTTTGAGAAATGTGTCAATTCTGTGTTTTCTTTGATAAAGAGAAAAGGTGACAAGGAGAACTAAAAACATGAAAGTGAGCAAAACTTAGAAAACAGTTGGGCGCCTGGGTGGCTCAGTGGGTTAAGCCGCTGCCTTCGGCTCAGGTCATGATCTCAGGGTCCTGGGATCGAGTCCCGCATCGGGCTCTCTGCTCAGCAGGGAGCCTGCTTCCTCCCCTCTCTCTCTCTCTGCCTGCCTCTCTGCCTACTTGTGATCTCTCTCTGTCAAATAAATAAATAAAATATTTAAAAAAAAAAAAAAAAAAAAAAACTTAGAAAACAGTAAAAATATTTACAACAGTAAAACCACTTGTTATGCTGTGTTTACATTTCTATAGTTTATATTTTCAGATTTATAAGGGTACAATTTTATTTCCAAATTAAAACAACAGACAGCAATGTAATATAAAACTGATTTCATTCATCAGCGTAACTGGGAAGTGTTAGAGATGCAACATTGATATATAGCATCTAATCAAAGGAAAAGCACCCAATTGCTGATTTCAGTGGCTCATATGATCATAAATCCTCAATTCATGCTAGAATTCTATGATGTTCCTAAGCAACAGTAGTCCTCCAGTGACTTCGTTATGATCATGTTAATGTGGGTTTTTTTCTCAAGGGTAGTTTGAGAAGCAAACTATAACTATTATGAGTACTGGAATTACAGGAAAAATCCCAAATACCATATTATTTTGATATTATAAATAGTTCCATGCATAACAACAAAGTATATGAGGTTTACAATGATACTTAGGGCTTGGGGGCTATTTTGCTCTAGTAATTCATGAGCTTTCTAACCTCAGGCTGGGGACATATTTGTAATTTGCTTCATTTCTTATAATTCATTTCAGGCTGGAAAGACTCTCAGGTTACACTTTCAAGGTTTCACAGGTGTAATAGCTTGTGATGTGTTTGTGATTCTGGTGATGACTTTAAATATTAAAACTGCAACTCTCATGATATTTACACAGGATCTGCCACAGCCAGCTTAAGAGGGAATGGTAGCTGCCGGCTTATAAAAACACTTTCTATAATTCAGTAGTTGATATCTGCTTAAAAATTCAACTTTAAAACAGCCTAATGCCTGTTCAAAGCTCCTTATTTTCTAATGTGAAACCCACAAACAGTTAAATGTAATTTAGTTTAAATACTGGCAAATAATGAGAGACTTTAGAAACATCAGAACTTCTGTATCCAAGCGAGCATTATCTTCTTCATGGGGGTTACTAACCTTAGTAGTTTGTATACTTATTTCAGTGACTCTGCTATTCAAATATATTGGCTTTGCTATTATTGGATTTCTTCACCCTTTTTCTTATAGTAAAAACCACATAACATGAGATCTACCCTTTTACCAACTTTTTCAATGTGCAGCACACTACTGTTACGGTGAGTGTGGTTTTGTATAACAGATCTCAAGAATGTTTTCGTCTTTCATATCTGGAACTATTTATGTATTGAACACTCTATTGGTTAGTATTCTTCAGAGAAATAGATGTATGTGTATATCATAAAGAGATTTAGTATAAGGGATTGCCTCAGATGAGTATGGAGGCTGAAAGTCTCAAGGTCTGCCGTCAGGAAACTGGAGACCCAGCGGGGGCAGATGTAGTTCCAGTCTGCGTCTGAAGACTTGAACACCCAAATTATTAATGTTTTCTTCTTATGGATTTTGGGTAAGACAAGGCAGGAAATAAATGATTTCAGTAAGATTAAGTAATACTTATTACCAATTCTTGAAGAATGTCTTCCAGTCTTTATGTTTGCTATTATTGGATTTTAAAATAAGTATATAACACCAGTTATGTATTTGTTTCCACTTAGTATGGCTAATTTCTAGATGACCATAATGAAAAGTTATTTTTTAAAATACAAAAAAAGATGGCTAGGGAGAATGGAGAATCAAGTTTGTTAGAATGTATTTCTCTAGGTTCCCCTGGGTGGCTCAATCAGTTGTGTCTGCCTTCAGTTCAGGTCATGATCCCAGGACCCCTGGATGGAGATATATACTGGGTTCCTTGTTCAGTGGGAAGCCTGCTTCTTCCTCTGCCTGCCGCTCCCCCTGTTTGTGCCTGCACTCTCTCTCTGACAAATAAATAAATCTTTTAAAAAAATAATGTATTTCTCTAATCTTCTGGTTCTATTTCTTCCTTTCCTCCCCCACCCATCATAAATTATAGTTTTTAGTGATCTTTGCCAACCCTTGGCTTATATAGTTTATGTTGCTCCAGGGAGAAATATATTTATAGTGCCTATCCATAAGAAGACAGAGTATTCTACTGTACATTAGACTTGTCCTGTGAGCTGTCCTAGAGCTTCAAGACCTCAAAAAATCTATGTCTTTACTTTTCTTTTCTTTTTTTTTTTAGTTTCTATGAGATTTTTTATTCCTTATTAAACTTTTACCTGATGCAACATCTTTAAGGTTTGAGGGTTATTTTCTTTTTCTTTTTTTTTTACCCCCATTTCTTATTTTTAAAAAAATATATTTATTTTTTATAAACATATAATATATTTTTATCCCCAGGGGTACAGGTCTGTGAATTGCCAGGTTTACACACTTCACAGCACTCACCATAGCATATACCCTCCCCAATGTCTATAACCCCACCCTCCTCTCCCACCCCCTCACCCCCCAACAACCTTCAGTTTATTTTGTGAGATTAAGAGTCACTTATGGTTTGTCTCCCTCCCAATCCCATCTTGATTCATTTATTCTTCTCCTCCCCCTTAAGCCCTGATGTTGCATCTCCACTTCCTCATATCAGGGAGATCATATGATAGTTGTCTTCCTCCGATTGACTTATTTTGCTAAGCATGATACCCTCTAGTTCCATCTACATCGTTGCAAATGGTAAGATTTAATTTCTTTTGATGGCTGCATAGTATTCCATTGTGTATATATACCACATCTTCTTGATCCATTCATCTGTTGATGGACATCTAGGTTCTTTCCATAGCTTGGCTATTGTGGACATTGTTGCTATAAACATTCAGGTGCATGTGTCCCTTTGGATCACTACGTTTGTATCTTTAGGGTAAATACCCAGTAGTGCAATTGCTGGGTCATAGGGTAGGTCTATTTTCAACTTTTTGAGGAACCTCCATGCTGTTTTCCAGAGTGGTTGCACTAGCTTGCATTCCCACCAACAGTGTAGGAGGGTTCCCATTTCTCTGCATCTTTGCCAGCATCTGTCATTTCCTGACTTGTTAATTTCAGCCATTCTGACTGGTGTGAGGTGGTATCTCATTGTGGTTTTGATTTGTATTTCCCTGATGCCGAGTGATGTGGAGCACTTTTTCATGTGTCTTGGCCATCTGGATGTCTTCTTTTCAGAAATGTCTGTTCATGTCCTCTGATTATTTGTTCTTTGGGTGTTGAGTTTGCTAAGCTCTTTATAGATTTTGGATACCAGCCCTTTGTCTGATATGTTGTTTGCAAATATCTTCTCCCATTCTGTCAATTGTCTTTTGGTTTTGTTAACTGTTTCCTTTGCTGTGTAAAAGCTTTTGATCTTGATAAAATCCCAATAGTTCATTTTTTCCCTTGCTTCCCTTGCCTTTGGCAATGTTCCTAGGAAGATGTTGCTGTGGCTGAGGTCAAAGAGGTTGCTGCCTATGTTCTCCTCAAGGATTTTGATGGATTCCTTTCTCACATTGAGGTTTTTCATCCATTTTGAGTCTATTTTCATGCGTGGTGTAAGGAAATGGTCCAATTTAATTTTCCTGCATGTGGCCGTCCAATTTTCTCAACACGATTTATTGAAGAGGCTGTCTTTTTTCCATTGGACATCTTTGTCAAAGATTAGTTGACCATAGAGTTGAGGGTCTATTTCTGGGCTCTGTATTCTGTTCCATTGATCTATGTGTCTGTTTTTGTGCCAGTACCATGCTGTCTTGATGATGACAGCTTTGTAATAGAGCTTGAAGTCTGGAATTGTGATGCCGCCAACTTTGGCTTTCTTTTCCAATATTCCTTTGGCTATTCAAGGTCTTTTCTGGTTACATATAAATTTTAGGATGAATCTATGTCTTTTCTTTACCATTTTAACCATTATGGATATTCATTAAGCAGTAGGAGAATCTACTTTTTACACGTAAAATGACAAATTAATTAAGTGACATAAGAAAAAGGAAAACAAAAAAGAAAAATAAAAAGTTCCCAGTATTAGGAAGTGGTACTAGTAGTTTTCTTCATGACACTGGACATCTTCATCTGTAGTAAGGCAGTCAATACAATTTTATTCATTAATTGGTTGAAGATAATTTTATAGTTCAAACTGAAGGAAAATAAGGAAAGAGCTCAGAGATGTGGACAGAAATCTGAAAAAAAAAAAAAGACTAGAGTGAAAGTCCTAGAGAATGATCAGTAATTGAAATACCTAAGGAACTCTTCCCTATACTAATTTGCATATATGTGTATGTATGTCTCTATATATTTGGGTGTATATAACTTCCTACACTTTTAAGAATGTACTTTTATTTTTCTCTGTTATGTTCATAGTAGTTGGTAAATAATAGAAGGGCATTTTATTTTAATTGTTAATCAATTTGTTTATTGATAATAACAATTAGGATCCAATCCTCTAAGTGTAATTTGTGGATCAGGAGTGGCCATCATCTGGGAATTTGAAAGAAATATAAAATCTCAAACAAGGTTTACTGGATAGAGCCTTCATCTTAACTTCTTGTTAGCAAGACCCTCACATGATTTGTATGCATGTACAAGTTTTGTAAGTAACTTTTCAGGACACTTATTTATTTATTATAAGTTTTTATTTATTCACTTGAGAGAGAGCATGAGAGCAAGAGAGAGAGCATAGAGGGAAAGGAAGAAGCAGACTCTGCCCTGAAAAGAGAACCTGACATGGGGCTCAATTGCAGGACCCTGAGATGATGACCTGAACCACAGGCAGACACTTAACTGACTGAGCCACCCACATGCCCAGTTTTCAGAACATTTAATGTGGCAATGGTGAGGAAGACAGTAAAGCGACACTTTCAGCAGGTACTGCAACAGTCCAGGTGAGTGATACTGAAGGCACGGATAACATAGTGGTAACTGTGAAAAGAAACTGAGAAGAGTTACAAATTTCGCCACAACCTCCTCTCTTGAGTAGAGTTCACTTTGATGTATTCTTTTGCAATGGACCTGAGGTGAAGCCTAAGCATGAGTAGTATTTAAAAGCTCCCCTCAAATTATGGAAAGAGCTCAAATGTTCATCGACTGATGAATGGAGAAAGAAGAAGGGGTTTAAATGAACAAGGGAATATTACTCAACCATCAAAGAGAATGAAATCTTGCCATTTACAATGATGTGGATGGAGTTACAGAGTATTATGCTAAGTGAAATAAGTCAGTCATGGAAAGACAAATACCATATAATTTCACTCATATGTGGAGTTTAAGGAATAAAACAGATAAGCATAGGAGGAGGGATAAAAGAGGGATGCCAACTATTAAAAAACCTGTTAGGGACACCTGGGTGGCTCAGTTGGTTAAGCAGCTGCCTTCGGCTCAGGTCATGATCCCAGCGTCCTGGGATCGAGTCCCACATCGAGCTCCTTGCTCCGCAGGGAGCCTGCTTCTCCCTCTGACTCTGCCTTCCACTCTGTCTGCCTGTG
The DNA here is from genome assembly GCF_011764305.1 of Mustela putorius furo. NCBI lineage: Eukaryota > Metazoa > Chordata > Mammalia > Carnivora > Mustelidae > Mustela > Mustela putorius. The sequence goes on from NW_025422019.1 coordinate 31,138,745, forward strand.
CTCGCTCTCGCTTGCTCTCTCTCTGACAAATAAATAAATAAAATCTTTAAAAAAAAAAACAAAAACCTGTTAACTAGAGTGAGTAAACTGAGGGTTGCTGAAGGTTGCTGGAGGGGAGGGGCTGGGGGTTGAACTAGATGGGTGATGGGGATTAAGGAGGGCACTTTTTGTGATGAACACTAGGTGTTGTATTTAATTGATGAAGGACTAAATTCTACTCCTGAAACCAATATTACACTATATGTTAACTAACTAGAATTTAAATAAAAACTTAAAAAAAAGTCCCCTGATGGTTCCAAATGTGCAGCCAAGGTTGAGAGCCATAGTTATACATTTGATATCTGTAAAGCAGAATAATAACAAATGAAGACAAGACATGATAATAACACAAGAGTGAATTAGCTTCTTAATTATACAAAAACTCACTATTTAAAAGGTTAGATCTAGATTTTATTTTAAGTAAATAGATCTTACTCATTTGGGTCTTAACTTAGCAAATAAAGTTTGTTTTCTCTTTCAGATTTCATTGTATAAAATTTTTTCATACTCTCAGCCCATCATGACTTAAAATTTTTTTTTCTTTTCTTTTTTAAGACTTTATTTATTTATTTGCGACAGAGCACAAGCATGAGCAGAGTGGGGGAAGTGGAGGGGTCAGAGGGAGAAGCTGACTCCCTGCTTGATCCCAGGACCCTGGGATCATAACCTGAGGTGAAGGCCGTTGCTTAACTTATTGAGCCTTCCAGACGCCCCAGATAAATTTTCTTAAATATATTGCTTGATTTAAAAAAAAATAAATTGTTCTGTGGGGACTCACAAGGCATGAATATTATGTATCTAACTGTGAAATCAAATTTCTTTTTAAGAGACAAACACTTCATTATAAAGTGAATAGTTAGGTGTCTGAGTGTCTCAGTCGGTTACGTGCCTAGCTTCTGATTTCGGCTCAGGTCATGCTTTCAGGTGCTGGGCAGGGAACCTGATTAAGATTGTCTCTCTCCCTCTCCCTCTATCCCTTCTCCACCCAAAAAAGAAGGAAAAAAAAGTGAATAGTCGGTGATTTCAATATAGTAGTATTTTCTTGCTCATTTTTATTATGAATTTATTATAAATTGATGTTTTTCAATTTTAATATTGGGGTTCAGTATTATTTTCTTTATTCTGCTGCATATTTCTCAAATCCAATTAGTATACACCCACAAGAACCTGGGCTAGCTTACTCAGAGGCTGAGTTTGTTGCTTGAAAATTTGAAAATTTGTTGGCTATTACAATCATAAGGCAAAACTCTTCACAAAGAATATTAGCAATATGAAGCAGTTCTCCAGTGTCAGAGCTTCACCAATTCTTTTTTTTTTTTTTGCGCTATTGTTCTCAAATTCATGCTTTCTGTTTATTCTGTTGTTCACAGAAGAAAGAAAGGAGCTAAGTTTTTCTTTAGACACATAATATTTGCCATACATTGTGCTTGAAGTTTACATACAAACCATCTAAGTCTTACAACTTGCAGAGGTAGTGTTAAACTCAGGTCTGCCTGACTTCCAGCCCATGCACTTTTTGACTATTCATCATCTTTCTTGCTAAGTGTCATCGAACTCCAAGATAGTTGCTATTTAATAATGCAGTTGACCTTGGACTGCACAGCCCCACTTATATGTGGATTTTTTTTTAGATACAGTACTATAAATGTATTTTCTCATTATTATGATTTGCTTTCTTTCTTTCTTTCTTTTTTTTTTAAGATTTTATTTACTTACTTGACAAACAGAGATCACAAGTAGGCAGAGAGGCAGACAGAGAGAGAGAGGAAGGGAAACAGGCTCCCTGCTGAGCAGAGAGCCCATATGGGACTCGGTTCCAGGACCCTGGGATCATGACCTGAGCCAAAGGCAGAGGCTTAACCCACTGAGCCACCCATGCACCCTCTTATGATTTTCTTTTCTTCCTTTTTCTTTTTTTTTTTTTTAAGATTTTATTTATTTATTTATTTATTTATTTGACAGACAGAGATCATAAGCAGGCAGAGAGGCAGGCAGAGGGAGAGAGAGAGAGAGGAGGAAGCAGGTTTCCTGATGAGCAGAGAGCCTGATGTAGGGCTCGATCCCAGGACCCTGAGATCACTACCCGAGCCAAAGGCAGTGGCTTAACCCACTGAGCCACCCAGGCACCCCTCTTATGGTTTTTTAAATAAGTTTCTTTTCTCTAGCTTAGTGTATTCTAAGAATACAGTATATAATACATAAAACATACAAATTATGTGTTGACTGTTTATGTTATCAGTAAGGTGATTCAAAAGTTATACATGGATTTTGGGGGTGCTCGGTGGATAAAGCAAGTGGCTATTGATCTCAGGGTCGTGAGTTCCAGCTCACTGGGCGTGGAGCCTACTTAAAAAAAAAAAAGGTGTACATGGATTTTCAACTATATAGGGTGTTGGCGTACCTACCCCTGAGATGTTGAGGGGTCAACTGTATTAAGCAGAAAACCCTTTCGCCCTTACAAAGCTTTTTCCTTTCAGTTGCCAAAGTATCATAAAACCTTTTGCATTTCTTTATATTTTTGTTTAAAATTCTCTAGCTTCTTATTTCCTTCTTTGCCAGGAGTCTTACTGTCAGATTCCTCTTTGCATTTGCAGATTCTTTTGTGTACACACCCACTTTGGGGCCTGTCAGAACAAATACTTTAGTTCTCTGAATCTGCCTGGGTTCTTCTATGTTTCCCTGTTACATGGTTTGCTCTGTTTGTAATGCTTTTATTCCTTAATCCAATGACAATTTTCTACCCTTCTGTATTAGTCTGGGTCTCCAGAGAAGCAGAACCAATATAAGATCTACGTGTTAATATTTATTGTAAGAAATTGGCTTCCATGATTATGGAGGCTGATAAGTCCCAGGATCAGCAGTTAACAAGTTGGAGGCGCAGGAGAGCGGATGGTATAGTTCTAGTCTGGGTTGAAAGACCTGAGAAGCAGGAGAACTAATGGTGCAAATTCTAGTCCGGTCCCAAGCAGGAGGAAACTGATGTCCCTGCTCAAAGACAGTCAGGCAGAAAGAGCAAATTCTCTGTAACTTCACTTTTTTGTTCTATTCAGGCAGAGAGCAATGTACTTAAGCAGTGTGTGGATTGAAATGTTAACCTTGTCCACAAACACCCTCACAGATAGGCCCAGAATAATGTTTAGCCAGTTATCTGGGCCCCCCTTGGGCTGGTTAAATTGACCTAACACTAACCATCACCCCTCCCTTTACATTTAACATTTAAGGGTCGTCTATGCTTCAGACATTTCCTCGGCGTTCTGGGCTGACTTAATGGTTTCCCTTGGCACGTATAGCAGAGATCACTAGCTGTTCATCCACTGTTCTTTTCCTGCTGGGCACACCACATTACCCAAACTCCTTTTCGCTTTAGTGCGGCCAGGTAGCCTTACACTTAAATTTTTTTTGGCACAATCTGCTCTTCTCTCTTCTGCCATGTCTTAGCTGTTCCCTTATATTGACAAGGAACACGTTCATTACTTTTCCACCCAGCCTCAGCCCTACTGTCCTATTGGTTAGACTTCATGTGAGGAATACAATTCTATTATATTAAGCCACTGATTTGGGGATTTATGTTTCACAACAGCAAGTCTTACCTAATACACACATTCTAACAGATGTTATTAATGTCCCTTCCCAGATTACTACAATAGCTTTGAGCTACTCCTTCTGGGATAGGGAGTTTCTGGCACACTGACCAGTGTGCATCTTAAGCATTTGAATCTCTTTGCCTCACTGTCTGAGGGATTTCTCTGGCATCTTAGAACCTTGCCATGCACTGCAGCAGCCCAGAAGCGTGAGAGAAAACCTCAGCCAATGGGGGCAGGAGTCAGTGAGTCACTAGCTTCACCTTCCCATATATCAGTGAGACAGCTGTGAAGCACGTTTTACCTAGTTTTCAGAGGGTCCACAGTGGGATTTAGTCCCAGCACCCAAGTGGTAATCTGCTTTTAATACCTTCCCATTTCACCTTTTCCTCCAACGCCTGGTAACCACTATTCTAATCTTTGCCCCATTAATTTGACCACTTTAGATTTCTCATAAAATTGGGAACATGCAGTATTTGTTCTGTCACTGGCTTATTTCACTTAGCATAATGTCCTCCAGCTTTATGCATGGTGTTGTAAATGGCAGGATTTCCTTGTTTTTTTTTTTTTTTGTTTGTTTTTTAAAGATTTTATTTATTTACTTGACAGACAGAGATCATAAGTAGGTGGAGAGGCAGGCAGAGAGAGAGAGAGAGGAAGAGAAGTAGGTTCCCCATGGACCAGAGAGCCCGATGTGGGGCTCGATCCCAGGATCCTGGGATCATGACCTGAGACGAAGACAGAGGCTTTAACCGCTGAGCCACCCAGGTGCCCCTGTTTTATTTATTTATTTTTAAAGGCTGGATAATACTCATACATTTTCTTTATTCCTCCATTGGTGGACACAGGCTATTTCCATGTCTTGATTGTTGTAAATAATGCTGCAATGAACATATGGGTATAGATATCAATATTAAGACAGTGATTTTATCTCAGAATTTTATTCTGACAGTGATTTTATTCAGAAGTGGGATTAGTGGATCATATGGTCTATTTTTAGTTTTTTTTTTTAAGATTTTATTTTTTTTAAAGTAATCTCTACCTCCAACATGGGATTCCAATCCTGAGACCAAGGGTTGCATGTTCTAGAGACTGAGCCACCTGAGCACCCCTCTATTTTTAATTTTTTAGGAACTTCCTAGATCTCCATTTCTTTAGGGTCAGTTGCTGGCGCTTTGTTTCCTTCGGTGGTATCATCTTTACTTAATTCTTACCGACCTTTGTATCTTTGTGTTGGTATCTGTATACTTGAGTAAGCACTCTCCTCCAGACTTTACACGGAAAGACCTTCACCAGTTAACTCAGTTTGGGGTACTGGACAAGTCAGCTGGTAAAATCTGGGGACAGGTTGGGGCTGCTATTGGGGTTTCTCCTTGGGGGAGGTAGCGGCCTGTTCTGAGCCTGGGGGGTGGGCGGTCTGCTGGCTGGGCTCTGCATTCAAGTGAGACTACTGGGTTGGTTCCCTGGTCAGGCAGGGCAGCTGGCCACACTCTACTTTGAGCTTGGGACCACTAGTTTCGCTCCCCAATCCCCTCTGGACTGATGAGGCTGCAGGCCTTGTTCCCAAGCAAGGCAGTGGCGCTAATGCATTTGGCGATTGCCTGGGGCTTGCCATCCTGGCACCCGCGTCACTCCTGGTTGGATGAGCCTCAGGCTGTGCTCTGATTGGATGGTGCCACCCACCAGATTCTGGGTTCAGGAGGCCTTGGATCTGGTTTTGCAGTGGACCTACGTCTCGGCTGTTCTGTGTGATGTGGCCGTGATGCAAACTGCGTCCCCAAGTTGTGCAGGACCACACGTCAGGCTTTGAGAGCAGGTACGGCATTCATTGTGCTCTGCTGCCGGGTGAAGTTGCTGGCCCAGCTCTATAGTGTAGAGGGGCCTTCAGCAGTGTCCCGCGGTTGGGGATGGGGCAGTGCTCCGTGGCCTGCCGGGTGGTGTCCTGGCTTCCTTGTCCGCTGGGACTGCAGACCATCCTCTGCGGGCATGGTCACTGGCTGGGTTCTTTGGGCGAGGCCACAGTCTACGTTCTGCAGGGGGTCAGGGTCCAGTGCCGGGCAACGCTGCAGGGCATTTGTGGCCTGGGTGCTGCTGCTGTTCAGAGTCCCTGATTATGTGGCCCTGGAAGCTATGTTCGACAGTTGGGCATGGCTGCTGGCTTGGCTCTCTGCCAGGAAGGCAGGACGTGTTCCACAGCAGCTGGCTGCCTTGGCCAGACTTCCCGAGGGATAGACTGGAGGTTGTGTAGAACAGTTGGGCAGGACTGTGACTCTGCAGTGCAGTAAAAGTGTAGTCGCTCCTCTTACACCCCCCCCACCCCCCGTGGCTGTGGTCCAGGGGATTGCTTCAGCTTTATCCACTGGGTTCTGCAATTTTCACAACGGCGTGCCTTGTTAGTTCACAACGGGTAGTTGTTAGTTCGTCTTGTGGGGGCGGGGGGCTGAAGTCAGAATGAGCTAAGTGGCCATATTGATAACATCCAGGGACAAAGTTGTGGATTCAACTACTACCTCCGTGGTTTAGTAGCTGTGTGATCTGGGTCAGTTACTTAACATCTCTGACGCTCAATTTAAAATGGGGATATTTAAAATGAGAATGATAAGACTACCTTAGAGATTGTGATGAGATGAAAGTGTCTGTTGGACATGGCTCCCAATAAATCATAGCTTCCAAAGATAGTTGCATTTTAATTTGAGTGACTATCAATGTGAAGAGAAAAAGTTGTTTAGCTATTTAAAGTTTTCATTTTGCAGATACACTTTTCCTACTCAGAGCCACTTGCTAAGGTTTCTTTCTCACAATACTTGTAACTGTGATGCAGATGTGAGGAGAATTCAAAGCTGTATGTTTCTGAACAGAAACCCCTATGGGGAGGCAGGCAAGGAAGGAAAAACTCACATTTAATAATGAGGGAGAAATGTTTGGTTGCATGGTCATTTCTTTTAAGATGACACCATCAACCACTGTGTGGCAGCGACTGCGGTTCTCGACCTTTCTTTTGTTCATGGAGCCCTTTGGGCCATTCTTGAAAATGCTTAGATGAAGGGAACAAGAGGAAAAGAAGGTAGTATCATGTTAGTCTAGGTATGGGCCCGGAAAGAGGTCATCTAGGATGCTGTAGGTCAATCTCGAATCTTTGGGCCATTGAAAAAAAAACTTTTTAAAAAAGATTTTTAAAAAATTTTATTTATTTATTTGACAGAGAGAGAGAGAGAGAGAGAGAGAGGTGGGGAGTGCACAAGCATGGGGGAAAAGCAGGCAGAGGGAGAGGGAGAAGCAGTCTTCCCACCAAGTAGGGAACCAGATGCAGAACTCCATCCCAGGGCTCTGGGATCATAACCTGAGCCGAAGGGAGACACTCAACGAGCTGAGCCACCCAGGTGCCCCTGAAAATTTTTGAACAAGAGTGAAAGTGTTTGTAGTTCAACCAACACTATGTGTCCGTGATAAAGTTGTGATTCTAGAAGTGGGGAAATCATGCTGGCATCTTCTCCTGGCCCAGAGTCCAGACTGGTCACTCCCAGGAGCTCTCTCTCTGTCTCCTACATGTGTTCTAGAAGATTCCTTCTCTAACTTTTGCACTAAACAATAAACATCTACCTTCCTTCCTTCCATCCATCCTTCCTTCCTTCCTTCCTTTCATTCTTTCTTCCTCCATTTCTTCCCTTTCCCTCCCCTCCCCTTCTATCCCTTCCTTCCTTCCTCCTGCCTTCCTTAACTCCGAAAGGGGAAGGGCAAAGAATCTTAAGCAGGCTCCATGCCCAGCATAGAGACCAGTTTGGGGCTTGATCTCATGACCTTGAGATCATGACCTGAACCCAAATCAAGAGTCGGCCACTCAGTGGACTGAGCCACCCAGGACTCCACCCAACACATTTCATTTTCGGACTTTTACAAGCCTGAGGAAATACTACCGGATGTTCTGTTATAGCCAGAAAGACTGGTGGAGTTTTGTTAAATTTCTTAGGGCCAGCAATCCTGGAACAGTTCAGCAGGGTATTTCACGCTTAGCGTCTGTCATGAGGCTACATTCAAGATAGCAGTAGGGGTTGCAGTCTCTGAAGGCGTGGCTGCGGTTGGTGGATCTGCTTCCGAGAAGGAGAAGACTCTCTCATATGGCTTGTTGTCAGGAAGCCTTAATTCCTCACCAAAATGGGCCTTTCCACAGAATTTCCACAGAATTAAAACATAGTAGCGGGACCTCCCACAGAGCAAGCACGTGAGCTGGTGAAAGGTTTTAAAAGACATTTTCTCTTTTGTTCTGCTTTTATGAAGAGTAGTTGGCATATGCTTCTCACTAGCTCCTTGATCCCAAAGAAAGAACCAGATTTATATTACCAGATTGGAACTTCTTTTTTGTCATACAGAAGATACTGCACATTTCTCATCCAGCCTGTGGGTGGCTCTTCCTCCACTTCCATCCACACAGTTACATAAGCCATAGGTTCAGTCAGTGCTAGGAAGCAGATTTTTTTCAGCTTCATTTTAGAAGTAAGAGAGTCTCATTTAAGTCTCTGTCTTCCAGAGAATTTTGGCTTTGCTATCCCACTTAGTGTTAAGTTCTGATGCACCCATGTGCTCTTTAGGCTTATGAATTAGCAATTCTCTTTGCTTGGAAAGCTCTTTTCCAGAATTTCATATGACTTTTTGCTTTACCTCTTTGGAGAAGTCATTCATGACTGACCCATTTAAGGAAAAATGCTGTTACTGTATTTCCCATGGAAGTATACATTCTGTGAGACAGGGACTTCGTTGGTTTTGGGTTTGTATACAGTTCTATTGCCCAGTGCAATGCGGGGAAACTGGCATGTAGTATGTACTCAGCAAATATTTTTAAATATAAATAGTGAATAAAATTATGGCATTATTTATGGTAAAGTTGTATGGGCTTGAAAAGGGAGAAAGGAAGAAGAAAGGAAATCAACATCAATTGACAAACTATTGTGTGCCCATTCCCTGTGCTAGATACCTTGAATACATTATCATACTTAATCTTCACACCTATGAGGCCAAGATCAAAATCATACCACTGATTAGTGACAGAGATAGATTTTAAGGTCTCTGTATACTGAATCTGTATGTCAAATAATTTTAAGTACACGAGGATTACTGACTATATAAAGTAAGGAAGCAATACATTCTGTTGTGTCCATAATATTTTATGGACTATAATTGCAAGCTATAAACATGATTTTGTGGTTTTCAGTATTCCACTACCAACAAATAGGATTCTAGAAATGTAATTATAAGTGAAGCCCATGCTGGGATGCCTTCAGTCTGTGTTTTTTTGTTTTTTTGGGCACATGACCAATTAGGAGAACCCCAAACAGCCCTTGGGGCTGAAAACTTCTTTTGATCAAGTGAATTACTGTTGTCTTGAATTTACTTTCTTTGCAATAAGTGAAGGGATGGATTAGATATCCCATCTTCTAAATAGCCATCAAAAATCCTGGTAGGATTCCCATTTTTCTCCAAGCATTAAGTCTTTAAAATTGCAAATGCTTAAGTGTTTAGGGTTTTTAGTAATATACTTTCTTGGAAAATATATCAAAATGGAGTTGTCAGAGATCCCTAAAAGCATTGCTGAGCAAATAATCCTCAGAGGCTGTCAAGGTCTAAGGGGATTTTTATTCAGCCTAGGGGTTATATTGTTGACAAGGAGCTTACTAAACACTGAATAGAAGAAAACCCATTTATAAGAAATGGGCCAGTTGGTGCATCAAATCAGTGGTTAATCTAAACCTGGCAGAGAAACACATGCATTGTGTCAGCTTAGTAGAATGCACAAGGGTCATACATTTTCTTTTTCATTTGTTTCAATCACAAACCAATTTAACTTGGTGGGTTGTGTGCTGAAAAGTCTATCCATAGATGCATGAAGAGAAATTGAGAAATAACGTGCAGAAAATTTAGATTACATTATCTATTTAGGGAAATACTTAAATATAGCAAATTGTAATCAAGTCTTCTGCACTGCCTTAGCAGTGTGAATATAGATTAGTTTTTATGAAAAATTATGAAAAGTTCAAACATATGAGTATTGTTTTCAGCAATCCAAAAGAATAATTATCAAATTTGAAATTTAAAACATTTTGTAAGAAATTGGAAATATGATAATTAAATCTGAAATAATAATTGGATCTTTTGGAAAGGCAACACATATCTCATTCAAGCATTATACCTATTGAAGAGCAGCTCTACATGGAGAAATCTTGGCCTAGAGTAGGGAAAACATGAAGACAGGATTGAGGAACTCAATCAGAGTTCCAGCCCTGGTTTTTTGAAACTCTCTCGATTTGACCTGGGTTAACTCATTTCATTTTCCAGGATTTAATCTCTTTCTCTGTGACCAGATCTATAGTTCTAGATTTTAGGTTTCAGAACTTACTTTAAAATATTTATTAAACCATTATGTCTAAGCCTGAAATAGAACCACCACCACCACCACCAACAACAAAATAGGGCTGCTTTGGTTGGGGCTGGTGGTAACTGAGCACTTGTTTTTCTGGTCCTAACTCTTGCTCCCATTGCCGATGAGAATTTCCAGAGAAGAAAATGAAACTATTTTATTTTTGGTAGATAGTCCCTTTGTCCTTACCAGTTCGAATGCTTTGAGATTTTGTGGTTTTACATAATGGCACACTCCCTTTGGATAGAAATTCCATTTTAAATGATGTAAAATGATTTCTTTAATCAACAAATATTTATTGAGCTATTATTATATACCAGGCAATTTAGGTTTTGGAATATTTAGCTTTTGGAATAAGTGAATGAACAAACAAGCAAGTAAAGAAATATTCTTTCACTCATGGAGCCTGTATTTAGTGAGGAATGACACAACAAAAAAAATAAGTATGTCGAATGCCAGATGATTAGTACTATAAAGAAAGGTAAGTGTGAGGTGGCTGGAGCTTCTGGGTTGGGGAGTCTGTATTGCTATTTTGTGTAGGATGGTCAAGAAAGTCCTCATTGAAGAGGGAACACAAAACGCAGAGATTCTGAGGTAGGGGCATACTTGGCATGTCCATAAGCCAGCAAAGGGACCCATGTGGCTTGATTGAACTGAGCAAAAGAGTGGTAGAAGGTGTTATTACAGAGGTTTTTGGGATAGGGAGAGTGGAGAGATGGTGAAAATCATGTCGGACTTCTAGGCCACTGTATGGGCTTTAGATTTCAGTATGAATGAGGTAGGAAGTCATGGGGGCAGTTTTGAGCAGAGAAGTCATATTACATAACTTATGTTGTAAAATGGCTTGCCCTGGCAATTGTGTGGATAATAACTTTATTTTTTATTTGAAAATTTTTTCTTTTTAATTTTTTATTTAAATGGAATTAGTCAACTTATAGTACATTATTAGTTTCAGATGTAGTGCTCAATAATTTATCAGTAGTGTATAACACCCAGAGCTCATCACATCATATACCCTCCTTAATGCCCATCACCCAATTACTCCATCCCACCATCTACCTCCCCTCTAGCATCCCTCAGTTTGTTGCCAATAGTAACGAGTCTCTCATGGTTTTTTCCCCTCCCTGATGACTTCCCATTCAGTTTTCCCTCTCTCTTAACATGTGATCCTTTGCAATGTTTCTCATATGTTTCACATATGAAACAGTATAATTGTCTTTCTCTGTTTGACTTATTTTTCCCAGCATTATACCCTTCAGTTCCATCCATGTCAATGTAAATAGTAAGTACTCATTCTTTTTGATGGGTGGGTAATAGCCCTTTACACACACACACACACACACACACACACACACACCCCATATCTTCTGTATCTGTCAATGGACATCTCAAGCTTTTTCCATGGTCTGGCTCTTGTGAACATTGCTGCTATGCACATTGGGTTGCAGGTACCCCTTTGGATCACTATATTTGTATCTTTGGGGTAAATACCTAGTAGTGGAATTGCTGGGTCATAGGGTAGCTCTATTTTTAACTTCTTGAGGAGCCTCCATACAGTTTTCCAGAGTGGCTGTACCAGTTTGCATTCCCACCAACAGTGTAAAAGGGCTCCTCTTTCTCTGCATCCTTTTGAAAATTTGTTGTTTCCTGTCTTGTTAATTTTAGCCATTCTGGCTGGTATATAGTGGTATCTCGTGGTTTTGAGTTGTATTTCCCTGAGGCCAAGTGATATTGAGCATTTTTTCATGTGTCTATTGGCCATTTGTATGTCTTCTTTGGAGAAGTGTCTGTTCATGTCCTCCACCCATTAATTGACTGGATTATGTGGTTTTGGGTATTGAGTTCGATAAGTTCTTTGTAGATCTTGCATACTAGCTCTTAATCTGATACATAATTTTTTTTCTTTTCTTTTTTTTTTTTTTTAAAGATTTTATTTGTTAGAGAGAGAGAGATACAGAGCGCAAGCACAGGCAGACAGAGTGGCAGGCTAGAGACAGAGGGAGAAGCAGGCTCCCCGCCGAGCAAGGAGCCCAATGTGGGACTTGATCCCAGAATGCCGGGATCATGACCTGAGCCAAAGTTAGCCGCTCAACCAACTGAGCCACCCAGGCGTCCCTGATACATAATTTTTAAATAACATAATTTTAAAATATCTCCTCCCATTTGCTAGGTTGCCTTTTACTTTTGTTGGCTGTTTCCTTTGCTGTGCAGAAGCTTTTTATCTTGATGACGTCCCAGCAGTTCATTTTTGCTATTGTTTCCCTTCCTCAATTTCTTACATAAGTATTTTGTAGTTTTTAGAGTACAGATCCCTTATGTCTTTGGTTAGGTTTATTCCTAGGTATTTTACGGTTTTTGATGCAGTTGTAAATAGGATCCATTCCTTAATTTGTGTGCAAACCAGTTGAAGGAAGGGTTTTGACAAGGAGTCTAAGTGATTAACAGGTTCAAATGGTAGAGATATGCTAAGTAAGGTGAAGTCTGAGGAGGAGGAGGTAATCACCGGTGACTTCACAAGACTGCATGAAGTAGAGGCCTTAACTAGATTACATTCAATAGGAAAAGGTCAGCAGGGAGTGTAATACATTTTTGATGAGTTTTGCTGTGAAGGCAGAAAGGATAGTTGGTAACAAGGAGTTACTTATAAAATGACATATATTACTGCATGTTTGTGTGCTAATGCAGTACAGATGGGGTAATGTGATGCTATCTTAAAGAGAGGAGAATTCCTAGAACAATACTCTTGAGTAGGTAGAGGATATTGGGATCAAGGCACACATGGAGAAGTCATACTAAGATAGAAGGAAGGAAAGTGGTCATAATCTGGGGGTGGAGGCATTAACGATTTGAGGAAAGTGAAAAAGCTGTGAAATACAAGGAAAATCAAAATGTATGGTAGGAAAATATAATATGATGGCTTGGGCAGGATGAAAGGCCTACTTGAAGTTAGTGCTCTTGACTTCAAAGTGAGACCAGTCAGCATGGTTCTGTGTTTTTCTCCAGCTCCTTGCAAGTGCTGTATAAGGAAGGAGATCAGAATATAATGGGGATAGTAGCCTGTGGAAAAAATTGCAAGATTGTAGTTTCTAGTGGGTAGAAGAAATCTTGAAAATCTGGTATCAGAGAGAATGAGGAAACGTGGAGGAGCAGGTGGTCGCAAAAGAGAGTAATGTTTAATATTGAGATTGTGAAGGGGATGTCATTTAGGGCAGTGTGTGGCTTAAGAGAAGAGGAAATCAAAATTATTTAAAGAGTAGAGGTCAATGAACTGCCTGGCTATTAAAATCACCAAGAATTATGATAGCAATCAAGTTGTAGACAATGGTAGTGACCGTATCTCAATTACATTATGAAAATCATGCTGTATTTTAATTGAAATTCAAAGTACTTAAGAATTAGAAGTATAATTACATTTATTTAATAGCAAAATTTTCACTGGAAGAGTGGTTTAAAAATCATTGCTCAAAAGCTTTATTTTATTGAAAAATGCCATGTCTCTTTAGAGTTGCTCCATTTAGTATATTTAGTAGAAATATTATAGATGTAGATATTTAGTAGAAATTCCTAACGTATATACTCCTTATGGCTCCCATATCATTGTGGTAGGCCATTGCTCTCAGACCATGAAAGGGTACAGAATCCTGTTGTGCAAAGAAGTATAAAAAGTCTAATACTGAGATATTTGAGAAGCAAGTTCTGCTAACCATTCTAAATGATATATAGGTCAAGTTTCCCTTATTGGTTTTTTTTTCTCTTTGGTAAAGTGAAGTGTAGCCATGAAACATAAACATTTATTTTTAGAATTAGATATTATCATTTGGACTATGATGTATATCTATTAACTATGCATTTACTATGCTTAATTTCTCAAACAGTCTTACTATTGAATCCCACGATTAAAGAAGGGTTGTCTGGAGGTCTGACTTTGGCTTAGCTATTGTGATAACAGTAGAGATATTAAAACTTTGATCCAGTCTTCCTATTTTTGAGCTACATTTTAGGTAAAAAGAAAGGTCATTTCAGATTTTGGCATGCAGAAAAAACTCAAAGATACCATTGAGGAAAAGCCACTTTTCCAAAAAGTTAACTGCTGTGTAACTTGAACAAATTACCAAATTTGAACAAATTACCAAATGTAACTTGAACAAATTACCATTCAGCATCTGTCTTTGGCAATAAAGACTATAAACTAAATTGGCCCCTGATCTAATAGGCTTTTAGTAGTAGTGATAATATATCCAAAGATAGAGAACTATAGTATTTCCTTTTAAAGACAAGAGAAGGACAACTCTATTGTGACTTTTTTGCTGAACTTTTATCCTATTTTCTGTATCATGACTTGATATTAAAACCTCCTAATTTCAAAGGAATGTTTTGTTTAAAAATATTTTCAGTTTTATTGAAGTATAACTGACAAATAAAATTGTGGATATTTAAGGTGTACAACATGATGTTTTGCTTCATGTATACATTGTGAAATGATTACCACAATCAAGTTAATTAAGAAACCTATCACCTGACATAGTTACTTTTATTTTTATGGTAAGAACATTTAAGATATACTCAGAGAAAATTTCAAGTATATAATACAGTATTATAAGTAGTCATTGTGCTGGACAAGAGATCTCCAGAACTGACTCATCCTGCATAAATTTTAAGTTTGTGACCTTTAACCAATGTCTCTCCATTTTTTCTATTATCTCCGTTCCTGGGGATCACCATTATTCTCTCTGCTTTTATGAGTTTAACTTTTTTAGCTTCTCTATGTAAGTGAGGTCATGAAGTATTTGTCTTTCTGCATCTGGCTTATTTCACTTAGCATAATGTCCTCAAGGTTCATCCATATTGTTGCAGATTAATATTCCATTGTGTATATAAACACACACACCATATTTTCTTTATTCATCTGTCAATGGACACTTCACTTGTTTCGTGTATATCTTGATTATGGTGAATAATGCTGCAATAAATATGGGAGTGCAGATATCTTTTCAATGTACTGATTTTGTTTCTTTTAAATATATCCCAGAAGTGAGGTTGCTGGATCAAATGGTAGTTTTATAGTTAATATTTTGAGGAATCTCTATGTTGTTTTAAATGGTGGCTCTACCAATTTACATTCCCACCAACAGTGTACAAGGATTCCCTTTTCTCTACATCTATACCAATACTTCTTATCTTTTGTATTTTTGTTAATAGCCATTCTAGCAGGTGTGAGGTGATATCTCATTGTGGCTTTGATTTTCATTTCCCTGATGACTAGTGATTTGGGTATCTTTTTATATATCTGTTGTGTTAAACTTTATGAATGACATGATTTCTATAGCCTCAGATGGTATCCAGAACCTGGTTAACTTCACTGTCCTAAATGACTTAGTGATTTTGTCTACATGTAGAAAAAAGGTTATTTTTATTCATAGCATATATTGAGTTTGATTTGACAGCAACATCAGTGGTGGTTCAGGTAGGCATAGCTTTTTGGTTCTCCGTATTTACCACTCTACTTACTAAAAAGGATTCAACCATAAATATTCATTAATTATGTTGCTCCCCAGTGGCCTAATGTATCGGGTTAAACCCCGCCCCCAGTTCCCATGTTGCTGCTACTTTATTTGTTCATTACCTTTATTAGCACATATGTGTGTTTTTGATTTGACATTATCTGCTTATTGCCCCAACAGTTTTGTGTTTTCCTTCAGATTGTGGCTATTAGTGGTAGGGACTGTGGAGTTCTTTTCCCAATTTACTCCTTTACATAACTTGGTGATGTAGTAACCAGCTAAAATAAAATATTACCCTAGCTGGCCTGGTTAATCTCATTGCACTGACTGTTCTTGGATACAAGTCTTTTGTGCCTTCCCTAAAGTTTCTCTTAGCTTATGTTATTCAAACTACAAAAAACACCATCCAACGAAAAAACAAAAACAAACATAATAGGAAGCAAACACAACAGCCACAAAAAAAATTCACTGTAAACATTGATCCATAAAGGATGACTAAAAAGTTCCTTCCTTCAATTGCTATTGAGACACTGTCAACACAAGTCTTAAGAGTACCTCATCCCGTGGCTACAAGATCACTTGAATTATTTTCTGTCTATGTTCATAAGGTATTGACAACATAGTATTAAAATTGAGTAAAATTATTCTATGGAAAGAGAGCGAGCCTGGGACACAGTAGGAAATCAATGAGTATCTGAAGATAAATATTAGATTTTTCATTTCCTGGCTTCTGTGAACAGATTATTTTTATGATTTATGTGTTCATAGCTATGAATAAAGCAATTATTTTGGAACACACTACTACTAACAGTAATAGTACCACTTAGAGAGTTTTCATATGCTGGACAGGGTGCAAAACACTTTCATGTATTTTTTGAGTTTCAAGACTTGTTCACAATGCAGTTTTTGTTATTTTTTATATTGAAACCTAAGGGAAATTACACCCATAGAGCTCAAAGAAAGATACTCATTGATGTCATAAAGAATAGTCTCAAAGCATTCCAGTTATGTGTCAGACTATGCTAGGGACTGACCTGCTATCTTGTAGCTGGCCTTGAGTAAAAAGAAGAAGATTAGTTAAAGTTTAATTATTTTTTCTATTCAATTCTGTCATTCTTAAGAGTTGAGGTGATTCTGGGATGATCCTCAGGGTTTTTTATATTCTATTAACATTTTTCTTTCCCTTTTTTTTTTTTTTTAAGATTTTATTTATTTATTTGCCAGGAAAAATACAGCAAGAGCAGGAACATAAGCAGAGGGAGTGGGAGAGGGAGAAGCAGGCTTTCCACTGAGCAGGGAGCCCAATTTGGGCCTCGATCCCAGAACCCTGGGATCATGGCCTGAGCTGAAGGCAGACCCTTAACGACTGAGCCACCTAGGCACCCCCCTATGCTATTAACATTTTTCTTATTTCCTTCTAAATCCAGGAGAGCTTAGCCAGAAAGAATACTGAATACTGGGAAGAGATAATTCCCTTTGTAGTAACTGTTGCCGTATTTGTGATGGAAGAGAAAATTCTAGAAAAGGTGTTCCTGCTATGCTTTTTTCCAGTGTAAGGTATCAGATCATGCCTAAAGACCTGTGTCTCTTAAGGTGCACCTGTACTTATAATCGGTGTGTAAAATCTGACCAGGGAAAGGGTAATTTTTAAAAATAAGGATTTATTTATTTATTTAGAGAGAGAGAGCACATGCATGATTGCGTGAATGAGAGGGGAGTGGCAGAAGGAGAGGTAGAGAGAGAATCTCAAGCAGACTCCTTGCTTAGTGTACAGCCTGACTCCGGGCTCAATCTCATGACCCTAAGATCATAACCTGAGCCAAACCAAGAGTTGGATGCTAAACTGACTGAGCCACCCAGGTGCCTCAGGAAAGGCCATTTTTGTAGCTTTGCTAATAACGGTTACAATTAACCACTTTTGTATTTATTGAGCACAGATATTCAGTTCAATCTATATATATTATGCAGTAACTGTGGGGAAAACACTTTAGTAAATTAAATAATTTGGAGTATAAAAAGATGATTAAATAATTTTGCCTTCAAGAAACTTATTGTCATATATTGGGGGATGACAAACACACAAATACCTTCAGGTAGCTGTTTTTGTGTTATATTCATACCTTATAGTTTTTTAAATTTTCCTTCTGGATGAGTTGGTTTGGTGTGTCTTACTCTGCCATTACTGGCTGAAGTCCAGCTGAATTTATTTTGGATTTGTTAAGTTTCACATCTGTTACAAGGCCAGTGTCTGGCTCATCATCCTTGTGTAACATCCAGGTCCCCATAGACATATAAGATTTTATAAATAAATAAATAAATAAATAAAATTTTTTTCTTTAGAAATAAGTTCCTAAGTATAAAAAAAACTAAAGGTATATGCTTGAGTGAATATTTGTTCTGAAGCTTTGTATCTGGCTATGTGTTTGTGCATATATGAAGGTGTATGTTTAAGAATCACTAGGGATCTCACCCAAGCTGGATCAGGGTTGGAGTGAGGGAAAATTGCTTTGTTGAAGAAATGGGACTAAATCAATCACGTCAGCCAGAATGTTTGATTCTCTGAAATTTTCTTAAAGAGAGGATCCAGATTATACAGTAATATAACTTGTTTTCACGTGGCTATTATCTGTTTATCCTCCAAACAATATGTTCTGGAACTTAATATCTTGATCATGTTACACTTGAATATAAGTTGATCTGAGCAGCTTTCTATGATGCAAAATACATAATCATTAGTTGAACAAATAACTCTCAGCAACTTTGTCTCCTGACATTATGTTCTGTTTGTTTGTGTGTTTTGTTTGCTTTCTGTATCGTTTCAGGGAACTGGGGGGATCGTTGTGTGTAACTGCAGAGGATGGAAAATTGGTCTGCTAGATCCTGCTATTTTATAGTCTGTCTTTTTCCTTCAGATTACATTTTAAACTTCCCTCTTACCTTTGGTAGCCTTTTTTTTTTTTTGGTATCATTTTTATTAAAAGGTAGGAAAATTATTGGTGTTTTCTGGGATTGCTGAATGTATTCATATGGATTTATTTCTGAGGAATCTATAAGAAGTTGTATGGGGATTACAAGTTATTATTTGTTAACAGCCTTTGCACTTTTTTCTCCATGTAATATTTTTGTCATTCTTCAGATTGAAAAGATTCTGGAGGGAAGATTTTGCTGAGATTTCCTAGAGAATATAGAGTAGGCAGAAGTCTGTGAGTAAGTGTGAATGTGAGTGTGTGTGTATGTGTTTGTATGCATGGAATGCATGGAAAAGGGCAAATATTTAAAAGTATTTTATAGAGGAATATATAGAACATCCTGAACTGCTATCCAAGATCTATTGGTTTTCTCCTTTTAATCTTTGAGAAAAGATTACTTTTTCTGTATTTCAAAGCTTGTACTATATTGGACTTGTGGCCCTTTGCCATTTCCAAAAATCTGGGATGCCATCCAGCAATCCATATACTGACCAGTAAGTCAATCTGTAGTGACTACCAGGTGTCAATGCGTGATGTTGGACACCTTGACCAAAAAAACAATTAAGGAAGAAGAAACACAGGAAAGAAGACTCAGAAACTACAGTATATAATGTTGTAATGGTCTGTGATGTTAGAGTGCCTAGTGTCACAGCTGAAGTCAAGAGCTAAGTATTCAGGACTCTTTTTTTTTTTTTTTTTAAATATTTTATTTGTTTATTTGACACAGAGAGAGCACAAGTTGGGGGAGCTGCAGGCAGAGAGAGAAAGAGAAGCAGGCTCTCTGCCAAGCTAGGGAGCCCAATGTGGTGCTCCATCTTAAGACCCTGGGATCGTGACCTGAGCTGAAGGCAGATGCATAACAGACTGAGCCACCCAGACATCCTTTATTTGGGACTCTTGAACTTAACGCTGAATTCTTTGCTGCTGAAGTTCGTATACTTAATTTTAGTTGAGTTATAGCATTTTCATGTTAGAAGAAATAATCTAATAAAAATGACAATTTTCAAGATAAGGAAATTGAGATACAGAATAGCTATTTTTCTCAAGATGACTTAGCTATTTATTGACAAATTTTTGGTTAAAAAGCAGGTCTATAGACTCCCAGTACCTGGGACTTACCATGAATGTAGGCACTGAAACTTGGATTTTTTTTCCCTTGATGATTACCTGACTGTAATTAATAGGCATATTAATCATGTGTATTTGAGATAAACTGATTTACCGATTATCTAATTTATTGTTTTCCAGATGAAGTTTCTACTGGCTATTACTTCTTCCAGTGACTACTTCAATTCTTAGGTAATGCACAATTTCTTTGTGACGTCCATGTTCTATCCGTGTATAGTAGTCCCCCCAACCCCTGGGGGATATGTACCAAGGCCCCCAGGGCATGTCTGAAACGATGGATACTGTATATATACTCTTCTTTTTCCTATACATACCTATGATAAGGTTTATTTTATAAATTATGCACAGTGAGAGATTAACAACAACAATAATAAAATAGAGCAGTTATAATACACTGCAGTAAAAGTTATGTGAATGTGGTCTTTCTTTCTTTCTCAAAATATTTTATTGTACTGTACTCACCTTTCTTCTTGTGATGATGTGAGATGATTAAATGCCTGCATGAGGAGATGAGGTGACTGACGAGGCATTGTGACCTAGTGTTTGGTTGCTGTTGACCTTCTGACAGTGTGTCAGAAGCAGGATTATTTACTTCTGACTGCTGTTGACTTTGGTTAACTGAAACCTGAAAATCAAAACTGGATAAGGGGGACTAATGTACTCCACTCTACCTGACTGACTCCGCTCCCCCCAGCTTTTCTTAATCCAGGTAATCTCCTTGGCAGCTATTAGGAATATCAGAAAAGTTAGTTGGCTGTCAGGATTGTTAAACAGCTAATTCAACTCCCGAGTATTGTTTAGAGTTGACCTCCTCTGATTTGTAGTCTAAGAATATGTGGAGGTGCCCATAGGCAGAGGAGTAGAGGCAGAGAAGCAACAGAAATCAGATATCACTAATTTATTTACACTGGCTCACTGCTGAGTCAGTGGAAGCACTGACAGGTCTACAGCCCTGACATTTTCTAGATAAGCATATGTGAATTTATGTACTTTTACAAATACAAGTCATACCTCTTCTTCATTGTTCCCTCTTTTGCCTTCACAAAGTTTCTCTGCATTTCTACTCTGGGAACAGTATGTGTCAATTCCTGGAGAGTCCTCAAAATGCTGCTTATTTTGTGCCACTATTAGACTCGGGCATCTAGTTTATCATACTAGTGCTATCATATCAGTATAATACAGAAAGAGGTTTGGGGTCCTAGGCTACCTTGTTTGGTATTTGGGCAGTTCTTTATCAAAGGTTATTCTTACACGGGTTGGTTTCTTTCCAAATGCTTAGAAACAGTTTCATGTCTCTGTAATCTTAATTGTGTAAAACAAACAAAAAACTGCATGTTAATTATTTCATTTTGCTTTTTAAAAATATTTTATTTATTTATTTTGAGAGGGGGAGGGAGAGAGAGAGAGAGAGAGAGAAAGAGTGAGCATGCATGCATGAGTTGGGAGAGGGGCAGAGACAGAGAATCTCAAGAAGACTGGACACTGAGCACTGAGCCCAGTGTGGAGCTCCATCTCACAACCCTGAGATCACAACCAGAGCTGATATCAAGGGTTGAACGCTTAACCGATTGCACCACCCAGGTGTTATATTAGATTTATATTAATTATTTTAAATTTATTTTACAGACATCAGTTAACCTTAAATTGAACTATTTTCCTCACTGTTTTTGTTCATTGGTTCTGTTTTTGATAGAAGGCTGTTCTCCCTTAGATTATTAAACCTAGCTATTTCTAAAATGTTATTTGAACTTGGATTTATCTACATGTTGTATTTTTATTCCAAGTTTTCTAAATGGTCTTTTCCTGATAACTTATGTTTCTGGGCTTTCCTAGAATTCAAGGTTATTTCAGCCATTTGTATCCTTTTTGATATGTAAGATGTTAATGAAATATTTGGTGAAATCTTACTGGGTTGGGCTCCAAGTCATAGGAAATAATGAGGAATGTCAGATTTTACATTAAAAATCCTTATCATGTTCTCCAGGAGAGTGATATATTTTTTTCTGTTAGAGTTTAACTTCCTAGAGATTCTGGTTACTTCATACTTAATTACCTACCTGGCTGATCTGCATTGAGAATAGGCACACTTTGTGTATGTGGTCAGTTTGGAGCCCGGTGTAGATAATTTGTCTTTGAATTATGAACATTGCACTGCATTTGAGATTGAAATCTAATTACTGATGACAGTACAAATTTTCAGGTATGACAGAAGGGTCTAGACCTCCTTAAGCAGGGCATAGACCATACTGTGTGTCATGCGAGGTTTAAGAATGGGAAAATAAATTGCAAAAGGCAAGTTGAAAGAAATATTAGTACATAATACCTCAATATTTAAGTGAAAGTAGTAGAGGAAAGTGTAAAGTACACTTATTTATCTATGTGGTTTGGGAAGATAGACACAGTGCAAGGATAATACTGAAATTATTAATAGTAAAGTTAAGTGGGACCTAAGGTGAGAGAAAGTTCATGCTCCGATACCATGCAATAGTAACAAACAGAATGTTTTGCTGTTCTATATGCTTCATTAGGCTCAAAAGTTAAAATGCCATTGCTTCCTTTGAACTTGCCTGTCATGTTTCATCTCATGATGAATTATACAATATTACCTTTATAAAAAGCATATGAACTGTAGGGAGCCTCTTTTCTCTAGTTATTTGGAAAGATGAACAACTCTGCATACTCTAATGTAAATGATGTCTCTTCTGAGATTTTAATTGTTGAATTATAATCACAAGGTATAGATGATCTGTTTGTTTAATTAAGAAAGTCTGATCTTCATGAGGAAATAAGAAGGCGTGTAGCAGTGGCATATAAGAGTCAACACCAAGGGTGGAGATTTTCACAACTGAGTTATCTTTGTGCATATAATTAAATACAATTCATCTATCACATCATATTTAAGGGAGATAGTTTAAAATGCTTTATATGTTTATGAATCTATAGTTTCCAGAGTATTGATCTGAACACATAATAAACTTGGCTTTGAAGTAATTTTTGGTCGTATAATTTATTAGCAGCTTAATTTTTTTCATCTTTGAATCCATTTTCGTATTTGAATTTAAAATGAATTCAATTAAAGGGCAAATAAGCAATGATGAAAATAGAATGAGAGTGAGAGTAAATTGTTGCCATTTGGTAGAAAGCCAAGAGAACTGAAATGGGAGTCAGATCATGCAAATTCTGGTCCGAGGCAGACTTTCACTCACTATGAGACCTTTTTCTTCCTGGACCCCAAAAGCCTTTTATGTAAATTAAAACATAGATTAGAGGACTCCTGGCAGGTAAACTGGATAGTTGTTTAACAAATAAGATTCCCTTTTCCTGTTGGGCATACAGACTCTTTTGCATTTTAAAAATGCTCATTGGAGGGGCACCAGGGTAGCCCAGTGAGTCAAGTGTCTTGACTCTTGATTTTGGCTCAGGTCATGATCTCAGGGCGGTGAGATTGAGCCTTGACTTGGGTTCCATGCTGGGGGTGGAATCTGCTTAAGATTCTCTCTCTGCCCCTCTTCTGCCCCCGCCCCCCACTTTCATGTATGCTCAGACTCTGTCTTTAAATAAATGAACAACATAAGCATTATGATAGTGACCAGTCATGCCATTTCTTTCAAAATCTATTGATTTTCTCAGGGAACATGTTATTCAGTTAATGCAAAATGTGTAGTTGTCTTGCTTCTTTGTCACAAACTGATAAATGCACGTGTCATTTTACACAAATGGATACTTAGAAGAGGAAATTGGCTAATCAGGATGAAAGTACAGCAAAGAAACAAAAGATGATAGTGTTGGAAGTGAAATTCCAGTTGAATGTAAATGTAGTTAGAGAGGGAATAGCTGACTGTGGGAACGTTAACACTGCCTGCCATTGGAGAGACTAGATATGTGGCCCAAGGAATTTAGTAATGGCGAACCTACTAACATATGTGAGGAAAATAGCTGTGATGAAAAGGAGAAAGATGTGCCAGAGAAAGTGACACTGGCATAGAATTTAACATTAAGGGAACATTTGGGGATTTTTTATGACATAGAAAATACATAGATAAAAGGGTGGAAGCTGATCCAAACAGGAATATGATAATTTTCAAGGCATAGAAGAGGTGCTTGCTCTGTGTTGTAGTATATGACAAGGAAGCACATTCACACTACTCTTTATAGTAGAGTACTCTTTTATATATACACACTGCTTTTTTTTTTTAAGACTTTATTTATTTATTTGAACAGACAGAGATCACAAGTAGGGAGAGAGGCAGGCAGAGACAGAGAGAGGGGGAAGCAGACTCCCCACTGAGCAGAGAGCTCAACTTGGGGCTCAATCCTAGGACCCTGAGATCATGACCTGACCTGAAGGCAGAGGCTTAACCCACTGAGCCACCCAGGTGCCCCAACACACTACTTTTTAAAATGAAGAATTAAAGCACTCTAATTCTTAATGTTTCTGATATTTTAAATTGCAGTATGTTGAATAAATATCAGCTTTACTGTTTTTTTTCACTTCCCTGTATATTTATAGCCAATAGTAAGAGAATTTTAAATGTTTGACAAAAAATTATAAAGGTCACAAAATAATTATAAACTTTCCAAATGATTACTAAGATCAGTTTGTACAATTTCAGCTTGCACAGTTATTGCATATGAGTGGATATTTCCTGGAGTCTCTGTATGGTTCTATTTATCTAAGCACATAACCTAACAGCAATACTACACTGTCCTGAGTACTATAGATTTATAGTAAGATTTCAAATCAGTGTAACAAACTTTGTTGTTTTTAAAAATTGTTTTGGCTATTCTGTGTTCTCTGCATTTCTGTAATTTTAAAAATCAACTCGCCAAAAAATATCCTTCTGGGATTTTAATTGGCATTATTGTTGAATCTGCAGCTCTTTTTTGGAACAATTGATATAATATAGTTTGAACAATTGATATCATATAGTTCAAGTCTCCTGAAAATGGTGTATCTCTTCATTTATTTAGGTCTACTTTAATTTTTCTATAATTTTCATTCTATAAATCTTACATATTGTGTTATTATTATCTCTGCTAAGTGTTTCCTTTTGAAATTATACTAGTATATATGAAATATAAGACATTCACATAATTTTTTTCAAAGATTTTTTTTTTTTAAGATTTTATTTATTTATTTGACAGACAGAAATCACAAGCAGGCAGAGGCAGGCAGAGAGAGGAGGAAGCAGGCTCCCCGCCGAGTAGAGAGTCCAACGTGGGGCTTGATCCCAGAACCCTGGGATCATGACCTGAGCTGAAGGCAAAGGCTTTAACCCACTGAGCCACTCAGGTGCCCCAAAGATTTTTAATTTTTAAGTAATCGCTATTCTTAGCTTATAACTAAGCTACTTATAACTCCAAAGTCAAGAATCACATGCTCTACTGACTGAGCCAGCTAGGTGCCCCTGACAGTCACATAATATTTTTGAGTGGAGATATTTATGTATTTATTTATGTTTATATTTATTTTATTTATTTATATCTTCAGTTCTTTGGATAAATACCTAGGAGTAGATTTTTAGGTCATATGGTAAGTATATGTTTAGTTCCATGAGAGAGTGCCAAACTCTTAAGTATTTTTTAGTTGTATCTTATAATTTGATATACTTTTCATTTTCATTAGGTTCAAAATATTTTCAAGTTTTCCATTGTGATCTTCTCTTTGAACCAGGGGTCGTTTACAAGTATGTTGTTTAATTTCTTAATACATAGGGATTGTTATATTAATATTTTTCTTATTGATTTATAGCTTATTTACATAAAATGTTTTGATCCAGAATCATATTCTGTATGATTTGAATATTTTTAAATTTATTGATACTATTTTATGACTTAGTATGTGGTTCCTTTTGGTTAATATTTCAGTGTTGTTTTACTCTCATGTATTTTTTGTTTGTTTGTTTCATTCTTTTGTCTGTCATGCCAATTGCCAAGAAAACAGCATTGAAATTTCAACTGTATTTATGGGTTTGCTTATTTTTCATTTTGGTTCTATCAGTTTTTGCTTCATGTATTTTCAAGCTGTTTTTGGGTGTGTATATATTTAAGATTTTTTTTTGTTTGTTTTTTATTTTATTATTATTTTTTTATTTTTTATAAACATATATTTTTATCCCCAGGGGTACAGGTCTGTGAATCACCAGGTTTACACACTTCACAGCACTCACCAAAGCACATACCCTCCCCAATGTCCATAATCCCACTCCCTTCTCCCAAACCCCCTCCCCCCAGCAACCCTCAGTTTGTTTTGTGAGATTAAGAGTCACTTATGGTTTGTCTCCCTCCCAATCCCATCTTGTTTCATTTATTCTTCTCCTACCCACTTAAGCCCCCATGTTGCATCACCACTTCCTCATATCAGGAAGATCATATGACAGTTGTCTCATATTTAAGATTTTTATGTCTTCTTGATAAAATGACCCCTTTATCTTTACATAATGATATTCTTTATTCCTAGTAACATTCCTTATATTGAAGCCTATTTTGTCTGTAGTCATCCCAAATTATTTTAGTTAACATGCTATGTCTTTTCCTATTTCTTTTTGTTTAATCTATCTGTGTTTCTGTTTTTGTTTTTTTTTCAAAGATTTCATTTATTTGACACAGGGAGAGAGAGCACAAGAAGGGGGAGTGGCAGGCAGAGGGAGAGGGAGAAGCAGGCTCCCTGCCAAGCAGGAGAAGCTGGATGTGGGACTCAATACCAGGACCCTGGAATCATGACCTGAGCCGAAGGCAGTGGCTTAACCAACTGAGCCACCCAGGCACCCTATCTGTGTTTTTTTCTTTTCTTTTTTTTTTTTTTAAAGTGGGTTTTGTATAGGTAGCATATAGTTGGGTCTTGCTTCTTTTGTGCAGTCTGACAACTTTTTTTTTTTTTTATTGGAGTCTTCAGGTCATTTACATTCAGTTAAAGTATCAATATCATTGGTTTAAATTTATACTCTTTACCTTTGTTGTCTATTTGTCCTATATATATATTTTTCACATTTCCTCTTTCACTGCATTCTTTTTTTTTTTTTTTTTTTTTTTTTTTTTTTTTTTTTTTTAATTTTTTTATTTTTTATAAACATATATTTTTATCCCCAGGGGTACAGGTCTGTGAATCACCAGGTTTACACACTTCACAGCACTCACCAAATCACATACCCTCCCCAATGTCCATAATCCCACCCCCTTCTCCCAAACCCCCTCCCCCCGGCAACCCTCAGTTTGTTGTGAGATTAAGAGTCACTTATGGTTTGTCTCCCTCCCAATCCCATCTTGTTTCATTTATTCTTCTACCCACTTAAGCCTCCATGTATTCTTTTTGATTGAGATTAGTTGGTTTTTAAAAAATAATTCCACATTTTTCTCCACATTTAGCTTTTCATTATATCCCCTTTTCTTAAAATTTTAGTGTATGCTCTAAGTTTCCAATATACATCTTTACTCTTTCTTTTTTTTAAAAGATTTTATTTATTAATTTGAGAGAAAAAAAGAGAACAAATGGTGGGTGAGGGACAGAAGGAGATGGAGAAGTAGACTCTCCACTGAGCAGGGAGCCTGACATGGAACTTGATCCCAGGACCCCAGGATCATGACCTGAGCTGGAGGCAGATGCTTAACTGACTGAGCCACCAAGGCACCCCTACAACTTTATTTTTTAAAGATAATGTTACTCTGCTTCAAATGTTGTGAAAGTTTACAACACAGTATTTCTATTCCTCCAGACCTTTTTGTGCTATTGTTATCACATTTTGCTTTACATATATTATAAATGACAAAATATACTGTTATTATTTTTGTTTGAGCAATTAATTATCTTTATAAGATTAAGATATAAAAATTTGTCTTTTATATTCATCCATGAATTTACCACTTCCATCTGGTATCATTTTATTTCTGCCTGAAGAACTTTATTTTGGGCACCTGGGTGGCTCAGTGAGTTAAGCCTCTGCCTTCAGCTCAGGTCATGATCTCAGGGTCCTGGGATTGAGGCTCTCTAATCAGCAGGGAGCCTGCTTCCCCATCTTTCTCTGCCTGCCTCTCTCCCTACTTGTGATCTCTCTCTCTCTCTCTCTGTCAAATAAATAAATAAATAAATCTTAAAAAAAAAAAAAAAGAACTTTCTTTTACATTTATTCTATTCCAGGTTGGGGTCATTCAGTGAAACTTCAGCTTTTGTTTGTTTAAAGTCTCTATTTGATCTTCATTTTTGAAAGATATTTTTACTGGTCTAGAATTCTAGGTTAACCTATTCTTTCAACAATTTAATTCTTTTCACAATTTAACGATGTCTTTCCATTGTCTGCTGGGATAATTTCTAATGAGATTTTTACTGTCATTGTTATCTTTGTTCCAGTGTACATAGGGTCTTTTCCTGTTGCTATTTTTTAAATTTTATTTTTTCAGTGTTCCAAGATTCATTGTTTATGCACCATACCCATTGCTTCATGCAGTACGTGCCCTCCTTAATACCCACCACCAGGCCCTTCCAAACCCCCACCCCCCTCCCCTCCAAAACCCTGTTTGTTTCTCAGAGTCCACAGTCTCTCATGGTTCGTCTGCTTGTCCGATTTCCCCCCCAACTCACTTCTCCTCTCCTTTACCCATTGTCCTCTGTGTTATTCCTTATGCTCCACAAGGAAGTGAAACCATATGATAATTATCTGTTGCTATTTTTATGATTTTCACTTTATGCCTGGTTTTCAGCAATTTGGTTGTTAAATGCTGTGATGTGGTTTTGTTTATTATGCTTGGATTTTGTTGAGTTTCTTGGATTTGTACCATTTATAATTTCTAAGAACTTGGAAAATTTTGGCCATCACCCTGTCACAAAATTTTTCTCCTCTTGCCCTTTCGGGGAACAGTAATATACATGGTAGAATTTTTGTTATTGTTCCACATGACACCAAGGCACTGTTTATTATTATTCTTTAAATTTGGGGGGCCTGGGTGGCTCAGGCAGTTAAGTGTCTGACTCTTGATTTTGGCTTAGACCATGATCTTAGGGTCATGAGATCAAACCCTGAGTTGGGTCCACGCTGGGCTTGGAGTCTGTTTAAGATTTTCTCTCTGTCCCTCCCTCTGCCCCCATTCCTGGTTGAATATGCTTGCACACTCTCCCCTCTTAAAAAAAAAATTTGTTTTCTTTCTTTATTTCATTTTGGATTTTGGATAGTTTTTATAACTATGTCTTCAAGTTCACTGATATTTTTTCCTCAGTATCTAATCACTTGTTATTCCCATTAAGTATTTAATTTCAGACATTGTATTTGTATTTTTCCCTTGAGTCCTTGAGTCTTTTTGTATTTCTAATAGTTATTTTAAGGTTATTTTATTTTATTTTACTGCTGTTTATATAATCTCTGTCATATCTGGTCTTATTTTTACTGATTATTCTTTTTCCTGTTTAAGGTTCATGTTTTCTAGTGTTTTGGCTGCTGGATGATTTTTGATTTGGCACTTGATGTGAAATATGAATTGTTGAGTGGAAGAATTTTGTTGTATTTCTTTAAAGAGTGTTGGGCTTTGTTCTGATAAACAGTTGTTTATGGATCAATTTGATCCTTTTACACTTTCTTTGAAGCTTTAAGTGAATGAAGAGTAGCCTTTACTTGATGTTCCAAACTCAAGGTATTACCTTTCTGAAGAACTAATAAAATTGCCTGTGTATCATGATAGTTCTCCATTCTGGTTGGAACAGGAATTACTCCTTTTCCTGTGTGAACTCTGGGAATTGTTTATCCTAGTATTTTCTGATAATTCTTTTCTTGTATCATGTGATTTTTTCACATGGATATGCAGGTATAGAGGATCTCTTTGCAGATCATCAAGCCTTTTTTTAATTGTGACTCCCTCCTCTTGTAGATTCTGATCTGTAAAATCTAGACCTAGGACTCTCAGAACTCAAAATTTCCTTCCTTCCTTCCCTGAGACTGCTTCAGGGAGTAAGCTAGGACAATCCCAGTATTTATCTCATTTGTTTCTATTTTTTAAGGTATCACCGTCCTATTCTGTCTGTTGTTTTAGATCTCAAAATAGTAATTTTACATATTTTGTGCAGTTTTCTACTTACTTATGTTAAGAAGAAAATTCATACTTGATGTTGGAAGTAGAAATCCATTCACAGCATTTTTGCATTTTGAAATTTAAATGGAAACTTTAGTGTGCCTAAAAATCATTTGGGTGCCTTGATAAATAAAGATTCTCTGGTCCCACTGAAGAGTCTATGGGAAATGGTGCAGAATCTATATTTTTATAAACAAACTCAATAATCCTCATACAAGTAATGCTTAGGTGACATTTTGGAACCATTATTCAGGAAGCTATCTAAATTCAAGATTTCTTAAGGTATTCAGGATTTAGACAGGAAAAGATAACTGACATGGACATGAGGAAAATTATCATAAGACTAGAAAAAAATTTTGGTAATAAGAGTTACCATCCTCATTCTGTACTGTATTTTAAGAGAAGCAATGATAATTTTTCACAACCTTTTTTTCCTGTCATCTCTCGTGTGTATTGGATACTTACAAAGAAGACCACAAATACTCATGTGCTATGAAAATTAGAGATTAAATACATAAAATTTTGGATTTAGCACTTTGGAAAATATGCATAATGGGAATATTTGGAATGTTTCTCAGTTTGGCATGAAAAGAAATTGAACACAGTATCTCTCTATTTTTTTTTTTTAAGATTTTATTTATTTATTTGACAGACAGAGATCACAAGTATGCAGAGAGGCAGGCAGGGGAAGGGGGAAGCAGTAGAGAGCTCTCTCCAAGTAGAGAGCCCAATGTGGGGCTTGATCCCAGGACTCTGGGATCATGACCTGAGCTGAAGGCAGAGGCTTTAACCCACTGAGCCACCCAGGTGCTCTATATTTTTTGAATAAATAAATTAATAACCTTTGGGGAATCATTATTTAACCTTTTATTATGAAAATTTTCACACATACATAAAGTAGAGAGATTTGTGTATGAGCCTCTATACTCTCATATATCCATTACATAATTTATTTAATAGTCATCATTTTGTCTTTTTTAAAAAAATCACATGCCAATATCACATCTAACAGAATTAACAATAATTCTCTAGTCTCATCCCAATCCATATACCTCATTCCATATGTTGTATTTGGTTATTATGTTTCTTGAGTCTTTTTTTATTCACTAGGATCTTCTTGCCCCTTTCTTGGTCTGTGGTTAGTGGAAGTTTCAGGTCATATGTTATATAGAATAGTAGTGCCTCTTAGCTTTAATATTTGAGATATAAATTGTCCAAGGTTTTCCCCCCACCACCCCAAAGGTGTTGTCAAAATGAAGATTCTTCTTCAGTAGGTTTGGGAAGGGTCATAAGATCTTGTATTTCTTTTTTTTCTTAATTAAAACATTTTTTACTTTTAAAATTCAAGTATAATTAACATACAGCATTATATTATTTTCAGGTGTACAATAAATTTAGTGATTCAGCAGTTCTGTTCATTAGTGCTCTTCATGATAAATATACTCTTCATCCTTTACCTATTTCACCCATCCCCCTACCCACTCCTCCTGGCAACCACCACTTCTATTTTAAATTTTTTTAGAATTTAGACTGTTGATTTTTTTTGTTTGTTTCAAGTTTTTACTTAAATTCTGGTTAGTTAACATACAGTGTAATATTAATTCCAAGTGTAGGATTTAATGATTCATTACTTACGCACAACACCCAGTGCTCATCATCACAACAAGCACCCTCCCTAACACCCATCACCTATTTAACCCATCCCCCTGCCCATCTCCCCTCCAGCAACCCTCAGTTTGTTCTCTATAGTTAAGAGTCTGTTTTATGGTTTGCCTTCCTTCCCCCTCTTTTATTTTTTTCATATTTTCACCTGTTTTGTTTCTTAAATTCCATTTACTTGTGAGTGAAATCATATGGTATTTGTCTTCCTCTGACTGACTTATTTCACTTAGCATAATACTCTCGATCTCTACCCATGTCATTGTGAATGACAAGATTTTCTTTTTTTAATGACCAGGTAATAGTCTGTTTTATGTATCTATGTAACAGACTATTAATTTATTTATATATGTAAATTCATTAAAATTTATATAAATCATCAAATTATATATTATATAAATTATTAAATAAATTATATAAAATTTATAAATGATATAAAATTTATATAAATTATATAAATCTAAATAAATAAATAAATAAATAAATCTTCTATCTTCTTTGTCCATTCATCATCTTTATCCATTCATCAGTCAGTGGACATTTGGGCTTTTTCCATAATTTGGTAATTGTAGATAATCTGCCATGAACAATGGGGTGCATGTATCCTTTAAGTTAGTATTTTTGTATCTTTTGGTTAAATACCTAGTGGTAAAGTTGCTGTACTGTAGGGTAGTTCTATTTGTAACTTTTTGAGGGACATCTATACTGTTTTCCAGAGTGGCTGCAGCAGTTTGTATTCCCAACAATAGTACTTGAGGGTTCCTTTTTCTCTACATCCTCAACAAGACTTAACTTGTTGAGTTTTTAATTTTTAAAATTTTGACCATTCTGACAGGTATGAGGTGGTATCTCATTGTAATTTTGATTTATATTTCCCTTATGATGAGTGATGCTGAAAGATTTTGTATTTCTTTCTTTTCTTAAAAGATTTATTGATTCATTTGAGAGAGAGAGAGAGAGAGAGGAGACAGAGTGAGATGGAGATTGTCAAGCAGACTCCCTGTGGAGGGTGGAGCCTGATGTTGGACACAATCCCAGGTTCCTGAGATCATGAACTGAGCTGAAATCAAGAGTTAGCTGCCACACTGACTGAACCACCCCAGTGCTTGGAAAGATTTTGTGTTTCTAACCAACTCCCAGATAATGCCCATTTTTATGGACAGAGAACCATGCTTAGAACAGCAAAGTTTCATAGCCCTCTCTGCACTTAAGTAATCAGAATCTGCATTTTATTAGTTCCCTAGTTCATATGCACACATTGAAGTTGAGAAGCATGGATCTCAAATGAGAGAGATGGACTATATATAGTAAGGAAATGAGGGTTTTTTATTTTTATTTTTAATTTTTTTACCTTTTCTTAGTCCCTTAGAAGTAGGGTCTGGTTTGCTTTTTTTTTTTTTTTTTTTTTTTTTTTTTTTTTTAATGGTCAGCTTCTGTTCTGATTGGTCAGTTTGCTTGTCTGATAGTCTGATACCCATGCCATGCTGGTTGTTAACTTTTTTGAATATTATCCTTGATTTTTATGTATATATGTGTCTTTTCATCTAAACATTTTGTTTTATTGACTGCCAGATAGACATTTATGAGGTATTCAAGGATATAATGGACAAAAATTTCTTCTTCTTTGCTGTTATTTTCTTTGCTTTTTCCTAAACACAAGGAAACTAATGTGTATTGCTGTTAAGACATCATCAGATAATTAATAAGCACCTCATGGTTTACACAATAACCTTTTAGTACTTATAATCCCCTTTCATCAGCCAGTGCTTATAGTCCTTAATTTCTTCAAAACTTTAGAAAAGAGTGTCAACTAATAATGAGGAATTAGATTGCATTTCTGTGTACTCAACTCTCAGACAAGTACTTGGCTTTCATTTTCTTACTGTCAGTGTTCAGGATTTTTCAATATTAAGAAATGAAGGGAAGACATATTACGGAGCATAATAGGAATGTTTGTTGAAAAATTGGATTGTAGTTTCAAGCATTATAAAAAGAGCTAGGTATATCTTAAGAGACCTTGAAATTACCAGCAAAGAGATATTCAATTTTTGAGGATTAGTTAAAATACCAAAATAAAAATATAATTTTAAAGCAGGGTGTATTTAAAAAAAAAACTAATCTCAAATATACTTTACTTTCCTAAATTATATTGTTTGATTTTCTTCATTATAGATATTCCCTTCTCTCCAGAGGAAAGTTACTTTTTAAACAATTTTTATTTTATTTTAATTTTTTTTAAAGATTTTATTTATTTATTTGACAGACAGAGATCACAAGTAGGCAGAGAGGCAGGCAGAGAGAGGAAGCAGGCTCTCTGCTGAGCAGAGAGCCTGATGTGGGGCTCGATCCCAGGACCCTGGGACCATGATCTGAGCTGAAGGCAGAGGCTTTAACCCACTGAGCCACCCAGGAGCTCCGGAAAGTTACTTTTTAAAGATAATTTTTATTTTCATTTTTTACATGGTATAATAGTTGTTATATATCCATAAGCAACATATACTGGTGGTGGTGGTGGTTTCCTCCCTCCCTCTCTCCTTTCCCCTTTCTTTCTTTCTTTCTTGGTGTGCTTTTGAACTTTATTTAGATGGTATCATAATTGTAGACATCATTATGAGCCGTGTCTTTTCTTCATTTAATATTATGTTTCTGAGAAATATCTGTGTCATTATATGTAACGTTACTTCATTTATTTTACTTGCTGATCTGTATCCATTATGAGTATATCACAACATATATGTATTCCTGTTCCTATTGATGAACATTTAAAATGTTTCCAAATTTTGATATTGCAAAGGATGCTGCAGCAGGGTCAGGTATATTACTTCTTAGAATATATTTAGGAATTTTCCTTTAGTAAATACCTAGAGTTGGAATTGTTGTATTTTATCTGTGGGAATTTTCAATTTCATTAGATGATGCAAGATTGCTCTTTGTGGTGATTTTAACACCTGTGAACCCAGCAGCATATGAGTTCTTGTTTTTCTTTATCCTTGCTTAAAACTGCCCTTTTTTATTTTTATTTTTTTGGTAAGGTTACTGGTCTGAAAAACTGCAGTCTGTCTGCTCATGGTGTCTTGAGAGAAGACACTCTGATGCATGATTAATTTATTTAATGTCCATTGCTTAATTCTATTATTCTTGAGTCAATTTAGTTATCTCTTTCTAGAAAATTACATTTCAAATTTCTTTTTTAAAAAAAGGTTTAAATATTTATTTGAAAGAGAGAGAGAAAGAGAGAGAGAGCACGTGCGCACATGCGCATGGGGGAAGGGCAGAAGGACAGGGAGAGAGTGTCTCAAGGCCACCGCATACTGAGCAGAGAACCCCAGAGGGGGGCTTCATCTCAGGACTCTGAGATCACAACCTGAGCCTAAACCAGGAGTTAGACGCTCAACCAACTGCACCACCCAGGTGCCCCGCTGCTAAAGCTGTTACTGGTTCTGGCTCAATTTCAAATTTCTTGACAGTCTTTAATATACCTGTTTTGTTTAACTTTTCACTGTCAATATTGTTTAGTTTCAGCTTCCCTTTTCTCTGTAAGCGTTACTGGAGATCTGTTTCTTTCATTAATTAAAAATCATTTTCATGGGTTTTTCTTTGTCTTCTATAGAATGTCTTTTGTTGTCTCTTTATTTTTATTTCCTACCCTCATTTTGTAGAACTATTTTGTGATTGTTATTCTAACATGTTGAATTGAGCACAACTCAACTTATTTTTTTTATATCTTATTTTATAATACATGTATTTATGGCTATAAATTCAACTCTGATACAAGCTTTAGCTGCATCCCATGTGTAGTACTTGCATTGCTTAATTCTTAATATTTTGTTTTCCTTCCTCCCAAGCAAGGCTGTTCTTACTTGCTGATTTCTAATTAAATTTTGTTATTAGAGAATACTGTGTATGTGAAGCAATGCTTCAGCATTTTTTGACTCTTCCTTTGTTACATTTTATGAAGTCGTTTTTGTACATTTCATATATATTTGAAAAGAAGAAGAAAGTCCACATTACATGGTCCATATTAGATCACATTTGCTTGCTTACTTATTTATTTGTTCATTTAGAAGGCATGGAGTTTGAACTCCTCACCCTGAGATCAAGAACTGAGCTGAGGTCAAGAGTCCAATGCTTAACCTACTGAGTCACCCAGGCACCCTGCTAATTTTGTTTTATAACACTTGATGTACTCAGTAAATTTGTCTTGATCTATCAATATCTGACTTTTGGGGGTTAAAATTTTCCCCAAATGACTGAGGGCTTTTCAGATTCTTCTTGTGTTTGAACCCGCTTTTGCTGCATATATATAAAAATTGGATGTTTTAGGGGGCGCCTGGGTGGCTCAGTGGGTTAAGCCGCTGCCTTCAGCTCAGGTCATGATCTCAGGGTCCTGGGATCGAGTCCCGCATCAGGCTCTCTGCTCAGCCGGGAGCCCGCTTCCCTCTCTCTCTCTGCCTGCCTCTCCGTCTACTTGTGATTTCTCTCTGTCAAATAAATAAAATCTTTAAAAAAAAAATTGGATGTTTTAGTATATACATAGCCATGATTATTTTATCTTCGTGAACTGTTTCTTTTATTATTATGTAAGGCCTATCTTGGTTAATGTCTTCATTTTTTGTCTTAAGTTCTACTTACACTGACATTAATACTACTTCAGCCCATTTCTTTCGGTTTCTAATATTTGCCTATCTTTCTTCATTTTTTTTGGATTCTTGTCCTGAAAAGGTTTTTAGTCTAACACATCCTGTACCTTGACTCAGTGTACTTGTTGGTACATTTTTAGTTATAGGGCTTGTGCTGTGATTTGCACTTACTTAAGGGGGCAACTGGCTAGAAGTAAGCACTTTGCCAGTCTGGACCCTGACTCAACTCTGAATCTTCCTCTTAGAACCTCTACTTCAGATAGACAATAGTTGATATTAATATTCCCTTTGTCTTAAAATTTTTTTTGCTGCTGTTTTGTTAGATTTTAGAATTCCTTCCTTCCTTCCTTCTTTCTTTCTCTTTCTTTTTTAGATTTTAGAATTTCTTTATGCTTTTTTTCTACTTTCTTTTCTAGCTCCACTATTTTAGGATAGTGCATCACAAACTTGACTGTGTATTGAATATACCTGTGGAGACTTAAAAACTAGTAACATCTGGTCTGGGTCTCTTCCCCCACCCTCAAACTATGATTTTTTTTTTTAAATTTTTTAAAATATTTTATTTATTTATTTGACAGATAGAGATCACAAGTAGGCAGAGAGGCGGGCAGAGAGGAGGAAGCAGGCTCCCTGTGGAGCAGAGAGCCCGAAGTGGGGCTCGATGTGGGGCTCGATCCCAGGACTCTGGGATCATGACCTGAGGCAGGGGCTTTAACCCACTGAGTCACCCAGGCGCCCCTCAAACTATGATTTGATTAGTTGGGGAGTAAGGTCTGGGCAATGGGGTTTTTAAAAGCTTCTTAGGTGATTCTAATGTGTACTACTACCTAGCTCTGGGAGCTCTTCCTAGACAAACTTCTCTTTCTGCTAAAGCTGTTACTGGTTCTGGCTCAGCAAGGGGAATGTGGAGAATAAAAGGTCTTTTCATTTAGCTGTAGCGTTATGAAGTTCTTTATTTACTTCAGGGCCCCTTAACTTCTCTTTCTATATCCTGTTTCTGAGGTTTGGATATCTCTGAAATTGTTCTTTCTTTTGTATAAATTTGTCTTAACATTCATTTTTGGCTGTAGATCGTCTTTGTTTTGTGTGCTCTGTCCATTTACCTTCTTCAAATGCCCCCACACATTTGATCAGTTGATATCACTATTTATTGTTTTTAGTACTATATTAATAATATAATATTCTGTGATGTATTTTCTTATATATATAATATAGTTGAGTACATATGTATTCTGTTTCTTAAGGGATTCTGAAATGGATGGTAGATGAATTTGCTCAGATTCTTTACTTTTTTTAGAGAGAGAGAGAAAGAACATGGAAAGGAGGCAGAGAGAGGGGGAAATAGACTCTCACACAGGCTCCATAGTCCCCAGGGAGCCGGATGCGGGCCTCTATCTCACGATCCTGAGATCAAGAGTCAGACGCTTAACTGACAGAGCCACCTTGGCACCCCACTCAGATTCTTTCTTGATCTAATCTTTGTGATTGTTATTCTAACATGTTGAATTGAGCACAACTCAACTTATTTTTTTTATATCTTATTTTATAATACATGTATTATAAACTGTATCTTAAGCCATTGTATGAACTAATTGAATCTTTTTTGTTGATGTTTTTTCATAAGCTATGCTATATTCCTCAGAAAGCTCTGCACTGGAAACTTGCCTTCTTTCTGAGATGAGCCTACAGATCAGTTATAGTTTTCCTGGACTTTTTCCTCCCTGGGGCTTTGGACCAAAGTAGGTCCTGGAGAGATTTGGGAAAGAAAGAGAAAAGATCGTTTTCATGGCTCCAGAGGTCACACTCTTGCGACATTGAATTCCACGTTTAGAAAGATTTCAGATACATGTTTTACATTAAAGGAGGAAGATATAAAAAGGTTTAATATACCATTTGCAAGAACAAGTTTAATGTTTTAATTCAAAAGAGAAATCTGCAATCATGAAATTTTAGATACTAGTAAGATGTCAGAGAAGATGAAATCATCCAAGTAAACTTATTCTTTAGGCAGTCTTAGGGGGTCTTCTTGATGTGACATTACTAAAATTGGGGTGGAAAGTATGCATATAAGGTAACAGATATGTTTTGCCTAAGAAATTGACTAGAGTTAATACATTTTATTATATTTTGTATTATGTTTTTCATACCTGATCTTTTGTTTTTCATTTTCTATTGTGTTAAAACCTTAATTTACTATTTATTGTGCTTACAGAATATATCTAATCCTTGGTCTCAGGGAATGTATTTTGATCAGTACAGGGAACCATACAGTGACAGCTTTATGGATTAATATTGGGAAATAATAAATATATAGTAGATGAAATACACAAAACATTTGAATAGATTTTGCTCAATCTTCTTTACAATAGTCACCAAGGGACCAGTTGAAAAATATCAACACTGAAGTGTTATTTTTTGAGAAAATTTATAACAATTGAAAGCAGAACTTGAAGATGAACTTGCCAGCACAGTCTTCCAGCATCATCCCTTGGTACCGTCAGTAAGATTGAAATTTTTGATCCCTATCATTATTTTCTACACAGTACATTCACAGACCAAGCACAGGTAAATAATGTTCTTCTGTGAATTCAGTTCCTCGTGCCAGTATCTTGAAAGGCACTTTTTGTCAGTGGTTTCTATCATATATCAACAGGGGATTACTGGTCTCAGCTCTTCTGATTGTATTCTGAAAACTCTGGCATTTATCGAATCCTCTCTCTTTTTCCTTCCGAAGACATCTTTTTCATATCATTCAGGCAATTTTTGCTAGGCATTTTCTTTGGGGATTACAATTTCTTTTATGTCTCCTGGGGTCTCTTCTCATTAGTAGTAGAAAGGAATTAGGGGTTCCAACTTTGCTGATTTGTGTGTGCTAGTCCAATCTTACAATATTTCTTTTATATTCCTAATAAACACTTTAAGAGATTCAGCTTTCCCAATTGTCTGGATGCCTCTCAGATGATTGACTTCTATCAGTTAACATCTGGTAAATGACTTTACCATGAAAAAAAAAAAAGTCATGCTTGTTTTGGTTTTTGTTTTTTTGTTTTTTTTTGGGTAGAAGGGAGCTATAAACACAGTGTTATTATTGGAAATTTTTCTAAATAAAACATTGGGGGAAAAATTCTATTAAGACGAATGAAGTAGAATTCTAATTTGACTGATAAGGACATATTTATCCTTTATAGCATGAGTATTGTAATAAATTTATTTATTTTCATGGTTCAACAATGAAAAGTTTAATTATAAAATAAAATAGTTCTTTCTCAGTGAAACAACTTATTTTTAAGCCAGTAACTTTATTGTCACAATTTAGTAAGGGCCTTTAAATTAATTTTATTTGTTTTAACATGGAAACCAAAGACAATTTTTCCCTCATTTTATTTAGGCTACTCTTAGGCAAAAACTGTGGCTTAGTCCCTCTCACTATCTTGTTTTTCTCTTCTCTCCCCTTGTTCTCAGTTTGTGGTATTGATCCCTCTCAGAAACTTAAAAGTTCTTATGTTCTCTGCTCATTTTGTCTTGTCTTTAAAACTCCATTTCAAGAAAGCATCATTTGAGTCACTCAAATTAATAGGCATTTTATTGAAATTTATGAGTTTGTGTCTTAACATAGGACAAAGTTCTAATTTTGCTTGTGCACCTATAAATGAAATTCAAATTCAGCATAAGGTGGAGTAGGAAAATTTAGGGGAAATTTAAGCTTACTTTCGTGCTTGAAAATCATCCAATAAATGATTGCTTATCTCATTTGTGGTGGATTTTCTCTTGCCAACTCAGCA
This sequence comes from Mustela putorius furo, assembly GCF_011764305.1. Taxonomy (NCBI): domain Eukaryota; kingdom Metazoa; phylum Chordata; class Mammalia; order Carnivora; family Mustelidae; genus Mustela; species Mustela putorius. Next base: position 31,178,506 of record NW_025422019.1, read on the forward strand.
CCTTTACCACTTCCTTTTGAGGCTGGGAACTACATTTTCAAGAATGCTCAGCTTTTTGAATGGTTCTAGATTAGAGTCTTCCAAGTTCCAAAAGAACAACAGAAGCAGTTCTTTTACTGTTGACTGAGGAGGTTAGTTGCCATTTGGTTGAAGAACACATGATGAACTCTCCTGAAGTAATCATGTTTCTGCGAAATGTCAATCATCCTTAAAATTCAGTTCCTCTTCTTATCATTTCTTCTAGACCTACAATTAGACAGAAAGCTCCATATGCCACAAGAAGATGGATACAAAATATGACCTGGGAAGAGATACCAAACTTGCCAAAACGATCACTATCTGCATATTTCTAAGCAAAGACTCTGGGTTCAGTGTTGTCTTGAGTACCTGGGAGAGGCTCTCTGAGTTTGCTCAGTTGATTGACTAAACCTGAGTGGCTTTTGTCAGAGTCTGGGATTGATTTTACTATCCTAACACGCTAATAAGTTAGCCTGTTACAGTTTCATGGAATACATAAGACCCTTGTAATAAAGAGCTTTCTTACTGCATAACAAGCAGAATGGGCATAACTTTTGTATCATTATTTCCCCTGTTCTCAAAGTCTCAGAAGGATAATAGTCTTAGAGGGCACAAGTAGCTGATGTGCATGCTGTGGGTTTGTGTTCAGAATGAGAAATGATGAGCTTGGGGAATCTACCTGTTCTGCGGCAAGTGTATGCTTTGGCTGATGGAGACATTACTTTATACCTGGAATGATTGCTGAAAACACAACCATGGGAAATGGCTTGGGTAAAGAGCAATCAGGGCCTTGTATTCATGGAACTGCCAAGAGCATGTGGTTTTGCTCAGAGTCCATGGTGGAATGCCTTTCCCATAAGTCTACTCGGTCCTACCTGTTCTTGGCAAAACTCAGATTTGCACATTTATATGCACTTCATTGATCATTCTGATTAATCTGAAGGATTGAGGCTGAGGCTAAATCCATTCAGTTTGTTTCAGAAAATATTTAATTAAGGATACTATCAACATGACTCCAAGCATCAGAATGCAGTATTGCGGTCCTGCAGTATTGACCTCCTCTCTGTCCCCCAAGGTTTTGGGCTCACTCAAGGGAGAGTAAGTCCCAGGAAGATCAGTATGTCTCATTTCAGACTGGCAAAATGTAATCTAAGTCCAGTCTATTACCTATTATGACCCTTTTCAAAGGAATTTAGACTGACTTGCTGATCTTTGGTTTCATTGCTATTGGTACAGGGACAATAGATGGCACAAAGCCCATCCTCATTCCCAATGGAGAGACATTCTGTGGACCATTCTCTTCCACAGATAAACATAAAACTTGAAGAGCACTGTAACTTCAGTCAGTTTGGGATTTGTTGGTAAACCTGATTGAATGACAATTATCTTGCTTTGGTTTAACCACATGGGTGGTATAATCAAGTAGTTACTGCCTTGTTTGCTACACAGCCCAACATAGTTGTATCAGTCTTGTGTTTGTACACATACGAGGAGAGATAGGTATACTGAAGCTTATGTTGAGAGCACTGGGAATAAGAGAATGGTTACAGATCAGTCCTGTCCAAATGGATTTTTCTGCTTTTATCGCACATAGGGAGGGATGACAAACCTGGAAGCAAGTTAGATTGCCAGTTGCAGTTGCTGCTTGACTCAAAGCACAGTGATTGTTTAACATGCACATACTCAGCAATTAGTGGGAATGCTCATATTGGTTCCCTGATTTATTTAGTCATGAGGAGGGTCCAGTGGAAGGCCCTGGAGCTGCTGCTTCTTGCCATCATAATAAAGTAGAGCTTTCCTACAGTGATTTCAGATATTTGTTGCACCATCACATACTTGAAAGAAGTAAGAATGGAGATTCAAGTTACATTCCTATTAAACGTGTCTATCTTGTATAGAAGGCAACAGCACTTGTAGAAGGAATTATCAGGTAGTGGCTTCATTAGCAGGTAGTGTTCTGGATATGATTTCTTTACTTAAGCAAATTAACTTTGTCTGTAGTTCATAGGATACAGCTACTGATCATGCAAATGCCCTTTTTTCTTTATAACTTAATAACAAAGACAAATCAGAAACAATTGAATAAGAGGAAAAAGTCCACAAGAGAAATTTCAGAGGAGGGTACATTCCACGTAGAGACTAATTAATTACGGCTATAAACTGAGGCTGGCCTGGAACATACCAGGCAAGGTGAGGAGTGGCACAGGATAAGGTTGAAAAAGTAGGTTAGGGCTTGATGGTATAGGCTTCATTGGAAACAATTTAGGTAAAGTATTTTAGATTTTAAGAATAATAGGCAGGGAGGGGCGCCTGGGTGGCTCAGTGGGTTAAGCCGCTGCCTTCGGCTCAGGTCATGATCCCAGAGTTCTGGGATCGAGTCCCACATCAGGCTCTCTGCTCAGCAGGGAGCCTGCTTCCTCCTCTCTCTCTCTCTGCCTGCCTCTCTGCCTAATTCTGATCTGTCTGTCAAATAAAAAAAAAAAAAGAATAATAGGCAGGGTGTTAATATGATCTGATTGATAATTTAGAAAATTCCTTCAGCTGACACAGATAATGGACTGAAGTGGGACAAGAGTGTCAGGCAGAAAGCAGCTAGAAGGCTGTTTGAGAGTGCAAGTGAGAGATGATTTTGGTTTGGATTGAGGTGGTGGTGGAGAGGCATTGAACTACATGGATTATGGAAATATTTTCAAAAGCAGGGTTAGGAGGATTTGATGATGGATTTGTAGGTAAGAAATCAGGGATGACTCTAGGTTTTTGGCTTGAGCAACTGAATGGTTAGTAGTGCAGTTCATTGAACCAGAGAAGACATGAGGAGTGAGGCCTATTTTCTTAGCATAATGCCCTCTAGGTTCATCCATGTTGGAAATAGAAGGATTTCTTTCTTTTTAAAGACTAAGTAATAGAGGCACGTGGGTGGCTAACTCAGTTGAGTGTCTGCCTTTGGTTCAGGTCATGATCCCACGGTCGTGGCAGGAGCCCCACACTGGGGTCCTTGCTCAGTGAGCTCCTTTCTCAGTGGGGAGCTTGTTTCTCTCTCTCTCCTTGCTGCTCCCCCTGCTTGTGCTCTCTTTCTGACAAATAAATAAGCAAAATCTTAAAAAAAAAAAAAAAAACAAACAAACCCAAAACTTGTCTTTAAGAAAGAAACTATGCAAAACACAAGTAGAGGTCCTGATTGAGCCCCATGTCAGGTTCCTGGCTCTGCAGAGAGTCAGTGTCTCCCTCTGCCTCTCTGCTGCATGGTGGTATTTCATTGTAGTTTTGATTCTTATTTCCCTGATGATTAGTGATGTTGAACACATTTTCATGTGCTTGTTGGCCATTTGTATACCTTCTTTGAAATATCCATTCAGGTCCTTTGCCTATTTACTAATCAGATTATTTGTTCTTTTATTTTTGAGTTATAGAAATTACTTATACATTTTGGATATTAGCCCTTCATCAGATACATGGTTTGCAAATATTTCTCCCGTTCTGTAGGTTGTCTTTCATTTTGTTAGTAAACTAAGTTAAAGCTGTCCAAAGAGACAAAGAAGGTTATTATATATTAAGAAAAGGGTCACTTCAACAGGAAGGTATAACAGTTATAAATATATATGCACACAACTTCACAGCAACTAAATATATAAAGCAAACATTGACAGAGCTGAAGAGGAAATAGACAGTAACACAGTAATAGTAGAAGACTTCAATATCCCACTTCCAATACCCTGATTCCAATAGTGGATAGATCAGGCAGAAAGGAACCAGCAGACTTGAACAACATGATAGACCAAATAGATGAGGTAGCAAATTTCAGATACAGCTGAGACAGAGAAGTGGTCTCTGACATTGATAGAACAGGGATTACCGCGACTTTAGCAAATGGAGTGTTAGTGGTGTTGTAGGGATGGAAGTGGTAGAGACTGATGTGAGTTAAGAAGAAAACAAGAGGAGTTGAAAGATATGCATAAAACTTCATTAAAACAAAAAATGGAGTATACAACAGCCCCACAACAACAATAGCAAGAATAAAACAGAAACAGAGCACTTAGAAAAGCAAACAGAAAAACCAAAGCAACAAAATCCAAAACCTTTCTTCACATTAAATACATCTTTGAACTATATCCTAATTTTCCTTTTACTACTTTTCTTTCCCCCAAAGTAACCTATATTCCAGCCACTCAGTTTTATCACCATGTTGCTCTAGATTCTACGTCTCCCATTCCAGTAAACTGCTCTGTTCATGGTCATCAATGACTGCATAGTTGTATTTCATTCTCCTCCTAAAACTTTCTCTTGATGTCCACAACCTTCTATTACATTGTTTCTCCCTTACTACATTTTTTCTCTCTTTTTTGGCTTGTCTTTCTTCTTTCCTTCCTCAGTCTGTACCTAACCTTTTTTTCCTTTAGTTTTTATACATTCTTCAATATTAATTGCCCACCTTATTATGGTTTCATGACTTCAGTTATCCTCTCAGCATGAGTGATTCATACATTTAAGTCTTAATCTAGTTTCACTCCCAGCCTCACACCAACATCTCTAACTTCCTTATCAACATCTTCACTTAGATAGCCTGCCAGCAGTGTGTTACAGACCTATTCCTCTTCCAAACTTCTATGCAGTGAAGAAAGCAAGCTTTCATGAAGATAATATTTTTGCATGGAGTTGAAAGTTGTTCCAGGATCAAAATAAATTTTATAAGAATAAGAACTCCTTTGGAAATTTAGATCTTTAATGTTTAAATGTAAAATAGCTATTAGTAGGATTCCTACCAAATGCTAAGAGCCATTAGAAAGCATGCTTTTATAGAGAAATTAATCACATGTTTGGTAAGACATTAATGGTGCAAGGAGGGATTATCGGTATACGTTTTAATTAATGACAACACACTTCACACCAGAGTGGAAACATGCTTTGGAATGTCTGATTAAACTCTTGAACATTGCACATTTAGGTCACAGCATTTTCATTGTGTTTTATGTAAGACACCATAATATATACATATGTATATAGCAAGTAATGTAATGATTATTATTTTAATGAAGTTATATTATAAAATATATTTGCCTCAAATATTTGGTTAATATTACATAGATATAATGGTTATTCAAAGTATTTTTGTTCATAGGTAAGCAGTTTTGCATTGGCAAAAGAAGACATTTTATTCATAGTAAGATGAAGGCATCCTAAGGCAGGAGAAGCTTATGGGATATAAAATTATTTTTTATTTTTCACTCATTATATCAAATTGAGTATGAGCCACATAATGAAAAAATGCTTGGGATGGATTTATTTAAATACCAAAGATGTTATTAATCTTGCAAGAGAGGATCCATTTAACTTTTCTATTACATATACTTTTTTTTTTAAAAGATTTTACTTATTTATTTGACAGGCAGAGAGAGAGAGAAGGAAGCAGGCTCCCCACTGAGCAGAGAGCCTGACCTGGGGCTCAATCCCAGGACCCTGGGATCACGACCTGAGCCGAAGGCAGAGGCTTTAACCCACTGAGCCACCCAGGCGCCCCTACATATGCGTTTTGAGTTCAGGGCTTCAGAGATCCTTTTTTTGCATGGTATACAAAGATGAATTCAAAGCTAGTAAATGATGGGTTGAAGGGAGGTTAAAGGTGGGTTGAAGGATATAGAAATACAGAATCAGGAGCAGTTTTAGGGAGGAAGTGATATTTCGGAGGCCTTGAAGCATGAGGAGAAGAGGACGTTGGAAAAAGGAGTTCCAGAGAGAGAAAATAGAATAAGGACTGAAGTGGAAACTGAGTGTCTGCACAGAGCTGAGATTAATTTTCTTGCCGGAGTATCTCCGGGTATGATAAAGGTGAAGATAAATTGGGGGAAAATATGAATAGATGTGAATACCTGGCTCTGAAGTTTGGACTTTTGGAGATAGTGGACAACCATAACATTCTTGAGTTGGGTGGGAAAATAAAGGGACTCAAGCTTTATAAAATATAATCTCACTGGTAGCAGGAGAGGGAAGAGATGGGTAACTGGTTTCCTTGCAGAATTAGGCTCTGTACATGGAGGGTACAGTGGCGTTACTGCATTCCACATGGCGGAAATAGCTGTACTTTGCTCAGACCTGAAACTCCCATTTCCTACGGCAATCCCATATGGGCTCAACTATGTGCCTCATTTTCTCTGTAGAGCCCTTTATATGCAAACTGTTTTCTTTGTGCATATTTAACTTCCTATTAATGACAAACCAACACAGCTTTCATTGATTTTAGCTTTCTCCTGTTGAGGCCGAGACTTTGACCATCCTATTTTGCATATTAGATTCGTGTATGAAAATGTTAATTTTCCAGGAATGTTGTTTTTTCTGTGAGAAGAGGGCTTAAGAACTAAGCAGGTGTGTGTTTGACTTCCATTTCTTGCTGTTATTAAACCCAAAAGACTCCACTCCAAAACTGCTAGAACTTATACAGGAATTCAGTAAAGTGTCAGGATATAAAATCCATGCACAGAAATCAGTTGCATTTCTCTACACCAACAGCAAGACAGAAGAAAGAGATATTAAGGAGTCAATCCCATTTACAATTGCATCCAAAACCATAAGATACCTAGGAATAAACCTAACCAAAGAGACACAGAATCTATACTCAGAAAACTATAAAGTACTCATGAAAGAAATTGAGGAAGACACAAAGAAATGGAAAAATGTTCCATGCTCCTGGATTGGAAGAATAAATATTGTGAAAATGTCTATGCTACCTAAAGCAATCTACACATTTAATGCAATTCCTATCAAAGTACCATCCATCTTTTTCAAAGAAATGGAACAAATAATGCTAAAATTTATATGGAACCAGAAAAGACCTCGAATAGCCAAAGGGATATTGAAAAAGAAAGCCAACGTTGGTGGCATCACAATTCCGGACTTCAAGCTCTATTACAAAGCTGTCATCATCAAGACAGCATGGTACTGGCACAAAAACAGACATATAGATCAATGGAACAGAATAGAGAGCCCAGAAATAGACCCTCAAATCTATGGTCATCTAATCTTCGACAAAGCAGGAAAGAATGTCCAATGGAAAAAAAGACAGCCTTTTCAATAAATGGTGCTGGGAAAATTGGGACAGCCACATGCAGAAAAATGAAATTGGACCATTTCCTTACACCACACACAAAAATAGACTCAAAATGGATGAAGGACCTCAATGTACGAAAGGAATCCATCAAAATCCTTGAGGAGAACACGGGCAGCAACCTCTTCGACCTCTGCCGCAGCAACATCTTCCTAGGAACAACGCAAAAGGCAAGGGAAGCAAGGGAAAAAATGAACTACTGGGATTTCATCAAGATCAAAAGCTTTTGCACAGCAAAGGAAACAGTTAACAAAATCAAAAGACAACTGACAGAATGGGAGAAGATATTTGCAAACGACATATCAGATAAAGGACTAGTGTCCAGAATCTATAAAGAACTTAGCAAACTCAACACCCAAAGAACAAATAATCCAATCAAGAAATGGGCAGAAGACATGAACAGACATTTCTGCAAAGAAGACATCCAGATGGCCAACAGACACATGAAAAAGTGCTCCATATCACTCGGCATCAGGGAAATACAAATCAAAACCACAATGAGATATCACCTCACACCAGTCAGAATGGCTAAAATCAACAAGTCAGGAAATGACAGATGCTGGCGAGGATGCGGAGAAAGGGGAACCCTCCTACACTGTTGGTGGGAATGCAAGCTGGTGCAGCCACTCTGGAAAACAGCATGGAGGTTCCTCAAAATGTTGAAAATAGAACTGCCCTATGACCCAGCAATTGCACTATTGGGTATTTACCCTAAAGATACAAATGTAGTGATCCAAAGGGACACATGCACCCGAATGTTTATAGCAGCAATGTCCACAATAGCCAAACTATGGAAAGAACCTAGATGTCCATCAACAGATGAATGGATCAAGAAGATGTGGTATATATACACAATGGAATACTATGCAGCCATCAAAAGAAATGAAATCTTGCCATTTGCAACAACATGGATGGAACTAGAGCGTATCATGCTTAGCGAAATAAGTCAAGCAGAGAAAGACAACTATCATATGATCTCCCTGATATGAGGAAGTGGTGATGCAACATGGAGGCTTAAGTGGGTAGAAGAAGAATAAATGAAACAAGATGGGATTGGGAGGGAGACAAACCATAAGTGACTCTTAATCTCACAAAACAAACTGAGGGTTGCCGGGGGGAGGGGGTTTGGGAGAAGGGGGTGGGATTATGGACATTGGGGAGGGTATGTGATTTGGTGTGTGCTGTGAAGTGTGTAAACCTGGTGATTCACAGACCTGTACCCCTGGGGATAAAAATATATGTTTATAAAAAATAAAAAAAAAAAAAAAAAAAAAAAAAAAAAAAGAAAAGTCACAATTCCCTGAGCTCCATCTCCTGACTGTGAGATGGGTGAAATAGTACACAACTCAAGGTTTTTGAGAATTGTCAATGAGATAAATTATGTGAAGAATTTAGCATACTGGCGTGTTCATAGGGACGATCAGTTGATGATGCTCGTTTTCCTCCTCATCTTAATTGACCTTTTGCGCAGTTCAGCATTACTGATGATTTATATTTTTAACTCTCGTTCGTCTTCTGTAACACCTCCTTTTCTTGGTTCTTCTCACACCCCTCTGACCTCTGCATGCTCTGCTCTTTGATTAGCGTTGCCCTCTCCTGTGTACTGACCTTTCCTGGAGTCCCATTCTTCGTCCTCTTCTCTATGCTATTCCTAGGTGATCTCTCTGATGCCCACAGTTTCAACCAATTTCAGTAGAAGTTTTTATGTTTATTTAGTAGAATCTTTTTCTCTTTAGTTTCATGTCCATTTTTCCTACATCAAGCTGAATGTACACGCCTGGATATTATGCCGCAAATATTTGAAATTTAACACGTCTAAAAGTTAGTGGGTTTTTGTCTTCCCTTTCTGGTGTATTTCTTCTTAAATTCTGAGTAGATGGTGTCACTGTTAACTGACTTTTCCTAGGACAAGCCAGTGTCCTAGGAATTTTTCTAGGTACTTCCCTCTGCCTTACCTTCTGCTTGTGATCAATTGTTACCTCTTAAATTGTTTTAAATATGCCTTTATTTTATTTTATTTTTTCCTGAAAGGGCTGTATTTCGGGCCCTCTTTGGATAGATTACTATAATATCCTTCTGACAGGTTTACTTGCCTCCTATCTTTTTTTCTCTGCAAATTATTTTAAGTCTTTTTCTTGAATGCAAATGTTATCCCCATATCCATCAGGATAAAACTCAAACTTCTTATCTTGACATACAAAACTGTTAGTGGTCAGACCGTACCTACTTCTGTGGCTTCATCAGTCTCACTAAACTATTGCATCACTCAGGGTACAATATTAAAATGTTTTTGCAGAGATTGTTTTCTCTATTTAGCATGACCTTCCCTATCTTGTCTCTAAGTCTTTACATACAGATTAAGCTCTCAGCTCAAAATCAACTCATTTAATATTCAGAAATTCTTATTAAGCATCAGATCCTTATTAAGCATCAGGCACTGTGCTAGTCAATCCTTTGTGAGTAATTCCTTTATTACCAGGCACTTTTCATTCTGCTCTGTGCATGTCTTCATTATCAAACTGAATTGTCAAAATCTGTGTATTTATCTGCCTCTTTTACTGAACCATGTGCTTCCAGAGGGCAGGAAATCTGTCTTATTCTTCTAGGTGTCTTCAGCTCTTGACACACTCATAGATAATCATTAAATGTTGGACAAATAAATAAGTGGTTATTTTAAGCAAAATGTTAATAACATTTCTTAGGGATATTTGCAACAACATCATTTTCCTTGAGCTTGGTAGAACACAAATATTGTTTCCTGAAATTCTAAACCTACTGGGCTAGAAAATGAGTGTTTTAAAATAGATGGAACACCACAGCATTCTAGTTAATTGGCGTGAATAATTTCTGACAGAAGGTTGAATATCAAATAGCTATCTACTTTGCCTCTCTTTTGTATTTATCATATATATTTTCATAGAAATTAGCAATAAACCAAAGAGATGTTTACTCACAGATACCATTGCTTTTCATTTGGGGGTGGATAATGAAAACTAAGAAGGCAGGCAGGGTTTCCAGGGAGTAATTGATGTTGATGTTTTGTGCTACCATGTGGATATTCCAAAAAGAGAAGAGGCTCTAAACTGTCATTACATGCCTAATAGTTACATGCAAGGGCCATGCGGATCAATGATTCTTTAATGAAATGCCGTGTAGCTCACACTGTCACTCTCTTATTCTTACAAATAAGAAGCAAGAATGAACTATTGAATTCATGGACAAGGAGGGCTGTTTGGATGGTATAATCCCAAATCCTCAAGGGAATGGAGGGTTGGTAGTGCTGAAGTATTAATTTTGAGGTGACATAGCTAAGTAGTATTAGAGGGAGGAAGAAGTCAGACATCCTACCTAAGATTTCTTTCAATTCTTTTAAGTTCTGGCAGAAGATCATACTCTGAACCATGTGGGAGCAAGGTTGATATTATATTCATTTTAAATAGGTACATTAATCACTCATTAATTATATGTATTTATATCAAGTAACTCATAGTTGATGTTAATTTTATATCATAAACCAAGATTTCACTGATTTTATTCACAGATTATTCCTTCATTAACTCTTAAAAAAAATCAGATAATGTTAAGTTTTCCTTCAACTCTAGACAGACAATGTAATGTAATGTAATGTAATGTAATGTAATGTAATGTAATGTAGTTACTGACAAATGTGAGGCTGGAAAGTTAGATCTGGAAAGGTGAATTGAATTCCTGCTTGTTATGGTAAGATACTGTGCTAGAAAACTTCAGTTATCTCACATAATCTCACAACTTCAGGTCTATCCTATTTTACATGCGAGGAAATGGGATGTGGTGGGATAAAGTTATGTGTCTGGGCTACCTACTTAATAATTGTCAGGACTAGGATTCAAACCCAGACTTAGTATCTGCTCTTGAGGAAGGAGGAAAAGCTCATGAAATGCTTCTCGGATGCTAGCTCACAACTAGCAAAGACTACCTTGAAACTTTAATCCTTCTTTGCAGGCTTATTCAAATGGCCCTATCAGGCCTGCCCTTAGGAGCTTAAAATGGTTTCTTATCGAGGGCCCTGGAGAAGGTCCTGAATGGTTTGAAGATTGAAAGATGGCAGGAAGTTCTTCTATTTGGATATTACCAGGAGCATAAGAGTGAGGAGGCTGATAGTAGACATGACAATAATGTTGGACCGCCCAGAAATGCTAGAGTAATGGTTTTCCTTCTTTGGGTGCAAAAATCTGTGCATAAACAGGATGGGAAGTAGTCTCCAAATGAGATGGAGGGTGTGTGTTTGTGTGTACATGCCTGTGTGTGTGTGTGTGTGTGTGTGGTGGTGGTGGTGGTGGTGGTGGTGGTTTTAGAAGTGGCCCTGTTTATAAAACTGGGTTGGGATTTGAAGCCTTATATGATTAGGATTATAATTATACCTTAGATCTTGAATGTTCCAAAATAAGGTGTAACTTAGGAAGAAGATTAGTAGCAGATTAAATTGCATTGCACACATTTAAGCACATCCAAATGCTCAACACCCGCATTAAAAATATATTCTTTTCATTACAACTTAGAGTTTTTTTTAAAAAAGAAAAATGTTTTTATTATTTTCATTAAAAATGGAACAGTTTCATTACATATAAAGAACTAAATAAGGACAATTACAAGGAAGAAAGTAAAAAAATAGCCATTATTTGACAGAACAGTCACTTTAAATATTTGCTGAATAGCACTGAATATATCTTTGTGTATATGTAGATAGAAAGATAGACACTTAGGTAAAAGTAATCTTGGAGCAGATGGGATAATTCTCTACTTGTAATTTTTTTTTAAGATTTTATTTTTATTTATTTGGCAGAGATCACAAGTAGGCAGAAAGGCAGGCAGAGAGAGAGGGGGAAGCAGGCTCCCTGCTGAGCAGAGAGCCCAATGTGGGGCTCCATCCCTGGGATCATGACCTGAGCAGGAGGCAGAGGCTTAACCCGATGAGCGTGCCCCATCTACTTTAATTTTTAATTAAAATGTAACATTTCATATACATTTGATAAAAAGTCTTGAAACAGAAGTAATTTCTTAACTTCAGACTAAATATTTGTTTTTATTCACAAAGCTATATTAGGCCTTGAAGTATTTCTCTGGAATTAAAATAGATTCTAAAAAATGTAAGAGATTGGGTCATTGCGTTTTGTTAAATATAGTTTTTCAACATTAGAAGGTAGCTACAGATTGTCAGCTGCAAATAAAGACATTAGCATATTTAGACTTTTCTTCCCACCCTTCATTTCCTTTTATCTGGTTTCTTCAGACACTCCTGAGCTGATTTTACTTTTGCTGTATTTTTCAAACAACTTTAAATTTCTGCTATAGTGTATGTATTTTTGCAAGCCACCCTTTTTCACATAGGAGCAAGGCAAAGTATAAATAAATCACAGATAATTCAGAATGTTGATAATCGTGACTCATGATTTACCAGTAATTTTTCTGTGTAAAGGTTTCTTCTGACATATCTTAATTACTGAAGGCGAGTTTAGAATAACACAGAAGTCTCTCTTTTTAAATCAGTATTCACCTGTTCACTAATAAGTCCCGTCATAAATTGTTGTGTCTCAATTTACCATTTATGAGCAGTACGAAAAAAATTTGCCTTTTTGCTTTGGTATTGAAATTATATGTTCTAGTATAGTGAGGCCATGAGGTGAGTGACTTCTGGCTTACTATTTTTTAAATTACAGGTTGTTAAGTAAGATTTGTCAGGATCAGGTCCTAAAAATGAGTTATTTTTCACATATCAAAATCTAAGTTGAAACACTGGCTTGCTTGTTAAGATTAATTAACTAGAGGTAATACTTGCACATTGGCTCATTAAAAGAAGAAAAATTGGCTCACTCTAATCACTCACAGAATTTTAGTAGAAAAGTTAATGATGAATGTAAGCAAACCTCATATAAATACAACCCTTTTACTGTTTAGGAAAAAAACAAAACATGTTTTTTTTTTTTTTTCCCCTCCAAGGTAGAGGTAATTATCTAGTATGCAATTCTCCTGCAGCTGTTTTCTCATCTTTATATTACCTCTCTTTCCTAATGTTAGAGATCAGAAACTTAATTGTTTCTGATCTTGTATGCTTGAGCAGTTTTGGGTGTAATAATAGTGGTATTAGACATAAAGTGGCTCTGGCCTAAGTAGATTTAACTTGGACAAGTTTCTTAGCCCTATGTGCCTCAGTTTCATCTGAAAAAAAAAAAAAAGATGGAGATAAACTAGTGGGTCTCTCAGTATAAAATTTTTATTCTTAAGACAAGCTTAAATAAATGAGCCATGTTGAAAATATAAGAGCTCTTGGGTGTTCCTTGTGTCAAGTTGCAGTGCAACTATTTTAAAACATTCTTGAAACAAAACTATATTGACTTGCTTTAACTGGAGCTTTAAGTGGTTTTGTGGAATTGAGTGCCCAGTTTTAAGATGGAGGGTCATCACTGATGATATTTCTGTGATTAGCACCATCCTGCATCACTGAAGCCCTCTAGTACTTCTATTGGAGTGACAGTTAATCTTTTCAAATTCCCATTGTGGTGGGAGCAGGTGAAGCATTAATTGTGCAAAAAGAGGAATCTGGTTATTTGATCAAACAATAATCATGCCTATTCATGTCATAATTGGTATAAATCCTGGGACTTTCAGCTGGGGTACAAAACCAACAAAACCAAGTATTTTCTACCAACTTTTAGTATAATGTGGTAATTGCAGGTGTTTTTTTTTTTAAGCAATAATAAAGCTTGTCTTAATTTCTATTATGGTTATTAAGTCCCATATATCTTATAGTTTATGACATTTCTTTATAGAACTGCCAATAGGTTGAATATAAATATAAATTTTGCAATGTTGAGGTTCGTTCTTTCTTTCTTCTGTGCAAAAACGTTTTTATTAAAGGGGACAGTATCCATGGGCAGAAAGAGCTGAACTGTGACCATGATGAGAAATTGATTATATACTTTTAAGTTGCGGTGGGTGGTAGAGATAATGGAAGTCTCTAGAGGGATTTTCCTCTGTTAAAGAAGACCCAGGATCCTGGAGGTGTGTCTACAGTGTTGAGTTTTCATATATATATTATTTGTCTTATATATTTCAGTGAGAATGTTGTGTTGCCCTCTTCTTAGGTGTTTCATATGTAGAAAACTAAGAGTTTCCAGTTAGATGCCATCTTAATCACAAAATCAAACCTATGAGTCTTAATTTCTCTCACTTGGTAGAAAATGTCAGACTAGATCATCTTTAAAGGTCCCTTAACTCCAAACTACTGTATTTGTTTAATTTATGCTCAGAGTAATTGAGCCATCTTTATTTTTCTCAATTAGTGATAATGTCACTCATTCTGAGTTTATCCAAAGTACTGCATGTACACGCTATGTCTTTGCAACCACTTTAAGATTGCTTTAGAGATGTTGGTAGATGGATACAATTAGATGTAAACCATTTAAAATGATTGAAAATTACATGTCCTTAAGTCATTATTAGAAAAACAGTCTTTAAAAGTTTCGTTCATTATCTGAGTTTAGCAGCCATGGTTCTTGTGTCTACTTTGGGATTTCAGTGCTTTAAATCACTGCTTATCATGGGACCGAATATTATGCCCAATAGGATGTCTTTGTTTCTTCAAATGTCTTTGTTTCTTCACTGAAGACCGTGACAGCTTCTTCTGGCAATCTTAGTGCAAAGTGATTTCAAAATAATGTTTAGCCTGGAAAGCGATGTTCTTCCCTGCCTGGTGAGTGATGAAACGTGGGCATGTTTCTTCCTGCTGTCGCGTTGCTTCAGCAGAGCTCTCTCATTGTAAATAAGAGAAGGATTAATGAAATGGTGAAATCTGCATTCATTTCAGAGATTACTTTTTCAAATGCAGTCTTTGTTCCAGAAGCTTAATATTTTTTCGGATTCTTTCTGTTGACAGAGCGGTGGTATGTGGCATAGTCAAAGAGCACAGATGGTTTTGAGTCCACGATAAATCTCTGTCTACCTCTGGTGCTCATTTTCTCCCTTTGCAAAATTTTGTAATACATGTAATTTTTTGAAAGGTGGCATAGTACTTACGAGGAAGGGCTTTTTGATTAGACAGGCTGATTTTGAATTTTGGCTCCAAAGCTTAAGAACTGTGTGATCCCTTTTCGTTTACTTAATCTAAGACTCAGTTATTTCAATGGTGAAAATGGGGTTAATAGGACTTTATGTACTTGTTCTGAGAATTAAATTGGATAATCCGTGTAAAATATTTAGCACAGTGCCTGGTACAAATACGTATTTATTAACTGTTGGCTATTATTATTAACTCTTACTAAACACAGTGCAGACCCACGTAGAAAGCACTCAAACTATTATGATTGAACAGGTAGGAGGCTCAGTAGGTGTACTCTTAAGCAGTAATTATAGTTAGTCTCTTTTCTTTGTGTATCTATTATCTAATATGTTCTGAGAAGATATTCCTGATAGGACATCTATTTAGGCATTAAATTATGGTGGAGATGACTCATGTTTGGCCTGTTCTGTTTTTCCACTCCACTGGATTCTGTGTGATTTTCTTGAAATTAAATTGCCTTTTTTATTTCCCAGCTGCACACCAGGTTGATGTATGGTGTCAGTATTTCTTAACCAAGAAATATCCAGTGAGTCTTTATTCTGATGAAGGAAAATCCTTAAAATTCTGTAGCAGTTCTCTTATCTGGGACATTTAACAAATTCTAATTGCAAAGGACATATGATACTGATTTCACAAGTAGTACAGATCTGAGAACAACTGTAATATAATAAAGAGGGCACTTCCTTGTTTTTCCTAGAAAATGAATGCAGTGTACAGGAAACTTTTCCCTGAGTGATGGGTGATTTCAATTAGTTAAAGCAAATGTTTTTCCATAAAATATACACAATAGTAACCAGTAACATAAACAACCCACAATTTTGCTTATTTGTTTCATAGACTAATAGGTTTTTTTAAAGGTAAAGTCTGGTATAATATGTTTTTGGAAGGAACATTTATCAGAACAGTTCCTCTTATTACCGAATCAATGTGGTAAGTTAATTTTTTTCCCTAAGGCAAGATGATTAAAATTTTCACAGTGTGTATGTATGTATATGTATATATATGTAATACATTAGAAAACATGAGGATTTGACTTTTAGTTATTTATTAAATATTTTATTTATTTGATAGAGAGAGAGAGAGGGAGAGAGAGTATAAGCAGGGGGATTTGCGGAGGGAGAAGCAAGCTCCCCACTGAGCAGGGAGCACTACTCTGGGCTCTATCCCAGGACACTGAGATCATGACCTGAGCCAAAGGCAGACACTTAACCAACTGAGCCACCCAGACACCCTGAGCATTTGACTTTTAAGAATGTGTTATTATCCATTTTTTTCAATTCTCACTATTAATGTGAGACCACAGTGTTGTATATACTGTCATTACAATGCACTATAGCATGGAGGTTGATAGAGAGCATTTCTAATTACTGTTGCATTAGAGATACAAATAATCACATTTTTTGATCTATGTACATAAAAAAATGAACTCATACAGTCACATATTTAGATATGTAAAACTTTCTTTAACTCCAACTTCTTTGGGAAAAAGTCCCTATTAGCTAATTTAGTGAGAGGGGCAGACCTAGAAATAGAGTTTGTGTGAGCTCAGGACTGCCAATCCCACAGTCTTATTCTTAAAGGGTCGCCTCCTCCATTCTTCTGCCCTCCAGTTCATCCTTTCTTTTTTCTTTTCTTTGGGAAGATATATAGGTGTATGACATACAAGTGGGAAGAACACTGTATCATGATTATAGGATTCTCCTCAAACCCTAATCCTCTGGCTTAGTGGGCTAAGTGAGAACATGTTGAGGATCCTTTATATCAGAAGGATCCTAGAATCAAAGTGATCTTCTGTGTTATGTTTACTCTAAGTGTGATGGTCAGGTCGAAGATGTAGGGCTGCTGGATGAGCTCTAAGACCTAGAGCAGAACTGGCTTAGGTACTGGAGACCTTTGTGGGAGTTGGAGCTCCCAGTAGGAGTTGATTCTTCTGTACCTGCATGGGAGTACATACTCAGAGACTCCAAAAGGGAGCTGGGGAAGGAACACCAAACAGGTCCAGACCTTTACCTTCAGTACTCATGACTGTGAATATCACATCCTGTAGTACTGAGATCCACCCAAATGTGCTTGCTTTTCACACTGATCCTTCCTGGAGGGAGGTCTAGGGAAGGAAAGGGGCAAAGAGAGGTTCTTAAGATCCTTTCTGCAATCTGTAAGCCTCTGACATCCTTTTATGCATTCTGTTCTGTTTTGTAACTCTGCAGATTTCTTTTCTAAATACTCTTTTAAAAGTTCAATGATATATTTGATATCATACATTTATCATTATGACTTTGTTGTATAAAAGTGAGCTTTTAAAGACTTTGTTATTAAAGATAAATCATTTTATGAAAAAAGGAGAAAAATACAGTAGTTGTTTATCTCTTTTAAATACTATAGATTTTTTTCACTTATTCCCTTACTTCTTGGTATTATAAAAATGAGAAGATCCTGCAATGTTCATGTTAATCTCTCATGGTTTCTCTTATGCCCTAGATTGTAGAATCAAATTTATTTTCTGTTTTGATACATACAGAGTTATCTCTCTGGTCTTGGAATGTATTATTATTTCCCAGGGCAATAAATCAGGGAAGCTGACTGAAAGCTCTGAAATAACTAGATAACCAAGTTGTTGAATCACTAACAAGCATATGCAATTCATCACTTAAATGATACATGCCACAACAGGTAAGACTTTGTGAATGATGTGCTATTGCCCTCTTTTTATTTATTTATTTTTAGTTTTATCAGGTAAGTCGCTAGGGCAGAGAATATGAAGAGGAGGATATAAAAGGGAGAGAAATAAAAAAGGAAAGCTTTATATTATTGATTTCAGAGGATAACAATTTGTTATTTATAGAGCTAGAAGGGGACATTCAGGCATTAGCTCTTTATAACATAGCACTGAGACTGTGCTAAGGATGCTGTTTTAACCAAGAGTCAAGAGTAACACTTTTAACTGCTATTAACAAAGCACACGTGGGGCACCTGCGTGGCTCAGTTGGTTAAGCCTCTGCCTTTGACTCACATCATGATCTCTGGTCCTGTGGTTCAGTGGCATCTGTCGTCCTGCTCCTCAGGGAGTCGGCTTCCCTCTCTCCCTCTGCCTCTCGCTCTTGCTTGTGTGCTTTCTCTCAAATAAATAAATAAAATCTTAAAAAAAAATAAGACACTTGTGATGTCTGTTTTGGTACATATTAAAAAATTCACCTCAGCCAATTGTTCTCAAACTTTCATTTGCATACACATCAAAGCAAGGCTGTTTAATATTCAGATTCTCAGGCTCCCTCTTAAGAGTCAGTACTTGATTCTGATTCACTTCTGGGGTGGGTTCCAGAAGCTGTGTTTTAAACTAGCATGCATGAGATTCAGTGTGGGTGGTTGGCACGTTTCTTTCTCGTCTGAGTCCTGCCAGAACTCTGGAATGTCTGTAAAGCAGGACAGTTGATCTTAACAAAGTACAAGTAACTACTATAAAATTATATCAACTTATGGCTTGGTACCATCTCCTACTTACTATTAAATCCTGGTGTTGTGATTGCTTGTGTAACTTTGATGGTGTCCTGTTTGAGGCATCTTGCTGTTCCTGTTTTTTGTGCCTGGGGGTCTGTCTTTGTTGCTTAGAAACAGAAATCAATTGTGGTTAACTTAAGCAAAAGAAGAACTCTATTCAGAATCTTTTTCAAGCTCACAGAATTGTTGGGAGTCTGAAGGACCAGTTTTGGAAAGGGAACAGGACTTAAGGCAGTTGTGGGTGGGGCTGGGGAGACGTGTCAGGAAGACCCACCTGTGAGGTGGCCCTGCGGGAAGAGTTTGGACCTTGTCCTGCAGTTGCCCAAGTCGCTGAGAAGAACATCAGTGCAAACAGCGCTGTCTGCCTTGCTCTAGAGTCAAAGTTTGGGGAGAGTGTTTGCAATTTATTCTGCTCCCCATTCCATGGCTGGTGGTACATAGACAGGAGGGAAATCCTAAAAGCAGAATTTTAGACTGTTTTGAAGACTTAAATCAAGCATCAGAGAGTACCTGATTTCTGCAGTATTATTTCTTACAGCGAGGCTGATGAGAAAGCATAGATATCAACTCTGTGATTTATTACTCAAGCTGAATAGTACAGAGTGAGTGGAAAAAGCAAAATGTCATCTGTGTCCAGAAACTCAACTTTTAAATCAATCAATTACTTAATTTTTTAATTAAGTAATTAACTTACTTAATTAATTTCTCTATTTTAGAGAGAGGGAGAGAGAGAGAAGGTGCATGTGAGTGGGGGAGGGGCAGAGGCTGAGGGAGAGAATCTCAAGCTGACTCCCTGCTAAGCATGGAGGTGCACATCAGGTTTGATGTCAGGACCCTGAGATCATGACTCAAGCCGAAATCATGAGGTGCTGAAGCCGAGTTGCTTAAAGTGACAACCACCCAGCTGCCCCCAGAAACTCAACTTTTAATATTTTTCTTCATGACATTATTCAAAACATAGAATTTCTCCTATTTTAAGATACATATTCATGCAAGTTTTTTTCCATTCTATTCTGTGTTATGTGTGTCTTTTATAAGAATACGATGCCTAAAATGACTTATATGCAAGGAAAATGAATATATTACTAGCCATATTTATTTTGTTATTTCATACACTTCTCTGGATAGTACTGAATATATTTATCCTAGTTGAAGAAGCATGATCTTATGCTATCACTAAAAGTATATGACTATTTTCTTTGCTTCTTCATTACATATAAATACACCAGTCAATTCATGAAATAGGCATTTAGAAAACAAAGTTTGTTCTCATTTGTTAAACAGAAATCCATTAAAAATTTTTTAAGCCTTGTTAATTTTTTTTTTGAAATATTTCTTGACTGAGACAATACTGGATGCATGAAATAATTGAATATTTTTTGGTTGATTAAAAAATGCAAGTTCCTTAAGATCTCTGGCTTTACAGAGGAAAGTAAACACTCCCTAAGGGCTTCTGCTGCTTCTGCTTCTTCTTCTTCTTCTTCTTCTTCTTCTCCTTCTCCTCCTCCTCCTTCTTCTCCTTCTTCTCCTTCTTCTCCTCCTTCTCCTTCTTCTCCTTCTTCTCCTTTTGTCCAGAGCTATGCAATGCGGGTCACCATCTCTGTCTTCCTTCCTGTCCAAGAGGCAGTCATTATGATTATGATCACATTTATTATGAATTACCTTTGCCTTTTCTAGATCTTCATGTAAGTGGAATTGTATATTATCTTTTGGATAAGACTCTTCCACTTAGCATAGTATTTTTGAAATTCATCTGTATTGTAGTGGATTTCAGTAATTTGTTCCTTTTTATTTCTGAGTAGTGTCCATTCTATGGATGCATCTCAGTTTGCTTATTAATTCTCCCTTTTATGAACACTCTGGCTGTTACCAGTCTTTGGCTATTATCAATGAAGTTATAATGAAAATTCTTATATAAGTCTCTGTGTGGACATTATCTTTTCTCTTTGGATTTCTTTCCCATTGGATTTCACGAGGATGGGAAGCAGCATTAGGGTAGCTTGTATTGTAGCCATACTTTGACACTGTGTGTGTTTCTGCGAAGGCTTATTCATTGTGATGCAAAGGAATCTCTTTCAGCCTTATCTCATGAACTAGGAAGTCAGTCCTCAATGAGACATTAGGGAATGTAACTTTTAGGTTCTCTGGGAAGCAGTGCTGAGACAGTGAGGATTGCAAAGGGTTTGTTTTACTTAGGGTTGCCGTAACTAAATACCATAGGTTAGGTGCTTAAACAGCAGAAATTTAGTTTCTTCAGTTCTTGAAGTCAGAAGTCCAAGATCAAGGTGCCAGCATGCTTGTTTTCTCCTGAGGCCTCTCCTTCATTTGCAGATGGCTGTCTTTGCACTGTGTCTTCACATGGCCTTTTCTCCATATACACACAGCCCTGGTGTCTCTTCCTTTTCTTATAAGGACTTCAGCCCTTTTGGATTAGGGTCCCATCTTTATGAACTTATTTAACTATAATTACTTCCTTAAAGGTCCTTCTTATTTCCAAAGACAGTCACATTTAGGATTAGGTCTTCAACTTCTGAATTTTGAGGAGACAGAGGTCATAATTCAGTCAGAACAAGCTTTATTGAGAGGTTAACACCTGTGGAAGATAAAAGGGAGTGATGTATTAAATAGGCAAGAAGAGCTTTCAAGCTATGGTGTAAGTCTATGAAAGGAATGAGGGAAGAAAGCAGAAGATGGTGGGGGAAATGCCTTAGCCAGTAATATCAATCCTAGGAAACTCAATGGAGAACTTTGAAGCTAATGCTTGCCCGTTAGGACCTTGAATTGGGAAGAAATGGCTGGAACCTAGTACCTCTGCTATGGTCTTTGGCTGAAGGCTTTCTGGGTAGAATGTAACCTTTAGGTTATAAAATATATCCATTTTATAATCAGATGGTTACCTTGTTGATGTGAAATTTTCCTCTGTAACTCTATAGATCGTTTGATTAATAATAAATATTACATATTAATATATTAATGTATTAGTATTAATATATTAATAAATAATCCCAACTCATGTACATTCTCCTCAGAGTATTTCATAGATAAGGACTAATCTTACATCACATATAATTATTCTATTTTGTAGGCGATCTAATTGTCAGCATTTTATAAGATCATTAGACCAGGACATATGCCTTCTTTCTTTCCCCAGAAGAATCACTGCTCTCCTACCAAAAGAGGAAGGAAATGAATCACAATCCAGTTGCTTTAACTTTCTTCACCCAATAGATTGTCTAATACTTAAAATCCAGTTCATATTATCTTAAATGCTTAGGAAAGACAAGTTCATAAGATAGAAAGTAAATTAGTGGTTTCTTTGGACTTGGAGTGGGAAAAGAGATTAACTTCATGGACATGAGAGATCTTATTGGTTGGATGAAATCTACCAAAACTAATTTTTGATGATGGTTGCACCACTTCGTGAAATTACTAAGATCACTGAATTGTAAACTTGAAATGGGTGAATTTTACTATATGTAAAATCATAAAGTTTTTTAAAAAACTGAATGCTGGAAGTAAAACACAAAGACAGATTAAAAATATGTGAGGTTTGGGAGAAAAAAACCTATCTGAATAATGTTTAATTAGTGCGATTCAGTATATCAACCTTGTAAATCAAAAGCTGGCTTAATAAACAGTTTTATCTTAAGATAATTCAATCCAATTATATTATTATATGCTCTATAATTTATAGGATAAATCATTTTCTTTAGTTGATCAAAAAGGTTATGAAAAATTGAAATGAGGGCTCTAATTTCTTTGCCTTCCTGTCTCAAATAAACAATGATAAGGATATAGTAATTTGAAAAATCATCAAAGTAGGTCATTTTGAGAAAAATTGTAACAGGTATAAATAGCCTTTGAAATTCAAATTATAGCAGTGAGAGACATTTGGTATGTCATGATATACAATGGATTGAGGAAATGCTTTGGAAGTATTCCACATGTAGTGCATATGGCATATATTTGAATCCTATATTGAGAGACTGTTCTACATTGTTGATAATAAATTGGATTGGTTAAGTAATTAAACTGTGAGTTTTTTGGAGGTGAAAGACATTGTTTTCATGACACGTTTTATTTGTACTGTTCTGTATATATTTAATAATAGTACGTTACTGAGCCAAATTCTCAAAGTAATTCAATTATGGTAAATGATAATACTCAACTAAGAGAGTCATTAATCACTTTTAATCTATCTCTTGCAGGCATAGGATTCTTTTTAGGGCATAGACTTTGTAATGATTTAGTTTTAGGCAATCATGTACAAGTATATTTAGTTTTAATAATTCATGAAGTACTAAAATATTGAACAACTTTAATCAGATCCACAATAAATTTATTAGCTGGGAAAATATAGCATAGATTCACATATTTTAATTTGAGACTCTAAAGTTTATGATATGGTAAGTGTTTGGAATGACTAATTTTAATTCACTGTTTGAATTTCTAGGCCTTGAGAGAAGTCTAGAGAGGCCCTGTTCTTTGTTATTTCTCCATTCATCTCTAGTAGCAAAAAGCATTTTTGTGGCACAGGGAGTTTTTCTTCCTCTTCACCTCCTTGCTTTACCTTATTCTTTTTATTACTATTATTATGATTATTAGTTTATGCCATTCCAGAATACTGGCTTCAGGTTTTTGCCCTTTGTCTCTGTTTCTCAAGGTTCGAGACTGGCACCAAGACCTTATTTCCTAGGCCTCCTGATGTTCTTCACTGGCTTTAGGGTCCGGGACAGGGAGCACTGGCAGGACCACCTGTATTAATTGTCTCCTGGTCTCCTCTGCAATCTGGGACTTACTGGTTCTGCCTTTTGGTACTGAATGTTTGAGAGAGACTAGAGTTAGGGGATATAATAAAATGCATGGATACATCTGTACACATAAAAAGATATCAATTCGTGATTGCTTGCCAGGCTTGATTGCTGGATATCTATGGGTTTCCCTGATCTTGTATTTTTTGTTTGGGGATCTTTAGACCTCTAATGGACCTTAAATAAATCTTCATCATGGGCATAGTTATCTCTAGCCATGTGTATTGGAGGGTAAAATCCTTCAATAAAATATGAAGAGATCCTTTGTTGTGTGGCAATTAAAAAAGAAACGAACAGCCCAAGATATAGAAAAACATACTGATTCAGGAAGGAATATATATATATTTCCTTTTTTTTTTTTTTAAAGATTTTATTTATTTTGACAGACAGAAATCACAGGGAGGCAGAGAGGCAGAGAGAGAGGAAAGGAAGCAGGCTCCCTGCTGAGCAGAGAGCCCGATGCGGGGCTCGATTCCCGGATCCCGGGATCATGACCTGAGCCGAAGGGAGAGGCTTTAACCCACTGAGCCACCCAGGTGCTCCCCCCCCCTTTTTTAAGAGAGGAATGGGGAGGGGCAGAGGGAGAAGAAGAGAGAATCTTAAGCAAGCTTCATGCCCAACATGGAATATGATGTGTGGTTGGATCTCACAACCCTGAGCTCATGACCTGAGCTGAAATCAAGAGTTGGATGCATAGCTGACTGAGCCACCCAGGTCACCACCCCCTTTTATTTTCACGAAGGAATATTTTAAAATCTGCTTGGACCATTCTGGATCTGAAAGCCGTATTTGCTCAGACATATTGAGAAACATTGGTTATATGGAAGTCTTAAGAAAATAGTGTGTTCAAAGGAAATTCTTACAGCGTGGAAGGCCAAAATGAAAACTGAAAAGTCAAGTTGAAATTAAAAAACAAAACAAAACAATAACCCTTGTCTCGGAACACCTGGATAGGTGGTTCAGTCAGTTGGTTAAGGATCTGCCTTCAGCTCAGGTCAGGGATTCAGTCCCACCTGGTTGGCGGGGTTGGGGGGGGGGCCCTGCTCAGCAGGGAGCCTGCTTCTGCCTCTGCCTTCTGCTGCCCCTTCTTGTGTGCTCTCTTTCTCTCTCTCTCTCTCTGACAAATAAATAAACTCTTAAAGAAACAAAAACAAAAACTTGTCTTTAAGAAAGAAACTATGGACAATACAAGTAGAGGTGGACAGAAATTGTATGAAGTAGAAATAGAATGAGCAAGGCCAAACTTGGGGACATTTTGATCATTTATAAAGCCAGCTGAACTTATGTAAAGTGAAGGCAGTGTGGCCAAATTTGAGGAAGGGAGATCTAGGTCTTGCATTATGGTTGCATGGGGTATTTGGGGAACCATCAAAATAGACAGGATACCCCCGGTCAAGGAAAAGCAAACACTGAAAAAAGAATTTAGAAAATGGGAAGGGAGGCGAAGACTTTAAGGTAGATCTTAGAAGGCATTTTTAAGAACAGCCTAATCCAACAATGCAGGGGCCAGTGTGGTGTTAGAGTGTAAGAACGGGGAAGGACCCTTCTGTTGGGTAGCAGGAGCTGGAGGCAGAAGGAATTCCTGAGTAGGCAGTAGTGACAACAGTCAGGGTGACAGAAATCCAGTTTAAAAATCCTGACACACAAAAAGAGGAGGAGGCAATGGGGAGTGAGAGGAAGGAGATTTTGTGAATGTTTTTTAGGTAATTGCGTATTATTAAGAAGTATCTTTGTCAGAAAAAGAGCAAAGCTGTGTGTCTTGACTCAGTGCACATAATTTAGAATTGAGGTGAAGAAATATAGGAGTAGGGACTCCTGGGTGGCTCAGTTGGTTAAGCAGCTGCCTTCGGCTCAGGTCATGATCCCAGCATCCTGGGATTGAGTCCCACATCGGGCTCTCTGCTCAGCAGGGAGCCTGCTTTTCCCTGTGACTCTGCCTTCCACTCTGTCTGCCTGTGCTCACTCTCGCTCGCTCTCTCTCTCTGACAAAATAAATAAATAAAATCTTTAAAAAAAAAAAAGAAATATAGGAGTAAAGGGGAGATGAGAGACTCTCAGACATACTGGAAGCTGAAGTTACATGTGTCAGTGCTCAGGTGGGAGAATTGGGGCCTGTAGTAACCATCATTACAAAAACGGAAATATTTTCAAAGTACATAGTCTTTCTAACGGCAGCCTCTAATCACATTTTAATTTGGGGAGCCCTAAGTGATTGAGAAAAATTCTTTCAAGACCCAGAGAAACCTGAAACCATGATGCTTTTCTCTTTTTCTTACCTTTTTGCCAATTTGTGTGATCCATCAATGAAACAAAGTCTGTTGTTGCATCAGATAATTGTATGTGACGTGTGAAAGACCTCACAGTAATGTTCATTTGGTTCTTGAATTTCATTCTGTTTTATCTTTACTGATAAACTATAAGTGAATATGAATCTTGTGTGTCATTTGTGCTTTGATATCAACCTTCCATCTACTCTAGGAATTCAGAAGTTGGGCTATTAGGAAATAACAGGTAAGAGTTGCTTACAAGAGGTTTTTTTTTTTTTTAGAAGAAGCTTAAACTCTAATCAAATTCTGGAATGAAAGCCTTTTGGCTTTGACTAAACTGTGAAAGAAGAAAGGAGAGGACTTTCACTTCCCTGAATTAATCTATGGGAACAAAGGATTTAGAGTATTTTATTCACAAAGGAAAAATGATGTAGTGCCCCAAGTGTCAAAGAAAGAACGAGAAAGAGAAATTGAAGCATCTTGGCAAGCTTTCTTTCTTTTCCTTAGATCCTTTTCAGAGGAACAGTTAGGATGTTTTAATAAAAGATCTCTTTTGCAGTTTTTGCTCATTCTTTTGTTTACATATTAAAATAGTAAATACAATGTCAAATAATCCACTCTAATAATTCTCAGTTTTTCTCATCAAACCCAACAACCTATTGCTCAGTGCCTAACGCAAGAACAGGCAAATAGGTAAACAGACAAAAGTTTACAGGTCAAAAAACTCTAGCAAATATGAAACATGATATCTTAACTCTTCATTACATGGTTTAAATGATGATTTGAAAATCATATTGTTGGTTTGTGTCTTCTCCTGGAAGAACATTAAGGTATAAATAAAACTCCTACATTAGCAGCATAGTCTGTTCAATATACTCATACTTGGTCTCTGTGGCAAGAGCTCAGGCAGAGCTAACTCAAAATTCCCCTCAGGCTAAATATGTTCCCTTTATATTCTTGTGCTTTGTCTCACTAAAAATTATTAAACATATAATTAACTAAAGGATTTTAACAAGATAAAAATGATGCTCTTAAATTGAGATTTAAATTGAAAGTTTAAATTAAATTATGAGTCGTCCTTCCTGGTGCAGGAGAGATGCTTTTACAAATGAAAATTTCCTTTATAATGTAAATTTCCTATAGAAGAAGGGAAATTTATGCTCTGTTTTTAGAGCTTTTCCTTCATCTGTTCTTCCTCAATTTCTTTCAGCTCAAAATAATCCTTACACCAAAGAAGCATATTTTGGGATGGCATATTTTGCTCCCTTTCAATATATTTAAGTATATTTTATTTATATATAAATATACATATACATATAAATATTATGATCCAGAAGATGCATCTGTGCTCTCTACAGTCAAGCACATCCTTTCTGAAACATAAAATAAATCATTAAATAGTTCTTATCCTCTTCAAACCTTTTTTTTTTGGTAGAGATTTTAAGAATTCTTAGGATAGCTTTTATCAAAGCAGAAATTGCACTGGACCAAGTTGAACAGGCAAAGATATTATTCAAGTCTGTTGCCGGTGGCAAATGGTAGCAGAACCAAAGGGCAGGAGGAGTTTTAAGCACTGAGATAGGCCAGTGGAAAACTGCTTGAGGCTGTTAGTTGGGGAGGTTGATCAATGGGGTGTGCTGAGCACATTCAGTTATTTCCTGAGTTTGCGAATATTTTTTTTTCTCCGTGATTAGGCCATCTGTGTTTATGATTGGTACTGGCCAACGAAGTGAGGCTCCTACCCTCCTAGAGACTGATGACCACATTTCAAAAAGGTTAGTTCCCAGATCTTCGAGAAAGGTATTCTTGGGCTATAAAACTGTCAAGAGGCCTTTAGAAAGATTCACATCTCACAAAGGCAAAGAAATAATTTACAACTACAAGTTTGCTAAAGAAAATGCTCTAAGAAAAGAGAGGCCAGGGCCTAGAGTCAGGAGGACGACTTGGCTTAGACTGAGGGGATCGAGACTCTGGTTTCTTTGATGAGAACCCTTTGCTTATAAATATGAAGTTCCTAATTTCACAGACATTTCAGTATCGAAGAAGCATTACGCATGGGTTTTGATCTTCGGTAACTTCTCTTCGTGTGCTGGACTAGAGGATACAAAATGTAACCAAATGGTAATTACTGATAATACTGGTAATGGTGGATAACTTTATGGGAACTTCATTAGTAATGAAAAATTTTTAGACTATTTCTATAGTGAAGTTTTGATATAGTAATCACTGAGGGTTTTTCCTTTGCCTTAGTGCTTTTCTTTTTTTTTTGAGAAGTTTTGCTTCAGTTTTCATCAATTAAATATTTTTATTAGCATGTAGTTTAATTCCTTTGTAGTTGTCATTGAGATAAATCGGTTGCTTTGATGTGAGAACTATTGAATTTCCTTTTATTAACCTACACAGATGGATTTAGCTAATACCAAAAGCTCTGAATTCTCTGAGTTTTTCAAACTCTGCTTCCCTACATCCAGTATATAGCACATTACTTCTAAAATTATTGTTCTTGCCAGGACAAGTATATCACATTTACTCCACATTTAATAGACAAGAGACATTTCAGTGACTTAGTCTGATTGTTTTGCTCATTTTTCTTGTTTTAACATGGCTCTTTCTTTCTCTCAACTCCAAGTTTATAACAGAAATGGATTTTTAAAAATATTAGTATATCTGAATCTTATTGGGAAAATATAATTAAAAATAAAATCTCCTGACAACCCCATGAATCTTTTCCACAAAATGTAGATAGAAAAGAATGAAACAGTTTTATTATTGTATAGTCATTAAACCCAACTGTGGTGTGCATCACAGGCAATATGCTAAAGAGATTGCAAAGACAAAAAGAGCTACTACTTTTTATATAGCCCTGCAGACACAATCCATTACACACATGTTAATTGTCTTTATCCAAGCAAGAATAAAACTGAATTTATCTTCTTGACAACCAGGAAGTTACAACGTGGAGGCAGGCACCTAGTCTAAACTCCTACAGAGACAGAGAGATAGGGCTTTATCCTTCCAAATGTTCACATTTTAAAGGGACAGCTTAGGCACCCAACAGAGACCTTCCCGGGGTGCAAAACTGTCAAGAATCTCATTTAGCTTTTTTATTTTTTGAGGCTCATTTCACTTTTAAAAAGATTTGCATATATCTCTATCTCAAAGAGACAGAGAAAACATTTATCATTTTAGGTCTTTTAAAGTAAATGCTAAGGGTAAGGGAAGTCTTGAGAAGTGTAACCAAACCAATGTGAGTCTGTTCCTTGGAGAGTCAAGAGAAACTGCGGAGTGAGTGGCATAAAAAAAATCTTTATTTGCAGCAAATAAGCAG
The DNA here is from genome assembly GCF_011764305.1 of Mustela putorius furo. Classification (NCBI taxonomy): domain Eukaryota; kingdom Metazoa; phylum Chordata; class Mammalia; order Carnivora; family Mustelidae; genus Mustela; species Mustela putorius. The sequence continues at coordinate 31,207,616 of NW_025422019.1, forward strand.
ATCACAGGGAATGGCTTCCAAAGCCCTAACTCCTTGAGAGAGGGTCAGTGGGCACCTTTTGTTTAGGGTTAGGATGGATATTTAGATAGTGAGGCCTTGTCATTGGATGTAGAAGTGGGTATGAAGTTACCCATCTACCTTAGGGAGACAAGCCTGTGCATACATTGTATGTTATGTAAATGAGGCTGGGGTTCCTCCCTGAGTGGAAATTTTAGTATTATAATGAGGTGAAGGTAATGGTAGGTCATTTCAGAGGTCACTTCACTGTCCATCTCTGCCCCCTGACTGCTGGCTGTCTGGGGTTAAGTTCAGGGGTTTGGGAGGGCTGGACCAACAGGAGGTCTCAGCAGGAAAGTCACCATCACCTGAGGGGTGGTTTCAGGTTCCATTCACCCTAGTTAAGAGGTAAACCACAAAGAAGAGCTTAAGGGAAGCTTTTAAATTTAAATATTTTAGATTTATGTCCACCCTTATAATCTGTGATATTCTTTGAAACTATTTTCTCCAACCTTAACCTTATGGAAATAAAGGTAATATATTTAGCCATATTTTAACAGATACAGGAGGTAAAACTCCCAAATATAGTGTTTTCTTGACTAAAGGTATTCTTTGTGAATTATTGAGACCACCTTTACATTTTATCAGAAATTATTTTTAAACTCATAAAGTCTGTTTCTTTAAAATGCAATAAAAGGAATTAGATGTATATCTAAATTTTTATAGTGATTTGCAAAAGTAATTCATCAAGAGAATTTTTATTTGCCACAGGACTCTTATTTATTCTAGTTGTACCCAAATTACACAGCAGGATTCTTACAGCTTCACATTTATTTATGAAATGGGAAAATTTGAATGGACAAGGACTTTCATTCATTCACAGATTATGTATTAAAGGTCTACTATATATAACTCACTATTCAGGGATCAGAGAAAGATTTAGTGAATAAAGGGACTAGATGTTTCCAGGTGCTAATATTTCCCATGATCTTAGAATGTTCAGGGAGTCAGGATCAAAATAATATTTGCATTTATATAATGTATTGGAAAGAAATATGTGTTCCTTAAGAAAAAATGTGAATAGATATTCATGCATTTTCGTATTTTAAGGTTCCTCTGTTTGCAACTTTTACAGATATATCCCCCTGAGGTGATCATTTGCAGTGTTGCTGAGGCATAGATTTGAATTTAAGGTGCTGCTAAACAGGAGTGCTTCAACAAGTAAATTACCTCGTAAGTGAAGTTAGCTGGCTGCCACAAAGCACATCATAATTTGACTTTGTAATTCTCTACTTGTTAAGTGTGTATATAATAATTCTTGTGAAGTTATTTAGTTTTTGAATTTTGGAGTAAATTTATATCCATTATTTCCACATTTAAGAGAGTTATAGAACTTATCATTTTGTAAGCTGAGATTTTCTTATGCTTCTGGTGATTCATTGCCTCCTTTTTGTTTTTCACTTAGCATTTTTATAAAGCCTTTTTTGAAAATTTAAATGGTTGGATGGAAGGATAAGAATGTCCTTTGAGGGTTTTTTGTTGTTGTTGTTTATTTTGAGGTTATTGATAGGTCAAAGCTGTAAAAACTTTAAGGAGTGAGCAGAGTTCGGAGTAACAATGGGGTTGGCAGTACTGATAGGATAAAGGAAGCCCGTGGAGAAGATCCACCAGGACTGGAATCATTGCTCAAAGGAAGATTATTATCTAGGAATAAAAGACTTAGAATTTGTGTTTTTTTTTTTCTTTTGGCTTTTAATACAGGAGATCATGTTCCATAAGCATAAAACATGCAAACTAGTAATTATTCTGAGAAAAAAGGCCATATAGTTTTATTTAAAATGGTTTTATTCTGTTCAATGAGTTCTTAAAGTTTACACAAGGATGAGGAAGATTGGGTAGTTTTTTAAAAAAAAATATTGGCTGTCACTCTTTGGCTTTAGACTCTCTAGTCATTTTTCACTGTGGTTACAATGAAGTCCAAAGTCCCTAATGAGGAATGAAAGGCCTTCCATGGGGATAGCCCTTAGCCACCTCTTTCCACCTGCGCTGCTCAGTTTACTCTTCTCAGCATCACCCGCAGGCCTGCTGAACGTCCTGCAGTTCTCTGTGCCCTGCTGTTTCAGGCAGCTGCGACTTTGCTTATCCTTTCCCCATCCTGCCGTCCTGGGCGTGAGTCACACAGGAAAGGTTTCCTGGGTGATAGGTCACCTTAGCCGCAAAGTAGTTTAAAGAAGGGGTTCTCAAGCTCCAGAGTCTGGAGAGTGCTCCAGACTTTCCTGGTGAGCTCGCTTGTTGAACTACAGATTCCTAGGCTTCCAGGGAATTTCAGATTCAGCAGGTGGACCCCAGAACCAGCATTTTAGCAAACACTGCGGGGGATTCGGTTCAGGTGGTTCGCGATTACACTTTGAAATAACCTGCCTTAGAAGATGAGTAACCCTCAGCTGGGCAGGAAGGAGTCTGGATAATGGAATAAAATGGCATTCCAGGTGCAGGAACACCTTGAACAAAGCCATAAAAAGCAGTGGTATGCTGGAACTTGCTCATATGGCTTGTGTGCTGCTTGTTAAACATGGACATTATTAAAATTAGATTTATATGAATTTGCAGTTAAATAAGTTACATTAAAAGCAACAGTAATAAACAGAAAACTCATCACTTTCTAATTATTTCACCACATTTACTAGTATCTATGCTTTGTTAAGTTTATTTATGTCTGTTGGTCCATGTGGCGGGACCGCTGTGTAATTATGTGTTACTGTGTTTGTTTTCCTAACGCCATGTTCAGTGACTCCATGTTAGTAGCTTGGAATAGGCTGTAACTGGGAGTACTTGCCATGTAGAAGTCCACAAATGTTACAAATCAGGTTCTACCTACATGCCTCCTTCCCCAAGCCTATTTTTACCACATCGCTGCATAAGGAGTCAAAAAAGAGGTGGTTGTATCTAGTACAATATAAACAGTGTGGTACTTCTGGAATTTTAGCTGGATGTAGCTAAATATGGAGCTCAAGAAACGGGTATTGCCGTATCGCAGTGTGCATTGTAACCCAGTTTTGAGACATATGGACTTTATTCTATTGAAGACGGGAAACCATTGTTTCAGTTGAGACTACAGAGTGCTGTCATCACATTTAATTTTGAAAAGGTGGCTCTGTGGAGGATAATTTTGAAGCTGACAAAACTGAAGACCAGGAGACCATTCAGGAGGCCATATTCATTTAAGAGATGGTGATGAATCAGACCATGGTATCGAGGAAATATTGAGAAGTTAAATTTAATAGTGATTAGGGAGATCATGAGAAAGAGGAAAGGGTAATGTATGGCTGACTTTTCCAATGTAGGTGACTGAGTGGGTGTGGTAACAAGCCAGGGAGGTAGAGAATACAAGACCAAGAGCAAGTTTAGGTGAGGATTTGATGTTTACACTGGAGATTTGTTGTTAGACATATTAACTCTCATTGTGGTATATTCCAAACGTTTTCATGTTATGACACCTCCCAAGAACGATAATGTCGCATACGAGATAAAAGGAAGAGGCTGTTTATGGTTAGAGGCAACCAATTTCTGGAGGTTCTAGTCAGCCTGCCTCCTGCTTAGCTTGTGCTCAAAGCTGAGGAGATCTGTACTGTGGCCCACATATTACCTGCTGGAGACATATGATTTGGGAAACTTCCATATTATACTCATTGTCTTCTTGTATCTTTAAACTCATAAGAAAGATTAGGGCAGAGGGTTGAGGATGAATGTGCATGTGTATGTAGGTATATTTATATTACATGATATAATCCATGTTGTAAAATGCTCACAGAGGTTATGTAAGTTACATATTTAATATTGGTGTGACGTATTGGAAGGTGAGAGTTAAGAAAGAGACACATATAAATTAAGACCTTAGCATTTCTTTCAGATTTAGAGCAATTGCAGTCATTTTGATTGAGGGCTCTGTCACCACCATTGTAGCCTAGTGTTTCTTTGTTATCGCTGAAAAGGAGGAAAATGCAATTGAGAATTGAGTTCCTTTAAACTAATTGGGAGTGCAAAAGGAAGGAAGTTAATGTCTTTTTTCCAGATAATCTTAATTGGCAATTATAGTAAAAAGAAAATTGAATATTTTTAGTATAAATTGAGGGAGAAGACTGCCCAAGTTCTGGCTTATAGCTCGAAGACTTCTAACGGCAAGAAATACCCAAATGTCCCTTTCTTTTAAGGCCTGAGAAAGTTGTTTTTATTAACTATAAAGTACCACAGCATATGATTTAATTTTCTTTCTCAGACCCCTACACAGTTAAGTCTATGTGTGTCATCATATTTTCTATACTAAAAATGAGGTGGTAGAATGCCTGGACTATTATTCTATACTTATGGCAACAGTGAGATAAACTGTATGATAAAATCATGTTGTATAGATACGCTGTGTGATAAAATAAAAAATCCAGGTTGTATGGAAATAGTATCCACATGGCTATAAATTTAACATGTTGAGTAAAAACAAGAAATCATTTCATTCTTTAGAAGCTCCCTTTAGGAGTCAAAAAGCAGATTCTGGAGGAGAAGACAAGCACATAGACAGTGTGGTGGTAGTACAAATACGGTAGGTACAGAGTGTGGAGAAGACACTCCTTACTGACTGAGCCTGGAGGGGAATGGAGATGAGAAGTCCTAGGAGGGAATGTGAGTCGGGACTGAGTCTTCCAGGCACATGAGGGCATCAGAGAACATTGTTCCTATAAAGCTTCAAGTGGTGCTTTATCATTGGGTTTTATGAGATGATAGGATGTGAAATGGGATATGCAAACAAGCACCACAACATGGACGCCAGGAAAAAATTGCCAAAAAGTTTAGAATTCCTCCTGAAAACCAACTGAGACCCATTGGTGGATATTTTAAGGGGACAAATATGAATAGTTTTGAATTGTAGAAAGATTACCTAGACCAGAGAGGGGAGAATAGGGAGAGGGGAATGACAGAGCCAGCAGGGCAGGAGACCAGTTGAGTGAAGAATCCTGTAAACCAAATTAAAGCAATGTTGGTGTGGATACTGAAGAAGGGACAGATTCAGACCTGGTTAGGAAAGGGAGTTTGGGAACTAATTATGGTGAGAAAATGAGAGAGAAGGGGCAAATTGAGATTCATTTGGTCTTATCTATTGGGTGCCTCATTGTACTTCTTGCAGGCAAGAGATGATAAAGAGGTTGGCAAATCACAGTGCATTATATTGACTGCTGTCACTACCAATGCCTCCATTTCTAAAATATTGCCAATATGCAATCTTATGAAAAGTTAATTATTGATATCACATGACTGGAATAGTGATAAAACAAGAAAATTAATTTTGTATTTCTGATGAGAACTGAACATTTGAGGAAATATATGTAAATACTTAAGGTAAAAAGTTGTTACTTCTGCATATATTATTTTATTTTTATAGCTACAACTGCTTGTACTCAGAATGACCAAATAAAAAGAAGTGGTACCATATAATGATATGTTCAATAAATTAGGGCAGTTAAGTTACATGAAGAATACATTTCAAAATAAACCAACATGTGAGAATGGGTAGGTTTATTTAACATGATGGACTTGTAGGAGTTAAAACCAGTTTTACCTGTAATTTTGAAATCTAGATGCACTTCACCATTTTCATATTTGTGATGTATTGGACATCTTTTGGGTATTGCTAGTGATTGCCTAAGGAGTAGAGAAGTCAAATAAATACTGCAAAAGTTGTGCACATGTAGCTAAAAAAATTGGGAAAATATATAAATGATTATAGATGTACTGTGGCTATAATGCATACCCTAACACATTAGGCCTGTGAAACGTTTCTTCATTTTGTGATCTCATTTAAAATATACACATAGAAGATTCTAGAATGAATCCCTTGTTCCTTTTGTGAACCACTCAGTGAGGAATAAAAGCAATTTTTTTTTGTTTCTAATCATTGCATATTTCATTTAGTAGATTTTAAAAAATGTTATTGGTGTGAAAGAGTAAATATTTCTTTCCTAAAAATGGTTATGTTTACTTTTAATTTTGGACCCAGAATATTTTTCTTTTTCTCATACTGGGTTAGAAACTAGGATATTCTTCATTAATTTTGATAAAATGTCAGAAATGTTATATTTTAAAAATCAGCAGTCTGTAGTTATGACTGCCAAGGTCAATGCAAAAACATAAGGATGATTAACAAGAAAAATCACACTAAAAACTTATACAGAAGTTTTTCTGTCTAAGAGCTGTGAAAACCTGAAGCCTAATGATATGTCAGACTACTCTTTTAACAAACCAGCACAGAATGCCTTTAAAGCAATGGGATGTTAGTATGAAGTAATTACTGAGAAGCAAGTTGAGGTGTTAAGTTTGATACATTGTGGTCTTTTCTAGCAGGTCCAATTTGCCTCCATGGTAACCGTTTCTACTTCTCTAGCCCGACTACCATCCAGATCTCAGCATTTTCTTTTAATGAGAGATGTTCTTTGGTTGGATGCAATTTCATTTGCCACCATTTAGTTGGATTTTTTAAAAAACAATAATGTAATGGTTAGTTGTATAAATTGTTGATATTCAGGGCATTGATCTATGAAGTTTATGTTTAGACTTGGATTTCTGGCCCCTTTCACTTTATCTATTTTACTGGAATATTAATTCAGTTAAAAAAATTTTCATAATAGCTTTGAACACTTTAGACAAAACAACTGTTTCTTGGTCATGCCATTGGTTTTATGAGTTACTGGTTCCAAATTTTGCTTCCAGAAAGCTGAGAGGACAAGAAGCTATGAAGAATATTGTTTATTTTTCATATTAACACACACTCAGTGTTTTCTTCTTTAATAAAATATCAATAAAATGTTTTTAAAGTTAATTTATAAATTTTCCTCTTGCATTTCCCCCAGATATTAAAAAATAATTAGCATTTTTTTTTTTTTTTCTCTGTGAAAAGAAGCTACATTTTGGAGGCAGATAAGTGTGGTGTGAGCCTTGCCTTTGCCAGGTACCACTGTGGTCTCTGGTTAAGTTACTTAAAGTCTGTTTTTCACCTTCCTCATCTGCATTGTTTAGGATAATAAAATTTGTTCTATCAAATAATATGTGTGATAGCTTCTAGTACAAAGTAAGAAGTGAACACATGTTATAAAAAGGTAAGTCTATTTTAAAATTTTTTTTAAAGTTTATTTTTTTAAAGTAATCTCCACACCCATCGTGGGGCTCAAACTCTGGACCTCGAGACCAAGAATCTCATGCCCCTCCGACTGAACCAATCAGGCGCCCCATCTTTATTTTTGTTCAAAGGATGGGGAACAAAGTTATGATTATCCAGCATTCTTCAAAAATCATTGCATTCTATCCCAATTTGTATTTTTACCTTATTTTTAGAAACAAATTATTTGAAAAAATTTATGAACACATTACAATAATAACAAGTATTAAATTTTTTTACAAGGAGAATTATAGTTATACTTTCAAGATCTTACATGAAATTAAGAAAAGTATTATGTGACACAGTTAAACAGGAATTAAAATATAATAAAGTGATGCATGCAATATTCAGTTCTGAGAAGATTTTTTTTCTCTTAGAATATATAAAATCATGAATTTGAGTATTTTTATTACCATTATAAAGGTAAAACATGTGCTACATGATGCAAAAAAGAAATGAGAACAGTCATTGCCCATGCTTGTATGATCGAAAGAGAAATGACATTTAAATCTAGATGAATGTGAAGGGAATTTCAATTCTGTACAAGTAAAGAAGAAAAGATTTTTTCCACTAGCTCAAAAGCTCTACATAGGAAACTTAAAAAGATTCAATTTTTTCACAGTAATTGAATGGCTATGTAATTTCAGTTTTACCCTATAACTACACAAGTGAACCTTGGTTATGGGATGGAAAAAACTGAAACTATTTAAATTTTACTTCTATCCATTTTCTTCTTCCACAGGCAATTATATAAGATGTATTTTTATGTTGCTATAGAGGAAAATGCAGTATTAACTTTTTTTGCAATATTAAAATTTAATCTTTATTCAATGCAATATTATACATAAAACTTATATTCTAATTCTGTTAATTTAATTAAAATAGAAAATAGTTTATGTAGAATATATAACAAAATTCTTAAGGGGGTTAGAAAGTAGAAGAGAAAAAGCTCATTAATGTTTGTTAGTAAAAAATACTTTAGGTAACTGAATAGAGGAATAAGCATATTGATGCCTATTCTTTTAAAAAGATTTTGTTTATTTGTCAGAGAGAGAGAGAATGAGAGAGAGCAAAAGCAGGGGTAGCAGCAGAGGGAGAGGTAGAAGTGGGCTCCCTGCTGAGCAAGGAGCCAGATGTGGGGCTCATCCCAGGACCCTGGGATCATGACCTGAAGTGAAGGCAGACACTTAACTGACTGAACCACCCAGGCACCCCTGTTCTTGCATATCTTAAAATCATTAGTGTATCCTGTACTGCACTCTTGGTCTTCTTTGCAAAAATCCATCTGTTCTGCTTTGTTTTCTTTTTTAAAATGGAAACACCATCCATTTGTTTGCTTAAATCGTAAATCTGTGTTATGTTAACTTCTTTCTCACCTCTCACATCCTATTAGTCTGGTTGTTAATCCCCCTCAGCCCCCCACCCCAAAACTTTTCCAGTCCTATTCACTTTTTTCCATTCCCACTGCCATTGCCCTAATTTAATTCCACTTTTTGGCTTTATGAATAATGCTGTTATGAACATTCATGCCCACATTTTTGCATAACCATGTTCTCATTTCTTTAGGTATGTACCTAAGAGTAGAATTACTTTGTCATATGGTAACTATGTGTTGAACATTTTAAGAAGCTGTCAGACTTACTCTAAAGAGATTGCACCATTTTGCATTCCCACTGCTAAGTATGGGATTTCCAGGTTTTCCCACGGCCTCATCAATGCTTGTTACTGTTTATTATAGCCATCCTCATAGGCATGGGAATGGCAGCTCTTTCTGATTTTGATAATGATGTTGAGCATCTTTTCATGTGCTTAATGGATACTTGTATAATGAATACTTCTTTGGAAAAATGTCTAAGTAGGGCTTACTCCTTTTCTTTTCTTCCTTTTTTTTTTTTTTTTTTTTTTTTTTTGGAAGTAGGCTCCATGCCCAGCATGAAATCCAGTGCTGGGCTTGAACTCATAATCCTGAGATCAAGACCTGAGCGGAGATCAAGAGTCTGATGCTTAACTGACTGAGCCACCCAGGTGCTCCTAAGTAGGACTTAATTCTTAAATGTGAGTGTTTAACCAAGGATCTGTAGGTGTAGAGAAAAGCCTGATCCACAAGAATTGAGATAAATATAGAAAAAATGACCTTTGGAAAGCATAAAGAAATAAGCCAAGAAAATGTACTCTAATAAGCAACCTCAGAGATGTGTGAGATCTACTGAAGCCACAAAAGAGGTGCTCTGGAAAAGAAAGTTTGAGCAGCAAAGACTGTTTTGGGTATATAGTCGTAAACCCTCTCAGATGGGAGAGGAGAGCTCTGAGACATGCAGCTGGAGGTGGGAGAGGCTTAGGACCTCCAGGCTGGAGTGGACCAGAAACGTGTGCTTTCCAATTAATTTGTGTGTTAGTGTACAGATAGTTCATTACATCCTGTTTGTGATTAGCTAATCTTGGAGACTGAGAGGACAGCTTGTATTTTGAGATTTTTCTTTTGCAGGATGTGGTTATAATTTTCTGTCTTTGAAATATAGAAATATGTCTAATATTAATGTTAAGTAGTCAGCTAATAAACATGTTTTGGCTTAAAATGTAAAATTTATGAAAGTGAATATCGTAGGGGCGCCTGAGTGGCTCAGTTGGTTAAATGTCTGACTCGATTTCAACTTGGGTTCCGGGATCGAGCTCTGCATCAGGCTCCATGCTCAGTGGGGAGTCTGCTTGAGATTCTCTCTCTCTTCCCTTCTCCCTCTAAAAAATAAATAAATCTTTAAAAAACAAAAGTGAATTTTGTACTAATCTGCACATTAATGAAATGAATGAATCCTCGGCTTTTAGAATAGCCTAATGGAAAGGGACTGGTGAAGATTTAGCCCTTTTCTGCTAGTCAGGTAATAACAGAAGGGGCAGTCTTACTCAGGGGTTGGACCACTGTGGGACATTAACTTGTTTGATCATAAGTTGTTTAAATACCAAATATAGTTACTGGGGCATTTGCACTTCCTGTTTTCATATTTCCTCTCTGTGCTCCCATTCACTAATTTATCCTAGTCATTTTGCTAGCAGGAGTAAGGCTATGACTACAACCTTGGGAGTCTGATTCTAGTTCCTGTGTTCTTAGTATTCTGCTGCTTCTTTTTGAGGAAAAGCAACAGAACAATTAAAAGTGGTTTTGTCTTTGTTTCAGAGTGTCCTTTGATGTCAACTTTTGCTAAGATACCTACCCTGTGGAAGAGTATCTGCCTTAAAGGTAGCAATGGAAATTGGGAGAAGGGCCATTGATTCCTCTGTGCTCTTTTTCTTTCTATTCACTACACACAGTTAATAGGTCTTTTCTCTTCTTTAGTGCCTGCTAGTATTGAGTGAACTTGGGAGAAATAAAAGGGAGCTCTGGAAAGTAAATAAGTCACCTCAGAAGTCATTTTCCAGCACTATGTGATAATGACTTCAGGCTCCTCAGAATCAGGAATATCTGTTTCCAGGGAGGGTTTTTATAGCTATTAAAGAACTAAAAGGAGGGCTGCCTGGGTGGCTCAGTCAGTTAAGCATCTGCCTTCAGCTCAGGTTATGATCCCAGGGTCCTGGGATCGAGCCCCACATTCAGGCTCCTTGCTTGGGGGGGAGGGGGAGCCTGATTCTTCCTCCACCTGCTGCTCCCCTGCTTGTGCTACTCCCCTCTCTCTGTCAAATAAATAAAATCTTTAAGAAACCAAAAAGAACTAAAAAGAGAGAACACTTGACTTTGCTGTATAAAACTAACACTAACGATAGTTATCAGTAAAAATAATGAAAACTGGGTATCATCTGTGGATAATTACCTTATGTGTAACACCTATGGTGAATATCATTAATATCTGTCAGATTATTCCTGTAGGTTTCATTTGATTACAACACTAAATTATGTTCAGATATGCCCAGGTGTTTTGGTTGAAATTTAAACTTGGATATCCCATTCTTTCATCACCATCTCCTTTCCTGCTAGGTTAATCATCTAGATCAAACTCATTTTAATTCTTTGAACCTGAGTTTGCCTATTAGGAAAATAAACTCTGTTATGAAGGGTTAATGTAAGAACCAAATAACATGTAGCCAAAGTGCTTGGTAGAGGCAGGCTCATTGGGTTCACTGTGTAAGTATTTTCATTTTTCCGCTTTTTTAGGTGTTCAGATTCTTGACCTTTCAAGTTTACTTCAGTTCCTCTCTTGCCTTTATCCCTAAGCTCCCCATCTCCTTGTCCTTCCTACAAATTACTTCATATTTCATGTAATCGGACTTCTCTGCTCCTATGCCTGAGTGCTCAGTGCAGCAAAGAAAATTACATGTTGATGGATTGGTCCCCCTACAAGTTCAGTTTCTGTATTGTTTGAACTCCCAATACCCTTTATCTATCCTTGCACTTTGTTTAGTTCCCTTTTATTTGCACCTACTTATTATTTCAAAAGTGCACGTCCTCTCAGAATCCCCAATCTAAGAGTCACACCTTATTATTCTGATATGGTTTGAATGTGTCTGTCCTCCAAAATTCATATGTTGAAATCCTAACCCCCAAAGATGATGGTATTGAAAGGTGAGCTTTTGGGAAGTGCTTGGCTCATGAGGATAGAGTTTTATAAGTAATAAAACTGCCTTTTGTGCCTGAATTATCTACATATTTCCTAGAATGGCCCCCAAGTAACACAAGTATTTGCTTTTTCACCTTAAAAAGAAAGATGATGGGGCCCCTGGGTGACTCAGTCGTTAAGCGGCTGCCTTTGGCTCAGGTCATGATCCTAGGGTCCTGGAATTGAGCCCCACTTCGGGCTCCCTGCTCAGTGGGGAGCCTGTTTCTTCCTCTCCTACTCCTCCTGCTTGTGTTTGCTCTCTCACTGTCTCTCTCTCTGTCAAATAAATAAATAAAAATCTTAAAAAAAGATTCATTTAAGAAAAAAGAAAGATGATAGAATTAATTAAGTTTGTTTTGGTCTTTTCTAAATGTAATTTATTCAAAATAGTTGTGTGATTACCAAATTTGAGAGAAAAGAAAGACAGATAAGTCAAAAGAAAGGTAGTCTTTTAAATTTAATTATATATAAGTAAAAAGACTATTATAAATATACTTCAATGATTGTATGGCATTCTAGTTAAGGAAGCATACTCATGTTTATGCATAAATACTGGTATAATATCTATCCATAAAATAATTTTTTCTAGATCTCTTCAATCAGGGTTAATCATAGTACTTTATAATACAAAGTCCTAACAGTTTTTCAAAGGTTGACACTGTTCATAAGATGTTCTTGTTTCTGGGGTGATCTTTTACTACATCCTTATAGATTAATTGTGTATTATAACTTAAGATTCTACTCTTACATTCTATTAGTGCTGATTAAAATAATGCATTAGCCAGAGCTGTTAGTTTTATTACCATGGCAAGGATAAATTGACTACATTTTAAAACCTGTACTGATGAGAAAATTTTAAAGGGACTGCCAAGAATGTTTTCTAGTCCCACTTCATTCCAACATAATCCTGGGGAAACTGGAACCGAAGCCTGGAGGAGGCTTTTCTGAGCACCTGCAAATATATTTCAAACATAGTTGCCTTCAGCAATGAGATAGAGTGTTTTGGTTATTTTAGACTTATTATCAGGATAGATTAAAGGTTTCTTTTGTTTGAAAGCCACAGCTTTAACAGAGGAAAAAGTGTTCCATGGCCTTATGCTTTCCATCTGGAAAATATCTGCCTATCTCTTTAGTGATTGTGGGACTCATTTTACAGTCCTATTCATTAAAAAATACTGCAGAGTCTTATCTATTAGCCAGAAACTGTATTAGTTCTTATAACCTACAGTCTTCTGGAAAAACTGAAAGGAAAAATGGCATTCTAAAATGCAAGCTTGCTAGATTCACTGAAGATCTTCGACTATCTTGGCTCTAGGTTCTCCTTTGAGCCCTGATGACAAATCTACTCTTTCAGGATCTCACAGGTTGTCTCTATTTGCACTGTGACAGCTCTCCTAATGAGTCTCAGTATCTCAGCTTCCATGATAGCCATCACCCTATATTATAGAGACATAGCTAAAATTGCTAAAGCAATATTCTCAGAATTATCATCACCATGAGGGGAACTAAAAATATTTAAACTGAATGAAAAGGAAGGTACTGCATGTCAGTGTTTGCAAGGTAATGTTAAAATGGTGCTTAAGAGGAAAATTTAGAAACTCAATTGCATTTACTAAAAAGGGTAGAAAGGTATTTGTTGTCAAGAATCTAGAAAAGAACAATGTAAATAAAAAAGTAGAAGTAAGGGAAGTAATGATGTGAGTAGGAAAAAAATGACATAGAAATATTTTTGAAATAATAAGTTAAAAAACCAAAAGACAGTCATTGGAAAAAAATAATTGTGTATAAATCCTCAGCAAGAATGATCAAAGAATGAAGAGAAAAAGCACAAGTAAATAATAGTTTTGCCAAAAAAAGGCAATATGACCTGAAATATGTTAAGTTTAAAAGAAATCATAGAAGATGTCTATGAACAATTTTATGCCAATACAGTTGAGTGGCTACAAATAGATAAATTTGTAGTAAATATAAATGAATTAGAAAAAAATAGAAATCCAAGTATATCAATAAAAGTTAAATAGATTGAATCTGTAATCAAAACCTTACTCAGTAAAGACTTTGATAGTCTTCAGGATAAATTTTATCCAACTTTCCAGAAAAGGATATTTCTTTTTTATATATGTAATATTTTAATTGAGATATAATTGACATATAACATTGTATAAATTTAAGATGTATGATGTATGGATTTGACAGACATATATTGCAGTATGATAACCACTGTATCATTAGTTAATGCCTCCATTACCTCATATGATTATCATTTCTTTTTTGTGATGAAAATATTTAATATCTAGTCTCAGCGATTTTCAATATATAATACTGTGTTATAATGATAGTCACATTGCTGTGCATTAGATCCCCAGAACATATTTGTCTTCAAACTGCATGTTTGAAAAATATATTTGTAATATTTTTGTTATGAGTTTATATACAAATGTAGATGTATATATTTTTTCAGGGTTTACAAACAGAAAAAACTATTCATTTTTATGAGGTAACTATTACTTTGGTATCAAAACTGAGAAATTATAGTACAGGCAAGTAAGATTGTAGATCAAACTTATTTATGAACTCAAACAGTCAGATTCTAAGTTATATACTCACAAATCAAGTTTAGCCTTATGTACAAATTAATATATATTTTTTAAAAAGATTTTATTTATTTATTTGACAGAGAGAGATCACAAGCAGGCAGAGAGGCAAGCAGAGAGAGAGAGGAGGAAGCAGGCTCCCTGCTGAGCAGAGAGCCCGATGTGGGGCTCGATCCCAGGACCCTGAGATCATGTCCTGAGTCGAAGGCAGCGGCTTAACCCACTGAGCCACCCATGTGCCCCCAAATTAATATATCTTAACCCGATAATACATACCAAAATGCAAGATTTCAATATCAATAGATTGAAGAGGGTGAAGGGTCACTTCTGTAAATGCAAAAAAAGGAATTTATAAGTTTACCATTCATCAAGAGAAAAACCATTAGCAAATTAAGAGTAGAAAGGAATTTCAATAACTTGAAAAACTGTATATCAAGTGTACCAGTGGTGAAACTATAAGCATGTAAAGTCAAGAGTAAAACAGAATTGCTTTCTATTATTTCTTCAACATTGGAATAGAGGTCCTAACCAATGCAATAAAAAAGCAAATGAGGTATGCTATTGGAACAGAATGTGTCCTCTTGTCTTCAGATCCTGTAATATTCCTGTCCACCAACAGCTGCCAAACAGAATTTATACTGTATTATATTATTTATGTTATATAAAACTAAGTTATATAATGCTATATAGTATGTATACAATGTATAGTATATAGTAGTACTATAGTATAATACAGTATGGTTTAGCATAGTATATGTATTTATTTCTCCTTGAGAGGTGACAGCTATTCTTAATTAACATGGGAGAGAAGTGGGTCAAGAGTAGATAATTCTGGAGATGACTGAAGTCAGGATCTTTACTTACTAGTTATCAGACTATTTAAAACTATAGAAATTAAGATTGTATGTTGTTGTTATTGCAAGAATGGTCATAAAAATCCAATAATGAGAGACAAAAATCAGTACTATATATAAACATGTATAAATAGATACAGATGTTGACTGATATAGATATAATGTCATAATGGCATAAGAAGAACCATAAATAAATGGAAAGAAGGTCATCTAATTATTTCATGCCTAGATAATTGATTACCCATGTTTTAAGAAAATGACACAGTTGTCTCAGGTTATAACAAAGGAATTTTCTAGGTGGGTTGAAGATCTTAGTGGGAATATTTTTTCTTCAAAATTTTAAAATAAATGTTGGGGGAGTACCTGGGTGGCTCAGTGGGTTAAGCCTTTGCCTTGGGCTCAGGTCATGGTCTCAGGGTCCTGGGATCGAGCCTGGCATTGGGGGGGGGGCCTCTGCTCAGCAGGGAGCCTGCTTCTCCCTCCCCCTGCCTGCCTCTCTGCCTACTTGTGATTCTCTCTTTCTCTGTCAAATAAATAAAATCTTAAAAAAAATAAAATAAATATCAGTAAATATCTTTGTGGCATCAAATTCTGGAGGATGGTTACCTCTGAAACAGATATAAAAATTTATGTGGAGAAACATACAGATCATTTCAAATAAGTTCATACTGTTGTATTTAAAGAAAATTTAATTTAAATTCCACTTAGTTAACATATAGTGTATTATTAGATTCATCATTTGCATGTAACATCCAGTGCTTATTGCATTATGTGTCCTCCCTAATGCCCATCACCTAATTACCCCATCCCCCCACTGACCGCCCTTCCAGCAACTCCGAGTTTGTTCCCTATAGTTAAGAGTCTCATGGTTTGTATCCCTCTCTGATTTTTTTATTTTATTTTTCCTTCCCATCCCCTATGTTACTCTGGAATTTCTTAAATTCCACGTGAGTGAAATAATATGGTATTTGTCTTGCTCTGACTTATTTTACTTAGCATAGTACTCTGTATCCATCCACATCATTGCAAATGGCAAGATTTCATTCTGTTTGATGACTGAGTAATATTCCATTGTGTATATATATATATATATATATATATATATATATATATATATACCATATCTTGTTTATCCATTTATCTGTTGATGGACATCTGGGCTCTTTATGTATTTTGGCTATTGTGGACATTGCTGCTATAAACACTGAGGTACATATGCCCCTTTGAATCACTATTGTTGTAACCTTTGGATAAACACCTAGTAGTGCAATTGCTGTGTCATAGGGTAGCTCTATTTTCAACTTTTTGAGCAACCTCCATACTGTTTTCCAGAGTGGCTGCACCAGCTTGCATTCCCACCAATGGTGTAGGGGGGTTCCTCTTTCTCCTCACCCTCACCAGCATCTGTTGTTTCCTGAGTTGTTAATTTTAGCCATTCTGACCAGTGTGAGATGGCATCTGACTGCTTTTTTTTTATGTTTACCTGATGCCAAGTGATGTTGAGCATCTTTTCATGTGTCTGTTCACCACTTTTTAAAAAATTTTACATATTTATTTGAGAGACAGAAAGAGCATAAGTGGGGGAGGGGAAGAAGGAGAGGAAGAAGCAGACTTCCCACTGAGCAGAGCCCAATGTGGGGTTTGATCCCAGGACTCCGAGATCATGACCTGAGTTGAATGCAGATGCTTAACCAACTGAGCCACCTAAGCACTCATCTGTTAGCCATTTGTATGTCTCCTTTGGAGAAATGTCTGTTTATTCCTTTTGCCCATTGCTTGACTGTCTTTTGGGTTTGATAAGTTCTGTATAGATTTTGAATACTAGCCCTTTATCTGATATGTCATTTGGGAATATCTTCTCCCATTCCACAGGTTGCCATTTAGTTTTGTTGATTGTTTCCTTTGCTGTGCAAAAGCTTTTTATCCTGAAGGAGTCCCAATATTTTGCTTTTGTTTACCTTGCCTCTGGAGACATGTTCAGCAAGCAGTTGCTGTGCCTGAGGTCACAGAGGTTTCTGCCTATGTTCTGCTCTAGTATTTTGATAGATTCCTGTCTCACATTTAGGTCTTTCATCCATTTTGAATTTATTTTTGTCTGTGGTATAAGAAAGTGGTCCAGCTTCATTTTTCTGCATATGGGGTGTCCCATTTTCCCAACACCATTTTTTAAAGACACTGTCTTTTTCCAATTGGATATTCTTTCCTGCTTTGTCAAAGATTAGTTGACCATAGAGTTGAGAGTCCCTTTCTGGGTTCCTATTATGTTCAATTGATCTTTGTGTTTGTTTTTGCGCCAATACCATACTGTCTTGATGATTAAAGCTTTGTAGTACAGCTTGAAGTCTGGAATTGTGGTTCCTTCAGCTTTAGTTTTCCTTTTCAACATTCCTTTAGCTATTCAGGGTCCTTTCTGGTTCCATACAAATTTTAGAATTGTTTGTTCCAGCTCTGTGAGAAATGCTGTGGTATTTTGATAGGGATTGTATTGAATGTATACATTCCTTTGGGTAGCATGGACATTTTAACAATACTTGTTCTTCCAATCCATTAGCATGGAATGTTTTTCCATTTCTTTGTGTCTTCCTCAATTTCTTTCATAAATGTTCTATAGTTTTCAGAGTGCAGATCTTCTACCTCTTTGGGTAGGTTTATTCCTAGATATCTTAGGGTTCTTGGTGCAATTATAAATGGTATCAATTCCTTGATTTCTCTTTCTGATGCTTCATTTTTATTGTATAGAAATGCAACAGACTTCCATGCATTGATTTTTTTATCCTGTGACTTTGCTGAATGCCTATATCTGTTTTAGCAATTTTTTGGTGGAGTCTTGGAGGTTTTTTACGCAGCCTATCATGTCATCTTCGAAGAGTGAAAGTTTGACTTCTTTGTCAATTTGGATGCCTTTTTTGTTAATGTTGTTGTTTGATTGCTGAGGCTAGGACTTCTAGTCCTATGTTGAACAGCAGTGGTGAAAGTGAACATCCCTGTCATGTTTTTCCCTGTTGAAGATTATATTCTCTGTGGGTCTTTTGTAAATGGTCTTTGTAGTAAAACCATATACATCTTTTGTATATAGTCTTTATAGTAAGACCATATATACACTCACAGAGTATGTTCTCTCTGTTCATATATGGTGGAGAGTTTTTATTGTGTTGTATTTTGTTAAATGCATTTTTATTAAGAAAGGGTGTTGTATTTTGTTAAATGAGGATCATATGGTTCTTATCCTTTCTTTTATTAATATCATGTATCACTGATTGATTTGCAAATATTCAATCATACCTGTAGCTCAGGCATAAATCCCATGTGATCATGGTGAATAATCCTTTCAATGTACTATTGGATCCTATTTGCTAGAATCTTGTTGAGAATTTTTGCATTTGTGTTCATCAGGGATATTGGTCTATAATTCTTTTTAGTTGGTTTTTATCTGGTTTTGGGATCAAGGTAATCCTAGCCTCATAGAATGAGTTTGGAAACTTTCCTTCCATTTCTATTTTTTGGAACAGTTTGAGAAGAATAGGTATTAACACTTCTTTAAATGTTTGGTAGCATTCCCCAGGGAAGTTATCTGACCCTGGACTGTATGTTGTTTGTTGGGAGATTTTTGATTACTGATACAATGTCATTCCTGGTTATGGGCCTGTTCAGGTTTTCTATTTCTTCCTGTTTCAGTTTTGGTAGTTTATATGTTTTTAAATGTATCCATTTCTTCCAGATTGTCTAATTGGTTGGCATATAATTGCTCATAACATTCTCTTATAATTGTTTGTGTTTCTGTGGTGTTGGTTGTGATCTTTCCCCTCTCATTCATGATTTTATTTATTTAGGTCCTTCCTCTATTCTTTTTGATAAGTTTGGCTAGGGGGTTATTAATCTTGTTCATTCTTCCAAAGAACCAATTCCTAGTTTCATTGATCTGTTCTACTGTTTTTTTTTTTTTTAAATTTCTACATTGTTGATTTCTGCTCTCATCTTTATTATTTCTCTCATCCTGCTGGGTTTAGGCTTTATGCTGTTCTTTTTATAGCTTGTTTAGGTGTAAGATTAGGTTTTTGTAATTGAGACCTTTTTTGTTTCTTGAGGAAGGCCTGTATTGCTATATGCTTCTCTCTTAGTATTATCTTTGCTGCATCCCAAAGGTTTTGAATTGTCATGTTTTCATTTTCATTTGCTTCCATGTATTTTTTTAATTCGTCTTCAATTTCCTGGTTGATCCATTCATTCTTCAGTAGGATATTTTTTAACTTCCATGTATTTGTGAGCCTTCCAGATTTTTTTTTTCTTGTGGCTCACTTCAAGTTTCATAGCATTGTGCTCTGAAAATATGTATGGTATGATCTCAGTCTTTTTGTACTGTTTGAATCCTGATTTGTGACCTAGTTTGAATCCTGATTTGTGACCTAGGTCTATTCTGGAGAATGTTTCATGTGCATTCAAGAATGTGTATTCTGGGGTACCTGGGTGGCTCAGTGGGGTAAGCCTCTGCCTTCGGCTCAAGTCATGATCTCAGGGTCCTGGGATCAAGTTCTGCATCGGGCTTTCTGCTCAGCAGGGAGCCTGCTTCCCCCTGTCTCTGGCTGACTCTCTGCCTACTTGTGATCTCTCTCTCTCTTTCAAATAAATAAATAAAAGCTTAAAAAAAAAAAAAAAGAATGTGTATTCTACTGCTTTGGGATAAAATGCTCTGTCTTATCTGTGAAGTCCATCTGGTCCACTGTGTCATTCAAAGTCATTGTTTCCTTGTTAATCTTCTGTTTAGATGATCTGTCCCCAGATGTGAGTGGGGTGTTAAAATTCCCTACTATTATTTGATGATTATTAATGAATTTCTTTAAACTTGTTATTAATCGATTTATATATTTGGGTTCTCCTAAGTTAGGGGCATAAATATTTACAATTGTTAGATCTTCTTGTTGGGTAGACCCTTTAATTCTGATATAGAATTCTTCTTCACCTGGGGTGCCTGGGTGGCTCAGTGGGTTGGGCCGCTGCCTTCGGCTCGGGTCATGATCTCAGGGTCCTGTGATCAGGTCCTGCATCGGGCTCTCTGCTCAGAAGGGAGCCTGCTTCCCTTCCTCTCTCTCTGCCTGCCTCTCTGCCTACTTGTGATCTCTCTCTGTCAAATAAATAAATAAATAAAAATCTTTAAAAAAAAAAGAATTCTTCTTCACCTTTTTCATCTCTTATTACAGTCTTTTTTTTTTTTTTAAGATTTATTTATTTATTTGGCAGAGAGAGAGAGAGTGCACAAGAAGGTGTAGTGGCAGGCAGAGGAAGTGGGAGAAGCAGGCTCCTTACTTAGCAGAGAGCCCAATGTAGTGCTCTGTCCCAGGACCCTTGGTTCATGACTTGAGCTGAAGGCAGACACTTAACCAGCTGAGCCACCCAGGCACCCCTCTTTAAAGGTTTGAAATATATTTTGTCTGATATAAGGATGGCTACTCCAGCTTTCTTTGCTGCCCATTTGCACAATAAATGATTCTCTGCTCCCTCACTTGCAATCTGGAGGTGTTTTGGGGTTTGAAATGAGTCTCTTGTAAGCAGCATATCCATGGGTCTTTTTTTTTTTTTAATCCATTTTGATACCCTGTGTCTTTTGATTGGAGCCTTTAGTCCATACAGAATAATATTGAAAGATAAGAATTTAGTGCTGTTGTGTTACCTGTAAAGTTGCTGTTCCTGTAGATTGTCTCAGTTCCTTTCTGGTCATTATTACTTTTTGTCTTTCTTTCTACTCAGAGAGTCCCCTTTAGTATTTCTTGCAGGGCTGATTTAGTGTTCATGAATTTCTTTAGTTTTATTTGTCCTGGAAACTCTTTTTCTCTCCATCTATTCTGATTGACAGTCTTGCTGGATAAAGTATTCTTGGCTGCATATTTTTTCCACTTAGCACATTGAATATATCATGTCAGTCCTTTCTGGACTGCCAGATCTCTGTGATCAGGCCTGGTGCCAGCTTTATGTGTCTACCCTTATAGGTTAAGAATATTTGTCCTGTGTTACTTTCAGGATTTTCTCTTTTTCTGTGTAATTTCTAATTTTCACTCTAATATATCATGGTATTGCCCTGCTTTTGTTGATTTTGGGGGGGGGTTCTCTGTGCCCCTTGGACATGCATGCCTTTTTCCTTGCCCAGGTTAGGGAAGGTCTCAGCTCACATTTGTCCAAATAAGTCTTCTGCCCCTTTTTCCCTGGGACTCCCATAATATGGCTATAATTTCTGTTATGAAATCCCTGAGTTCTCTACATCTACCTCCATGTTCTAATAGTTTTCTTTCCCTGTTCTTTTCAACTTCATTTTTTTCCCTTAATTTTGTCTTCTGTATCACTGATTTGATCTTCCGATTCTTTGCTCCTCATTTTCTTGTCCCTCTTTGGAATTGCATCTCCATTGTAGCATTTTAAATTTTGGTCTGACTAGATTTTAGTTCTTTTATCCCCATAGTAAGGGATTCTCTAGTGTCTTGTATGCTTTTTTCTTTATAATCATTGTTTTAAATTCTATTTCAGACATCTTACTTATATCCATATTGATGAAATCCCTGGTTGTACATACCACCTCCTTTCTTTTGGGGTGAATTTCTCCATGTTTTTATTTTGTCCAGAAAAGCAAAGAAGAAAGAACAAGAACAATAACAACAAGAATGAAAAAAACAAGACAAAAAGTAGATTCTGGGTGTGTTTTAGTGTGCTTGCTAAAAGAAACTAGTCTCTAAATATAGAAGGAAAGAAATATATAAATAAAATACAATGAAAGAAAACAAACAAAAGGTTGATATCCAGGATCTATAAAGAACTCCTGAAACTCAACACACACAAAACAGACAATCATATAAAAAAATGGGCAGAAGTATGAACAGACACTTCTCCAATGAAGACATACAAATGGCTATCAGACACATGAAAAAATGTTCATCATCACTAGCCATCAGGGAGATTCAAATGAAAACCACATTGAGATATCACCTTACACCAGTTAGAATGGCCAAAATTAGCAAGACAGGAAACAACATGTGTTGGAGGGGATGTGGAGAAAGGGGAACCCTCTTACACTGTTGGTGGGAATGCAAGTTGGTGCAGCCTCTTTGGAGAACAGTGTGGAGATTCCTCAAGAAATTAAAAATAGAGCTTCCCTATGACCCTGCAATTGCACTACTGGGTATTTACCCCAGAGATAGAGATGTAGTGAAAAGAAGGGCCATCTGTACCCCAATGTTTATAGCAATGGCCACGGTCGCCAAACTGTGGAAAGAACCAAGATGCCCTTCAACGGACGAATGGATAAGGAAGATGTGGTCCATATACACTATGGAGTGTTATGCCTCCATCAGAAAGAATGAATACCCAACTTTTGTAGCAACATGGACGGGACTGGAAGAGATTATGCTGAGTGAAATAGGTCAAGTAGAGAGAGTCAATTATCACATGGTTTCACTTATTTGTGGAGCATAACAAATAGCATGGAGGACAAGGGGAATTAGAGAGGAGAAGGGAGTTGAGGGAAATTGGAAGGGGAAGTGAATGATGAGAGACTATGGACTCTGATAAACAATCTGAGGGTTTTGAAGGGGCGGGGGTGGGAGGTTGGGGGATCCAGGTGGTGGGTATTGGAGAGAGCACAGATTGCATGGAGCACTGGGTGTGGTGCAAAAATTAAATCCTCCAATACTGTTGTATTTTTAAAAACACTTCAACTGATATAATATCTAACATCCAATTTGTAGATAAAGCTATAATATATTTCCATTATGTTATACACATTTTTTTTCTTCCTGTGTGTTTCCTTTGAAACCCTTAAAACAACAAAATAGAGACCAGATCAATCTGGGATTGCTTCCTGGATAAGGAAAATAATTTTGCCTCTTCTACAATTATATAATTTTGTTTAATCAGTTAGGTATAATTAAGGCAAAATGTGAACAAGTGTGTGGAAAGTGTAGCTTTAAAATAGTCAAATTGGATTTTTAATAGAACAAATAGTTATCTGTTGTATATTAGCTGCTTAAGGAAATTGTAGCATTGCCCTGATATCTGTCTTTAATCTAAACTATAGCTATTTTATTATATATTGAAAAGACAGAAGAAGTGCTGAATATTAGAAAAAGGTAAATGTTTTGAAGGAAATTATAGGAGACAAAATTGAAATATAAGTACTTTACAATTCATAGCTTATAAATTATGTAGGCTGATGTTAGTCTATGAATTGTAACTCCATGAATACATTAATGTTTCCTCTGTCTTTTAACTCAGAAATTTAAGGTGAAATAATATTTTGTTTAGTATAAATTATATGTGCATGACAGGGAAGTTAATTTTCTTTCCAACCATTTCCTCTGAAGTGGATAATAAAATCTACCTCATGAATTTTCTCCTTAAAATGTATTTCTCTGGGTCAAAAAGTATTTGATCCAAAAAATGTAGACATTCGCTATCTCAGATAAACATTATCCGTTTAACAGTTTATTATACAGAAAAAATCAGTTTATTATACATTAAATTCTGTTGATAAACAGAATATTGGTAAGGATAAGAAAACAAATCAAATTTAGGATAATAATTACACAATCCAAGGATGGTGATAGTTACTGTACCACTTTTGTGTCTTCAAATTGAAGGAGCTAGATAAAAATCTATATATACAAATACATATATTTTGGAAGTACATGGTTGGTGCAGCAAAAATTTGTGAAGACTCTGCTTTTTCTTTCCATTGGGTAGATGTACAGTTTACGCTGTATGTTTTTGTCAGTTTATTTTTCACCTTTTGTGTAAACAACTTTATCTGACTTGTCACCTAAAAAATATTTTACGGTTTGTATTTGTTTTCTATTGCTGTGTAACAAATTTCCACATGCTAGTGGCTTAAACTTCACACATTTACTATCTTATGAATTCTGTGGGTCAGGAATCCAGCACAGTTTCACTGGCCCTCTACTCCAGATCCCACAAGGCTGAAATCAAGGCGTCAGTGCGAGTGGGTTCTATCTGGAACTCAGGGTCATCTTCCAATGTCATTCAAGTTAGTGATAGGATTCAGTTCATCACATTTGTAGGACTCATGGCAATTTGTAGGAGTTGTAGGACTTATGTCTCCAACAGGAGAATTCTGACTTCTGTCTTCTAAAATGAAGTTTTCTGTAGCCTAATCAAAAGAGTGACATCCTGTCATGATTACAAGTTCTACACACACTCAAGGGAGAAGAATAATGTAGGGTGTGTACACTAGAGGCAGTCTTAGGATTCTGTATACCACAGGGTATTTTATATTCTGATCCTTATTTTAACTAATGTAAAAACAAAAACAACACTAACAATCTTTTTCTCCTCTCTTTCTGTTATTGTTCCTGAGCAATTTAAAAGACTGTTTTCTTATAATAACTTGTATGGCGAGTGGTGGGTGCATTTCTGGTCTCTAAATTAAATTTGGAGAAGCAGATAAGTATCTTTTGGCTCATGTTGCTTTAGCAATTTTGTGTAATGGTTTCTACATTTAGAGGTGCATGAAATGCTTTGAACCTTGTCTGTCAATAATAATAAATCACTCGATAAGGATTAATATTTATTGATGTAAGTAAAATTTGAACTTTTAAATAAAATTGTTAGTGATTATATTTGAAGAGCAAAATTAATGAAGTAAAATATTATGTTGTTTTGGAGATGTATAAAAAATGAACTCTAAAATTTTATGGAATATTATAGTGAGAAGCTTGGAGGAAACTCTTATTTTTAGATTAGAAGCCACAAAAATTTTGTTACTCTTCTTATTAAGTGATAATAATCTTCTTCTTCTTTTTTTTTTTTTTTTTACAAAATAATGAATGTGAAGTGTATTTGTCATGGAAATATAATACCTGTATGATTTTTCTCTTCCTTTTTTGAAGAGCAGAGAATTGAGTTTCATTTTCTAAACTAGAATAATTTGACCAATTGTAAAGTTGGTCGAGGTTACAAAATAGAGATATGTAAATAAAAATTCTGTATTTTGTATTGTTGCCCACTTTTGGGATCTGGTAAATTAATGGGGAGATTCTTCAAAGAAAAGAAAAAAAAATTGAAGGGGGTATGAAGCAAATTTGGGTTCTTCAGACATAATCCTATAACAGATAGTACTGTCTGAAGAAATGGATTAAATAAAGGAAGCAGTTTAGACTTAAACTTTTTAGATTTAAACTAGTGAATCCAAGTACCAACTCTTGCCAATCTGGGTAGATTATAAATTATGTCACATTATGGAACCCATACAGTGCAACAAATGTGAAGTCTTCCTATGTCCAACATCCTGATGTCTTCCTCTTATTTCCAGGAGCGATTAAAACAGTTCAGATAAGAAATTCTAGATGTCATTCTACTGTCTTTTTAGATCTGCTTCAACTAATAGATTATGTGTTTAGTCCTGGAAGATTTCAAGTGTGAGATTGATGAACAAGAATTCGCAAGTGTTACTAAAAATAGCATAAAGAAGTTTAAGTAATGATTGCAGATCTGGCCTTCTGGAATTGTCCAAATTATATTTCTATTAGAGAAAACTTAAGTACACAGAAATGTAGACTTTCACAATTTGAGGCAGTTGCAATTGATGATATTAATCATTAATTATGTAATGTAGATCCTATTGCATTTAGTGACTTTTGCTTTAAAGCAAATTATAATTTTGATCTGAATTCTTCTTATTTTTAAGTAGCATTTATACTCAAACTGGTACGATTTTTAAGATTTACCTCTCAAAATGTATAGCTTACTTTTTGTAAGCAATAGAAGAATATCCATTATGGTTGACACAAAAAAGGGGTAGTACATGAGGAGGAAATGAGTAATTCTATCTGAATAAATTCCTGAGAGTTTGAGAAATACTATATTTTCCATTCTCATAACACTTTTTATAATGGATATTACCTATTTAGACTGTGTTCCATTTTTTTCTTTCACAAAGATTTAGATACTGAATTATTTTTGATGGTTATATATGTTTTTACTTTTCACTGTATAGAACCTGAATCAGAACTTTACTTTGGCACATCATTATAATTCTTTTTGGTACACAATTACAGTTAAATATTTTAGTTAATAGATAATATAGAACCAACTATAAACATTTATAAAGTCATGTTGGTGAAAATAAAGATGTCTCAAAGATTGTAGGAAAAATAATATCACTCACCTCTTACATCATGTTGGAATAACATTTAAACAATTTACCAGAAATATAGTAGGTGAAGTTATAGACTTCAGTCAATTATAAGCAATTGGGTTTAATTTTTTTAACAATGAGATTTGGTAAATGTATCATGTGTTTCCAGAAATTAGAAATAATGCCTTAAATTAAACCAAATTATTTTGAGATATATCATGTTAACAGGGAGACAGGGAATTAATATTTGAAATAAAGTGAAGATATTAAAATGTGCAGAGCTGAGTTTCAGTAAAAATAAGGAAAAAAAGGGAATAATAAGAATACAACAAAGCGATTACTTTCCTGCATATTGAATAATATCTTCAGCAACCAAAACTAATTGGTTTAAGTAACAAATGAGCTAATAAGTAGTTTAAAGATAGAATATAGAAATGCAGATAATTGCTCATGCTCCTTTGAAGTAGTTAAGTGGTATTCTTTTTCATGTTTTTCATTTCCAAAAGGAAATATGCAAGCTATTTATGTCTGATGAATTAATCTGAACTCAAAATTCATCAAGCTCCCCGCCCCCTTCTTAGTATATTCAGTTGCTAAGTGTAAATGACTGGAGTCAGTTTTTAAAATGGATTTGAAATGGGGAAAGTGGAGGAGTATTAATGATAGTGCAGTTGACTTTGATTAGGGCATAAGTTCAGAAGAAGAATAGCAAGGCACTGAATTAAGTACTATAAATAGAATGTTTATATTAGCAAGCTGTAATCATTCTGAAACATACAACTCAAGGAAAGGATCTACAAGTTAAGATGTAGTCAACTTTTAAAATAGCAGTACAAGTTATTTCTAACGCCTTCATTCTCTATTTCACCACAGGCTCTGGTAGTTATATTTGACACTGCTTTATCCACCAAAGCACCCTCATCCCAATTTTCCTATCTTTATTTTATATATAGGACATCATTGCCAAGGTACTTTACAATAAATTTTCTTGTCAAGATTTTTTTTTCATGAAAAGTAGATATATTTCTGATTCTGTCACTTACCTGCTATGAGATGTTCAGGGAAACTTTCTTTGGTGAGATATTTGAGCTGAGACCTGAATGGTAAAAATCAGCCACGTCTACAAAGATCAGGATGAAATAGTTGTAAGATCGGAGGGAAGAGAAAAATAAAAATGCAAAGGTGAGAGGGAACTTAGAGTGTTAATAGGTCTGTGTTACTGGTTACTGGAGTTGCGATGAGATGGGGAGAGTCCGGGGTGAGATGAAAGGAGAGGCAGGGCCTGATCATTTTGGCTTTTGTCCGTGAAAGTTAGATTCTGAATTTTATTCTTAGGGTAATGAGAAAGTCAGCCACGAAAAAGTCAGTACTTTTTTTTTTTTATTGTGAAATACACCATACACACCAAAGAGTAAGTATCTACAACTTAGCTTAAGAAATAGAATGCTACCTACATTATCAAATGACACTGAAGCCCACCTATACCCTACCCTCCTTCCCACCAGCCTGAATTTGATGGTTTGTTTCCCCAGACGTTCTTTCTAGTTATTTCATACGCTGCAAATCGTTGTTTAGTTTTCTCTCTTTTGCACTGTAGATATTGAATTGATTCTATATATGTATTCTTTTGTGACTTGCTTTTTTGGCTCAGTATTGTGTACTTGTATTTCATTTGTTTTTCCTGCTGGATAGTAGTTGTTGTTTTATGACACCATAATTTCTTTATTCATTGAATTATTATTGATATTTGATTTATCCCTTCCTTTGTTTTTTGTTTTTGTTTTGTTTTGTTTTTGCTCTGAAGAAAAATGAGTAAACTGTGAATAAACTATGCACTATGTACCAAATAAACTTTCACTGTATCCTGATGCTCACATGTAAGCGTTTCTCTAGAGAATAGTTGAATGTAGGGCATGGGCATTTCCACCTTTAGGAGGAAATACTGAATTGTTTTCCCAAATGATTTTATCAGTTTACATATGTTATCAGCAGAAGATGAGAGTCTCATTTTTCCATATTCTCTCCAGTACTTGGTATTGTCAAATTTTAACTTTTTACAATCAGTGAAACCAATCCAATAAAGTAGAATATTAACTCCTTATGGGTTTACAGTGGATTTCTCTGAATATCAGTAAGGTCAATCATATTTTAGTGTTTTCCTTTCTTTTAATTTTTATCTTTTTTGGGGCTTCATTTTATTTTATTAATTTGTAAATGTGTGTGGTTTCTAAATATGAGCCTCTTTAATTTTATTTGTTGCTGGCATCTTTCACTCTGGCTTTTCATTTTAATTCTCTCAATAATTTCTTTTGGTGAACATAAATTCTTAATTTTAATGTATTATATTTATGACCCATTTCTTTTACAGTTAATGCTTTTGTAATATTGTTAGAAAGACTTCTAACACCCCAAGTCATGAAATTTATTCTTCTATATAATGATTTATTTATTTATTTATTTTTAAAGATTATTTATTTATTTGTCAGAGAGAGAGAGAAAGAGTGAGTGAGCATAAGCAGGGAGAGCAGCAGACAGAGAACAAGGGAGAAGCGGGCTCCTCACTGAGCAGGGAGCCCGATGTGGGGCTCAATCCCAGGACCCTGGGATCATGACCTGATTGAAGGCAGAGATTTTAACCCACTGAGACACCCAGGCGCCCCACCAAGCATTGAATTTCTAATATCTATGATTTAAAAATAAATTCTAGATATATATATCTAGATTATTATTTTTTAAGCTGCCTAATATATGTTGATAATTTTTTATTCTTTGTCTTATTTTTCAATGTCTTTATTTCCTTAAACATGTTAAGTATATTTATTTTTTATATTTATTTTTTAAAGATTGTATTTACTAAGTATATTTATTTTACATCTCTCATAATTCCATTTTATGAATAGTTATCATGATCTTTATTTTGTATTATGTGGCCTTTACTAACTCTTATTCATGATTTCTTGTTTCCTTGTTAATTTAGAAATTTTTAACCATGAGTTTACATGTTAGGCAATATAATGGCCTTTAAAAATTGTATGTACTAATTCCTGCTGCCTGTGGCTATGTTATTTTGCATGGGAAAGGGATTTTGCAAATGGTATTAACATTATGAACATTAAAATGGGGATATTATCCTGGTATATTTGGGTGGGCCAAGGCAAATCACATGAAATTTATAAACTGATGAGAAGGGAGGAGAGATGAAGCATGAGAAGGGATAGACCCAGCATTATTGGCTTTGAGGATGAAAGGGAACATTAACCAAGGAATTCCAGTGGCCTCTAGAAGTTGGGGAGTGACATCAATGGCAGCAGCAAGGAACTGAGTCCTTGGTGCTAAAAGGATAACCACTATCCTGATTTGCATTTATATTTACTTAGGTTTTTAAAAGATATATTTATCTATATTGTGTTAAAAGTAAATTCTTTGATTTTAGTTCTGTTGGTTTTAATTTTTTAAAGATTTATTTACATATTCGTTTGAGAGGGAGCACATGAGCAAGGGGAGGGCAGAGTGAGATGTGGGGGGAAGAGAGAGAGAGAGAGAGAGAGAAAGAAGCAGACTTCCCACTGAGTGAGGAACCTGTTGGAGGGCTTGATCTCACCACTCTGAGTTCATGACCTGAGCTGAAACTAAGAGTCAGATGCTTAACCAACTTAGCCACACAGGTGCCCCTGGTTTTTAATTTTTAAGAAAAATATATAAGACTTCCAGTTTCTGCTCTGACTTGGGATTCATCACATCTAGCCTCACAACAAGAAAAACACTGAATAAACCAGAAATAGGTCCATCAGAAAATTGAAGTGGCAGATTTCTGCCCTGTAAAATGAGAGACAGGTGAATTCAGAGAATCAGCTTATGGGGAGTAGAAACCACAGTAATAACTGGTAGGAAAACATAAACAATAATTAACAGATTGCTGGAGAAATCACCCAACCAGCTCTCTTGGAGCTAAGAAGTGATTATAGCACCATTATCATATATAAGTTGTTAATATATGCCAATTACTTTTCTGGATACCAGTCATGAACAATGTGAATGTGAAGTAAAAAAAATAATACTACTTATAGTAGCACCAAAAATGAAATTTTTAGACATATATATATATATATATATATATATATATATATATATGAAAAACTTTAAAACTAATGAAAGGAGTCAAAGAAGATCTAAATAAATACAGAAATATTCCATGTTCATGGATAGAAAGACTCAACATTGTTAAGGTATAAGTTATTCCCAGTTTGATCGATGGATTCAATAAACTGCCAATCAAAACCTCAGCAGGTTATCTTGTGGATATTGGAAACTGATACTAAAGTTTGTATAGAGGAGCGAAAGAACCAGAATAGCTAACACAACATTAAAGGAGAAGAATGAAGTTGAGGGACAGTTAGGTCTGATTTAAAAATTTCATGTAAAGCCATTTAAAGATTTCATGTAGCATGGAAGGACTAGACATAGATTAATGGGACCTGAGTAGAGTGCCCAGAAATAGAGTCACACAAATATAATGAACAGATCTTTAACAAAAGAAAAAAAGCAATTCAATGGAGAAAGGATAATCTTGATAATATGTAGTGCTGAAACTATTGATGCCTCCATGCCAAAAGGAAAGAAAAAGGAAGGGAAGGGAGGGAATGGAAGGAAGGGAGGGAGGAAAGGAAGAAGGAAGGAATGAAAGGAGGAAAGAAAGAAAAAAGAGAAAGAAAGAAAAGGAAGGAAGAAAGAAGGAAGAAAAATCTAGACACAGTCCTCACACCTTTCTAAAAACTTGATATGGGTCGTAGATTTCAATGTAAAATAATTGGCAAGAATGTGAAACCACAGGAATTCTCATTCATTGCTGGTGGAAACGCAAAATTGTACTGCTACTTTGGAAGATAGTTTGGCAGTTTCTCACAAAGCTAAACATAGTCTTACCATAGTCTTACCATCCAGCAGTTGCATTCCTAGGTATATACCCAAATTAGTTGAAAAACTTGTGTCAGTGCACAAATTTGCTTATGAATGCTTATGTAAGTTTTATTCATAATTGTCAAAAGCTGAAAGCAACCAAGATGTCCTTCAATAGAATAATGGATAAACAAACTGGTAATCTATGCAATGTAGTATTATTTAGCAATAAAAATAAATGAGCTAGAAAGATAATTATCATATGATCTCACCGATATGAGGAATTTGAGAAACAAGACAGAGGATCATAGGGGAAGGGAGGGAAAAATGAAGCAAGATGAAACCAGAGAGGAAGACAAACCATGAGACTCTTAATTTCAGGAAACAAACTGAGGTTGCTGGAGAGGTGGGCAGGATGGGATAACTGGGTGATGGACATTGGGGAGAGTATGTGCTATGGTGAGTGTTGTAGATTGTGTAAGATGGATGAATCACAGACCTGTACCCCTGAAATAAGTAATACATTCTTTGTTAACAAAATAAAATAACAAACAAACTATAAATGAGCCATCAAGCCATGAAAAGACATGAAAGAACTATGAATGCATATTGCTAAATGAAAGAAGCCAGTATGAAAAAGCTATGCATGGCATTATTCCAATATTCCGAAAAAAGAAAAGCTGTTGAGACAGTAAAAAGATTAGTAGTAGTTAGGGGTTTGGGGGGAAGAAGAGAGGGAAGGAGAGAGGGAGAGAGAGATGAATAGGTTGAGCACAGGGCACTTTTAGGGTGGAGAAACTATTCTGTATAGTACTGTATAGTACATTTGTCAAAACCCACAGAATTGTACAATACAAAGAGTTAACCTAATATAGTCTTGGACCTTAGTTAATAACAAAGTATCAGTATTCTTTCATCAATTGTAGGAAATATAACACACTAATTCATGATGTTAATAATAGGGAAAACTGCACAGGTGAAGGGATATGTGAAAATACTGCAGTATTTCCTCAATTTTTCTCAAAATCAAAAACTGTCCTGCAAAATAAAGTCTGTTGACAAAATAAAGAAAAAAAAAAAAAAGAGTATCAGACTATGTCTTTTACAGGTAGTTTTACTCAATGTTTGGCAAATGAAAGCAATTAATTATTTTATATATTTATACATTT
This sequence comes from Mustela putorius furo, assembly GCF_011764305.1. Taxonomy (NCBI): domain Eukaryota; kingdom Metazoa; phylum Chordata; class Mammalia; order Carnivora; family Mustelidae; genus Mustela; species Mustela putorius. The sequence continues at coordinate 31,240,044 of NW_025422019.1, forward strand.
TATATTGTTCACATATTAGGTATGTTATATAATATTTCACTAATGACTAGATCACAATTTATTAATTCTTCTGTTGGTGTTCTTTGGATTACTTCAGGGATTTTTTATTATGTTCAGTGCCGCTATGAATGTTCTTGCACATGTCCCCTGGTCTACATTAGTAAGAGTTCTCTATATTTAGAGTCAGTTCACTGTAATACTATTTTAACTTATGCTTCCACCAGCAAAGTGTAAGATACAGTATTTTTAATACCTTTAATGTTAGGCATCTTAATTTTTGCCAATCAAGTGATAAAAATGGGGTTTCTTTTTTGTATTACCAGTCTACTAGTGGAAATGACAATATTTGTATACATTTATCACTATATGCTTTTTCCTCTTCTATAAAATGCCGATTTATACCTTTTCTTCATTTTTAATTATGTTCTCTTTTTTGTAATGATTTGTTCTTAATGTGTCCTTAATATTACTTTTCCTCAGTTTTAAAAAGTATCTTTAAATTAATAATTCTAAATTTTAAATTGTTAAAATAAAATAGTTTAAAATTAAATTAAAATTAAATTAGTTAATATATCATGTCACTCTTTTTTTTAATAGATTTCACCTTTTTATTTATTGAGAAAGCATGTGAACAGGGGTCCGGGGGAAAGGAGAGAGAGAAAGCAGACTTTGCAGTAAGTGTGCAGCCCCACTTGGAGCTCAGTCTCATGATCCTGAGATCATGACCACAGCCAAAATCAAGTCAAACACTCAACTGACTGAGGCACCCAGGAGCCCCAGTATATCAGGTCTCTTTTAGTTAGCACTCCTTTCTATCATGTTTTTTTTTTTTAATTAAAAAAATTTTTTATAAACATATAATGTATTATTAGCCCCAGGGGTACACGTCTGTGAATCGCCAGGTTTACACATTTCACAGCACTCACCATAGCACATACCCTCCCCAATGCCCATAATCCCACCACCCTCTCCGCCCCCTACCCCGGCAACCCACAGTTTGTTTTGTGAGATTAAGAGTCACTTATGGTTTGTCTCCCTCCTGATCCCACCTTGTTTCATTTATTCTTTTCCTACCCCCTTAGCCCCCCATGTTGCATCTCCACTTCCTCATATCAGGGAGATCATATGATAGTTGTGTTTCTCCGCTTGACTTATTTCGTTAAACATAATACCCTCTAGTTCCATCCATATCATTGCAAATGGCAAGATTTCATTTCTTTTGATGGCTTCATAGTATTCCATTGTGTAAATATACCACATCTTCTTTATCCATTCATCTGTTGATGGACATCTAGGTTCTTTCCATAGCTTGACTATTGTGAACATTGTTGCTATAAACATTCGGGTGCACGTGCCCCATTGGATCACTAGGTTTGTATCTTTAGGGTAAATACCCAGTAGTGCAATTGCTGGGTCATAGGGTAGCTCTATTTTCAACTTTTTGAGGAACCTCCATGCTGTTTTCCAGAGTGGTTGCACCAGCTTGCATTCCCACCAACAGTGTAAGAGGGTTCCCCTTTCTCTGCATCTTTGCCAGCATCTGTCATTTCCTGATTTGTTAATTTCAGCCATTCTGACTGGTGTGAGGTTTGTGGTTTTGATTTGTATTTCCCTGATGCTGAGTGATGTGGAGCACTTTTTCATGTGTCTTGGCCATCTGGATGTCTTCTTTGCAGAAATGTCTATTCATGTCCTCTGCCCATTTCTTGATTGGATTATTTGTTCTTTGGGTGTTGAGTTTGCTAAGCTCTTTATAGATTTTGGATACCAGCCCTTTGTCTGATATGTTGTTTGCAAATATCTTCTCCCATTCTGTCAATTGTCTTTTGGTTTTGTTAACTGTTTCCTTTGCTGTGAAAAAGGTTTTGATCTTGATGAAGACCCAATAGTTCATTTTTGCCCTTGCATCCCTTGCCTTTGATGATGTTCCTAGGAAGAAGTTGCTGCGGCTGAGGTCGAAGAGGTTGCTGCCTGTGTTCTCCTCAAGGATTTTGATGGATTCCTTTCTCACATTGAGGTCCTTCATCCATTTTGAGTCTATTTTCATGTGTGGTGTAAGGAAATGGTCCAATTTCATTTTCCTGCATGTGGCCGTCCAATTTTCCCAGCAACCATTTATTGAAGAGGCTGTCTTTTTTTCCATTGGATATTCTTTGTCAAAGATTAGTTGACCATAGAGTTGAGCATCTATTTCTGGGCTCTCTATTCTGTTCCATTGATCTATGTGTCTGTTTTTGTGCCAATACCATACTATATTGATGATGACAGCTTTGTAATAGAGCTTGAAGTCTGATGTATTTTCAGACCACAATGTTGATGATGACAGCTTTGTAATAGAGCTTGAAGTCTGGAATTGTGATGCCACCAACTTTGGCTTTCTTTTTCAATATTCCTTTGGCTATTTGAGGTCTTTTCTAGTTCCATATAAATTTTAGGATTATTTGTTCTATTTCTTTGAAAAAAATGGATCGTATTTTGATAGGGATTGCATTAAACATGTAGATTGCTTTAGATAGCATAGACATAGACATTTTCACAAAATTTGTTCTTCCAATCCATGAACATGGAACATTTTTCCATTTCTTTGTGTCTTCCTCAATTTCTTTCATGAGTACTTTATAGTTTTCTGAGTATAGATTCTTAGCCTCTTTGGTTAGGTTTATTCCTAGGTATCTTATGGTTTTGGGTGCAATTGTAAATGGGATTGACTCCTTAATTTCTCTTTCTTCTGTCTTGTTGTTGGTGTAGAGAAATGCAGCTGATTTCTGTGCATAGATTTTATAACCTGACACTTTACTGAATTCCTGTATAAGTTTTCGCAGTTTTGGAGTGGAGTTTTTTGGGTTTTCCACATATAGTAGCATATCATCTACAAAGAGTGATAGTTTGACTTCTTTGCCAATTTGGATGCCTTTAATTTCCTTTGTTGTCTGATTACTGAGGCTAGGACTTCTAGTACTATATTGAATAGCAGTGGTGATAATGGACATCCCTGCCGTGTTCCTGACCTTAGCAGAAAAGCTCTCAGTTCTTCTCCATTGAGAATGATATTTGCAATGGGTTTTTCATAAATAGCTTTGAAGATATTGAGGTATGTGCCCTCTATCTCTACATTTTGAAGAGTTTTGATTAGGAAGGGATGCTGTACTTTGTCAAATGCTTTCTCAGCATCTATCGAGAGTATCATATGGTTCTTGTTCTTTCTTTTATTAATGTATTGTATCACATTGATTGATTTCTGGATGTTGAACCAACCTTGCAGCCCTGGAATAAATCCCACTTGGTCATGGTGAATAATCCTTTTAATGCACTGTTGGATCCTATTGGCTAGTATTTTGGTGAGAATTTTCACATCTGGGTTCATCAAGGATATTGGTCTGCAATGCTCTTTTTTGATGGGATCCTTGTCTGGTTTTGGGATCAAGGTGATGCTGGCCTCATAAAATGAGTTTGAAAATTTTCCTTCCATTTCTATTTTTTGGAACAGTTTCAGGAGAATAGGAATTAATTCTTCTTTAAATGTTTGGTAGAATTCCCCTGGGAAGCCGTCAGGCCCTGGGCTTTCGTTTGGAGATTTTTGATGACTATTTCACTCTCCTTACTGGTTATGGGTCTGTTCAGGTTTTCTCTTTCTTCCTGGTTCAGTTGTGGTAGTTTATACGTCTCTAGGAATGCATCCATTTCTTCCAGATTGTCAAATTTGTTGGCATAGAGGTGCTCATAGTATGTCCTCATAATTGTTTGTATTTCTTTGGTGTTGGTTGTGATCTCTCCTCTTTCATTCATAATTTTATTTATTTGGGTCCTTTCTCTTTTCTTTTTGCTAAGTCTGGCCAGGGGTTTATTAATCTTATTAATTCTTTCAAAGAACCAGTTCCTAGTTTCGTTAGTTTGTTCTATTGTCTTTTGGTTTCTATTTCATTGATTTCTGCTCTGATCTTTATGATTTCTCTTCTCCTGCTGGGCTTAGGGTTTCTTTCTTGTTCTTTCTCCAGCTCCTTTATGTGTAGGGTTAAGTTGTGTATTCAAGACCTTTCTTGTTTCTTGAGAAAGGCTTGTATCGCTATATATTTTCTTCTCAGGACTGCATTTGCTGTGTCCCACAGATTTTGAACCATTGTGTTTTCATTATCACTTGTTTCCATAAATTTTTTCGAATCTTCTTTAATTTCCTGGTTGACCCATTTGTTCTTTAGAAGGATGCTCTTTAGTCTCCATGTATTTGGGTTCTCCCAAATTTCCTCTTGTGATTGAGTTCTAGCTTCAGAACATTGTGGTCTGAAAATACTCAGGGAATGATTCCAATCTTTTGGTCCCAGTTGAGACCCGATTTATGACCCAGGATGTAATCTATTCTGCAACATGTTCCATGTGCACTAGAGAAGAATGTGTATTCTGTTGCTTTGGGATGGAATGTTCTGAATATATCTGTGATGTCCATCTGGTCCAGTGTGTCATTTAAGGCCTTTATTTCCTTGTTGATCTTTTGCTTAGATAATCTGTCCATTTCAGTGATGGGGGTGTTAAAGTCACCTACTATTATTGTATTATTTTCAATGTGTTTCTTTGATTTTGTTATTAATTGGTTTATATAGTTGGCTGCTCCCATGGTAGAGGCATAGATATTTAAAATTGTTAGATCTTCTTGTTGGTCAGACCCTTTGAGTATGATATAGTGTCTTTCCTCATCTTTTATTATAGTCTTTGGCTTAAAATCTAATTAATCTGATATAAGGATTGCTACCCAGCTTTCTTTTGATGTACATTAGTATGGTAAATTGTTTTCTACTCCCTCACTTTAAATCTGGAGGTGTCTTTGTGTCTAAAATGAATTTCTTGTAGATAGCATATTGATGGTTTTTTTTTTTTTAATCCATTCTGATACCCTGTATCTTTTGACTGGGACATTTGGCCCATTTACATTCGGGGTAACTATTGAGAGATATGTATTTAGTGCCATTGTATTGCCTGTAATATGACTGTTACTGTATATTGTCTCTGTTCCTTTCTGTTTTACTAGTTTTTGGGTCTCTCCTTGCTTAGAGGACCCCTTTCAATATTTCTTGTAGAGCTGATTTGGTGTTTGCAAATTCTTTCAGTTTTTGTTTGTTCTGGAAGATTTTTATCTCTCCTTATATTTTCAGTGATAGCATAGCTAGATATAGTATTCTTGGCTGCATGTTTTTCTTGTTTAGTTCTCTGAATATATCATGCCAGTTCTTTCTGGCGTGCCAGGTCTCTGTGAATAAGTCCGCTGCCTATCTAATATTTTTACCATTGTATGTTACAGACTTCTTGTCCCAGGCTGCTTTCAGGATTTTTTCTTTGTCGCTAAGACTTGTAAATTTTACTATTAGATGACAGGGTGTGGACCTATTCTTTTTTATTTTAAGGGTGGTTCTCTTTGCCTCCTGGATTTTGATGCTTGTTCCCTTTGCCATATGAGGGAAATTCTCTCCAATAATTCTCTCCAATATACCTTTTGCTCCCCTCTCTCTCTCTTCTTCTTCTGGAATCCCAACTATTCTAATGTTGTTTTGTCTTATGGTGTCAGTTATCTCTCAAATTCTCCCCTCATGGTCTAGTAGTTGGTTGTTTCTCTTTTGCTCAGCTTCTTTATTCTCTGTCATTTGGTCTTCTATATCACTATTTCTCTCTTTGGTCTCATTTATCCTAGCAGTAAGAGCCTTCATTTTTTATTGCACCTCATTAATAGCTTTTTTGATTTCAACTTGGTTGGATTTTAGTTCTTTTATTTCTCCAGAAAGGGCTTTTATTTCTACAGACACAGTTTCTCCAATATCGTCCATGCCTTTTTCAAGCCTGTCTAGCAGCTTGAGAATGGTCATTCTGAACTCTAGATCTGACATATTATCAATGTCTGTATTTATTAGGTCCCTAGCCTTTGGTACTGCCTCTTGTTCTTTTATTTTGTGGTGAGTCTTTCCACTTTGTCATTTTGTCCAGATAAGAATATATGAAGGAGCAAATAAAATACTAAGAGGGTGGCAAAGACCCCAGGAAAATGTGCTTTAACCAAATAAGAAGAGACCCCAAATTTTTTTTTTGGGGGGAAGAAAAGGGTAAAAAGAAGTTCAGAAAAAAAAATTTAAAAAAGAAAACAAATAAAGAAAAAATATAAAAAAGAATAAAAATATATATATTAGACTGGTGACTAGAACAGGGTCACCCACTTAATTTTGGGAGTATTTTGGCTTCTTAGAAGAAACTACTTCCCCAAATTTTAAAGAATGAAAAATATATATAAGGGTAAGCACAACAAAGGGATGGAATATGACTAAAAAGATGAAAAAAAAATTTTTTTTAATTCCTAAAAAAGTTGATAAGGTAAGTTGGTTGGGAGAATAGAGAAAAAGAAAGTGGAGAGAATTTACTCAAGCTGGGGACTAGAACAAGCCCGGTGCTAGATTTAGGGTGTATTTTGATCTATTAGAAGTTGTACCCCAAATTTTTTAGAAGAAAAAACCCTATGTGTATACAAAAAAATAAAGTTAGATACAATGAAGGATAAAATATGACTATAATAATGAAGGTTCAAAAAAGTTTATTATTATTATTTTTTATGAATGGTATTATTAATATAAACTAGTTAAAAATGTTAAAAGATGAAAGGGTAAAAGTTAAAAAATATTAGCAGAAAAAAATATTTAAAAAGTTAATTAACTTTGCAAGGCTAAAGAATCATGGGGAGAAAGCCATGAATTCCATGCTTTGCTTCTCCTCCTCTTGAATTCTGCTGTTCTCCTTGGTAAGTGAACTTGGTCTTGGCTGGATTTCTTGCTGCTCTTCTGGGGGAGGGGCTTGTTGTAGTGATTCTCAAGTGTCTTTGCCCGAGGCAGAATTGCACCACCCTTACCAGGGGCCAGGCTAAGTAATCCGCTAGGGTTCGTTTGGGAGCTTTTGTTACCTGAACGCTTTTTGTAGAGTTCTGGAGGATGGGAATGAAAATGGCGGCCTCCCTATCTCTGGCCTGGAGTCACGGAGAGCTCAGGGCCCCACTCCTCAGTGTGCCCTCAGAGAAAAGTGCTCAATCATTCCCATCTCCCTGGCCTCCAGTTGCGCTGTGAGCTCACCCAGACTGTGACCAAGCATCTCTGTCTCTGGCACACAGCTCCACCTGGAGTCTGCAAACCCTGCAGATTCTGACCTCTTCCAGGGGGGGGTCTCCGGATCTTGTGGGGACCCCACTCACAGAGCATTGGCCTGTGCCACGGATTATGGTTCAAGGTAACCCCGAGCTGAGAGCTCACTCCTCAGCTCCGTCTCTGTAGCCAGCTTCCCCACTCTAATACCTGTGAGGTCTCCGGCACTCAGACACCCCCAATCCTTCTGTGACCGCGTGGGACTTGGTGCCACATTGTCCCTGTGTGGGTTCACCCTGATTTAGCCTCTGGAGTGATGTCCTTCAGTGGAGCAGACTTTTAAAAATTCTGATTTTGTGTCCCGTTGTTCTGCCACTTGCTGGGAGCCGGCTGCTCCCCCCACGGTCTATCTTCCCATTACTTTGGATTCACTTCACCGCTGGTCTTACCTTTCAGAAAGTGGTCGATTTTCTGTTTCTAGAATTGTTGCTCTTCTTCTCTTCAATCTCCTGTTGGATTTGTAGGTGTTCGGAATGGTTTGACAAGCTATCTAGCTGACCTTCTTGCTACCTGACGTCATCTCAGCCTGCTACTTCTCTGCAGTCTTGACTCCTACCCTCTTCTTTCTATCATTTTTAAGAAATACTTCTGGGAACGCCTGGGTGGCTCAGCTAAGTTAAGTGTTACTCTTGAATTTGGCTCAGGTCACGATCTCAGGGTTGTGAAATGGAGTCCTGTGCTGGGCTCTGCACTGGGCTCTCTGCTGGGCCTGGAGCCTGTTTAAAATTCTCTCTCTGCTTTTGCCCCTACTTCTGCCTCTCTTAAAAAAAAAAAAAAAAAAAAAAAAAAAAAAGGAAATACTCTGTATCACAAAAACAGAGAGATATTTACTTATTTTTTCTGCTAATAGTTTTAAAGCTTTGTTTTTGACATAAATAATTGGTTCATTTGGATTTTTTTTTGGTATTTAATATAAAATAGGAGTGCAATTTATCTTATTTTTCTCTTATTTAGATAACTTTTCCATCTCATTTATTTAATAAATACCTTCTTTTTCGCCTATTTGGCAGAACATCTTAGTTACGTATCAAAGTTCTGTGTATGTGTATGTCTGCTTCTGGACCCTTTACTGCATTGTTTAATTTGTCTTTGTCTAAAGTAGTACAACAGTGTCTAATTACTACAGCAGAAGACACAGATTCTAACAGGGTGATTCTGTCTCTCTGTTCTTCTGTCATTGGTGTTTTACATGTCCATATAATTTTAAAATCATTTTATCATTTCTAATTAGAGAATACCCCATTCAGATGCAGACTGAAATTGCACTGTAACTAGAAATCATTCTGGGGAGAATTTTATGTAGTAAGTGTTTCCATCCATTAAGACTCTATCACTTCCTTTAATTTCTTTATTTTATATTTTTCCCCATAGAGCTTATAAATATCTTCCACTAGATCTATTATCCATCAGTATTTGATCTTATTGTAAATAATATTTTATTTTTGCCTTTTAGGTGATTCTTACTTGTATTTAAAGATGCAATTGATTTTTGTGTTTTGATCATATGTCTAGGCATTTTGCTAAATTCTATATGCATTATATTGTGTGGAAATATGAATGAGTAAGTGTGCACAGAATGGGAAGCAGAGTAGAGGGAACTCCATTTTCTTGAAAAAGATACTTTTGAGGGTAGACTTTTTAAAAGCATTTTAAATTCTAAAAAAAAAAAAAAAAGGAAAGCTTATAAAAGTTCAAACTATAGTAAAGCACATATAGGAAGGGAACTCTATTCTGCCACCTCATCCTATGGTAATAGTGATTATTTGCAGTGTATCCTTTTCAGACTTGTTGTTCTCTCTCTTATGACTCCCTTTATGTATATAGGTTGTTACTAAATAGGAATAATAATTTACATATTATTTTATTTCAAGTACTTTTTGGACTTTTAAAATGTCAAATTGATGTACACTTTTATTATAACTCTAAACTATTATCCATTCCCTCATTCAGAAGCACTCTAGTTTAAGGATCATAAGTTTTATTATGACCCATAATATGATTCATCATAAGTCTTAAATCATCTACTGTAGTGTCAACTTAGCCTAAAAAAAGAGAAAATGCTTTAGACAATAGCACCAGTCTCCTTGTCTGGGCTGATATATTGCGCACAGTTCAGCATAATATTATGAACCAGTTTATTTCATGGTAAAACCTTTTTTTTTTTTTTTTTTTGATGTTATGTTCAAACAGTAACCTTGTCAAAAATAACATAGAGGGTTCGACTTATCTTAAGTCCAGCTTCAACCCTTACCGAACATGCCTTTTGATGCTGGTAATTTCCACTGCATTATCTCCCACTGCAAATCCCATCTGATTTGCATCTACCATAACTAAACTGCTTCATGGTAGCCTAGTAGTGTTTCCTCTTCATTCATATTTCCCTTTTTCAAAACTAGATTTACCTCATTCTAGCTTTTCCATTTCCTCCTACTGCGGATTTCATAGCTGGACTTTTCTTGCTTCAGTCTTTTTCTGTCAGTGTGATTTGAGTATTTTGATACTACTTTGCTTATGATCACCTGATGCAATCTAGCCCAGGTTTGTTCACTTTTATCCAAACTGATATAATTTTTAAAGACCTTTAAAATTAAGAAACACCAAATTGTATTATTTTAATTGTTTCCAAATAACCTTGATAATGAATTCTTCCAAATTGGTTTTTAAATACAAAACATTAAAAATATTAATTGTAGAATGATACTTAATTTTTTCTTCATTTGAGGCACTGAGATAGGAAAATCTTAATTTCTTTTTTTTTGTAAAAGAAGAGACCTTTAAAACATAACCTATGTTTATGTTTAGAAATATATGTAAACTTTTATTTCATGGGACACTAAGTGTCCTTATTTCCTGGCAAATATAAAGAAGTGAATTGAGAAAGAGAAAGATAAGTTATTTATGTGAGATATTTATCTTTGTTTTAGTGATTTTTTTCAGTTTCTGATTATTTGAGAGACTTGAATGACTTTTTATGATTTTTCTGATCTGATAAGAGCAAATTTAATACAGAAATTAAAAGTTCACTTCAGGGGTGCCTGGGTGGCTCAGTGGGTTAAAGACTCTGCCTTTAGCTTGGGTCATGATCCCAGGGTCCTGGGATTGAGCCCCGCATCGGGCTGGGCTCTCTGCTCAGCGGGGAGCCTGCTTCCCTCCTCTCTCTCTCTCTACCTGCCTCTCCCCCTGCTTATGATCTCTGTCTGTCAAATGAATGAATAAAATTCTTTTAAAAATAATTTCACTTCAAGTTTATTGCTTTTATGCTATTAGACTAGCACCATAGTCTAATTTCTACATTGGTCAAAGCATTCATAAGATGGTGGAAAAATAAACTCTGGTCCTCACTGGGGGCAAGTTCATTTTGTAGAAGAGCATAGAAGATGAGAGATGTTTTTGCAGCCATTTTTAGAAAATAGAATCTTCCACAACTTAAAAATCTGAGACTCTGGGTAAATTTATCCAAAGCTCAGAGGTTGAAAGATCAGTTAACCAAATGACTTGTATTTTATTTTGCCACTTTTACCAGTTCATCTAAAAGTTACTTATTTAAGTAATTTTTAAAGTCTGCAGTAGTACTTAAAGGGCCATTGGATCTGAGGATTTTGGAAATTCAGGATTCTGGATCCATCAGACTCCTCCCTGGCCCTCAATCCTAACCCTTTATGCCGTCCTCTTTATCTCCTCCTCAATCTTTATGCCCTCCTCCCCCCTGCTCTCATGGTCTCCCTCTCTACCTCTCTTTTCTCATCTCCTATCCCTTCTGCTACTTTCTCTCACCTCTCAGCATTCCGTCTGGCATTCCTTACAGTGACATCTCAAGCTTATATGCTCAGTGTTGATCGTCTTTTCTGTCCTCCTCCCAGCAACTCCATTTACGATTTTTTTTTTTAGACATAACACTCCCATAGTACTTATCACATTGCTTATTTATATTATTTACTTTTTTTATGTCTCTTACTAGACAGAGCAACTGGAGGTCAAAGACAGTGTCTTATTCATCTTTATAGCTCCATTACCAGGCTTGACTCAGAGTAGGCCATCAATAAATGTTTGCCTATTGAATTACTTATGATTCAGAAACATCTTTGATAGCTTTTAGTGCAGGTCCAGAAAGAAGAAGATGAAATTTAACAGCAGTAAATATAAATTTCATTATTTAGGCTCAAATGGTTTGCTTTAGTGCATTTGTGAACGACTCTGCTTGTAGGCTATTCATGTGAAAAAATTCTCATGGGATTTTGGTAAATACAATTTCAATATTAGTCATGCATTAAAAAATATAGTACAATGTTAGGCATGATGAAGACCCTGGAAATAATTTCATTTAGGGAAATATAAAAAGGCATGAAAATATCTGACTTGAAGACTTCAAGAAAATTTGATCATTTTTTTTTTTCAAGCAACTGGTAAGCTAGCATGTGGGGACTTTGCTAGCTACTGAGTATGTCTGTTCTACTTATACATTCTGGAATGAGGGGAATAACCACAGGACAGATTCATGGACCCACTGAGTTCACTGTGAGATGGGTCTATGTTGAAACTCCAGTGGTCACCCGACCTTCATAAGACCCTACTCTAACCGTGGACCACAGTGATGTTTTGGGTCTTCTGGAATTACTGTCAGTTCAGACAGTGGTCTCTGAAAGGTCTGAATATTTCTTTTGCCCCAATCTGAGGTTACTTTAGTAAAAGGTTATAGGTCACCTTGGGGAAGACTGGGAGAGTGATTACCAGTATAAATTTTTGGCAGTGTTCTAGGATCCTTCCTCAAGGGGAGGGCCTCCGTTTCATTCATGGGATTCTGGGTCTGTAAAGTGGCTTAAATCAGGAAATTAATCGAGGGGCCATGACCCCTGTTTTTATGATTCAGGTTAGACTTTTGTTCATTTAACCTAGAACTTTTCTGCTTATACAGATCAAGTAAGAATTTAGTGGGCTTTCCCTTTCAGTTCTAAAGGACACTATGGTCAGTAAGCAAATGCCATACTAATTTGCTCACTCTGTGTAATCTTTTTTTTTTTTTAAAGATTTTATTTATTTATTTGACAGAGAGATCACAAGGTAGGCAGAGAGGAGGCAGAGAGATAGGAAGAAGCAGTCTCCCTGCTGAGCAGAGAGCCCGATGCAGGGCTCTATCCCAGGACCCTGGGGTCATGACCTGAGCCAAAGGCAGAGGCTTTAACCCACTGAACCACCCAGGCGCCCCATCTGTGTAATCTTTTAATCCATGTTTCAGTCAGTCAGCCAACAAAACTGTTAGAGACCCCTCTGTTATCCCCCTAATGGGACATTAGATTCCAAATCTGGTTGATGAGTCCATTCAGTAAATTCAGCCTGATCCAGTATGGAAAGTACATACTTTCCACCATTGTCCCATTCCCTTAATATCCATTCCCACACATGTTCCCTGGATTTTTGTCTGTTTTGAAAATTAAGCCATACTTTTGGAGTGTTAACATATCTTCTCATTGGTCACACTTTGTACCACTCGAGAGCCAAAGGTGTAGTTTCAGTCTGAATGCTAGCAAGTTCGAGACCCAGGAAGAGTAGATGTTTCAGTTTGAATCTGAAGGCAAGAAAAAAATAGATTCAGTGCTCAAAACATATTTCTTTAAGACTCAGTAAATTATTCAGAGGATGAGGACTTGTGCCTAGAACCTTTGAGATGCATGCTTATCATCAGCTAGTCCTTGTTTCCCGTAACAAACACCCAGCAATAAGTGCAAGATATACTTTATAAGAAAAACAATGTATTCTGCATCATTTTTACTTTTCATATGTTTGAGGATCATAGCCTAGAGGATCATGTAAAAGTTACAATGGCTTAAGTAATTTTAAGAGTCAAGACCAGAGGAGGGATGATAAGAGCACTTAATTGGAGGAGAAACTAAAAGGTGTATAAGATTCTTTCAAACTCCAAAGTTCTCAAAATGATATGGGAATGCCAACAAGCATGTTCTTTGTAATGCTTATGGCTCATTTCTTAATTCCTTATAATAGGTAGACACTTTAAGAAATACTCACTTTTGGAAACAAAACACTAATTTACTTATAAGTCACAATATAAATGTGTTGCATTTATAAAAAAACCTAATTTAGCACCCCACCCAAAAAAACCACCCCACAAATAATTCAACTGAAAAATGGGCAGAAGACATGAACAGACATTTTTCCAAAGAAGAATTACATATAGCCAACAGACATCTATACTCATCTTCAGGAAAATGCAAATCAAAATGATAGTCAGATATCACCTCACATGTCAGAATGGCTAAAATAAACAATGCAAGAAGCAGGTGTTGGTGAGAATGTGGAGAAAAAGGAACCCCATGTACTGTTGGTGGGAATGTAAACTTGTGCAGCCACTGTGGAAAAGAGTATGGAGTTACCTCAAAAAATTAAAAATAGAACTACCCTATGATCAAGTAATCACAGTCCTGGGTATTTACCCAAAGAATACAACATTAATTCTGAAGGATGTAGGTACCACTGTGTTTATTGCAACATTATGTACAATATTATGCCAAATTATGGAAGCAGCCAAGTATCCATCAGTAGATGAATGGATAAAGAAGAGGTGTCTCTCTCTCTCTCTCTCTCTCTCTCTCACACACACACACACACACTGAAATATTATTCAGTCATAAAAAGGAATGAAATCTTGTCATTTGCAGCAATAGCATGGATGGAGCTAATGCTAAGCAAATAAGTCAGAGAAACACAAATACTGTGTGATCTCACTCATATGTGAAATTTAAGAACAAATGCACAAAGGAAAAGAAAGAGACAAACCAAAAAATAGACTTTAGAGAACAGATGGTTATGGGGGATGGGGAGTGTGGGTGGGAAGATGACTGAAAGAGGTGATGGGGATTAAAAGTACATTATCTTGATGAGCACTGAGTAATCTATAGAATTGTTGAATCACTGTACTGAATACCTGAAATCAATTTAACACTGTATGTTAATTATACTTAAATTTTAAAAAAGGGGGAATGGATGCTTTCAAAAAAACCCCTAATTCATTTTTTTAGGTCTACTTTTGATATATATTAGTGGGTTCAAGTATTTGCTTTCAGACAAAATATTTATGAAATTTTTAATTTTTTCCAGGTTTAATAATTTTAAAAAGTTAATTGAAAAAATGTGGATGAGAGGTGGCTGAACTAAAAATCTTCAAAAAAATTTTTAAATAACTTTGGGTTATTCTGTCGTAGTTTCAAAATTTAACAATGGAAGGGTAATATTCAAATGTTTCTTCATTATTTAGGAATTAGAGCTGGCTGGTCAGAGAAAAGCCTGTAGACTAAGATTGGGAATTGAATTCTGTGAAAACAGTGATTGCAAATATTAAAATTGCAGTTAGGATGGTGGTTTGATAAAGAGCTTGTTTGCCCTTCTCAACCTCTGATGGAGTACTAATAAAGACAGAGAAAAGTAAAACATACATGAACCCTGGAAAAAAAGGGGTAAGGGCTTACTACAGGAAAGAAAGTGATAATCCCATGTTTTTAAAAATTGAGGATGGCTTAAGAAACAGGACAAAACCTCCATCCTCTGAACCAAAACAAAGATTTTTCTGGAGAATAGATGGGAGAATATCTCCATGGTTTTAACTAAAGGATAAAGAAAGAATCTAGGTAGCAGGTAGGGGATCAAAATGGGAGACTCAAGAATTAGAAGATATGAAAGGACTTGCGGGAGATAGCATCCTAAAGTGGAAACTGTCATGGAATTAAAAGCACATTCTAGAAATTACTATTGAAAAGGAAGATTATGTTTTGAAAGGGAAGCGTACTAACAATAATCTGAGTCTATGTTTCCAAAATCAGTCAAGAGAATAAAAGAAGGGAGTGAGGAGAAAAAAAGCGCATCAACACTTCATCTTCTGTATGGTGCTGACAAGAGCAACTGCTTCATTTTTCACTTTATACTTAGAGAATGTAGACTGTCATGAGTTTTTAAATGGACACCAAGAGTTACTTTTTTCCTCTTTTCAAGAGTTATATCCCACTGGTATGTACAAAACTGTGGAGTTTTTTTTATTTGTCCTTCTTGATTGTCCACTTTTTAGTTTTCCTTATGGTAGCATACTCTTCCTATACCCACCATCTGTCTCCTTGTGGAACCCCATTTTACTTGATGCTGGTTGCTGAAAGTTCATGAACACAGATGCCCCGGCCATATGCAACTCTATATCCCTTTACTCTGTTATATATTTATTCTCCACCATGGCCCCAAAGAGTTTGTCATTAAGGAATATTTCAGTGTAGGAGGGGAAGATTGAATCTGTATGCTAACTGTGATTGATTTACTGGAAAGTGCTAAAAAAGTAAGACCCTTTACCAGACGTTGCATTGGTCTTCTCCACTTCCTTGCCACAGTTGTCTTTGCTCAGATCTGGGCCTCACTGACAACAAAAAGAGAATCTCACATTGGTTTTTCAAAGATGTCCAAATGTAGTGACTGTAAAGTTATAAAGAAAGTTTGGAAGGCAAATAGGAGTCAAGAAAATTGGGTTATAAATTTAGCTTTGGACAACATGGAATTAATAGCCAAACATCATATAGGACATAAAAAGATGTAGTATAGTTATGAACATATATGTGGGCAGTAAGATAGCTTTAACATAAAGCAAAAACTGACAGAACTACTAAAATAGATAAATGAGCCAACAACAAATGGAGGTGATTTTAAGATACTTCTCTGAGAATTTGATACTAAGAAAGAAATAAGCAAAGGCACTTGAATAATGGAGGTAGTATGCTTTTGCTTATGTATAAACTTATGCCCCCCGAGGAGAGAGAGAGATATTCTTTCCAAGCGCATAGGAGATATTTATAAAAATTGACAATAAACTCATTCGAAGAGAAGGGCTTAGTAAATACCCCAGATCAGAGTATACTGTCACCAATCCCAACACTGATAAACAAACCTTGTTTTAAAAAGGAGCTGAGAAGAAGAGGGGCACCTGGGTGGCACGTTGGGGTAGGTGTCCGGCTCTTGATTATTGGCTCAGGTCATGAGCTTGTCGTCCTGGAATGGAGCCCCACAGGGAGAGTCTGCTCAAGCCCTGTGTTGGGCTTGGTGCTCAGCGGGAAGTCTGCTTGACTCCCTCTTTTCTGCCCCTTCTGCTTGTGCTCTCTCTCCCAAATAAATAAATCTTAAAAAAGTAAAAAGGAACTGAGAAGAAGATATGAAATTCCTAGAAGAATGAGGCATAGCTAAATCAGCTTATATTTAGGATTTGTGCACTTTCTGTGCTTGTGTTCTATATCAGTAAACATGTATTTAAAGAACTAGAAATTGCCCGAAGTTTAAAAAAGTCAAATTAAATCCCACTGGAGTTTTGGTTGCAATTACATTAACCTTGCAAATGATTTGGAAAGATGAACATCTTTAAAAAGTAACATTTAACTTTATTTTGAAAAACTCAACCTTTCGACAGCAAATAGCTATTCAAAAACTTGTAGTTAATAGAAGCTATCTTAGAATGGCATTCTTATAACCATATAACTTGATTATTTTGTTTTCTTGATATTGGATCATTTAAAAGTTATTTTGGTTAATGCAACTGTTGAGATAGATCATGGTACAGATGAATTCAATGTTGTAGCTTTTATTGATCCATTCAAACTCATATAAATGGCAAGTCAATATTAATATTTTATTTACTGAATATATTTGAGTAAAATAAGCCCACATGCTGTATCTAAAGACGAAACTTAATTTATATTTTCTGCATTTCTTACATGGAGAGGGGTTGATTTTATTGTCAACCAGATAATAGCCCTATACCCTCATAGTTTGCTTATTTTACTACTGACTTGAAGGAGATTTTGAATTTTAGAAAATGCCTGTCATAGGCATATCTATTCTATGAGGCTTATTTATTTCTTTACACAAAGAACATTTTTGAAAATGAGATTGGAAAACTGAGGAATAAAGCAATCACAATACCAGAAACAAGTGGCAGAGCTTTCACAGATTAAGTAGGAAATGAATTGATTATTGATCTCTGTCACTTCTGAGAGTATAGTTTTTTTATTAATTCAGAAATACATTCAGCACATAATCCTGATTATAATAGTAAATTCCTGTTAATCATAACAACTTATTGCATCATTTAAAGGATACTTATACATATTATTTATAGCTTGTTATTTTGGTCAAATATGATTAGCAACTTCAGGTTACATAAATTCCTAAATTTCTTTCTTTTTTTTTTTTTTTAAAGATTGTATTTATTTATTTGATAGAGAGAAATCACAAGTAGATGGAGAGGCAGACAGAGAGAGAGAGAGGGAAGCAGGCTCCCTGCTGAGCAGAGAGCCCGATGCGGGACTCGACCCCAGGACCCTGAGATCATGACCTGAGCCGAAGGCAGCGGCTTAACCCACTGAGCCACCCAGGTGCCCCAAATTCCTAAATTTCTAAATGCAAAGAAGAAGAATGTAACCTGTGTTCTTTAATATATTTTTTAGCATTTAAAATGTTCATGGTCTGTTCGTTACAAATATCCTTTCAATGTACAGTAACAAGATTGTGAAAGGCTGTTATTACCAAGAGAGATACTAGCTTGATCCAGATGATAGGATAAATGTAATTAGTATAATTTTAATAATAAGCTTCTTTGGTTTAATGTTATTTAAACCATTTTATATAACCCTGAGCTACATATTTTTTCTTCTTAGGAATTAAATTCTCTTTCTAAAATGTGCAACTGGAATTTATAATACTTATTGTTGTATTGCATTCATGACAGAACAAAGTTAATTCAGTTTCTTTTAATTTTTCCCTTCTCTATTTTTACAAATAGTTGCTGATATGAAATTAAGTTTCCTTTAGTTTTTGGTTAGAATTTTCTGCTGTGGATTATTTAGTTTATTAATGATAAGTATATATATGGTACTTTCCATCTTTTCTAGGGAGAGAGGATAAGCAAGTCATCTTGGAACTACTCAAGGCATCCTTCTGCATGCTTCCTTTATTGTCTTGAGAAAGGGGTTATAATATAAATATGTTATATTTAGATGCCCAATAAAATAAGTATGATGTATTTAGAAGCCCAATGCTTGGATCAATCCTCTTGAAAGGGACTGGGATGTTGGGTTCCTGAGGACCTGTCTAGACCCAGTGATGCTGTAGGATGGATGTCTACGCTAGGAGACAGTTACATTGGTGAAATGAGACGTAAGCATTGAGGAGAGTGCTTTAAGGCATCCTCAGGATTTCATGGTATTCTGCACAGGTGTAGACCCTTATGAAAAAGTTGGAGAGAAAAGGAGTGTGATTAATGTTAGGCTCTTCCTTCTCCTAGACCTTCTAAATCTCTTTTATCTCTCATTGAAAATAACCTGGAAATATATTATTGAATTTTTCTCTTTTTTTATAATTTTCTCCAGTTGTCAGTGAGCTTTCCAGAAAATGAAATTTCTGTACATGGATGTTTAATTGTGTCAAGTGATTTTTTTAAGGTCGATTAGTTTTACATTTAACCTGTGTCTCAAATTTGTTTTGAAGAAATAAGTATCTGCTTTGCTATTGTGTTTTCTCTTAAAAACTTAAATTGCAATTTTGATGGTGTATATATAAAGCTGAGGTGCTTCTAATTCAGGAATATTTCATTAAGTATCTTTATGTAAAGAGGCATGTTTTGATGACAAGGTTGATGTGGTTTCAAAGCATTGTTCCAAACATCAATATTCCAGCCAACCAGAAGATGTCACTATTGTGTACAGAATGTATAAAGAAAGAAGGAAAAAAGCCAGTAACTTTTGTACAGTTCCATTTTGTCTCTCCTAATCTTGCTAAATTTCCTCTGGAGCTCTTTGAAAGAAAACACTGGGGTGAAACATTGTCTTCAAGTTGACAGGCAGCGAAAAATTACTACCTTCATTGGACGGGCATGCCAGTCAGTCATACTCCTACATCTTTTCATTTGAAAAAAAGAAATTAAAGTACCTTGGCAGAAAAGTTCCACCTCAATTAATAATTTTGTGTGGTGCTAAGTGGGAATTAATAACCACACAGTGTATTTGTTTTACTTCTAGCAAAAGAGTGTGTCTATCATAAGTAAATTTAGCAGACATTAATTAAGAAAAATCAAACTGTTTTGCAAATGTCTGTGATTAAAGTAATAGTTCATTTAAAGCAAGGAATAAGCTGCCAAAACATACATTTTAACTTAAGATTAATGAATGTCACTAGTAGAATGCATTCTTAAACAGTACACTAGTCTGTTAAATTAAAAAGTTCTTTCTATAATGAAAATGATGGCATCCCCGTACTTGCTGCTGTGTAAGACATTCACCATAGAAGTTTACTTCAGTTCTTGCAAAGTTATTTTTCTGTTCAGGCAAAGAACCAAGATTGGTCGGAGCTTGTTTGTGGGCATATTTACTGTAGGAGCAAACAGTGAGGGAAGGCAGGTAAACAAGAACTGGATCCCACTTGCCTGAAAGGTTTAGCAAAGTGATGTGATCTGAACAGCTGGATTTAATTCGGGTCACTGGTTGGTATGACAGGCAGGATATCAAAGGTAAGGCAATTAAGCAACATCAGAAATGTTTCCTACCGAGTTATTTATTTATTTATATATATTTCATAAAATGTTATGTTATTTTACCCTTCTCTTGATTTAGTCCCTAATCAAAGTCTGTCTACCATTAGTAAATGCATTTATGCACTGAGAAAGAGCGACTTGTATTTTCTGATTTCAAAAGTATTACCTTTTCTGTTTAAGTTGGTGAAAGCAATCACTAAATCTTTTTCTAAAAATACGTAATATTTTCATTTATAGATAATTTATATTTAGCTAATGCTTATCAAGTGCTTGCTATGTATCCTGTATTATTTCAAGAGCATTATGTGGAGTACCTTCTCTTCACAAGTCTGTGAGGTGGGTTCTAGTATTATGGAAGCACCGAGGAGGCAGTCAGTCATCCAGTGCTACTGTGCTAATGAGAGGCAGAGCTGGCATTCCAACCCAGGTGGTCCGGCCTTAGAGAGCTGTTTTAACCACAGTGTTCCATATTGTTTCATTCAAAAATGTGTGAAATAACACCATTTAGTTGTGGTTCTGTCTGTATCATAAAACTTGTTGTTGCAATTTTCTTCTGAGAATTAAGGGCAAGTGGAAAGAAGAGTTTTCACCATCTTCCCTATCCCACCAACGTAGATGGATATAATTGATCCTGTTGAAATCTGGACACTGATTTTGTTTTTTTCTATTCATCTTAAACTATCTTGAGTATTTAGAAGAGCTAGCAGTTACTATTTCTTCAGGATATAATTTTCTATTCTTAAAAAAGATGGTAATTTTTTAAAGATTTTATTTATTTATTTAAGAGACAGTGAAAGCGAGAGAGATCACAGATGGAACAAGAGATGCAGAGTTGCTGCTGAGCAGAGAGCCCAATATGGGTCTTGATTCCAGCACCCTGAGATTTTGACCTAAGCTGAAGGCAGTCACTTAACCAACTGAGCCACCCAGGTGCCTCAGGATGGTAATTTTGAATTATTTTGATACTTTTTTCTCCATTTCCTGTGGATATGATAGTAAAGGATGGTAATTCCTTTGAATTGTGATCTCATTTCTGAAGAGAAGGATTTGAACTATTTTCAATTCTAGGTTTATGAACAACAGTACCCATTTGAAAGGCTGGGATCAAGGTGACTGTTTTAGCCCTAACTTATATTAATGTTTTAGCTCAATTAGAGTATTGCAAAATGTATTGACTCATGTATGACCTGGAACCTAACATAACAGGGAGCTACTTTATCAGTTTAAAGCTGAACTTAAAACAATGCATTCTAACATATATTTCTACAAATAATGTTTATTGTAAAAGAGAAAAGACATACCTTAAAATAAATATCTAAGCTAATTTTTTGTGGCTTATTGATTCTAACAATAACGAGAATCTTTTGAGATTTCTTAATTGAGATTAGAGATTGAGATTAGAATAATTTATTACCCAGAGGCCAAAGAATGCAATGGATTTTGTACTGACAGATATAATGGAGACTTTCAGAAGATAAAATCACTAGGCAGTTCACTTGAACCGTTTGCTTTATTTTTTAATTTTTGTTTTTTATTGCAATATAATTGAGATATAACACTGTGCAAGTTTAAGGTATATATAGTTGGTTGGTATGATAGATCTATATATTATAATATGATTACCACTATAAATACCTCTATCATGTAATTATAGTTTCTTTTTTTTTTGTGGTGAGAATATTTAAGATCTACCTAGACTCCACAACTTTGAAGTATAGAATACAGTATTGTTGGCCATGATCATTGATACTCTGCATTAGATCTCCAGAACTTATTCACCTTCTAGTTGCTAAATTTATACCCTTTAACATATCCCCAATTCCCTGCCTCTCAGCCCCTGGTTACCACCAATCTACTATGAGTTTGGCTTTTTTTTAGATCCTTACATGTAAGTGATAACCCTATAATATTTGTCCTTCTCTGTCTGACTTATTTCATTTAGCTTAATGACCTCAATGCCCAAACATGTTGTTCCAAATTGCAGGTTTTCCTTCTCTTATGGCTGAATAATATTCCTGTGTGTGTGTGTGTGTGTGTGTGTATACATGTAGATTGTTTTCATATCTTGGCTATTGTGAATCATGCTGCAATAAACTTGGGCGTTTGGTTAGTTTTTTTATACTTTTTTCTCCATTTCCTGTGGATATGATAGAAGTGAGATTGCTGGGTTGTATGGTAGTTCAGTCTTTAATTTTTTCAGGAACTTCTATACTGTTTCTCATAGTGGCTGCACAAGGGTTCTTTTCTCCACATCTTTACTGATACCTGTTATCTCTTATCTTCTCAACGATAGCCTTTCCAATAGGTATGGGGTGATATCTCACTGTTGTTTTGATTTGCATGTTTCTGATAATTAGTGATGGTGAGTTCACCCTTCCATAGCTTAGCTGGTAGAGTGGAGCACTGTAGACTGGACATGTGAGGCATTTGTTTTAATCATGTATAATGCTTTAGAGTATAGCAGGAAAATCCCAATTCAGAGTGCCTTACTTCTTAGGAAATTTATATATTTACAGAGTAATGTCATTTTAAATAAACAGATTAATACAACAAATACTTATTAGTCTTCTTATTATCAGGTCAAATAACTTAATGAGGGATATGTGACAGTAAAACTCCTGTTCTTATAAACCAGAATGGAAGGGGCAGGGATTGTGGCTAATTCTATCTTGTGAGTTTACAGAATATATAATTCTTATTGCTTCTTTCTGTTTTTAGAGTAGGTAATCTTGGGTAAGCAGTATAGTTCCTTATAGAATTTTTGGCCTAGTTAGGGAAACAAATCATAACTCTATTCTAGATTTATGAGAATATGATAAATTATTTAAGGGGGAAAAAAGATGAAACTAGATGAATTATATAGACAATCAGGTTTTTATGCATTCAGGGGTGAGGTAGAGCTTGCTGTGGACTAAGGAAATCTGGAACAACTTCATGGATGATAGGGAGCTTGAGCTGGGCCTTGCAGAATTGTTAAGGTTTAGAAAGAAGAAATAGCCAAAGGTGCCTTCCAGACAGATGCACATGGAGAGAGACAGCACTGAGTAGGGAAGGTGTTATAGCAATCTAGTAAAGTTAAACATTTCTGGGAGATAATTTTTGGTTGATTTAATGCAAACCAATTTCTATTGGTAGAAATTCTCTTTAGAGGACATGTGATGCTGGAAATAAGGTCTAGGATTGCATTGGATTAAAGAACTTCATATTAATTCCAATTCAGTATTACTGAAAGGAAAATTCTCTTTTTATTTCATTTTCCCATAGGAAAGGAGTATATATTTCCTATCAATTAAATGACTCTGGTAATTGAATTTTATATATGTGCTCAATAATTTATAGTTCCAGTATTTCTGGGATTACATTTGTGATAAAATTTGCTCTGAAATAGAATCCGCTAGAATGATCCCGGCTTAGGAATTGATAAGGCTAATGCTCTTCCCTCTGTATCAAGGATATTGTTTGAACGTTTCTTTTTGGAACTGGAGAAGATATTAGAGTAAAAAGTATGAACATATTTATGGAGTTGTCCTGAAAAATGGGATTCTACTAATCTAATACCACTCTTAAATACTATAATGAGAATAACATTCTCCAAATGAGGGAGAATTCTTGATATAATAATGGAATTAATCTAAGAACTAGGAAACAAATTTTCAACTTTGAGTTGAAGTTTGACATTTATTTTTCTGTCATAGGGAGCAGTTTCAATTTTATTTCATAGTTACATGATTAGAAATATGTGGTAGAAATAATTTTGATAAATGACAACATAGTGCTAGTTATAGTGCAGTTGCACATACTAAATATTAACGAATTGTTGTGAGCAGCTGATAAATTGAAATAATTTTAAAATAGGTGATTAAATAAAATAATTTTTTTCGTAAAATAATTCAAGATTTGGAAAGTGGTCTTTTTTGGTGGAGTAAAAAAATTTTATCTGGATCTCAAAAGCAAACTTTAACAAACTATTTTTCTCTGATAGTACGCAATAAAATTTAGTTATTTAGATGCTTAGATGAGAACTGCAATGAAGGTTACACAAAATGCCATATTTTGAGAAATTGGATAGTTTATCCCAGTTTAAGTATGATTACAAGCAAGTGTGATTTTAAGCATATTTTTCTTAGCTAAGTATTTCTAGAAATATAAATATTCAAAAACTTTGGTCAGCATTCAGGCAGGAAGTTATTCCTACTTTAAGATAGTTGGCTGTGATAAGTCACAGAACCAATTCTGTTAAATTATACTCCACGTAGGGCATTTTGATGGCCATTAAACATTAGCAACTGTGGCATTTACAGAAAGTATCTTTTGGTGTTTCAGGAACTGTTACAGTCCTTGACGCTCAGCAGTCATATGAACAGAGATTTTGTAGGACCAGAAACAGAAATCCGATCACCACTGGCTGGAAAAATATAAAAAGGATTTTTTGGAATCTTGTCTATTCTAAGAGTATTGTTTAAGCATACCCTCAATAAATACAGTATCTATTCCTCTAAAGTATAGCTTATTCTAACCTTTACTGAAATCTCTGTAAATTTTATGCCTGGTTAAATATTCTTTATTTTCTAAGATTTTTATTTGAAACTACTGACTCTCTTTCCCATCACACGTATATGGTTTGGATATATGGCCTGTGGTTTCTCTCTGTTCTCATATTTAATCATTTTCCTTAATCACATGTTTATTTGTTTTCCTCTATGCATAGTGTACAGGGGTTTCAATGAAAGTATTGAATATACTTTCTGTGGAAAGTTCCCTGGGAGAACAAAAGTATATACTGCATGCATATAAACATTGCCTTCCCTTATAAAATGGTTTACCAAATTTTGACTAAAAATAAAAACCTAAAACCACTTTGATTTTACTAGAAGTTGGTGATCCTAGGGACTTCCCCAATATTCAAGTAAGAATTATGAGGCACATATGTTTTATAGAGGAAAACCTCCATATTTTGGCCTTTTGTTTCCGTGTGGAGGGACTTCATGGAGTGTAAAATGGCCAATTTCTTTCTCACATATCATTCACTCCTCTGGCAGAGAATAACACAACTTAGTGAGTTTGGGAGAAGAAACTGAGCGACAGAGGTCTCTTGGTTTTTCAGTCTGACTGTCATGAAGTTCTTGAATTTGGGTCTTTTTCTGCCTTCTTTGGGTGCAAGCCTGAAACAGTCCTGCACTGCTTTTGCCTGAAGACCTGTTAATAAAGTATCATGATAACCTGGCAAAAAACTGCAGGTCTAAAACCATTTTCTCCAGTCTTTTTCATTAGAAACAAAGGTTAATAGCATGAAACTTGAGTGTATCTCTCAGTTGTTTTCAAACCTAAGGGAGGAACAGCAAGTATTATTTATTTGACTCCTTTAAGCCCTGAACTATCATAACATGCCCCCCCCCCCCGCCACACTGCCTCTTTTTGGTTTTGTTTCAGATGATAACCACTCAAGCTCTTATTTTCAGCTCACTGGGAGAAATGTTTTGTTCTCTCAGCACTTCTTCCATGGTTCTAAATGGTGAACTTAACTTAGTAGAAATGAAGTACTATTAAAAATCTCTAATGGGGCGCCTGGGTGGCTCAGTGGGTTAAGCCTCTCCCTTCAACCCAGGTCATGATCTTAGGGTCCTGGAATTGAGCCTCGCCTCAAGCTCTCTGCTCAGCAGGGAGCCTGCTTCCTTCTCTCTCTCTGCCTGTCTCTCTGCCTACTTGTGATCACTCTCTCGGTCAAATAAATAAATAAAATCTTAAAAAAACAAACAAACCAGACTCTAATGTTTTGCCTCAGAAAATGAAGCAATTCAGTTTGGTCATTACCAAGTGAACACAGAATGATTCTTTAAAAGTAATTTAAATTTTTTAGGATTTTATTAATATTTTGTGTTTACTATTCAACTCACAAGTAGTAGCAAAGTTTGTGCATGTAATTTCACAAAAAGATTTTGGCCCTGAGACAAATCGAAAAGTGAGTATGATTAATTAAAATATTTTCCTTTCCTTTTTAACCACTCTTCATTTTCCTTTCTGCATTTCTGTCTGTATTTGTCTCACGGATAGAGATTTGAGGAATCTTCTTGTGCTTAAAAAATGTAGGCTAGCAGTAGAGTGGCTGTCACATATTTCACTTTGCCAGGTGTAGTTTTGGTATATGCTTGTTGTCTCAATATAATTAGTAGCAGTTCTCTTCACTCTGAAAATATTGCAGTTAGAGTGATAAATTATACAATCACCCCAAGAACAAGGTGCATAGTTAGTTACTGGTATTTGTGTGTGGAATCATACTTTTAGGTGCTTTAGTGTTACTTGTTTCATTCATTTATCTTCAGAATTTATCTTCAAAAAAGTTTCTGTTACCTTGAACTGGAATTTTTTGTTGTTTTTTAGCTTAGTTTTAATATTAGTTTTTAAATTTTAAATCCCTTCAAATCAGTATTTTTGTATCTTTGGGTAAATATCTAGTAGTGCAATTGTTGGATTGTAGGGTAGTTCTTTAACTTCTGAGGAACCTCCATACAGTTTTCCAGAGTGGCTGCACTAGTTCGCATTCCCACCAACAGTGTAAGAGGATTCCCCTTTCTCTGCATCCTCACTGACACCTGTTTTTTCCTATGTTGTTCATTTTAATAATTTTTACTGGTAATTTTGATTTGTGTTTCCCAGATGATGAGTGATGTTCGGCATCTTTTCATACGTCTATTAGACATCTCAGTGTCTTCTTTGGAAAAATGTCTATTCATGACTTCTGCCCATTTTTAAACCGGATCTTTTTTTTTTTTTTGGATATTGAGTTTGATAAGTTCTTTGTAGATTTTGAATACTAATCCTTTACCAGTTATATCATTTGTAAATATCTTCTCCCATTCCATAGGTTGTCTTTTAGTTTTGTTGATTATTTCCTTCACTGTGTAGAAAATTTTTGTTTTGAGTCCCAATAGTTTATTTTTGCTTTTGTTTCCCTTGCTTCAGGAGCTATGTCTAGTAAGAAGTTGCTACAGCTGATGTTAAAGAGGTTGCTGCCCGTGTTCTCCTCTAGGATTTTGATGGTTTCATGTCTTATGCTTAGGTCTTAATCCTTTTTGAATTTACTTTTGGATATGGTGTAAGAAAATGGTCCAGTTTCATTCTTTTGCATGTTGTCCTCTAGCATCTTTTTTTTTTTTTAAGATTTTATTTATTCACTTGACAGACAGAGATCACAAGAAGGCAGAGAGGCAGGCAGAGAGAGAAAGGAGGAAGCAGGCCCTCTGCAGAGCAGAGAGCCCGATGTGGGGCTCGATTCCAGGACCCTGGGATCATGACCCGAGCTGAAGGCAGAGGCTTTAACCCACTGAGCCACCCAGGTGCCCCCTCTAGCATCATTTTAAAATGGGATTGGGAGGGAGACAAACCATAAGTGACTCTTAATCTCACAAAACAAACTGAGGGTTGCTGGGGGGAGGGGGTTTGGGAGAAGGGGGTGGGATTATGGACATTGGGGAGGGTATGTGCTTTGGTGAGTGCTGTGAAGTGTGTAAACCTGGTGATTCACAGACCTGTACCCCTGGGGATAAAAATATATGCTTATAAAAAATAAAAAATTAAAAATTAAAAAAAAATTTAATTTGTGGTGATGAAACTTTTTAATACAGATTTTGTGTTAGACTTAACCTGTAAGTAAGCCCTGCCATGCAATTTTAGTGCCTGATTTTTACTTGTGTCCAAAATTGCATTTTTATCAAGTGACCTCTAAAGTCTCTTGACTTTCTGGGGTACCTGGGTGGTGCAGTCATTTAAATGTCTTACTTGTGGTTTTGGTTCAGATTGTGATCTTAGGGTCATGAGATTGAGCCCTGTGTGGGCCTCCATGCTCAGCGTGTTATCTGTTTGACATTCTCTGTCCTTCTCCCTTTGTATCATCCACACTCGCTCTTTCTCTTTCTCTTTCTCTGGAATAGATGAATCTTTAAAAAAAGTCACTTGACTTTCAGAGTGTTGGTAAAAATATCTGACTCTTTTTTTTTTTTTAAAGATTTTATTTATTTATATCAGAGAGAGAGAGAGCGAGAGAGAGCACAAGCAGGGGATGCTGCTGGCAGAGGAGGTAGAGCCGGCAGAGGGTGGAAGCAGTCTCACCCCCACTCCCCATCCTCCACCCCCACCTCCAGCAACAAGCCGGATATGGGACTTGATCCCAGGACCCTGAGATCATGACCTGCACTGAAGGCAGATGTTTAACCAATTGAGCACCCAGGCATCCCCAAATCTGACTTTCAAGGTGGAACGTTCTGGTACCAAAATAACAAAAGTTATTCCATTTCTACACTTGTACTCATGATGAATTCCTTTAGAAATTATTAAGAAAAAGATATTTTTTGGCAGTTAGAAATCAAGTCACATTACATTTTAATATAAGTCTAAGTTTTTTGATAAACTATGGCTTTAAACTGGCAAGAAAATGACACAGAGTATTGGAGAAATGTGCTGCCTTTATTATTGTATAGTACTGAGAAAGAGTAGTGGCAGAAGTTAATGCATAAATGATGTTTTGTAAAGAGAAGGTCAGTTTTCTAATTAGCCTCATTTATATATTTCATAGTAGTTCAAATAAAGAAATTTTGGAAGAATCAATTCGTCATGGCCTTTAAAACTCAGAAGAACCAACAATGTAATATGCATGTATATGTGTGTGTTTACTATATTTACATCTTGAGGAGATGTTGCCCCCAAATTCTGTCTTTATATATAATGACTTGAATCAAATAATTATTAATAAATGTTAAAATAAATAATAAATTATTTTTTATTGATTTTTACTGTTAATTTGTATTCACTATTAAGTAGCCTATCAAAATAATGTGTTACTCAATCAACTTCACTGTTAAAAAAACATGATAACAATAATGTTGAATGAGATCCCAGCATGCCCCCAAATCAAAGAAGTTAGTTTAGTGACATTTATGTGAAATCTGTGTTTGACAATGTAGCTTCAGAAGATGTTCAATATATCAAATCAATTTTTTTCAGTTTAGTTTTAATATTAATTTTAAAATTTGTTTTTTTATTAACAGTTTATATTTTAATTTATGTGAGTCTATTTAAGACTCATGATGAAATTATTTGTCAAGAACAGGGTTTAGGGGTGCCTGGGCGGTTTAGTCAGTTAAGCATCTGCCTTCAGCTCAGGTCATGCTCCCAGGGTCCTGGGGTGGCATCAGCTCCCAGCTCAGCAAGGAGCCTGCTTCTTCCTCTCCCTTTGCCTTCTGCTCACCTGCTTGTGCGTACTCTTGCTCTCTCTCTCTCTGTCAAATAAATAAATAAAATCTTAAAAAAAATAGGATTTAGTAAATATTATTTCCTTTGACAAGAGTTCATTATATTATTGATGTTTGATAAACTCTGCCCTGAAAGATATGGGTTGACTTCTTACTAGAACTGAAATATACAGATTAGATCTATCTGAATGACAATGATTCTGTCTTTTAGGGTAATGGTGTCGACTGCTTAAATTTAAATCTTAGTTCATTGCACAAATAGTTTTATAACCTTGATTAAATTACTTAACTCCTATAAACCTTATTTTCTTTGTCCATAAAATGTGACTATGTCATAGAACTGTCAGAAGATTGAATAACAACATGTATGTAGAACACCCAGCACAGTACTTAGCATACGGAAAGCTTTATATGTGGTAATTATTAATTTTAAAAGATATTATTTATTTATTTATTTTATAGAGCGAAAGAGCAATAGCATGAGTGGGGGAGGGGCAGAGAGAGGGGGAGAGAGAGAATCTCAGAGTCCCACATGTGGCTCAGTCCCACAAGCTTAACCAACTGAGCTACCCAGGTACCCTCATGATAATTATTATCATCATTTTATTAGTAGTAATAATTTTAATTTATATCTCTGAGTTATGATTTTTTTTTTGTTCCATGTTTTTCTGACTATTTTGATCACGTCTTCGTCACCCCATTAGTGAGGGAAGGATTCTTACCCTTAGGTTATGGGGAAGGCCAAACAAGTGACACTAGACTCTGGAAAGATGAGATAACAGCAGTTTACCAGTGACATGTACTCACGATCTGCTGGAGCCGGATACACAGAGAGGTGATCTCAAGATCAGTGGAACAAACAGAGGGCTAAGGGAGCAGACTTTGTAGAGACAAGAGGATGAGATGACTCTGGGATCCTATGGGAGGATATGATTGGCTTGTTCAGTAATTCTGTGGGCTCGCGGGGAACTGAAAGCTGGGGTACAAGGGTAAGTAGGCATGGTCCCTGGTTTCCGTGATGGGTTTGCTTGGCTAGGGGATTTTTGTCTCTGAGAGCAGAGTGGAGCAGGGAACTGTGGTTCGGCCATTTGAAGCTTTAGAATCAGAAGTCAAGGCAACATGCAATATTTATTTCAGGCCTTAAACCACAGTGACACTGGTTTAATGCCAGAACTGGATATTAAGAGGATTTAGATTATTAGTTTCAATACATCCACATTATAGCTAACATCAAATGATTTGGACAGTAGGAGGCTTCCAGATACAGATCTTCCAATTTGAATATAAGTTTTGTGAGATTTTTTTTAAATTAATTTTTTATTTTTGCCTTCTTTTTTTAGTTTTGTTGTTGTTGTTGTTATTGCTGTTGTTGTTGGGGGAGAGAGAAGGGCCCTCAATTCCTATCACAAGATGTACTATACTGAAATTAGTTTCTGTGGACTCAGGTGGGAGTTTTGGTGTAAAATAAAATTTCTGTCAGATTTGCAAAGGTTATTGTGTCTTTTTAAAAAATACATCAGTTACTCTTTACATTTTGTGCTTCTAAGCTTTGGGCTGATGAGGCCACAGTGTATTTTCGGTTTAAGTGTTTCTGGGTGTGATTACAAGGAAACACATTATACCAGTGTTCTATAATCTAAATGAATACCAACTAGCCGAAGTAAAATTTAAGATGGGTATTTTAGCTCCTTAAGTGCTATTTGGTTATCTCTTTTATGTACTTTCATTGCAGTTGTCATCACACAATATATATGGTGTGGTAAAATAGAGATTTAAAGAATACGATTCTTAGATAATTATTGTTTCTCTTAATTCCATATAGCCCCAGGTTATTGACTTAGAGTGGGTTTAATATATAAAATGCCAATTTTAAGCTCTTTTCGTAAATGCTTAAAGTTTTTCATTACTAGATATTGAATCTTAAATTTCTGATCTTAAAATTGCTTCCTCTGTTGGGTTTAGAAAGCTGAACTAAATCTGTTAATTATTGGAATACATTTTTGGTAAATGTTAGTGAAATTCTATAAGATACCTAATGTAGCCCCAGTTTATTAGATCCCATTATAATTGACAGTGGCAATTAACATACTTAACATAATTTAAAATTTGTAATATTTGAACTAACATATAATAATTTGCACTAATAAAATGATGTGAGTTTTATAAGTCCACAAGGATAATACCCAAGTATATAATTAGTAAATGTGAGCATTGACTAGTGATTTACCGTATTTTTCCAGTTATTAAATTGTCCTTTCCTTGGACTTAAAAATAAAATGTTATAAAAAGGAAAAGAAATGGGAATAGTAT
Organism: Mustela putorius furo; assembly: GCF_011764305.1. Lineage (NCBI taxonomy): Eukaryota > Metazoa > Chordata > Mammalia > Carnivora > Mustelidae > Mustela > Mustela putorius. The sequence goes on from NW_025422019.1 coordinate 31,271,324, forward strand.
TAAAATTCTCAGTCTGTCTGTGGGGTAGAAACTGTGTGCTACCTGCTCAATATTAATTTTCTCCTTTTTCTTTATTAATAGAGTCCTGGTTGTGTGTCTAACAAAAGTTTACGTCTTCCCACATTTCTTTGCAGCTAGAGATGGCTAAAGATTTAAGGCAGAGGTGACCCAACTTTCTCATCACGGAACTCTTCATACCTTAGTAATTTTTTCATGGTGCCCGTAAGCCAAAAGAAATAACAGTTTTTTAAAGTGGTTCCATCCAAACAACTTACTAAGTATCTATGTTTTAATAAGGTAGTAGTCATTTAAAAAAATAATACAAGTAAATTAAGATCAAAGCTATTTTTATTACATTCTTGATGAATGAAATTATGCATAGTGGGAGGTTTGTGCCTTGAATGCTGTGCAACTTTTCAAATCTTGGAATCAGATTGGACCCTGTTGTCCTCAATTTCTGTTTAACATTGATTTGCATATGATATTTGCTTTCTTTTTAACAATAGCACTGTCAAAATTACAGCTTTTCAAAGATAGGTCATTTCAATATACCAAATTCAAATGTTGAACCCAAATTTGCTCAAGTTAGTTTTTCTCTTAGTCTGATAAATTGACTATTATCAGACTAATAGTTGACTATTATGGTGCTTTCCTCAAAAACTTAAAATATCCTGTCATGTTCCCATGAATTAGCTTACGCTATGAGGTAGTTTGACACACAGCTTGGGAACTATGGGTATAAGGGAAAATTGTTGGAAGGGATTTCAGGGACTATTTGGAAATAGATGACACACAGCTGGTCTTTTGTCTTTTGCCCTCCATCCTTCTGCTGTCTCCTGCTTGGAATGCAGATACAATATCTCAAGATGGAGTAGCCATCTAACAATCACAAGAATGAAAGTGGCATCCTAAAGATGACACAGCAGTAAAATTAGAGGGAGACCGGGTCCTGGATAACTCTTCTGCCAGTCCAGTGGGTTCTGGGTTGATCACAGATGGACTCTTTTGTTCTGTAGGAACCACACTGTGGTGGGTTACCACACTGTGGTAAGGTTTCTGTTGAATACTGCTCACTGCAGTCCCCACTGACTTCTAAATTTTTAGCTATGCTGTCCATCAATGTATCAGCCATAGTTTAGGAGCTGAATTTAGAAAAGTTTGTTTATGCACCTTTAATGGATAATCTGACTAACTCTATTTATAACAACATTTCCAAACTTTGTTATGTAAGACAAGAAATTGCAGAGACATCAGGCTATTACCATTGAAATAAACAAAAATGCCAGTATCCCCACACATTCAATATTGGCAATCCTGCTTGTTTTCAGTTTCACTTTATGTCTTCCTTCCATGCTTTCTTGCTGTCACCCAATATGAAAGGTCCAATGACAAATGCTCTCACTTTTATTTTAAAATTCATCCTTGAGTTTGACTTGAAAATTAATTGAAAAAGAACACTTAACTCACTTGCAGGCCAGTGGGACTGTGGGTGGTAAAGGAACAGGAGTCAACTTTTTCAAACACAAAAACTCTCTTCACAGTTTATCAGTTTTTAAACACTTTAAGATGAGTATAGAAGGTCTTGCAAATGGGACTGATTCCTTGATTTCTCTTTCTGCCACTTCATTACTGCTGTATAAAAACGCAACAGAATTCTTTACATTGATTTTGTGTCCTGCGATTTTACTGAATTTGTGTGTCAGTTGGAGCAATTTTTTGGTGGAGTCTTTTTGGTTTTCTTTGTAGAGTAGCATGCTGTCTGCAAATAGTGAAAGTCTGACGTCTTCCTTGCTAATTTGGATGCCTTTTCTTTCCTTTTGTTGTCTGATTGCTGAAGCTAGGACTTCCAGTATGATGTTAAATAGCAGTAGTGAGTGTGGACATCCTGTCTTGTTCCTGACCTTAGAGGAAAAGCTCTCAGTTTCTCCCCACTGAGAATGATATTAGCTGTGGGTATGTCATATGAGGGCTTTATGATGTTGAGGAATATTCCCGCTATCCCAACTTTGTTGAGGTTTTTTTTTTTTTTTTTTTTTTTTTTTTTTTTTTTTTTTTTTTTTTTTTTTAGTCAGGAAAGGATGCTGTACTTCGTCAAACTCTTTTTCTGCATCTATTAAGAGGATCATATGGTTCTTATCTTTTCCTTTATTAATGTCCTGTGTCACCTTGATTGATTTGCAAATATTCAACCAGCCCTATAGCCTAGGAATAAATCCCATGTGATTGGGGTGAATAATTCTTTTAATGTACTGTTGAATTCAATTTGCTAGTATCTTGTTGAGAATTTCTGCACCCATGTTCATCAGGGATATTGGCCTAGAATTCTCCTTTTTAGTGGGGTCTTTGTCTGGTTTTGGGATCAAGGTGATGCTGGCCTCATAAAATGAGTTTGGAAGTTTTCCTCCCATTTCTATTTTTTGGAAGAGTTTCAGGAGAATAGGAATTAGTTCTTCTTTAAATGTTTGGTAGAATTCCCCCGGGAAGCCGTCTGGCCCTGGGCTTTTGTTTGTTTGGAGATTTTTAATGACTGTTTCAATCTCCTTACTGGTTATGGGTCTGTTCAGGCTTTCTATTTCTTCCTGGTTCAGTTGTGGTAGTTTATATGTTTCTAGGAATGCATCCATTTCTTCCAGATTGTCAAATTTATTGACGTAGAGTTGCTCATAGTATGTTCTTATAATAGTTTGTATTTCTTTGGTGTTAGTTGTGATCTCTCCTCTTTCATTCATGATTTTATCTATTTGGGTCCTTTCTCTTTTCTTTTTGATAAGTCGGGCCAGGGGTTTATCAATTTTATTAATTCTTTCAAAGAACCAGCTCCTAGTTTCGTTGATTTGTTCTATTGTTTTTTTTGGTTTCTATTTCATTGATTTCTGCTCTGATCTTTATGATTTCTCTTCTCCTGCTGGGCTTTCTTTCTTGTTCTTTCTCCAGCTCCTTTAGGTGTAGGGTTAGGTTGTGTACCTGAGACCTTTCTTGTTTCTTGAGAAAGGCTTGTATCGCTATATATTTTCCTCTCAGGACTGCCTTTGTTGTGTCCCACAGATTTTGAACCGTTGTCTTTTCATTATCATTTGTTTCCATGATTTTTTTCAATTCTTCTTTAATTTCCCGGTTGACCCATTCATTCTTTAGAAGGATGCTGTTTAGTCTCCATGTATTTGGGTTCTTTCCAAACTTCCTTTTGTGGTTGAGTTCTAGCTTTAGAGCATTGTGGTCTGAAAATATGCAGGAAATGATCCCAATCTTTTGATACCGGTTGAGTCCTGATTTAGGACCTGACGTGTGTCTTTATTCAGTTGGTTGAGCATTAATAACTTACAAACCCACAGGAAACCAAAGTACAACTGTGTGACAGCAGTGGCCCAGGAACAACACAAAGGGAGCTGGAGGGAGGTAGCCGGAGGCAAGGGCCCATCGCAGGTTTGGGTGCCCCCCGCCCCCCACAAAGAGAGCAGGAAAGAGTCCGTGGCGGCTGCGCCTCACTTGCCCGCGGCGCTGTTCTGCTGCTGCTGCTCAGCCAGGGCCTGCTGCAGATGCATGCGCTTCCGGGAGTAGTGCTGCCAGTGCAGGATCTGCTGCTCGTCGATGAACTTGGCACACTGCGCATTCACCGGCTCCTTGCGGAAGTGCTCGTACTGGAGCAGCTCCAACATGTGCAGACACTGAGAGTACTTTAGATACTTGGCATATTCTGGTTCTTTCCAGTAAAGCAAGTACTTAAGATAGTTAACAAAAGCTTTGTCTTTGAAGTAACCTCTTTGGGCCAGAAAGTTCAGGTAGTTGGGGTTAGCTAAGCACTGCACGAACTCCAGCTCCAGCTGAAAGCGAAGTCGGTTCCCGGCGTCGTCCGTCTCCAGGATGTGATCTATTCTGGAGAATGTTCCATGTGCACTAGACAAGAATGTGTATTCTGTTGCTTTGGGATGAAATGTTCTGAATATATCTGTGATGTCCATCTGGTCCAGTGAGTCGTTTAAGGCCTTTATTTCCTTGCTGATCTTTTGCTTGGATGATCTGTCCATTTCAGTGAGGGGAGTGTTAAAGTCCCCTACTATTATTGTATTATTGTTGATGTGTTTCTTTGATTTTGTTATTAAATGGAATACTATGCAGCCATCAAAAGAAGTGAAATCTTGCCATTTGCGACAACATGGATGGAACTAGAGCGTATCATGCTTAGTGAAATAAGTCAAGCAGAGAAAGACAACTATCATATGATCTCCCTGATATGAGGAAGTGGTGATGCAACATGGGGGCTTAAGTGGGTAGGAGAAGAATCAATGAAACAAGATGGGATTGGGAGGGAGACAAACCATAAGTGACTCTTAATCTCACAAAACAAACTGAGGGTTGCTGGGGGGAGGGGGTTTGGGAGAAGAGGGTTGGATTATGGACATTGGGGAGGGTATGTGCTTTGGTGAGTGCTGTGAAGTGTGTAAACCTGGTGATTCACAGACTGGTACCCCTTGGGATAAAAATATATGTTTATAAAAAATAAAAAATTATTAAAAAAAAAGTAATAGAGTAAATGATAGATCTGAAAGGTACATGTGGGCTGGAATAATAGAGGACTAAGTGATAATCAGTATAAACACATGATGACTAAAATGCTCTCCACCCCCCACCCCAATATCCTGGTGTTGACCAGGACCCCAAACTAGTTTACTAGTTTGCTAAGTTAAACCTTAGGTTAACCCTAAGGAGGCATCTCAGGAATTGCTGATGTTTGAATTTCCTTAGAGCTTAGAAAGATGTGAACTTGGAATTTAAATACATTTACACAAAAATGTAATGAATCATTTAAAAATTGCTTATATACCTAAGTTTGTGAACTCAGTTTATATCTGCTTATCATTCCTTTTCTTTTCGTTTTTTTTTTTTTAAGATTTTATTTATTTATTTTTGAGAGAGAGAGAGAGAGAGAGAGAGAGAGAGACTATGAGAGGGGTGAGGTCAGAGGGGGAAGCAGACTACCCGCCAAGCAGGGAGCCTGATGTGGGACTTGATCCTAGGACTCCAGAATCATGACCTGAGCTGAAGGCAGTTGCTTAATCAACTGAGCCACCCAGGTGTCTCTTCTTTTTTCTTTCTGATAAGGATGTCTTTAGTATACTTCAGACCTTTTGTTTATTTCAATCTTGTAAACAACAATTTAGTTTAGATGTATGTCTTAGGAACATGTATTTCTTGATTTCTAACCAATTTAAGTGCTTCTTCTGTCTTTTTTTTTTTTAAAGATTTTATTTATTTATTTGACAGAGAGAGATCACAAGTAGGCAGAGAGGCAGGCAGAGAGAGAGAGAGAGGAGGAAGCAGGCTCCCTGCTGAGCAGAGAGCGGGACTCGATCCCAGGACCCTGAGATCATGACCTGAGCTGAAGGCAGTGGCTTAACCACTGAGCCACCCATGCGCCCATAAGTGCTTCTGTCTTTTTAAAAGGTTGTTATTTATTATTTCTCTTTATTCTATATATTTATTTTAAAAGTTTTTGTTTATTCCTTTGAAAAAGAGAGAAAGTGAGCACGGGCGGGGGAAGGGAAGTGGGAGAAGACTCCCTGCTGAGCAGGAAGCCCGAAGTGGGGCTCCATCCCAGGACCAGGAGGTCATGACCTGAGAAGAAGGCAGATGCCCAACCATCTGAGCAACTCAGGTGCCCTTATTTTATTTTATTTTTTTTAGAGAGAGGGGGCTCGAGTGAGGGGGGGAAGGGCAGAGGAAGAAGGAGAATGAATCCTAATCAGGCTCCACACCCAGCAGTGTGGAACCCTACATGGGGATTGATCTCAAGACTTTGAAATCATAACTTGAGCTGAACTCAAGAGTCAGATGCTTAATGGACTATATCACCCAGACACCCCCATAAGACTGTTCAGAGCAGATTTAGGTTGACAGCAAAATTTCAGAGGAAGGTACAGAGATTTCTCATATACTTTTTACCCCCATACATGGGTAGCATTTCCCACTATCAACATCATCCACTAGGGTGGTACATTTGTTATAATTTATGACCATACATTGACACATCATAATCATCCAAGGTCTTTGTTTACATTATGATTTGCTCTTGGTATTATCCATCCTGTGGGTTTGGACAAGTATATAATGACACGTATTCATCATTAGGATATCCTACAGAGGATAGACGACATTTAAAAGAATTGAATGTGTGGCTTTTAATGATCTACTGGTAAATTAAAGACCTTCAATCTAGTTATCTGTGACAGTGACTTTTATCACCTTTTGAAGAAATTTCAGTAGGAATACAAACTTTTCTAGTTCATATAAGAACCTTCTTATATTCGATGGGAATCCAAAGAAAAATAATTGATAATGAGAAAGAACCTTAAGAATATGTTATTTCTGTGTTTTCTCATCAGAAATTTGGTAAGAGATATAATTTTACTGGTTATTGAAACAAGAGCTAGTATTTTTTGAGAGTTTATTATATGCCAGGCTCTTTCTTTAGTGTTATACAAATAGTATATGAGTTAATCTTCAGAACACCTTTATTAGATAGGATTTATCATCACTACAATTTTCACTTTAAAGAAATGGAAACATAGAGGGGTTCACCTTTTTGCTGATGTTGCTAAAGTTAGCACTGACATATTAGAATCAGACTGCCATCTTCCTGAGATCTATCCTTCAGTAGTGCTTATTTTGTTAAGTCTTTGGAATTACAAAGACGAAACTCTGTTGTCTCTATTCTCAAGAAATTACAATGTATTTCCATAAAAGGCAGTTGTTTTAAAGGTTGAATAGAAGTATAAGCATGAAAGTCTCCCTAGAACAGTCCGAGATTCACAGAAAAGGTAGAAAGAATTTGAGCAGAACCTTCTAGAATGAGTGAGATTTTTCAGTTGCTAAAGCAAAGGTTGGTGTTCAGGTTGAAGAAATAGTGGGTAAAATTCTAAAGTCTTAGAGAGTTTTGTGTCTGAGAAAGAAAAATAATAGATATTAAAGTTTAGAAGCACAGTAGCTCCCTTAAAAAAATATGGGAAGTTTTGACAGTTCTCTCTCTCTCACTCTCTCTGTTTTACACACACACACACATACCCTCCCACACAAATAAAAGTTGCTTGAGAAAAGATATGTTCTAGTCTTCTAAATTACTGAGAAATGACACCTCTTTATTTTCTACTGTTGACAGCTTGACACTATTTTTTTCTGCTCAGCAAAATAATTTGGTCTTTATTGGACAGCCCTAAAGGTTTAGACTGTCCAGCAGAGCAACTTCAGTTTTCTCCTGTTTTCACTTATTTCCATCCTTAACAACACAATTACAAATAAATGGTGACTTCCCCAGCTGTTGCTGAGACTGGCATGAGGAAAAATATGGTAGCAACAGGTAGGCTTTAAAAGCATTTAAAACTGTGAGTTACCCAAGGTAAGGAATATCCAATTTCAGTAGAGTAGTTAATGAGTAATAACATTTTCAGTGGAAGACAAAATAGCTTTAGCATGGGAGAAAGCTAAACTGTATTGTCAATAGGTCATCTTTCCAAAGGGTCTTTATTTATTTCTGTTTTAAGAAAATGAAAAACTAATGAGAGGACTGGTATATACAGATTCATATTTAGAAATCTCATAGTTGCATAGCTTTAGTAATTAGAATAATCATGGAACTATTGTATGTATACATTTTATCTCTAATTACATCCATATAGTTCAGATGTTCATGAGCAATGAAAATTGCAGTTTGTTTTCTAGTACAAAATAAAAATGTTATAAAATAAACTCCATATGAAGGGGAGAAGGGGGTAGGCAAAACAACATTTCTCATAGTCTTACTATCCAGAGAAGATTTGGTTAACATTTTGTGTTTTTTTGTTTTTTTTTTTCAATTTTTTTGAATGAAGTATGAATATTGCCATATTTCTCTTAATCTATTGTAAGGGGGCATTGATTTTTAAGATTATAACACTAATAACTTGATAATTAGTGGGCATAGATTTATAGGATTATAACACTAGTATCTTGATAATTATAGTATCTTATTACACAACTCTATATAATTCTGATTTGAGTGGGTTGACAGTCATCATCAAATACATGGAATTTTGCCTGCAAAACTATCATATTTCACTCTCTGTGGCTCCTCTGAGATAAAGACAAAATGAGGTTTTAGTTTCTGATAAATAGCAAATACATTTATATGTAGCACATGAGGTATCATTTTTTGATATGTAGGAAATGCATGCCTGTTAACATTGGGTGGCTGTGTGATAGTTTTGGAAAACTAATGTAGCCTGATTATCAGCTGGGATTTTCCTGCCACTTCAGAAGTAGGTGGTCTAGGTTGACCCTCCATGGCATACATACTCTTTGAAGGTTCACAGTCCTCTGTGAAACTTATGGGAATTCCCCCATGACTTTCATTCTTCTTCTGAGCCCCTGGTTCTGTTGATTTGACTCGGGTTATGGATTATCTCACCTTCCTTAACAGAGTGCTTTGGTTACTCTCTCTGTTGCTGCAGACCTAGAATTCATCTCTGTTTCATGACTTACATCAAGTAAATGAACAAAAAACCCGCGTGCTTGCTTAGTTTTACAAGGGAGGTGTGTGACTATGTGAGTTTGGGGGCTATAATATTCCCACAAAATAATCGACTTAAAAAAAATATTTCCCGGGGCGCCTGGGTGGCTCAGTGGGTTAAGCCGCTGCCTTCGGCTCAGGTCATGATCCCAGGGTCCTGGGATCGAGCTCCGAATCAGGCTCTCTGCTCAGCAGGGAGCCTGCTTCCTCCTCTCTCTCTGCCTGCCTCTCTGCCTGCTTGTGATCTCTCTCTGTCAAATAAATAAATAAAATCTTAAAAAAAATATATTTCCGTCTTAAAAGTTCTTCAGCTGCTCAACAAATGGGGATGTTTCACTGACCATCTCACAATATAGCATTTCTGCCTTTTTACGAGTTTGTTAACGTCTTTCTCCCTTGCCATGTTCTTACATTTTCCTTTTCCCCCTTTTCTGCATTTTTTGGAATATTCTAAGTAACCCCAACTTCGTCTCAATTTTTTGTGGAGAAGTGAATTCATGTCTTTTATGACCTCTAATCTCAAAACATTGCATATGCAGAGTCACTGAAGAGCTCAGCAGAAGGGTGACTTTCATTTATTAATTCTAAGACAGCAGTATCATAAATACCATTATTTTCTCCATTGCACTAGTTTTCAAAACCAAATAATTCCCATTTTTTATAAAATACTGGCAACACCAAATATCTAGATCTAGCATTTAGAAAACGCAAACTTTCTTCTGTTTCCTTTTCCTTCTCCACCTCTTTCACTTCATTTTCATCTTCTTCCTTTTAGCTTTTCTTATACAAATGAATTTATAAAGGTATCTATATTTAAGTATTTCTAAAATATTCTGAAATTCAGTTTTGAGGTAAAATACAGAAAAAATTGTGTGGATTTTTAAAAAATATATAACTTTTTGGCCAGTAACTATGACTAGTTTAGTGTATTATGTAATACTGATTATTTTATAGTATCTCATTGTTCTTATGGATAAGATGGTTTAATGTGTGCTAAGGTCAGAAGGTAAAAGTTCCAGATCCAAAGGCAAAATTGGAAATTAGAAACAGAAATATGAAGTAATTTTAGCTGCAGTAAAAATAACTAAGATTGGGATAAGTTGAATGGTCATCAGACCTCTGAATTTATGTCTTAAAAGAATTCTATTAAGTTGTTATGTATCACACAGGGAATATTCTTTTTTCACCAGCAGCTTGCAACATATGAGTTTTTATTTTCCTCTTTTTAAAAAACTATTCATAACTATTTTGAGGGTTCTAAAATGTGAGACATAATAAAAAATTTAGAGAAGTTTGAGTGGCTCAGTATGGCTGGAATATAGAATTAGATTAGGAATATGACAGAATTTGGGATTGAAGGTATGGGCAAGGAACAGATGAAAGAATCCAGATTATGGGGTTGGGTTTGCAGTTATAAAATTTATTAAAGAATGTGAACTTTATTCTGTAGACCGTGAGGACCTATAGAAAAATGTTAAGTTGAAAGTGATTTGGTCATTGTATTAGGAGGTGTTCTTAATTAATAATGCTGCTCATTTATTTTTCGGTTTGCCTTTTGGGGGAGAAAGAGCAGTGCCATTGGCTGGAATCACACCAAATCCATGATCCTTTTACTGCTTGGACCTTTATTTTTTTTAATTCTTTTTTAAAGATTTTATTTATTTATTTGTCAGACAGAGATCATAAGTAGGCATAAAAGCAGGCAGAGAAAGAGGAAGGGAAGCAGGCTCCCTGCTGATCAGAGAGCCTGATGTGGGGCTTGATCCCAGGATCTTGGGGTCATGACCTGAGCTGAAGGCAGAGGCTTAACCCACTGAGCCACCCAGGTGCCCCTACTACCTGGACTTTTAAAAGTGACCATTACTGAGATAATATTAATAGTTAGAGTTGTGAATAAATTACTTTCCTACTTTATCTACATGCTTTTTTTATTTTGCAGTTTCTTTTTTTTCCCTGCAGTTTCATTAAAATATGATTGTATTCTTGTGAGCATCTTTCATTGTGTTCCCCAAAAGAAAAGTAGATTGAGAATGGCTAATGTAGAGAATGTGGAGAGAGGCCCGCAGAAATACCTGTTGGAGATGATCTCTGTCATCTTCTTGAGAGGTGATGTGATCTGAACTAAGTAAGGGTTTTTGTGGGTGGAGAAGACAGGATGCAGAAGAAAAATGTCAAGTGGTGTAATTAATAGAAAATGATCAACAATAGCATGTAGAAAATTAAGGAGAGAAGAGAAAGAAGTTAGATAATTGCAGGTTTTTTTTTTTTTTTTTTTTTTTGGTGTGGCTGATTGTACACTGATATTCAGGGAAATTCAAATGGAGGATTAAATTTTGGTAAAAAATAAGTTGAGTGGGGTGGGAGGAAGTTTGTTTTGAATATATCAAGTTGTAGGGGCACCTGGGTGGCTCAGTGGGTTAAGCCTCTGCCTTCAGCTCTGGTCATGATCCCAGGGTCCTGGGATTGAGCCCCGCATCCTGCTCTCTGCTCAGCAGGGAGCCTACTTCCCTTCCTCTCTCTGCCTGCCTCTCTGTCTACTTGTGATCTCTCTCTGTCAAATAAATAAAAATAATAAAAAAAAAGAATATATCAAGTTGTAAACGTTCTGGTTCTTGATGGTTTATGTTTTCAGAACCCTCTGCCACTCGCTTTAAATTTATGTTGAATTGTCAATAGAGGAGGAAATTCCATCTTTACAATTTAGCAAAAGCAGAATGATATCTATGGTGATACAAAGAATAATTGCAAAGGTATAAGAATAGCTTTCAATTAACCTCTGCTTCTCAGTGACAGCTGGGAAAGAGCCTATGCCTCTATTCATTTGTCATTCTTACTTCTTAGCAGCATTATATTTATTAAGACATAAGATCTTATATCTGGTTTAAGAAACTAGATAACCTTAACAATGATAAAATTATAAAACTTAATTGTCATTAATTACAACATTCCTTTTTCTCCAATTATTTTTATTACAGATATTTTTGAGTATATTAAAAATTAAAGATAAGTGCTTAATAAACCTCATGTACCCATTAAACAGCTTAAACAATTATTATGGCCAGTTTTTTTTTTTTTTTTTTTAATTTTTTATTTTTTATAAACATATATTTTTATCCCCTGGGGTACAGGTCTGTGACATGGAGGCTTAAGTGGGTAGAAGAAGAATAAATGAAACAAGATGGGATTGGGAGGGAGACAAACCATATGGCCAGTTTTTTTTTTCAATCAATTCCCTCTCCTCCTATTCCCTAGAGCACTAAAAACAAAGTAGCTTTATTGAGACATAAATTAAAAACTATAAAATTCACCTATTTTAGGTATAAAATTCAGTGACTTTTAGTAAATGTTCAGAGTTTTACTAACATCTCCACGTCCAGTTTGGAACATTTTTTTATCATCCCAAAGAGGTTCCTTGTACCCATTTCCGCTTACCGTCTTTCCCACCCTAAAACCCCCATAACCACTGATCTACTTTCTGCCTTTACAAATTATAGCATTCTTTTCTTGGGAATGGGAATATTCACTGTAGAGCTGTTTTGTGGGAGTAAGTTTCTCAAACCCTATTTATATAATTTTGGTAACCCTATGATATAAGTAGTCATTATCCCCATTTTAGAGATAAGGAGACCAAGGATTAATTGTTATATACTCAAGATCACATCTTGGAGATGGTAAAGAAGTCACTCAATCCAAACCTGCACTGCTTTATTGCTTTTGCCATAGTGTTTACAAATGCTTTTATATATTCAGTTATCCATCATTTTCTGTATTTATGGTATCAAGATTTGGGCTGATGTTTGCTTATTAATTTTTGTTAAAAATCTGTTTCTGCCTTTCCTGTTTACTCTTAAACTGTGCTCTTGAAGAGTTTCAATATAGTATTTCAGTAACTCGATTTAAAAATTTTTAAAGGAATAGTAACTTTTAAAGGTACATGTAACTAAAATTTCCTATACCTCCTGGAATGTCACAGAATGAAGAAAAACAGTAATTCTCCTATTGTTAATAATATGACTCAGAAGCTTCTACAATTTCTTCCCTTTCTGGTTATGAAATAATGAAGTTTAGGAGGGGTGAGGTACAATGTAGTTAAATTTTACTGTCCTTTGTTTCCTCATTAATTCTTGTAGTTTTATAACAGATGATTTAAATGACCCAAACTAGTAGTTTTTGCTCTCATTGGCACTGTTTTTTACTTTTAAATCATTCCAAGTAATTCTAATGTGTAGTCAGAATTAAGTCATAACCCACAAATCCAACATAACATTTACTTGTGGATTTCTGAGCTCTATGACAAAGTCTCCTCCCCAACATTGTATTTATCTTACTATGTCCCGAGTTGCATGTAGATTTTTTTTTTTAGAGTACATATTATTTGATCACTTCAATTTGGCCTTTTGCAGGACACTTAACAGAGATACTTTTCATCTTTACTGTCAGATAACTGGTTTCTCAGTTTTTCCTATCTAGTGTCCAAACTGCCTAAATCATTCGACCTAGATCATTTCTGACTTCTGCAACAAAGCATTTCATTGCTATTCTAACTTACAAAATGCTATCCCGGAACCCACTTGACAAGTGTTACAGGTTTCACAGCAATCTGAAGGGATGTGTTTCCATTGATTCAACACCATTGCTTGCAGATTTTTCCACAGCTCACAACCAATGACAGCCCATTTCCAGTCAGTTCGAAAACAACTAGTCATTCTACTAGTATCAGAAAATAGAGATAGGGAAAGTATTTTTCTACAGAAATCATTAAAAGGATTTTTTTTTTTAGAGACATATATCAAAATAAATGTACTGTGTGTGTGTGTGTGTGTGTGTGTGTAATGAAAGCACTAAGTTTCAATTATTGTAAGTATAAACAATCTCTAAATGTCTACTTAAGTTTCATATTATGGTCAGTACAGCAGAGGTGAAGGTAAAAAGAAAAAGAGAGTATGAGAGGAAAAGAATAGGACAGAAAAAAGAGAGAAGTGGGAGGACAAAAAGAGGAGAGGAGTTCACTTGTATCAAAGGAAATGGAGTGTGCAGTTGCCTCATTTCATTTGATGGTGCACAGTGTCCCCCCACTGACGGCCCCTGGAGAAGGGGGCACTAGAAATAAACCCCTGGTTTGCTCATTAATCTTCTGTGTCTAGGCACAGGGTTGCATGCTCCAAGCAAGGGACATCTTAAAAACGAACAAACAAACGAAACTTGTACAAAGTTACCTCTGCGTTTGCAGAAGTCTAGAGGAAGACACTAGAGAAAGAAGAAAATGAAGAAGAGCAAAGCATATGCCAGTGGTTCGGGTGGGGGGATGGGGAGAAGAGCTTCAGTAAGAAGGAAGAGGAGGGGAAAAAGAGAGAGAGAGAGGCAAGATAATGTCATCTTGTCTTCTTTACAGTGCTTCTCCTTCTCCCTGGAATGACCTTAGGCTCATCGTTCAACCCGTGAACACTTGTTCCTTAAGTGTTAACTTAAACATCATCTCTGAGGGGAAACCATTTGGGAGTCGCTAGGCAGAACTGATCACTCCTATACACACATATACATATACATTCTCAAGTATGTACTACATTGAATTGCCATATTTCCCATATACTTGTCATATTCTCCTATATATTTGAACAGATACTTTGAAATATTTGTTTATTTTGAACAATTCAAAATTATTCAGAATATTTGAACAAAGAATTCCTAGCCCACTAACATTTTTTACCACAGGATTATATATTATTAAGCATCAATCTTCCCATTTTACAGACATGATAATTTTCTTTATTTATGGGAACATTAGATTTTTCTGCCAGATAGGGGATAGAAGATACCACTTCAACATTTGATTTGTTTTCAAAATTCTGAAAAAAGCTTTTGTCAAAATTTATGACAAGAATTTCAAAAGAAAGTTATAAAACTGTATTAGACTATAATTTAATAAAGAAAAATGAATGTTAATGTTAGCAGTTAACCTCAACCAAGACAGCCAGCATTATAACTCAGTAAATCCAACTTAGTCTAGGATGAAATATTAGAGACACAAAAGGAAGAACCATATATGTTTTATTTGTTTGTTTGTTTGGGAAGTCTTGTCCCTAATTTGAACTCATTTGACTCAAATATAAAATCCCAGGAAATGTAAGCCAACGGAAATTCCAATTCTTTTTCGGCCAACATTGTGGCACTGTGGAACAGCTGAAAACCACATTTTCATGTGTTTGTAATTTAATTCTCTTCTACCACCTGCATGTGGCAAACAGTTCTCTCACAGTTGCCAACTATAGATTTGCCAGCTGTTGTAAAAAATGGAGGATAAATTTAACTCTTTAAAACATTTGACTCACAAGTTACACTCAGATATCAATCTCATATTCTGGTTGTCATTCTAATTGCTCATCTAGTATTTTGCCACTGCATAAGTGGAGTGGGTATTGTTGGTTCAGTCAGTTGGCATTGTACTGAGATAATTATTGTTATTTGAAGTTATTTATCAGAGCTGTGGAAACTAAGGGAAAAAGAGGGGGACACCTGTCTTAACTTCTGTGTCTGACAAGCTGAGAGAGTTAGGACAAAGGGAGTGGTTCAGCTGAATAAGTGGTTCAGCCACATAGGATTCGAATCCTGCTTCTTCCTCTTTCTTGCATTGTGACTTAGAAGCAAGTTTTGTTATCTCTCTAAATTACAGTTTCTGTATCTGTAATATAGGAATATATTTATCTTACATATTATGTACCAGGCACTGGTTAAGTGCTAGGGGTGCAATGGTGAGCAAAATGGCCATGGCTATTGATTTTATGGAGCTTATAGCATAGGGAGGGAGACACAAATTAAGAATAGCTACCAGGGTGCCTAGGTGGCTCAGTGGGCTAAAGCCTCTGCCTTCAGTTCAGCTCAAGATCCCGGCGTCCTGGGATCGAGCCCCGCGTCGGGCTCTCTGCTTAGGAGGGAGCCTGCTTCTTCCTCTCTCTCTCTTGCTCTGTCTGCCTACCTCTCTGCCTACTTGTCATCTCTGTCTTCTGGGTAAATAAATAAAATCTTAAAAAAAGAGAGAGAGAATAGCTACAAATAAATCCATTATTTCAAATTGCAAAACTATTGTGAAGGCTAATATTGTAAACTGTAAAAGATCATAATGTGAGAATCCAATTTAAATAGAATAGTTAGTGAAGGCTTTTCTAAAAGAATTCTGATTGATTTGAGATTGATATAATGAATAGGAGATCCTTTGTAAAAGAATAGGAGCAAAGGAGGAAAATAGGTATTTTAGTAACAGGAAACAGCACATGCAAAGGTCCCGCATTTTCAGGGCACTGATGATAGAAGGAGTGATAATGGTGCGAGTTGAGGCTAGAGATAGAAGCTTTAGAGGAACTTGGACATGCAGGGAATTTGAAATACCATCTTGAAAGCTCTATGCATTTGCTGAAGAAGAGTTAAAGCAGAAGAATGATAAAACCAGATTTGCTTTTTTTTAATGCTGGCAATTTTAAAAGATCACTTCATGTACTGTTTTGAGAATGGCCTGGGGAAGGGAGACAGTAGACAAAGAGAGAATGTCATAAGTTGGGTGGCTTGCTGTGGTCTTGGGGAAACAATGATGGCAGCTTTTAATCTTGTTGAGATGAAAAGAAAGGATGGAGTTCATAGATAAAGAACACATCCTTAGCCTTGGCAGTTGATAGGGTATAGAGTAAGGGGTGGTAAGGGAGAGAGTTGTCAATGTTGACCCTTTTCAGTCTTGAGGAACTAGGTATATGTTTGTACCATACAGTGTACAAGGAACCTTCAAAGATTACCTCTGAAAAAGACCTCTGGGACATGTTGAATTTGAAGTGAGTTTGATACATTTGATACACCAAGGAGACCTTCTAATACAGACATCTGAAGCTGTAGAACAGATTAAAAATGAGGATGTAAAATTGGGAATTATCTGATTGGTTAGATTGCCTGGGGAAAAAGTAGAGTGGAGTATAGGAAAGTTGATTATAAGAAGGGAAGAGGGCCAATCACTGAACCTTTAGGGATATCAATAGGAGTAGTCTAAATAAAACATTAGATGCAGATGTGGGTGATTTAGGAGTGCCTGACAATTTGGGAAGAATGTGGCTTCATTGGGCAATATATATTCAACTTGGTAAGAAACTGTTAAGCTATTTTTTTTTTTAAGATTTATTTATTTTAGAGGGAGAGAGAAGAGGGGCAGAGGGAGTCTAAGGTAGATTCCAAAGCAGACTCTGAACTAAGTGCAGAGCCTTTGCTGGCCTTGATCTTAAGGACCCTAAGATCTTGACCTGAGCCAAACTGAGAGTCAGATGCTTAACCAACTGCACCACCCAGGTGCCCCAGTTAAACTGTTTTTAAGAGTATCTGTACGATTTTGCATTTCCACCAGTGAAATATGTGAGTTACAGTTTCTCCACAATCTTGACAGAACCAGGTAGTGTCAGTATTTAGCCTTAAATGTTTTGTTTTATTTTGTTTCAGATTGTATTAGATGTGTATTGTGGTATCTCATTGTGGTTTTCATTTGCATTTCCTTAATGGCTAACAAAGTTGAGACTTTCTTCATGTGCTTGTTACCTGTATATTTTCAGAATATTTTCTGTTCACCTTTTTTAGTGAAGTATTTGTTCAAATATTTTTCCCATTGAAAAAAATGGAAAAAATGGAGAGGAGAAGTGACTTGGGGGAATTTGGAGAGAGAGAAGAACCATGAGAGACTGTGGACTCTGAGAAACAAACAGGGTTTTGGAGGGGAGGGCGGGGGGGTTGGGTGAGCCTGGTGGTGGGTATTATGGAGGGCAGGTATTGCATGGAGCACTGGGTGTGGTGCATAAACAATGAATTCTGGAACACCTAAAAGAACTTTAAAAAATGGATTGTGAAATACAAAAAAAAAATTGTATGCCAAAAACACTAAATAATCATTAAACTTTGTTACTATTAAAAAAATTGGGATATTTATTTTCTTACAGCTGAGTTTTGAGAGTTCTTTATTTATTTTGGATATAAGCCTTTTTGTATAGGTAATTTATAAGTATTTTTCCCAGCCCATATAGTTCGTTTTTTGTTTTTTGTTCTTTCCCTTTCCTTAATAATCTATTTTGCAGAGGAAAAGTTTTCGATTTTGATAATATCCTGTTTACCATTTTTGTCTGTTATAGATAATACTTTTGATATTTTAGCTAAGAACTTTTTGGAAAAGCCGTGATTTCTACACTAAATTTCCTTTGTACCTTTGTAAAAATCAATTATCCATATATGTATGGGTTTGTTTCTGGATTCTCTCTTCTGTTTCGCTCATTTGTTTTTTGATCTTGAGCTCAATGCCACAGAGAACTTTATATTAGATCTCAAAAGCAGGTTGCATAGCATTAGCTTTCCAACTTTGTTCTTCATTACCAAAATTGTTTTGGCATATCTAGGTCCTTTCCATTTCCATGTGAATTTTAGAATCAGCTTTCCAGTTTCTACATAAAAGCCTGCTGGAATTTTGTTTGGGGTTGGGTTGACTCTCTAGAAAAACTTAGGGAGAAATGGGAAAGAACAAGCTTCAGTGGGGGAAGAAGTAAAATTCACGTTTTGTCTCTAATGGGTATGTCATTGAGTGCTGGTGTTTGGACTAGTGGGCAAAAGAAAATGTGGAGTATGCTTTATAGAAGACAGAGAAAAAAAGAATGTTTGGCTATTAGGAATGAAAATCCTAGTAGAATCAATGAATGATTATTAATTATTTTGCCGTTTTTTTATTTTTTTATTTTTTATAAACATATATTTTTATCCCCAGGGGTACAGGTCTGTGAATCACCAGGTTTACACACTTCACAGCACTCACCAAAGCACATACCCTCCCCAATGTCCATAATCCCACCCCCTTCTCCCAAACCCCCTCCCCCCAGCAACCCTATTAATTATTTTGGATTCAATATGGATGTAGAAGACATTGAAAAGATACTGGGCGATTTAAACTTGAGAGAATGCATACTATATTCACATAAAAGGAACATTTAGGACTTAATGATTGCCCTAGTGGATACAAAGCAGAGTAGTTATTTTAGCTGGGGGAGGGGAGAGATTATAAGAGAAGAGTTGAACTGAATTTTTGCGCACTGTAATTTATGTCTTAAATAAAATAACAGTAACCACTGTGATGCTATCCGTTTCCCTAACTCAAATGTCTATAATTAAGCAGCTCAATTCACCCATCCCTACTTATTATGAGTGTCAGTTTTTAAACCTTAAGTAGCTTTTACAGTGCTCCTCAACTGAACAAAATTTAACAAAATAGAATAAAAATATCTCAGGGATATCCAAGAACTAATGAATAGATGGCTTGTTTCCTTGCTGTCTAGTCTTTGTTAATAGATACAAAGAAAACTGTATATTAGGTGACTTTCCTCATAGACTTTAAAGTTGTTCCTTTCTTACCATATTTATTTCTTTTACTACTTTAGTACTTGATACCATTTGAAGTATTTAGAGAACTGCCTTAAGAGGTATGTAATGATACAGAGACTAAGAAATAAGGGACTGGATAGGAATTAGTGTAGGAAGACTGGATGTACAAATAAAACCCTTACTTGATAACATGAAAGTGTTTCCAAGCAGGTTTTGAGGTTTTGTTGGCTTATCAACACCTCTACCTTGAGCAATAACAAAATAGGAGTTAACATTCCAAATGTTGGTATGTAAGAGACATGTTGTTAAGGTCGGATCTAACTGAGAAACACTAATTGCTTTGTTTCCCTGCATTTCTCAAGGTCAGTGTGGTTATGTGTAACAGTTAAAATCAGATGAAGTTGAGTCTACACTCTGCAATAATCATTCTCCAAATAGGAGCAATTTTCTGGAAGGGGAGTTTTTAAAGGTCTGACATCATCATTTAATCAAGGACTTAAAATTTTGTGGAAAATATATAGACTTGTAGGGTAGATAATTTGATCTTACTTCCTAGGAAATGCATCTTGTATGCCATCTCTTTAACACATCTGTGTTATATCAGGACGGGGTTTTGAGCTTTTCAGTTTGTGAGTGTTGAATATATGGAATAAATGGTAGAATTAGGAGTAGGATCTTAGTGCCCTTAATTACTAGTTTTCTATTCTATTTACTTTAAGAGTAAAATTTTAGCTCCAACAGATTCGACACAGTAAATAAATTTTCTTATAGGAATCTGGTTTACAGGTGTTGCAAAACAACAACAACAAACCCCAAACCCCCTGATAAGCGCCCAAACAACACTGCAGGCAGGTATCTTGAAGCCTTACTATCCTTAAAAGTTTGGAGGACTAGCTGATGATATTCTGCTAAGACTTTACCAATTGACAAGTTTCCTTCCTCTTACTTAGAATAGCTTCTGCATTGACTCACCCTGACACCACTATCGCATTAGCCTGCTTTACAAATGGGTAATGGAGAGATAAGAGGATTAAAACTTTTGGAGACATATTTGGCAATAAACAATATTAAATCTTTCACTAGGCTACCGACAGCATTTGGACAACACACAGATCAAATCTTGAGGCACTTTGAGTCCCAAAATTGAATTAAAGGATCCCAGAAGCAATGTGAAATGAAACTTTGGAATTTAACACACCTGGGACTTTCTGGTGTCTAAGCATACAAGTCTGTACTTTTTTGAGCACAAAAAATTCTAAATGTCAGCATCAAGACAATGTGAAAGTCTCAAAGATAGAACTGGTTATAGCACAGGAGCTCATTAAAAAAGAATATATGAAAGAGTTTTTTGAATTTTATTTCAGTCTGTATTTTTATAAATTCTCAAAGCTCTTCAGGGTCTGTCTGTCATCACAATTTTTAAGAGTTGTTAAATAGATTTTTTTTTTAATGTAAGTTGTGGATAGTTGTTCATATACCATGAGAGATTGTAACATTCAACAAGCAGTGGAGACTTCCTATGGAGTGTTGCATTTCCCTTTATAATTAAAAACATTTTAAAATTAAATAAATACCTAATTATGGTTTAAAATGTCAAATAATGCTTAGTGTTACTAAAAATGGTCAATCCTACCACTTTTCCAACAGAATCTTCTGGTGTTCTGTTTGTTTCTTCTGGCATTTGCCTCCATGTGTCTAAACAATTAAATACGGCAGTATTTTGCTTTGTCATTTTTGAATGTTATCTATTGGCTTCTTCCTGTAATAACTGTAGACTTTACCTCTTTCCTGCTTATATCCATATTTCCTTATATCTCTTTTATTTTCCTCTTTCTTGCTTCCTTAACTGTGTACAGTGATATTACATTTTTTATTAAATCCATAGTTATTCTTTTCATTAATATGATTATGTAGAAAAGGTTAACTACCAAGCTGAATTGTACACCTTATTTACATTTCTGGGTTTTTTTTTAAAGAATTTACTTACTTATTTATTTGAAAGAGAGAGAGGGAGAGGGATTGAGAAAGAGAGAGCATAAGCAGGGGGAGCGGCGGGCAGAGGGAGAGATAGAAGCAGGCTCCCGATTTAGCAGAGAGCCCAAGGCAAGGCTCAATCCCAGGACTCCAGGATCAGGACCTGAGGCAAAGGCAGACGGTCAATTGATTGAGCCACTCAGGTGCCCCTATATTTCTGTTCTTTTTTTTTTTTTTCTTTTTAAAGATTTTATTTATTTATTTGGCAGAGAGGCAGGGAGAGAGAGAGAGAGAGAGAGAGAGAGAGGGAGGGAAGCAGGCTCCCTGCTGAGCAGAGAGCCAGATGCGGGACTCGATTCCAGGACTTTGAGATCATGACCTGAGCCAAAGGCAGTGGCTTAACCCACTGGGCCACCCAGGCGCCCCTATATTTCTGTTCTTGTACAACATTTTATCTTTCAGCTAAGAATCATTATTTCTTTTCTGCTTTGAGAATTACCTCATTTTATTATATTGTGGTTTTTGTTTGTTTTTCTTTCATTTGCTTAATTTTCTTGAATCTATGACATCTTGGTTCCTTTAACCTCTCCAAGAGCTCAGTAAAATTTTTATTAGTTTTCCACAGAATCAATCTTATCAGTTAATGTATTTGCTCCTATGTTTTCTTCAATAAATTGGTCATCTGTCTGACAAAACTCCTTTCTTCTCTGTAAAGGATTTGTGACAGCTGCAGAAGTGCTGTTTTGGAAATTCCTTTGACCTCTCCTCTTCGATCTCTAAGTTTTCCAAGTTCTGTGTCTCTCTTTTCCTTGCTGTATTCCCTCTGGCAGTGTCATGATACTGAATACCCGAAAGATAAAATTATGACATTCTGAATGTCAGAAAATGTCTTTTTCTCTGCCCATTTTTGAGTAATAATTTAGATAGACTTACAAATTTATCTTAGAAATAATTTGGTCTTAGAAATTAAGGCACTGTTCACTGCCTTCTAGCCCTCATGCTGATGTGCTTCTTTTTATATGGCCTAGTCCTTTTTAGGATCCTCTCTTCTTTCCTGTTGTCCTAAAATTGTATAAGGATGTGCTTTGGTGTAGATTGTTTTACATACATTTTGCAGGTGCTGTTTAAAAGAGACTCATTTCATTCTGTTCTAGAAAATCTTTGGGGTGCCCGGGTGGATCAGTTAAGCATCTGCCTTCAGTCCTAGGTCATAATCCCAGCCTCCTAGGATTGAGTCCCGCATTGGGCTCCCTGCTTATCGGGAAGCCTGCTTCTTCCTCTTCCACTCCCCGTGCTTTGTGTCCCCCCCCCCCTCTGTCAAATAAATAAAATCTTTAAAAAAAAAATCTTCTTATAGTTTTTGTTTAAAATAATTTTCTTTCATCCACTTCTCTGTTCTTTTTTTTCTAGAAATGCTTCCCTCTCCCAGACCTATTGAGATACAGTTGACATATAACATTTTGTAAATTTAAGGTTGCAGTGTGATAATTTGATATATGTATATATTGAGAAATGATTACCACAATAGAACTTCTGGAAATTCTTTAATTGACCTTTGCACTGCCTTGTTCTATCCCCTAGTCCCTCCGTTCCTTTATTCCCCTCCTGTTCTCTTCCTTTCTTGCTCCTCCCAGCCCCTTCCCCCTCTTACCCTTTGGTATCTTCCTCCCCTATTACTTTCTCTCTTTCACTGCTTTCTTTTTTTTTTTTTTAATTTTATTTATTTATTTATTTGACAGAGAGAAATCACAAGTAGATGGAGAGGCAGGCAGAGAGAGAGAGAGGGAAGCAGGCTCTCCGCTGAGCAGAGAGCCCGATGCGGGACTCGATCCCAGGACCCTGAGATCATGACCTGAGCCGAAGGCAGCGGCTTAACCCACTGAGCCACCCAGGCGCCCCTCTTTCACTGCTTTCTTTACGAGACTTTGACTTTATCATCTAACCTTTCTGTACTCATTAAAAAGGAAAACAAACTTCATATTTTTAATTCCCAAGAATATTTTCTTGCTCTGTATTTATTTTGATCCTTGTATTTTTTTCTTTAATAGATGTGTTATCATCCTTTATCTGAGGGTATTATTGTAACTTAGAGTAAAGTTTATTCTGTTCTCTTCATTCTCTCTGTATCATCTGAGTTTCTTTGTTGGTTTTGGTATGTATTTCCCTGTGGAGCTTTTGCTTGTATGTTTGGTATTTCTTGTATTATCATTCAATTTAAGAGTGAGTCACTAAAACTTTGCTGGGAATTATATGCATTGGTGGGTGTTGTTGAATCATGGGTTCTCTCTAGGATAATCTGGTAACCATCAATTTTTTTTTCTTTTTTCTTCCTTTTTTTTTTTTTTTTAACTTTGGATCTTCATATGTCATTATATAAAATCAGAGATTGGCTAATTTTCCTTTTTTCTATAGAGGACCAGATAGTAAATATTTTAGGCTTTATGGGGCATATACAGTCATTGGCATAACAATTCAATTCTTCCCTTAGAGCGAAGGAGCCATCGACAATGTGTAATTGAATGTGTGTGGCTCTGTTCCAATAAAACTTTATTTGTTGGGAAAAAAAAAATTGGTGAACTGAATTTGTCCTGAAGGCTCTAGCTTGCTGACCCTTTCTAAAAGCATTACTCTTTTAGGGGTTTGATTTCTCTAGAAATGATTTCTCCAGATTTTTACCAAGAGTAGAGTGTAAGGCAGAAAATCAGTCTGCTGGTGTTCTGGAGCTGGGTCGGGAAAGAAGCCGAGGGTTGTACCATTTAATATGGAGATCATCACTTAGCATAGTCTAGTATCTCACCTTTTGCTTCTTCTGCTTGATATTCCCAAATCTATGCTCCTAGACTTCATTTTGTTGATAACAGTGTTTTTCACATTAATGTGCATAAAAAATATTTAGGGATCTTAATGAAAGCAAGTTCAATTTTACCAGGTTTAAACCTGGGCTGGAAAGTCTATATTTCTCATACGCTTTTGAGTGATGCTGGTGCTGCTGGTCCTAGAAAAACACCTTGAATAGGAAGAACATGTGAATACCAACCACGCTTCTGTAGATAGAAGAGAGGAAATGTCTATTCTCTCTAGAGACTTTCAAACATCCCAATGTCTTCAGCTCCATTTCTCACTCTTGCCTTGCGTGGCTCAGATCCCCAGGTTTTCTAGTCTTTTGTGGGGAAATTGACTGCCTTTTGCCCATGTCCTCTGTAGACAGCTAGAATTAAAAATCTTTATCTAAGTCATGTTCAATTTTTTTGTATGTATAATATATATATATGTATATATATACATAAATATATATTTGGTGTTCCTTTCTTAGGTTTTTAACAGAGATGGAGTTATGCTTTGGATTTTTAAAAAGCATTTGGAGAATTTTTTGAGAGAATAAAAAGGAGAACATGTTTGAAGTTGAAATTGAATTAGAAAGTAAACGATCATAAAATATTTTCTTGAACTATATTGTGGCACTCCAACTTAATAACAAACTGATTTTTTCTTATATCCACCCTGAAATGGCATAGGAAGAAGGAATAAACTCCACTTCTGGAATAGTACTTTAAAATGTTTGCTGAGGAAGTGGCCATCATGGTTATTCATTATTGGACTTTGGATTTTTTTCAGTTTTCAATTTGGTATTCAAAGGATCTTTAAGAAGAGCTTCATTCCTGTCATTTCCATTATCTTAATTTATTCATTGAAATACTTTATATTAATAATAAGATGAATTAAAAAATAAACAAACCATTTTGTAATGTAATAACTCATGGCCAGCCTGAGGCACAACTGCGAGGTAGGTGAAATTTGTTTTCACTATCCTAATTCCTAGCGTGCCTTTACTTATCTTTGAAGTTTCATCTTTGCCTGAAAAACTTTCCCTCTACCCTTTAACTCAGTGTTCCATGTCTAGATCCTTTCTCTTTATCACTCTTTTGTGTCCTTACTCATAAATAGTAAACACTGAATCATAATTTACCAGTTTGGTATATTATAAATAGGACATGTAAAATAATCGATCTTTACATGGTGTTTGAAGAGTTATGGTATTCCTAGTAGTGGCATATTATTATTCTCTGGCCCAGAAGTATCTGAATGCTTTGAGTCATTATACATAATCTGTTTTGTCTTAAGGAGTACTGGGTTGGAAGTCACAAAGATTGCCATAAAGAATAAGATATTGGATAAGTTACTAAATTTCTCTAAAGTAGGGTATTGGGTTAGATTCATTTTGAAAATATATGCTATTCTACATTATATGCTTCTAATAATTTTTTAAATATTTATTTATTTATTTTGAAGATTTTGTCTATTTATTTAACAGACAGAGATCACAAGCAGGCAAGATCAGAGAAGCAGGCAGAGAGAGAAGAGGAAGCAGGGAGCCTGCTTCCTCCTCTCCAGGATGGCAACCTGAGCCGAAGGCAGAGGCTTTAACCCACTGAGCCACCCAGGTGCCCTGTATGCTTCTAAATATCATACTGTATTAGTTAGTCATGTTAAGGATTAATATATATTTAGCCATTGTTCTTGGAAGAACAAAAATTAAATTGTATTCAGATGTAAATTCTTCCTGAGGGATATGTGATTATTGTGTATATTAGGTCAGGGTATATCTTAAAAATTATACTTTACATGCAAAAATTTCTTAAGAAAGTATTACTACTTTAAAATATTTTATTTTTGTGAACTAAAGCTATGGAGAACTGAGATTACTTGTGATATATTTCAAAGAAAACAAGTGACCCAAAGTCTTTTTATTTTCTCAGATTACCTTTATTTCTCTTGGTAATAAAATTAATGCATTCTTATAAAAATTCCAACAATATGGATGATTATTTGTAAGGTGGAATCTATCCTTCCAGAAGTTTTATACATATAAAATACCTATGTATAAATTTATTTACTTCAATATTAAAGGATAACACCATACATAGCATTTTGTAATTTGATTCCATAATTCTTTGAATTATAGGTAATAATGAGTTCTGTGGAGAGCAGTAAAATATTTTACATTATAGAATCTGATTTCACAGTCATATCTATAAAACTCTTGTTAGCTATAGCAATGTTACGCCCTAATGAGTAAAAGGAATGCCTAATAAAATATTTCACTGAGCATCTAATTTATCTCTTATTTTGACAAGCATATTTTAATTTTAGTTATTTATGAATTTTTGTAAAAGCAAACTAGTGAATGGAATAATATTTCTTAAAAGTTATTGCCTTAATATTATGAGATTGTATTATAATTGTGCAGTTTTTGATGAAATGTCTGAAGATGACTTTAGTGAAATTATTATACTGTAGAGTAGTAAAAATTCATTATATATGTGAGCATTGATAGAATCTTATAGTTTGAACAAAGATGTTTCTGCATCTTTGTGCAATGGAACCACTTTTCATTTTATTGGAAATGTATGAAAAGTTTTATTGGCGCTCCTGAGGGGATGAAAAATTAGGAGCTGAAAGTGAATGGCAAAGGAAGTGGTTATGTTGTCTGTACATCATCCCATTGATTGGGAATCCCAGGAATCCACAGAGAAAATTGAAATTATCCAGAAGATCCCATCTTCCACTTTGGGGGTTCTAGTTGAGCAGTGGACTGGTGACCAGTGCCCAATCTCCCCTGCCCTTACTTCTGTGGGGTTGTTCTTTTTGAAGAGTTAAAATAGTATGCTTGAGAAGAAGCAAAGTATATGTTAAAATTTAAACCTCTTGGGACAACTGGGTGGCTCAGTTGGTTAAGCATCTGGCTTCTGCTCAGGTCATGATCCAGGGTCCTGGGATCGAATTCCACATTGGGCTCCTTGCTCAGCTGGGAGCCTGCTTCTCCCTCTGCCTGCAGCTCCCCTTTCTTGTGCTTGTTCTCTCTGACAAATAAATAAGATAAAAATCTTTAAAAAGAATTTAAGCCTCTTGGAAACATCTGGAAAATATTTCTTATCTGCTAATTTCTCTTACCTCCCCATCCAGACCTTCCTCATCAGACTCCACCTTCAACAAAGAATAGAGAAAGGGTAGTATTTACTGGAATCCAATTCCCAAAGAATTGATGGCATGTTTTCACAGCAATGTTCCATACTGGATATGTAGAAGCTACAGAATTGACTCTAAGATTTGACTTCATGTTACTTTCAATAACATTTTTCATGGTTATTCTCTGACTGTAGAATAGAGGGGCAGACATCTTCAAACATTTGCTGATGGTTTGTGAATTGGTCTCTTTGGGTCCTTATAGCATCTAGTCCTACACATTCAGGACTTCATGGCAGGAGAGCTATGCATATGTGCCAAACAGACAATGGAAAGTCCAAGTCAGGGTTGGCAATTTTGCAGCACTGATATTTCCATCCTCAGCTCCTGCACCCATGGTAGACATTCCTCCCCAAATAGCATTCTTTCTCACTGGGCTTAAATGTCACTTTAGAATTCTTCCCCATAGAGTATTTAAGAATATAGTCCCAAGTTTTGAAGTTTGTAAATAAAATGAAAAGGAATTTGTTCTTATGTCCAAGCCAAGAATGAAACTCAAAACAAATAAAGATCAATTCCTTTGAGACTGATCATGTCAATGTGAGTTTTATTTCTTTATTTTTAAAAGATTTATTTATTTTATATACAGAGAGTGAGTGCATGCATGAGTAGGGGAAGGGGCAGAGGATGAGGGGAGAGAAGCAGACTCCCCACTGAAAGAGGAACCTGGGGCAGGGCTCTACCTTAGAACCCTGAGATCATGATCTGAGCTGAAATCAAGGGTTGGCTTAACCAACTGAGCCACCCAGGCACCCCTCAGCATGAGCTTTTAGTGGCCTTCTCTTTCCTGATCTTGGTGTTATCCTCATGGTAGATTTTTATATGCTTTTCTCTCTTGGTTTTGGTTACTGCGTTGATCCAAGTATGCCTCTCTGTGGAAGAGTATTGTGCTAGTAGTTCACAAATGGTTTAATAGGTTTGAGTCCTGACTCTGCCCTTTTTAAGCTATGCTATTTAAACTTTTCAAGTCTTGGTTTCTTCCTTTCTCAAATAAGTGCTGTTACACAGGATATATGAGATAATCTGTGTGAAAACATGATTTAACTTAATGTTACATAAATGTTGGGTATGTTTATTACTGATGAGGATTCCATGTCAGTCTTCAGCTAAACAGTGGAAACTATATAGAAGTTATGTGAAGAAGACAAAGTTATATTCAGCAAGATTTTGAGTGTACCTGTTCTTGTTAGCCAGGTAGATTAAATTTAAAATACTTCAACAAAATAGGATAGTCTCATCATCTTAAGTGACATGAAACTACATAAAAACTACATAAAATTGATCACTAAACTCAGTAAATCCTGGACTTCTGCTTAAACAAAGTAATAAATGCTTAAAGAGTCAGTCTTCTGATTTCTTTAAGCCTAATTGCTATGCTACTATTTAGACACTAGGTAGAAATATGCAAATATTATTGAAGAAATGTCTCTCCTTTTCCTTAAATGATAAATTTGGAAAAGTGAGAGTAAATTAGCTTGATTTTCACATATCCACATTAAAGTTGAGTTCCCAGTAAGCGTTGAAGAGTTTGAATTGGTATTACAAAAACT
Source organism: Mustela putorius furo (assembly GCF_011764305.1). Classification (NCBI taxonomy): domain Eukaryota; kingdom Metazoa; phylum Chordata; class Mammalia; order Carnivora; family Mustelidae; genus Mustela; species Mustela putorius. The sequence continues at coordinate 31,299,794 of NW_025422019.1, forward strand.
CACTTGACTTCATTCCAAGACAAGGTTTGTTGTGGAATGCCTTATTAAAATAGTCATTCAAAATAATATATTTATATATGGCATAATAAGGATGTCAGTTAAAACTTGCCCGCATACACAGTTATCCTTGATAAAACACATTTCACACAGTCCTTTCTATCTTAGTGGCTGTTTTTGTACCTCAAGGTCCTATCTTCTGGCTATAGTGAAGTGGACTGGCAATGAAAACTGATGGTGAGAATAGTACAGCCATTAGATTGGCTTAGCAGCAGCCTGTGACTTGTTCTGCTGTAAACAGGTGAACTAGGTCAGTCAGATTCTCACTCTCAGAATTTTAATTGGAAACACAGCGTCCATTAGCAATAAGCATGCAGCCAAAAGATGCTTTAGGTAGTTGATACACAGAAATCATGTACCAACTGAAGTTATGAGGGAGCAAAAATTGGATGACTGGAGGAAACCACATAGTAAACATGATGACATAGGTAAAGAGAAAGAACCATGACACTAAGAAGGCCAATTTTGTTCGTGATAGAGGGATTAGCCCACCATTAGAGCTGATGCTGGTCCAGGTCCTATATCCTTACAAGAAACTTCCTTTAACTGATATAAATTAAGTGGATCTCTTTTCCTTGCCTAACAAAACCATGTGATAATAAACATGACATATTTCAATTTTGCCTTGTAGTCACACTTGGTTTTGATGATTATTTTGAATATTTCCTTGTAAGAAATATCTAAGGATGTGGACATGAAACAAAGTTTTACTAAGATCCATAACTTTTAACATTTTACTGTTACATTAATATTTGATAAATTTATGGTGGCAATTGTGCCGGAAAGATTAGAAAAATTACTTTTGTTTCATTATAAATAAGCTCCAGAGAAGTAGTTTTTCTATGGCAAATCTAGAAAGTGCTAGGCACCAATTTTTGAAGTGAAGCTGGGGCAGATATTAAAAATGCTACAACATGATGAGGAATATATGTTCATTTAAGAATGGCATGGGGTCTGGATGAAAGGGCGTTAGAGCAATAAAATAGATATGGGGAACAAATTAAAGGTGCTGATGGGGTATCTTGAAATGTCAAGAAGTTACCATGGTTTAATATTGTACTTTTAAAAAATTGTTATCCAGAAAGAGTAATTTATTTTTTTGTCAATAGCAAAGGTCAGAAATGGAAAATACCAGGTATGTTACATTCAGGATATTTCCAAGAATATGTTGCAGCTTTGCTTTACTTTCTAAATATATTGCAAAAAAGATATTTAAAAAAGGGAACAGGCTTCTATGAAAGCATGCAAACATATGTGTAAAAGTAAGCAGCTATCAAGAGATATATTCTGACTACAATACTAGGGATGTGCATATATTTATATTTTTCAACATCTTGGATGTGATTTAAAGGATGTTATGCACTGTACTTTGAAATGTAAATTGTTCTGTCTTCTCTAAAGATAGCTTATCTTCTCTAAAATCCTTCATTCACAATATTTATTACTGATTTTATCACATCTGATTTATGTTATTTTCATAAATTGTTTCTTGGGGTAAAATTGTACTCAGTTAAATAGTAATTTAAAATCTGTCTTCCAAGACTATAACAGAACTGTGCTGGCATGACATATTTTTAAAAGTGTGTTTTACTTGAGGACTATCATATTTTTGAGACTGGCAGTTCTAAATGAAATAACTGTTTAAACTGCTTGCTGGTAGAGAGTTTACCTGGTAAGAAAAATATTGGAACTAGCCAAGCAGGAAGGTGTTTTAATTTATATTTCATTACAGCTACAAAAATGTGTTTTGCTCTCTTAGGAATATTTCTTTTCTATATTGCCTTCTCCCAAGTTTGAGTCACTTGCTGGCTTTATGGAGCCATAACCCTATGGAACTATTGGTCCATTTAATTCCCTATAACTGATGAAAATTGAGAAAGATGAATGCATCAACTTGTTAAAATTACACATTAATTGATTTTTTAAAAGTCAGGAAAAAAAAAGAACTCAAATATAATATTCTGTAAACTGCCACCTTAATAAAGATGGTAGAATATATAGCAGTTTTGCTTTTCTTTTACCTATATATAAATAATAAAGTCAGAAAATAAATAATTAATCTGTTTCTTTAACTGATGTACTGATGAAATTTAAAAAGCTATTTGGCTAAAGAAAACACGTTTTTACCAAGTAGAAACATTTATGATTTGACTTTGAGAAGCGTTGGACCGTACAGTTGTTTAAAAATTTAGACTCTTATTTTGACAAAATGTTTTTATTTTTAAGTGTATATCAGGCTAACAACTCTTTTGCTTATAATATTTAAAATCAGTTGATTAATCATTGAAGGATGCTTCCTTTTCAACATAAAGATATTTTTCCATATATAATTTCTTCTATATTTTGTTATATTTCTTGGTAATGAAGTTATGAAATTATTTTCACGGCTCAGCAGCTTTTTAAAAATACTGTGGGGTGCTAGTGATGAATATAACAGAACTACTTTGAGTTCCATTTTACCCACCTTTTGATTCAGATCTTATTACCACCAATTTATGATTATGATTATGAAGAAATAATAACAGCTATACTGATATAGACATTATGGCATATAAAGTTCTTGGGATAAATTGTATGATTTGATCATTAAAATTTAATCGAGATGATGGGAAATACATTCCCACTAGTGAATAATAAACAATTATATAGTCTGTTCACAAATATGGGTTCATAGAACTGGACTAAATGCAGTGTTTTGGGTTCAGATACAATTTTGTTTTCCTAGAGATTGCTGTCTCTTAACCAGGACTGAAGAAGGCATGTTCAGGTAAAATACTTATTTTCTTTCCTGGAGAGTAATGTGAACCAAAAAACCAAGGATTCCCTCAAATAAAAGATATTTTAAATGTCATTAAATATAGAAAAGAGCAATTCAGTAAAAATCATATATCTTAATTTAAACTAATTTTTAAGTTGATCAAGATCAAGATTCCTAATTCCTGCACTAATACATAAAATCAGTGTCTTATGCACAGCAGCAAAGATTTGACTAAATATTAAAATTGTGTTGATATCTTTTAGTACTTTGACACATCAGCTCTTTATGAGAAAAATTCTGAGAATTAACTATTACTCCTTCTGCAATTAATCCTAAATAGGGGAAGATGTAGGAAGCAGGTGGGTCAAAGTTTCTTTCTAATTGAACATAGTCCTTTATTTGCAATAAATATGTTTATGTTATGAGGCAAAAAAGTATCTTGAACAAGAATCCTGCCCTTTGATAAATTGGACCATTTAGTCAAGAGAAGCAGTTCCAAGAAAAAGTTCAGAGAGAAATTTATTTTTAGAGTACTCATCTCACCATTAGCAAGAATAATAAAATGAGTGAATCATATAATGCAATTGGAGCCTGGTCCTGGCAATTATGCAGCCATTTACCCCTTAGTGACAACTTGGGAGCTAGAGCTTCAGTACATTCTGGGTGTTGATTTCCTACAGGGAAATGTTTATGTTGTAGATGAAGCACAGGCTGCTTGGAGGACTTCAGATGGTTCTATTGGGTTGAGGATTAATGAGGTTAAATTAACTCAGTCACTTAATGCACATTTTATTGAAGTTCAAGCTGTTCAGACTGTTGCAGTTAATATGAGTAACCCAGAATGTTGCCAGTTAAATGTAAGTTACACATCAGGGATACCAGGGTCATTACTGACAGGAAGAAAGCAATTTTATTTGGTTATGACATTTATCATAAAGGCATTCTCATGTTTTTAAAGATATCTACATCTCTGTAACTATCTATATCTATGTATAAAGAGAGTTATATCTATAGATAGATGTAGATAGCTCTAAAAACATGAGAATGCTTTTATAAAATATATATATATGAAGTATACATTTTATATATATATACACCATATATATGCTAGAAGAATACTATAGTATACTTCATATATATATGTATATGCGTATATACATACATATGTATACACACGCGCGCGCGCACTCACACACACACACACATATATATATATTTTCTCCAAAATGTTGTTCATTTCATTTAGGAGTTTGATTGTCACCCAGGGAAGATTTATGATCTTAATTCTACTTTTGTCCTGATTTTAGACAGCAAAATGCTGACTTAAGAAGAATAAGTGAAATGAACAATATTTTCTTTCCCAATGAGTAGTACTTATGAGGAACATGTAAAATGGCTGTTTAATCTTAAGTCATTATGATATGTTAAAAACCACATCCTGAAAATCTCCTATGTTGAGAAGATATGAGTCAGACACATAAGGCAAAGCCCTACCATTCACTCATTGACTAGGTCATTTATTCATTGTTTATTGAGCACCTAATATATGCTACCACTTATGCTATTGCTAGGGATACAATAGTTCTAGCTACTTTAGGTTTAGTGTTTTTATTAGCTTCTGTATTTAAGTATGTTTATGTTTCCAAGGGCTTTGTGGCTTCCCGTGGAGCATCCTTAGGTAATCTATTGGCTTAAAATAGTCATTTTCAGATGCTTATAAACTAAATAAATCCTTTAGGAGATGGGATCAAATGTTCACATAAACTGCTCCATTTTACTCTAGAAAACACAGGGAGGCTTAGAATACTTTAAATGACAACATGGTCTTCTAACAAAGTGCCCCAAATGGATGGTTTTCTAACCTTTCATACAAAGTACTACAGACGTTTTATATAGAATCTCATTACTGATTCTATTTCCTGTAGGCTGAGCTACTACTTGAAATGTCCTTTTAACTTTCAGGCCATGCATAATGACATTGGAAAAAATAGTCCAGAGCGGCTACAGAAAAGGATTCAGGAGCTCCTGGCAAGGTACCAGGCATCCGTGGGCATGCTTGCCCTGCACAACGAGTGCACTGTGTGTTGCCACTTCTCTGCACCCTGTAGCCCTGTGCCCCCTGCTTGAGAAGTAGGGTTTTGCCATCCCTACTGAGTACAGGGCACTGAGAAGTGATTGCTAGAGGGAGGAAACAGAGTTGCCAACCACTGCTGCAGTTTTATTGCTTTCCTTGTCATTTCCCTACTGTTATTTTCCAATATCTCTCCAGCTTAAAGTCACAAATAGTTTTTATTTAATACAACAAAATTGTTATTAACTGCCAACTGCTTTGTAGTTTTCTTTAAAGACTATACCTGAAGGACTCAGGCCCTTTAGGCATTTGGGGGTGGGAAGAAAAAGAGAGAAAAGTCAAAGAAAATCATAGGGTGATGCAAAATAGTATTTAATGAGATAGCCAAGGCACACATACATTATGGCTCCTGGCTCACAGGTACGCAACACATTTTAATTTCTTCTTTGCTTGTCTTCCATATATGCTTTGAGTAGGCTTCAAGTATATATAGGACTTTGAAAAACAGCCAGAGTATTTGTCTTTAACTTGGTTAGCTATTAGGAATTACCGCAGTTTATTTTCCCTAAGGAAATAGAACCAGTGGATACCAACATAAATTCAGAATACTATTATGAAGCGGTGGGATTCATCCCTGGGCTACAAGGATGGTTCAACATTCGCAAGTCAATCAATGTGATAGAACAAATTAATAAGAGAAGAGAGAAGAACCACATGGTCCTCTCAATTGATGCAGAAAAAGCATTTGACAAAATCCAGCATCTGTTCCTGATTAAAACACTTCAAAGTATAGGGATAGAAGGAACATTCCCGAACTTCATCAAATCTATCTATGAAAGACCCACAGCAAATATCATCCTCAATGGGAAAAAGCTTGCAGCCTTCCCGTTGAGATCAGGAACAAGACAAGGATGCCCACTTTCACTACTCTTACTTCTAGTATTAGAAGTCCTAGCAACAGTAATCAGACAACAAAGAGAAATAAAAGGTATCCAAATTGGCAATGAAGAAGTCAAACTCTCTCTCTTCTCAGATGACATGATTCTTTATATGGAAAACTCAAAAGACTCCACCCCCAAACTACTAGAACTCATACAGCAATTCAGCAACATGGCAGGATACAAAGTCAATGTTCAGAAATCAGTGGCTTTCTTATACACTAACAATGAAAACACAGAAAGGGAAATTAGAGAATCAATTCCATTTACTATAGCACTAAGAACCATAAGATACCTGGGAATAAACCTAACCAAAGAGGTAAAGGATCTGTACTCGAGGAACTACAGAACACTCATGAAAGAAATTGAAGAAGACACAAAAAGATGAAAGACCATTCCATGCTCTTGGATCAGAAGAATAAACATTGTTAAAATGTCTATACTGCCTAGAGCAATCTATACTTTTAATGCCATTCCGATCAAAATTCCACCGGTATTCTTCAAAGAGCTGGAGCAAATAATCCAGAAATTTGTATGGAACCAGAAGAGACCCCGAATCGCTAAGGAAATGTTGAAAAACAAAAATAAAACTGGGGGCATCACGCTACCTGATTTCAAGCTTTATTACAAAACTGTGGTCACCAAGACAGCATGGTACTGGCATAAAAACAGACACATAGACCAGTGGAACAGAGTAGAGAGCCCAGATATGGACCCTCAACTCTACGGTCAATTAATCTTTGACAAAACAGGAAAAAATATATAGTGGAAAAAAAACAGTCTCTTCAATAAATGGTGCTGGGAAAACTGGACAGCTATATGTAGAAGAATGAAACTCGACCATTCTCTTACACCATACACAAAGATAAACTCAAAATGGATAAAAGACCTCAACATGAGACAGGAATCCATCAGAGTCCTAGAGGAGAACATAGGCAGTAATCTCTTTGATATCAGAGCATATGTGATATATAAACTCGAATTTAAAATATGCCTGGAGGGGTGCTTGGGTGGTACATTCAGTTAGGTGATCACCTCTTGGTTTCCTCTCAGGTCATGATCTCAGGGTCCTGAGATTAAGCACCATCTCAGGCACCACGCTGAGGGCATTCTTTCTCCCTCTGCCCTTCCCCCCACCAAATAAACAAATAAACCTTTAAACATGCCTGGAGATGTTAAATGCTGAGGTTTTTTTTTTTTTTTTTTTTTTGCACATTCCGTGTGTTTAAACTTAAGGTTAATACCTCTAGATGTGTTATTCATTAAGAATGAAAAGACATATTTATTCAAGTTTCGGTATGCATTAGAATTAAGAAAAACTAAGTTTGTTATAAAGCTAAGATGAAAAGAATCTAAAATAGGAACAAAAAGAAAAATGACCAGGTTTTGTTGAAAATTTAGCTTTCAGAGTGCGATAGAAATAAGATAAATAGACATGTGTTGATGTGTTCAATTTTTAGAATGAAATACTGAAGTATGTTATAAACGTAATAATAGTAGATATGATAGCTCTTCAGCACACTAGAATATACTGTGAGGAAACTTAGACATACCAAGATCCAGGAACAAGGTCAGAAGATTTATAAGTCTGTGTTACCTTGATATGGCAGAAGTACTCTTTATCATTTTATATGGAGCCAAAATAGAGCCTTGAAAGAAATAGCATGTGTTCCTTAATATCTAAGGTTGTTTTCAATGAATGTATATAAAAATAAAGGAATTAGTTTTTTCCTTTTACATATAGTACATTATGTATATTCTAAAAATAAGTAGAAATATTTGTTTTTTAATTATGCATAAATGATATTTATGAACTTATTGTTAGGAGAGTATGGACTATGAGCAGAGTGTTTTGTTAGAAAATAATTTAATTGAAAGGAATAAAAGAATTAAAAAAGAATAAAAGAATTTAAAAAAGCAAGTTAGGAAGAAGTAAATTATTTAGTATAGGTTAAGTTGAAAATTTCATTATGGCTTAGGTTTTCAGAAGACATTACTCTCTCCTACCTTGTCTCTTCAGTCTCCTCTGTTCTGTTAAGTATTTTGCTATAGTTAGCTGGATTGTTCATGTCAGTTGACACTTGTGATGCAGAGAACAAAGGCAAAATAAATGTAGATAAAATTAAATCTCCTCATGATGTATAGCCCATTGACAAGTACTTGGGACAGTCAGAGTGACCTTCCTCAAGGAGATTAGCTGCCTGATAATATTTTGCTAGAGGCAAAAGGCAACCTTATTTTAGTATTAAGCTAACCTCCAGGATCCTGTAAGTTTACTTTAATATATGAAAATCCCTTCAGAAACTTCTTCTATCTTCACTTCCCCCAAATGCTAAGTATATACTCAGCCATTTATTACCACCTCAATGCAGCTCTTTCTGCCCACAGGTCCCCGTGCTACAATAAAAACACCTTTTTGCACCAAAAAGTTCTCAGTGTTGCAGGATTTCTTTTCCTTCAGTGCCCATGGTTCTTGGTCACGCTGCTTCAAACAATGAAGAGGTAGGCCAGATGAGGAGTGGCAGGCAGCAAAGCAAAATTTATTGTGTGATAGTACAAAGCTCCTGAAGTGGGACCGGACCAGAGAGGGTTGCCACAGGAGTTTCTAAGTCTAGGGGTTTTTATGGGCTTGTTGGCTGGGTGTTCACATAGGAAAGGGTGAAGGGCTCCTTCCAGGGTGGTGTAAAATCCTTTTAAGGGTGGTTACCTTTTAGGGTGGAGTCCCCTTGTCCCTGTCTTCCTGCCTTCCAACTATCCTTCATCATTGTCAACAATACCGAGTAAATGCAGATCACATCAGATATTTTACTAAAAGAACCCAGTACATTTTCATCTTCGTAGTTCTGTATCACACCTGCATGTAACAGGACAATTCTATTTCTACTAGGATACACAGGCTTTCAGCTTTGTCATACGTATCATTCAATATTATACTGTGAATTTTATGTTATAGTTCTAAAAATTAACAGCTGAAATTCTTGGTAAATTATTTTTCTTTGTACTAGTGATGCGGTTTGGAGTGGGATCCATGAGCCAATGGTGAAGAAAGAGTTTTTGGTAATGAAGGAGAGTCGGAAGAAAGGCAGTCAGGGACAAGGGGTCCCCACTTGAAGTGGGCTCATGGACCCCACTTTGCTATTGTTCAGTAAACCTTGCTTTGCTGCCTGCCACTCTGTCTGGTCTACCTCTTTACTCTTTGAAGCGGCATGACCAAGAACCATGGGCACCAATGGAAAAAAATTATGTAACAATAACAGAACCTTGACAAAAGAAAATCTTAAGTAGGGAAAGTGGTATACTAAATATAAAGGATAGATTGAAAACAAATTGCTTTGGTAGCTCTTCATATAATTTCAGATTTTTATGGTTTTGAGTATAAAGATAAATTTTATGGTAATGTTACAGATATTCATGTTCTTTTTTCCCCCCTTTCCTGTCCTAAAGAACTTAAAACTAAAAAAAAAAAAAAAAAATCATATTAGAAAAGAGAGACTTATAGGGTCAAGACCCTCGAGTATGAAGCATTCCAGTGGTACTAAGAAATGAGTTAAGAGGAATAGAATAAAAGCTTCAAAATATGATTAAAATCTGGAAGTTAAACTATGCCCAGAGTGTACTATTTCCTGTGTTCAGGAATGATAATGTTGCAGGATTTCTTTTCCTTTGGAGGGTTCTTTGTCATGCAGCTTTGAAGAATGAAGAGGTAGACCAGAGGTAGAGTGGTGGGCAGCAAGGTTTATTGAGGGAGAGTACAAACCTCTGAAAGGGTTGTTGATTTGGTATTTAGTTCTAGGGGTTTTTATGGGCTCCTTGGTGGGCTGTTTTAATCTGATTAACCCCCCATGAACCTGTTACCCAATCAGGTTTTTGTCTCCTGTATCACGTGGGAAAGGGGAGAGGGCTCCTTGTTTAGGGTGGTGTAAAATCCTTTTAAGAGTGGTTTCCTTTCTGGTTTTGGGGGGGGTGGGGATAGCTCATCCCTACCTGCCTTTCTTCCAGCTATCCTTCATTAATAATAACTACAAGGTGCCCAAATGTGAATTTTTCTAGGCTAATTTATGTTGTCAGAGGAATTGTGAGCCTTCATTTTCATTTCTTCCTTCATTAATTAAATTAATAGCTACCTGTTAAGTTCCTACTGTGTGCCAAGCACTATGCTAGGCATGGGGGAAAGTAATACATGAAGTAATGAAGAGTAAATAATAAGTAAAAGTATAGATGTGATAATTCTTGAGAAGAAAAGATTTGTGGTATAGAGAATAGGTAATAGAGGAACTTGACTTACAGTCTGTACCAGGAAAATTTTCCCTGTGGAAGTAACACTGGAGTTGAGACTGAAGGATAAATAAGAGTCAATGAAGCAAGGGAGGGAAACGTGTTTGTTGTAGAGGGAACAGCATACACAGAGTCTTGGCTGTTGCAGGTTGTAGGTTTAGTTGTGAATTAGGAATTGAAGTCCTAATTCACGGTACCTCAGATTGTTAGTTGGAAATAAGATCACTGGAGATATAATTAGCTGTTAAGATGAGGTCATACAGGAATAGAATGGGTCCTTAATCTGGTACGACACCTATACTAATAAGAAGAGGAGAGAGACCAGACATATGAGGAGAGAATATGATGTGACTGTGAGGGCAGGGATTGAAGCCCTAAGGGTGCACACCAGGGATCACCAAGGCTCCTGGAAACCACCAGGAGCCAGGAGGGATTCTCCCACACAAGTTTTAGAAGTTTCAGATGGGTCTGTCGAATACTTCATTTCAGATTTCTAGCCTTCAGAACCGTTTGATGAAATTTCTGTTAAACAGTGCAGTTTGTGGTATCTTGTTACAGCAGCCCTAGGAAACTAATACAGGTATGTTAGAGAAAATGAGCAAAACCTATGTGTCTGGAGATGGATAGCTTACATGATTTTTTTTCTATTGGTGCCCATAGTTCTTGGTCATGCCACTTCAGAGAACGAAGAGGTAGACCAGACAGAGTGAAGGGTATCAAAACAAGGTTTTTGAGTAATGGTAGAAAGCTCCCAAGGAGGGAGGGGATTTGAGAGGGTTGTTGTGGGAATTGCTAAGTTCAGGGGGTTTTCCGGGCTTGTTGACAGGCTGCTTTAATCTGATTAGCTCTCCCTGCACCTTATGATCCAATCAGGTTTTTGTCACCTATCTATCAAATGGGAAAGGATGGGGGCTCCTTCCATGGTGGGTATAAAATCTTTTTAAGGGTGGTTTCCTCTTGGTGAGGGGGCTTGTCCCTGAATGCCTGCCTTCCAGCTATCCTTCTTCAGACACTAAGGAGCAGGGGTAGTAGAAAGCATGCCTGATCAGATCATACCTCAATATGGATATGGTATATCATGTTAAGGATTTTAATTTGTAAGGTCAATAAGAAATCATTGAATGATTTTAAGCAAGTGGTTGACTTGATTTAATTTGTGTTTTGCAATATTAGATTGCAGTGGGGGCAAAATTAAGTGTTGGGAAACTACTTAGAAGGTTATTCATTACATCCATTAAGAGATAATGAAAAAGTGACTGTTAGGGACTGAATGTTTGTAGACCACCCACCTAATCCTTCATATGTTAAAGCCTTGATGTTATTAGGTGGTAGGGGCCGTTGGGAGGTAATTATGTTTAAATAAGGTTTTGAGGGTGGAGTTCCCAGAAGGAATTGTGTTCTTTAAAGAAGAGGGAAAGATAGGAACTCCCCCACCCCCAACCCATGAGTGTGTATACATTGAGGGAAGGCATTTTGCAGGCCAGGTAGGGGGTTTTCACAAGACACTGAATCTGCTGGTGCCTTGATCTTAGACTTACCAGCTTTCAGAACTGTGAGAAATAAATGTCTTGTTTGAGTCACCCAGTCTCTGGTATTTTATTATAGCATCCTGAGTTAAGACCTAGGGAGATTGCAGTGTAGGTAATCTAAAACATTTACAAAATAAATTTGCTAGATGAAGAATTGAACAACAGGAAAGAGGGTGGTATTAAGCATAACTTCTAATTCTGCATTTTCTGTAGATGGACAGTGGTGTCATTCATTGACAAAGGGAATACTGGAAAGGGATTATAAATTTCAGGGAGAATGTTATAATTTAGTCATATTTAATTTAAAGTGCCTTTGAAATATCAAAGAAGAGATGGAAGCAGTTGAGATAAGGTCTGGAACTGCAATTTCCCAGTTTGTTTGGGACTGTCCTGATTTGCAATTGCTCTGCTAGCTTAATTAGTAGCATCTACTTTTACTTTCACAGGTACCCTGGTTTGGGCAATAAGCTATATGATTACCTTGTTTGTAACTGATTAATTTCTCCACTTAGAACCTGAAGGATATCAGTGTATGTCATCCTAAAATACGCTTTTTTGATATAAAAATTATTTTGAGTTGAAGGCAATGAAGCAGCAGCAAATGCCAGAAAAGCTCTTGTCTACCCACCCCACCCCCCACTTTTTGCCTAAAGGCAGGAAGTCTCTTGACTCTCATTAGCCTAGAGATGGTGGGATATGCAAACAAACCTTACTCTCATCTATTTTCTTCCCACAGTTTGCCTCATTTGAAACCTAAAAGCACTTTCCTTTGTCTTGTCATTTCTCTACAAATGTACTGATCTTTGTTGCAGGTGCTATATAAGCTGAAGTACTAAGCCACCCCTTTGAGTTTTTCATTCACTGGGTTTCTTACATGAAAGTATGAGATATACATATTGATAAACATATGGTTGTTTTTCTGTTAATTTATCACAGAGGCCCTAAAAGAGAACTTGGAAGGATAGAAGCAAAAGAATTTCTCTGTCCCCTTCCTTACAAACTCTTTCCAAATCTCTTATTTTGTGGTTTGTAGGACTATCTTGCACAGCAGTTGTCCGAGTATAGGTAGACAGTATTTGAAGGTGTGAAACCAGATGAAAGGCAGTGACTGTGAATAAGGAACAGCTGCAAGGACTGAGCCATCCAACATCAAGACGTGGGAGAGAAGAAGATGAAGGCACAATAGATTCAGAGAGGAGCACGTAAGTGAGGCAGGAGGAACATCAGGGTACTAGGATGACCTGGAATCCAAATGAATCAAGTCTTTGCAGAAGTGAGTGATTAAATCTACCAAATGATGCCCACAGGTCAAGTAAGTAGGTAACTAAGGACGGATAACTCAATCAGCCATATGGGAGTTGTCCTCTAATTGAATTTCCATGACTGTTGGAAAGAAAGTCTCACTGAGTGGTCTTTAAAAAAGATGGAAGGATAAGAATTTGAGACTGCAAATATAGACAAATACTTCCAGGAGCACAGCTTTTAGGGGAGAGAAAAATGGTGGGATGAAAAGTAAAGTGAAGTCAAGGGGATATTTAGGATTCAAAAAATCATTATTTTTTCTGTTTACTCTGTTTAGTCATTCTCCTATGGTGTTTATTCTGTTTATTTATTCTCCTATGATGAGCATATAGGTTGTTTCTAATATTTAACATTGTTAAACAGTGTTGTAGTCAATAACCTTGTGCATATGTGTTTTTGTAGTCCATCAGTTTGCATTCTTGAAGACAGCCAATTTTTTAAAACCGAGGAAGATTTATCATCTGTTTATCTATCTGTAAATCTGTCATATACAACTAGCAACATGTATAAGCTCCAATTAGTTTAAAGAAAATATTTCATGGTTTAAAAGAGAGCAAACACTTTCTGCTTTGTTCCCAGGAGAACAAAGAAACATTTAAGCACAGCTAAAGAAAAGAAAAGAAGAGATGAGAAAAGAAAAGAAATAGACATGGATTAGCAAAGAAGTGGGAGGATAATGATGAGAGATAAGAAATATGGAAAGGAAAACTAGGATTGTTATTTCTAAAATATTTATTTTGTTTAACTGAAGATTTATTGATTTTTCTTCCTTTTTTTCCCTCACTTCCCATTTCCTGTATGTTGGTAGCTGAAATCTCTTGCCAAATAAACCTCTTAGACTTAAATTTTACCTCAGATCAAAGTTTGATGAGGCACAAGAGAACACACACACAAATTGAAATTCATTAAAAGGGTTTTCTCGGGGCACCTGGGTAGCTCAGTGGGTTAAGCCTCTGCCTTCGGCTCAGGTCATGATCTCAGGGTCCTGGCATTGAGCCCCGCATCAGGCTCTCTGCTCAGCAGGGATCCTGCTTCCTCCTCTCTCTGCCTGCTGCTCTGCCTACTTGTGATCTCTCTCTCTCTGTCAAATAAATAAATAAAATAATTAAAAAAAAAGGATTTTCTCTCTGTGCAATTATCACAGGTCATGATAGAAAATAAAAATCCAGCTGTATTCTTCTCTGTCTTTTTAAAATAAGAATGAGATTTCTGGACATCCTACTTATTTGGAGGGGAAAGACTGGTTCCAGTGGATATATCATAGTATACTTGGGATTAGAAAACAGAGCTCCATCCATTTCTTGTACTTTTCAGATTTTTAGTGTTTAAATTAGAATTTAGATCCCATATGTTATATACAACCTTCTAAAAATAGTAGTGAAGTCCATGAAGGATGTCATACACCTTATATTAAATATGTACATTTAACATTACAATATATTGAGACTGGCAGTGTTGGCCATTTGAAGTGGACATCAGGGAACCTCTTCAAAAATCGAAGAAGTAAGTACTTTTTGAGAGTGAGTGAGGGAGAGAGAGATTTGATTCATATAGTCTTAAAATGCCTTGGCATTATGGGAATATATTATTTCAAAATGTATGAATCTGAAAGATGATGCTATTTGTTGGCAAAACAGTGTGTCTTATGTTATATTTAAGCTTAATTCTATTTGACTCACCCAAAGTTGAACTTTAAGAACTTAAGTATCAACAAATTCTAAGTCTATTCTCTTTTTTCCTCTTTTAGTTTTTTGCAGTATTTATTTCTGTTAGATTGTCTAGTTGCACCATGTTTTTAGAGTGTTCTTTTATGGAATTCAGCATTTTGTGAATTTTCTTTGAGCTTGGTATGTGGCTGACTTTTGAGAATATTATAAAGGCCCTTCTTCAGCCAACATTCTGGTTATGTTTATTTTATTTCTGTTTAAAAATATAAATTCATCTTTTTCTATTTCTTGTAGTATTCTTCATACAAATCCTACTTTCAACCAAAGGATGCATTATTCATGCAAGAACTATCTAAAAAGATTTAGTACGTTATGTGCCAAGACCTTTCTGAAACATTGGTAGTACAAAGACATATATGCCACCGTCAAAATGGAAGAACTCTATTTTAAAATTGTGTGTATCTAAACAGGTCTATTTTATTTTATTTTTAAATTATTTTTAAATTTTTTACTTTTTAAATTTTTATAAAGAGTTTATTTATTTGACACGCAGAGATCACAAGTAGGCAGAGAGATAGGCAGAAAGAGAGGGAAGCAGGCCCCCCCACTGAGCAGTGAGCCGGATGCGGGGCTTGATCCCAGAATCCTGAGATCATGACCTGAGCCGAAGGCAGAGGCTTAACCCACTGAGCCACCCAGGTGCCCCTACTTTTTAAATTTTTAAACATTTTATTTAAATTCATTTAATTAACACATAGTGTGTTACTAGTTTCAGAGGTAGAGTTCAGTGATTCATCAGTTGCAAATAACACCCAGTATTCATTACAGTCAAGTTCTCTACTTAATGCCCATCACCGAGTTACCCCCTATCCACCTCCACTCTAGCAACCCACCTCCCCTCCAGCAACCCTGTTTGTTTCCTATAGTTTAAGAGTCTCTTAGGTTTTGTCTCCTTCTCTGATTTTGTCTTATTTTATTTTTCCTTCCCTTCCCCTATGATCCTCTGTTTTGTTTCTTAAATTCCACATATGAGTGAGATCATATGATATTTGGCTTTCTCTAACTGACTTATATCACTTGGCATAATATCCTCTAGTTCCATCTGTGTTGTTGCAAATGGTAACATTTCATTGTTTCTTGATGGCAGAACAGTATTCAATTGTGTGTGTGTGTGTGTGTGTGTACATATACACACACCACGTCTTCTTTATTCATTCATCTGCTGTTGGACACTTGGGCTCTACCCACACTTTGGCTGTTGTGGACATTGCTGGTATATATCACCACATTGGAATCTTTGGGACAAACTCCTAGTAGCACAATTGCTGGGTCATAGGGTAGCTCTGTTTTTAACTTTTGGAGGAACCTCAGTACCGTTTTCCAGAGCGGTGTACCAGTGCATTCCCACCAATAGGCTAAAAAGTTCCCTTCTCCACATCCTCATCAACATTTGTTGTTTTCTGACTTGTTAATTTTAGCCATTCTGACCTGTATAAGGTAGTATATTTCACTATGGTTTTGATTTGTATTTCCATGATGCTGAGTGATGCTGAGCATTTTTTCATTTGTCTACAACAGGTCTATTTTAAACTGTAATCAATTAAGTCTGTTAGATGGGTAAGAAACTGTCAGTGCCCTGCTCATATCCCTTCAACCCACCTGAAAGGTAACATGGAAATGACCATGCTAAATACTAATGTTTCTATCTGGGAGGCAGGGAGTTAAATTGACAAGAGTTACTCATAATCAGTGAGGAATGGGAATTGGTGGATAGATGCCACAGCCCCTCCATAGGCAAGTTCTGAGATGCATTCTATATGGCCTTCAGAGAGGGTCCCACAGGAACTGGGACCCAGTTGCCACATTAGCAACATACATCTTTATTGATTCTTCCTATTTCTTGTTCATTGGGATCACTTCCCAAATAAACCACTTGCACTTAAATCCTAAGAATCTGCTTTTGGGAACTCACACTAAGCTATTATTTAAATAAACTATAAAGAGCATAGGTATTTCTATTTTCAAGTGTTTCTTATTTTGATTTTTTAAAAAGATTTTATTTATTTATTAGATCGAGAGAGAGTGCACACACAAATTGGGGGTAGAGATAGACAGAGAATCTCAAGCATACTCTGAACTGAGCGTGGACCCCAAGATGGAGCTTGATCTTATGACTCATGAGATCATGACCTGAGCTGAATCCAAGAGTCAGATGTAACTGACTGAGTCACCCAGGCACCCTCAACTCTTTTTTTTCCAGAACAATTTCAAAATGAGAAATTTTGTTGACTCTCTTTGAAAATTTTTTTTCATTATCTGAATCAGGGCTTCTTTCTGCCTTCTTTCTGTGAATTGACAAATCACTGTTCCTGAAGGGTCAGTAGTCACCCAAGGTAAAACATCAATTAACATTTTGTTGCCTTTACTGTATGTCTGTATTTCTGCTTCAGGGAGGTACCAGACTGGAAGGGTTGACTGTCATGATTTCTGAAACAATAAAGCCAAGATTGTTATTTTATAAGGTTATATAACATGTGTGGGTTTGTTTTTCTAGATCTTTCCTTCTTTCAGATTTTGTTCTAGTAGCAAACTTCCTTTGATACCAACCATTTTGTCCTTAGTTGTTATCTTTTTGGAAATCTGTGTATATCTATATCTACATATGAAATGGAAATGAATACAAGTAAGGAAAAGTGAAGAAATACAATGCATATTACAGTTTCAGTTTCATTTTCCTGTCATTGAAGCCTGTGTTAGATCTGGCCCCAAATATAATGGAGTTTCCAGTTATTGGAAGAATATTAAAATGCCTATTTTAGTCTCAAAGATCTTCTTCCATAATCTTTCCAAGTTGCTTAACAATCTCATGAGTATCTTATAATTTGGAACTTATTAAAAAACATCTTATGAGTATCTTATAATTTGGAAGTTATTAAAAAAGAGTATTTGATCAAGTACAAAGAAAATACAGTTCTTTCTTATATTTCCTCAAAAGATACTCTAACAAATGGTTCTGACTATATTAAATTACATACACTTACCATTTTAAAGTACATTCTAATGAATGTAATTTCATTGTCTGCATGTTCAGAATCAGCTAGTTAATGTATTAGCATGAGCAAAGCATAGAGTGACAGGCTCACTGGCTCCTACTTCAGCTCTCAGAGGTCTGGGGACTCCTAGGAGGCAGCCATCACTGGAGGTGGAGTCAATGTCAGGAGCTTAGGATGGGGCCATGACATTATTCTATGGGGGTGAAAATAATTGAGTGAGGGAGATGATATCAGAGATTTAGGAAAAAGAAAAGAAGAGTGGAAGATATTAATATCATAAATTGTTGAAAACAAATCTCAACCAAGCCTGATGAGAGATTAAAGTAATCATATAAAGAGGGGTGATTATAGTGAAGAAAAGGAAATATGAAATGTTGGGACTCATGATATAGATATCATTTTTTTTTCCCAAACTCCCTTCTTTTCTGTTATCTCTTACCTTTTCTCTTCCTCCTCCTCTTTTCCTCCTTTTGCCCTCCCTATTCCTCTTTCTCTCCTTTCTTTCTGTTTCTTTTTCTTTCTTTAATATTTATAAACTTTTAAATATACTCACATATTATTTTTAATTTTAATTTTTAATTATAATTTTTAATACCGAAAGGGAATAGAGACAACTGGAAGTTCTAAAATGCCAAGTACCTATAAAAAGTGTAATGAAACTTTATCTGATCAACTAATAGTTATTCCCAACTTTAATGAAAGAATTTAAGAAGTCACAGATAACTACTTAACATTAAATAAAGAAAAAACAAAATTTACAGTTAACTTATGAGAAAATTTTGGGAGGAATTGTCACTCAGGTCATGACTAGTGGAATTTGCCCATGTCATCTGTGCTTTACCACCGAGACAGAGCCAAACTGTCAATTTGAAGGAAGGTGGAAATATGCTTTTTTTCCTGACCTAGGTAGAAAAATCCAAAGTTTATACTAACTGAAAACTTCTTCCTCCTGCGTGAATGTTATTTTTCTGAGGTAGAGAAACTAAAAACATTTAATATTAATATTGTTTTTCTCAAAAAAAAAAAAAATCAAACAACCCCCCACCAAAAAAACCAAACCAAAACAAAAAACCCCACCAAAACTGTTTTTCTCTTTATCTTGTCAGAGACCCAAAAGTTTCAGGGAAACTTTTACTCTACAGTAACAGAATTGTGAGAGCACCAATGATTTGTGGATCCTGGAGGTGGGATCTCCCCAGTAATGGAGTATAGGTGGGAGCTTTGTATTTGTTCATGTACTCTGTTCCAAGTGTTAAATAACTGGTAGGTGGGTATAGGAGATGATCCCAATCTAGAATGATATCCCCAGTCTTGGTGAACACTCCAAGAGAGAATTGGAATTGGGTTGAAAGCTGAGCATATCAATCTGCCATCTTACTGTAGATTGTAGAATATGATTCAACTGGACATCAAATTATCAATGATCAGGGTCAAAGACAAAGTACACATTCCTCATTAGCAAACCTTGAATATAGATAGAAATCTCCTCATTCAGGGGCACATAAAAATGTACTGCCAGTTCCTTTGGTTATATATTGCTGTATAATAAACCACTGTAAAAGCTCAGTAACCGAAAAACAACAGTTTTATTATTTATCTTTTGTTGACTTTGCGCCATGTATATTGGCTGCCATATAGGGGCTTGACTGGGTTGGAACATCCAAGATGGCTCACTCACGTGGTTGGCAGTTGATGCCAACTACTTTCTTCTACACTGCATAGTGATCATAGGCTTTTGGTGGCTTCATCTCACCCCTGGGATCCATAGAAGGAATCATAGGAAACCCTACCTCCCTTGCCAAGTACTGGTTTAGGCCTAAGCCAAGCCAATTAATTAATTAATGACTTCCATTTGGATTATGGTGATTAGTTGAGGGATGGTTTAAGAGAAGTGATGACTGAGTATGTTCATCAGAAGGTTGAGGGAAATAACCTTCTCTCCCTTTCCTTGGATAAATTGTGTTTGCCGAACATAAACTTCTCATAATCATGAAGGAAGCCAGCTTAAGTAGGGAACAACCAAGAGACTAGTGTAGAAATGAAGGAACTGCAGAGAAATGAAGCTGGAGGCCTGATCAAACAATTCCTGAATTTTCTCTACCTCTAAATCTTCAGGAACTGAGGCATTAAATCCACTTAATTGTTTAAGCTAGTGGGAGTTAGATTTTATGATACTTGCAAGAGGAAGCATTCTAACTGAAAGACACAGCTAAAAAATGATAGAAAAAGTACAAAATTAAAGGATGGGCATAGTGGTGGGGGGAAAAGAAATAAACCTGTGGAAATGTAATCAGTGAAGACAAAAAAGTAGAGAAAAGTATTTTAAAAAGGTGATAAGATCTATGCGGAGACATTTGTATCTCAGGAAAGAATAATAATAGCAAAAACAATAACAAAGACTATTTGAGTGCATACTGTGTGATTCTAAGAGTTTAGCATGTTTTAACTCTTTTAGTTAGCCCTTATTAAAAACACTATAAAGTAATAACTGTTTTGATTTTTTTTATTTTTTTTTTTATTTATCAGAGAGAGAGGGGAAGAGAGCGAGCAGAGGCAGACAGAATGGCAGGCAGAGGCAGAGGAAGAATCAGGCTCCCTGCCGAGCAAGGAGCCCGATGTGGGACTCGATCCCAGGACGCTGGGATCATGACCTGAGCCGAAGGCAGCTGCTTAACCAACTGAGCCACCCAGGTGTCCCAAGTAATCATTGTTTTAAAGCTTACTTTAATGATCAGAATTATGAGGCAAAAAGAAGTTTAGTGACTTATGTAAGTCTCGTTAATAGAACCCATGTTTTATTATGTGTAATTTAATGAAAATGCTTTGAAATTCTTGATGAATGGAGAGATATTATTGGATTATTTATATTGCTAAAATCGATTCAAGAGAAAAGGGAACACTTAGACTAATAATTGTGGAAGAAATTTAAAATTACTATAGTAATATTTCCAAAAAAAGTATGGGATAAGATGGTTTTATTGGTGATTTATTATAGAAAACAGATAATACATTTACAAAGTTAATTAATTTATGTTATAATGACACCATAATTCTGTTGCAAAAGCTGACATCATGCAATCATAGACTATTTGATGAATGTAGTTACAGTATCCTAAATGAAATACTTTCAAATTATGTTTACCTTTACATTTAAATAAATTGGCAGTACCAAATGGTAAACTTTCTCTCCTGTATCTAGTTTATGTTGATGTCTTTTCTTTCCTTATTATTTTGTATTAAAAATATTTCTAGTTTTAGGATTATTTGCTTACATTTCTCAAATGTAATCCGCCTTGATTTTAAGCAGTGACTCTCACTACAGTAGCTATGATAGGTCAATGAATTCACAATGAAAACATGGCACTGGAAGATATAACACAAAAGGGAAATGTATCTGCAAAGGGAAAATAATCTTTCTTGGTGAGCAATTCCACAGTCTTCCACTGATCCAAGAGCAGTAGTGCTCTTATCTTGAACTTCAGTAGGTAGTATAACTCCAATGGAGATGCAATGGAAATGGGAAAACCTTCACAATCTATGAATATTGTTATACCCCATGCGAATGATTCAGAAATAGGCTCCCAGGGTCACCAAATGGAAGTGACTTTTTACTATTCCAAATATAATAATTTAATTTGAATTTGTCTTTATATATAGATATAAACATGAATTTTATGAAAATGCTATGTATTATGATATTTGAGCCATTAATAAAAATGTGTCCTAGAGAAATGCCTAGGTAATTTCCTTGATATAATCATCTCATTGAGTAATCTCTGAACAATGAGCAATCATTAATTACTCCTCTAAGATTATGATCTAAACCGTATTTTACTATCATGTTTATGAGTATGAGAGTCACAGTCAAAAGCCTTGTGAAGCCAAGATCTATGGCTTCATTTGTTCCTCCACATTTATAAGGCTGTCACTGGGTAAAAGGGAATTCGATTGAACTGACATGATTTGTTGTCCACCAAGTCATGTTGGTTATTACCCTGCCTCCTGTACTTTCTAGAGCTTTGCAAATTGCTTGCTAGGGGATTTGTTCCAATATTAAGAAAGATATTGAAGTTAAAGCAAACTGATCTCTAATTTCAAAAATATTGTCATATCCTGCCTCACGTTTCAGCTGTTCACTGTCTAACCTCCTCAGCCCTTTAGAAAAAAGTGATGTATTTCACCTGTTCCAGTTTAAGGTTATTGGGTTATGGTTCCTCAAAACATACATAGCTCAGCTGTTACAATTTTAGTAAAATCCTTAGTTACTCTAAATCATATGCTACCAATAGTTCCTATTTCAGAGCTCTTGGCTTTTTGAAGTAATTATGGTCCATCTTCCTCTGTATTTTGTTATAGCACAGATAATTGGCAGAGATTTCAGTCTTTTTTAAGTAATTGTGATTGACCTTAGGCAATTTTGTTTTGGTTTGGAAATGCTTTTGAAACTCATTCTAAAATTTACGACTTTGGGTCAAGAAATATTCGTTGTCACAATCCTGACCCACCCATCTTGGCTTGAAGGAGTTGACCATATGTAAAATTACTAAAGGTAGCGCATTTTCAAATGCAGAGAAAAGCGTTCTTTTTTTTTTTTTTAATTTTATTTTTTTATCAGAGAGAGAGAGGGAAAGAGAGCGAGCACAGGCAGACAGAATGGCAGGCAGAGGCAGAGGGAGAAGCAAGGAGCCCAATGTGGGACTCGATCCCAGGACGCTGGGATCATGACCTGAGCTGAAGGCAGCTGCTTAACCAACTGAGCCACCCAGGCGTCCCGAGAAAAGTGTTCTTATTCTCTAGTTGTTCTTACCTCTGTTTTCGATTCTTGAAACTCGTCCTAATGCCTTAGCTGAATTTTCATTCTCCTCCTTCTTATGTTTCTTTCACTACCTTCCCTACTGCCTTCATCTCCTTTTTCTTTTCCTATTTTCTCCTTTATATTACAATGATTATTAGCATTCCTGTTACTATTTTTCATTATAACTTGTATTAACATTCTTCACTGTGCCATATACAGTTTGTCTTCATTTTGCAGATCCTATATTTATGACATGTTATAGGTCTCTTGGTGCTTCTGTGTTTTTATTAGTAGTTAAGCTCCTCATGGTCATTCTCATTATTCCTATATCAAATTTAACTTATACTAAATTTATCTCTAAATATAAATTTTGCATTTATTTTTTCTCATTATTTTTTACCCATTTCTCAACAGAATAAAAGGAGCATTGAGCTTTTTTTACATGCTTTTTTACAATGCATGTGTGATACATACTCATAATATCTTTATCATGTAATTGTGAATTCATTAATGATTGATGAATTGATGTCTTGATTAAGAACAAAGAATCATTCAAATGTATGGACCACTGAGTGAAATAATAGGAAGGGTAGGAAAGAAGGTTTCATGCTGGGACGCCTGGGAGTCTCAGTCTATCTGCCTTTGGCTCAGGTCATGATCCCAGGGTCCTGGAATCAAGTTCCACATTGAGGTCGTTGCTCAGCAAGGCACTTGCTTTGCCCTCTGCCTCCTGCTCCCTGCTGCTTGTACTCTCTCTGATAAATAAATAAAATCTTTAAGAAAAAAAAAAAAGAAAGTATCATGCTAATGCTTCATTATTCAAAGTAATAAGATGTATAAAGAATTAAATCAGGAAACTGTAGTAGAAGAAATGGCATTGTCTCATGGATGAAGAAGCTGTCTGTAGCTCCTGCTATTTTCTGAGTGTATTTGGAATCCAAAACAGCTTGGAGTTTATGGATGGTTGTGAAGATAAACATAACAAAATAAAGATAAATAATATTTATATCCTGCATTTGTCTGTATAATCTGTGTCCTGTATAATCCTTCTCTACATGTAAACCATTATGAACTGAAACTCCATACCACCCTAATTTTATTAAGGGAATAGTTTTGGAAATCAGAATCTATTTGCAGCTAGTGCGACTCATTGCTGATGGATAAGATGAAGCCTTTCACAGATCATATAGTGACTCCAATAAAATAAACCAGAAACAGGAAGGAGTCAAATGCTTCTAACACACTAAAATTAGGGATTTCTTTAAAAGAAGCATGGATAATTCACAAGAAAATGAGGAAGACACTTTCCTCACACAAGAACTGTCCTTGGTGTGTAGAATTTCTAGATCATATGGAAATTCTATTTTTTAAAAGATTTTATTTAGTATTTATTTATTTTGAGAGAGAGAGAGACAGAACGAGTGAGGGGAGGACAGAGAGAGAGGGGGAAGCAGACTCCCTACTGAGCAGAGAGCCTGACATGGGGCTCAATTCCAGGACCCTGAGATCCTGACCTGAGCTGCAGGCAGACACTTAACTGACTGAGCCACCCAGGTGCCCCAGTAATTATATTTTGAATCTTGTGAGCCACTATTTTCCATAGTGGCTGCAGTATTTTACATTCCCATTAATAGTGCACAAACGTTCCAAATTGTCCACATCCTCACCAACACTTATTATTTTTCTTTTTTTCTTTGTATGGTAGTAGTAGCCACCTAATGTGTGTATGATTTTCTATCATAAATTTCTTAAATTCCAAAATGAACATTTTACCTGTTATGTATTTTAAAGTGTTTTTTTTTTTTTTAGGCTCTTTCTTGTCTTTGAACTATATATGTAAGTTTTAATATTTATTGTAGCCACATTGGTCAATTTTTTAAAAAATGATTTGGGGGCGCCTGGGTGGCTCAGTGGGTTAAGCCGCTGCCTTCGGCTCAGGTCATGATCTCAGGGTCCTGCATCGGGCTCTCTGCTCAGCAGGGAGCCTGCTTCCCTCTGTCTCTCTCTGCCTGCCTCTCCATTTACTTGTGATTTCTCTCTGTCAAATAAATAAATAAAATCTTTAAAAAAAAATGATTTGGACTGGTGTCTTACTTAGAGGGACATGTTTGCACTAACCTTAAGATTATTAAAGAAGAAAGACCTCGTATGTTTATTAGATGCAAAAGTCAGAGTTGATAATCTTTTTTCAGGCCTAGAAATATTTTATTACCTCCTTTTGGCCCCATTGTTTCTGGTGAGACTTTTTTTTATAGATAAAGCTTTTCTTATAGATAAAGTGTCTTTTCTCTGTCATTGTTTTCAAGATTTTTTTCTTTGTAATTGGTTTTTCAAAAGTTTGTGGTGTGCATTGGGGCAAATTTCTTTGGGCTTATCCTGTTAAGATTTCTTGAACCTATACGTTTGTGCCTTTTGTAAAATTTAGGAAATTTTTACCCATTATTTCTTTGGATACCTTTTAGCCCTATCCTTTTCCTCCTCTCTTTTTGGGAGTCCTATGGTGGAAATGTTAAATCTTTTATTTTAGCTCCATAGACCCTTGAGGCTTCTGCCCCCAATTTATTTTCTCTCTGTTGGTCACTTCTATTTTTCTATGTTCAAGTCAGTGATTCCTCTGTTCCCCACATTTTGCTCTTGAGCCCATCTGTCAAATGCTTTAATTTTGGTTATTGTTGAGTGCTTTATTTTATTTATTTATTTTTAATTTTATTTATTTATTTATTTGACAGAGAGAGAGAGAGAGAAATCACAAGTAGGTAGAGAGGCAGGCAGAGAGAGAGGGGAACGCAGGCTCTCCACCGAGCAGAGAGCTTGATGTGGGGCTCTATCCCAGGACCCTGAGATCATGACCTGAGCTGAAGGCAGAGGCTCAACCCACGGAGCCACTCAGTCACCCTGAGTGTTTTATTTTGAAATTCAAAATTTCAATTTGATTTTTATTTGCTGAAATTTTCTATTTCTTTGTTTTGGTGAGATTTTCTTTTTTCTTTTCTTTCTTTCTCTCTCTCTCTCTTTTTTTTTTAGTTGTGTTAGGTCAGTTGTTTGCAATATTGTGTTCAAATATTTTTTATGATTGCTGCTTTAAAATCATTGTCATATAATTCTGACATCTGTGCCATCTGATTGTTGGCCTCTGTTGAATGTATTTTCTCATTCAAGTTGAAATTTTTCTGGTTGCTGGTGTGATGATGATTTTTGATAAAAACTTAGATATTTGGGGTATTGAGTTTTAAGAATCTGGATCTTATTTAAACTTCATTTTTAGTAGGTCTTCTCTGATACTACATTGATGGCAGAAGATGGATGGCACCTTATTGCTGCCAGATAAGGGTGGGAATCCAGGTTTCCCACATCACTTTTGTCGATGCCTGGGATGCAGGCGTGATGCTCCTCATTATTGTTGAGTGGGGGCAGAAATTTAGACTTTTTAATAGACTTCCAGTGATATCACTCTGCCTAGGAAAGTACCTTGTTACTCTTCTCCACCTAGCCTCCACTGACTCCAGAATGCTGGTGGTGGTGGAAAGTAGAGTGCTATCATTTTCATTTCTGACTCCCCAGTAGGCCTTCTCTGATACTACTCCTAGCGAGGAGGGAGAGCACCAACTCCTTAAATGGGGTGTGGGAGAATGTCCAAGCTTGCCATGTGGTCTCCATGGACCCTGGAAAGGTAGAGCTCCTCTTAGATCCCTACGTGTCATTCTGTGACACCGCCCCATTTGCTTCCTTATGGCCTAACAAAGATAGAAATCTAGACTCTCCAACTCAGCCTTTGCTGCTGTGGGTGGACATGGTGTCACAGCTTTTTCTGTGATATTTGGTTAGTGTAGAATGTTATTGGCTAAAAATTTTTTGACTTGCTGGGCTATCCCTGCCTTTGCCCTTCAGTTAGTGAGAACAGGCTTTTCTTGAGGCTTTTTTGGTCTATGCCTATTGGCATTTTCAAGTTACCCACCAACTCCTAGTGTGGGATATATAAGGCAAAAGGAAGACAAAGTCACTGCAACATCTTTCTTTGGGTCCTGAGTTCCTTAGCTTTCTTCTTTCTACTTTTCAGCATGTTATGTTTGTTTTATAGATAGTGTCCAGGTTACAGATTGTTTATTGTAGAGGAATAGAAAAAAATACAATTGATTCTTGTCATCCGTGGTTATTATGTCCTAAAAGTTACTGTGAACACTGAATTAGCACATACTGAACCATTATTCCTACAGGAAATACAGGATTATGGCTCTGTGAGCCTCTGGTCTCAATATTTTCATCAACTGATCAACACATAACCTTGTTTTGTGTTTAAAATCATCTTAATATATGGTGATTCATTAACATTTGGCTTATAGCCAACATATCTGTAACTCATACCTGAACCAAGCTTGTCTAATGTGTTTGCTTTGTGAGTCATATTATAGTTTTCTTGAACTTAGGAATAGTAGGCAACACTTCAGCCCTACACTTGAGAGCCATTGTAAGGGAAATTACCAAAATACGTGTCACTAAATGGACTGTGAGAAAGACGTTTGTGTACAGTGTGAGAGTTAAAACAGAGCACCATCTTTTTTGATCTCAGCTAGAAATGTGTACAGTAGGTGACTCAAATTTTTGCCTGCTCTGTACACATCTGCAAATGACCACAAAAGTGCCTTGAGTATTGATTTGGGGTTACAGATAATTTGAAAGAGTAGACCAATTCATAAACACAGAATTGGCAAACAGTGTGGCTCAATTGTATATCTATTTCATCTTGCCAGAAGTGAAAGTTAACCATCACTTTTATAATACTGAATTTACATTTAGTTCCTTAAGCCGTTAGAATTCTTAATGTTGTGATTCTAATTTTATTTACTTTTTTTATAGAGAGCTAGTTGACTTATAACTTCTTATAATGAAGGCTGTCTATGACAGATATTTCACGTTGTTCTCTAATATCTTCTCACTTGTCTTCTTTGTAGCAGAAGCTTCATTAAATTTTAGTAGAACACATAGCAGCTTAGTGTAAGACTGCGTGTCCTAGTCTTCCGGTTAAAATGCTGGTGAATATCAGGCAGAAATTTTATAGTTACCTTTTTAGATGTTAACTTAAAGGTACATCCTTTTTCATCCATCTTGGGCTGTGGATGAGAAGTATATGCTGGGCACAGCAGAGCAGCAAGAGAGAAAGGCCAGGGTCCCTCTTGATCTGATGAAGATCTTGTATAAGTTTCTGACTGCCTGCTTCAAATTCCTTTTATGTGTAAGAAAAATTAGCTTTTATCTTATTAAAGGCACTGTTGCTTTGGATTTATCACTTACAGCCAGACCTGAATTAATGCTCTATCCTCTGTATAATGATTTAAAACAGAACAATTTTTTTTTATTATAGTAAACTCCACAATATATATGGGGTAGTTTCTGAACTTTCTATACTGTAACATTAATGATTTTGTAAATTCACAAATCTGACACTGTTTAAGAACCTTTATATTTATAATATATTTTTTAAAATTTACACAATATTTCCTCTCAGTATTTCCGTGGCTAGATTTGTGAAATTTCTTTTCATAAATTTTGGAAACTTCTTGACTAATTTTTAGAAGAATAGAAGGATATATATTCATATGTTCACCTAAAAGGGAATGAAACTTTGGTTAGATTACATTGAATTTGTAAAATCAAATTAAATTGACACTTCACAAAATTTTCCCCTTGAGTAAATATATTTCTTTGTCTATTAGGGCCTTCTTTTTTTGCCCTTTTTAGATTTCTTTATTGTAGGTCTTACCCAATTCTAATCAGGTTTCCTATGTATTTTTTAGTTTTGATTGATGTTGTCCATGGGATAGTTTTCCCATGATCTTTCTAATTATGTATTCATAGAACATAAGATAGCTAACAGTTTTTGTGTGTTGAATATGTACTTAGGAATCTTACTCAGTTTTCTTACACCAGTAGTTTTTCATTTATGTTTCAAATACAAATAGTGACCATCTTGTTTCTTTAATTTTGTTTATTTGCATTTGTTTATTTTTCTGGAGTTAGAACATTCATTGGGATTTCCTATTGATACTTTGTGTGCCATGCCCTGCACTAAGTATTTAATACAAAGTATCTTACTTAATCTTAACACATGCCCCTGGACAGAAACTGAGATTATTCTGTTTTACAAATGAGTTAATAGAAGGGACTGGCCCAGGAGGAGACAGTTTGCTCAGTTGGCTCAGCAGGCATGTGAAAGTGGAATTTTCAATGCACTTGAAGACTTAGCATGAAAGTGGGAGTCACTGTTTGACTTCTCACTTTAATGGATCTATGTGAAGGTTTCTCTGTATACCTGGGAATTGCAGTAAATAAAAATGATTAACTTTAATACATTCTATTACACTACTCTTAAAAAAATATTCAAATGAACATAAGATCCCATTGATTTTTGCACATTTGATGGGTGTAATGTGTTATCTCTTATCATTTTAGTTTATATTTTTTGATACCTAATGAGTATCTTTCCATATTTTGCTTAACATTCTGAGTTCCTCCTGTGGGTTTCTAGTTTATATATGTGAGCTGTTTTTTTCCAGTTCTGTTATCTTTTTAATGCCAATTGGTTGGCTTTCTTTGTTCTAAAGTAAATTCTTGTCAGTTTTAGATACTGCAAATACCTTTTTTTCAAGGTGTAACCTGCCTCTTAAATTTATTTATAGAAGAGTTTCTCAACTCTGATATCGCAATTGCTTCACAGTCTAAAAATTTCTTCAACGCTCCAAAAAGTTTTTACTTATGTGGCTTCTATTTATTAAATATGTACTTACTATTTTAGAAACTTAAATGGGGTTTAAAAACATTTATTTATTAACTTATTTTAAGATAAATTACATTTTAGCATTCTTTATAAAAACTATGTTTTCCAGAACAAACAAAAATCATTAAGAGTAACATTGCTTTATTTCTATTTGATTTAATTTCTATTAAATTTCTTATTTAGTTTATTTCTGTAAATTTCTCTAATATTTGGCTTAATAAAAGACAGCTGGAAAACTATAAACTCCCAAAATTGAACCAGGAAGAAATTGATAACCTGAATAGACCGATATCTAGTAATGAGATTGAAGCAGTGATCAAAACCTCCCAAAAAACAAGAGCCCAGGACCTGACAGATTCCCTGGGGAATTCTACCAAACTTTCAAAGAATAAATAACACCTATTCTCCTGAAGCTGTTTCAAAAAATTGAAGCAGAAGGAAAACTTCCAGACTCTTTCTGTGAAGCCAGCATTACCCTGATCCCCAAACCAGGCAAAGACCCTACCAAAAAGGAGAATTTCAGACCAATATCATTGATGAATATGGATGCTAAGATTCTCAACAAGACCCTAGCAAACAGGATCCAACAGCACATTAAAAAGATTATCCAGGGGGAGCCTGGGTGGCTCAGTGGGTTAAGCTGCTGCCTTCGGCTCAGGTCATGATCTCAGGGTTCTGGGATCGAGTCCCATATCGGGCTCTCTGCTCAGCAGGGGGTCTGCTTCCCTTCCTCTCTCTCTGCCTGCCTCTCTGCCTACTTGTGATCTCTCTCTGTCAAATAAATAAATAAAATCTTAAAAAAAAATTATCTATCATGACCAGACGGGATTCATCCCTGGGCTACAAGGATGGTTTGACATTCGCAAATCAATCAATGTGATAGAACAAATTAATATGAGAAGAGAGAAGAACCACATGGTCCTCTCAATCGATGCAGAAAAAGCATTTGACAAAATCCAGCATCCATTCCTGATTAAAATGCTTCAAAGTATAGGGATAGAGGAAACATTCCTGAACTTCATCAAATCTATCTATGAAAGACCCACAGCAAATATCATCCTCAATGGGAAAAAGCTTGCAGCCTTCCCATTGATATCAGGAACAAGACAAGGATGCCCACTCTCACCACTCTTGTTCAACATAGTATTAGAAGTCCTAGCAACAGCAATCAGACAACAGAGAAATAAAAGGTATCCAAATTGGCAATGAAGAAGTCAAATTCTCTCTCTTCACAGATGACATGATTCTTTATATGGAAAACCCAAAAGACTCCACCCCCAAACTACTAGAACTCATACAGCAATTCAGCAACGTGGCAGGATACAAAGTCAATGTACAGAAATCAGTGACTTTCTTATACACTAACAATGAAAATACTGAAAGGGAAATTAGAGAATTGATTTCATTTACTATAGCACCAAGAACCATAAGATACCTGGGAATAAACCTAACCAAAGAGGTAAAGGATCTGTACTTGAGGAACTACAGAACACTCATGAAAGAAATTGAAGAAGACACAAAAAGATGAAAGACCATTCCATGCTCTTGGATCAGAAGAATAAACATTGTTAAAATGTCTATACTGCCTAGAGCAATCTATACTTTTAATGCCATTCCGATCAAAATTCCACCGGTATTCTTCAAAGAGCTGGAGCAAATAATCCAGAAATTTGTATGGAACCAGAAGAGACCCCGAATCGCTAAGGAAATGTTGAAAAACAAAAATAAAACTGGGGGCATCACACTACCTGATTTCAAATTTTACTACAAAGCTGTGATCACCAAGACAGCATGGTACTGGCATAAAAACAGACACAATGACCGTGGAACAGAGTAGAGAGCCCAGATATGGACCCTCAACTCTATGGGCAAATAATCTTCGACAAAGCAGGAAAAAATATACAGTGGAAAAAAGACAGATTCTTTTATCTCATTCTGCATTCAGTATATTGTCATGTGTTAATTTAGTTAAAGTATCAGAACAAAGTCTGGTTTCCCAGAGATATGTATTAGTGAAAGAGCAGAGTATTTGTAGTGTTTCAGGTCATTATTGATATTACTTTTGATACTATACTTTTGATACTATACCAAATCTTGACAATAAAGTTTGTTTTTTTTTATTATTTTTAAAATTTTATTAACATTTAATGTATTATTTGCTTCAGGGGTACAGGTCTATGAATTGTCAGTCTTTCACAATTTATAGCATGCACCATAGCACATGCCCTCCCCAATATCCATCACCCAGCCACCCTATCCCTTCCTCCACACCTTCCCCACAACCCACAAGCAATCGTCAGTTCATTTCCTGAGATTAAGAATCTCTTATGGTTTGTCTCCCTCCCCGGTCCCGTCTTATTTCATTTTTTCTCTTCCTTCTCCCCATGACCTGCCCCCCCCTCCGCCCACCTCTCAAATTCTTCATATCAGTGAGATCATATGATAGTTGTCTTTCTCTTATTGACTTATTTTGGTTAGAATAATACCCTCTAGTTCCATCCACATTTTTGCAAATGGCAAGATTTCGTTTATTTGATGGCTGCATAGTATTCCATTGTATATATACACCACCTGTTCTTTATCCATTTATCTGTTGATGGACATCTAGGTTCCGTCCATCGTTTGGCTATTGTGGACATTGCTGCTAAAAACATTCATGAGCCTGTGCCCCTTCGGATCCCTACATTTGTATCTTTAGGGTAAATACCCAGTAGTGCGATTACTGGGTCATCAGGTAGCTCTATTTTCAACATTTTGAGGAACCTCCATGCTGTTTTCCAGAGTGGCTGCACCAGCTTGCATTCCCACCAACAGTGGAGGAGGGTTCCTCTTCCTCCACATCCTTGCCAACATCTGTCATTTCTTGATTTGTTAATTTTAACCATTCTGACTGGTGTGAGGTGGTACATTGCCAAAGGCAAGGAAAGCAAGGGAAAAAAATGAACTATTGGGACTTCATCAAGCTCAAAACCTTTTGCCCAACAAAGAAAACAGCCAACAAAACCAAAAGACAGCCGGCAGAATGGGAGAAGGTATTTGCAAATGACATATCAGATAAAGGGCTATTATCCAAAATCTATAAAAAACTTATCAAACTCCACACCCAAAGAACAAATAATCCAATTAAGAAATGAGTGAAGACATGAACAGACATTTCTGCAAAGAAGACATCCAAATGACCAAGAGACACATGAAAAAGTGCTCAACATCACTCAGCATCCCGGAAATACAAATCAAAACCACAATAGAGTTTCTTAAAGGTATGTTGCAATGTGAAATCTGAAACCATACTAATGAATGCTTTGCACTCTTTATTATTTTTTTAAGATTTTATTTATTTATTTATTTGACAGACAGAGATCACAAGTAGGCAGAGAGAGAGAGAGAGGAGGAAGCAGGCTCCCCACTGAGCAGAGAGACTGATGCAGGGCTCAATCCCAGGACCCTGTGATCACGACCTGAGCCGAAGGCAGAGGCTTTAACCCACTGAGCCACCCAGGCGCCCCATGCTTTGCACTCTCTTTTATTAAAATTCAGTGATTTAACTTGCACTTAGAATCAATCTTTTACCCATGCATGATATGTCGATCACTTGCAAAATATTGATAAACTGAATAAGGTGAGTCTTCCAAATGCTGATCTATTCCTTATAAAATATCCAAAAATGGATTTTTCTAAAATCACCAATAATCTTATCAGACTATTGGGAATCCAACATTTGCTTGAAATCTTTTATAATTGGTAACAATTACTGTTATTTTTTTTTAAAGTGAAGGCTTATTTAGTTCATTTTTAAAAAGATATCTATCAAATACTGCTGTCAGAGTAGCTATAATTACTGTTTGTTCTATGAAAAGAACAATAATTTAGCTCACAACTCTAATAGTCAAACAAATACTTTTTCTTGAGATCAACATTATATCTTGGTGTGTAGCTGAAGTGCTTTATACACACTCCCTATTTAGCCATGAGAAGAATTTAAAGGAGGTGTACACAAATAGGAAAGATTTAGAGAAAAGCTTAAAAATCTTATTTTTAGTGTAAGTCATACTCTTATTTTCTGTGTATCCTTTCATGCTGCATAGTGGGATAGTGGAAATCAATGTACATGTGTTTCCTTGGTGATACAGTGGGAGGATTTTCCAGTTCCTCAGATAAAGTCATCAATAGTCGATTTCCCACAATTCTTCACACAGTGGGCTTAAAATAAGGTGTTGTTTTAAGGTGACTTTTTGTGCTGAGTCAAATTAGTGCATTTAAATGATTATCATTACCAGTGGTCTTCATTTATGAACTATATAAACTTCTCTCATTCCACATTTTAAAAGAGTTGCCTCTAAGCTGAAGCTTAATTGCAACTTGAAAAATACAGGGACATTTTTATAATGCTTTTGGGAAGGTGGTTGTGAATTAAAAGTAAATAAATAATGCTGCTAAATAAATATAAACATGCACTTATTTCTTTTATTTGTATAATAACTATTTCTGAGGAGCTCAGATTTATATATTGCTAAATTCTAATCCTCAGAAGATACTTATACAAGAGGAATTTTAATTTTCAATCTATAAGGGAACAAATGTGAGAATGGAGATTATAAAGCAATTCATTCTCTACCAAGGATATCCTCAATGACCTCTACACTGCCAAAAACAGTGGATTTGTGATCAGTCTTATCTTACTGGATCATTCTGTGACATTTGACAAGATTCACTGGTGATTCATTAAAACTCTCTTCAACCTCAGCTTTTGTATAACTTTAAAAAAATATATTTTTTTCATAATTACTTTTTATTATTTATTTTTTAAAAAATATTTTATTTGCTTATTTATTTGGCACAGAGAGAGCTTGAGAGAGCAGAAGCAGGGGGAGCAGCAGAGGGAGAAGCAGGTTCCCTGCTGAGCAGGAAGCCCAATGTGGGGACTTGATCCCAGGACCCTGGGATCATGGCCTGAGCTGAAGGTAGATGCTTAACCAACTTAGCCACCCAGGCACCCCTCCTTCTTAGTATTCTTGGCATCTTTTAAGAAAATCATCTTTCCAAGTGTCTGTAGTCTTAAGTTCTCCGTTCCTGAAATTATGCTCCTTTGAATCTACGTACTCTTTTTGTGTGACCTCATTTGGAACACTTACATTGCCAGTGACCTGTTACATGACGATGGTTCCCATGTTTATGTCTCCAGGTCAGAACACCTGACCTTTAAAGTACTTTCTGAATACCTACATATGATCATCCCATAGGTATTTCAAATTTCTCATATCCCAAGCTGAACTTATTATTTCCTTCTAAACTTGTTCATCCCTTGTATTCCTTGTCTTAGTGAATGATGTGGAGATTTATCAACTGCCTAAGTCGGAACACTTATCCTAAACTCAAGGTTAACAAGCCCTTTTGATTTTACAATCTTAATCTCTCTCTATTCCCATTGCCATTGCTCTTTCTTTCTTATTTTTTAAAAGATTTTATTTATTTATTTGACAGAGATCACAAGTAGGCAGAGGCAGACAGAGAGAGGGGAAACAGGCTCCATGCTGAGCAGAGAGCTGGACTCGGGGCTTGATCCCAGAACCCTGGGATCATGACCTGAGCTGAAGGCAGAGGCTTTAACCCATTGAGCCACCTAGGCACCCCAGCCATTACCCCAGCCATTACTCTTTCTGTTCACATGATTACCATCTAGAGTATTATTAATAATGTTCTCATAATAATACTGATATTTGCAGAATAATAGTTATATTTGGAAAACTTTACATGTATCATTTAAGTGTCACAATGACCTCATGGTCTGGATACTATTATTATTCCCATTTTCCGAATGAAAAAAGCCAAACCTCAAAGAGGTCATGTTATTTGTCCAAGTCACACAAGTAAGTTTGCCAAGTAGGTGACAAACCCAGGATTTCACGCTGGATCTGTAAATGCATGAAGGTCCAACCAATTACTCAGCCTGATGGTTGGCATCTTTCTGCTTTGTAGGAACTGAGTCTAACCTACCTACCCTACTACACAGAGAAGATGAAAAGCAACCACAGCATGATTAAAACCTCCAAAGAGTCCTTTTAATCCTAAAACAAACCTAATTTCTCATGATATGATTCCTATGCTCATTGGTAACATTACTTTCAGTTATTCATTGTTGTATACGTGTTCCTCCAGCCATACTAAGTCCTAGGGGATCCCTGAATGTGCATTGCCATTTTACACTTCTTTTCCCCTTCTAACCTGCTATTTCCTCTACCTGGAATATCCTTTCCTTGTTGACTAGCTAATGTCTGTTCATTCCTCAGAGCTCAACTCATATAGCACTTCTGGAAAGAGATGGGTCAGAGACAGTGCAGCAAGTAATAATAATTAGATAAGAGAATTTTAAAAAATTGGGTACATATGAACTTTTCCTCAAAAATAGCTGTCATGATGTCTTTAGGAAGATTTTATAATATAATATAATATAATTATTAATTATTAATATTATATAAATATAATATAATATTTTAACAATAATACAATAATATTTTAATAATAATATAATAATATTTTATTACAGGAGAAGACTAAAGTTGCAGGGCAATAAATCTAGGTCTCTTTCCAGATTGATTAGCTATCTGAAAACCTTGTGATTTCTCACAGGCAGAGAAGTGCAAGAGTGTACTGAACAAAACAATAAATAAAACCACAGAAACAAATAAATAAAGCATATGTTTTATTTGCCTAGTACCCAGAATAGAATAAATTTATAAAAGTTTAGTTTTGTCATTATGAAGTAATGCAAGAAATGCAAGAAAATGGTCTCTCACTTTAATCATATTGAAGGATCCACAGATTTGTCATTTGGAGGCCTGAATCTGCCTTAGGTTATGATTTGTTGGCTGGCACAATGTTTAGAACCCAGTTTGTAAGGAAGGCATTCTGACTGTGCGTGGAGTCTCCCGTTCAATGAGAGATCACATCACTTTCACCTAGACTCTTTCATGCATTATATTACATCCTTGCTTATTAGGGACATTTGGTTTAGAGTCTTAAGCTTGACTAAACAACTAGCTCTCTGCTTTGGAAACAGAATCCTTAATTGGCATGAGGTAGATGAACTGGAGGATGGTGGTACAAATTTGTGTTTGTTTGATTGGTTGTTTTTACCAGAGGGTCAGGTTTGGATCTGGCTTTCCATCTTGCTATATACATTCTTTAACTGCTCTATAATAACTTAATTTAAAAATTTACTAACATGAAGGTTATTATTCATGGTTAATTATGAGTAAACAGTTACAGAAATTCTGTGTTGTAAGCTATAAATTATTTTTAAATTAAGAACTGTTTTCAGTTCTAACAGAATTCCTGGGACCAAGTGCTTAATAACTGTTGAACAGAATTACATATCAATGAAAACCCATTTTCACTTCGTGATATAAATTCTCTGACCAAAGTTGTATCATTTTTAAAAAGCAACTCAGTCTTCATTATATAGGTTACTGTTTTAATTTGTTATAGATGCTATGACAAATTACTACAGACTGGATGATTAAGCAACACAAATTTATTTTCTCACAATTCTGGAGCTGAAAGTCCAAGATCAAGATGGTGATAGGATCGGCTTTTCCTAATGTCTCTCTCTGCAGACAACTGCCTTCCTGCTGTGCTCTCACATTGTTTTTTCTCTTTGTATGCACATTCTTGGAGCTCCTTCCTCTTCTAATAAGGACAGTAGTTCTTTTGGGTTAGGGCCACACCTGATGACCACATTTGAATTTAATTGCCTTTTTTTAGACCTATCTTCAAAGACAGTCATTGGGATTTAGGTGTTCAGCATATGAATTTGTTGTGGGGGGGGGCACAGTTCAGTCCATTAACAGTTACTATAGTTTAATGCTTAAATAAGAGGTGATAAAGATTCAAAATAAAATGTGAACTCTGCCAAATTCCTGAGATGAAGGAGAGAGTCTGATGTATAAACATCAAAATATGCCGATTGTTTTTTTTTTCTTTTTTAGATTTTTATTTATTTATTTGACAGAGAGAGACAATCAGAGAGAGAGAGGGAGAAGCAGGGCTCCTGCTGGGCAGGGAGCCCTGTGTGCTGCTCAGTCCCAGGATCCTGGGATCCCTGCTCAGTCAGCTCTGCTTTGACTTAAGTACTGAACTCAAATGTAACCTAAACTTCTCTCTGAGATCCTCTCTGTCTTGCTCATAACTCTGTCAGTGCATGGACCACATTGCTTGGTCACTTTCCTTTCATCATGAGGCTGGGATTTTCTTCATCTGCTGTTTCCTGATGGTCTGGTATAGAGTATTGTATTTCATGAAAGTGCTCAAGTAATGTCAAACACATGGATGAACTGTAAGGAGTTGGAAATCCCTTTCATGAACCTTGTTTTTTAGGGCAGGGTTTTTTTTTTTTTTTGGTGGGGTTTGCTTGAAGTCATAATAGAAGGGAAACTCATTGGACATCAGAAAGGCAAATGACAAGTGATGAGAACTAAGCCCAACACAGTTAAGAAGGGAAGTGCTAGCCTATGAAAATTGCAAGCATGTGCTGTGTATCTAGACTAGTGGCCTAAAGTGGTTGGGGTGTGCAGCAATTTGATGGAAAAAAGGTACAGAAAAAAGAAGCTTCTAAATTTATAAGATTGAGGAGAAGAAGAAAGTAAGCTTTTAATGATGTATAGCTGGAGCACTGGAACTAGAGACAGAACGAATACAAAGTGTTAAATACAGTGAAAAATACAAAATTATATAAAAAGAAAAAAGAACAAAGACATTTGCAAGGTCTAAGGAAGATTAATCATGACACTTAGGAAGTCATTAATTCCTTAGTGCATGCATATGGATTCAGTGCCGTTAGGCGCTAGTTTTCTACATGCTGAAGTTACCATGGTGAAGATGACAAAAAAGGTTCCCACCCTAGCTGCGCTTACAATCTAGTTGAGTTAGACACATTAACAAATAATATTTAAAAAGGTATTATTTCCAATAGTGATATTGAAGGTAGAAAAAAATACAATGAAATACAAATAAACTGGATGCATGGCTAATTTAAATGGGTGAAGGGTGAAGCCCTCATGGAAGCGTTGAGATGTGAATATGATGGAGTTGTCAAGGACTGGGAATAGTTTGGAATTTAACCCTACTTGTCAGCTTACAATTTAGTTTGGCATAGTCTCATGGATGCTAGCAGAAGTCATGAAGTTCTTGGGTCAGAAACAAAAGACTTTATCTCTCACAGCAGACAGAGCAAGCAGAGTATCTTGCATGTTTGTGTTGGTCCTCTTTGACACGGCATCCTGTGGGGGCGATGCAGAGTGGCTAGAACACTTCAGTGTTATGTAACGGCCTGTAAACAAGCCTGCTCAAACTGTACCCCAGGGGAAGACATAATCTTTAGTTCACTAACACAGTAAATAAATATGTTCTTGGCCCTGGAGGGAGAAACTTTACGAATATCCTTGAAAAGAGTCATAAACATGCAGAACCGTGAGAAACCCATGGAGTGCTGTCTGTCAGCAGAGCAGAGTGAAGGAAAGATGTGGTTCAAGACCTTTCCAGGCAAAAAGAACAGAGAGAGACACAAGCCTGGCGTGGTTGAGGATTGAAAAGTCTCCAATATGGGTGGAGTGTAGTGAGATGGGAGCAGCGTGGTCAAAGAGGAGGTCCAAAAGGTAGGCAAGGCCAGGTCTTAAAGGATTTCCTAGCCATGTTATTGTATTAAAAACCAATCCAAGAGTGTCTGGCTAGAAAGGGTTAGCTATTTTTAAAAGTTTATATTCAATTAGCCAACACATAGGACATCATTAGTTTCATATGTAGCATTGAACTGTTCATCAGTTCCATATACCACTGTGCTCATCACATCATGGGCCCTCCTCAGGACTTAGCTAATTTACTGTAAGAAGAGGATTTGTTTCAAAAAAATAAATGTGTAGTGGGTTTGAAATTATTTGTAGTTCTACAAATTTGCTTCACTATGTATTTATATATAATATATTTTAAAGATTTTATTTATTTATTTGACAGAGAGAAATCACAAGTAGACGGAGAGGCAGGCAGAGAGAGAGAGAGAGAGGTAAGCAGGCTCCCCGCTGAGCAGAGAGCCCAGTGCGGGACTCGATCCCAGGATCCCGAGATCACGACCCAAGCCGAAGGCAGTGGCCAACCCACTGAGCCACCCAGGCGCCCCTGTATTTATATTTTATATTTAAATTTTTCTCAAGAAAAATCTACTTATGTTATATATAAAATTTAATATATATGTTGATAGAATTATACATATACAATTTATAATTGAGAAAATCAAAGATATTAACTGTATTTAAATATATTTAAATCATGATGTTCCATTACATAATTATCTTGCCCATGAGAAAAGGAGTATTTCATGATTTTGTACCCCAAATATATTTCTTTTACATATAAATATGTAATCCTGATAATCCTGCTATATAAAAGACACTGTCCATGGCATCTGTTTTCCTCACATCCTTAAACTGTTTTTCAGATAAAGTTTTGTTACTAATACTTGCACATTCATGTGCAGTGTCTGAAAAGAGTAACTGCCAACTATCTTTCCCAAATCGCCTGTAGCTTTGAAAACTAAGCATAGCTTTATGGATGTCTGGGTTCTTGGAGTTACAAAGAAACTGAAAGATAATTTGCTTCACACCTCCTTTCAAGTACATGAATATTTTCTGAAGAATTTATTCATTCATTCATTTAACAAAGAGTCAAAAGGGCCTGTTGCGTCAAGCAATTTGTTAGACACCAGGGATGATATCAAGATGTAAAAAATCTCAGTTCTGTTTAGATAAACAGATTTTACACAGTACATCACAGGGAGGAAATACAATAATCAAGGTGCGAATAAAGTCCCAGAGAAATACAGAGAAGATTAGTATCACCACCTCTTCTTCTTTCTCCTCCTCCTCCTCTCTCTTCCGCCTTCTCCTTCTTCCCTTTCTCCCCCTCCCCTCTTCTTCCACCTTATTCTTATTGAAAGATTATGGAAGACATCAAAATAAACTAATAGTTGTTTTTTTCCCTCAGAGACAGCTTGTTCTACTGATGGAAAACACCAGTTAATATTGTTTGTTCTAAATATTAAGCTATATTATGCCTTCCTTTTAAATTTTACTCATTGAACAAAATTTGGCTCTCCAAAGCATCATAAAGTATATATTACTCCTTCCATCCCAATAATGTCCATCCCCATGGTAGCCCTTCTAATTAATATCTGGTTATTCCCTTTATATTTGATTTTTGTCTCACTTATAAAGCTATATAGCGTTTTCTTAAACTTTGTTTTTTCTTCTTTTCTACAACACTTGAATCTTTGCTCACAATAAAACTTTATTGCTGTAGTTTGTTTTACTTTTATATATTTTGGGCCAGCCTTCTGATAAATACTTTCTTATGTGTTTCTCCCCCAGAGCCACAGTTTGTAAATACTTAGAGTATAGCAATGAGTGCTTAGTCCTACCCTGTAAACCGGAGGTAAATGAAATAAAATGGTCATACAGTAACAAACAGTGTGCAGAGTTAAGGGGAATCAAAATAAGTGAAGAAACTTGAGCTATATAGCCAGACAAGACTTAGGCAGAATATAAGTGGTCTCTTTAAATAGTGGGTCAACTGTTACATAGAAACAAAATAATTAGACATGTTCTTCAAGGTCCTTTCAGCACCCATATTAATCTGTGTGTCAAGAGGGGATAGAAGAATTGAAATTACTGATGAGCTCTTGTAAGGTTTATGAAGATGATTAGGCCCATGAACAGGAGCTTAGCATTAACCCAAAGGATGAGGCAAACTAGAGAGACTTGGGAAAAGAAATGCTGCAGTCAGCTTTTAAGATTTATTTAGTATTTGTGTTTGAGTCGCATTTGTGGTAAAGGAGCAGTCATATATTATGGAAAAATTAGTTTTAGCTTGGCTAGGTCGATAAGCTTTGAGTTGTGGAACCAGACAACAGAAGGCTCAGGTGGATTACATATGAAGCAGCTTAGGCACAGAGGTAAGTAATGTGCCCACGATTAAATAGTGTGCAGTTGAGTTAGAATTTGAATTTAGGATGGATGATTCTAAAATCTAGGCTCTTAAGAATAACATTATGCAAATAATAATAATAACAGTACGTTGTTAAATTAAAAAACTAGGTTTCAAAAACCAATATTGAACTTTTGTAAATGAATTCTATGTATATGCCTGATATGCCTAAAAATGTTAGTACTAATGATCCTCAGGCAGTTTGATTTGGGGCATTTAAAAAATTTCATCCTTGTGCTTTTAAGTTTTCAAAAAAGCAAGTATTTTAGAAAATCTTTTATGTGCTAAATGAAACTGTCTGCCAACCTGTAATTATATACTAAGAAAAAAATGTCTTTCAAGAATGAGAGCAAAATGAAGACATTTATAGAAATATAGAAACAGAGTTTGTGTTAAGAGACTCTTTCCAAGCTTTCTATTCTGCCCACTTATCTGGTAATATCTGTCTGTAACAGATGAAGATAGATAGATTTTTAAAATATGTGGTTCTGGTGCAATGGGTTATCTACAGGTGTTAATATCTCTAGGATTCCAAGCTTATATCCTACAGAAAAAAATCAACTGCAGGGGTATTTTTTAATCTAGATGTGAAGAGCAAAACTAAAAACTTTAGAAGGTAACAGAAGGAATATCGTCATGACCTTTGGGGTAAGGAAAGATTTAATTCACACAAAGAATGATAACTTAAATGAAAACATGATGAATTCAACTACATTAATATTCAGAACTTCTGTTCTTAAAAATATAAGGAGAATGAAAAAGGCATGGCAAGCCAGAATCTTTGCCATATATACTCAACTATGGAACAGTATTTGCTATGTATAAAGACTCCTAAAATTCACTAAGAAAAAAGACCTAAATCAAAAATTATGTGGAAGACTTAGGTACTACCCAGAAAGAGAAAATCAGATGGTCAATATATGAAAAAACACTCAGCCTTAGGCAGAATTAGGTGTGTAGTAGAGAATTTAACCTTGCCTTCAGAGAGGCCTGGCTTCTGGCCTTAGATCCTGGGAGTTAATCTCTAAGCTCCAGGACTGTTGTGGCAGTAGAAGTGTCTTTTTTGTCTAGCACAATAGCTGGGTAGCCTGACAATGTCATTTTGGGGTAGGAACTGGCTAAACGAGATAATAACAGTGTGATGTAAAGACCACAAGTGGAGCCAGGTGATGACAGTATGGTTTAAGGTGGGTCTTTGAGTCCTGAAGCTGGACCTCTGCAGGAGAGGAGTCTGGGATCAGCCAGTGGGAAGTCAACTGTTGTGATGGGGTGGAACACGAGTAAAGACGCCTGACGCCAAGGCTTGGGTGAGCTCCCTTGGTTGGTGATATTCCCTGCATATTGCCATGTATCAGCACTGGGCAGAAACACTGTCCTCACTCCAGAGAAGACAGCAGAAGCTTTGTACTTGGTATATTTTCCTGGATTCTGTTACAGGTGCTTTTTCTCTTGCCTGATTTTAATCTGTATCCTTTCCCTGCAATAACATATAATCAGGCATATAAGAGTTTTCAGTGAGTTCTGTGAGTCCTTCTGGAGAATTATCAAACCTGAGGTGATTTTGAGAACCCTCAAGCTCTCAGTTGGTGTCAGAAGTGAGGTCAATTTTGTGGACTAATCTCACAGTCGTCTAACTTCAACACTATGGAACCAAAATTTAAAAAGAATATGAGTGTTTATTATATACCCACTTAATTGGAAAAGATTTACAATATCAACCTTTGATGAAAATTGGTAATAATTTGGAAAACGGTAAGGATGAAAATAAAGTCGGGATTTTGATTACAGCTGT
The DNA here is from genome assembly GCF_011764305.1 of Mustela putorius furo. Taxonomy (NCBI): domain Eukaryota; kingdom Metazoa; phylum Chordata; class Mammalia; order Carnivora; family Mustelidae; genus Mustela; species Mustela putorius. The sequence continues at coordinate 31,342,833 of NW_025422019.1, forward strand.
GGTGGAGGAAGATAGTTGTACCAGATCTGGGAGTGGTATACAGGTTTTATGCAGTGTTTTCCTGTAAGTATATCTTACAATGTAAAGATGAGAATTTAAATAAAATTTGAAAAGCCTGGATTGATAATAACATCATAATGTGAACAGTGAGGTGTTAGAAAATTTAAAAGCTTTTCTTTGTGCCTTTCCATTTTTACCCTTAAATTGTATGATTTTTAAAATAAAAATTATAATAGAGGAATTTTTGAGAAACAAAAAGTGCTAGGTAACTATGGTGCAAAAGTTTAAAAAAAATGACACAATGTTACAGAAGATAAAGAACTGGCTACTCATAGTGTCCAATTGAAGGAACAATGGTTCAGGGACTGATCACCAGTTTTGGGGCCCAGAAAATTAGTTTTGTGAGTGCTGTCAAATCTCATCTACCAGTTGGGAGTAACGGGCTTGCACTGAGAATTCAATTTGTTTTATTTATAATTGGGGATATTTCTGTACTTTTTCACCTATCAGAACGCTTCCTTCCCTGAATAGGAGAACAGGGACAGCAGAATGGATTATCAGAAAATAGCTCTGGAATTCATCCTGCGGGCTGTGGCAAAGCTTGATGACTTGTTTCTCTAAGTAGAGATCTCCAGGTATAGGTTGTCACTACCCTGGATAAACTCTGGCAAAATCCTTCTGGGATCCCCTAAGGCCCTATGTAGGATCCTCTAAGTTATAAGTGACTTTGTTTCCCTTTTCTTCTTCTTCACACAGTCCTTCCATTGATTAAATTGATAATTTTTTTCAATCCTATTAGACATAATTATATTTGTAGGCTCTGGTCTTCCTGTTTTGTCCTAGGCAGCATCCCTTCTTATTAGGAGGCTCCTGAAGATGGCTAATGCCAGTCAGTATGTACTGATTTCAGAAGGTTAGCTCTCAAAGGGCTAGGTCCTGTTCTTTTTTCTTACTTATACACTCTATCCTTTCCCTTCTCACTGTATGTGATATGTGATATTTTAAAATTCTCCTTTAGCAAGGTAGGATAAAGCACTTGTTAAAATACCTTCTCCCTAAATGGGATTTATTACCGAATGAGAAAAATGGAATTGATGTTATCATTTCTGCCCTATGTTCCTATAAAGAACATTTTTCTTTTGTGTTAGCAAAAAAAAAAAAAAAAAGTAACTTGGTTTCCTTGCAGCCTTTTTTGTCACCAAAATATTTTCTAGGCTACACTAATATGAAATTTTTTAAGCAATTTACAGAAATGGTGCTTCCGAGCATGCATTTTCCCTTTTACTACTGAAAGGAAACCATGGGAACATAGCATCCAATTTTGCTTGACAAAATCCTGGTTAGCAGACCACATGTGGTGTGTTTTTGTTTTGTTCTATAGTTGTTTCCACTGTGTCGTGTAATTCATCACAAGGATTCTGGGAATGGAAAATGTCACATACCAAATATACAAAATTAATGAGTAGTTTACTCCATTGCAAAGGGCAGGTAGTGAACAGTCAGAACAAAAACAACAAGAATCCCTGGGCATAAAGCTATTTCATCTAATGAAGTTCAGGGTTCTGTGTGTAATAAGATGCTGTTAGGCACTGATAAGCATCTTGCTTAATTTTTAAATCTGTGAAAGTCATAAAGAGGACCTTTGCATCCACTTTGCATCTTATTGGTTAAAGATGTTTAAATCGGTTAAACATGTTTAACCACTAGTTGGTTAAACATGTTTAAAGCAAGTAGGAAAAATAATAGCAAAGACAGATACTGGTATTTACAGAGCAATTTTATTTTTTTAAAGATTTTATTTATTTATTTGAGAGAGACCGGGAGAGAGACCATGAGTGAGGAGAAGCACACTCCCCGTGGAGCTGGGAGCCCGATGCGGGACTGGATCCCAGGACTCCAAGATCATGACCTGAGCCGAAGGCAGTTGTCCAACCCAGGCGTCCCTACAGAGCAATTTTAGAATGAACTTTTTACTAGCAGATTCAGTTCCAGTGAGTCCTGTGTGCCTGTGACAACGTATAAAATATAGCGCCCAGGTTCCATATACTTTGGAGCCAGTGGTGTTATGATCATGTTCACAAAAAAGTGAGGGGGCTTAGTTATGGATACCTTTCACTTAGCTCATTTTGGCCAAATCGTGTAAATAAAAGGAGGGAAATAATAATCAGAAACCCTTGAATTCCAAACTCCTACCTTGTCACTAATTGCAGCATTTCATGTTTCTCTCCTGATTTCCTTACCCTTCCATTACCAAGACAACCATGGCTATGTCTAAGGTAAAATTTACCTCTGAGTTGTGTACTTCAAAGTCAGAAGTGTTTGCACCCAAAGATCTCTTCTTATACTCTTCAGTAACTTGAAGCTACCATCCATAAACTGTGAAAGATTGAGCTTCAGCCATTTACGATGGCACGAAAGATGCCTCCTGAGCTTTTCTTCATATCCAGAGTCAGGGGATCACATTAAAACTTAGTTGCTAAATTCCTACATCCGATTAAGAAAGGATGACACATTTTAGGACAAGAGAAACACAGGACATAGCATCTTTTGAAAAAATAAGGAAATTCAGAATGACATATGGGGCAAATATCTTAATTTCCCTTTATTTCCACCCCACCCAACTGTCTTCTGGGCAGACTGACTGACTTTGCCGCCCAGAGATTTCCCTGTCCTCTGGCTTCCAGTCAGATTTGGCCATGGTGAGTTCCAGCAGAAAGTAGGGAAGCTGAAGGGTGAGGTCTGGGCATTGATTCTTCTGACTCCCTCCCAGGGTTGGGCACATCCTCTAGACAAGGATTCTTGTTCCTTCCAGGTCACCTGTTCTTCATGAATTTCTGTTTCAGGTTTTTGTAATTTCTTCCCTTGCTTCCTGAGGCTGAGCTCTGCTGCTGCTAGCCCCCGGTCCGTGCTGTCCACCTGTGGTTCCCTATATCCTATCATTCTTTGATAATTAGTCTCTTTTTAGTAAACTCAAGAATTTTTGAGTTATGTCATTTGAGTATGCAGTCTTTTCACTGTTGAGACACTGACTGAAATATCAGAAATAATAATAATGCCCAATTCTGAAAAGAAAATAAAAGAAATAATAACGAGAACAGTAAAGATTCCAAACTCTTGTTCTTTTAAATAGGGAATCAAAAATATTTCTTCCAGTTGTACGGACCTACCCTCAATTGGACAAGTAAAAAAAGGGAAGACTAAAAAAGTGAAGGCTAACAACAACAACAAAAATCTATAAATGTGCATGGAGTTCTTTTTTCCTCTAGAACTTTCCTTCTCAGAGCTGTGTATTATCCTGTTCAAAATTGGATCCATGCCCCCAAGCCCCTGCACAGATGCTACCCCAGGACTTCCGCTTTTCTTGAACGGACTCACTGCTTCCCATATTTTATGTCTTTGGTCTTTTTACTGTTTTTACTTCATTCTGTTTCATTCTGACATGGTGAGAAGACAGGTTTTCTGAGACACTGGAAAATAGTAGGCAGCAGTCGTTTTCAGGGACACCTGGGTCCTGACTCTGCTTGCCTCTGGGGGTGGGGGAGAAACCTTTCTAATATTAAGTTTCGTTCAAAATCTAAGAAAGCTTAGTTTTTCTAAAGGTTTTCTTTAACAGAAGTGCATGGGTGGTTAGGTTAAGGTCTGGAATGGAAATGAAATTACAGTATAAAAGAACAGTGGCTTAGCAGGAATTTGGAGTTTTACCAGCAGCCACTTGCCCCATAGGGATGTGGGGTCTAGGAAAAAGCCACTCAGAGATATGTATCTTTTCTGTGTGGACACTTCTGCTAAATTATGTTTCCTTTGCCACAGAAATGAAAAACTTCCAGTTAGTCTGAGTCTGTGGTTTATTTCTGTTGATCCTTAACCCAACCTACATGTTGCTATAATATCCACACTTCCTAGGGAGCATCTAAGAAAAGGTATATGAAAAAGAATTTATTGAGCCTTTGTACATCTGAAAATGCCTTCACTCTTGATGAATATATTGTGTAAACATTGCGGTTGGTTTCCTCTATATTTTCAAGCTTATGTCTCTATTTTTTCCTTAACATTTTTTAAATGAGATGGTTTCTAGTCTGATCCTCATTCTTTTGTAGGAATTACTAAAATATTTTCTTTATGTTTATTATGACTTAAAATTTCATAGGCAAGTATTAAGACTTGTCCTTTTTTATAGCTCATTTTAGTTTGAAGCCTTATTTTTCTTTAGTGCTGAGAAATAATCCCCTATTATATCTATATTTTCTATCTGTTCTTTCTGTCTTTAGAATTTTTATAAATGAATGTTGACCTCCCTGAATTAATCCTCTATGCAATTTTCTTCATGTTTTGTCTCTTTTTGTCTTTTTGAACTATGTTCTGAGATGTTTTCTTGGATTTTCTTCTAGTCTCCTTCTGACATTTTACATTTTAGGTACTATAACTCCCTTCAGATTCTTTCTTGTTTTATGACTATTTTTCTCTTATTATTATCCCATTCTTAATTTATAGAAATAATATTTTCTCAACCTTCTTTGAGAATATTAACTGTACATTCCTTTCTCTTTCCTTCCTCTGGAATTTTTCATTTTGTTTATCTTGGTCTTCGTCTTGTATGATTTTGGTTTTCCTCAGTACTAATGACTCCTCCTTGTCTATTCATATCAGAAAAGAAAAAGAAGATAGGATTTACTCTTTTTTAAAATTATTTTTATTAACATATAATGTATTATTTGTCCCAGGGGTACAGGTCTGTGAATCATCAGGCTTACACATTTCACAGCACTCACCCTGGCCCATACCCTGCCCCATGAGGATTTACTATATTTGTTTAAATAGTGTATATTTGTTTATATGTATACACACACATATATATACACACTCACAGTTTGTATATGTTTCACATTGGTTTTATTTCATGAGTTGGGATTTTGACTGTTGAGTTAGGTTTATGACTTGAATGAGGCATGGGGACAATCAGGTTTTGCCTTCAGATGTGGGGCCCCAAATGCTGGGAGGACAGAGCTTTACTTTGGGGTGTTACTATTTATAATAGAAGCATTAGAGTTCCTCAGATGATCTCTGCATTTCTTTAAAGATGAGTCCTCTATTCCTCAATGGGGTTCCTGTGTGGCTCAGTCAATTAAGCATCCAACTCTTGATTTTAGTTCAGGTCATGATCTTAGTGTGGTGAGATTGAATCCCGTGTTGGGTTCTGCACTGGGCATGGAGACTGCTAAAAATTCTTTCTTTCCTTCTGCCCCTCACCCTTTCCTCACATACTCTCTCTCATAAATAAATAAATAAATAAATAAATAAAGATGAGCCCTCTGTATTTTGTCTGGTGGTTCATGACAGAGGGTGGGATTTCTAAGAGCTAAGATAGCTTTTTCCTTCAGTGTCTTTCCTGAAGTCCCCAGACTATCCCACCCTAAGCCTAGGTTAGGTGATTCAGCACTCATGTTTCCAGATGCAATGTTTGGATTCTGTTGTCATATATCTATTGATATGTCTCTCCCTTGCATTAGCCCATAAATTCTTGAAGGACAAGCCCATATATTATTAATCTCTCTATCACCCATTTTTCTATCCCTGCACTGTTAGAAAGGAGGAATTTCTGTGACAAACACATTTCTCATTGTTGTGAAGATAGATATTTTACCATACAAATTAATATTTAGTAAGAAACTGAAATTATGTTTTAATTGAATAATTCTGTTAATTATTTCCTGTGCTATATTTTTCAAAATTCAGCATCTTAGATAAAACAAGTATTCCTTGATTTTATTAATATCTTCTTTGCAGGTGATTTTCTTTGTCAATTGAGTCAACTTTATGTGACTCTATGCATTTCATTTATGATCATCTTTGGGGAAAAATAATATAAAATACATTTTTTCCTCATTTTTTTTCACTTTGAAGGAAAATAAATATAAATTATCTTTATAATATGAAGTCCTAGACAGGGATTCCTTTGGGGAACTGATTTTTGGTCCTGGTGCAGTAGACACAAGGGACACACAGCCCAGGTCCTCAAAAGAAGACTTACTGTCCAGATGCAGGGGTGCATGAGGAGACAGCCTCTGGCTTTCACTGAAGCCGATCTCACCATCTGACTGGGCTGTAGAGAGTGGCCTTATTCTACTTGAGTCACACCCTTCCTGAGCACCCATATTCCTTGACTAAGTAAGACAGACAGGCAAGCCCAGCCATTTCAATCTGTCCTGGGAGTCTTTGATAGTTGGTACTTGCTCCAGACTAGAGCTGGCTTTGTGGCACTTACACTGTGGTTTTGCTTTTTCCCCTGCTGAATATTGCTTTCTCATTCTTTTTGCAGATGTTAATCCCCAATAAGCCATCTTTCACTCCAACTCCTTTTCAAAGCACCTGCTTCTGGTGAACCCAACCTGTGACAATTATACTCTTAGAGTCTCCATTTCCTTCCTATCATAAAATGATGGATTTAGACTTTATCCTTTATTCTGTAAACTTATATTATCATGGTAATCATGATCAAATTTTAGGTAAAAAAAAAAAAAAAGATACAATTTTGTGTCTGTAGACATGATAGATTGCTTGGCTCCTTGCCCCTTAACATTCTAATCCCCGTATGTGAACTCTCCTTGTGTTTGGGCCAAGAGCCCAGTTCTGCTCATGGCCAAGAAAACTATAAAGGACATGGTCTTAGTCATTGAACAGCTTAACAACAACAAAAAAAGTTGCCTTCTTTGTTTTTTTCATACCAAATACTGAGTGTGTTCTTGTGTCTGTCAGCCTCCCCCTTCAGCAACTGCTACTGGGATTTTGCCTGAACACCTGCTCTATTAGCCTGCCTTATCTCTGAACTCAGGTCCAAATAATTGAGACTAATAGACTGACTAAATTAGTTGATTTTTTTTCTGATGCTGATTCACACTGAAATTTGTCATTTTCTTATTTGTAGTTTTTTTTGCTTCTAGTACTTATTGAAACTTACATACCCCCCCACACAGAAGCTTTTTGCCAAATTTTTATGCATAAGGAAAAGCTTATAAAAATCTGACAGAAAGCCTATATATCTCAAAAAGAACTAACAAATTGCAAAGTGCCTGCAAAGAACATCTTTACCCCACACTCAATTCCCTGAGCACTACTGTGATGGGGATTCTGTTTCTCTGTAATCCATCCATGTCCTTATGCTTGAATTCCTGAGACTTATCTAGAATTCAAGAGATAAAGTAAAATCTTCCTTGTTTTTTTCCCTTCTTTTGTACTCTTGTTTCTGCCTCCTGATTCTTTTTATGGTGTGTTTTTTAAACAAAACCAGAACAAAATACCCAAATATTTTTTTAATGAAAGCCAAGTCTCAAGAAAAGTAATTTATTGTCAAATTCAACATTTTTTAAATGAAAAATAATTTATATAATTGAGAGATTAAGGATTACAGTGTAAATGAAAAAGAGATAAAATTATTTTTTGCTTTACTTATTGAAATAAAAACAATGCAAATTAATCTTTATCAATTTTCCAGCTAATTAATGTCTAGACATTTATAGTAAAAAGATAATTGAAGTACTAAATAGTTCATCATTACAATACAGAAATGTTCTAACAGAGATGGTTCATAGACTAAATAAAATTTACATCTAAACAACTTTTTGGATCATAAAATGTGATCTTTGTATAAAGTGAATGTTCTGTCGGCTGAAGCAGAATATTTAAAGCCCAACCACTTCACTTCCAGGTTTCTTTCTGCTCTACTGATGTTAAAGGTTACCTTTTCTTCCTAGTCATGAAATCTATTATTCCCTGATGGTAGGAAAAACACTAACTGGTTCGTTCCAGTACAAGTATATTCGACAGCACCAGTTTTGTTTTTTGTTTTTTTGAAGGTTTTATTTAAAATCCAGTTAGTTGACATTCAGTGTAACATTAGTTTCAGGTGTATAATTTAATGAGTTAACACTTACATATAATACCCATTGCTCATCACAAGTGCCCTCCTTAATTCCTATCACCCACTAAAACCATCCCCCGGCCACCTCCCCTCTGGTAACTGTCAGTTTGTTCTCTAGAGTTAAGTCTTTTTCTTGGTTTGCCTCTCCAGTTTTTTCCTCATAATAGCATATCTATCTTTCTTATGCCATTCCTCAGAGAAATCATCACAGGGATTTTGAGGTATCAATAAAAAACAAATATAGTAGTCTATCTAGAATCACAGCAAAGATGGAAACCTGAAAGGATCTTGCTAGGTAATTTTCTGGAGATATTTGCTTTTGAAATTTTAGTGTAAGAAATGTTGGAGCCTGGAATGCTTGAGCTTCCGGTATATCTCAAATAACAAAATTCAGTACTTCTGTGAGGTAGCAAATGACTATGACAAAGCCTAAATCTTAGCAAACTAGTTGTTTGTCTTCATTGACACTCCTAGGATACTGGTCAGTTATCCTCTGGCTAGGGAACACTATGGTGGGATAAAAGAGGGAGTATTTTAACACCTCCCCCAATGTGTGAACGCTAAGCACTAGGATGGAAGGTAGACTAGGGGCTTCACAGGGCTTTAATCAGGAAAAAGGGATTTTAATCAGTTAGATACGTACTTTAGGAGACTGGTTCATTTATATTTGATTACATTCTCAACAATTCATATAACTACTATTAATAAAAAGGGTAATGCCAAGTTATAGGCTAGAGAAGACCTTTAAATTTTCCTCACTTTGGCTAATTGAATTTAAATTAAAAAAAGAAAGAAAGAAAAGAAAGAAATTTTCTTCACTTACTTCCATCATATAAATATGAATATATAACTTTGGTACTTTGATAGGAATTGCATGAGTTTACATGTACATGAAGTTATAAGTACAGACAATACTCTTTAAATCATAAAGTCCTAGATTTAGAAAGACTATTAGAGATTCTCTATTATAACTTGCTATTTGCTATGGAAAATTCTTTCTTCTGAAAGATGTTCAATAGACATTTAAAAAGACTGACTTAGTGAAGGGATGAATAAATAAGGCATGATCTCCTTGTTTTTAGAACATAAAACTTAGGTGGACTTGGAGCAAGATATAGAAGATAACAAATTGTACCCTCAAAATTATGGAGTTTTTTTTTTTTTGTCTTATAATTGATGCTCTAAGAAGATATTGATGTTTAGCTCTGTTAAACCTCAATTACAGATTTGATTCTCTTAGGGAATTGATGATTTTTTGAGAAGGATATCAGGAAACTTGAACCTTCTGCTTTCAGAAGAAGGCATTCACAGGGCATCACCTCTGCTAAGGTGGACTTTCTATGCTTTTCAAACTTTAATGTACAAAAAAATCATGCAAAATATAGATTCTAATTTAGTGAGTTGGAGTGGGGCCTGAAACAGCATTTCTGATGAAACCCTTAGATATCAACTTTGCTCTTCAGAGGGCCATTTTGAATAGCAGGGCTCTTGAGCTTTTCTATTTACCCAGTTATTATATTGAATGAATATATTCAAAAGAAAGATAATGGTAGTGATAAAATTCTAGTCCCTCAGTGGCTTCTCCAATCAGGGAAAATCAAACCTGATTCTAGTATCCTAGTCAGTTCTATTATTGCTTTTAAAGTTTTATAATTGATTTATAACTTGTGGGAACACCTTAAATTCCCATTCTGATGTTCTGGTCTTTTAACCTCTCAAGCACTGATAGTTTCCAATTTAGTTTTCTGTGAAAGGCAGATAGTTTCCCATTTCCTTTTTAAAGGACTAGATTATGGAATTTAAAAGCTTAGACACTTGTAACAAGGATATATTTAATACATGGTTATTGATTTTAAAAAATGATTTCAATATGTCAGATATTATTAATTTTTTTTTAAATTTTTTATTTTTTTTATAAACATATATTCTTATCCCCAGGGGTACAGGTCTGTGAATCACCAGGTTTACACACTTCACAGCACTCACCAAAGCACACACCCTCCCCGATATCCATAATCCCACCCCCTTCTCCCAACCCCCCTCCCCCCAGCAACCCTCAGTTTGTTTTGTGAGATTAAGAGTCACTTATGGTTTGTCTCCCTCCCAATTCCATCTTGTTTCATTGATTTTTCTTCTACCCACTTAAGCCCCCATGTTGCATCACCACTTCCTCATATCAGGGAGATCATATGATAGTTGTCTTTCTCTGCTTGACTTATTTCGCTAAGCATGATACGCTCTAGTTCCATCCATGTTGTCGCAAATGGCAAGATTTCATTTCTTTTGATGGCTGCATAGTATTCCATTGTGTATGTATACCACATCTTCTTGATCCATTCATCTGTGGATGGACATCTAGTTTCTTTCCATAGTTTGGCTATTGTGGACATTGCTGTTATAAACATTCGGGTGCACGTGCCCCTTTGGATCACTACGTTTGTATCTTTAGGGTAAATACCCAGTAGTACAATTGCTGGGTCATAGGGCAGTTCTATTTTCAACATTTTGAGGAACCTCCATGCTGTTTTCCAGAGTGGCTGCACCAGCTTGCATTCCCACCAACAGTGTAGGAGGGTTCCCCTTTCTCCGCATCCTCGCCAGCATCTGTCATTTCCTGACTTGTTGATTTTAGCCATTCTGACTGGTGTGAGGTGATATCTCATTGTGGTTTTGATTTGTATTTCCCTGATGCCGAGTGATATGGAGCACTTTTTCATGTGTCTGTTGGCCATCTGGATGTCTTCTTTGCAGAAACGTCTGTTCATGTCCTCTGCCCATTACTTGATTGGATTATTTGTTCTTTGGGTGTTGAGTTTGCTAAGTTCTTTATAGATTTTGGACACTAGTCCTTTATCTGATATGTCGTTTGCAAATATCTTCTCCCATTCTGTCAGTTGTCTTTTGATTTTTTTAACTGTTTCCTCTGCTGTGCAAAAGCTTTTGATCTTGATAAAATCCCAATAGTTCATTTTTGCCCTTGCTTCCCTTGCCTTTGGCAATGTTCCTAGGAAGGTGTTGCTGCGGCTGAGGTCGAAGAGGTTGCTGCCTGTGTTCTCCTCAAGGATTTTGATGGATTCCTTTCGCACATTGAGGTCCTTCATCCATTTTGAGTCTATTTTTGTGTGTGGTGTAAGGAAATGGTCCAATTTCATTTTTCTGCATGTGGCTGTCCAATTTTCCCAGCACCATTTATTGAAGAGGCTGTCTTTTTTCCATTGGACATTCTTTCCTGCTTTGTCAAAGATTAGTTGACCATAGAGTTGAGGGTCTATTTCTGGGCTCTCTATTCTGTTCCATTGATCTATGGGTCTGTTTTTGTGCCAGTACCATGCTGTCTTGATGATGACAGCTTTGTAATAGAGCTTGAAGTCCGGAATTGTGATGCCACCAACGTTGGCTTTCTTTTTCAATATCCCTTTGGCTATTCGAGGTCTTTTCTGGTTCCATATAAATTTTAGAATTATTTGTTTCATTTCTTTGAAAAAGATGGATGGTACTTTGATAGGAATTGCATTAAATGTGTAGATTGCTTTAGGTAGCATAGACATTTTCACAATATTTATTCTTCCAATCCAGGAGCATGGAACATTTTTCCATTTCTTTGTGTCTTCCTCAATTTCTTTCATGAGTACTTTATAGTTTTCTGAGTATAGATTCTGTGCCTCTTTGGTTAGGTTTATTCCTAGGTATCTTATGGTTTTGGGTGCAATTGTAAATGGGATTGACTCCTTAATTTCTCTTTCTTCTGTCTTGTTGTTGGTATAGAGAAATGCAGCTGATTTCTGTGCATTGATTTTATATCCTGACACTTTACTGAATTCCTGTATAAGTTCTAGCAGTTTTGGAGTGGAGTCTTTTGGGTTTTCCACATATAGTATCATATCATCTACAAAGAGTGATGGTTTGACTTCTTCTTTGCCGATTTGGATGCCTTTAATTTCCTTTTGTTGTCTGATTGCTGAGGCTAGGACCTCTAGTACTATGTTGAATAGCAGTGGTGATAATGGACATCTCTACCGTGTTCCTGACCTTAGCGGAAAAGCTTTCAGTTTTTCTCCATTGAGAATGATATTTGCGGTCGGTTTTTCATAGATGGCTTTGATGATATTGAGGTATGTGCCCTCTAACCCTACACTTTGAATAGTTTTGATCAGGAAGGGATGCTGTACTTTGTCAAATGCTTTTTCAGCATCTATTGAGAGTATCATATGATACTCTCAGGAACCATACAAGAACAGATATTATGAATTTTAAAAAATTAACTGCTTTTTATACCTTAGATTGTCTCATTGGTGTCTACCTGCCTTTTAACATGGTATTAATTTTAATCTTCATATAGTTCTGAATTATTGCACACATTTAAAAAAAAGAAGCACTTGTTTGTTAGGTGGAGAAAGAATTCCTCCACTATTGCTGCTTCTTACCATGTCAAGGAAGCTCCACTTGGGTAAACCTTCTATCTTCTCCCCATACCATCACTCATTACTCTGCAAGAGAGGATGAACACTTATTTCATTTCATTCATAATTTAAGATAAATTATCTTAAATAATTTAAGTCAAGCCCTTTCCTCTTTTCTTCCTCCTTGTTAGCTGAGAGCACATAATCTGCAGAGAGCACATAATCTGCTTTGTATATAGATGGCATGAGATTTACAGGATCATGGCCTTCTTATCATACATATGTGATTAGATGGATATTTGTCTAATTGTGGAGATCAGTATCATAGAGCTCACTTGGCCAAAGATATGAGTTATTTTCTCCAACCTTGGCAGATTGTGAATAAAGTTGATATATTAATTTCCATAAACTGATTACTTTGACTCTCAATTGGTTCAGATTCAAGTGGAAAAAGAGGCACATTTAAAACAAAATCTTGTCCTACTATATAATATTATGATATGCCTTTCATTTATTTAAGACATTCATGAATAAAAAAAATACAAGACAAAAACTAGTTGCTATAGAAAACAAAATCACTAGCTTGAAAAGATCTCTGTATACCCATGTTCATTGCAGCATTATATACTATAGCCAAGATATGCAAACAACTTAAATGTCCTTTGACAGATGAATATAGAAAACACGGTATGTATATACAATAGAATATTTTTGGCCATGAAAAGAATGAAATCTTGCCATTTGTGACAACATGGATGGACCTTCGGGGCTCTATGCTAAGTTAAGTAAATCAGACAGAGGAAGATGAATTCCTTATGATCTCACTTACATGTGAAATCTTAAACAAACAAACCAACCAACCCCGATACAGAGGAACAGATAGGTGGTTGTCAGAGGTAGGGAGTGATGAGTGGGCAAAATGGGCTGAAGGGAGTCAAAAGGTACAGAGTTGCAGTTATAAAACAAATTTTAAGTCATGAGAACATAATATAAGGCATGGTGAGTATCATTAGTAATGCTGTATTGCATATTTGAAAGTTGCTAAGAGAATAGATCTTTAAAGTTCCCATCACAAGAAAAAAATTTTGTAATTCTGTATAGTGATAGATGTTGACTAAAATTATTGTGGTGATCTTTTTACAATACACACAAATATAGAATCATTATGTGGTACACTGGAAACTAATGTATTGTTGTATGTCAATTATACCTCAATTAAAAAAAATAATTGCTATAAAACAGAAATGAGAGATAACTTTTGGGTGGGGGGAGAATTAATGCAAAATTGAATTGGACCTTAAAAATAGTCTTTAATAATTTTAAAAGGTAATACTAAAAAGTCATAATATTTCAAAGGAGATAATTACATGAGAAATTGCAGAAATACCAAAGAACTAATTTAAAGAATGATAGCCTGATTCGGCTAAAACATAAATGATGTGCAGGGTGTGTGTGTTAAGGGCTGATTTTGGGAAAAGAAAAATTCTACTTAAGAGGTATCTTAAGTTTGCTAAAAAGTTTACTTGGAAGAACCATTGAAAATCTGAGTAAGAATATGTTTTGATCTGAGCAATATTTATAGGAAATAATTCTAGAAACTTTGGTTTGTCAGAAATAAAGTGTGGGAGAGAAAAGACCGATTAGAAATAAGAATTAGAACAGGTAAAAAGCAAAAAGTCTGACTGAGGGCCACAGAAATGGGAGTATATAGGAAGAAATGTTCATGAGAGACATTGAAAAAGTAAAATCTTTACTGCTTAGCCACTGGCTGAATGGGGGAAAAGTGAAGAAAAATGATGACCATAAATAAAATTTTATGTCTAGTGAAGGGTGGGGTTGGAATCAAAAGGAAATGAGATTTCAGAAAGAATGTCAAGTTTAATGGAAAAGGTGATTTTCATTTTAGGTGTGCTGAACTTTTAGGACTGGAGACATTGGGGGCAATCTATAGAAGTGGTAGCCGGGTGACACTTCAGACTTTTGGATTCTGAGAATTATTGGTAGCAGTGGGTGAAGCTGTAGAGGTAATGACTCATAAGTGGAGAATATATTAACAAAATAGTAGAAAGGATTAGGAAATAATCTTTACTTGAGTGATTGGATTAGGAAGAGATACATAAATATGGGCTGTACACATTTGCCTATATAATTAATGAAATTTGAGGTTGATGTTTATATAAGAGACTTCTAAATGTTACTCAAACTTTATGATTTACTAAATATTATGGGTAAGTGGAAAAGACCACTTCTTCATATCTCAGACAAAAACACTGAATTCATTGCTTGATAAGGAATAAAGAGCTAAAACTTGGAGGGTTCAGTTTCCTCCCCCAAATCAACAGCTGACTTCATATAGCGTTTGGGGGAGTGTAGATTTAGCAGACTGACAAACATTAAAAAACAAAACAAAACAGGAGTGTTTGCAAATTGACTGATATTTAAAATTTTCAGTTTGGAAATTATCACTATGGTTATGTGAGTAAAAATATTGGTAATTGACTTTTAGTAGTGTGATCACTGTAGGCTGTACAGGTGGCTTGATTTTATAGGTATGGGAACTGATGTAAAATGGTCTGAAATTGATTCTGGGTCAACATAAGGTTGTTGCCAAATAATAATCACTAGTTTCTTCTGGCGTTTGAAGATAAGAATCTGTTGTTTTAAAATTAAAAAAAAAAGTCAAAATCTAACTTTCTCTGTATAATATTTTGTTTCAAGATTAATCATTTTTGAAGAATTAAAGTAATGATGGTCAATTAAATCTAAGTCTCTCCAGAATTTTTCACAAATTATAGGGAACAACAAAAAGAGCAAATAAACTACCCAAATATGTAAATCACAAATTTTTGTAAGTATTAAAAACCACAGTTTCCATTAGAACTACTTCTTCAGCTCACACTTCAAGGTCCTATATAGAGCTGGGGAGTACAAAGAATGTCACTGCAAGAAAGAATAGGAAATTGAGACTAAAATAACCCCAGAGAAAAAGAAAGTCAACTCAAAGTGTAAAATATTGAAAAAGTTTTGAAAGAGCAGTAATAACTAAGACAGGGATTTAAAAGTGCATGTGTGTGTGGGGGGGATGGTAGTGACATCAGCATCATGACTAAATAAGATGTCCTTGTCCATATTTTCCCCTCCACCCTTCCCCAGTGATAAAGAAATAAAAGTGTCTTTTTGGATACTGTAGGACTCAGCACCATATTCCGAGAGACCTGGGAGTCTTCATCAACCCCTGTATTGATTGGATAATAGGCATATAGACCTCAGTCCTGACTGTGGACTTTGCAGTGGCCTATGAACTAGCCCATCTCAGCCATGGACCATTTTCGATTTTCCATGGAAAATATTGCCTTAATAATCACCCCTATAATAGACTTTGTGGAAGGTTTCCAGTGGAAAAGTTCCAGAACACCCCTGGAGCAAGAAATTTAGACTCTTTGGAGAGGGTGAGAGGAACAGTATAACTTTACTGGCATCATTCCTTTCCCACGATGGCACAGCTTAGGACCAAAGGAGATCTTTTTGGCCTATGATTTCTCCCCTGGGGAAAGCAAGAGTATGTGAGTGACTCCAGGCTTCTCATGCTCTGTGGAATACTGCCAAAGCAGCTCATCATTTTCACCCTATCCTGAGTACTGATTTATGAGCTGCAATACTGGGCAATGGGAAGGGGCAGGGAGGGTGGTAGGTAGGATTCTCAAAGGGCATTGAAAGGAGGCACAGATCCTGCTAACTGTATCAATAACTCCATCAAGAGTCTACTTACAAGCCACTGGGGATTCCTTGCCTACAGACTCAGCCAACTTGCCCACAGACATCCTCACTTACGCACCCTCCCAATCTGTGGCAGGCTCCTTGTTGGTGTTCCAAATGGTGGTCATGAGAGTAAGTTTTGGGCAGACAGCTAATGAACACCCACAGAATGCTGGCAGTAATCTGCAGGCTTGGGAGACCACAAACGTGAGCACTTGCAGCACTCAAAATCATAGTAGGATTGAGAGCAGGCATAGAAGCTTAAAAATTCTGCCGCGAGAGGGAGCAAGAATTGTGGATCAGGATATCCATGATAGATCTGAGAAAGCATCAAAATGCCAAGCAGGGATGACACAAGGTATTTCTCTCTAGAGACAGATTGTAAAGAGTGGAGGAGGTGACTGCTACTGCAAGTGTGAGGAGAGCCATGCAAAACGTTAAGGAACATGAAAAGTCAAGGAAACATGACACCAAAGGGTCACAATAATCTTTCAGTCACCAATTCCAAAAACATGGAAATCTGTGATTTATGTAATAAAGAATTCAAATAACTGTTTTAAGGAGTGAGCTCCAAGTTGGAGCTCACTCTTGGAGCTCAGTGAGCTCCAAGAAAATGGAGGAAGGTAATTCAGCACCATCAGGAAAACGATACAGACACACAAGGAGAAGATAGAATCATAAAAAAGAACCAAACAGAAACTGAATAATAGGATGGATGAAATGAAAAAATGCGGTAGAAAACATCAAAAGAATGAATCGGGCAGAAGAAATCATCTTTGAGTAGGAAGACAAGAACTTTGAAAGGAAGGAGAACAATGAAAAATAGAAAAAGAATAAAAGAGTAAGGAAAGCCTGTGTGATCTATGTGATACCTGCACAAGAAATAGTGTGCTGATTATTAGAGTTTGAGGAGAAGAGAGAAAGAAGGGGACTGAATAGAAATAATGGCTCACAACTTCCCAAATCTGGGGAGAGGTTTAGATATCTGGTTCAAGAAACTCATAGGTCACTAAACAATGAAGGGAATGGTTTAGCCTTTGTTGTGGAAATATATGCAAAGGAATGGAAAGCAAGATATCAAGAAGATACCTACATTCCATGTTTATTATTCATAATAGGTCAAGATATGGAAACAAACTAAATGTCCATCTGTGGATGAGTCGATAAAGAAGATATTAGATACACACACACACACACACACACACACGCACTGCAACGGCAGATGATGGTTGCCTGGATTTGGGGCCTGGGGGAAATAGGGAGGTGTTGGTCTAAGGGTACAAACTTCCAGTTAAAAATGAACAAATTCTGGGGATCTAATGTACGGCATGATAATTATTGTTAACAATACTGTATTATATATGTGAAAGTTGGAAAGAGGGTTTATCTCTAATGTTCAACCATAGAAGAAATAATAATTATATGACATGATGGTGATGGTAGTGTTAGCAAATGCCACTGTGGTCTTTATTTTACAAGGTCAAAATCAAATCAACATGTTGTATAACTTAAGCTTACACAATGTTATATGTCAGTTGTATTCCAGTAAAGCTGGAGAAAATAGTGCAAATGAGAGTTGAGGAAGAAGTTTTGGAGACAGGAAGGTAAAAATGAATAAAAAGGGGACTGCATTTAAAAGAAGAGAAATCTGGGGAAAATTTTAGCTTTGTGGAAGTCAAAAGTAAACAAAAGAAATTTGAAGGGCACACACATACACTTCTCAAAAGGCCATCTGATAAAGGAAGTGCAGTTTACTGCATTAACAGAACAGGTTTCTCTTGAAATAAGAGTCTTGTCAGCTACTCCAAGCCACCACTATTGTTTATCAAGCAGAGACAGAAGCAGTCTCCACAGAACCCCACCAAACGCTACTGAAAAAAACTGAGGAGAGTCACAATATTTTATCTGAAAAACATTCCCTCCCCCAGAAAGCATCTATGAAGCAGAGGGATCCTGTGACACAAAATACCAAGCTAAATTAAATGTGCCCAAACATACATTTGGGGATACAAAAGTAACCAGAATTGAACTGTGAGTCAAATATTTAACAACTGAGAAGGAAAATGGACAAAAACAGGAAAAAATTAAACAGAAATTTTATACTCTGGAGAGAAATAGAAAATCCTAGCAGATTTGAAAAATTAATTAGAGATGCTCAAAGAAAACATATGTCGGTAAAATTTTAATAATGACTTTAAAGAAGAAGAAAAAAAAAAACCTACTGTGGCCATGTGGGCTCAGTCTTGTTTTGTATAGTCTTTAAGGAAAGACTTCTCCTCTGCAGTATACAGGCCCATTGGTTCTTTGCTCATGTGAAGAAAGAGCAGTCACCCTGTAGCATTTTAAATTCCATGCCCTTAAAAGATGCTGACTCTCTAGGACCCTACAGAATGACTTTGCTGCTGCTGTTGTCTTTGCCTCTGTTGCCAAAAAGTATCCTCATATTCAGGATCAAAGGAGAAAGAAAGCACTGAAGGTACTCCGATGGCGTTGTCATTCAATGAAGCCAGCAGACACCTGTAGTTCTTAAGCCCAGTGAAGCTATGGGGATACCTTTAATCTTGATTATACTTATTTTAGACTCTCTGGAGAAAGAAATATAAATATTAGCAGTATAGAGTAAATCCTATTGATTAGTTGACATTTATAAACACTCTGTTCCCCAATAGTAGAATATGTATATGTGCTGCCAAAGGGAGCACCCCAATAGTAGAATATGTAAGGAAAAAATACTAAGACAATATTCTGGGCCGTGATGCACATCTCCACACATATTAAATTATTCAAATCATAAAAAGTATGTTCTTTGAATATAGTGGAATTAAATTAGAAATCAGTAGTAAAAATATCTAGAAACTACCAAAATATTTGGAAATTAAAGTACATAATTCTGAAAAACCCATGGGCAAGGGAAGAAACAAAAGAAATTTTAACTTGAATGAAAAAAAGATCTGTGCAATGCAGCTTAAGAGTTTTTACATAGGAATTTATACCACTGAATCCTTAGAATCAAAGATAGATCTCAAGACAGTAATATAAACTTTCAGCTTAAGAAGTTAGATAAAAAAAAATTAGACCCCAAAGTAATCACAAGACAGGAGACAATGAAGATCAGAGTAGATATCAATGAAATAGAAAAAAAAAAAACTGAAGAGACAAAAATCTTGGGAAGATTAATTAATTAATTAATATTAATCTTGGGAAGATTAAAGTGATAAGTGTCTGTCACAACTAATGAGGAAAAAACTAAATAAGACAAATTTCCCATATCATCAATGAGAGGGAAGACATTACTACAGATTCTGCAGTTTTTAAGAAGGGAAATAAAGGAAACATGAATTATTTTACAAAAATAAATTTGGCAATTTTTATAAAAAGGACAAATTTTTTGAAGGATAGAAACTATCAAATCTCATGCAAGAAGAAATAGATAGCCTGAAAAGCCCCATATATATTAAAGAAGATAAATATGTGGTTAAAATGCTTCAAGCAAAAGAAATTCCAGGCCTAGGTGTCTTCAATGGTTAATTCTACTAACGATTTAAGGGAACAGTAACAAACAGTGCAGGATTCTTTTATATGAGGTACTTAAAATAGTCAAATTATAGAAGCAGAAAATAAAATGTTGGTTACCAGGGGACTGGAGGAGGGGGAAATTGGGAGTTTTTATTGTTTTTATTCAGTGGTTACTAAGTTATACAAGATGAGTAATCTCTAGAAGTCTGTTTTACACCACAGTGCCTATAATTAACAATACAATATTGTGCATTTAAAAATTTAAAAGAGTAATCTCATGTTAAGTGCTCTTACCCTGGGAATAAAACTATACTGCGCCAAAAAAACCCCAAAAGGACTCAAGGAAACTTTTGGAGATGGTAGATGTGTTCATTACCTTAACTGTGGTGATGGTTCACAGTTGCAGACATGTGTCCAAATTCAACAAATTATATACATTAAACTTGCAGTTAAAAAAAATACTAGTTATACCTCAATGAAGTTGTAACCTTGTATTTCTATATACTGGCATTAAAAAATCAGAAATAAAAATAAAAGAAATACCATTTACAAAACCATCAGCTGGAGAAAAATTAGAAAAATATATGCAACACTAAAAACTATAAAACAGGATCTTAGAACCCCGGGATCACGACCTGAGTCTAAGGCAGACGCTTAATGGCTACGCCACCCAGGCACTCGGAAAGGAAACTAATTCTGGTATTTGAAAACATTTTTATTCTGTTTTTATTCTATGTTCACTCATAGATAAATTTATTTTGTACACAACCTGCATCTTCTTCAGTGTTAATGTATCTTTCCTCACAAACAAAAGCACTGTTTTCTTTTCTTTTAATGGATTTTAGAGCAAATTGTATTTATGTATTTCTCTTATGAACTGTCATTTTTCCTTCATTCTAATCCTCTCTCCCTTCTTTCCCCTTCCTTGCTCTTTCTTTCTTTTCCTTATGATATTTCTGATCTTAAGTGTGTGAGAAAGGAAAATTAGACAAAGACTGTAGTATTGCATATTTTGTGATTACAAAAGGAAAATACTCAGCTGTACTACATTGATACTGGTGGATGTCACTAATAAAATGTTGCAGCCACACAGTGTTGATGTTTTTCTAATGAGCGTAAGAGTCCTTTAACTTTGAAGCAGCTTTAAGGTATAAGAACTCACAAAATAAAAATTATCAGACTACCACATAGCATACTTCTACATAGTGGGTGATAATACTGGAAAACAATCCAAGTCACAATGTGAGCATAATAATACTTAATTGTACATCTCTGGACATTTCTTAATCTGTTTCCTGGGAAGAAGTTGAAATACTGGACTGTTTGTTAAAAAATAGATAATTACCAATCTTACTTTCTGAATGGGCCAATATTACTTATTACTAATTATATTATTACCAATCTTACCTATTACTGAATGGGCCACATCTGCAGAGGACTTCAATTTTTGGGATCTGGAGTTCAAAGGAGCTCTGATATCATTACCTGACCCCTGCTCAACTCACTGAATAAATTTTGCTCACATACTGTTCCTAGTTTATCTTTTGATCTGCAAATGGCATGGTCATCTGCTTTAAAATTTAAAAAACATCAGAAAGAACATTGGTCCTACGTGGCTCTCTGAATTTGGTCAGGGTCCATCTGGTATAATTTGCAAACGGATAGGTTTCCACATATTGGCTCTAATACTCGTGAAAGCCAACCTGTAGATGATTTTACAGTCTGCAGATGGGAAATCCAATTATTGCCACCTGTTCTTATCTACAGCACAATTCTTAATGAAATATTTCTCTGAATACTTGAGACTTTTTAAAAACTTTTATTTAATGGCTATTTGCTAACTGTACTGTTGTTTTTATTCCAAGAGGACTATTTCATTAATAACATATGCATAAGTATTCTACCATTTATATATAATCAGATCAATTCAAATATTTCTTCTTAAAATAATTGCAGTAGTATGTCCTGGCTTATTTAAAACTTAGGTAAAAAGCCATCATGTAACTATGGAATTCTCTTTGTTAATATAAACTCAAAGAAATTCCTGGAATAACTGGTAATTTATTCAGGATTCCAGTCAAGCAAATATTATAAAGACACTGGATGATGAAAAGTGCAAATGATAGCAAAATTGTCAATAGTGCTGGTATCAATAGAATTCATTCAACATTTCCCCCTAAATATACCAGAAGATGTTTCAAACTGTTTTTAAAAAATGTAGAACACCGTATTTAGAAACAATATTTAAAAACTCAGTAAGTAAAATAGATGAGTGAAACCCACAGTCTTCCCAAATCACACTTTCCATTTCACCTAGAGGTAACACCGTGCTATTCCTAATGTTTAGTGTAGTCTTAGGTTAAAATTATGACACAAGATCAGGATGAGAAACGGAGATTATTCTGTCATGTTGTGTAGTGGCAATTATATGTAGTGTTTTAGAGCACGATATCCTCAAGTCACCCACTGAGTACCAGGAGTGTTGTGAGAAATACAGAGACCCTGGCAAAGTACCTTAGGGATTACGTTCTATGAGTCTAGGATGGTGAGAGAGACATCACTGTAGTCTGCAGTGCTACAGCCCTGGTGGCATCAAGAAACAACAGTGTTGGGGAAGCAGACAGCAAGGCTGAAGTCATAGGGAACCCCATACACAAGCTGCTCAGTCTTGAATAGAGTGAACTATTCCAGATATTAAGGTAATTTATAGAGAGGTAAAATATTTAAATAGACAATACTAAAATTTCTGCTCATCTGGCATATGAAGAATCAAGCTGCTTTCAGCTTAATCTGATGAAATAAAAGAGATATGATCCTGCATGCAGTTAAGTTTATGAAGCAGTTCATACCTAATTGTACCAGAAGACTTTCTAAATGTCTTATAGCAGCAGATAAACTGGGTTTATTTTTAGAAATTCAAATGATTGAGGAATAGTTCTTTCTGTGATAATTCATAGTAATAGGAAAGCACCTCAATTTGTGAAGTCACAGATTCACAGGTTTAAATTTTGTCATCACTGAATCAGTAAAGTGGTGAAATAATCCAGTAACAAAAGATCTTGCATATTTATTTTCTTGAATTCCCATTTCTATTCATGGCCAGGATCATACTTTTTATTCTATATTTTGCTTTCAGATTGTGATTCAGGACAAACAAACTTAAAAAAAAAAAAAGCAGTTGCCCTTTTGATGTAATTTAAATATTTTAGATTTCTTGGTAAGTTGCTTTGGAGCTCTTTCAAGTGCATAAAGACTGCTTTCCTTCTAGCCAACAAAATACCTAGTCGGTTCTTTCTCTGCCGCTGGAAAAAGCAGAAGGTATAGAACAACCAGAGATCACTGAGTGCCTTCTATTCCTCACCACACATTCCCTCGTATCGTTCTTGCCTCAGTTGCAGTGTTAACTGTTCCAAGCAGTTGAGGGGAGGAAGACAGGCTTGGGAGGATCTTGATTTTTGCCTAGGTGCTCTTCAAGCGTTGCTTCAGATCATTTGGCAATGAACACACACCTTACAGCAGTCATATTACTGCATTGTGAAAATTCAGGTAGCTGAAAACTATGTCTTGTGGGGGTCTGTAATAAACACTGTAGTAAGTCACCTGCAGTTCTAGTCAATTAAGTTTCCTGAAGTCTTTCTCTATTGTGTTTTCCACTGTGAATCATACATTACACTGTCACAAAGTTATGTAGTACAGTTTCAGATCTCTGAATAACCACTGAACAAAACGGCAGGGTTCCTTGTTATGAATCACAAAAATGATTTCTTGCCCGGGGATAGTACTTCTTGTGAGGTAAGACATGTTGTTAAATAATATTGAAACTGTGAGGTGATTAATGATGGGGAAGATTTGCTATTTGATGTTTTCATGCAGGATTTCTTTTTGTTTGTTTATTTGTAAGGATTATAGGTTTAATATTCTAGATTTGAATATTTTCATGTAAAAATATAAAAGACTATAAACAGTGACTTTAATACTTAAGAAAGGCATAGCATCAAAACTTTAGGTCATAGCAGTATTAAAAAATGAACTTCCATCTCTATAGCAATCTAAAAAGATGCAAGGTAGCTAAGAATATCAGACGCTTATATTGGCATATGTCACTGCAGAAACATATGTTACAGCAGAAAATGGTCACACAATTTCCCATTCATTCAGTTGGTCATGTATTGGTTCAGTAAATACTTACAATATATGATGGTAGTAGTATTAGAAATTGAAACAAAGAATAGATAGGGTCATAGCTGTGGATTTTTTTTATATATAATTTTTTATTTTTTATAAACATATAGTGGTGATGCAACATGGGGGCTTAAGTGGGTACGAGAAGAATAAATGAAAGAAAATGGGATTGGGAGGGAGACAAACCATAGCTGTGGATTTTTAAGGAGAGAAATGCAGCGAATGATATCGCAGTCAACTGTATTTCTTAACTAAGAAAAGTAGCTCTCTTATGAATACAGGAAAGCAGATGGTTGGCTAGCTCACTATCTCCTTAGAATGTGAGTTGTATTTTTATACAAATTTAATTGCTTCTATCTGTGAATTAAAACTCTATTAATGATTCTAAAATTAGTATAATAGAAGAAAAAAAATAAAGTAGTGCCAGTGATGAGAGTAAAACTTTGGCTTTCATCTTGAGGGGATACTGGAGCATTATACAATGTCAGGAGTGGATTCAGAAGATGGGGGGGGGGATTGTCCAGTCCACTGGGGAGTGTTAGTGAATCTGGATAGTAGATAACCTTGTACAGTTAGCTGATTTGAAGCCCCATCACATCTTTTTTATGTTGTATAAATGACTATTACTTTTTTAAAATTCAACTCAAACCAAAAGGTGCTTTTCATAGAAATATACAATTTCAAAATTTTTGGCAGAAAGGGACTGAAGACTATCTAGTAAACTCTGTTAAAGCAAAAATTGCACTAGTTTAAACAGGCAAGGATGACTTTATCTAAGACTATTGCAGTAGGGGAGGAGAGCAGAATGTAGTCTGAATTCAAATCCACTAGAACAAATGGCAGGAGAATTTTAATATTTGCTAAGTGGCCTTACTCAAAGGAAAAGTACACTTTTTCATATCTTTCTGACAGGAGGTGGTTTCACAACTTGGAGCAAGTCACCCATGAATATAGGCTCCTAACTTTCCACAGAGATTGGGAAATAGGGGTGCAATCCTCCTTAATAAATAAATTTCAGAGATGGCTCCTAGGTTCTTGAGAACATTTCTCAACTCTAAACTGGCAAGAAGCTTTTAAAAAAATATATATCTCGAAGGGGCAGAGAAAGAATTTATGGCTAGGGGCACCTGGGTGGCTCAGTGGTTAAGCCTCTGCCTTCGGCTCAGGTCATGATCCCAGGGTCCTGGGATCAAGCCCCACATCAGGCTCTCTGCTCAGCAGGGAGCCTGCTTCCTCCTCTCTCTCTCTGCCTGCCTCTCTGCCTACTTGTGATCTCTCTCTCTATCAAATAAATAAATAAATCTTAAAAAAAAAAAGAATTTATAGCTAAAGTCTTCTATAGTAGACGTTCTGAGAGGAGGAAGAGGAGGAGGAGACCATCGTTGTCTTAGGTTATCTAAGAGCCCAGATGAGAGGGAGGTCAAGGTGAGTAGTTTAGTCAGGCTGAGGGAAAAGTTAAGGTCATCTTGGTCAGCCTCTTTAACTTTGAAATTAAAAATAATGAGAACCAAAGTAGGAGGGGAGTGTCCTGGTCATGATCTAGGACAATTGGTATAAAAGACTGAGGATAAACCCAAGACTCCAGTTTCATAGTAATGGGACTCAGTTGATTTTAAAATTCAGTACTATGAAGTTCATAGAAAGGAAAAATGAAAAACCCCAAGAAATTGTTTAGAATTATGGAATCAGAATGGAAAGTTATCTTGAATATTCTCTTGTTTTTAGCAAAGTCATACCTAAGCAATTCTAGAAATAGAAGTTTCTGCTTCTTTAAAATAATTCAAAGAAGTTGTGGTGGCTCAGTCGGTTAAGTGTATGCATTTGCTCAGATCATGATCCCAGGGTCCTGGTATTGAGTCCCACATCAGGCTCCTTGCTCAGTGGGGACACTGCTTCTCCCTCTGCCTGCCACTCCCCCTGCTTGTGTGCTTTCTCTCTCTCTCTCTCTGACAAATAAATAAATAAATAAAATCTTAAAAAAAAATCCAAATATATTCCTCCCATTCTGTCATTGTCTTTTGGTTTTGTTAACTGTTTCCTTTGCTGTGCAAAAGTTTTTGATCTTGATAAAATCCCAATAGTTCATTTTTGCCCTTGCTTCCCTTGCCTTTGGCGATGTTCCTAGGAAGATGTTGCTGTGGCTGAGGTCGAAGATGTTGCTGCCTGTGTTCTCCTCAAGGATTTTGATGGATTCCTTTCTCACATTGAGGTCCTTCATCCATTTCGAGTCTATTTTCGTGTGTGGTGTAAGGAAATGGTCCAATTTCATTTTTCTGCATGTGGCTGTCCAATTTTCCCAACACCATTTATTGAAGAGGCTGTCTTTTTTCCATTGGACATTCTTTCCTGCTTTGTCAAAGATTAGTTGACCATAGAGTTGAGGGTCTATTTCTGGGCTTTCTATTCTGTTCCATTGAACTATATGTCTGTTTTTGTGCCAGTACCATGCTGTCTTGATGATGAGAGCTTTGTAATAGAGCTTGAAGTCCGGAATTGTGATGCCACCAACTTTGGCTTTCTTTTTCAATATTCCTTTGGTTATTTGAGGTATTTTCTGGTTCCATATAAATTTCAGGATTATTTGTTCTATTTCTTTGAAAAAGATGAATGGTACTTTGATAGGAATTGCATTAAATGTGTAGATTGCTTTAGGTAGCATAGACATTTTCACAATGTTTATTCTTCCAATCCAGGAGCATGGAACATTTTTCCATTTCTTTGTGTCTTCCTCAATTCCTTTCATGAGTATTTTATAGTTTTCTGAGTATAGATTCTGTGCCTCTTTGGTTAGGTTTATTCCTAGGTATCTTATGGCTTTGGGTGCAATTGTAAATGGGATTGACTCATTAATTTCTCTTTTTTCTGTCTTCTTGTTGGTATAGAGAAATGCGACTGATTTCTGTGCATTGATTTTATATCCTGACACTTTACTGAATTCCTGTACAAGTTCTAGGAGTTTTGGAGTGGAGTCTTTTGGGTTTTCCACATATAGTATCATATCATCTACAAAGAGTGATGGTTTGACTTCTTCTTTGCCGATTTGGATGCCTTTAATTTCCTTTTGTTGTCTGATTGCTGAGGCTAGGACTTCTAGTAGTATCTTGAATAGCAGTGGTGATAATGGACATCCCTGTCGTGTTCCTGACCTTAACGGAAAAGCTTTCAGTTTTTGCAAACGACATATCAGATAAAGGACTAGTGTCCAGAATCTATAAAGAACTCAGCAAACTCAACACCCAAAGAACAAATAATCCAATCAAGTAATGGGCAGAGGACATGAACAGACGTTTCTGCAAAGAAGACATCCAGATGGCCAACAGACACATGAAAAAGTGCTCCATATCACTCGGCATCAGGGAAATACAAATCAAAACCACAATGAGATATCACCTCACACCAGTCAGAATGGCTAAAATCAACAAGTCAGGAAATGACAGATGCTGGCGAGGATGCGGAGAAAGGGGAACCCTCCTACACTGTGGGTGGGAATGCAAGCTGGTGCAGCCACTCTGGAAAACAGCCTGGAGGTTCCTCAAAATGTTGAAAATAGAACTTCCCTATGACCCAGCAATTGCACTACTGGGTATTTACCCTAAAGATACGAACATAGTGATCTGAAGGGGCATGTGCACCCGAATGTTTATAGCAGCAATGTCCACAATAGCCAAACTATGGAAAGAACCTAGATGTCCATCAACAGATGAATGGATCAAGAAGATGTGGTATATATACACAATGGAATACTATGCAGCCATCAAAAGTAATGAAATCTTGCCATTTGTGATGACGTGGAAGGAACTAGAGCGTATCATGCTTAGCGAAATAAGTCAAGTGGAGAAAGACAACTGTCATGTGATCTCCCTGATATGAGGAAGTGGTGATGCAACATGGGGGGTTTAGGGGGTAGGAGAAGAATAAATGAAACAAGATGGGATTGGGAGGGAGAAAAACCGTAAGTGACTCTTAATCTCACAAAACAAACTGAGGGTTGCTGGGGGGAGGGGGGCTGGGAGAAGGGGGATGGGCTTATGGACATTGGGGAGGGTATGTGCTATGGTGAGTGCTGTGAAGTGTGTAAACCTGGCAATTCACAGACCTGTAGCCTGGGGGATAAAATATATATTATATGATTATAAAATTAAAAAATTAAAAAATTAAAAAAAATCCAAGAAGTGAGATTTCAAAGATTCTTTTGTAGTCTACTTAATTCATAAACACCATTTTCCAGTAAAGTTAACCTTATTTGTTTCATGTTGATGATTATATCATTTTTTACTCATAAAAATAGAAAATAGTTACTCAGTGATCTATACTTAAAAATTTCAGATTTGAAAATAACCCGTTTCTCTCTGAGGTATCTGAATAGATAGAATAGAATTTTTAAATTTACACAAGAAATTGTGGACAGAGGATTGAAAACAGATATGCTGCTGTATTAAGAAAACATATGTATGTATTATTTCAGAGCCTTTCTCATGAATTCATCGAGTCAGGCAGAATTAAGCAGATGAGAAGCAAGGGAAAAATGAACAACTCTGAACTTATCCTATCCTACCTGTTCCTCATGGCCAACTACAAGAAGTGAAAGAAATAAAACCCTTGGTTTCCTACAACAAAACTATGTAGCATATATAATATGCCCCATCCCTTAGCTAAGGTAATCCTTTAATCAGCAGAGAAGCTTATTTGAGGCTACCTCTAGGTTACTCTAGTAGGTATTTAAGTAGCATGTAGTTTCTTTTCAGCATTTGGTTGTAACTGAAAAAAAAATTAACAAAAACTATGCATATAATTCTTAAGATCTCGCTTCTAATACTCATAATAGTTTAAAAATATCACAATTTTAGTAATGCTTTTGAAAATATCACAATATCACTGGCCATTATGCACTATGAAATCTGTATAGTAAAGATCTTATAACTCACTGATGGTAGAAATAAAAGAGCAGCTAATTTGAAATTATTCCGTAGTTCCTGGACAGTGTAAACTTTGTGATAAAAATGAGCAAGCAATTTTTATAAACAGCATAGAAATATTCATCTTTGACTTTTATGTCCTCAGAAAGTATAAATAAAATGCTTTAGCTGGGCACTAAGATGCAGATCCACTTAGCAGCCATGACCTCTGTTGTGAGCTACGACTTCAGTTGCAGTTTGAGCAACCGGAAAATTCTTTGGCTAGCTCTCTTCGAAGAAGTTCGATTATAAAGCATTTTTTTTTACAACCCACAAGAACGACCCTTTCAACCTGGCCATTTGTTTGAAGGCTATTAAATTCTCAAAGGCCAAGATACTTGTTTGCACAACTACTTGTATCTAAGTAGCACAACTACTTGTATCTAAGGAATTAAATGGAGAACCATTATACATGAAAAAGCCTGGAAATTTGTGAATTGCTCATAACGGAGACTGAAGTATCGCGGTTGCAGTAGAGGTTTGAGAGGGTGTTGAGAGCATTCTAAAGCATTTCGAGAAATTCTCGGAATTGTGTGGAATAGTCTTGCTTATGCTGCATAAAAAAAGTCAAAACTCTAATGCCTTCATAAAACAAAGATTTATTTCTCACTCTTGCAAAGTTTGATGACATTTGGGTGACTGGTCTCTATCTTAACAACCAGGTCATCTGGAGCACATAGCCCCGAAAGCCGCTGTAGTTGGATAAAAAGTTGTAAGATTGTTCAGGAAGTTGGTTTTCTGTTTGTTTGTTTGTTTGTTAATACAGAGACTGAATGTGTGTGCACGGCGGGGAGAAGGGCTGAGGGAGGGAGAGAATGGATCGCAGGACTTCAGGACCATGCCCCAAGGCGAAGGCAGTTCCTTAACCAACTGAGGCACCCAGGCACCCAAATATGGTCTTTTTATGTGCCTAAGAGGAGATAACAGATCTTGAACTGCCACTGAATCTGCCATCATCTCCCACAATGATACTCTTCCTTTAATTCACCTCCCAAATTGTGTCACAAACAAGTATTCATTAAAAATTCAGCGTATTTGTGTAAATATGTTCCGCATACATAGACTTATGTACATGTGTACTTATAAAATATAATTTATTGAGTTTTTCCAGCACTACTATGAAACTATTTATTAAATCAGCCTCTTTCTCATAAATATCAGGTTCTGTAATAAGCTGTTGCAAACACTCAGTTGAATTCAATTCATCGTTGAACTCAAGGATGAATACTATAATAATAATCAATATCCTGGGTCATTATTTAAGGATGAGTTAGTGTATACATGCCGAATATGCAGCTAGTAAGAATGACATGCTCCTATGACAGTGTGTTAAATCTAACAGTGGTCCATCCCACTATGTTGTGAGTAGGGCATCATTTTCCACATAAAAATAGTTTCCAGTTATATGTTCTAGTTTGTAACTTCCAAATACATAATTTCTGTATATGTGAAATATAATCTCAAAAAATAATGATTGCCTTCTGGAATAAAAGTGTGACTTTCACATTTAAAAGCCATTTTTTTAGGGGCGGTTTATTGTCTTAGATGACTTGTGAGTAATTTATTTCCTTTCTTCCTACTACTTCCAGTAATCACTCACTGGAAGGTCTGCATAGTTACTACAAGCCCCAGATATCTTATTTAATACCCTTAGGGGGAGATGTGATTGTGAATTCAGAATTCTTTCTATTTTGGGGGGACTTCCCGGCTTTTCCAGTCCTACAAATGTATATTATAGATATACTATCCTGTCCACTGTTTTACCTTTCACTTAAATGTCAAACTCTGGGTGTTTGGGGACATTACTAAGCATAAGTATTTTTGTTCTTCTATGAATATATGTATGTATTAATAATAGTATTTTGTTCTTGCTCTTTGGGAATAAGTTCACAGATAGCATGAACTTATCACATCGCAGACTGTTTTGCATAAGTTGCCTTTTCCATGCTATTTCCATTGTGTCACAAGATGCAGTGCAAATGCGGTATGAGGTTCTATTCAATTACCCTTTTAAATCAAGTTGCATGAAATGTACAGTGACATAGTAATAAAAACTCTCAACAGCATTCATCTTTTGGGATTCAGGTTCAGTAGGTGGACCTAAAATGTACCACATGAGCCTAATTATTAATCTGAATAATCTCCAAAGTGGATGCTGTGGTTTCCTAGGCTCCTGTCCCAAGGGCTGTGAGTACGTCTTTCTCTCCATTCTCTGTTTTCATGCGTGCGTGCTTTGACAGGCTTCCTGGGATTCACCACGGCAGCAGATGTTCGATGCACAGTTCCCTCAAGCATAAAACATTTCTGCACTTGTTGTAGGGACCTTAAATTGCACACTGTTCTATCTGATTATTTTCAAAACCAGGATTTGCTGTAGGAAATGAAATAAAAACTATTTGCATGAAAGAATTGAGAGCATAAGTTAATGAGTTAAAGGGGCAAATACTTGGGTTGAAACTAAGTCTTATGTAAAAGTCACTTGCACTGGTTTTTTTTGTTTGTTTGTTTTGTTTTGCTTAGCATTATTTTTCCATGGACCTCTGATAATATTAGGCAGTACTTGAGATGTGCCTATTTATTAAACCAAAAAAATAAGTATGAGGGCTTCCTCCTTCTTTCTCAAGTAGAATAATATACCTAAGTACAAATACTTACCTTCTAATCTTAAAGTTCATGTGATTCATGAAGAGAGCAACAAGAGGTAATTAAAACTGTTGTAAAACCATAATCTTTAAATTGATATTTAATCTATTTGTTGCAGTAATTTGTACACAAATTTGTTCGGGGAGTTATTTCTGCCCAGATCTTGCAATAATAGCAGGGCTAGGTTTGGGGTGGTTTAAAGAGCTTTGTATTCAAAGGAAATAGTTCCCAAAGCTTTGAAAGGGGGATGTATAAAACTGGGCCTCAACAGATTGTTTAATTTGGATTTTCTACTTTGCTCTCCATTTCTCGCCTTTAATTTCTCACTCTTTCAAAGTACTTTGAAATGGAGTAATGTGTTAGCCATGTAGAAAAATTGGCTTAGAAAGTTGGCTTCTGCAAAGAAATTATTTCCAGGGGAATAGAGAGTTGTTTTAGAAATGTTTAAGAAAATGTTTTAGAAAGGGGGAGAAGAGTAGGTAACGGGAAGGGGAGCAGTGAACACCACTCAAGTTTGAATCCTGGCCTGATAGCCCTCCTCTAAGTGCAAGGCCACGCCCCATCAAAGGACTTGGCTTTTGGGTCTTTTCCCTTTCACTGTAGCATGTGGGAATTCCCACAACAAAACACATGGCTTAATGAGTCTTCTTTGAGTTCTTCACAACTTTTGCAAGGAATGTGATGGAAGAAAGGATTTTCAGTTTAATTAATCATCTAGATTTCACAGATACAATTTTGACTACTAATGGTGATGGTCTGTATAAAATTTGGCCAGTGGTCATTTAGGTCAGCTTATAAAAAGTCCTAAGAAGATATGACAATATCTTTATAATACCTAGAAATTAACTTCTGCCAACTACTTTTTATATTTTCTATTTGTTTTTGTTTTCTGACTAAATTTAGTCAAGGTTGAAGTGGGCACTTATAATCTGGGTCTGTGTTAATGTACTAGCTTCAAGCAACCTGTGACTATTTACAATTAATTATTTAAATGAAATAAAATTAAAAATTCAGTTCCTTGGTAGCTCTAGCCATATTTCATATGCACCATAACTGCAAGTGGCCAGTGGATACTATATTGGACAGTTCAGAATGAACATTTCCATCATCACAGAAGGTTCTGTTGGACCTAGTCTAGATACCAAATACTGAGGTTTAGTTCTCTTTTTTCACAGAAAAACACCTGAATAAGTCCTTCTTATTAGTTCATAGTTCTATTTATTCATGGTTCATAGTACTACTTCATAGTAGTTCATAGTTCTATTTATTATGGAACTCACTGAGTGTAATCTTGGGAGAAATGTTGTAAAATTCTTATCAGATGGCATTGGTTTTTGATTTTTAAAATATTCTGATAGTGCACCAAGTTAGTTTAAATGGGTCAACTCTTTTGCCTAATTTGTAATTTTGTTATACTTTGTTACAATCTCATCATTTATTTTACAATAGAATCTTTGCTGTATTTGGAATAAATCTAGTACTTGTGGGATGGCAAAATGATCTGTCCTCTAAAGAAATTCACCAAAAGGTGACTTAGAGACAGAGTAACTAGGAAAATTTTAAGCTAGTCATCTCTCCCATCTCCTCTCTCCTATACCTGGTAAACTCTCTGCATATCTAGGAAACACACAGAGATCTCACTGCAATGGGGGTGGATTTAAAGATGAAATTAATTTGCATCCTTTAATTTTTCTCCCTTTATCTTCAATAAGATTTTTGGTTAGAAAAGTAACTTACTGTAAAACATTTACTCATTTCTGCAGCTAAGTACTATTTTATTTTTCTCATTCTTTTCATAGCCCTATAATATACTTTTAGAGTTGCTATTAAATATTTTCTCATGATTGTAGTAATATCAGCTTTGCTATTTAACAATATTATGCACACATATAGTAAGTTTAATTTGCTCAAAGATAATTTACAAGTCTAAGATCCTCAAGATGGAATTCAAAGATCTCCATCAAATGAACCTGCTTTACCTCTCTAGCTATTTTCTTCATAGTGCCTCCAATCTTCCATCCTAATGTCACTGTTTAAATCATCATTTTCCTCTGACTGTTCTCAAGTTTTTCCTATGCCAAAGACTAAAGGACGACTAACTGGAGCCATGGAAGCACATGGAGATCCTCATACCCTTTGCTCAGTCAACTGTATCGTTCTCTGTTCTTTGATGTCTGGTGGACGGCAGCCTTAATTTTTCACCCCTCTTTAGAGATCACTAGGCAAACTCAAAGTTTGAAAACCCATGTCTGTTTTTTGGACAGATTCTAATATTATGGGGAGTGGAATAGGGATTGGTCTTGGTGGAAGTTTCGGTTAGGTATGTATTATTGTTTGACAGGGGAGTTAGAAGATAAAATGTTTGCCACCAAGATATCCATCTATATACATCTCATATATTGACCGCTAATATTTCAGTATGTGTGGAAAATACCAACTGTTGCTTTTATATTTTTCTATAATCATTAATTTTTTTGTAGAGCAAGGTATTTTCAAAAGCATACAAGACAGTAAAGAGAATAATAAACCACCATAGGTTTGCCACCCAGTTCTATCAGAACCTAATGTTTTCATTGCTGGCCTCTTGTTTGGTTCAAAGGTTTTTTCTTGTTTTTGTTTATCTTAAAAAAAATGAACAATATAGACAGCAGTTAAATCCCCCCATTAACTTCTTCCAATAACTTTCTCATCATCTCTAGGAATAATCCCTAGTTTCAATATGGTGTTTATCAAGTTTAGGCCTCGTTTGAGTGGGTGACACTAAACAAGGATTCTAAGGAAGTTTCTGTGGCTGTTGGATTTAAAAACATTATTCCAGTATATTTTCTTGTCTTACAACAGAATCACATGTTTAATCACTCTTCTCATGAAAGTTTGTTGATCTTATTATTTTGCTCTTGCTTTTAAATGATATGCTACCTGGAAACAAAATTATACACTGACAAGTTTTCTCTTCTTGGCAATTTGAAGTCAGAACCTTATAGATTTATGGCTTCTAATAATAGATTAAAAGGCTTATATAATATTTAGGGCTATTTTTAAAAAATAATGTTTCTTTTTTCTGCCTGGTAGTTTGTAAGTTTTGTTCTATATCCTTGATCTGTAGTTTTACTACAATGTGATGAGCTATAGATTTGTATTTATTTATCTATTTAATTTTTCTGCTTGACACTGAGAATATTCTATTTTTTACTGCTAAGCACATGCACATTTATGCAAAATTATTAACCATTGCCCATCATTCCTTCATTTTTTCCCCATAACACCTATTAATATCCCTTGTTTCTTACTTATTTATAACACTTATGTCTTTATCTCTCTGTGTTGTATTTTGAGTGATTTTTTTTCAATTCTAATTTTACTTTGTCGATTCTCTTTTTGATTGTTCCGTCTGTATTTATTTATTTATTATTTTATTTTATTTTATTATTATTTTATTTTATTTTATTTATTTTATTGTTATTTTATTTTATCCCCACTGAGCGGGAGCCTGATGTGGCGCCAATTCCAGGACCCTGGGATCCTGACCTGGATCGAAGGCAGACGCTTAATCAAATGAACCACCCAGGCGACCCTCCACACAAATTTATTTTCTCATGGTTCTGGATCTGGAAACCCAAGATCAAGATGGTGATAGGACTGGCTTTTCCTGAAGTCTCTCTCTGCAGTGTTTTTAAGTCTTTCCCTGGTCATGGAGCTTAATTGTCCTTTGTCCTTTTGCTTTCAGCTTTTTCTGTGTTAGTTACATTCAGCAGGCTGAAAAGTTTAGACTAGCCTTCTTTATGGAGGATGCTGCTCCAATTATAAGACTTCCCACCTCCTGGCATCAGATCTTGAGCCAGACTCCAGTCCATCCCCTTCCTAGAAAATATCAATGTGCATTACTACACCAGAGCCGAACTTGAGGCATTGCTTATCTCTGGATCCACAGTGTCAGACACCTGCTGCTTTGCTCCCAATAGCCAGCTAAGTATTACTGTGTTACTGGCTTTCAAAAATATTCATTTTGTATCTGAGCCTAGTATGATACTTTAATTTTATACTTTTATATTTTACCTATTATTATTATTATTATTATTATTGTAGTGGAGAAGTAGGTACCTTAAAGCATAAATTCCCTGCTATCTTGACTGAAATTTGCCCTTCTAACATCTATTCATCTCAAAGTATTGCATTTTAAAAGTGTTATAAAGTGTGTTAATTGGTAAGTATAATAAGAAAGTTATACTCCTTTTACTCTCCCTATATGTGCAAGGTGGGAAGTATAATATCTTTTTTTTTTTTTTTTGGCTTAAAACAGCACACATTCATTCTCCTACAGTTCAGAACGTGGTATCCTTTTAACAGATGATAAAACAGACTCAAAGTGTTATTATTACCGAGCCCAAATTCTATAAATTGCCAGACTCAGAATTTAAACACGTTGATTTGATTTCAATAACCATGCCTTTTCTCCTAAAAATGAAAACCACCCTTCTTTATGTTAATTTAATTTAGAAAAGGATTAGCATATTATGTCCATGGATCAAGCTTGGTCACCACCAGTATTTTTTAAAAAAGTTTTTTTGTTATCCAGCCACACTCTTCATTTGTGGATTGTGTATGGCTGCTTTTATGCTACAGTGACAGAGTTAAGTAGTGGCAGAGTTGCATAATTGTGACAGGGACCATGTGGCCTGCAATGCCAAAAATATTTACTAACTGGCCCCTGTATGGAAAAAGTTTGTTAACGCCAAGTTTAGAATAATCAATTACCTAAGTCAGTAGATTCATGGCAAAGAAAATTTACCCCATAAAATGAGGATGAATGTGAATCAAATTTTCTTCATTATTCTTTGGAGCTTGAAATTCAAAACAAATTATTTTGGAGAGAATAATGCATCAGTACTTTACTGGGTACATGCCTAAAGAGCTGAAAACCCTAGGGAATTGGACAGCAGCTTTCCTAAAAAAAGGGGAGGAATTCTTTTTTGTTCTTGAAGTATAATTGATATTCAATGTTCTATTACCTTCAGGTGTACTGCATATTAATTCAACAATTCTGTATATTACTCAGTGCTCACCATGATAAGTATAGTCACTGTCTGTCACCATATTGTGTTATCACAAAATTATTGACTATATTCTCTATACTGTACTTCTCATCTCTGTGGCTTATTTTATAACTGCAAGTTTGTGCTTCTTAATCCCCTTTACCTATTTCACCCATCCCTCCATCCACCTCTCCTCTGACAACCACTACTTTGTTCCCTGTATTTACGCCTTTTGCTTTTCGTTTGCTTATTTGTTTTTTTTCTTAGATTCCATGTGTAAGTGAAATCATATGGTGTTTGTCTTTGACTTATTTCACTTACCATAAGACCCTTTAGGTCCACCCATGTTGTGACAAACAGCAAGATCTCATTTTTCTGGCTGTATAGTATTCCATTGTGTGTATGTTTGTGGGTGTCTGTATGTGTATACACACACACTGCATCTTCTTTATCTGTTCATCTACTGATAAACAGACACATGGGTTGCTCTCCTATACTTTGCCTATTCTAAATAATGCTATAGTAAACATAATGTAGCAATTGTCTTTTTGAAGTAGTGTTTCATTTTCTTTGGATAAATATCCACTAGTGGAATTATTGGATCATATGTTATTTCTATTTTTAATTTTTTGAGAAATCTCCATACTGGTTTCCATAGCGGCTGCACCAACTTACATTCCCACCAACAGTGCAAGGGATCCCTTTTTTCCATGTCCTCACCAACACTTCTTATTTTTTGTCTTTTTGATTTTAACCGTTCTGACAGATGTGAGGTGGTATCTCTTTGTGGTTTTCATTTGCATTTCCCTGATGATTAGTGAAGTTAAGCATCTTTTCATGTGTCTCTTGGCCATTTGTATGCCTTTGGCAAAATGTCTACTCAGGGAGGTAGGTCCTCTGCCCATTATTTAATTGGATTTTTTGTTTTTCAGTGTTCAGTTGTACCAGTTCTTTATATATTGTGGGTTAGTATCCCATTATCTTCTCCCATTCACAGGGTTGCCCTTTTGTTAGTTGATGGTTTCCTTTGTTGTGCAAAAGCTTTCTATTTTGATGTAATCTTAATAGTTTATTTTTTTGGTTACCCTTGCCTGAGGAGACATTGCTATAAATATGTTGCTAACACCAATGTCAATGAGATTACCACCTATGTTTTCTTTTAGGAGTTTAATGGTTTTACATCTCACATTTAGGTATTTAATCCATTTTGTATTTTTTGTGTGTGTGTATAGTATAAGAATGTAGTCTAGTTTCATTCTTTTGAATGTAGATGTTCAGTTTCCCAACACCATTTATTGAAAATACAGTCTTTTCCTCATTGTATATTCTTGCCTTCTTTATCATGGATTGATTGACCATATATGCATACATTTATTTCGCCAAGGTATTTTTGAATGATCCAGATTGGGGGAAAGACTACCAAAGCCCATTGATGATGGTCTGCATGGCTAAATTCTGAGAATTAGTCTGCTAAGTGATGTGAAACGAAGTCATTGGGCATTTGGCTGGGTGAGAAGAAAGTA
This sequence comes from Mustela putorius furo, assembly GCF_011764305.1. NCBI lineage: Eukaryota > Metazoa > Chordata > Mammalia > Carnivora > Mustelidae > Mustela > Mustela putorius. Next base: position 31,380,756 of record NW_025422019.1, read on the forward strand.
TTGGTGAGTAGTATTGGGTAAATATAAAAGTTTAGCTACTTGATAATCTTGGTATAAACTACTAATTTTAGTTTTGATATTGGATCAGCATTTGCTTATTTAAATAGAGAAATATTTTGGTAAAGAGTAAGTACTGATGGCTTTTGAAAAATAACCATAAAACTGACTCAAAAATGGTCTTTCAGTGGCTTCTTCAAGAAACAGTATTATTTTTCAAGATGGAAAATCTCTGAGAAAGTTTATAAATATATTTGGTGCTTAAACATTCTTCAGCTAGTATGTATCTTACCTGAATAGCACAAAATCTGTGCTAAACTTATATTTTCATCAGCTTGTAAACTTTGGTATTAAAAGCTTTAGTACTCTCCCATCTCTTCCCCTGAGTAATGGAAAAACTAAAGGGATAATGTGCACCCTCACTATTGTATCTTATAGTAAGGGTACTTAATGCCAGATTAATTAAAATGGCACATCAAATCAGAAAGTAATTAAATGGCATGTCACTGTTATGCTATTCTTAGCTCTCTACTAAAGCAAAATTAAATGAAGATGCTAGGATGCTAATTCTTTAGACCTCGAAAAGACAGACTTTTAAGAACATGAAATAGTACAAATATTTCATTCTAATAATTCTCATTTTTCTTTCTTGGCATAGTCTCAGTTAACCAAAAGGTTATTGCCAGTTCTCTGTGAAGCTTTCATTCATTCCTTCACTTCTGATATAAAAGATCTAAGAAAAAAATGGAACTTGGTTAAATAGGAAGGGTAATAAACTAAAATTACTAAAGAGTTTGTAGTCTTTTTCACTTATTCTGGACCATATCTTTCTTAGAAGAGGTTTATTTCTGCTGCCAGAAAAGCCCAGATTTCTCTATATAATAAATAGTCAGCAGGATAATTGAATAAGAAATGAGAAGGATGGGTTATTAGCTGGAGGAAGAATTAAGATTATTTTAGGCAGAGAAGAATGAGAAAAGATACTAGAGCAGTTATACTGTTGAGGGAGTTTTAAGGGGCACAGTTGCAACAAGCAGATTTCTTTTCACAAGTTTTTCTGTGTATAGTAGTGTTATTCTCAATATTCAGTAAAGCTTCCGAGTCAGACGTTTTATGCAGTCATATCATCATGTCTTATAAGCCATGATAAATGTTAAGAAGACTATGTACAGTGTTTTCTACAATTTCACATGAATATATATCCCAGACTTTATATCCAAAGTTATAATACATGATAAGGGCTACCTTTAATATATATATTGGCCTATGTAATTTGCCAAAGTATTGTGAGGAACTGTAACTGACCCTTTCAAACAACATGGGTTTGAAAGGCATGGGTCCACTTAGATGCAGATTTTTTTTTGCAATAAATATTATACAATACTGTAAATGTATTTTCTTTTCCTTATGATTTTGTTAATATCATTTTCTTTTTTCTAGGTTAATTTGTTGTAAGAATGTAGTGTGTCATACAGAGCACACAAAATATGTATTAATTGACTGTATGTTATTGGTAAGGCTTCTGGTCAACAGTAGGCTATTAGTAGTTCGGTTTTGAGGGGGTCAAAAGTTATATGTGGATTTCAACTGCACGGACATTTCTTTACCCCCAATGCCAGTGTTGTTCAAGGGCCAACTGTGTGTAAAAGCTACATAAATGAATTTCTCATAGAGAGGCAGTGGCAAATTAAATGTGAAATTTTTATCAAAAGTTGGAGAGTTACATTTGTGGACACCTGCATCCTGTATTTCAAGTCAAATTTGGTGGTAATATCTTGATAATGAAGTTTGAGAATGTAGTATCTCCATTAGGTATCAGCATGTTTTTTTAAAAGCAGCTGCACAAAGATTCTCATCCAAGCAGAAAGACAATGCCAAAGTTTTAAACTGAAAGCTGAGCAGCTAAAGGAAGAGAAGCACTTCACAGAAGGTAGGCAGGCATGCTTTCAGGACTGAGTAAGCATTATGTGGAAACAATATAGGGAAGATGATACTATCTGGAAACATACTGTCCAGTATCATAATTAGTTTTGGAGTATTATGAAATGAAAAGGGGACACAGATTCCAAGAAGACTAGAATGAAAAGCTCCATGCTTACCTTGGCAGCTGGTAGTCACAATGACATATTAAGCATTGTTAAGAATGGAGATGGAACTATGTGATTTTTGAATAGCATTTTAACACATAGCTAAAATCAGATAAATTCCTAAATTACTGTCTTTTTTGTAATCCTTTATTTTCTATTAGATAAAGTATTTTCTATCAGATTAAGGCCTCTTCAAGGCCTTCCATAATGTGCTCTAAACCATCTCTGACATTTCTCTTTAAACTTTATGACCTCCATCTTGCCAAACTTCTTGTAATTTTTGAAACTTATTTTGTGCTTTCCTCATCGTTTTATAAAAATGTCCCTTTAACTTTTTATTCTTTGCCCATCATTCAAGGTCCACTTTGAAATTTTATGGAGTTTTTTTTTTTTTGATCCATATCTAAATGAATATGCTCTCCCTTTTTAAAACCTCTCCAGCATTTTGTGTCTTTTTCATCATATCTTTAGTACGTGTTTAGCATCTACAGTGAGAAACTGCATACAGAAATTGTAAGTAAATTAGCCCATAGACTTAAACTTTAAAATCACTGCTGACGAATCAAGTGCAGAGTTAGAAGGGCATCTAAAAGAGGAAAAATCGTTCCCAGTTCTAAGCCTTGATCATAGTGTGATTGAGCACATTAATGTCTTGCAAGAATGAATGAGATAATCATATTAAATCAGACTTGGATGGAGTAGTGAAGAGAAGTTGCCAGAGGACAACTTTAATCCACAAGAACAAATGAAGAAATTATAAGAAAGTTAATATAATGAAAGCTATAAATATATGTTCGTTCTCTTTTCTCTCAGCTTCTTTAAAAGACATGAAGTTATATAAATTAATAACTTTGTATTGTTGGTTTTGCATTATTTATAGATGTGATATGTGTAACAATAATATCACAAAAAAGGGAAAAGGGAATAGCACTTTGTGGGAGTAACATTTCTATAATTCACTGGAATTATATTAGCACGTCTGAAGCTGATTTTGATAAATTAAGTTGTATAATGAAAGGCATAGAGCAACCACTAAAGAAATAACTCAAAAAAGGTAGAAAATACCACTAAAAAATTTAAATGCAACACCAGAAATTATTCACTTAATTCAAAATAAAGCAATAAAAGAGGAATAGAGGAACAAAGAGCCATGAGACTCATAGAGACAAAAAATAAAATGGCAGACAGACAACTATTATTCCCCTGTAAAAAGAAGTGAAGTGCCAAGACACGCTACAGCATGGATAGACTTAAAAACAATATTAAGACAATCACAAAGACCACATATATGATTCCATTTACCAGAATGCCTAGAAAAAGGCAAATCTATACAGACAGGAAGAAAATGAGTGGTTTCTTAGGACTGGGGTAGGGATGGGGGTATAAGGGTATGATAGCTAACCAGTACAGTGTTTATTCTGAGATGACAAAAATGTTCTAAAATTGATTGAGGTAATGGTTGTACATATCTGTGAATATAATAAAAACCATTGAATTATACCTTTTATATTGTGCAGTATAAATAGGCAAATTATATCTCTCTATGTTATATAGGTCTACGAATTACATCTCAGTAAAGCCTTAAAAAAATTATCCTACCTGAGTGGTGAGGATGATTAGACTTTCATAATCAATTCCCAAGAGTCATTTGTGAGAGCTATTTCCAGTGGCGGTTAACTCCTTGGCTTATCCAGCTCTTGCTGCTGGGCAAAGCCGCCTTCCCACACTTTTGTAAGTAGACTTTCATTACAGAGATCAGGACACCAAGCTGGAATTTTTCTGTAGCATGCTACGTTCAGGTCTCAGGTTAAGTGGAGCCTTATGTCCCTTCCAGTTCACCCTTTATACCACTTCAATCTACCCACATATTACACTGAGTTCACTACAGCTTGTGATTATTTTTTCAAGATGCTGTTTGGCTACACTTGACTTAGCCAACTGACCAAATAAACCTTGAAAGTGGGGGATTTGTTGTGGAGCACTAGTCATCCTGCAGCAGTTGCTACTGAAGCTGCCATGGATAATTGTTTCCCCATCACCTGATGTACATTCCTTCCATTCTTGGGGAGCACTCTGCTGTTCTAGATTTACTTTCTTGGTTGGGTTAATATGATCAGTATCTAAGCTGCTGATGACTCTATCAGGTTGCAGTGGCTGTAAATGTCAATTTAGAGTTAACATTGGTTGTAGAAACACCAAAAGTCACCCCAGCTAATCTCAGATCCAGGCATTCTCATGTCTGTCCTGTATTATGGAATAATAACCTAACCTATTACATATTCAGAAACCCCTAGAAATGCCATTGTTTATTAGCCATGGCCAAGTATTCATGTGAGTATAGGTCACCGATTACCATTCTGAATTTGCTTCCTTTATGGTAATTAGGTCCACTTACCTCTAATGGTTATCTGCCTCTCAGAGTCTACTGCTATTCCAACATCCTGTCATTGCCAATCATATTAAGTAGCTTAGAGCCATCATAGTCTTCTCTACTGTCAATCACGGTCTGCAGGAGACAGCCACAAGGGAGCCTTTCACATGTGCCAGTGCCGCCATCACTGATCACTTATTGTTTGATTAAAGCGTCCTCTGGAACTTCAAAAGGAACACAGTCAACTGGGGTTTTTCTGGTGATATGTATGAATGTATTCTAGCACACCTACCCTTTACCAGTACTCCACAAGGCAGTTCTGGCATCCCTATCTGATTTACTGCATGCCATATAATAAATAAGTGTGTGTGTGTGTATACATAATATATATTATGTATATATACACATAATATATATTTATAATATATATAAAATAATATATATATTAAATAAACTACCATTTAAAACATGTGGCATTCTTATTTTCATGTACCTAAATTTGGGTTAATAAATTCCATTCTTAGGGTTAACTTTCAGTTGTCTTTGTAGCAAATTTTAGATACAAGTTACCAGCCTCCTACCAAGGAACAGATGGTAGGTATATGGATCACCTTCCCCTCTGTTAGTTAATATGTGTTTTTAGACTCTAAAATCATGCTTACATTAGTCTTCGTAGTGAATATGGATGTCTATTTCATGCACATATTTATTTAATGTAAAGGTATTACATTAATAAATTAAATATGATTGATATTTCAATGTTATGCTAATTTAAAACATCTGTGAATGCATTCCTTAATTTCTCCACTGGAACATGTAAATGAGAGTTGACTATTACATTTATATTACAACTCTTTTTTTTCAGTGCTTTGTCATTTATAAATGTTCTATTTATATAGAAAATAATAAAATCATCCAGCATCACAAATTTTGAAATAAGTACTGTAATTGGCAACAATATCTCAGGATAAATCAGTCAGTATGTGTCCTTAGTTTCTTTTAGCCAGTTGGTTCCTCACATGTGGCTAACTTGTAGATCAGCAGGCAGTATGCAATGCAAGGCTATTGTGCCAAGAGTCCTTTTTGTCTAGAAAGAGGGAAACTGCTTGTGTCTTCAAAGTCCTGAGCAGTCTGATTTTTAACATTTTGGCTTTCTTTTTGTATCAGGTGAAGTAGGAAGCTGTGTATAAGTCACGGAATTGAATGTTGAATAGTTAAAATCACTGCTATTTAAAAAAAATTAAAGCACCCCCCCAAATCTGCTCCAGTTGAATGTGAGTATTGATTTTAGAGGAGTTAAAAGCTCTGTTACCAAAATAGCATTTACTAAAGTTAGTGATAAAACCTCACAGGAGTAATACAAACTTAAATTGTAGAAACTAGTTCAGACTTCAAAAGTGAGATTCCATAAGAGGAATTACTCATACTGTAAAATGGCATCATTTTTTTAAAGTCTATATATAACTGTCAAATTTCTAGCCATGTAACTAACATATGACGCCCAAAGCCAAATGTCCATTTCTAACATTTAATGAAACAGTTAAAACTTAAAAGTGCCAGGGTAAATTTAAAATGGAAAGTATCTCTGAAATTTCGAGTTGAAAAACATGAGAAGAGTCAAATCAAAACTATTTTTTGTAGCTTTAAATTTTTACTGTGTAACGTCACCATTCTAAACCTTACATAAGATATCTTATTATTTTTGGTGCAATTGTAAATGGGTTTGTTTTCTTAATTTCTCTTTCTTCTGCTTCATTATTAGTGTATAGAAATGCAACAGATTTCTGCACATTGATTTTATATGCTGTGACTACTAAATTCGTTGATCAGCTCTAGTAGTTTTCTGGTGGGGTTTTTAGAGTTTTATATATATAATATCATATTATCTGCAAATAGTGAAAGTTTTACTTCCTCCTCAACAATTTGAATGTCTTTTATTTCTTTTTGTTATCTGATTGCTCTGGATAAGAATAAAGGTGAATTAAAAGGTGTTAGATAGCATGAGCCAGACACAGCACCAAAGCTGTGGAAATAGACTCATGGATTGAGAAGTAAAGGGGTTTGAGCAGGGAGAAGGTGTTGATATTCCTTGAGGCAATGGATGAGAGAGAAGTCTTTTTCTGGAACACTAGGGCTTTAGTTTGTTGGAAACTTTAGATATTACATGACTATATGGCTTGTATCTTCTTTTTTTAAATTTTAATTATTTATTTGAGAGAGAGAGAGTGTGAGAGTGGAGAGGTCAGAGGGAGAGCAGATTCCTCGAGGAGCAGGGAGCCCGATGTGGGACCGGATCCTGGGACTCCAGGATCATGATCCAAGCCGAAGGCAGTTGCCCAAGCAACTGAGCCACCCAGGCGCCCTGACTTGTAACTTTTTGAAGGTCGAGGCCTCCAATGCTATTCTAGGCTCAAAAACTAGAAACGTTTATTATTTTTGGTATATAATATGTAATTCTCATTTATCATTAAGTCCTTATTTTTAATTAAAAATATTTTAAACATACAAAACTAACATAGTAAACAGCCATGTATTCACCATGTTAATGTTTTGACACTGACTTCACTCCAATATTTTTTTAATTTAGTATCATAGATACAGTAACTCTATAATTTTCTCTCCCTTTATTGGTTACATGCGTTAAAAGCTAAGGTGATAATCAAAATAATAAACACCACTTTGCTAATGCAGAATAATAACAGTTAAGGCTCTCTTCTAGATTACCCAGAAGTCGGAGAGCTCCAGAGGGAGCTGGGAAGGCTAGAAAGAAGCAGTCTTAGGGGAGCTCAGAACAACTGCTATTAATCATAACTGGTGCTGAATTATTTCAGATATAGCTCTGAATTTCCCAGTGCATAATGGCTGAAGATCAGCCTTGGTTATAAATATCTTCCCCCAGTCTGGCTGCCTTTTTATTTTGTTAATGGTGTATTTTGTGCATTTATTTTGGTTTTGGTGTGTAGAAGCTTTTATATTAAATGTCATCAATATAGTCCTCTTTTCCTTTATAATCAATGCCTTTTCTATTCTGGCTAAGAAATTATGTTAAAATATTTCCTTCTAAAATGTATGGTAGTGCTCTTTATTTTTTTGTTTTTTTTTTAATAAATTTTTTTTAAACATATAATGTATTTTTATCTCCAGGGGTACAGGTTTGTGAATTGCCAGGTTTACACACTTCACAAGTAAGTGCTCTTTATTTTTTGATAGATCCATGTAAAGTTTATTTTTCTTTTGTGAGATGTAGGTATTTAACATTATCTTTTACTACATGAATGTGCTGCCACTTATTAGCAGGGTGTCTTTGTCCAAAGATAAAGTATGTCTGTATAACCTCTCTGTGCCTTAGTTTCATCATCAATGAAATGGGATTCATGATAGTCTTTACCTCATAAATTATTGAAGAGATTAAATAAAGAATAGATATGAAATAACAGTGCTGCTATGTAATGCCCACCATGCAATTAATTAGCTGATAGACCTAGTCACTTGTTTAGTAAAATTTCACCTATTGGTTTGACATGCCTCATTTCTAAGCTCTCTCTTATGTTTCTTGATATATTTAGCACTCTTTACACTAATATCCAAACTTTTGGTTGCCATAATTTTATAGCAATTCTTGGTATCTGGTGGAGTGAATGCCCCCTACATATTTTTCAGAATTGTTTTTACTCTTGTGTATGAATTTTATGTTAACATTTTTTTTTTATTTCCATGAAAATGACTGTTGGAATTTTCATGGGAGCTGTATAGTCTGCAAGTTATTTTGGGGGAAAACTGTCATCTTGACAATATGGATTCTTCTTATCGTTAAACATAATACATTATTCTGTTGGTTTAAGTCTTTTTAATTTATTATTTCAAAACCCATTTGTATTAACTAATTATATCAGGAGGACAGGGATACTTTGGATACTTACATAGGCTGCTTTTTCTCTACACTCCAGAAACCGAGGGGCTAGGAGTCAGGTTTGCCATAATTAGAGTTGTTGACATATCTCCTCCCTGCTTAATATTCTTACATATTCTCCTACAACTCTTCAGATTTCCAAACTCTTTCAAATCACCCCATGATTTCCAGATTTATATCTCTAGTTCAGGCTTCCTCACTCACAGGTCAAACTGTTACATCCATCTGCTTGCTTGCCTTTTCTGTTGGTTTTCTAATAGATACTGGGAATTGAACTCAGCATCTCCTTGAACACATTATATTCTCATAGACTCCAAAAGCTCATTAACTGGCATTACTTTTAACTTAGTGATTCAGGATAAAAACCTTAAAGTCATTCTTGACTTTCCTTTTACCCTTATATTCTAAATCATTTCATTGTCTTGTTGGTACTTACTTCAAAGGATATCCTGAATCCAACCCTTTCTGCCTACCCCCCACAGCTACCATGCTAAACCAAGTGTAATCAGTTCTAACCTGGTTTAGTGAAGAAAGCTGGAAACTTTTTTTCCCTCTTCTACTCTTTTTGCTCCCTTCTGATCAGTTCCAGGCATGATAGCCCAAGCACTCTTAAATAAAATTATATCACTTGCGTGCTCAGAACTGTCCTATGGCTTCCCATTATACTTAGAGATAAAAACTCTGTTCATGCCAAGGAAGCATTCAAGTTCTGGCCTGTGCTTCCTCTCAAATCTCATTTCTGATCACTCTGCCTCTTGAGCAATCCACTCTGGACATATTGGTCTTCTTCCATTCCCTAATCAAACAGACTTATTCCTGCCTCAGGATCTTTGAACTGTCTGTTCTTTCTGCCTATAATGTTCTTGGAAGCAGTTATATTATTGGCAGAGAGTCTTATTAGTGAGAGGTAAGAAAATGCACATCAGTAATTTGGTGCTGGGATCGTTTTCTGTTTTTGGTTTGTATTTTTACTAGCTTTACAAAATAAATTGTAATGCTTTCACTTAAAACTGTTTGTAAGAGTTTCTAAAGCACAAGACCTAGTTTGCTTTCTTTATTTTATGGTGGAAATTTCAAAGCATAAGCAAATGTGTGCAGAATTTAATGTAATGAATCTCATGTAATTATCAACGTCATTAAATATCCAGTGTACATATTTACTCAGCTATCTAGTACTTTGAACAGTGTATTTGTTTTTTTTTAAATTTTTTATTTTTTATAAACATATATTTTTATCCCCAGGGGTACAGGTCTGTGAATCACCAGGTTTACACACTTCACAGCACTCACCAAAGCACATACCCTCCCCAATGTCCATAATCCCACCCCTTTCTCCCCAACCCCCTCCCCCCAGCAACCCTCAGTTTGTTTTGTGAGATTAAGAGTCACTTATGGTTTGTCTCCCTCCCAATCAAAATCCTTGAGGAGAACACAGGCAGCAACCTCTTCGACCTCAGCCGCAGCAACATCTTCCTAGGAACAACGCCAAAGGCAAGGGAAGCAAGGGCAAAAATAAACTATTGGGATTTCATCAAGATCAAAAGCTTTTGCACAGCAAAGGAAACAGTTAACAAAATCAAAAGACAACTGACAGAATGGGAGAAGATATTTGCAAACGACATATCAGATAAAGGACTAGTGTCCAGAATCTATAAAGAACTCAGCAAACTCAACACCCAAAGAACAAATAATCCAATCAAGTAATGGGCAGAGGACATGAACAGACGTTTCTGCAAAGAAGACATCCAGATGGCCAACAGACACATGAAAAAGTGCTCCATATCACTCGGCATCAGGGAAATACAAATCAAAACCACAATGAGATATCACCTCACACCAGTCAGAATGGCTAAAATTAACAAGTCAGGAAATGACAGATGCTGGCGAGGATGCGGAGAAAGGGGAACCCTCCTACACTGTTGGTGGGAATGCAAGCTGGTGCAACCACTCTGGAAAACAGCATGGAGGTTCCTCAAAATGTTGAAAATAGAACTGCCCAATGACCCAGCAATTGCACTATTGGGTATTTACCCTAAAGATACAAACGTAGTGATCCAAAGGGGCACGTGCACCCGAATGTTTATAACAGCAATGTCCACAATAGCCAAACTATGGAAAGAAACTAGATGTCCATCCACAGATGAATGGATCAAGAAGATGTGGTATATATACACAATGGAATACTATGCAGCCATGAAAAGAAATGAAATCTTGCCATTTGCGACAACATGGATGGAACTAGAGCGTATCATGCTTAGCGAAATAAGTCAAGCAGAGAAAGACAACTATCATATGATCTCCCTGATATGAGGAAGTGGTGATGCAACATGGGGGCTTAAGTGGGTAGGAGAACAATGTATTTGTTTAAATCAGAGATGAATAATATCCATTTATTGTATTTGCCTAATATATCTCATTTATCTTAATATACCTCTTATTTTTCCTTATACTTTAATTGTTGAAGAAATTGGGTCATTTTTTTCTTGTATAGTTTTCATTTAACATAATTTCTTTTCTTTTTTTAAGATTTTATTTATATATTTGTCAGAGAGAGAGAGCACAAGCAGGCAGAGTGACAGGCAGAGGCAGAGAGAGAGAGAGAAGCAGGCTCCCCGCTGAGCAAGGAGCCCAATGCAGGACTCCATCCCAGGATTCTGGGATCATGACCCAAGCCCATGACAATGGCTTAACCGACTGAGCCACCAAGGTGTCCCTTAACATATTTTCTTAACTGTTATTTCCTGTTCCTGAAGACAGATTCTTAGTTGAAGATAGAAGCTGGATCAGATTCAAGTTCTGTTTTTCTTTTTTGTTTTGTTTTTCTACTTTGAAGATAGCCTGGTGTGCTTCTAATAGAAGTACAAAATGTATTTTCTTCTTCTTGTTATCGCCTATTGATCATCACTGCCTAGATCTATTATTCAATCAAGGGTTGCAAATATGGTAATATTCTAATTCCATAAAGCTTTCATGAAAGGCATTTTCTCATAGTAGCAATTTGGCTACTTTTGAGATACTTTTATAGAAAAGACAGATAAAATGATTTTTCCCTGTATTTAGCAATTAACAGTAAAATATGTTGGTTAAATAGCATTCTCCAAGGATGGCTAATACCTATTTTTTAATTCATCTACATTATCTAATAATTTTTCAATATAGTAGCACTGATTGAGAAGGAATTAGCTTACCAATAAAGGTGAAATCTTGATGGGAAAGATTATCAGATTTAAATATGTAAAAATACAGTGTTTATGTTATGAAGTATTCTAATGAGTTAAAGATCTGAAGAATAGACTAAAGAATTTATTTTCAACACACGTGGCCTACAATAAGAAAACAGTTCCTGGACTAATTTCAGTTGGCCTTTTTAAATTCTCCCAATTTATCTTTATGACTCAGTCAGATTAAATGCTTAAAAACATTAAAAAGGAAAATAAATGTCTATGGGGATGAAGTTATTTAATAAAAAGTGAAAAAATTGGAGCATGTGTATGTTGGGGAGTTCCAGAGTGTAGATAACTGTTTAAGAGGGTCTAATATATATATATATATATATATATATATATATATATATATATATTTTTTTTTTTTTTTTTTTTCCTTAAGAGCCTATTAGAGTAGTGGAGTTGTACTTACAATTGCATCAACTTTTAACAAAGTCTTCGTTAGGGAGGGAGATTTAATAAACCAGAATCTTCTGCCTGGTTGGTGTTGATGTGTACAAGGGTATATTTGCTTCATGAAATATTTTAGGTCTAAACACACTCACTTTCTAACATCTACTTGTTTGTATTGCTCTCTCTTTTCCAATGGAAGAAAAATCAATACAATTCTATGTGAGGAATTTTCCATACAAAGCCTGACATTTGTTTTATTTTTGGATCAAAACCCCACAGATTTTGATGATCGCAGACTGAATTTTGAAAGAACTAAAATTCACCTTATCTTTCAGTGTTTATTCAGGAGAATTTTATCATCATTATTTTTATGGTATTGCTATTTTCTGTTATTTTATTGTCTAAGGAAGAAAGGGCTCTCTAGACCAAAAGTTTGCCAAAAGTCCAAATACTTAATCTCGTTTTCAGTTCACCTGGGGAAGAATTAAATCAACTTCATTGGTAGAAAAATATCAGGAACACACTTTAATGTGCATTGCTGTTAGTCCAACCTAAGACCATGTTCATCTGTTACAGTTATATTAGACTCATGTACTATCAAATCTATCTCTTTTGACTGGTTTTATGACACTTACATGAAGAAAGCTACATGAAAAACTGTAATCTCTAAAACACACTGATGGCACTGAGCTTTCCAGCTTGCATTCCATTTCAAAGTTTTATGTTTGGTGTCTACACTTGCGCAGGATGCTCTGAACTTCATCCATCGCCCTTCCCCTGTATACTTTTCTTACCACTTTCCTGGGAGAATGCACTTTGAACGGATATAGAAATAGAAGATAAAAGTAATTATAGAAGAAGTTGGGTGACCAGATCTCACGTTGTTTGAAAGCAATGAAAGAGATGACCAGTTTTATTTACAACTTTTGCGTTTTTCTGCTTGGGAAATATTGAGAGTACACAAGAAAATGTCCTCCTAACATTGATTTTGACTTGCAGCTTTACTCAGTTTTTGGCAAATAGGATGAATGATGCCCAGTCCAATTAATCACATCTTGGTATAAATTCCTTTCAGATTATTGCTGAAAAGTGATTTTTGGTTCTAGTTTTTGAGGTGGTTGGGGTTCTTTTTCAAGTCCCAGTGTCTTTTACCTTGGGATGCTCAAAGATTCCACATCAGGGACAACTCCTGGAGAGTTCACATTTTGAAACAAAAATACTTCTTGTTGCTTTCTGACAATAAATTTTTTTTTGAAAATTCACTTTTCTTTATACTGTCTCGACTTTATTTTTTTTTCTTATATTTCCCCCAAGGGCCCAATTATGAAGCCCTAGTAGGCCTTTTCTGAGCACTACTAGTGGTTAAATTTTGGTGAGCTATTTGTTAGTGCTCTTCCCAGTTGGCTGGAAAGAAGCTCTCTACTTCCTCGTTCATGTCTTCCTACTTCACCTGTGTGAAACAAACCATATTTATGTATTTTTCCTTTCTTTAAGTAAAACATACAAAATGTGGGACTTACACTGAAGTGACTTGTTTGGTTAATTCTTTTTTTTTTTTTTTTAAAGATTTTATTTATTTATCAGAGGGCGGGGGAGAGCGAGCACAGGCAGACAGAATGGCAGGCAGAGGCAGAGGGAGAAGCAGGCTCCCTGCTGAGCAAGGAGCCCGATGTGGGACTCGATCCCAGGACGCTGGGATCATGACCTGAGCCGAAGGCAGCTGCTCAACCAACTGAGCCACCCAGGCGTCCCAAGTTTGGTTAATTCTTAAATGCTTTTAGATCTAATAGACTCTTTATGTTTGTCAGTGTTGACCAATCAAAATTTATAAAGCTCAAGATGGAATTTAGATATATATTCTTGATAATATGGTATCTATCTCCCTGATAGTAGCTTAGGTATGCATTGCAAGGACTGGAAGTTTCAATGACAGTAAATGGAATTCTTTTTTTCCAGTTTTTGCTGTCAGCATCATTGTGCCCTGCACAAGGGGATGATATTCAGAAACAAAAGAACTGTAAAACATTTGGAAAATCCCAATATGATCTGGTACTCTAAGTAAGGAGTGTTGAAAATTGAAGAGTCTCTAAATACGAGAGTTCTGTATTGTTGGTGTGCCTGTGGTGTTTTCTTTTTGGGAATGTGCAGGGGAAGGAGAAATAAATAATTCTGTACAATGGCCTTGCTCCACTGAGCATGGGTTTCATACTGAGACAAGACTAAGAATAGCAACCACTAGTCTAGAAAGCATCCAATGTCCCAGGCTGTTCTTTCCTACAGTGAACCACTTTTGTCTGCTATTTTCCCACAAAGACCCACACTTTGACTGCTACATTGCACATCTTGCTCAGAAGTGTAGTGACTTTATTATGCCGTTATCCTTTCTCACGTATTTGACCTGCCTGTCAAAACAGCTGTGGGAATGAGCAATACTTTGTGCACGTCAACCTCTCACTGCACCTCTCATGGGTGAAGGGCCTCTTTCTGAGTGAAGTCATGGCTAATATGCTCTGTCTTAAAAATAATAGACGAATTGCCTACCCTCACTCAGGAACTTCTGGTATTGCACAAAGCAAACCGAAGGAACAATGTAACCCCTTATTTAAAATTTAATGTCTTTTACAGCCTGCTGTCTGAGGCAGTTCCTCTATGAATCTGCTGACTTTTTAAATTCGGCTTTGGAAATTTCCTCTCTATTTCAAATATATGCTCGGCTCAAAATTTTATACAAAGTTATCCCCTCCACACACTATCAATGTGAAAGTTCTTCCTTTCTTTCTTTCCTAAGGCATTCTAAGTCACTTTAGTAACCAGCTCCCTTAAGAGAAAACCACTAAATCTTGCTGCTTACACAGCAGCCCCAAATCTTACCATGGTGCTTGTCAAAGAGTGAGAAATATTTTCAGAGTAAGCTCCTGCAAGGTTCACAGGCTTACTAGATTGTGCTTTCTAGCTAATAGGAAAGAAAAGAAAACTGCAGAAGCCCCTAGAGAACCTTCTGGCAGAAGGTAGATAACACAAAATAAAATCACTGTTTTATTTTATTAAGGACCTTTGTGAAGGTTCATTTGAGACAATTTAGTCTGTCTAACATAATTAAGTCACTAAGCAGCATCAGATAGTAACCAGTTACAGTGTTGGATTAATAATGTTTAATTCATTTATAATCACTCTAATACATGTCTAGGAAGCATACACAGAATTTTCTAAAATGCAGTATAATGAGTAAGGACAGTTGAATGATGAATCACAAAATAGATTGAATTGTAGTCATTTGAGCTGTTATTTGAAGTTTATGGCTGCCAGCTGGCAACCAGAGTTTTTCGTGTTTTTTTTTTTTTTTTTTGATAAATTAAATAAGTTCAATAAAGCTATCCAGATAGAAAAATCTAGAGCTGGAATATGAGAATTATTTCTCTTTAGGTTTTACCAGAAATGAGTTTTTTTGAGACAGGAACTCTAAAGAATGTTTAGACAGGGTCACTGTAGGAGTAATACTGTGTCCAGTGAGATTTACTCTGGTAAATTGTCAGCCCATTGGCTCTTAATAATTGATAATCTTCAGCTAGGATTGAACTGAGTGTGATCATTTGGAGTAGGAGAGAGAGAAGGATAAGTAAGTGTCAAATTTAGATAGAAGATTTTTGCTACAGTATAGATTGAAAGTGATTACAGTTTGAACTGGGATTATTAAAAGGATTAAGGAACATTGTGGATGAATATGTGCCCTATTTCTGTCTTTGCACTTGAAATTTAAAGGTTTTTTTTTTTTCTCTCTAAAATTTAGGTGGAAAAACCCTGCTTGAGTATAGTAGATCTTATAGGTTTTTGTTGTTGTTGTTTTAAGGGTGAAATTGGAAGGGGCAGTAGAGGGAGAGCGAGAATCCAAAACAGGCTCTATGCCTAGTGAGAGCTGACATGGGGCTTGATCTAATCACCCCAAGATCATACCCTGAGCCAAAATTAAGAGTTGGATGCTCAACCACTTGAGCCACCAGGTGCCCCAGAATCTTATAGCCTTTGTGATAAGAAAGCAAATTAGGTCATTGCAACTTTTAATTGACTAGATTCAGAATTAAATTTCGAAGTAATTCTAGCATCTGCAAATTTTTAATCTCTAAATTCCAGAATGTACAAACATGTAGAAGAACTTCTGGATTGCTGAATTCTTACTGATATACTCAACAGGGTTAAAGTTGTAAATAAGTTTCATCTACTTGTTTAGAGTCTGCATTACAGTTATTGGTTTAAAGTTGTTTAAATGTGTTTTGTAATAAATTGTTATGAACATAACATAGATGTTACATATTTTTTCCAGATCACATGGATTTGAATTTATTTGATTTATTTGCCTATACATTGCCCCCCATCCTGAACCCTGAGGCCTAAAACTGACAGTACTAGAGTCTGCTATTTTGTAGCATGTTGAAAAACAAGATAAAATACTGAAAATAACTTCATTTTTACAAGTAATAGAAATTTGGATGATATTAGTACTTCTGGGTATGTGAAAATTGGAAAGAGTCAAGGACTTCTGGGAAGAAATAATCCTGGGATTTAAAAATATTTGGGTAAAGGTAACAGATGGAGATTACTGTAAAAAGAAGTTATATGATTGCTCTAAGTTACAGATGTTGTTTGCTTATTTGACAAATGTTAATGAGCTATGTGCCAGGTACTGATTGGGTGTTCGTAATATGTCAGTGAAAGAACAGAAAAAGGCTCTGACCTAATTTGAACTGAAACTGAGAATACATAATGCCATGACAAATAGTTTCATAATTGATGGAGGAGGGACCAAGAAGCCAAAAATGCCAATAAAAGTAATGGAACTGAAAGTTACTTTGAAACCGTATGAACATTGGGAAGCATAGGGGTGCATGATTTATATTTTCAGGGTTCAACCAGTGTTTGAGGCATCATACAAGGATTCATTTATAAGAACAAATATTTTTTTTCTCATAAACACTATAAATTTCATTATCCTATCTGCAGTGGATGGTGAGAAGATCAGGGATAAATTTGAGGCTAACATTAAGCAATCCAGAGGGAAATGGGTGTGTGTTTTTGTTAGTATCGTTACTTCAGGCTCATAGAATCTAGTTTTGGAAAGAAATAGGAAATTAAACACAGATAAAAATCAGTAGTTACATTCATAGATCCATTTGTAAATCCAGCTGAAGCTTTTCAGAGCACTGGCAACATATCAGTCTTCTCAGTAGTTAAGAGGACTTAAGCCTGCCACTGCAGTGCCATTTCTTCAGTGTTTTAAAAAAGTCTTTATTAAGATCCGTATCCAGGTCCCAAAAGAATATGTGTTCCATTCATTGAATAAAATCAGTTTAAAGCACTGCCTGTCAATGATGACAGAGGTCAATGGCAAAAATGATGTGGGGGTGGAAGATGGCACTTTTGAAGGACATCTTGAGGGAGAGTTTCATTTGAAGCAAGTAAGAGCACTGGGAAACAGAAGCAGAAAATCAGCCAGTCACCATCCCAAATATCTGAAAATTCTGCAGTATCATTTGGTATCTCAAAGCCAGACACCTCTTTTATGCAGTGTGGAAAGAAATAATCCTGGTAATAGATATCTTTGGGTGAAAGTAACGAATGGAGATTGACACTATGGAGAAGTAATATGATTGCTCTGAGATATACATGTTATTTGTTCATCCAGCAAATAGCATCACAAATATCTGTGACTGGCAGTAGCATTTTATTTGGAATCAAAATGTAATGGTAGAATTTAAAGATGTCTTGAGCTTCTTTTATGTACTTAAGAGCTGCAGTGGTAGGAAATATAGTTGAAAAGAACAATTTCCCTGGGGATTTTTGTAATCTACTACTGTGAAGTCAGCATGAACAGAGAGAATTAAATAGAAAATTCCTGTATTTTATAAATTTGTTATTCATTGTGTTCAAGTTAAAAACCATAAAGAAAATACTTTCCTACATAATTGGATTCAACTTTTTTTTTTTCCCTAAAGAATCAGTGGACGCTCTAGTTATCATGACTCCATGACCTCTAGACTGAAAATTCTACTTCCCCAGCTTCAGTATATGCCTTGAACATAGGAAATATATTCAATAAACAATAGCTCCAGTTATGATTTTTCTCAGGTGAATACTAACAGAAGCAGCATCTGGTGGCTAAGGTGGTGGTTGAACTGTCTGTCACCTTTCTCTTTTGCCATCAATGGGGGTGGCAAGCAGAGGCCAGAAGAGGATTTTGCATCCTCTGGTAATTTACCAGCATCTTATAAAGCAGCCCCTTGGCCATCTCATCTCTGAGCTGTGTTTACTGCCAGCTAACATAAGATTTAGAATGAGTATAATTTTCAGCTTTTGTAAAGATTATCAAATGATAAATAGAGTAATCAGATCTTTGCCTGAATTGCTTACTGCAGTGAAACATGGATTAAATGTGTAGTAAAAATATCAGTTAATCTGTCCAAGAAACTAGATATATTCATTTGCTTTCTTTTGATCCAGCTTAGTTGTCTCATTGGAAAAGAAGGGAAAAGAGAAATGATGTCCTAATTATTTATATGTTTACAAGTTTTTCCCCCCTTGGGCTGCTGTTAAGCTGTCGCACTACATACACTCTGTGCCACAGCAATTTAATATTTCATTAAAAAAGCATTAATGATGGCTCCAGTGAATTTCTCCCATGCTCCACAATGATAGCAATTCAAGTGAGTGTTAGTCTCTCAGTGGTGCACATGAAGACAAAGCCAAAGGGACAGAGTGTTGCTTGTACTCCTTGCGCCTTTAGGTAAAGTTGGAGAGCTGGGTGCTGAATGGCACCTTCTAATTTAGTTAGAGAGAGGAGAATGTCTCATTTATACTTTATTAAATGTATTTATTATAGCAATAAATAAGTTGCTATAGTAGATATGTCCCATTTATACTCAATCTCTTCGTACTAGATTGAACAATTGGTATAATGCTGGCTTTTTGGGAAGAGTTTCCAAACACAACACTTCTTTGCTTCTGGTTTTAATTTAAAAACAAAAGCAAAGTTACTCCATGAGAAAATACCTTGTTGCCTTGGAAACATTCGATCATTTACCTAATGAAATAATAAATATCTATTAAATATTTTCAAGTTACTATGTGTTTTCAAGTTTCTATGTTCTGCATTTCAAAGGAGAGGAACAGTTCTTATTCATAAGGATATGTTTTTCTTTCAATTTGGGGAAAAATACAAATAAAAATGAAAACATAAATACCAGTAAAATGTTAAATGCTGAGTGTCAAATGATTGGATCTTTTAAGACATTAAGTTTGTTCTGTATAAAAGAGAATTATTTCCAGCTAATGTAATTAAGAAATTTATACAGTGGTGGAATTTAATTGTAAAATAATTCAGAGGTGTAATTTTCCTAGTCTGAAAATGCAGGGTATATAGAGAGAGTGGGAATTTTATTTCATGGAGCAGTTTAAGAAGAAGTGCAAAAATGATGTTGGAAACATACTGTAGAGGTCACTTGAATTTTAAATTCTAGGTAATTAATTTTATTACACTAGTCATACAAAACAGCAATCATAAAAATAATGTTGAATTTAAAAAGAAAAGAAAAAAATAACTGAGTCCTGAGTCCCTCTCCCAAGCAAGTGATTTATTTTCATTTTTCTGTGTTCTCGGTCGCTGGAGATTTTTGAGCAGTGAAATGACATGATGGAAAATGTGTTGTAGGTCTTTTAGGAAGATTAATCTATCAATAGGAAGCAAGATGGAGAGTGAAGAGAAGAGTCTGAATCCTCGAGACCAATTATAATTCTAGTGAAGTAATCCAGGTGAGAAGTGATAGGGGCCTGAGCATCAATGGAAAGAAATGGGAAGCTGTAAGAAGCATTGAAATGGAAAAGTCACTGATTGGATATGGGACATTAGAGAAAGGTAATCATTAGAGACAACTGGAGCCTGAGTTAATAGCAAGAGTTCCAGAGGTAGAAAGCAGAAGCAGAATGATTAGAACAGGTGTCTGGCTATGGAAAACGATTTACCTACTTTTTTGGTAACCTATTATATCTGAACAAATATGGTTACATAAAAATGATGTTAATATATTAAAAGATGGAAAATTGGGATATATGTGCATATTCCTAATCCTGATATCTTTTCCAAATTCTAAGCCTCCTTAATCACATAAAAAATGGGGATGGTTGAAATCATAGGTGTGAATTAAGTCTAATGTGTAAAGGAAGTCGAGTAGATTTTTAATAACTCTTTTTGAGAAAAGGAGAAGATTTCAGTGAGGAAAGAAATGATCAGTGAAGTAGATTGAGAACCTGCATTAAAATTAGAGAGGAGAGAAAGATAAAGAAAACTGAAAAAGAAACATTTAAAATAATAGTATAAGGAGAACAAGGAGAATGAAAACTGAGAAAGGGGCATTATATTTCATAATTGAGAGGGCATTGATGATGGATGGAAATAAAACCACCATCTGGATGGTTACTTTTTCCTTTGACACATTTCTTAGTGAAAAGGAGAACAGAAAAGCAATGGTAGCTATTAGGTGGTGAAATTAAGCAAGATTTGTTTCCTTCCTGACACTACACTCTCTCCCCCCAAATTATTTTTTTAAAGTTTGTTCTCTTTTCAAACCTGAGTAAAGGTATCAACAGGTAAGTCAGAGAATAGATATGTGAGCATTGTAAGAATCTATAGGGACACACCAAAGGCTGAGTGGACAGTAAAATAAGAGGCCAAGTTAGAAACTGGTTTGTTGTCCTTGCAAGAGATGTTGGTGGCTTGAATTAGGGCTGTAGTTGTAGAGGTGAAGGTTATCGGTTGGATCCAACTTATATTTTGAAGATAGAGCTAACCTGACTTGGTCATGAAGAAGATATGAAGTGTGAGAGCAGAAGAGACATACAAAATGACATTGTTTATTGCCTTAAACAACTGAAAGAATGGTGGTGTCTTTTCCTGAGGTGAGGGAGATTGAGGAAGATGCAGGACTTTCTTACTTTTTAATGTTTTAAGTCTGGTTTACTCTTAGGCATCCAAGTGGTGATTTGTCTAGAGAGTTAGCTACATGAATCTTGAACTAAGAGTAAAGTTCAGAACATGTAAGTTTGATATTCATCTCTTTATTAATGATATGATCCATAAAATTGTGAGATTGAACGAGATTACCTCATGAGTGATGAGAGAGACCAAAGGAGAATGTCAAGAACCGGGGGCTGAGTCATTCTAGATTCTAAAGATCTGGAAACACGGAGGAACTAGGTGTGAAGAGTGAGAGAAATTAGTGAGGTAAGGGGGTCTGGAGAGGGTGGTGTCTGCAAAAACAAAAGAAAACGTGTTTCAAAAAAAGGCATACTCAGTTGTGCCAAACAAAGCCTGAAGTGATATAGAGTAAGACGTGTACACATACTTAAATAGGAGAAATTTGCATTCTGGTAATATCTGATGTAAACAAGATCAGGATTAGCCATGCTGATCATCGAGGGAAAGGTAGTTAATCAACTCCAATTGGATATATTCCTTGGAACTGCTTTTTAAGGCAGTTGTCAGAGATGAGGCTCAAGGTGTTTTGACATGGAAGCATGGTGGTCTGTTGGAGTGGAGCCACAAACAATGGAGGGGTGACAGAATTGGCAGCTGTGGGGGTGGTCTTTCCTTAAATATAGGTCCCTTTGGGGATCCTAGTTACTTTAAAGGGAGCATTAGGTGGTATTCCTGCTGAATGATTCAGGGGCCTGCCATGAATCTTGGTGAGGAGGGTATCAGGGCAGTATAGAGCGGTTGGACTGATCAGGAACACTTGGAGATCTGTAGTGTTGACTTAAATAAAGGACATAATTTCCTCCTTATCACTTTTATGTAAGTGCAAAATACAAAGGGTAGCATTTTAGATATGGGTACAGAATAAAGATGTTACAACAAACATAGAAGACAGGAATTCCAATAAAACTCAATAATTATTTTCTTTTGGTGTCTCTTACACCTAAGTAGACACCAAAAGAGGATGAAGGTTTTCCTTGAGGATGAAAGAAATTTGTCTTATACTCTTACATTTTTTCATATCCTTTCTGCTTATGGTCATGTAAATATTTTTCTTGGAGCACCTGGGTGACTCAGTTGGTTAAGCGGCTACCTTTGGTCAAATCATGAGCCCAGAGTCCCAGGATAGAGCCCCACATCAGGCTCCCTACTCAGCGGGAAGTTTGCTTCTCCTTCTGACCCTCCTCCATCTTGTGCTCTCTCTCATTCACTCTCTCTCAAATAAATGAATAAAAGAAATCTTTTCTTATTTTACATTATGAAACCTTCAAAGTCAGAGAATTAACAAGACAATTGCCAATAGGTGCCATGTAAAGAAAACCAAAGATAATTAGATTTGTCTTCTGAACAGTATTATTGCCAGAAATAGCAGTTTCCTGTTTTATCTTCAGTACATATTTCTAAAGGAGAGGAGCAAGTTCTTTAAAAAATGAAAAATTGTCCTATTTATTTTCATTCATTATACCTACTATTTATCTTTTGTTTTTTTTTTACCTTCTCTTGCTTTCTCAATAAATGACAGAAATCAACAAGTCCAATGAAATTTCATCCGTGTATTACATCTTAAGTCTTAAAACTTATTGTTGTCCTTTAATTTTGCAGCTTTGCTAAATATAAATACATATGAACATAATGGATTCTACTTAGAGAACTACTAATTGTATAATCTCATTATAATAATGATTATTATAATTTAGCTGCAAAGCAGGAAAGACAAAGTGGGCAGGATAATAAATATTTTTACTTGATTATGAGCAAGTATGCTACTATTTAAAAATAGATTCCTTTGGGGAATGCCCGGGTGGCTCAGTCAGTTAAGCATCTTGGTTTCCGCTCAGGTCAAGATCTCAGGGTCTTGGATTGAGCCCTCAGTTGGGCTCCACACTCAGAAAAGTCTGCTTTAGACTATGTCTCCTAGTCCCTTTGCCCCCCTACTCATGCTTTCTCTCTTGCTCTGAAATAAATACATAAATCTTTAAAAAATGGATTTTGTTCCTTACTTATTATTTTCTAGTGTTATGGAATTACTGATAAACTCATTGACTCTCTCTATATTATTTGGGGGGCGTATTTGCCATTTCTAATATTCCCACATTTTGTATGTTACCATAGTCTGAATATTTACTATAGACATAAAATACCTGCCTTTCCTACAAATTTGTGTCCCTGTCATTGTATTTCCCAGGCTTTCCTTCCTCTTCTCTATTTATGAATGGCCTATTTATTCTTCAAGTTCAACCTCAAATTTATCTTTCCTTGTAAAAGTTAACTGATGAGAGTAATCAGGCTATTTCATCAACTCTTGTTTATACATATCTGAGAATTATTCTGTTTGGGTGCATGGTTATGTAAATGCTTTATCTTTTTATTGCTTGAGGGATGTCATATTTTGTACATTTTGTCTTCCAAATTTTTCTGTACATGCCAGCAGTTCAATGAAGAGTGAATTTAATTGAGTCTGTGTTCAAGCTCTTTTCGGTTTCCATAAGATGGTTGATACTACCCTTTCCCACACACATCATGCCTGCCTGTGTTTGTAGTCTTTTCTGATAAAAATAATGGCTACTGGGGCGCCTGGGTGGCTTAGTGGGTTAAGCCGCTGCCTTCGGCTCAGGTCACGATCTCAAGGTCCTGGGATCGAGTCCCACATCGGGCTCTTTGCTCAGCAGGGAGCCTGCTTCCTCCTCTCTCTCTCTCTTTCTCTGCCTGCCTCTCTGCCTACTTGTGATCTCTCTGTCAAATAAATAAATAAAATCTTAAAAAAAAATAATGGCTACTATTTGGAGGGTTAAATGTATGCTGAGTATTGACTTTTCACACTGTACACAAATTAATTCATTTAATCTTCATAAGAAAAGAGTTATCAGGATAATCCCCATTTTAAGAGATGAGGAAATTGAGGCACGGAAAATTTAAGTGATTCATCTAGAGTCAGCTGATGGAAGAGTCAGCTTTCAGATCCAGATTGTTTGACATTAGTGCCTTTGCTCTCAAACACTGCTCTGTACTCTCCAGGTGCCAGCTGCTACTCAGGGATTATTGTTGATAGTGCCAGCAAGGCTTGCTTAAAAAAAAAAAAAAGAAGAAAAAAAGAAAAAACTTTTTAAGTCAAAAGAAAAAAAATTGCTGTTGTATTGCTTAACTCCTTTGTGGATTTATGTCCATGGCTTCCATTTTATTAGCTATAACTCATTCCAGCCTCATTTGTAGAATTACTTTTTTAAGTATTAAAAATAATTGCATTGTATGATATGACTTTCTTTACTATATTTCGTTCTTTAGCTGGCATAAATATAGAGTAGTGTTTTGAATATAGAATATCACTGGAGTAGATTTTGTACATGGTATTTGAATGGCTCCATTCTTATCAAGTGCCTGAAATCAGGAAGAACACTTTAAGATTGTAACTTCTTTAAAATCATCAATTTAGGAACAAAATTTACCACCATCATATGCATGCCGTTGATATTTTGATAGACATTGTGTTAATCTGTAGATCACTTTGTGTTAATCTGTAGATTGCTTTGGGTAGTATGACATTTTAAAAATATTCTTTCTGAGCTCATGAGCATGAAGTATCTTTCCATTTGTGGGTTTATTTATTTTTCAGTATGCAGATCTTTCACTTCCTTGGTTGAATTTATTCCTATGCATTTTATTGTTCTTGTTATTATTGTAAATGGGATTGTTTTCTTTTTCTTAGTGGGATTATTAATTTTTCTTTACGATAGTTTGTTATCATTGTGGAGAAATGCAACTGATTTTTGCATATTGACTTTGTATTTTGCAAGTTATTGAATTATTAGTTCTGGCAAGTTTTTTTGTTTTGTTTTGTGTTTTGTTGTTGTTGTTGTTGTTTTAAGGAGTCCTTAGTATTTTCTATGTATAACATCATGTCTTTGGCAACATATTTTACTTCTCTGATTTGTCCTTCCTTCCTTCCTTCTAACCACAATGGTATGAAACTAGAAATTATTAACAGAAAGAAAACTGGAAAATCACAAATATGTGGAAATTAACATAATCCTGAACAACCAGTGGGTTAAAAATGAACTCAAAGGAAAATCAGAAAATATCTTGAGACAAATGTAAACAAAAATAAAATATATCAACACATCTATGGTTAGGAAAAGAAACCTGGTATTATTTCAGTATTTATCTTTAAACTGTTCTCAGCAATGGCTGTAGTAGTGGGTCTATAGTGGCAAATGGGAGGGGCAGGTCCCTGACCTAATGAGGGAAATAGATGAAAAGCAAAATAATTTTAATTTGTGTTATCTGCTGAGACGTCATAAGGTAGGAAATAACAGAGGATGGGATGGGAAGAAGCTCATGTTCCAGAAGAAGAAGAAGAGAAAAGAAACAACATTCCAGTGACAGAAAACTCAAGGTGCAGAGGCTTGGGTGAGGAAGGAGATATTTCCTTCTGTTTTTCGTTGTTAGCATGTTCTTTGTAATTTATTCATATTGCCATAGTGCCCTTTGGGATTAAACTATAATAAAATTAAGGAAATAGCCACATGGTCTCATTAATATGTTATCAGTATTATATATTATAATAGTTCTTTAATCATTTAAAATACATTTACTATTCTGTTTTTTAATATTAATTGTCCCTGAGACTTGAAATATTCAGTTTCATTTCTCTATATTAACTTCCTGATTTTGCAAAAAGTAAAAAACAAACAAACAAAAAAACATTTAATTGCCATATTTTGGCTTATGGAAGAAATGTAATTTTAGGTAAAGTGTGCATTTGAAAAATTTCATCACTATCTTAAACATGGAAAGATCTAAATATATATGAACTACACAATTATTTAGCTATTTTCTCCCTTCAGGGATTGAATACAGGTATCATATATTCTAAAAAATATAAATACTATTTTAAAAATGTTTTATATGAAGGAAAGTGAAATTATATTAAACCATTGACCTTTTGCATCTTGGCTTTAAATTGGGTCTTGAAAGGCAATGAAAATAGAGGCTTTCATTGCTAAGAATAAACTTCTCATTTGAAGTTGAGGGAAAATAAAAGCCTTGGCAAACCAGACAGAGTTAAAGGTTCTCATTTTGGAGTAAAAATGTGTCCATGTATCCAAGGGCAAAAATGTCCCAAACCTCAGAGGCAGAGAGTGCAACAGTGAGCTTTGCTAGTCCCACTGAGTCTGAGTCCTTTACTTCATTATGTACACTCAGTCCATTTCCTTCATCCAGTATTTTAAGGCTGTGGATGGATGCTTTTATTAATTTCAGGCTGTTAAGTTTGTCACCTTTAAACTGGATCTATATGAAAATATTTCCTGAGGGGAAGCATTTTATTGAGCAGCATTTGAATGTGAAAGGTTTATTTATTTATTTATTTTTTAAAAGATTTTATTTATTTGTTAGAGAGCACACACAAGCAAGGGGAGCAGCAGGCAGAGGGAGAAGAAGGCTCCTGCTGAGCAAAAAGCCCCACGCTGGGCTCGATCCCAGGACCACAGGATCATGAGATCATGACCTGAGCTGAAGGCAGACACATAACCAGCTGAGCCACCCAGACATCCCTGAATGTAAAAGCTTTAAAGGATGACTATTCCTACCTTAGTTCATTTGTGTTCAATCTCTTCTTTTTTTCTTCTTCTCACCCAAATTAGGGAAAACACATACATGAGAAAAATAGATTGAAATGTGTTTCCCTTCTTTTCTAATGCTTTGATGAAAAGCACATTTTCTTGTTTTTGTCTTCACAAAATGACTGTTAAATCACGCATTCTTCCATCCCTTAGTTTACCAGTCAGAGCTCTTCTCAGCTCTTTCGGCTGGAAGTACTACCTCTCTTCTTTATATTTCTGTGGAATATATTGTCTATAGAAGGAATTTACAAATATAGTTTTTTATATCTTTTCTTCATCCCCTAAAAGGAACCCTTTTCCCAATTTTGATTATAATCTTGAGATTAGAGATTGCACAGCATTTCTTGTGTATATATCCACAGAATTTACCACAGTGCCTTGTGCAAGTGACTATTTCTGAAATGCCAATAGAGTATTACCCCCACCTTAAAAGACCACCAGAGACGTGAGTCAAAGCCAATCAGCAAGGGTCGTTTATTGCAGGTTCGAACCTGGTCCTCTGTGGCGCTCGTTGCTGATGACACCGAGAGGACCAGAGCTGGGTTGGTGCAGGGTTTTTATAGACAGGTACAAACAAGTTTCGGGTAGGGCTGAGCTTATTGATTGATAGTTTGAACACAATTGGGAGTCTCCTGGTGGAATGTTACATTCCTGCTATCAAGCATCCCTGTTAATGAGATTTAGGTTTAGAAGAAATTTAACTTTATTTACTTTTCCTTCTACCTCCGCCTCCTTCCGTTTCTCATTGAGGGGAGGGTGACATTAGGGCTATTGATAAGGTAACTTCTTTGTTGTAATCTCAAGGACATTTGCAAACCAAGGGAGACTCCTGTCTTGCAGGACTGTGATCTCAGCAAGTTAACCATTTATCATTTTATGGCAGTCAGGGGTGCCTGAGGAATGCCACACATATGGAGGGGAGCGGGTGAAGGGGGGGGTGCAAGGCGCCAGCTTTTGCTTTGTCCTCAGCCAGCCTCCTGCTCCTTCATTTCTTGTACTATTTTTATTCCTGTTACACATAACAAGAGATACTTTTTTATTGTTCTTATCCATCTTAGCAAATTCAATTCATTATGGATTTTGATTTTCTTACGGTGTTCTTAGGTGTCCCTTGCCAATGGCTTATAATAAATAATTCTTGGTTGTGTGTGTTTTCTCCTTTTAACTGCTAATCAGATAACTACCTTATCAGAATCTCTTAACATTTTAATGGCAGAATTTTGTTTTTTGAAAATATCTACTCTATTATGACTAATTGTCCTTTTCAGGAACAAAGAACATGGAATCATTCCTACCTTTATTGATTAAATCAGCAAATATGTACTGAATGCCTACTAGTTGGCTGGCATGAATAAGATAGAGTCTGTGGAGGAGATACATAGAGAAAATGTTGAGCTGATAAATGCTGTGATGATGGTAGGTGCAAAGTGTTGTGGGTGCTTTTGGAGGGGGCACAAAACAGTTTTAGGGGTTTAGGAATCAAAATCATGATTAGGAATTAGCCTGGGGAAGACAGGGAAAGAAAGAACTTGGCACTTTCAAAAGAATGTGCTCTGTTAGTTTTTATTTGCTTATTTTGATGTTTTGCTCTGATCAGGTTACTGGTTTTAACTATGGTGATTATGAATACTTTCAGATCATTTGATCACATTTTCTGAATGCAGCTTCCCATCTATCTTCTTTGTTAGGCATTTCTTCTCTCTGGGTCAAAATTAAATGGAGAGAATCAGTTTCCTTGGCTTCTTAAGGATGATTTTTTGATTGTTTGTTTTTTGTTTGTTATTGCAAAGCATATTAAGAATATAATGCCCATATCACAGATTTCCCAAAGATAATATTTTAATACTTCTTATATCTTGTAATTCTAGTTTGAGGATATCACGTGATAGAGTTATATGAGCTTGTATTTTCCCTAAACTACTTCTGTTTCTCTGTGAACAGTTCTACTATCAGATGCTTTGCGCAAAGGTAAACTGATTGAAAGTAGATGGGTAAAAATCCAGCAGATTTCACAGACGCTTCACTTTCCTTAACTTCTAACATGCCACCCTCTACCTCCATACCTGTCACCTTTTAAAATTTTATTTTACAATGGTAAAGAACACTTAACAAAATTCTATCTTCTTAACAAATATTTCAGTGTATAATATATTGTTGTTGACCATATGTATAATGTACAGCAGATCTCCTGAGTTTATTCATTTTGCTTAACTTAAACTTTATATCCAGTGCTATTATCATCTTTTGATGGGCTTTTAAAAGCCCTCTGTCTCCCAGCTTCCAGATTTATTTTCTGACAGTTATTATCCCACAAGGTACTTGAAAGATGCTTCCAGAACACATGTATGATCATTTCACTTTCTAACTGAAAATCCTATAGTAGTCTCCTTTCGCCTTTTGGATGTGTGGTATACAAAGATTCCTTTCTGCTTTTCCCAATTGTTAACTGACACTGTCAGATAGTAGAATACAGAAAGTTTCAACATTACACCATCCATTTATTCAACAAAGCCTGAATTACTCACAGGAATCTCTCAATGAGTGGCCTTAAACTAAATAATAACCAAGTAAAGTGAATAGATCTTGTCAAGATCTTGAAAATTGTGGAGCTTTCGTAGAGGCAATACAGTAAAATTTTATAGTCATAGAACCAACAATTCCTATACCAGCAGCTTTGTGAAGGTGTTCTCAACTGGAGGCAGTGAACATGGCTTGGAGTCCTAGAGAACAGTGCTACCAACTGAAAGCTGAGCAGGGTGTCAGTTACCAGTAGTCACTTGTAGAGGTCAGTTAGAGGAATATCTGTTGTACTACCCAAAGAAAAAAAAAATATGCCCCTTAATGTAAATATTAGGCATCATCTTTAAGTAATAGTTTAATTTCTTCTCTTTCAAACTTAAGCTTTCTTATCATATATCCACTTCAGTTTAGTTCAACAAATGATTATTGATTACCTGCTGTATTTCAGGCTAGTTGAGAATACAAAAATGAATAGGGCGTCCATTCCTTTTTCAACAGTCAAGGTTGAAAGTATCCAAAAGGATACTTTTGCAATCATGTGATAAATTCAGAAATAAAAGTATATATAGAGTGCTGTGGTCATATTGCTGAGAAGACAGGCATAAATAATGCAGACTTTTCTGTAAACCCCTTGGAGTTTAAAAATGAAGGAAAGATAAATCAGGAAAAGAAATGGACAAACACTCAAATTCTTGGTGTTGAAAAGACCTATTGTCTGTCAAACTGTGATTATAAAAAGACTTCATATTTAAGTACATCTGATGAGATTTCAGAACTCTAGATCTAAAGATAAATGATTTAAGCTTATGCAGAAGAAAACCCACAACCAAATTAGTGAAACTGAGAATGACTTCAGATTATGTATCAACAACACTGGACTGGAAAATGCAATGTTTTAAAGGAAATTGAATTTGAATTTATAATTCAGTCCATAGTCCAAAAGGGCAGAAAATTAAAATCAGCAATGAAGAGCAGCTAAGTATGATTTGAAAGAAGTAAAGTGAGTTACCAGTAATTCCACTCTGAATCACTGGACCTTGATGCTTAAAGCACTTGCCTTTCAGTAGGAAGGTTGGGGTTAGGTGGAATACAGCTAAATTTCCTAATAACAATGTTTGCTTCTCTAGTACATAATAAGCAGAGTATTACAATGACTATTTTATCATTTTTAAAATTGTGGAACTTTTCCATAGCCACAACTGTAGAAATCTTATAGTTACAGGACAAAAATTAATTGTATAGCTGACAAAAAGCTAAATGATGAAGAAGTAAAAAGTAGGTACTCAAGTTTTCTAGATCAGCCAGTAGGTCTAGCTTAGGGGTGATGGAGCAGGAGGTAGAGGTTTAAATAAATTATTTAATATTATAAATACAACCATGATGACAGCTACAAATTATAAGTAACACATATCTTGAGCTGGTGGGGAAAAAAGAGGGTTTATGAGGAAAATTATAAATTGTTATTTTTTAAGAAGTCGGATAGTGGGAAATGGAAAAGAGAAACTCAAAAGTGGTTATATTTATTTACTTGAAGCATTACTGTATATTTTACTTTTTTCCTCCATGTGAAGACACTGCTTTAGGAAAAAAAAGACAATGTATGGCAAAAGGGGGGAAATACTGAAATACTGCTGGTTGAGCATTTTGAGAATGATTCCTTTTTCTCCTTAGGTATTATTTTTTTCTCTGCAATTTTTTATATACAATACTTTCATGACCTAATGATTTGTAAAATAAATTTCATGTTTAAAAAGTGGTAACATCTGGTATAGCGCAATGTATCTCAAATAGGCATGCAAGTTACTGGGAAAAGCTCAGATACACACTCTCCAAGTCCAGGCTTTTCATGTATGTTAAGATTACCTACGATCGAGATGCAGTGCAACTGCTGACTTTGGTTTTTAATATTTTAAGTTCTGACTCACGTCCTATGCATCACAGATAATATGACAATTCCAAAAAATTAAGCTGTAAAGAAAAATGCCCTGTTACTACATAGAAAACAATTTGATAGAATTAAATGAGTCATTCAACCGTGCCACACAAATTTATAGCCATTATCTGTAGAGAAATAGAGTTAGCACTGACATTAAATGTACCGTTTGATTCCTTTATTATGAATTTCATGTTCTGCTCAAATTCTTTAACCACTACCATATGGTTTTCATTATGTTTGTTGCCATCTGTTATGCCCCGATAAGTTGAAAACTTTATTATATATCGATTTACTGTTGTGAATGCCTGAAAACCCTTGTGCTTTCAACACCATCATTGATCAGATATCAATTGTTTTTTACTCTCAGACCACAGAACATATTAAATTGATTCTGGATATATCTGGTACATGCTAAAGGGCCTGACCCCAATTTTTCTGTTAAAGGCCTTTTAGCTTCAGTTTTAAGAGCAATTTTGTTTCTTACAATATTGTAGTGCGCTTGACTAGGAATCTCACTTTGTCATTTATTTGGCTGGAAAGGGGGACTAAAACAGTGTTTCAGATAATTTGTAGAGGTTTTGTGGCTGCTGTTCTTGATTTAATCAGTGTCAATAAAAATGATTTAGAAACATCTTATTTGGAAGATGAGCTGCTGTACAGGTGGTCATAAATTAAAGTGATTTAAAAAAAATATATCAGTTAAAAAGAATGAATGCTTATATCCCACCCTAGATTCTGTTACATGTGATTTTAGTATGCTTTCATATTTATAGAATAGCACTATCTAAAGAATGATAAAATGCAGCTCAATTTGCAAGATAATTTTCTGATTGTTTTCTATTTTTCAATATGCCTTGAGAAGCCTAATCAATTATCTGATACATAAATGAAAATAAATACAATATTCTAGGCTCAGAAAAATAAAAAACAATATATATAAATATTTAAAACTTTAATCATTGTAAGTTATAGAATATAAAGCGAACTACATATATAAGTTAATATCAAATCCTTTTTAAAACATGATTTGATGACTCCGTTAAAATTTTTCTAAAAATTCTATTAAGCGACATTTTAGTCTTCATGAGTAAAACTTCTATATAGACAGATATTAGTTTTTTATGCTATATGCAAATTAAGGATGTTAAAAAAAGAAGAAAATTAGGGATGTTGAAAAAAATTTTTAAGTCTAAATTCTGAAGTTAGGCAGACTTGATTTTGAAACGAAGTTTTACCTATTGAATTTACTACCTATTGAGACACATTGCTTTCCTCATCTGAATTGAGGATTAAAGAAGTTGATGGGTATTTGAATATGTGAAAAGTTCCTGGTACTTAATCTATAATAAAGGAAACAAAGTTGTCAAATATTTAATGAGATTGATTTACACTATGAGTGTGTAAGTACCTCAATGTATCTACCTTTCCTTAATTAATTGATTGACAGATAGAAATCTGATATACCAAGAAAATAGTTAAAAGTTTTCTTATTTAGAAATGATAATTCCGGAATTGCCACATGCTATTTTGAAGCTAGTAAATTTGATTCCTTTCAGCTGTGTGTTTTTCTTGTGGATTTCAGTTGCTTTTAGGGCATTGCTTCTTGAACTTTTAATGTGCATATGAATCACCTGGAGATATTACAGGAATCCAGATACTTGGTCAGATGGTCTGGGGTAAGGTCTGGGATTCTGAAATTCTAAAAGTTTAGTGATGGTGATGCCAAAGCTATTGGACAAGTGTGTGTGTGTGTGTGTGTGTGTGTGTGTAATGTGTACATATGTGAGTAGTTGGAGTAGCAAGGTGATAGGTCATAAGTGCTACATAATATATCCTTCTGTTCTTTCTTACATATGCTTGCATAGCACATATGCAAATCCATTTGGTTTTGGTAATACAATCTTTTAATCTTGTGCTTCCTTCAATATATTGTAGGCTCTATGAGAATGTGTCTTTTTTTACTCTTTGCTGTGCTCCCAGAGTAGCACAGTGCCTGGAACTTAGCAATGAAGGCTAATTAGCAAAGTATGGATGAACTACGTGCCAAAAATGATGTCCATGGCTGAAAAAATAATAGGATGCCACAGATTGAAAGTGTCTTCATAATAGCTATGTTATAATATAGTTTTGCCAAATGAACTAATTCTCACACTCATTGACTTAGTTTAATTTCCTCCTCCCAGAAATGTGTGTGTGTGTGTATTTAGTGGGTCTAGTGGGCATAGTCAAAATTGCTGTTTGGAAAAGATATTGTGTATCATTCTGGTAATTAGATAGAACATAAGTAAATTTGCTGTTCTGTAAATTTACTTTGATCTTGATTCAAGAAGCTGCATTTGAAAGGAGTAACTGAAAACAAAGTCACATGGGGACTGGGTCACTAAGATTCTCTAGAGCCAAGATGCTGCCTCTAGTAGAGTTTTGGGAAGGTGTAATACTGTCTTGTACACCAGATATTTGCTAAGAGAGTAGATTTAAGTGTTCTCACCACACTAGAAAGAAAAAAAAAATAACTATGGAAGGTTATGGATGCGTGAATTAACTCGGTTGTCATAATTATTTTGCAACTTAAACCTATATCAAACCATCATATTGTATATTTTAAATATATACCATTTTTTACTAGTCAGTTATATCTCAGTAAAGCTGCAAATAAAAGGTAATAGAAATAGCTACAGGAGAAGACGACTGCATGAGTTGACCCAGACATTGTTAGGCATTTTGTGACAAAGTAATATTAAAGAATACTCTTTACTTTCCTGGCGCTGTTGGTCAAACTGTAAATTTCTCATAGGATTAAGTTCGGTACACTTAGAGTGATGCTACATTTTAAGTCAAAATTGTGTTCATTTTTTATCCTTTTAGGGTAATGATCCTTTTGGCATCAGGTAAAGGCAGCATTTTCAACCTATGGGATGTTTTACCTCAATGTCATAATCTTTTTACAGGAACTCAGAGTATTCATTTTTGTTTTCTTATGGTCCTCACTGTGGCACCCCATCAGAATGAAGTGAGTCTTCTCCTCTAAATGTATCTTCAGCCTTTATAGAAATATTGTGATGAGGAGTCAGATATATAAATGTATGCTCATGCATTACCTAACAACCATAGATCATGAGAATCACAATGTCTTAACTTTAGAGAGTGAATGGAATCATGAGAATCGGAGGCCAGGATCAATTTGATCTTTTTTCATAACATTTCTATATAATCTATGTTCAGATAAAACTAATTCAGAACATAAGAGTTAAAAATTCATTATTCCTTTGTATCTGAAGAATAATGTGGAGAAGATAAATGTATTGCAAAATGCTTATCAGTAAATGCAACTTCACAAGGGTTCCCGTAAAAAAATTTTCATGTTTGTGTTTACAGAAAATGGGAGAAGTGATAATGATTATTGAAGTCTGTTGTATGTTTTCTACCTTTTATATGAAATTCCTCTGTCACAATTCTAAAACTCTAAATACTTATCATAAATGTTCTCTCTTAAGCTTAACAGACTTAAGCTTTGCCAAAAGCTTAAGATTTGCCAAAATACTAAGCAAGAAGCACAGAGGTCCCATATACCCTCTTGTCCCTCACCCAGCGCTTAGCCCTCAGTTTCCCTTAGTAGCATCTTGGATTAGTTAAAACGGTTTATAAACAAATAAATAAATAAATTACTATTGTAAATATTGTGCAGTTGTAAAGTTGTACAATCAGCTTAGAGAAAGTTTACATTTTAAGGTTGATACTATCCAGGCATTAATTTATCTGCAGGATATATGAAAAAATAAAATTATGAACTAAAAGTTCTGATGTGTTGTTTTGTAGGGTATAGGAGTTGCTGATGAATATAAAATTTTGCTTTTTTCATACAAGTTAACTTTTAATTATCATTTTATATGTGGGTATTAAAGTATACACATTCATATTACTTGACAATAGCATACACAATATTCATGTGAGCTATAACATTAGCCTATCAAATATTTAACTCTTGTTTTCTCAGTAGGTCCTTACAAGTACCAGTGAATTAATAGGGAGTAGGATGGAGAACACCAGTGCTGATTTGCGTCTCCTGGAGTTTTCTTCTTGTGTGAGCTTTCATAAAAGGTTATTTATGCATGCAGAGACATGCCCAAAAAGAAATTTCAAATTGTTCTAGTCAATTATATCAGACTCCTGTGTTGAACCACTTCATTTTTTCTTGTTCTCACCGTCTGTGGGGCAGCTGGCCACTTTTCCGACAGCAATTCACACTGTGGAAACTGAATATGTGACTCTGGTCAGCTTCAGGCAAACACACTTGGCTACGTTCAACACTTCTTACATTCTGTCACTTGGGATTGATCACTGAACCAAGGAGACTGGAATAGGAGATAAACATAATCAGAATCATAGTGTTACTATTTCAGTAAAATCTCAAATATTGCAAATATTAATGTAGCATAGGTAGTGATAGGAAAATACAAAGAAACAAAATAGAAATTTGAGTAGCTATTTCCTAAATTCCCTATCAGGACCATCATGAAACAAATTATAGTATTTTATACATTTTCATGTAAAATAAAATAGAAATATTCTTACGTTTTATATGTCACAATTTTTAATCTGTTTTTATTTGATAATTATATTAGAATGCAAAAATGTATATATACACACACATATATCTTCATAAAATTTATTAATAAAATTTTAAGAAAATTCTCCCCCAAAACTCCCTCAGACACTTTTTTGGGAAGTTTGGTTTTTGTTGTTGTTGTTATCATTTTTGTTGATTCACTTCTCATCTCAGGTGTCTGAGCAGAATGTGAGGTTTAGGGAATTGATTGCATTTCACACATTAAAGATGAGAAAACCCAGAAACTCAGAGGTTTTTACTATTACTTTTATTGCTTTTAGATAGACGAGGAGTATGAAAGGTTAGATATCCTTAGTTAATCTTAGGGAATTAAATCTATCTGAGTAAAACCAATTGGAAAGGATTTTTTATCTCGAGCTATGGGCCTTTGTTCTGCAATAACTGCACCATTTAAACTAAATTGTCCATTAAAGTACCACTCTGGCTTTTGACAAATTGCATCAAACTGTTTTCTTCCTCCAGGGAAACACAAACCTGAGAACGGTGGTTTTATTTTTTCTGCTTGACATATAGGTTGCCTGAACCAGAGGGCTAAAATGCTTTTAGGTGCTCTATAAGACAATCCAAAGAGGTTATCTATGGTCCAGTAGAGCCCAAGTGAAGACATTGAATACCATCAGCTTATCTTGCAAAATGACAAATAATTGGTCATGCTCCTGCATCATTTATCATTTTGAAAGCCGTTCTCACTTTTTAATCATGTCATATAAGAACAATATAACAGACCTGACAAATGCTATAAATCCTACTTTTTGACTAAAAATTGGTCATTGAGCTATATGGAAATAATTCAGATGACTGCCAAGGTACAAATTCAATGCACTGATGCCACTTACTTGAGGAAAATTCAAGTTGCTAATTATAACTGAATAAAAAGTAAATTTTGATGGAAATATTCTTTCAAAAATTAAATTAGCTATGTTCACAGATTCAAAGATAATAATAGAGCTGTGGTTTAGATATTAATGGAATTAATTTGCTTTGCATTTTAAACTTAGAGTACTTTAGCTATGTGAAAACAATATATGAATTGTTATTATCGGTAGTAAAAATAGTTACAATATTCTGCCTTCGCAGTATGTAGTAAAGGAAAAAAATCATTGTTTGTGTTTCTAAAACAGCTATTCAATTTAGCTTTGAGTGTTGCTATGTGTAGTCATGTAATTTGTTAATTAAAAAAATTTGATTGTGAACTAAGTGTTCTAATTCACAAACATGAAAAGAAGGACATAATGCTAAATAATAACTGCTAAATAATAACTAAATAATAACTGATTTTAGGGATCAGTTTCTGATCTACCCCATTTTGTAGAGTGTATAAAATTTACTATCTCATACTGGATCAATAGCCTGGAAAGTTCTGAGTGTGCCAGTTTCCTTGACTTTCACAACTTTGACACTTTTGAAGATAGTAGGTGTGTTATTTTATGGACTATCCCCTGAATTTGGGTTTGTTTGATGTTTTCTATTGATTAGTTTCTCTGGTTATGTATACTGAGAAGGATTATCACAGAAATTAGACTGTCTTTCTGTCAGGGGGCACATGATTTTGATTTGCCTCATTATTCACAGTGTTAACTTTGTGTATTTAAGTTCATGTCTGCCAGACTGCTACCTTGTAAAATTATTCATTTTTGTTTTGTAATGAAAAAGAATTTCATGGAGAGCTTGGGATTGTGTAAACATTTCATTCTTTACTACGTTTTTTATTCCCTCATTTATTTTTTAGTAAGTTTACTTACTTTGATGTCCAAATTGTCCTACATTTGGCAAAGTGACAAAGGGCTTCTGTATCCTTTTGACATGTCTGAATCATTCTTTAAGTACTTTATTTCTGGCACAATAAGATTTTCCAGGCCTATTTTCTCCTTCCTGACCCAGTCAGCTATTTCTTCAAAGATTCTTAATTTCTGATAGTGATGAATGATGTTTAGAAGCGAAGATCTGGTAGCACTTCTTAATACGGCGCACTTGGGTCTGCTGGAGTGCCAATGTTCCCTGGCCGTCTCAGCAGACAGAGCTAAGGAGTGTGTGTACGTATGTACCTGCATATATACATATATTTATATCTATTCAGTACTGTATTTCTACACACACATTTTTATCTTTATTTCTTTGTCTCTCTGTCTCTGTCTCTCTTGCTCTGTGTATATTAAAATATATGAGTCAACATCAGTACCTTTAATTCTATTGCAACACTCAGGATTCATCCTTGTTTTCTTCCTTACTGTAGGCCATTCTCCGAGTGCGAGAAACCTAATTCCTGCCAGCTTTAATGTCTGTACTTATTTGGTCAATCCTTCTGTATATAACCAGTCTCCTGTGGCCACCACTGTCCCTGCCCCTGCATGGATGCTTGCCTTTGGCTGCTCAGGCTCAAATATGTGGTGCCAACTCATTCCTTTGCAAGGATCCTCCATTAACTGCTCATGCACCAGCTGGAGTGGGGCCACCCCTTCTCCTCCACCGGGACATTCTCTCACACATCTGGACTCTGGATTCTGCACTATACCCCAATAGCTTCCGCTTATCCTTGTGACAACCCTATTTCCCTCGATATACTACACACACACCTTCCTGGATTTCTGCTATCTTTGTTCTACTTACATTTCTTTTCCTGACTGTTCTCTAAATGTTCGATTCCCTAGAGCTTATTCCTTCTTGCTTACAGGATTTCAATCTGTCTCATGGTTTTAACAGTCTTCTCCATGTCGGTAACTCCCAAATCAGTATCTGCTGAGTGCAAAGCTGATATACCTAACTACCTATTTGACATCTAGGCTTGGATCTCATGCATTCAAACATAAAATGTACAAATGAGAACTTTTAATTCTTCTTTTCCTAATCTTCTTCCTCAATAAATAACACCACTATTGTTGTGCAAGCCAGAATTTAGGAATAATCTTTTACTTACCCACACAAATGAAATATATTAGCAAATCCAACTTTTATTCAAAATGGTTTCCTTATCTGTTGATTTCTGTTAATCTCCATTGCTGCCATCTTAGTCTAGGCCATACTCCTATCTCACTAGACAGTTGTACTGGCCTATTCTTTCTACTTCCGTTCTTGCTTCTATAACTAATCTATTCTTCTGTAATTTATATTATTTTAAAGGGGGTAGAATTATATTTTAAAATTAAATAGAGCATATCATCTCTCAACAGAAATCCTCTTGGTTTTTATTGTACTTACAGTGAAATGCAAACTTGCTGCTTTGTCTACAGTGATCCCTCCATGATCTGGCTGTAATTTATCTCTGTCCTGCCATGTTCCACCACTTTCCCTTCTGGTTTACAAGGATCTATATTGTCCTTCTTGTTCTATAACAGGCCAAGTTTTTCCCAACTCAGGCATTTGGATTTGTTGTCTAGAATGTACTTTCTCCAGATCTTCATTTAGCTGACTCCTTCGTGCTTGAATCTCATGGAAATATTGTCTTCTCAGACAGATAAAATAAATTGACCAATTTCTCAGAAAACTCTGGAGTTTCTTAGTGGGGTTCTCGGTGTAGCAAGACACTTAACAATCATTTCTTAAGAGGCTGAGAAGGGTCTTGGAAGGTGGTTTGGAGTCCTAGAGGGATGGCTCATTGAATGCAGCTGAGATTCCATGAATCATGAGAAGATTTAGGAGTGTTGAGAAAACCCATGGAATGGAGGGAGCCAGAAGATGAAGCCAGGAGCCAGAAGATGAAGAATCTCTGATGGGTATGTAGGGTCTTTATGGTTTAGACTGTAGACTTTAGCAATGGTCACAAATACTCAGGAGTATCATAAAACCATCTACAATATAAGAGGCATTAAAGTCAGGGATCCAGGACTGGAGCTACCTAGCAACCAGCCTTAGAGAGATTTCTGAAACCCCTCAAGGAGAACTCAAAGAGAACTCCTTTCTCGGTAGAAGGAAGACCTATAAATATCTTGCATAGATACTTAGGCATTGCTTTGAGGGAAGGGATTGGTGATGAGGGAAGTGCTGAAAGACCTAATCAGTTGCTTAAAAGACAGATGTAACCTGAAAAAATATAACTGAAAGATATTTAGTTTGTGTCTATTTGGAAAGTTTAACAAATCTTAGCCCACCTTAGTTTCCCAGTGGAGTAAGTGTAAATGGGCCATAAGAGCATGTGCATGTGAATATAAATGTCATGTGCCGATTATTTTTAACCACACATTGATAGTCAACAACATTAAGGAATTTATGTATATTTGTGTGCATGGATTTATAAACTGATTCAAGGACTAAAAACAGATTAATACTGCCCTGAAGGGAAGGATATTTATTTGAGAAACTGTTCTCATCTTTCATTGCTCATTTTATTTAATGGAGGTAGCTTTAAAAGAACAAATGTCTAAATCTACCCTCAAGAAATTCTGATTTAATTGGCCCAGAGTGTGGGCGGGGGATCATGATTTTTAAAAATTTTTCCAGGTGCTTCTAATGTGCAGCCAAGGTTGACAGGTTGAGAATCAGTGTTTTAGACTAAGATAATCTCTTTCTATATACATTTCCAGTGATACACCACCATTTCCTATATGCTAATACCTCCTGATATGAGTGAGATTTAGCTAGGACCCCTAATCCCTGGCTCTACCTAAAGCTTGTGATTCAAAAAGTTTCCAAGGGGTATAGGTACAAAAAAATACTCCTAAAAAATGAATTATTTTGCACAGTTAGTTAGTTTAGAGAATTGTATCAGCTTGAGGCCTCTTTTGGCTTCAGTGGATTCTGGAATTAAATCAAGTGAATTCCTTGGAATCTTTCCTTCAGGGTTATATCAGCACCTTCAACTTCAACTTTTGTGTATAATTACCCTCATCTTGAGAGGAAATGTGGAAAAATCAACTTAGTCAGGTTTCTTCTTCCCAAAGGCTTAAAGCAGAGTTGACCTTCACCTCATTTTCTTTTTCTTTTCCTTTCTCTTAGGTTCTGTCAGCAATCATTCTCATGGTCAAGAGCAGTTCAAAGTTTCCCATTTTCATGTATTTGGCATAATTGCCTGGTTATTCCTACTTAAGCAAATAAACAATAATAACAATAGAAAAGCAGGTCCTTCGGCTCCAACCCACCTAGTCTAAAAAACACCACTGGTCAGCGTAAGATTAATGGGGCTCTGGAGAGCACTGTAGTAAAGACTGCTAACCCAGCAGTCTTTTGAAATATGCCATGATCTCCTCAGCAATGACATCTCCATAATGAGTTTCATGAGGGTATATATTGAGTCTAATGAACTTTTGTTAGCTCTGCTGTTTCTCACTCTGTTCCTTTTGCAGCTGCTAAAATGGGAAAGATTGAAATCAGCAAGTTTCTGACTGTGAGTAAGCTAAAAGAGGCTTTGAATAATTTTTTCCGCCTGCTTAGCGAATTTCTCATGTGACAGTTGGATGTTATTTGGGGTTCATCCTAGGAGGAAGAAGTGCACACATATTTCAGTCATTTTTGAGAATAAATACTCTCTGTATATATATTTGTAGTTGTCATTTTTTTTTCTTGAGGTTTATGATTGATCCATGGCATGTGGCCCCTTGTGTATTGCTCTGCTGAAAACAGCCTAAAAAGAATTTTCCAAGAGTTTTGTGGCACTTCTCTTTAGTTACAATTCTACTTTTTTTTTTCCTTACTAGAGTATCTGTCTTCAGAGAATCAGCATAACAGAAGAATAGATACAAATAAATGCAAAAATATCTAGAGAAGATCGATTAGATTTGTGAAAGCACCTTTAAAGTAATTTTTTACTGAAAAATTTAATCAAATTTATTAATCATATCTCTCTGCTTACCGGTGTTAAATAAAAATTTAAAAGGTAGCAATCAATAAACAGAGATAAAAGCTTCTTAAGAATAAATGAAAGGAAGTAATAAAAAGACTTGCGAAGCTGAAGTGCCTCCTATCAACAGCAGCTGATAAAATATTAAAAGATTTGCCTTGTGTAATGTCTCTGGAGAGCCGTCTTGCTGATGTACCAGCTCATGATTGACAACTTTGAGACCTTGCTGGAAGCCACAAAAGTATATCTATAATACTATGCTCAATTGCATAGATCTTTCTTCCTAAATGGGGCTGGAAATAACATATCACTGGGTGATTGGCTTTTAAAAATTTGAACACTCCTCAGTTCTAGCTGAAGTTTAATTTGCTTAGAATTAGATACTATGTGGTATCTAGAATCTGAAAAACAAAAATGAAAACATATCATTGTACCTGAAGACATGTGAAACTGTTTTGGATGAGTCACGAAATAACTGGAGGAAATTTTATGGGTGGGGTGATTTCACTGTCGGAATAAATAATTAGTAATATTACTGTTGTATTCCATGTGCCTGATACTAAGCTAAGTGATTTAAGTGATTTTGGTGCATGTTTTTCAACTAAGCCTCACAAAAAAAGCCTCACCTGTATGACATGTGATGATACTTTCATCTTTCTTGAGATAAGGAATTGAAACAAAAAAGCTGAGGAACTTGCCCAAGGTCATAGTAAATAAGTGGCTTATCTTGTATTTGAATCCAAGTCAACTTAACTCCAAATAGCACAATGACAGGCGGGGATACTGACTAACCACTGTACTAACCAGGAGCCATTCCAAATAGCATGACAAACTGAAATTGACCAGGAGGTTGGTGACATCCTAGGCCTCTGCTCATGGAAGCAATGATTATAACTTAAGTCAAAAATATTGGATAGATAGGCACATACTAGAGGGACAGGAAAGAACCCAAAACACAGGACAGTATAATTTTATTTCCTCACTTAGTTTTAGGAAGTCAGTCTAATAATGGGTAGGATAAAATTAGATAGAAGCCTGAATATGCTTGGAAGCATAAACAGTGTGACTTCAGACACCGAACCACACAGTGTTTGGGAGTGGAACACTTTTCTTGTTTATTCGGGCATCACAGCATGGTTTATTGTGCAGTCAGAACTGGTGTATCCTGTGGTGACCTAAGGCGTGTTAGGGCTTTGGGTACACCTGGCAGGCAGTGGGTTATCCCTTCACAGAAGGTGGGAGTAGGGATGATAGCAAAGTGCCTCCATAGACATCATGCAGGACCTGAAATATGAAAAACTGAAAAGTACAACATTATACCTAAGCATGTGTGAGACAGTTTTGGGGGAATTTGAGAAACCCCTGTGTGGGGAACTGGTTTCTCTTCCAGAAGACAGTGATTAAAAAGCAATCAAACTCTTTAACGATGGGCATGAACATAATTTTGTGGGCTTAGTAGATGATACCTGGGGAATTTAGAGTTATATATGATTATTTATACAACATAAAAATAAGAATCCTTAAATAATCACAGATTGAACATTTACTTATTTCCACATAAGTGGCAACAATTACCAAAAGCAGCATCAAGTTAAAGTTTAATTGGTAAAACTGGTTTATGTACGCGAGAACTTCCAAAGCTGTCTTCTCAGCTCTCCCATTAGCTTGATGATCTTAAATTGGCTTTGATAAGAGGCTGCGCTTTCCATTTTACCTTTAAAGTTAAGGCATAATTGAACAAGTCCATCAAAAATGTTTTATGAGTGATAAGAGAGCCCTTTCTAAGAATAAGATTACATGTGACAAAAAAGAATAAAGAGAACACCGAGTCACTGAGTATTTTAGGAGAGGTAATGTAATCCACAGCAAAAACTCGGAAAATAGGGGATTGAAAACCTCAAGATATACTTCAAAACCTGTGCATAGCGGAAGATCTTATGGTCACCACCTTAACCAAGTAATCAAATCTAGCACCACTGATAGCATCTTGTGATTGACACTCTGCCTCCCGCTTCTCTCACTATGAAGTATTCTGCATCACCAATGAAATACTCATACCAAAAAAAATCATCCTGAATTGAAGTGAAAGCAAGATTTTATACAAAAACTTCAGAGAAAATTATTTTTAAAAAAATGGAAGAACACAGCAAACAATAGTTAGAGCAAACAGAAAAATAATAGTTTGTGCTTAATAAAGGTAATTCAGATATTGGGACCCATGAAATGGAGTTCACCCCAGTAACCCAACTGTCACTGGTGTCAGCTTGCACTTAACAGAAATACCTCACTGTCAAGAAAACCTAACAGACCCGATGAGAATCCTCCAACTTAGCTGTAAGTAGTTTACCGTACCCTAGAAAGCAGGACCTGGTCACCTTACCAGGAAATTCCTGACTTCCTAACCAATTATGCCCTGTTTGGTGTTGCTTTTTCTAAGCTCTCGAAAGCATTTTCTTGTCCAAAATCTCTCAGGAAGAGTCTTCCATTGCTTGTAAGGCATTGCACTCCTCCAATTCCTTGATTGTTTTTCCTCAAATAAAGGAATCAAACTTGTTACTAAATTGTGTTATTTTTCAT
Organism: Mustela putorius furo; assembly: GCF_011764305.1. NCBI lineage: Eukaryota > Metazoa > Chordata > Mammalia > Carnivora > Mustelidae > Mustela > Mustela putorius. The sequence continues at coordinate 31,424,805 of NW_025422019.1, forward strand.
TTGACACACTCTTTAAATAGATAACAGCCTTGAAAAAAAGGTATATGTATCTATATGTGTGTGCAGTGCAGGAACTTTACCAAAAAAATAAAAAAATGACATACATATAATGACAGATGCAATGCTTGAAAGTTGATTTGATCTTGTCTTATAAAAATTACTGTGAAGAAATTTGGGGGAAAATTAGAGAATTAGAGAATGGACTGAAATTAGCAGATGTTGAAGGTTAAATAAGTTTTTGATAAGTTTTAAATGAGGGTTTAAAAAAACATTTTTTTTTATAAACATATAATGTATTGTTAGCCCCAGGGGTACAGGTCTGTGAATCACCAGGTTTACACACTTCACAGCACTCACCATAGCACATACCCTCCCCAATGTCCATAATCCCACCACCCTTTCCCTATACTCCCTCCCCCCCCAACCCTCAGTTTGTTTTGTGAGATTAAGGGTCTCTTATGGTTTGTCTCCCTCCTGATCCCCCCTTGTTTCTTTTCCTCACCCCCAAACTCCTCACATTGCATCTCCACTTCCTCATATCAGGGGAATCATATGATAGTTGTCTTTCTCTGATTGACTTATTTCACTAAGCATAATGCCCTCTAGTTCCATCCACATCATTGCAAATGGCAAGATTTCATTTCTTTTGATGGCTGCAGAGTTTAAATGAGTTTTTTGATAGGATATTTTAATATAGCATCCTTATTTATAGGAGATACATGTTAAATTATTTAGAGGTGTTCTGGTACCTGAAATGTACCTTCAGAAGCATGAAAAGAATAGCTAGAAAGATTTTAAATATTGGAAAATGTTAATATTTTAAAATCTATTTTGTAGATATTTAGGAAATAATTTTTTTTTTTAGCTTTTCTGTATTTGGCATTTTTCATAATGAAATTTAGGAAGAAAAAAGGTAACTTTACTAAACTTATCATTTCGTTTTATCTTGGATCTACCTAAATACCTGCAAAATGGTAACTCCTACCATAAGACTGTAAGCTGCTTCATTATTTGATATTCCCTAAGAATAAAGATTATATTTAGGTTGTTTATTATCTACTACCTATAAAATTCTCTTTCATATAGTATTATGAGTAAATGAATGATTGATAACCCATTTGTAGTACTTATGTCAATTGTTTTAATAAAAATTTAAACTATTACATAAAGCTAGGTTTTACTTCTCTCCATTCAGATTACAGCAATTTGGCTGTTTCTCTTTTCAGTTGTGTTTGGTTTTTACTTTATGTATTTTGGAGTTCTGTTAGTGGGTTCATGCACAGTTAGGACTCTTTCGTCGTCCCGTTGAGTTAACCCCTTCATCATTAAATGCTCATATATATTCCTGATACTATTCCCTGTTCTAAAACTTCGTTTGTCTTATGTTACTGTCTACACTTCTTTTTGATGAATTTTGGCATGATTTATCTTTTTCTATCTTTTTACTTTTAATGAATTTGTCTTAATATTTAAAATAAATTTCTTATAGACATAATATAGTTGGATCTTGCTTTTTAAAAATCAACCCAAAGAATTTATGTCTCTTGAGTATACTGTTAGGCCATTTTTAAAAAAAAAGATTTTATTTATTTATTTGAAAGAGCGAGAGAGAGGTGAGGGGCAGAGTGAAAAGCAGGCTCTCCCCTGAGCAGGGATCCCAATGCTGGGCTCGATCCCAGGACTCCAGGATCATGACCCCAGTGGACAGCAAACCTTAACGAACTGAACCACCAAGGTGTCCCTGCTATTTGTTTTCTGTTTGTACTATCTATTCTGTATTTCTGCCTTTCTGCTTTCTTTTGGATTAATGAAGTAATTTTTGCCTACCATGTTATCCCTACTCTTGGCTTAGTGACTGTATGTCGTCTTGTATTTCTGTAGTGGTTGCTGTTAGGTTTATTACATACAGCATTATCATATCTAAGTTTACCTTCAGAAAGTTTCTACCACTTTGTGAATGTAATATTATTAGACCACATTTCCATTTTATTCCATGTTGTAATTGGTGCTGTTTTTGTAACACATTCTACTTTTACATATATTATAAACCCCACATAAGTTTTTAAAATTTTTGATGTACACAAGATTTTTCTTTGAAGAAATTAAAAATGAAAAAGTATTTTTTATTTACCAACATGTTTACTATGTCTTCTGATTTTTTATTTCTTTGCATAAAATCCTCATTTCTATCTGTAATCATTTTTACTCTTCCAAAGAATTTTTATTAACATTTCTTATGGAGTTACGCTGCTGGCAAAGAATTCTCTCAGCTTCTGTTTTTCTGGAACAGTTTTTATTTTGCTCTTTTTATTTTTTTTGAAGGTCATTTTTTATGTGAATATAGAATTCTATGTTAACAAGATTTTTAAAAAAAATTCTGCATATAATGATGTAATTTCATGATTTCTGACTTACATAGTTTCTAATTAGAAGTCTGTGTTAATCCGTACCTTTATCTTCTCTATATAGTATTTCCTTTATTTCCTTAAGAAATGCAGGAAATGAAAGGCATCAGAACAAAAGGCACTGATGCTTTTTTCCCCTTTATTCTTCACTGTTACGGCCTCAAGTTCAATGATCTTTTCCTTTTCAGTGTTATCTCATCCAGAGGTAATTCCATTTCAGATAATGTATTTTTCATCTTTAGAATTTCCATTTTTTTTTGGTTGTTCCTGTTTCTCTCCTTTTAATATTTATCTGTTTCTCTACCTTCTTGAGCATAAGGAACATATTTAAAATACTTTTTTTGAATGCCCTCATCTGCTAGTGTAATCATCTCTATAATTCCTTACTCTGTTTCTATTGGATGTTTTCTTCAGGGAGTAAGTTATACTGTTCTGTTTTTGGACATGTGTAGTAATTTTTTACCATATGTTTGACATTGTCAGTTACTTTTTTCAGTGTAGGGATTTTGTTGTCTTCCTTTGAAAAGTATTTTTCTTTGCTTAAACAGGGATTTAAGTTTTATAGATTATTTTGTTCCCTTTAAATCTAGTTCCTTAGATCTGCTAGGGCAGGTCCAGAATAGGCTCACTCAAGGGATACTTGAAATGTACTACTAAACCTTGACCCTATTAGACCTTTGTAAGTAGTTTAAACTTCACTATTTTCTTAACTCAACTAGACCACCAAGATTTGTTTGGGTTCCTCCTCCATGATTTCATGGCTTGAAAACTGCCTCTGGGTAGAAAACCATGATAATTTTATGCTTTATCTCATTTGTTTCCCTTGTCTCAGGAATCACAGCTCTGAATTGCCTCTTTTCCAGTCTCTGAAAACAATTTTTAAATAATTTTCTAAATATCCAGGCTTTTCAGAGGAGGTTTTGCCTAGGTTATTACTTTTTAGTTTGCAGCAACAGTTAGTAGATGTTTTTTAAGGAAATGTGTATTAAGCAAAGGCCTAGTACTGAACAAGGAGACCATGTTTATGCCTGTGTGAAATATATTAATTTTAATCTCATAGGAATGCAGAAGATATAACAATAAATCCAAATAGTGTATTAAATAATAGATTTCATGAACATGCAAGAACTTTAAGAAGTCATTTGACCAAGTCATTTGACCAAGTTGACATTGGCAAAAGTCATTAAGATTGACTAAGAATTAGAATTGGCTTGATATATTACAGTAATCCATATGAACATTTTATTATCAACATGATCAAAGTAAGTTTCTTTAATGTTGCCTCTTTTTATACATATGGCCTTTATACTGCTTATGCCTTTTTATCATTGTATATTGTCAAAAGACATGTAGTATGGTGCCCTATCCACCAAGGTGTCAGATAAATGCCTCACCAACTGAATATATCACTTGTATTCAACTTCCTGGAATTAAGTTCTTATTTAATTTTCTTATTAATTTTTAAATTTTGAGTTATTTGGTACAATCATATACCATTGTTCATGAAACTGTCTCTTTGTAAGAAAAATCTGATATGGTAAAATAACAAGTGTTATACATTGTTGCAAGGAAAAGGGCACATCCTCTTTAGAAACTGTGCAGGTTTCAATAACAGGTTAACTGACTGTCAATAAAAGAGGAATTAGCTTTGCAAATTTTGCAAAAGCAATTTATATAAGGACCCCAGAGCTCTTAGGAAACAGAAAAAGAAAGAGCAAATCTGCTGAAAGAAGGGTTGATGAACTTCTGAGGCCTGTAATTTTTTAAAAGAAGAACACATCTACTGATAACTCAGTTTGGAAATGACATTTTTAACCAGTATTTCATATTTTCATTTCCTATAATCAATTTGAAGTGATGGTTTTGGTTTACTTTAGTGGGGCATTAAATGATAGAATTCCTCTTTATAATTTCAAATTATTGCATCTCTCCCTGTAGAGTCCATTTAAAAAAATAAGTTTCTGCAACTTACTTTTTTTTTTTAAATATACTTTCCTTATAGAGCAGTTTTAGGTTCAAAAGTTGAACAGAAAGTGCTCTTCTCATATACCCTGTGCTTCCATACGTATGTGGCATACCCAACTATTAACATGCCATGCTCAAGTTGTATGATTGTTACAACCAACGAATCTACATTAACATTTCAGTATCACCCCAAATCCCTAGTTTACATTAGGGTTTACTCTTGCTGTTGTATATACTATAGGTTTTGGCAAGTGTATAATGGTATGTATCCACTATTACTATATTGTACAAAATAATGTCACTGCCCCCAAATCTTCCATGCAGCGCCTACTCATTCTCCCCACTCAGCTCCAGTAGTCATGTCTCAATACCTTTTTCAGAATGACATATAGTTGGAGTCATACAGTATATATTAGCCTCTTTTACTTATGTATAATATGCATTTAGGGTCCCTCCATGGCTTTTCACAGCTATGTAGCTCACTTGTTTTTACTGTTAAATTATATTCTATTGTCTGAATGTACAACAGTTTACCCATTCACTTTCTGAAAGACATTTTGGTTGCTTCTGACTTTATGCATTTATAAATAAATCTTCAATAAACATCCATTTGTAGGTGTTTGTGTGAACGTTAAGTTTTCAGCTCATTTTGGTAAATACCAAGGAGCACAGTTACTGGATTGTATGATAAGAATATGTTTAGCTTAGGGCACCTGGGTGGCTCAGTGGGTTAAACCCTCTGCCTTTGGCTCAGGTCATGGTCCCAGGGTCCTGGAATCGAGCCCCGCATCGGGCTCTCTGCTCAGCGGTGAGCCTGCTTCCTCCTCTCTCTCTGCCTGCCTCTCTGCCTACTTGTGATCTTTTGTCTGTCAAATAAATAAATAAAATCTTAAAAAAAAGAATATGTTTAGCTTTGTAAAAAACTGCAAAAAATGTCTTTCAAAATGGCTGTATCATTTTTTCATTCTCACTATAAACTCTATAAAAAAATAAGAAATATCCAGAGAACAAGAGGTAATTCTACAGAATATATAATCTTTTCATAGAAATTCTCTTTGGAACTTAAGTTTCATATTTTCACTTGGACTGTGTCATGTCTACCTGGAACAACGTGGCCAAAACAGAACTGTTGATACCCCCATGCTTCACATAATCAGTCTTCAGCATGTTTCACTATCTCAGTAAATGCAATCATCCACCCAGATTTCTACCTTGTTCTCACCATTCACATCCTGTTCTTCAGCAAACACAGTCATCTCTTTAAAATATGTCTTATATTCGTCTACTCTTATCTAATAATATTCACTATATTCAGTTTTATTATTCATCATACTGACATTATCTTTTTCATTGATAAGTAGACACTATGAGGGCGGAAATCTTGCTTTTTTTGTTCTTGGTTTTATTTCTGATGTCTAATACCCAGTACCGGGAGCATGGTGGGCTTTCAATCAATATTCACATATATATCAAAATAAATGATCAATATAATAGACATTTTGAATGCTCATATAATATTTGATGAACTTTCCTCATCCTCCATTCTCTTCATACAGACTCTCATTTTGTTCAGCTAACCCACAGCTTTTCAAGGCGCTGGGTTTCATATAACCAGTTAGTGTAACACCATTCCATTTGCTAATATTGCTCTTTTGAACAGTCGTATGACATTTTTCTGGACATAAGATGTGAGGTGAGACATGCTGATTGGCTTCTAAGACCTATTTCCTTACTCTTTATAGAAAACATGTCTTATTCCCTACAGTCATCCTATCTGCAGGGACTCTTGGGCCCATGGAAGCTGCCCTGTGGCCATAAGGGAAATTAGCCAAGAACACACTCAGGGAATAGCTGAGGAAAACCATAGAAAGAACATGGGTACTTGAATGTTGAAATACCAAAATTGAGTTGGTATATTTTGTTATGCAGAGTATTACATCTTCCTCATTGTTATCCAGTTGAGTTAAAATTCTACTTGCCCCCCAAACCATCACAGTCAATACATTTATGCTGAAAAATGTATTCCAGGGGCACCTCAGTGACATAGTCAGTTAAGTGATCTCCTCTTGGTTTTGGGTTAGGTTGTGATCCCAGGGTTATGAGATCAAGCCCTGTGTTGGGCTCCAGGCTCAGTGCAGAGGCTGAGTGAGACTCTTTCTGCCCTTCCCCACAAATAAATAAATAAACTCTCAAATAAACAATATTTTTTTAAAAAGTGTATACAAGATATAAACAAATCTGATCTATCATCTATGTATCTTTTTAAAAAATGTATGTAAGATATGAGCAAATCTAATCTACCTATAATCTATCTATTTATCTATCTATTTATCTGGGGATATAAATCTATTTTTTACCTTCATTATAAGGAGTGCTAAAACACAGGTAAATGGTGAGGTGAGACAGAATGTCTGATTTTGTTTTGTTGTTACATTAATAGTCATGTGTACTTATTGATCAAATAATTTAAAAATAAGTAACACTGGGACAAATTCTGAGATCTTTGTTTAAAGTTTTCTTGTTTTAGAACCTGGATAAACTTCTAGGGCAAGAATAGACTAAATGCCTGAATTTTTGGTTTTCTTTATAATTGTTCTTTCTCTTATTGCTTGTCTTTTAATGTTAAAAATGTATTCTTCATCTCATTTAAATATTTTTACCTATCTGAATAGATATTTAGAGGGTATATATGTTTTTTGAAAAAGGTACCTTTGGGCCTACTTTCAGGAACAATGAAGACATTTGGAAGTTTGCAAATTTTGTTATTTTCTGAATTACTTTTAAGCTTTGGCACTGACTTGGGGTTTAGTATATACTCTGAATGGATTGAATCTATTGTACTTATTGACTGGTCGTATACTTGGAGACTTAGACATTCCCTGAATGAATTTTTCTGTAATGTTGTAATTATTAGTGAATACCTCCCACAAAAGTGAATTATGGCTTAAAATTTTTGTCCCAGGTACTCTTCTATGCCACTTTCTATTCTTAAATCTTCTAAAATAGCTATCTCTTATATAGTAATTGAAATGTGTTGCCAAAAATGAAAGAAGAAAAATGAATGTTAAGTCATTATATGCTTTAGAATAAGAGTGGTCATAATTAATCCACCATGTCATTGTATCCTATAATTTAAGATAAATAATTTTTATTGGATGATCTGTGCTTGTTAAATTCAGCAGATACTATGACAACCTATTTCCCTGGTAGAACAAATATCCAAGAAAAAAGAAAAATCTTCGATTTCCAAAAATGCTCCTATAGGATTAGAAGAAACACCTATTTGCTTTCTTAGAAAGTTGATTGAAATGTTTATAATAACTGTATCATTAACATTTCTAAAATTAAATATAGAATAGATCGGAAAATATAGAGAAATAAACTGGCTTTAGAGGAATGTCTTTTGAGTCAATGGGACCATATGCAACTGGAACAAGAAGTTAGTTTTAGAGGCTTTGAAGTAAGTCTTCAGAACTAAATGGGGTAATGAAATTGTCAGAGTCAAAGTGTATTAAGTTCATCAATTCATTTATTCGACAAATAGTTTCTAAGTGCATACTATGCAATAAACATTGTTCTCCACCCTGCAAAGTATAGGAAAGTGTTTTGGCACTCATCACTCACAATACTTAGAATCTAGTCGAGGAAAAGGGAAAAGAAATATATAAAAACAAGTAGTGTACACTATGGGAATAATGAGCAGAGTAGATTGTGAGTATGGGGTACTCTAGGTATGTTCTCTGGCAGTTTAAAATATGATAAAGCAGTCTTTGAAAGCAGTATTGTTCAGTTTGTATCAGATACATCATTATACTTTAGAACAATTCAACAATAAAAGGCTAACTGATCTTCCAGGCAAATACATTATGGAAAAGTGAACTTTATAATACCTTATATGTGTATGATAATGTTTACACACACTGTTATTCAATATATATGATAAGGTTGCTACTATTAGTCCATTACATGTGATGTATCATAGACTAAGTTTAAGTGACTTGCTTGAATTCAAGTAACTAGTTCTTTGAGCTCTAAAATATTTCTTTAAATCAAGTTAGGTAATGGTAACTCACTCTTAAGTTGTTCAGGACTCATAATATATATTTTTAGCCTACTGGATGGCCATTGTGAGAGACTACAATTTATAACTTTCAAAGTTGTTTCAGTTTTCTTTTTGTAAGAACAATGAAGTGCGACTTAAGAAGAGTCAGGATGTCATTATTACTATTATTTTGACTGTAGAGATTCATTTTTTATAAACCACTGATTTCTTTACCCTTGAATGTGCTGATTATATTAATAAGGCTTGGCATAGATAACCCATTTAATTGGCACTGTTAAATGTCAGTGTAGGTATAGAAGCAAGGCAAGTTTTCTTTTGATTAAATTGTACAGGATTCACCAAACAGAGCCAAGTGTCAGATATAATAACAATTTCAGATTTCTGACTTACTGGCCTATGAATATTATTTAATAGCTTGTCGAAATTAATTTAAATAAACTGATTTGAAAAATGGCATTCAGTACAGATTATTCATGTAGAAAGCAACATTTAATTGGAGCAATAAGTGTTTTTGTTTTGTTACACTTCATGAGTGACTCTATGTAAGTTCCTCTACAAGGTCTTATTAAAAATGCTCAGTTTTGATTGTTAGGTGTTTAGCATGATTTTCTGAACTATACGAAATAGGAGCTGTCTTGAAGATTATAATTATTTGATACCACACAATCATCACATAGTATCTGACAACCAGAAAATATATATTTTGTTTTTAAATTACAACTCAAGAAAGCAACGATGTGAAATTCATTTTCTAAGGTTTGTAAGAGAGCTTTTGATGACCTTTCTGTAACATGTACTTGGTAATCATGTCTTATATGTGATGTAGGATATAAAAATTAAGAATCTAGTCTTCTATCTTACATTAATAAAAAGTACTAGTCAAAAATTATTAGTGAGAGAAATGCATTGAGTATGAGACGGAATGTTCAAGATTGTGTGAGAACAGAGAAAGGTGGGAATCTGACCCTACAGAGCCTTGAAACAATGTCAGAAAGTTTCACATTTGCTTTAAAAGCAGAGAAAAGTAACTGAACAGGAGTATGACATAATCAGATTTAATTTCAGACAAGATCCCTCTGTCTTCAGTATTACAAATAAATTTAGAAGACATTCAAGTAGGAAGGCCATTTAGACTGGAATTAGCAAATGAGGAATCTGTGGACCAAATCCAACCCGTCACATCTATCTATCTATCTATCTATCTACCTATTATTTATCTATCTATCGTCTATCTAATTTTTTAAAGCTCATTAAATGAAAATTGCTTTGAATTTTTAAGCATTTGAAAGAAAATCAAAGAAGAAAAAATTTTATGTTAGATGAAAATTATATGAAGTTCAAATTCTAGTGTCCATAAATAAAGCTTTATCGGACTGTATTTTGTGCTCATACATTTATGTACTGTCTATGGCTGCTAATGTCACTACACCTCAGAGTTAAGTAGTTGCAACAGAAGTCACAAAGCTCAAAAAGTCTGTAATATTTATTTTAGAAAAGAAAAGAGGGGGTCCTGGGTGGCTCAGTGGGTTAAGCCTCTTTCTTTGGCTCAGGTCATGGTCTCAGGGTCCTGGGATTGAGCCCTGCATTGGCCTCTCTGCTGGGCGGTGGGGGGAGACTGCTTCTCCCTCTCTCTGCCTGCCTCTTTGCCTACTTATGGTCTCTGTCTGTCAAATAAATAAATAAATAAAATATTTAAAAAGAAAAGAAAAGAAAAACTTTACTGACTCCTGACTTTTGCTATTTCAGTGATCCAGGTAATTGCTAATGGCAGCTTACAAAATGAAGAGAAATTGGTGAATCCAGTAGGTATAACTATACTTCTATTCCATAATGCATTGAGATTGCAAAGATAGCTCCTAAATTTCTGAATCTCAGGTGCATGTTGATAGCATTCACTAAGTTAGTTAATATTGATAGAGAGTCATCTTGAAGAGAGGGAAGGAAAGACAGAACAGTTTTGTACATACTGAGTTTCAGGTAACTTTGAGGTTATAAGTAGGTGCATCAAGTAGATAGTTGAATATATAGGAGGCTCAGGTGAGTGATTTGTGTTGGAGATATAAAGATATGAGTAAATCAATGAGCCCCACATAGTGGTTAAATTCATTAATATGGTCAAGGCATCCAAGGGTGAGTATAAAAAAGATGTTGGGAGGCATCCTGATACATTTCAAATCTTAAAGAATTGCAATATTTACGCTCAGATAAAGTAGATGGAATTATGAAGAAAATAGAAGAGTGGGGCAAGAGGGGAAAGAGGAAAACCAGAAGACTATATTAATATGGGAACAAAGAAAACATTTCAAGAAAGGAATGCTCAGCCATATATGTGCTGCCAAGATACAAGAAAGATGACTGACAAAACCCCCACTGATCTAGCCAACTATAATCCTGTTTTTTCTTTTCCTTTTCCTTTTTATTTATTTTTTATTTTTTAAGATTCTATTTATTTATTTGACAGACAGAGGTCACAAGTAGGCAGAGAAGCAGGCAGAGAGAGAGAGAAGGAAGCCCGATGTGGGGCTCGATCCCAGGACCCTGGGATCATGACCTGAGCCGAAGGCAGAGGCTTTAACCCACTGAGCCACCCAGGTGCTCCCCTGCTTTTTATTTTTAATAAATATTTACTTTGTTATCTGTAATAGTCTGATTTGTGATCAGGCTACAGAAGTCAATAACAGAAAATCCTCAATAGTTTGAATGACAAATATGTTTAAAACTTCTGAAAACTAAAAAGCAAATACCAAATCAAGGAAAATGAAAAACTAGAAAAAATATTGCCAATGCATATGATAAATATTTATAAAACAAAATTATTTTAAATCAATAATAAAATGCTGACAAGTGCAACAAACAATGGGGCAAAAATTGAATAGGCAGTTCAGAAAAATTGTGATGCATATGAGTGATAAACTTGGAAAAAATGCTCAGGAATGAACATCTCATTTCTGTGCCTGTAAGGTTGAGAAGTAGAACCTGGGAGGTAGTGACCCTTTCTCATCTAGAAAAGGTATCTTCTGGCACCCAAACTAATACTAGTTAATTAACTGTACATTTGGGTTTTATAGGGTGAAATTTACAAACAGCAATAACATCTGATTGGAAGGGAAAATTTTTTTGACTGATCTTAACATTCCAAAAAAATTATTGAATAGCCACAAAAGCATGCCATTATTCAGTGTTACAAGGTAGAATTAAGGGAAAGCTAGAATGTCTCTTTTTCTTACCAACCAGAAGAAATGAATAAAAATGAATGCAAAATAAAAATGAAAGCAGTGGCTTAGGAGTGAAGACTTTACTGTGTGGTTCTAGGCTTGTAAGTAACATCTCTTATATTCCTTCCTATCAAGAGAGTTGTTATGAGAAATAAATACGTTGTTTTAATGGAGAAAATTATTATACATTTATGGTTTTTCTCTGGGATCAAATTGAATGTTGGTGTCTACATTATTTACACATTGCTAATTTTTAGGAATCTTCTCCCATGTACATGGAGATATAAAGGGAGTATCAGTAATGACATTAAAATGTGTTATCTTTATTAATAGAGGTTTATGCTATTTTAGTATTGTCAGAATGATGAATAGCATGTAATTCAGAGAAGATGGCTTAGAGCAGATATACAGAATTTACATAGAATGGGTTCATCTGGCAATAAAGCAAATAAAAACTTCACTTTTATGGTCTTAACGTTTCAAGTATCTAGTCCTAATTTACAGTTTATTTGCATGATTTGAACAGTTGAACTTTTATTTAATGCCAAATTATGTCATTTTAACATAAATGACTACCATTTTTTGTATTATTAAGAGATTAAAGTTTCTGATGTATAGTTCTGAAAGGTACTTTTGACACTGAGATATATGCACGTTTCCAAAAGAAACATTTTGCAATAATTCCAATATCCTGTTTCTCTCCCTATTCATTCACTAGTTTTAAACATAATGCAGACATTTGATACATTCCTTTGAAAGCATGCTTAAGTATTATTTACATTTATGTGTCCAGTATAAATAAGGAAATCCAAAATCTCTGCAGTATTGGGTTACTGTCTTCTTTTTCCTTTATATTTTCTTATAACACATCATATAGTGCAGTGGTTTTCAACCCTGGCTGAGCATCAAAATGATCTGTGAAGCTTTTAAAAATATAGTGAGAGAGGTCAGCATCTCCATCCATTTCCACTTAGTCTACAGCTGAGACTGAATCTCCTGGGGTGGGCCCTGTCATTTTTATTTTGAAAAGTCTTTACAGATGATAATTAAGACTCTTTAGGTTATAAATTTAAAAACAACAACAACAACAACAACAACAAACACACAACCAAACTCCTTTTGAGTTATCTTGTAAAAGAGGCATTTATTTTAAGGATTCAGTCCTTTCTCACGGAACCAAGCAAGGGTTTGGCGAGGCCCCAGGAATGGACAAGAGCCAGGGCCTTGGAGGAAGAAAAGGTGCCTCACAGGGGGCTTCTCTTGAAGTCTGCTTTCCTATCTCTTTTTGTCTTTGCACATCAGCTTCATTCATTTCTATCCTCACAGGCAAGCATCGGCTGTTTCCCAGCTTCTCAGCTTACTTTTCTCCTTTTGAGAAAGTAGATTGATTCTTTAATCTCTTAGTTCCAGAAATAAGTTACCCAGAGGAGGAGTTCATTTGGTGAGTTGTCAAGATGATGGGAGGGAGCTGGGCAGACAAATCTGCAAGGTCCATTGTAAAGGTGTGGCTAGGACTCAGGATCACTGGATCCTCTGCTTAAATAACAAACATTTACAGGCTCACAACAGGTGTCCCACTGGGCTGGAAATACTAAATTAAACAGGATACATATGGTCCCTGCTTTATAAGATGCTTAAAATATTCTGTTTAATTCTTGATGATGTTTAGAAAGTTATGTTCAATTATAGATTGACTGAACATGTAGTCGGACCAGATGTTGAGAAGGGAAGATTAGGGATATTGAAAGGCTGGGTTTTCTTTGTAAAAATACAGTAATCTTCTCTTTTATTTTAGTGTCAGTGAAAAGCGGATAGGGACAGTGGTGTGTGTGTGTGTGTGTGTGTGTGTGTGTACCTTCACACTACTCTTGGAGAAAAAGAGACAGGGAGAGAGACAAGAGGAGATAGAAAGGAAGGGGGAAAGAGGAAAGGGAAGAAGGAATGGAGTTTTATGTGCATTGCTAAATTTTTCAGCATTTCTAGTACTTCTTATACTCTAATTTGTTCTGATGGTGATGTAGAGCTCTTTCCTGCATTTTAGTTGCTCACTCCCCAGGGCTGTGCTCAGGGCCATAAGCTATAAGGATCCTGAAGGACAATGACCTTTGTTAGTACCCCCAGGCACTGATGCCTGGAGACTTAAGAAACTTAAGAAATTATTGATTTCACATTGTCATCATTTATTCTTATTTTGCAGACTATTCATACTGATTCCCTATTGCCAAGACTGTATAACCTAAGACTCTGTACACTAACTACTCTATGTGACATTAAAACAATTTTACCTGTGGTGAAAAGGTTTCCCCAGGTGTAGAAACTGACAAAATACAATGTGTAATGACTGAAGAGTTCATGAAAATCTACATTGCCAAAAAAACCAAAAACCAAAAAAAAAAAAAAAAAACAAAAACCCCACAAAACCAACTCTTTTTGGTGCATTCCAAAATTGCCTTTTTATGTGGTCTTATTCCTGAGATTCCAATTTCAGATATCACTTCTATTGGATTTGAACTAATAACTGATTAAACTGAAAGTGTGTCACAACTGTCCAAGGTTCTCTTTAACAATCTAAAACGTAAACCTCTGTTGGTTAACTCTCATTCAGAGTGAGGGATTTGTGTATGTATGTGTGTATGCATGCCCGCAAGGGCGTTCACACTGTCCCTTTGTTGACAGCATGTTTGGGATGGACAGGCATTACCTTAGACCATGTGTTGGAGGTGAGTCTAAGGATTATGAAGAGCCTTTCTACCATGTCTAAGAGCCTCTTTAACATGTCTAACACAGGGCGCCTGGGTGGCTCAGTGGGTTAAGCCGCTGCCTTTGGCTCAGGTCATGATCTCAGGGTCCTGGGATCGAGTCCCGCATCGGGCTCTCTGCTCAGCAGGGAGCCTGCTTCCCTCTCTCTCTCTGCCTGCCTCTCCGACTACTTGTGATTTCTCTCTGTCAAATAAATAAATAAAATCTTTAAAAAATAATAAATAACATGTCTAACACATCTCAGATATGTGGAAATGACCATCTTTCCCTGTAGTAGGGTGATTCATACCATTAAATTAATAGTTTAGTATGGGACACACAGGGTAAGACCTGTAAAAGTAGATTTGACTTATGATTATATTTTATTTTCTGTTTATTTGGTGGGAATATCTAGAATCCTATCGTAGTAAATAGTTCAAATAATCCACTTACCTTGCTCCTGTGACATTCAAAGCAAGAGCAGCTTTGTTAGAGGCATGGAAATAAGAACTTACTGGCTCGTGGTATTCAGAGAGTTCATGAAGGCATTATCAACTAAATAAGATAACAGCATCAGAAATAAAATACTTCAAAAAGTACCTTTTAAGAGTACTTTAAAAAGATAATATAGTTTCTGGTTTTTTAGATTCAAGTTTTTAATTTAGATTCCAGTTAGTTAACATACAGTGTAATATTAGTTTTAGGAGTAGAATTTAGTGATTTCATCATTTATGTATGATAGCTGGTGCTCATCAAATGTGCCCTCCCTGATCCCTATAACTGATTTAACCCATCTTTCCATCCATGTCCCTCCAGCAAACTTCAGTTTGTTCTCTATAGTTAAGAGTCTGTTTAATGGTTTGCTTCTCTCTCTCTCTCTCTCTTTGCCTATGTTCATTGGTTTTGTTACTTAAATTCCACATATGAGTGAAATCATATGGTATTTTTCTTTTTCTGACTTATTTTACTTCGCATAATACTGTCTAGCTCCATCCACGTCATTGCAAATGGCAAGATTTCATTCTTTTCACAGCTGAGTAATATTTCATTGTATGTACATACCACTTCTTCTTTATCCACTCATCAGTCGATGGACCTTTGGGCTCTCCATGGTTTGGCAATTGTTGATATTGTTGCTATAAATATATGAGTGCACGTATCCCTGCAAATCAGTATTTTAGATATTAGCCTGTAATTCTCTCTCTCTCTTTTTTAGGTTCCATGCCTTATATGGAGCTGAACATGGGGCTTGAATTCATAAGAGATCAAGACTTGAGATCAAGACTTGAGCTGAGATCAAGAGTCAGACACTTAACCTACTGAGCCTGATCTGTTTTATTGTTGTTGTTTCTTTATCATTTATTTCTGTGATAATCTTTATTATTTCCTTTTTTCTGCTTGCTTTAGGCTTCACTCGTTTTTTTCCCTAGGTTTAAGGTTAGGTTGTATATTTGAGATTTTTCTTGCTTCTTCATGTAGGCCTGTATTGCTGTATACTTCCCTCTTTGGATCACTTTTGCTGCATTCCAAAGGTTTTGGACCATCGTGTTTTCATTTTCATTTTTTTTCCATGTATTTTTTTTCTTCTTTAATTTCCGCATCGACCCATTTATTCTTTAGTAGGATATTCTTTAACTTCCATGTATTTGTGGCCTTTCCAATTTTTTTCTTATTGTTAACTTCCAAGTTTCATAATGTTGTGGTCAGAAAATATGCATGGTATGATCTCAGTTGTTTTGTACTTGTTGAGACCTGATTTGTTACCTAATACGTGATCAATTTTGGAGAATGTCACACATGCAAACAGAATGTATATTCTGCTGCTGTAGGATAAAATGTTCTTAATATATCTGTTAAGTCTATCTTGTCTAGTGTGTTATTCAAAACCATTGTTTCCTTATTGGTTTTCTGCTTAGATCTGTGTATTCCTGTGAGTGGAGTGTTAAAGTCCCCTATTATTATTGTACTTTTATCAATGAGTTCCTTTATGTTTGTTATTGTTTCATGTATTTGGGTGCTCCCATAAATATTTACATTTACAATTGTTAGTCTTGTTTAGAGCCAGTGTCCAGGTTATCCATTCTCAACAAGTATCTCTGCACCTATAGTGTGGGGCAGGGGACAGTAATGATGCGCATTGGCACTTTTGTACCCAGAGAGGCAATGCCATCTTCTCAGATGCACCCCAAGAAGGGGGACCTTCTCTCTCAGTGCATCCCAGAGGACCTGCAGATCACCTGTACTCATGGGATATCCCCCCTCCTCCACAAGAACACTACCATGTCCTCAGGGATTCACACTGGCCTTCCCTCAGTCCTCTAAAGATCAAGTCTTTGAGCACTGTTGGTTGTAAAAATAGGAAAATCAGCCCCTCTCAGCCCCAGTCAACAGCTTTGTGGAAGTGTTTTCCTTGCATAATCCCTGTGCACTCTATTCTTTCTCTCTCTCTCTCTCCCCTTTCTGTGTGGGCTCCCTTCTTACTGCAGCATCTGCACCCAGATCATATCTCTGCATCTCTTACTTTCAATGATGTGACCTCTTCTCTCTTTGTAATGCAGTTTGTTCTGTCAGTCCTCCGATCAATTTCTTGGTACTGAGAATGATTGAAATTTATCTAGTTGTGTTTGAAGGAGAAGGTAAGCCAAGGTTCTCCTACTACTCTGACAATTAGATCCTCCTTCAAAGATAATAATTTTTAAAACTAGAATTTTGAAATTAATGATATTTATCCTGTTATTATTTTAAATAAAATTATATGGATATAAATACTAACCAATTTATGAATTTCACTAACATATTTTATATTGATGTAGGACACTCTCAAGAGCAAATAATTTTTAAATTTTTTAGTGCATTTCATTGTTTTTAAAAATTAATTTATTTTTTAAAAAAATTTCAGTATAATTAACATATAGTGTTGTGTTATTTTCAGGTGTACAGTAGAGTGATTCAACAATTCTATACATTACTCAGTACTCACCATAAGGTAATGCCTATCACCTATTTTATCCATCATCTATCCACCTTCCCTCTGATAACCATTAGTTCTTTTCTCTATAGCTAAGAGTCTGGTTTTATTTTGTTTGTTTGTTTGTCCTTTTTGCTGTTTGTTCATTTTGTTGTGTCTTAAATTTCACATATGAGTGAAATCATATGGTGTTTGTCTTTTTTGACTGACTTATTTCACTTAGGGTTATACACTTAAGATCCATCCATGTTGTTGCAAATGGAAGGACTTCATTATTTTTTTATGACTGAGTGATATTCCATTGTGTGTGTGTGTGTGTGTGTGTGTGTGTATGGGATATATCACATCTTTACCAGTTCATCTATTGATGGACAGTTGGGTTGCTTTCTTTCACATTTTGGCTATTGTAAATAACACAATAAACATAGGAATACAATTATCTTTTTGAATTAGTGTTTTTGTATTCTTTGGATAAATACCCAATTATGGAATTATTCAATCATATGATGATTCTATTTTTTTATTTTCTGAGGAATTCTCGACTGTTTTCCACAGTGGCTACACAATAGTTTGCATTCCTACCAATAGTGCACAAGAGTTCATTGTTCTCTTCATAGTCACTAATATTTGTTCCTTGTGTTTTTGATTTTAGTCACTCTGACAGGTGTGAGGTAGTTATTTCATTGAAGTTTTGATTTGTGTTTCTCTGATTATTGAGCATCTTTTTGTGTGGCTTTTGGCCATTTTTGTGTCTTTGGAGAACTGTGTCTTCATGTTTTCTGCTCATTTTTTGTTTTGTTTTGTTTTGTTTATTTATTCGACAGACAGAGATCACAAGTAGGCAGAGAGGCAGGCAGAGAAAGGGGAGGAAGCAGCCTCACTGCTGAGCAGAGAGCCCAATGCGGGGCTCGATCCCAAGACCCTGGGATCACGACCTGAGCCGAAGGCAGAGGCTTTAACCCACTGAGCCACCCAGGCGCCCTTCTGCCCATTTTTTTAATTGGATATTTTTGGTATTGATAATGCATTCATTATTTGATCAGTCTATCAAAAAGTCCTCCATTTCCTTTTGTATGTATTCTCTTCTCTCTGATATCCCACATCCTCTTCTTGCATCCCAGTATCCAATAAAGGGCTATATTAGCCTCCTTGGGCTGCTGTAACAAAATATCATGGACTATGTTGTTTAAACAATAGTTATCTCCCATAGTTCTGGAGGCTGCAAACTCCAAGATCAAGATGCTTACCAGCTAGGTTTCATTCCAAGGCATCTTTGAGTGTGTAGGCAACTACCATTTTTCTGTGTGTTCACAGGATTTCTCTTTTGTGGGCTTGTGAAAAGAGAGCAATAGAGCTCTCTGGTGTGTATTCTTGTAAGGACACTACTTCTATCAAATCAGGGCCCTGCCTACATGACCTCATTTAACCTTAGGTACTTCCTCAGAAACCCCATCTCCACATACAGCCATAATGTCCGTGTGTTGTTATGTCCACAGCCCAAATGCTACAACCTCTTTGAAGTCTCATTTTTTTTTTTAAATTTCTATATAGCTTGCCTAAGAAAAATTTCTACCAACCTGAAATAAAATATGTTTAGAAAAGGCCCATGACTTTTGAGCCACAGAATAAATCAAAGACGTTTTTGTAAAAGACTTTGATTAAATGAACAAAAGCATTCCATATTCAAATACATGGAGAACAGTTAAAGTAATGCTTAAGTATAAATTTCTATTAAATGTTTATCTTAATAAGTAGTAAGCTCACTTTACTCAAAATTATGCAAATTAATGTGAAAATCTGGTTGGAATGGGTAAATTTTTAGGATAAGATAAAATGCATGTGCCAAAATCCAAACAGAGCACTTCCTGTATGAAAAAAGGAAAAAAGGAGAAAAAAAAGGGAAAAGCCATTTGTAAAATATTACTTCTCAAGACATTTTCAAAGATTCATTCAAACCAAAAAAAGACATAAAGGAAGAAAGAATTTTTTTTTTTAAGATTTTATTTATTTATTTGACAGACAGAGACCACAGGTAGGCAGAGAGGCAGGTAGAGAGAGGAAGAAGCAGGGTCCATGCTGACAGAGAGCCTGATGCGGGGGCTCCATCCCAGGACCATGGGATCATTAACCCACTGAGCCACCCAGGTGCCCCAGGAAGAAAGAATATTTTAAAAAAGAAACATTTCCAAAGGCCTATGAAAGATAGTACCATATAAGAAAACCGGAAACCAAGCTAATTTTTTGAATTCTGCTACACAAATGAAAAAAAAAAAAAAAAAGCAGCACCTGAAAGAATAATAATATTGAGCAAGTTAAGTTTATTAACTGATGAAAAGATGATACATATTAGGAAATCATCAGTCATCTCCATTAGTGCCAATAATATATTTGATTACATTTAATAAAATTGGAATACCTGGATGTTTATTTAAATGTGATAAAATATACACATGGCCCATCCAAAACCCACAATTGTACTTAATGCAAAATAATAGATATATTTCTATTAAGTTAGGAATGTAAAATTTATGCTTATTTGGAATATCTAAGAGAATAGATTTATCAAGATGCTGGGTATAATATTAATGTTAAGAAATCAATTTTATCTTGTACTTGAAAGCTCCAATCACAGTAACAATATGCTAAATGAAGTACACAATCACAGCATATCTTGTCAGTTACAAGATAGTGGATATTTTCTCTGTCATTTCATTTTTTTATGGGCTTAATCTTTTTTTACTGTTAAACAAGGACAAAACCAAATATAACATGAAGTAGATAGAACTATAAGATGAACCTCAATTCACCTTTCACTGAGCTTTAATAATAATTTATGGTCAATCTCCTTTGATCCAAACTCTAATCCATTCCTCATGCTTCACTGGATTTCTTTTGACTTAAATCCTTAACATCATATAATTTTATATGTAAATACTTCAGCATATATTTCTAAAAATTTCAGAAACTTAGTTTGAACTAATTATAATAATACTATTATGTGTAAAATATAGTTAACAATAATTCCTTAATGTCATCAATGTTAAAATCCTCGTGATTGTGTATATACTTCTCTCTTTTATTTTCTCAATTTATTTATTAAAAAAAAACAGCTTTGTTTGTGCTATCGTTCCTTTTGTTTGAATTTAGTGGATCATATCTTCAACATCATTTAATGTGTTCCTATAAATTTGTAAGTTAGTGGTTGGATCTAGTGACTATATAATTCAGGTTTACGGGCGCCTGGGTGGCTCAGTGGGTTAAGCTGCTGCCTTCGGCTCAGGTCATGATCTCGGGGTCCTGGGACCGAGTCCCGCATCAGGCTCTCTGCTCAGCAGGGAGCCTGCTTCCTCCTCTCTCCCTCTGCCTGCCTCTCTGCCTACTTGTAATCTCTCTCTGTCAAATAAATAAATAAATAATCTTTAAAAAAAAAAAAGACAGTTTGTCATTATAAAAAAAATAATAATTCAGTTTTACATATTTATTTTTTTAGGAAAGTACTTCAAAGATGCTGTTGGGTACTTCCATCAGGAAGCACATATATCTGGTTGTCTCTTTTTGTAATGTTCACAGCTGTTGATGATCATTGCTTAGACCATTTTATTTTCATTATGAATCACAAAATGGGGATATTTCAATTTTATCAATCCATTTTGATTAGATAGGTTAAATGATGTTTATTGAACAACAGAAACACTACTTTATTGCCCAAATTCTCAGTATTTTTATAGCTTTCATTTTTTTGTTGTTGTGTTAGAAGACATATCCTTAACTTCATTATTCTAAAGTTTATCATTATTTGGTATTTCCATACTCTTTCCAGCCACAATTGCCTGGCACATTTTAACAATGTGCTAAAAAATACTCAACTTAATCATGTAATTTTGTACTATGTTATGTTGAATTATTCCAATCTAAGACTCTGAGGCAGAAATTTTTATGCAGGAGATCTTATAGGAGTGTTTTGGGGGAAAATAGCTCTGAAAATAAGAGAAGCAGAATTGGGAAGAAAAGATATTAAACTGATGCAAAAAAATTATATGGGGAGCCAATTATATAGAGGTGGATGATTTGCAGAGTTGTCCCGGATCAGTGAAAGAAGGTCTGATCTTAGTATGATGCTGAAACCAATCACTGTGTATAGGAAGAATGAAAGGGAAGCCATCTGTGTTGAGGGCAACTTGGAGAGGTGTGATGTCAGCAAACAATATCCCTTGTAATTGAGGCCTCAGGCCTGAAGGACAGTTTTGTTGGTGCATCTTATCATTTAGTATAATCTTACCTGTGCTATTCAAGTCCATTTGCATCATGTAGTAAGTTCAGCCCATCAAAAATACCTTCGCTAGGATAAAGGGAACATCCGCAAAGAGTAGCTAGTGGAAAGAACTCAGCTTCCAATATTTGCAACTGGTCTTGAGGATACAAGTGATGCTCATTATCTCTCATCTATGACTCATTCTAAATTCCCTAACCCTCAGCTAGGATCTCTTCTAATCTAGATGACTTATAAAATGGGGTGACCCAGGCCTCCATACCTGGGGGATCTGAACTCCTATTTGCCATGGTCTTTTCAGCCTGGGCTGCTGCACTTGTTTATTTGCTGCCCCAAATAGGCAAGGTGGGAGTACTAAGAAAACATCCCAGTGGGTTCCAGGGAGACACTGTATTCTCTCCTGCCTCCAGTATATAATAGCATTCTTATCTCCTCTTGTTAATCAAGGTTAAATCACTAGCTAATATGGTGACTCCTTTCCTTGCTTGTTCTTCTCTTGGTACAAAGTACCTGAAGTAACTATCAACAGCCACCACTAATGAGAATTTTTCTGTTTCCTGTGGTGTGAATAATATCTTTCTGGAAACCAGGACCTCTAAATCAACATTACCAAGAATGGGAAGCACAAATTTTCCAGTATCTTGGCATGGCAAACAAGGCCACTTTTATCCCTCTGTTTTATAACCCTAGATGGCTCCTCCGGCAGTTAAGTGTCTGCCTTTGGCCAGGTCATGACCCCAGGGTCCTGGGTTTGAGGCCCACATTGGGCTCCTTGCTTGGTGGGGAGCTTGCTTCTTCCTGAGCCTGCTTCTCCCTTTGCCTGCCACTCCCCCGTTTGTGTTCTCTCTCTCTCTGACAAATAATGAAAATCTTAAAAAAAAATTATCTAAGCAAGTAGTAACTAGAAGATAGATGGCTGTAGTTAAGGTGTATAGAGTTTGTTCTTTTTAAAAAAAATTGAAAAACATTCTTTATGACTACATGGTGCTTTAGCAATTTAAGCACAAGAAAAAATATTGGGAATAAAACTACAGACTATCCCCTTTTTAATAGACACTTTTCTCCTTATATGTATTTAAGAAACATTTTAAATTATTGTAGTTTGGGGAAGTCAATAAATGCCATCCCAAAACACTGAATAAAATGAAATTATTTATCAAAGTATATGGTGGAATAATTTCTATGATGAGTTGACATTGGATATGGACCACAGAACTATGTATTATTTTTCACAAAGTGAAAGGCATGAGAACATGATAAATTTTGCTAAATACAATTGTCATTCTCGATATCATGAAACAGTAATGGAAGAGGAAACTTTATCACATGTAAAAATATATCATTTAATAGAGAGAAAAGCAACCAGGTGAGCTTTATTCCCATTCCACTGTGTATAAGTGGGTCACCTTGGTCCAACCTCTGAAGGTAGAGTTTATAGGAGACCATATGATATTCCAAGAAGTTAGGTAATTTCTGGAATATATTATAGAGCCACTGTAGTATAATTACATTTGCAGATGTGAAATCTTCATTTTTCTTATTTAAAAAGTATTTTAGTTTCTTATCCTTTTTATTTCTTTTGCAATATTCAACCTACTATCCTTTCAATTTGGAGTGATTTCCCTTTATTAAATGGCTTTAATTTATTACTGTGTTATAGCTTATGAATCAAGAAACCAGAATAAAAAATTATAATAACTGGAAATTCCACAAAGTTAGATATGTTGTAGTTAGAAAAATGAGGTGATTCTATGACTACTTTCTATAAACTGTGAGCGTCTATAAAACAAAGCTTAGATATAAGAACTTATCATTTATTACCAAGTCAACCCTAGGATTGAATCCTCCTTTCTATGGAGGAGTTACAAGCAGGAAATTTAAACACATCTTATTTTGGCAGGATTTCCTCATTGGTAACTCAGTCATAAAGATGTCTATATATAACATAATATCTGCAGTTTAGCAGTATTCCTACATAGGACATATTAATACCCCATAACATATCCAAATTGCTGCTTTAAAGAGTATTTGCACAGGACGTAATTTATAGTTTTGATTGCTTCATGAGATTATGTACTCATAGCAGCTTTTTAAAAAACAGAACATTTCTACTTGCAAGGATATGATGTCCCTTTTATTTTTTTAAACAATCAGAGAAAAGTTTGTTTTATTTCCTTCATTGGATATCCTCCAATGTCCTTAACTTTGACATGCTTCCAATTTTCTTGGCATGCTGAGAACACTGAAGCCAAGCTTTTTATCACTCTAATACGTATCTTGGGTTCCTGTGGATGAAAAAATTTCCCTTGAAATCAAAATGTCACAATAAGATTGGTTAAAATTACAAGGTTTTATTTTAAGGCAACTCATTTTCATCAAAGCCTTCTGCATTTTTTAAAATTTTCTAGTTCTGTCTACTGAAGCATAATACAAACCTTGTCATTTATATGTACAGATTTCATATTAACCTATGTTGTACTTCTTTGAAAAAAATTATTACCTTTCAGAGGCTTTTTATACTTTTTACTTTCTTAATTCTCTTTTCATTTTATAAAGTGCCTTTAAAAAAAAATTCAGTAGAGCAAATATTTTCTCCCATCTTGTAGGTTGTCTATATACTTTCTTGTGGTATGTTTTAAAGTGCAAAACTTTAAAATTTTGACAAAGTCCTATTTGCCCATTTTTTTGGTTAACTTTTATTTTTTTGAGTCATGTCTAAGATTGTAATACCATTGCTGGATTCAAAGACACAAAAATTTACTGCTGTATTTTGTTCTATGAGTAATATATTTTTAGAACTTATATTTAGGTCTCTGATTCATTTTAACTTTTATATATAGAATGAGATAGGGAACCCTCTTCATTCTTTTGCACGTGGATATCCAATGTCATGGGTCCACTTGTTGAAAATCATATTCTTTACCCACTGGATGGTCTTGACATCCTTCTTGTAATAAATTGACTATAAATGTAAGAGTTTTTATTTCTAGTCTGTCTCAGTTCTATTCCATCATCCTGTATGGCCATTCTCTGCAGTACCACAAGGTCTTGCTTACTGTAAATTAGTAGTAAGTTTTGAAAATGGAAAGTATGAGTTGTCAACTTTGCTCTTTTGAAAGACTGTTTTGGTGCTTTTCTGAGTCATATGTTACTATTTATGTGCATGTGTTGTAGTTTGTTTTGTTGGAAAGTGTACATCTTAGATAACATATTGGAACAGCTCTGCATATGGATTCCCATCCCCTCTCCTTGTGACTTGTATTTTTAAATTAAATTTTATAATTATTTATTCATGTAGTGAATCACTATTAGCTTATAATCTGTATTTACATTGTATATAAACACCCTTCTGAAATTGTGTTCTTTCTACATATATTTTTAATGAACATGTGGATTTCTAGGATAATTTTTTAAATTTAAGTTCAATTAATTAACATATAATCTATAATTAGTTTCACAGATAAAGGACAGTGATTATATAATACACAATGCTCATTACATCATACATCTTTCTTAATGTCCATCATCCAATTACCCCATGCTGCCTCTCCTCCCAGCACCCCTAAGTTTGTTTCCTATGATTAAGAGTCTCTTATGGGTTGTCTCCCTCTTTGAATTCATCTTGTTTTATTTCTCTCTCCCTTTCTGATCCTGTTTTGTATTTTAAACTCCACATATGGGTAAGGTCATATGATAATTATCTTTCTCTGATTGACTTATTTTGCCTAACATAATGCACTCTAGTTCCATCCATGTTTTTGCAAATGGCAATATTTCTTTTTTTTTATGGCTCAGTAGTATTCCATTGTATATATATACTACATCTTCTTTATCCCCTCATCTGTAGATGGATACCTGGGCTCTATCCATACTTTGGCTATTGTGGACATTGCTGCTATACACAATGGGGTGCAGATGCCCCTTTGAATCACTACATTTGTATCTTTGGGGTAAAACCGTAGTACTGCAATTATTGGGACATAGGGTAGCTCTTATTTCCAAATTTTTTGAGGAAACTTCACACTGTTTTCCAGAGTGGCTGCACCAGCTTGCATTCCCAGCAACAGTGTAAGTGGGGTCCTGTTTCTCTGCATCTTCGCTAAAATCTGTCATTTCCTGAGTGGTTAAATTTAGCCATTCTCACCATTGTGAGGTGGTATCTCATTATAGTTTTGATTTGTATTACCCTGATTCCAAGTGATGTGGAGCATTTTTCATGTGTTTTTTGGCCATTTGGATGTCTTATTTGAAAAAAAAAATGTCTGTTCATGTCCTCTGCCCATTTCTTGATTGGGTTATTTGTTCTTTGGGTGCTGAGTTTGGTAAGTTCTTTATAGATTTTGGATACCAGCCCTCTATCTGAAAAGACATTTGCAGATATCTTCTCCCATTCTGTAGGTTGTCTTTTGGTTTTGTCAGCTGTTTCCTTTGTTGTGCAAAAGCTTTTTATCTTGATGAAGTCCCAATAGTTCATTTTGATTTTGTTTCCTTGCCTTTGGAAATGTGTCTAGCAAGTTGCTGCAGCTGAGGTAACAGAGGTTGCTGCTAGTGATCTCCTCTAGGATTTTGATGGATTCCTGTCTCACATTCAGGTTTTTCATTCATTTTGAGTCTATTTTCATGTATGGTGTATGGAGATGGTCCAGTTTCATTCTTCTTCATGTTGCTATCCAATTTTCCCAACACTATTTGTTGAAGAGAGTGTCTTATTTCCATTGGATATTTCTTCCTGCTTTGTCAAAGAATAGTTGATCATAGAGTTGAGGGTCTATTTCTGGGTTCTCTATTCTGTTCCACTGATCTATGTATCTGTTTTTGTGCCAGAACCATACTGTCTTGATTATAGATTTGTAATATAGCTTCAAGTCTGGCATTGTGATGCCATCAGCTTTGGTTTTCTTTTCAATATTCCTTTAGCCAAAGGATTTTTTTTTTTTTAAGATTTTTGCTTTTTCTTCTTTTTTCCCTGAAGACTTTATTTATCTGACAAAGAGAGATCACAAGTAGGCAGACAGACAGAGAGGGGCGGGGGGGAAGCAGGCTCCCTGCTGAGCAGAGAGCCCGATGCGGGGCTTGATCCCAGGACCCTGAGACCATGACCTGAGCCAAAGGCAGAGGCTTAACTCACTGAGCCCCCCAGGTACCCAAGGAATTTTTTATTTTAAATATATATTCTCACCATTTATTTTCTTTTCTGCCGAAGCAATCACTAGCATATCTGAGCCATGAGAACTCCCAAGCATCAGCATATCTCAGAGAAACTACAAAGCCATTCTTTCCACCTCCACTCAGCGAGAATTCCACATAAACCCATACAGCTGGCAGGTGACCATTGACTATCCCATCTCCAGGAATGGTGGCTAAGATTCAAGTGATGGAGAAAGACTCCAGGTCACATCCTGTCTATGCTTTCTCTGCTGTGTGACGACCCTGGGAAAATCACGTAAGCTATTGGGAGTCTTTTCTGGTTCCAAACGAATTTTAGGATTATTTGTTCCAGCTTTGTGATAAAAGTTGTGATGGTATTTTGATAGAGATTGCATTGAATGTATAGATTGCTCTAGGTAGCATAGACATTGTCACAATATTTGTTGTTCCAATCCATAAGCACAGATTTTTCTATTTCTTTGTGTCTTCTTCAGTTTCTTTCATGGGTGTTCTATAGTTTTCTGAGTACAGATCCTATGCGTCTTTGGTTAGGTTTGTTACTATTTATCTTATGGTTTTTGGTGCAATTATAAGTGGGATCGACTCCGTAATTTTTCTTTTTCTGTTTTATTGTTAGTGTATAGGAATGCAACAGATTTCTGTTCATTGATTTTATATCCTGCCACTTTGGTGAATTTCTGTATGAGTTCTAGCAATTTTGGGGTGGAGTCTTTTGGATGTTCCACACTGAGTATCATATCACCTGTAAAGAGTGAGAATTCAAATTCTTCTTTGCTGATTTGAATGCCTTTTGTTTCTTTATTTTATCTTATTGTTGAGGCTAGGACTTCTAGAATGATGTTGAACAGTGGTAAAAGTGGACATCCATGCTGTGTTCCTGATGAATGATATTTGCTGTGGGTTTTCCTGTATGGCTTTTAAGACATTGAAGTATGTTCCCTCTATCCCTACACTCTACATAGAGTATCATGTCATCTGCTAAGAGTGAAAGTTTGAATTCTTCTTGGATAGTGGACATCCCTTGCTATGTTCCAGATGGATGATACTATATCCATACACAGTGAAGAGTTTTAATCAAGAAAGGATGGTGTACTTTGTTAAATGATTTTTTGCATTTATTGAGAGGATCATATGATTTTTGTCCTTTCCTTTATTAATGTAGTGTATCACATTCATTGATTTGCAGATGTTGAACCACTCTTGCATTCCAGGAATAAAGTCCACTCGGTTGTGGTAAATAATCCTTTTAATGTACTGCTAGATCCTGTTGGTTAGTATCTTGGTGAGTATTTTTGCATCCATGTTCATCAGGGATATTGGTCTGTAATTCTTATTTGTAGGGTCTTTTCTGGTTTGGGGATCAAGGCAATGCTGGCCTCATAGAATAAGTTTGGAAGTTTCCCGTCCATTTCTATTTTTTGGAACAGTCTCAGAAGAATAGGTTTCAATTCTTCTTTAAATGTTTGGTAGAATTCTGGGAAGCCATCCAGTCCTGGACTCTTGTTTGTTGGGAGATTTTTGCTCCAATTTCCTCACTGGTTATGGATCTATTCAGGTTTTCTATTTCTTTCTGTTTCAGTTTTGGTAGTTTATAAGTCTCTAGGAATCCATTACATTTCTTTCTGATGACCTATTGTTTTTGGCATACAATTGTTCATAAAATGTTCTTATAATTGTTTGTCTTTCTTCTGTGTGAGTTTTGATCTCTCCTCTTTCATTCATGATTTTATTTATTTAGGTTCTTTCTCTTTTCTTTTTGATAAGTCTAGCCAAGGGTTTATTAATCTTACTCTTTCAAAGAACCAGGTCCTAGTTTCATTGAGCTGTTCTACTGTTCTTTTGATTGCTATTTTATTAATTTCTGTTCCAATCCTTATTAATTTTCTTCTCCTGCTGGGTTTAGGCTTTATTTCTTGTTCTTTCTCCAGCTCCTTTAGTTATAAGGTGAGGTTGTGTATTCAAGATCTTTTTTATTTCTTGAGAAAGGCTTGTGTTGCTATAAACATCCTGCTTAGGACCATCTTTGCTGCATCCCAAAGGTTTTGAACAGTTGTGTTTTCATTTTTGTTTGTTTTCATTAATTTTTAAAATTCTTATTTAATTTCCTCATTGACCCATTCATTCTTTAGTAGAATGCTATTTGCCTCCTTGTAATTGAGTTCTTTCCACATTTCCTCTTATGATTGAGTTCCAGTTTCAAAGTATGGTGCTCTGA
Source organism: Mustela putorius furo (assembly GCF_011764305.1). Lineage (NCBI taxonomy): Eukaryota > Metazoa > Chordata > Mammalia > Carnivora > Mustelidae > Mustela > Mustela putorius. The sequence goes on from NW_025422019.1 coordinate 31,453,814, forward strand.
AAATATGCAGGGAATGATCCCAGTCTTTTGGTACCAGCTGAGACATTATTTGTAACCCAGTATGTGATCTCTTCTGGAGAATATTCTATGTGCACTCAAGAAGAACATGTATTCTGTTGCTTTAGGCTGGAATGCTGTGAATATATCTGTGAAGTCCATTTGGTCTAGTGTGTCATTCAAAGCCTTTGTTTCCTTGTTGATCTTCTGCTTAAATGATCTGTCCATTGCAGTGAGTGGGCTGTTAAAGTCCCCTATTATAATTGTAATATTATCAATGAGTTTCTTTAAGCTTGTTATTAATTGGTTTATATAATTGGCTGCCCCCATGTTAGGATCATAAATATTTACACTTCTTAGATCTTCTTGCTGAATAGGCCCTTTAATTGTGATATAGTGTCTTTCCTGATCTCTTATTACAGTCTTTGGTTTAAAATCTAATTTGTCTGATACAAAGATTGGTATCCTACCTTACTTTTGAAATCCATTAGCATGGTAAATTGTTTTCCACCCCCTCACTTTAAATCTGGAGGTGCCTTTGGGTCTAAGATGACTCTCTTGCAGACAGGATATTGATGGGTCTTGCTTTTTTACCCAATCTGATACCCTGTATCTTTTGTTTGGGGCATTTAGCCCACTTACATTCTGAGTAACTATTGAAAGATATTAATTTAGTGCATTGTATTACTATAAAGTCACTGTTTCTATATATTTTCTTCATTCCTTTCTGTTGTATGATACTTTGAGTTCTCTCTTCATTTAAAGGATCCCTTTTAATATTACTTGGAGGGGTGGTTTAGTGATCAGAAATTGTCCTAGTTTCTGTTTGTCCTGGGAGCTTTTTATTTCTGCTTTTATTTTGAATGACATCCTGGCTGGATAAAGTATTCTTGGCTTCATCTTTTTCTCATTTAGCACCCTAGTCTTTTCAAGCTAGCCTTTTCTGGCCTACCAGGTCTCTGTGGATAGGTCTGCTGTCACTCTAATGTTTCTACTCTTGTAGGTTATAGACTTCTTATCTCAAGCTGCTTTCAGGATTTTCTCCTTGTTTCTGAGATTTGCAAGTTTCACTGTTATATGTCAGGGTGTTGACCTATTTTTATTGATTTTGAGGGGTGTTTTCCCTGCTTCCTGGACTTGAATGCCTGTTTCTTTCCCCACATTAGGTGAGTTCTTAGTTATAATTTCTCCAATACATTCTGCCCCCTTCTCTCTCTTTCTTCTCTTTCTGGTATCCCAATTATTCTGATATTGTTTTGCTTAATGGTATCACTTATCTCTTGAATGCTCCCCCTACAATCCGGTAGTTGTTTATCTCTCTTTTTCGCAGCTCCTTTATTCTCCATCATTTTGTCTTCTGTATCACTAATTCTCTCTTCTGCCTTATTTATCCTAGTAGTTAGAGCTTCCATTTTTTATTGTATCTCCTTAATGGCCATTTTGATTGACTTTATTAGATTTTAGTTGTTTTACTTCTCCAGAAAGGGACTATTTGTCTTCTGTGCTTTTTTCAAGCCAAGCCAATCTAGTATCTTTGTAATTGTTATTCTGAACTCTGTTTCTGACCTGTTACTTATATCCAAACTGATAGGTAGGTCCCTGGCAGTCAGTACTGCCTCTTGTTCTCTTTTTTGAAGTGAGTTTTCTGTCATGTCATTCTTCCCACAGAATGATAGATGAATGAGAAAACAAAATGCCTAAATGACAACAATGACCCCAGAGACATATATAGTAAACAAATCAGAGGATACCCAAAACAGAAAAAATAAATTAAAAAAAAGAATATAATCAGACAGTTGAACAGAATGGAGAAATACACTGGATTCTTGGTGTATTTTGGTCTGTTTGTTAGAAAACTGATCCCAAAATTGTAAAGGAAGAGAAACTTATGTATGTCCAAACACAAAATTAAATATAATGACAAGATAGAATGTTCATGTAAAAATATAAATTAAAAGATAAAAAAAAACTATATAAACAGACAGGTGAACATAACGGAAGAATACATTATATCCTGAGTGTATTATGGTCCATTTATTAGAAAAAACTACATCTCAGAATTGTAAATGGGGAAAAAAACATATATATACAAAAATAAAATTAAATACATTACAAGGATAGAATGTAACTGTAAAAATGAAAATTAAAAAAGACCAACAAAAAGAAAAAAGAGAGAGAATATGATCAGAAAGAAAAACTTATATAAATACAAATATAAAATTAAATACAATGAAAGGATAGAATGTAACTGTAAAAATGAAAATAAAAAAAGGCTAAAAAAGTTGATAAAATAAGAAGTTAGTTGAAAAATGAAAGAGAAAAAAATTAAGATTGAAAGACTAAGTAATGATGGGGAAAAAAATCATAAATTCTACATACTATTTTCTCCTGTGCTAGAGTTTTGCAGTTCTCTATGATCTGTAAACTTGGTCTTAGCTGGATGTTCTTTCTGATCTTCTGGGGGAGGAGCCTGTCATGCTGATTCTCAGGTGTCTTTGTCCCAGGCTGAACTGCACCATGTTTGCCAGAAAGCTAGGCTAATCTAGGCTAGGTAACTAGCTAAGGCTAGCTAGCTAATCCACAGCTGTGGATTACTCTGTGTGGCTTTTGTTCTCTGAAGGCTCTCCTCCATAGCTTTAGAGGATGTGAATGAAAACTGTGGCCTCCCAATCTCCAGCCCCAGAGTTGAGAGCCCAGTTCCTCACTCCTCAGTGGGCCCTCAGGGGAAAGCAGTCAGTTACTTCTATCTCCCTGGTCTCCATCTGCACTCTGTGCTTTCCCAGCCTGTGACCTGGTGTTTCTGTCTCAGGCATGTGACCCTATTTCAAGTCTTCAAACCCTGCAGACTCCTGCAGTGTGCACCTGCGCTGCTCTGCCCCTGAGAATCTTGCCACAGTTCTGCTGCTCTCTGGGCCCTATTCTCTCTTCTTCATTGAAGCAAGAAGCCTGCAAAATACACTCTCCAGAGTTGCATATCATCTGACTTCTGATTGGCTTGTGCCAGTGAGAACATACAGATGAAAGATTGAAAGGCAGAAAGAAGGCAGAAGCTATTTATATTCTGCTTCTATCAGTGATTGCCAGCAGTAGTAGCAGCAGGTGACTGAAAATAGGATCCATGTTCCCTCAGGATCAGGGTAATTCCAATAGCATCAATAAAACTGAGGACTTCTGAATTGACAGCAGTCCAGTTTTAAATGCAGCAGGAGCAAAGGTATCACTTCTGGCATTTCAGTGACACATGCAGTCTTATTACTTCCAGCCTGAAGGAGGAAGCAGCTTCCAGATCTCTTTTTCCCTCTTTGCTCTCCATTCCCTTATGATTTTTTTCTTTTACCTCTGCTCCTCTAGTCCCTTATCCAATTCCTTGTAATATGTGTCTCTTGCTTGAAATATCTAGAGAGGTTTCTCTTTCTTGATGGGATACTAAATAAATTATTAATTCAGAGTAAGAAACACAAAGCATAAACTAGCACTTTCAGAGACTGGATGCACATTGCAAATAATCTAGGTGAATGAGTTGCAAAAAATAAACATGGTCTTTAAGTAGAATTATAAGGAATTACATTTTCTCCAAGGATGTATGTTTATTTCATGGAGCCAGGGTTGTATTTCCTCTTGCTGCTGAAATCAGGTAGTTTAACGGTATTTACTACACAACATAGTCTGATGATCCTAAATTAAAAAAATCTCTAGATCTGACATCAGTACTCTCCATGTTTATTTTCGATGGCCTAGCTGCTTGGTTTTAATGAGCCACTTGCTCAGGAACCTGGAAAGAAAGCCTTGATTTTAATGAGTCATTCTCTAAGGGGCAAATATGTGGATAGGAGGCTATATAAAAAAATCTCACATAAAGCAAGGAGGGAAAAGATGGCTTCAGAGAAAAGAAACATAATTCCATAATGTAAAAAAAGTCAGGACAGAGAGGAGAAAAAAGATGTACAAAGTAGATTGGAAGAAAAAAACCAAAAACAATGTGCAAAGTGGATTAAATAAAAAGCATAAAATATAAATTTAGAAATGAATTCAAATATATCCATCAGCATTCAATATAAATAGATTAACCACCCAATAGATGATAAAAATAACCAAGTTGGATAAGACAAAAGATGTGATTTTTGCACAATTTAACAAAATGATGCCTGAAGTATAATACAGTCAGAAAAGAGTTGAAAATGAAAGCATGGGGAACATATACGAGGAAAAGACTAACCAAAAATAAGTTTGTTCACCTATAGATCTTTTGGACAAAAAGAACGTACTGCTAGAAATTATTTTAAAAATTCAGTCTGTTTATGAAATATTCAACTTTCCAGGAATACATAACAATCTTAAAGTAGTATGTATTTTATAATATAACCTGAAAATATGTAAAGCAAAAATGGACAGAATTAAACAGGAGAAATTAACTACTTCTCAGAAGAGATGTTAACATATTCAGATTCAAAAATCAGTTAAGAATATAAAAATATTATGAAATTATGAATATAAATACTTTGAAAGTAATTAATCCAGTGTAGGTGTATTATGCACAAATTTATTTCTATATCTCCATATCTGTCTCTTTATCTGTATCTGTACTGACCTCCCATCTATGGATCTGTATGAATATATATATATCTATCTATCTAGCCTCTGTCTAACTCTATCACCTTGTCCTAGAACTTCAGAATACATATTCTTTCTAAAAAAACAGGTAACATTTAAAAATTGATTGTGTATTGGAACCTAAAAAATTTCCCCCAAAATTGGGACCAATTTTTTGGTCACAGTGCAATTAAACTATACTTAAATAATAAAAATATAACTGAAAATCCACTTAGGGTTGGAAGGGTAAATCCACACTTCTTTATAAGATATGCCAAATAATTAATCATAATGAAATTTAGAAATGGTTAAGACTGAATGATAATAAAAATATTTTCTGGGGTATAAAGAAAGTAGAATATTTAAAGAGAAATTTATAATATTAAATGCTAAAAATAGAAGAAAACCAGGAAATTAATCATTTAAACGTAAGTTTACCCATATACACACAAAAATAAGTCTGAGTAAAGAACTAGCCTAATCAATTATATCAGTTATGTAACTAATATGCTATTTATACAATTTATTTGATAAATACAAGAATCTAAAAGAATCATTACTTTTTTCCTTCTTTTTAAAATAGAAAAGATTTATAAAACAAAAAACAGAATTTTTTTAAAGATTTTTATTTATTTATTTGACAGACAGAGATCATAAGTAGGCAGAGAGGCAGGCAGAGAGAGAGGAGGAAGCAGGCTCCCTGCTGAGCAGAGAGCCCGATGCGGGGCTCGATCCCAGGACCCCAGGATCATGACCCGAGCAGAAGGCAGAGGCTTTAACCCAGTGAGCCACCCAGGCACCCCTGAAAATAGAATTTTAAAGATAGATTTTTTACTGATATAATTTCTTTATTACTGGAATAGTTTTTGTAATCTAAAAATGTTGTTTTTTAAACGAAAGAGAATAACTTAGAATTTAGCACTATTTTCCCTCCAAGCAGCTAAAGTAATATGTTTCTTTTGTTGCTGACATTTTTAACAAATAAGAGACTAAAACATGCTTTTCTCACCTGAATTCCTTATAAAAAATAAATCTAAAAAATATATGATTAAACATGATTCTTCTACTAAATCACTTTTAAAATTTAAGTTATTTCTTAAAATTATTTATTTTTGTGAAGTCAATTAAGAAAAGATGATTTCCTTCAGTATGAGGTTAAGTCTCTTCCTCATTCATACATAAAATATGATAATATAAAAATCTACTTTTTTCTCTGAGATCTTCTCAAGCTCAGTTAGATTATGTAATTTACTAAGTGATGGGATATACTTTCATTGTACCAAAATTTATAACCTTAGTAGTAATTTTTTATTCCAATACACAAGCATTTGTGAGTGCTAAAAATAGACTTTCTTTAAAATTTTTATTTATTTATTTATTTGACAGAGATCACAAGTAGGCAGAGAGGCAGGCAGAGAGAGAGAGAGAGAGGGAAGCAGGCTCCCTGCTGAGCAGAGAGCCCAATGCGGGACTTGATCCCAGGACCCTGAGATCATGACCCGAGCCGAAGGCAGTGGCTTAACCCACTGAGCCACCCAGGTGCCCCAGTGCTAAAAAGAGACTTAAGGGAAATTAAGTAAGGTAATATTTTTGAATTTGTGATATATTTATAAACAGTAGATTAAATGGAAATAATGAAGATGTTATTATTTCTGGTCTATCAGTTCTAAGACAAGTAGAAATAGAGTTGTGCTCAGTATGCATACATAGCTTAAATTATACGTTAACCAATTTTGTGTGACAATTATTTTGAGACTTAGTTCCTTTTTTGTCATGTCTCTTAAATTTTTATTTAAATTTATTTATTTTTCTTTATTAATAAAGCAATTTCTCAAAGCAATTCCTGTAAGCATAATAGCAAATACTTCTTAATAACTCACATATCAACAATTGAAAAAACATTAATACATTCCTAAAGACACAACCCTTTTCTTTCAAGTAGTTCACTTTTGCTGCTCCCTAAGATTTACCCATCACAAATACTCTTTGATTGTGTTTAATAATTTCTCATCAAACACTTTTGGTTTCCTACAACTTAAAAAACCCTTTTTATTTATAGCACTTTTGTTGCAAAACTCCACCTTGTTTAAACTTCTGCAGTTTATTTAAACTGAGAATACCAATAAGCAACAGAAAATTATTATAGAAAAACACATTATGCACTTTAAATTTATTGCTAAGAATAAGTGGCAGTGGCAGCTCTAACAGATACTCTTATTTTATTTTATTCCCATTCTCCAAGAGTTTGTTATACATTTATGTCTTCTTACAAAACTGTAGTGACTATCTTGCTTTATTCATTCTCAACTAATGATTCTGCTTTGTATTGAAGAAAAAAAAATAATAAAAGTGAATTATTTCTTTTTACAACAAAATCTAGTATTCTGTCTTCAAGGGAACTCACATATCTGGCTGAGACAGCCTCCCAAAATGGCCTCCAATGACTCTAACTTCTGTCATCACAGTTACTTGTGTAGTCCCTGTCCACTTGTACCTGGGATTTTTTAGTGTGACCAACAGAATACAAAAAAGTAGTGGTATGTCACTTCAAGATTAGGTTATAAAAATGTTGTTACTCTCTTCTTTCTCTCTCTTTCTGTACTTGTTTTGAGGAAACCAGCTCATGGACAGCCTTATGGAATGACCCACCCAGTGAAGAACCGCAACTTTTTTGCCAACAAACACGTGAGTGTGACTGGAATGGATCCTTTAGGACCAGTCCTGCTTTTAGAGATAATATACATAGCTAGCAGCTTGACAGCAACCTTGTAAGAGACATTGAGCCAAGGCAACCCAGGACAGTATGCTCTCAATTCTGTTTCTCAGATCCTGTATAAGGTAATAAGTATTAGTTATTTTAAATTACTAAGTTTGAAGGCAATTTTGAGTACTGACTTAACAAAAACAGAATTATGTGGGAGTGATTTGGAATCAAGCAGTTGAGTAGAACTGGGAAAAGCTTTAAGGATTTTGGTAATACTGTAAGTTAAATGATTAAATGCCTTGAACACACTATTCATGGAATTTTGGAGTCTGCCTTGAATACACTTTTTATAAAATTGAGAATTCTGAGGAGGCTGCTGGTGAGGTCTTAAGGTGAGAAAAATATTACTGGAGATCGGGAGAAAGGGGATCCTTGTTATGTAGTGGTAGAAAGTTTTATCAACCTTGTTGCTTATCATAATGTGCAAATTAGACAATGTGCTCAAATTTACTGGGTGATATAGCTAAGGAAATTTATAACTGCAGGGTTGAAAATGTCCCCTGTGTTTTTCTTGCTGAAGATAGTAAAATGTAAAATGAGAAAGATAAGCCAATGGGAGGATTATTAAATTTAAAAAAAAAAAAAAGGTGGGATTTGCTGATTTTGAAGATTATAGCTTTTTCAGATGGCAAAGAATGCTAACATTAAGGAATGGTTTCCAAGGAAAGAGCAAATCCAGCGAACTCTTAGGAAAGCATGATAAAGCTTTAAGCTTTATGATTGTATGTAGGTATGATTGTAAAATCATTTTTTAAGATACGACTTATACAAAACACTGTAAAAGGGTATTCCTCAGAATCTCTCATTGCAAAAAAGAGCCTTTTAAGCTTAACGTTGTTGTTCCTTTGTCTTCTCAGCAAAAGCCCAAACAGAAGGACTTATCTCAAGTGATTTGTGTGGTTGGCTGAAACACATTCACAGGAGATCATGACATTTTTAATGAATTATATTATCAGAAATACTGCTAGCTTAGCTTGAAAAGATTGAAACATTGTCAGACATATTGTTCTTTTTTCTCCAAGTGCCTAAGTAGAGACTTAAGATTATTGATTTTAGATGTTCTTTTCTTATGTATTTAAGTCTGTACATTTCCCTGTAAACACTGCTTCCAGTGCTTTCTACCAATTTTGGTAAATTATAATTTCACTTAAACTTAGTTTAAAAATATTAATGTCCTATGAAACTTCTTTATTGAGACTGTTTTGCTTATAAGTGTTCTGTTTAATGTTCAAATATTAGGATGGGTGTTTCCAACTTTCTGTTATTGATAAGTATTGACTTCTAATTCATTTTCATTGTGGTATGAGAATATACTTTGCATTTTAAGCTGATAAAGGGGTATGTTTTATCCCCTATAATGTGGTCTCTTATGGTAAATGCTCCATGTGAGTTTGAAAAAGATACATATTCTGTTGTTTAAGGGAATACTCTATAAATGTCAATGAGATCAAGTTGATTTATAGTTCTATTCATGTCATCTATATCCCTACTGATTTTCTGCCTGCTTGATTTATCATTTACTGAGAGGAGGTTGCTAATGTCTAACTATAATGGTGAATTGTCTGTTTCTCTTTGCAATTCTATTGGTTTTTGTTTCATGTGTTTTGACACTCTGTTGTTAGGTACATACGGGTTAAGGATTGTTATGTCTTTATGGAGAATTGACCTCTTTATCATTATGAAATGCCTCTTTATTCCTCATAGTGTTCCTTGTTCTGAAGTCTATTTTGCCTAAAATAAATGGAGCTATTTCAGCTTCATTTTAATTATTATTAACATGATATTTGTTTCCCCATCCCATTACCTTTAATCTATTAACAGAGTCTTTATATTTAACATAGGTTTCTACAGGTAGCATACAGTTAAGTCTTTCTATCTGGGTCTTTGAGTCTGTTGTTATCCTGACAATCTCTGTCTTTTCTTTGGCATATTTAAACCATTTGCATTTAAAGTGATTATGAAAAGAATTGCATTAATATCTACCATATTTGTAACTATTTTCTATTGATTGTATCTTCTTTGCTTCTTATTTTCCTTTTCCTCTTTTTCTGCCTTTTCTGGTTTTGAGTAAGTATTTTATGTAATTCCAGGGGCACCTGGGTGGCTCAGTGGGTTAAGCCTCTGCCTTCCACTCAGGTCATGGTCTCAGGGTCCTGGGATCGAACCCCACATTGGGCTCTCTGCTCCACAGGGAACCTGCTTCCCCCCTCTCTCTGCATGCCTCTCTGCCTACTTGTTATCTCTCTCTCTCCGCCAAATAAATAAATAAATAAAATCTTTTAAAAAAAAGTATTTTATGTAATTCCATTGTTTTCTCTCTTACATTTTCTCTAATTTCTTTATCAATGTACTTTCTCCATAATTTTGTCTTTTCCAGAATCCACATAGTTGGAATCATATAGTATGTGGTCTTTTCAGAGTGGCCTCTTTCACTTGGCAATATACATTTAAGATTTCCCCATGTCTTTTCATGGCTTGATAACTTATTTCTTGTTACTCCATTGAATAGGTTAGCACAGTTTGTTTATCCATTCATCTTTTGAAGAACATCTTGGTGGCTTCCAAGGTTTGGAAGTTATGAATTAAAGCTGCTGTAAACATCCATGTGTATATGTTTGTCTGGAAATAAGTTTTCAACTCATTTTGGGCAAATATCAAGGAGCATTGTTCCTGGATCACATGGTAAAATTACACTTAGTATCATTAAGAAATTGCCAAACTGTATTTCAAGATGGCTATTCCTTTTTGCATTTCTACCAGCAAGGTATGAGAATTCTTTTTGCTCTACAACCTCAATAGCCTTTGATGTTGCATTTTGGATTTTAGCCATTCTAATAAGTGTGCTGTGGTATCTCATTTTTTTTTTAAATTCACAATTCCTTGATGATATATGATATGGAGCATCTCCTTATATGCTTATTTGTCATCTGTTTTCAGTTGAGGTGTCTGTTCTTATCTCTTCCCACTTTTTAATTGGGTTGCTTTTTTAATTGTTGACTTCTAGTAGTCTTTGTATGTCTTGGATATATGAGCTTTATCAGATACTTGTTTTGTTGCTATTTCTTTTCAGTCTATAGATTGTCTCTCCATTCTCTTAACACTGTCTTTTGCAGAGAGAAATTTAAATTTTAATGAAATCCATATATAATTTTTTTGTAATGGATCATACTTTTTCTGTTATGTCTAAAAGCTTTCCAAACCGACAGTCACCTAGATTTTCTCCTATGTTATCTTCTGGAAGTTCTATAGTTTTGTGTTTTACATTGAGATCTATGACCCATTTTTAGTCAATTTTTGTGAAAGGTGTAAGGTTTTGTCTAGATTCATCTTTTGCTCATGGATATCCAGTTATAGCACCATTTGATGAAAAAACTATTTTTTATTGCCTTTGCCTTTGTTCCTTTTTTCAGTCAACTGTGTTTATGCAGGTCTCTTTCTGGGTTATCTATTCTGTCCCATTGATCTGCTTACTCTTTCACCAATACTGCAGTGCCTTGATTACTGTAGCTTTATAATAAGTCTTGAAATTATGTAATGACTGTCTTCTGATTATTATTTTTATTCAGTATTGTGTTAGACATCCTGGATCTTTGCCTTTCCATATAAACTTTAGAATCACTCTATTGATTTCCACAAAGTAACTTGTTGGGATTTTTATTGGGAGTGCACTGAATCTATGGATCAAGTTGGAAAGATTGGTATTGTAACAATATTATTTCTCTCTGAAAAACTTATTTTAATGTGTCTTACAATGCAGGTCTACTAGCAACAAATTCCCTTAGTTTTTTGTTTGTTTGAAAAACCATGTCTTTTGAAGAGAATTTAATTTAGTCAAAATTCTAGGTTGGTGTTTTTGTTTTGTTTTGTTTTGTTGCAACACTTTAAGTATTTCCCTTCTCTTTCTTCTTTCTTGCATGGTTTCCAAAGACAAGTATGATCTAGTTTTCATTTTTTGTTCTTCTATAGGTGAGGTACTTTTTTCTTCCGGCTTCTTTCAAGGTTTTTCCTTTGTGTTTGCTTTTCTTCAGTTTGAACACATCAGGCTTAACCTGGATATTTTTCCTCCATATTTATTCTGCCTTTTGTTTTTGGATCTTCCAGGATCTTTAGTTTTGTGTCAGTCATTAATTTAGGAAAATTATGTTATTATTACTTCAAGTATTTCTTCTGTAATATGTTTTTTCTTTTCCTTTTGATAGTCCTATTATGTCATACCTTTTTGTAACTGCCTTTTCTTTACTTTTTCCCTTATTGGATTTTTAATTTGGGAAGTTTATATTAATATATCTTCAAGTCATTTGATTCTTTCCTTAGCCATGTCCAGTTTGTTGCTGAGCTCATCAAAGGAATTATTTAATTCTGCTATAATATTTTGCATTTCTACAATTTTATACAGTCTTAGAGTTTTTATCTTTCTCTACATTGGGTAATTTATGTGAACTTTTATATTTCCACTTTTCTGTTGGAGTCAATTACATATTAATCATAGTTACTTTTAATAACTAGTTACTTTTAATAATATGTAATAATAATTACATATTAATCATAGTTACTGTCTGATATTATAAAGCATGCATCATATCCAAATTTGGTTTTAATATTCTTTTGTCTCTTCATATTGTGTTTTCTCTAGCCTTATTCATGCCTCACAATTTTTTGTTGAAAACAAGATATATTGCATTTTATCATTACAACTGAGGTAAAAGGACTTTAATGTGAAATTTTGTGTTAATCTTGGTAGGGATTGTATTGTGTTTAATGGTTGCTCTACCTGTAGTTGCCAGAGATTTCCAATGTCTTTTTTTTTTTTAATTCCAATTTCTTTTTTGTTTGTTTGTTTTTGGTCTCCTCTAGTGTCTTTGGATTTCTCTAAAAACTCCACTTTAAATAGAAAAATAGAAATAGAAATAGAAGTAGAAATGTGCTCACATGATTGTGGAGGCTGACAAATCTTGTGATCTACAGTTAACAAGTGAGGGATCCAGGAAAACCAATGGTGTAGTTCTGGACGAAGTGCTATAGGCTCAATACCAAGGAAAAACCAGTGTTTTACAAAGGCAGGAATAAAACCTATTAAAACCAGCTCAAGGAATAAAAACCTAATACAACCAGCTCAAGACAGTCAGATTGGAGGAAATTTCTCCTCATGTGTGGGATGTTCAGCCTTTGTTCTTTTTAGGCCTTCAACTAATTAGGGCTGCCCACATTATGGAGGGGGCAATTGGCTTTAATTAGCCCATAGATTCAAATGTTAATTTCATCTAGAAACTCCTTTACAGACACACCCAAGATGATGTTTGGTTCCCCAAATGCTGGGAACACCTGGTTCTGTCAGGTTGCCACATAAAATTATCTATCACAGTCATTGATAGATGTCACGTGTCTCTCCCTCTCTGAGTGGGAATGTTTATTGTGATTAACCGACTGCATTTAAATATTGATTATTGACTGCACATGGGTCAGGTAATTTATCATTATAGTTCATAAGACAATGAATCAAAAATTGCCATATTTGACTGAGAGACAGACTATCACCCTTTATCGAAGAATTCTGGGCACTGAAGATGATTGCAATATTAGAATAACTTTTGGGGTTTTATACTTTGGGTGGGAGTAGAATGCATAATGTGTGAGGGTTTCCTCATATTTGGTTACCAGAGTTTAAATTATTATTACGTTCATCAATGTCTGGTTCTTCTCTACTTGGCTACCTGGTAGAATTACATCACCCTGTACTCTTAAGATTAGATATGACTTATGATTTGCTTTGACCAATAAAATGTGAACATGAGTGACACTTTTCATTTACAGGTGAAGACAATGAACTGAGGGAAGTGAAAATGAGAGATGGACAGCAACAATTAAATGAAGCTGTCACAAGGATTAGTGAGATACATAGGAAAACTTTTCAAAATCATTTTTTCATTATTAATTCAGTAAAATTGTAGTATCCCATGTATTATTCAAAAAACAGTTTGACAATAATAACAGTTTCCTCCAACTGACACATGCAGACATGAATATATTAGAGGCTGTTTTTAAGGGTCAATTTTTATTTAAACAGAACTAAAAAAAAATAGGTTAAAAATTAAAAGTAAATAATTACATGTAGGCATTGCAAAACACAGATTCTTATCTAAACTTTGTTATAGACATTATCTCAACTTAAATGTGGTTGAATCAGTAGGTTGACAATAAATTATACCAGTAACTCATCCCAGTTTTAATATTTTCTATAAATCAACTTTTAAATATACATAATTTGTGGGTTTTCTCTTTTTTCCTCAAAGAATCAATGCATATCTCAGTAATGAGATACTAATTTCTGAGAATGAGTGGTCTCTAAATAACCATTGTTTTCTTTGAGCCTTATCAAAGTAGACCAACTTTAAAAACTTTTTCAAATAATTCTTCCTGTGTAATTTTCTAGTTCTGTGCCATCAATAATAAAAAGTAAAATAATTAAGTAAATCTGTAAATCTGTGCATGTGTGATATACATAATTTACATTTTCTTATACATTGCTTTTCATTCACATTGCCATTTTTTAGACCTGATAATTTTTCAATAAGGAGTGAGATATTATATACATTTATTTTGTCTATGTTTGTGGGCACAAATGTGTAGTGCTGTGATGGCTGGGGGGAGGGGTCTGAATTGGCTTTCTATTCTGTGTCTCTTTCCACTGCCTACCTGCTCTAATGACAGCACTCCATGGTGACTCTGAGGGAAATAAGACAGAGAGTCAGGTTCTGGGGTTCCCAGGGTACTGCCATAATGCCATCTATGCTCTGCTACTGTAAATCTTCCCCTAGATATTTATCAGTATTTCTCAGGGTTTTCTTGTTACCTTTGTTTTTATTATTTTTAGTTGAGGGACTCAGTAAAATTGAATTCCAAATCTCTCCATTGATGAATGGTGAAGAGAAATGGGCAGCTTAATTACAAACTAGGTTTGTTTAGATTGTTTGGGCTATGAGATGGCTTCAACATTGGTTTTGGAATACTTCATGCTACAATATTTACAGTTATGTTACTCACAGCACCGACAGAATTCTGATTGTTCACTCCTGAACCAGGGGGTTTCTGGAGACCATGCTAAGGTCAGTCTGAACCCTGTCCTCAGTCATAAAGTGATAAAAAATATAGAATTATTCTATATTTTCATGAAACTAAGTATTGTTTCTAGTCGAAACAATGACAAATTCAGGATACCAAAGAGCTCGAACTAAGCCTAGCTAAACAGAAGCAAGCTCAGTGTGAGGAGGTTGATGCTGCCCATAATCAGTTTCATTGTTTCCTTGATATGGCTTGGTTGAATTCCACGTCTCTTAAACATTCTGGAAAATCAATGCTTTTAACTTTAGCGTTCTGTGATCTGCACTTTATTATAATTCCCAGTGCTGTCTCTCTAATCTCAATTTTATGATTTGCCTTGGATCTTGAGTATAAATAAACAATGCAGAAAAATGTTTGAGTTATATAACATACTCAGTTTTAGTATAGACTGGTTATTTGAAATTCTGGAAGTTACAGTATATAGTAAGTTTATTTTCAGTAGATTGCCATCTCATTTTCATTCTGAATTGAGGAATGGAAAAATTTAAGATTGCTTTTTTTCTCATATAAATTAAAATGTGTACCTTTTTTTATTTTCCATGTTTGTGCTTTTTGTCTTTTGATTTTTTTTTTTTTTTTTTTTTGGTCAGAGAGGGTGAGGAGCATAGGCAGATGGAGTGGCAGGCAGACGCAGAGGGAGAAGCAGGCTTCCTGCTGAGCAAGGAGCCTGATGTGGGACTCGATCCCAGGATGTTGGTATCATGACCTGAGCCAAAGGCAGCTGCTTAACCAACTGAGCCAGCCAGGCGTCCCTTTTTGTCTTTTGATTAAATAAACTAGTAATTTATCTATTTTGTGATCTCCTTTTGTTGTATGCAACCAGCACTTTGTTTTATGGATTATTTCTATAATTTTTTTCTGTCTTCCAGTTTCTTTCTTTTTTTTTTTTTCTGTCTACCAGTTTCTTAATGTTTGCATTTTTCTTTATTGGTTCCTTTCAGCAAATATTCTTAGGTTCATTTCATTTTTCTAATTTTTTTAATTGAGTGTTTAATTAATTTATGCTATTTTTCTTTTTTAGAAATGTAAACATTTAAAACTAAGAATTTTCTTCTGCTTTCTCAGTTTTATCCCAGTATGTCTCAATAATATCTGAACTTTTTTTATTTTTTCTTTGAACACATGTAGGTATAACATTTAAAAAATTGCTTTAGGTTAAAATAACTTTTGAAATTCTAATAATTAATACTGCAGTCACTATACTATGTTTATAACATAATAAAACCAGTAAACAGCTTAAGAAAAAAATATAAGCACAGGCTGAGACACATAGGGAGATTTCCTCCCTCTCCCACTCCTACACACACACACACACACACACACACACACACAAAACACTTAGATTTACTCCAAAAGAGGACTTAAAAGGAGTGCATAAATAAAATATTCCAAATATTTATGACCGAAATGGAAGTAACTTTCAATCACTTGCAAAGCAAAGAAATACAAATTTAGCATAAAAGAAAAGGAGAAAATAAAAGGTTAATTGACACTGACTATATGACTTATTTCCAGTGTTTTATAAATGTTGAAAAGAGTTGTAGTTGAATATATAAAAATTAATAGTGCCCTTTAATTGTTATCAAGGAAAGGAAGGGACAGTAGGAGTCAAGAAAATGTAACACATTTTAATAATTAACATGTTAGTTACTAAAATTGAAAAAAATTCTGTTCAAAGGAAAAGCTAACTAAAGAAAGATGATAATCTACATGACACTATTCTGGGATGGTGATAAATTTGAATGGATAATAGCTTTGGAAGTTAAACACTATAACATTAGGGAAAGAAAATAAATAGCAAAAAACTAGATTTAAGAAGCCCATTAAAAAATTGAAGTAATGTAGAAGAATGTAAGTTTTGTTTCTATGGAATAGAGATATTAAATTAAAAATAATGTAAAATATTAGAAGAGAATGGAAGTAGAAAAAACAGTGAGAATTAGAAATAAGCGTTTTAAGAGTTATTGATAGAATTGAGCTATGTGAGTTAATGAGTTTTACAAAGTATCTTAAACATCATTTTGCGGTAACCTCCAGGCCAATTTAAACTGATTCATTACACAAAGAAAAACAGTATGAGGCACCAAGTGCCTGTTTACCAAAAGACATAAAAAGAGCAATATAATGAAGATCCTCTCAGACATTATAAGGCAAGAATAAATACCATAAGAAAAATGAGAAAAAATATGAATCATGAGAAGAAAATATATGAACCTCTGATTTAACTTGGAATTGATAAATTTTTCTTATTTCTATAACCTTAAACTTTTATTTCTATATCCTTAGAAACCTTTCAATAAACCACTTTGTCTGGCACAGCACTTTTTTTTGCCCCAGATAAACTCGGTTTTTGGGAAATCATGAAAAATTTCCAAATATTTTATAACATCTTGGAAATAAATATAGATAGATAGATTTATATCCATATATACATATCACAGACAGACATATGTATATATAATATCCCCCACATATTTTCATTTATCTATCATAATCTATTATTTAGGTATCATTTACCTATTTATCTATGTATCTCTGTGCCACTGTGTCCGCATTTTTCACTTCAAGAAAACTAGAGAGAAAAAAATCCAGTGGTAAATTTTTTAACATGCTTTTTCTTTACTTCATTTCATTTTAATTCAGTGTAATTAAAATACAGTGTTACATTTGATTCGGGTGTATGGTATAGTGAATCAAGAATTCTATTCTACTATCAAAACAAGTATACTGTTGGTTTTCTTTACCTACTTCACCTATCCCTCTACTGACCTCCCCTCTGGTAACCATTGGTCTGTTTTCTATAGTAAAGAGTCTGTTTCTTGGTTTGTCTCTTTTTTCTTTCTTCATCTGTTTTGTTTCTTAAATTCTACATATAAATTGAATCATATGATATCTTTCTTTCTATGACTGACTTCACTTAGTATTATATCCTCTAGATCCACCCATGTTGTTTAAAATGGCAAAATTTTTTTATGGCTAATATTCCATTTATATATGTATCACCTCTTCTTTATCCATTCATCTATTGATAGATACTTGGGCTAATTCCATAATTTGGGTATTGTAAATAATGCTGCAATAAACACAAGGGTGGCATGTATTTTTTTGAATCAGTGTTTTCATATTCTTTGAGTAAATAACCAGTAGTGGAGTTACTAGATATTTTTAATTTTTTGAGGAACCTCTATACAGTTTTCCACTGTGGCTGTATCAGTTTACATTCCCACCAATCGCCCACAAGAGTTCCTTTTTCTCCATATGCTTGCCAACAATTATTTCTTATGTTTTTGATTTTAGTCATTTTGACAGTTGTAAGTTGATCTCTTGTTGAGGTTTTGATTTTCAGTTTTCTGATTACTAGTGATATTGACGACCTTTTTGTGTCTGTTGGCCATCCATGTGTCTTCTTTCCAGAAATGTCTGTTCATGTCTTCTGCGCATTTTTAATTGGATTATTTGTTTTTCTGATGTTTTGCTGTGTAAGTTCTTTATGTATTTTGGACACTAACCTTTTAGCAGATATGTCACTTGCAAATATTTTCTTCCATCCAGTAGTTGTCTTTTCATTTTTTTGATTGTTTCTTTTGCTGTGCAGAAGCTTTTTATTTGATATAGTAACAATTGTTTGTTTTTGATTTTGTTTCCCTTGCCTTAGGAGACATATCTATAAAATGTTGCTGTTACTGATGTCAGAGAAATTACTGTGCTTTAATTATAATGTAAGCAATAGGATTTTTTGTAGATGCTCTTTTTCAAGTGAGTAAAAACTCTTCTATTTCTAGTTTATGGAAGTTTTTGTTATGAATGTGTATTAAACCATGTCAGAAGCTTTTATAGTGTCAATGGATATGATCATGTGACTTTTCCATTTTAGCTTGTTAATATAATAGATTATATTGATTGGTTTTTAATTATTGAACCAGCCTGATAGCCTTGAAATACTTTTCATTGTATATAATTTTTTAATATGTTACTGGATTCTATTTGATAGAAGTTTGCTAAGAATTTTGGCATCCAAGTCATCCAAGTCATTTAGCTCGTACTCCAGGTCCAGATCACACTTCTGCTTCCACTCCTATTCTGACTTTTGGTCCAGGAGCCACAACTGGTCTTGCTCCCCCTGAAGCTATTCAGGCTCCTGCTACTATTTGCACTCCTAGTCCAGGAAGGAGACCTAGGTCTCAGTCCAGGAACACCATCTCAGCTTCCTCTGGGTTCTAATTCAGTACCTTCTGTACTTGATATAAGGGTCAGGGAAGAGAAAAAAAATATCAGATACTGGTGAATATGGGCTGAGTGGATCTGGCAGCCTTGGTGTGAAAGAGCAAGGGATCCAGGACTCTATCAAGGGGGAGGAAAGATGCCTGGGACAAGTGGGACCAGTACAAGAGTATGGACATGGTCCTGGATGACCCTTCTAACTACTACAGGAACAAGAAGCTGCATTAAGGCCTGGGACAAGTACAAGTAGGTGCTCCGTGGCCAGTAACCATGCTTGGCCACCTTGTTGGCTGTTGGGACCTTTCTGTCTTATTGGCAGTGACAGATGGTAGGGAACCTCAGTTCTCATGCAGTCTTCATCTTTGGGGAGCGACAAAAGAGAAGGAAGACTACAGCATGCTTACTGACGAATGTCATGCTTTTTGGTCTGGGAGGCCCAGGCCCACCTGGAAACCACTCTAATGTAGATGCAGGTTTCCCACCAGGTGATGTCCCTGCCAACATGGCCACGAGCTTACTTCCCTTGACAGTGAAGTGAGAAACACAAGACTCTCCAGTCCTAGATAAGAATCCCTGACATTTGAAGGCACTGATATTTCACACCTCCCCTCAGGCAGATCTGAATTTCTACTGAAACCAGTCGGGGCCTGTGGGGGAGAGGCCCTGGGTGAGCACCTTGGCAGCCCAGGATAGGCTTGGGCCTGGCCAGCTCTGCCTGCTTATATCTGCCCTTATGCAGATGGATGGTAAAGCTCAGGCCAGGTACTGGTGAAAAAGAGAAAAGCAAAACCTTTTTCATTCCTAAGTTTACACAGGGCTTTCATTTTTACTCCAGATGTTTAGTTTTAGAGAAGGGCATGTTAATCTAAGAGGATCCCAGTGAGAATTTGAAACCTGATTCCTCTAAAACGTGCTGGCTCTTAATTGAGTTATTTCAGTTGTTTGAGTCGAAAAATTTCCCCCAAATGTTAGCCATTTTCTGTACCTGCAGAAACAAAGGTTCCAAGGAAACTGACTGATCTGAGGCATCTTCGGATTATGGAATGATGCCCCTGGAAAGCATGTACGCCAAGTGTCTCTGCTTGTGTTTTTCACTTAGAGGAACCCAACACCAGCACTTGTGTGGGTGGGTGGTTCAGATCCAGAGTGTGGAGAGCAAGCCCCAGCCATGCCTCCCATTCCTCCATTTTTCCCTTTGCCCACCCCCACCCCACCTCACCATCAGTGGGTATGAGGCCAGGAGGGAGCAGCTTCTGCTGGGCACTGCTGGGGACTGTGCAGGGCTGTGCCACTCTTGGCATCTTTGGTCTGCTGGTGAAGTGCAGTTTATTTGTACAGAAACATTTTTGAAAAATTCTTTTCAGTAAGATAAAAAGTCCTCACCAACTTTTTAACCTGATGTGATAAAATATTTGATTTTGTTCTAGATTTCCTATAGATGTGAATCATTCTTCAAATGTATTTGATTCAGGATAAAATTAAACATGTGCTGTTAATAATTTCTTGTGGATTTTACTGTTTTATCTTCAAATAAAAACTTTTTAAAAAGACCCCTCCCCCCAAAATCCAAAAAGAATGTATAGACTTCATTCTATATTGCATTTATATTTTTATACTATCTTTGTCTGGTTTTAGTATCTATGTAATACTGGCTGCATAGGATGAATTGGGAATTGCACAGGATGAATTGGAATGAATTTCTATTATTCTATGAATAGAAAATTTTTCTTTTTTCTATTTAAATTTTATTTTTCTATTTTCTGGATGTAACTGTGTAAATTAGTATTATTTCTTCATTAAACATTTGGTAGTTTCTCTAATTAAACCATCTGGGACTAGAGATTTCTTTATTGAGGGATTTAAAATAATAATTTAAGTATACTTGGCTTATAGAGCTAATCAAATTTTCTATTTTAAATTGGATGAATTGTGATAATTTATACTTTTTGAAAAATTGTTTTTTTATCTAATTTGTTAAATTTGTGTATGTAGAATTTTTGATACTATTTCCTTATTATCCTTTTGATGTCTGCAGCGTCTGAGGTATATCTTTTTTATTCCTGATATTAGTAATAGGTGTCTTATTTCTATTTTCTTTGTCAGTTTTTATACAGATGTCAATTTTATTGATCTTTCAAAAAACTAGTTCAGGTTTTAAAAATTAATTTGCCATACTGTTTCTGTTATGAATTTTATTGACATCTCCTGTAATATTTTCTTTCTTTTGCTTGTTTTGGGAATGTCTAACTCTTCTTTTTAGGTTCTTGAGGTGAGATTATATTACTGATTTGAGATTTAACCTTTTTTTCTAATATAAACAGTTAGTGCTATGAATTTCATTTTAACACTGCTTAGCTGCTTCTTTTTTTAATTATGATTTTATTTATTTATTTATTTGACAGAGAGATAGTATACAGGCATGGAGCAGCAGGCAGAGGCAGAGGGAAAAAAGCAGCCTAATTGATCCACGATCCCAGGATCCTGGGATTATGACTGGGCTGAAGGTAGATACTTTACCAAGTAAGTCACCCAGGTGCCCCTGCCTAGCTGCTTCTCATAAATTGCAAAGCAATTTATTATTTTATTTACTATTACTTTCATTTAATTCAATGCATTATTTTTTTTTATCATACTTCTTGAACCCATGATTTTAGTTTCAATGTATTTGAAGATTTTTTTTTTTTTTCTGTTATCTTTCTGTTCTTGATTTTGTTTGATGCCTTTGTGGTCAGAGAAAAATACCTAAACTTGTTTTGTTGTATGGTACAGAATATAGTCATCCTTAGCGTATGTTCCATGTTGGAATAAAGGAAAATAACGTGTGTATTCTCTTGTTTTGGAATGGACGTTTCTATAAATATGGATTAGAAACTTGTTGGTTAACAGTATTGTATTTTCTATGTCCTTTGTGATTTTCTATTTGCTCTATCATTCATTGAGAAAAGAGTTGAAGTCTTGATTTATAATTGTGCATTTATTTTTTCTTTCAGATCTATCAGCATATGCCTATGATATTTTGCAGCTCTATTGTTTGATATATGTGCATTTAAGTTTTCAATATCTTTTTATAAAATTTTTTATTTTTTATAAACATATATTTTTATCCCCAGGGATACAGGTCTGTGAATCACCAGGTTTACATACTTCACAGCACTCACCAAAGCACATACCCTCCCCAATGTCCATAATCCCACTCCCTTCTCCCAAACCCCCTCCCCCCAGCAACCCTCAGTTTGTTTAGTGAGATTAAGAGTCACTTATGGTTTGTCTCCCTCCCAATCCCATCTTGTTTCATTGATTCTTCTTCTACCCACTTAAGCCCCCATGTTGCATCACCACTTCCTCATGTCAGGGAGATCATATGATAGTTGTCTTTCTCTGCTTGACTTATTTCGCTAAGCATGATACGCTCTAGTTCCATCCATGTTGTCGCAAATGGCAAGATTCCATTTCTTTTGATGGCTGCATAGTATTCTATTGTGTATATATACCACATCTTCTTGATCCATTCATCTGTTGATGGACAAGTAGGTTCTTTCCATAGTTTGGCTATTGTGGACATTGCTGTTATAAACATTCGGGTGCACGTGCCCCTTCAGATCGCTACGTTTGTATCTTTAGGGTAAATACCCAATAGTGCAATTGCTGGGTCATAGGGCAGTTCTATTTTCAACATTTTGAGGAACCTCCATGCTGTTTTCCAGAGTGGCTGCACCAGCTTGCATTCCCACCAACAGTGTAGGAGGGTTCCCCTTTCTCCACATCCTCGCCAGCATCTGACATTTCCTGACTTGTTGATTTTAGCCATTCTGACTGGTGTGAGGTGATATCTCATTGTGGTTTTGATTTGTATTTCCCTGATGCCGAGTGATATGGAGCACTTTTTCATGTGTCTGTTGGCCCTCTGGATGTCTTCTTTGCAGAAATGTCTGTTCATGTCCTCTGCCCATTTCTTGATTGGATTATTTGTTCTTTGGGTGTTGAGTTTGCTAAGTTCTTTATAGATTCTGGACACTAGTCCTTTATCTGATATGTCGGTTGCAAATATCTTCTCCCATTCTGTCAGTTGTCTTTTGATTTTGTTAACTGTTTCCTTTGCTGTGCAAAAGCTTTTGATCTTGATGAAATCCCAATAGTTCATTTTTGCCCTTGCTTCCCTTGCCTTTGGCGTTGTTTCTAGGAAGATGTTGCTGCGGCTGAGGTCGAAGAGGTTGCAGCCTGTGTTCTCCTCAAGGATTTTGATGGATTCATTTCTCACATTGAGGTCCTTCATCCATTTTGAGTCTATTTTTGTGTGTGGTGTAAGGAAATGGTCCAATTTCATTTTTCTGCCTGTGGCTGTCCAATTTTCCCAACACCATTTATTGAAGAGGCTGTCTTTTTTCCATTGGACATTCTTTCCTGCTTTGTCAAAGATTAGTTGACCACAGAGTTGAGGGTCTATTTCTGGGCTCTGTATTCTGTTCCATTGATCTATGTGTCTGTTTTTGTGCCAGTACCATGCTGTCTTGATGATTACAGCTTTGTAATAGAGCTTGAAGTCCGGAATTGTGATGCCACCAACTTTGGCTTTCTTTTTGTATATCCCTTTGGCTATTCGAGGTCTTTTCTGGTTCCATATAAATTTTAGAATTATTTGTTCCATTTCTTTGAAAAAGATGGATGGTACTTTGGTAGGAATTGCATTAAATGTGTATATTGCTTTAGGTAGCATAGACATTTTCACAATATTTATTCTTCCAATCCAGGAGCATGGAACATTTTAGCATTTCTTTGTGTCTTCCTCAATTTCTTTCATGAGTACTTTATAGTTTTCTGAGTATAGATTCTGTGCCTCTTTGGTTAGGTTTATTCCTAGGTATCTTATGGTTTGGGGTGCAATTGTAAATGGGATTGACTCCTTAATTTCTCTTTCTTCTGTCTTGCTGTTGGTGTAGAGAAATGCAACTGATTTCTGTGCATTGATTTTATATCCTGACACTTTACTGAATTCCTGTACAAGGTCTAGCAGTTTTGGAGTGGAGTCTTTTGGGTTTTCCACATATAGTATCATATCATCTGCGAAGAGTGATAATTTGACTTCTTCTTTGCCGATTTGGATGCCTTTAATATCCTTTTGTTGTCTGATTGCTGAGGCTAGGACCTCTAGTACTATGTTGAATAGCAGTGGTGATAATTGACATCCCTGCCGTGTTCCTGACCTTAGCGGAAAAGCTTTCAGTTTTTCTCCATTGAGAATATTTGCGGTGGGTTTTTCATAGATGGCTTTGATGATATTGAGGTATGTGCCCTCTATCCCTACACTTTGAAGAGTTTTGATCAGGAAGGGATGCTGAACTTTGTCAAATGCTTTTTCAGCATCTATTGAGAGTATCATATGGTTCTTGTTCTTTCTTTTATTGATGTGTTGTATCACATTGACTGATTTGCGGATGTTGAACCAACCTTGCAGCCCTGGAATAAATCCCTCATTGTCGTGGTGAATAATCCTTTTAATGTACTGTTGAATCCTATTGGCTAGTATTTTGGTGAGAATTTTCACATCTGTGTTCATCAACGATATTGGTCTATAGCTCTCTTTTTTGATGGGGTCCTTGTCTGGTTTTGGGATCAAGGTGATGCTGGCCTCATAAAATGAGTTTGGGAGTTTTCCTTCCATTTCTATTTTTTGGAGCAGTTTCAGGAGAATAGGAATTAGTTCTTCTTTAAATGTTTGGTAGAATTCCCCCGGGAAGCCGTCTGGCCCTGGGCTTTTGTTTGTTTGGAGATTTTTAATGACTGTTTCAATCTCCTTACTGGTTATGGGTCTGTTCAGGCTTTCTATTTCTTCCTGGTTCAGTTGTGGTAGTTTATATGTTTCTAGGAATGCATCCATTTCTTCCAGATTGTCAAATTTGTTGGCGTAGAGTTGCTCATAGTATGTTCTTATAATAGTTTGTATTTCTTTGGTGTTAGTTGTGATCTCTCCTCTTTCATTCATGATTTTATTTATTTGGGTCCTTTCTCTTTTCTTTTTGATAAGTCGGGCCAGGGGTTTATCAATTTTATTAATTCTTTCAAAGAACCAGCTCCTAGTTTCGTTGATTCGTTCTATTGTTTTTTTGGTTTCTATTTCATTGATTTCTGCTCTGATCTTTATGATTTCTCCTCTCCTGCTGGGCTTAGGGTTTCTTTCTTGTTCTTTCTCTAGCTCCTTTAGGTGTAGGGTTAGGTTGTGTACCTGAGACCTTTCTTGTCTCTTGAGAAAGGCTTGTACTGCTATATATTTTCCTCTCAGGACTGCCTTTGCTGTGTCCCACAGACTTTGAACCATTGTGTTTTCATTATCATTTGTTTCCATGATTTTTTTCAATTCTTCTGTAATTTCCTGGTTAACCCATTCATTCTTTAGAAGGATGCTGTTTAGTCTCCATGTATTTGAGTTCTTTCCAAATTTTCTCTACTAATTGAGTTCTAGCTTCAGAGCATTGTGGTTTGAAAATATGCAGGGAATGATCCCAATCTTTTGATACTGGTTGAGATCTGATTTATGACCCAAGATGTGATCTATTCTGGAGAATGTTCCATGTGCACTAGAGAAGAATGTGTATTCTGTTGCTCTGGGATGAAATGTTGCGAATATATCTGTGATGTCCATCTATTCCAGTGTGTCCTTTAAGGCCTTTATTTCCTTGTTGATCTTTTGCTTGGATGATCTGTCCATTTCAGTGAGGGAGGCGTTAAAATCCCCTACTATTATTGTACTATTGCTGATGTGTTCCTTCGATTTTGTTATTAATTGGTTTATATAATTGGCTGCTCCCATGTTAGGGACATAGATATTTAAAACTGTTAGATCATCTTGTTGGACAGACCCTTTGAGTATGATATAGTGTCCTTCTTCATCTCTTATTATAGTCTTTGGCTTAAAATCTAATTGATCTGATATAAGGATTGCCACCCAGCTTTCTTCTGATGTCCATTAGCATGGTAAATTCTTCCCCCCCCCCACTTTAAATCTAGAGGTTTCTTTGGGTCTAAAATGAGTTTCCTGTAGGCAACATATTGATGGGCTTTGTTTTTTTATCCACTCTGATACCCTGTGTCTTTTGTTTGGGGCATTTAGCCCTTTAACATTCAGGGTAACTATTGGGAGTTATGAATTTAGTGCATTGTATTGCCTGTAAGGTGACTGTTACTGTATATTGTCTCTGTTCTTTTCTGATCTACTACTTTTAAGCACTCTCTTTGCTTAGAGGACCCCTTTCAATATTTCCTGTAGAGCTGGTTTGGTGTTTGCAAATTCTTTCAGTTTTTGTTTGTCCTGGAAGCTTTTTATCTCTCCTTCTATTTTCAATGATAGCATAACTGGATATAGTATTCTTGTCTGCATGTTTTTCTCATTTTGTGCTCTGAATATATTATGCCAGTTCTTTCTGGCCTGCCAGGTCTCTATGGGTACGTCCACTGCCAATCTAGTATTTTTACCATTGTATGTTACAGATTTCTTTTCCCAGGCTGCTTTCAGGATTTTCTCTTTGTTGCTAAGACTTGTAAATTTTATTATTAGGTGACAAGGTGTGGGCCTATTATTGTTGATTTTGAGGGGGCTTCTCTGCACCTCCTGGATTTTGATGCTTGTTCCCTTTGCCGTATTAGGAGAATTCTCTACAATAATTCTCTCCAATATACCTTCTGCTCCCCTCTCTCTTACTTCTTCTTCTTCTGGAATCCCAATTATTCTAATGTTGTTTCATCTTATGGTTTCACTTATCTCTCAAATTCTCCCCTCGTGGTCCAGTATTTTTTTGTCCCTCTTTTGCTCAGCTTCTTTATTCTCTGTCATTTGGTCTTCTATATCACTAATTCTTTCTTCTGCCTCATTTATCCTAGCTGTGAGAGCCTCCATTTTTTATTGTACCTCATTAATAGCTTTTTTTAATTTCAACTTGGTTAGATTTTAGTTCTTTTATTTCTCCAGAAACGGCTTTTATCTCTCCAGAAAGGGTTTCTCTAATATCTTCCATGCCCTTTTCGAGCCTGGCTAGAACCTTGAGAATCGTTATTCTGAACTCTATATCTGACATATTACCAATGTCTGTATTGATTAGGTCCTTGGCCTTCAGTACTGCCTCTTGTTCTTTTTTTTGTGGTGAATTTTTCCGCCTTGTCATTTAGTCCAGATAAGAGTATATGAAGGAGCAAATAAATTACTGAAAGGGTGGCAAAGACCCCAGGAAAATGCACTTTAATCAAATCAGAAAAGACCCCAAGTCGTGGGAGGGAGAAAGGGGATAAAAAGAAGTTCAGAAAAAAAAAATTAAAGAAAGGAAACCAATAAAGAAAAAATATAAAAAGAAAAAATATATATATTAAATAAACTAAAAAACGTTAAAAAAGAAAAGGGTAAAAGTTAAAAAAAATTAGCAGAAGAAAAAAAATTAAATTAAAAAATTAAATTAACCTCAAGTCTAAAGAATCATGAAGCAAAAGCCATGAGTTCCGTGCTTTGCTTTCTCCTCCACTGGAATTCTGCTGCTCTCCTTGGTAGGTGAACTTTGTCTTGGCTGGATTTCTTGTTGATCTTCTGGGGGAGGGGCCTGATGTAGTGATTCTTAAGTGTCTTTGCCCGAGGCAGAATTGCACTGCCCTTACCAGGGGCTAGGGTAAGTAATCTGCTCAGGTTCGCTTTCGGAAACTTTTGTTCCCTGAACGCTTTCCGTAAAGTCCCGGAGGACGGGAATGAAGATGGTAGTCTCCCAGTCTCCGGCCGGAGGAGTGGAGCTCGAAGCCCCACTCCTCAGTGTGCCTCAGAGAAAAGAGCCCAATCACTCTCGTCTCCCTCGCCTCTGCCACGCTCCGAGCTCACCCAGCCTGTGACTGGTTCAAGGTAACCCTGAGCTGAGAGCTCACTCCTTGGCTCTGTCTCTCTAGTTGGCTTCCCTGGTCTAATACCTGTGACCTCTGTGACACTCAGACACCCCCGATCCTTTTGTGACCCTGTGGGACTTAGGGCCACGCTGGCCCCACAAGGGCTTCACCCTGGTTTAGCCTCTGGAGCTATGTCCCTCAGTGGAGCAGACTTTTAAACATTTTTTTTAAAAGATTTTATTTATTTATTTGTCAGAGAGAAAGCGAGTGAGATGGAGCACAGGCAGACAGAGTGGAAGGCAGAGTCAGAGGGAGAAGCAGGCTCCCTGTGGAGCAAGGAGCCCGATGTGGGACTCGATCCCAGGACACTGGGATCATGACCTGAGCCAAAGGCAGCTGCTTAACCAACTGAGCCACTCAGGCGTCCCTGGAGCAGACTTTTAAAAGTCCTGATTTTGTGCTTCCGTTGCTCGGCCGTTTGCCAGGAGCCAGCCCCTCCCCCACGGTCTATGTTCCCATTGCTTTGGATTCACTTCTCCGCCTGTCCTACCTTTCATAAAGTGGTCGATTTTCGGTTTCTAGAATTTTTCTTCCTCTCTTCAATCTCCTGTTGGATTTGTATGTGTTTGCAATGGTTTGATAAGCTATCTAGCTCACCTCCCGCTACCTGATGTAGTCTCAGCCTGCTACTTCTCCGCCATCTTGACTTCTCCCCCAATAATGGTTGTCCTTAATGGGTGATTTTACTGGACCACTTTCACTTAGAAAATTACAGTGGACTGGAATTGTTGGAACTTGTACTTTTATTAATTTATATTTTAAATAACACTATTATTATTATTAACATTAATAGTATTAAAGTTTAATGAAATGGCACAATACTGTGGACATGAAAAATAATGCATTTATAATAATTTAGGACTTTAATACATTTATTCAAGTTATAGTTCCCCCAGTATTCATATTATGGATGCGGCCATGCAAGGGATAAACTTCCTACTTCACTCCCGAGGGTGAAAAGTTTATGTTTGCAAAATTAGCACTCAGAGTGACAGGAGATATTTTATTTAATTTGTCAATTAGACTCAGTTTCTTTTGTTGTTGTTGTTGTTGAAAATTTTATTTATTTATTAATATGGGAGAGAGGAATAGAGAATGTGCTCATGCGCAAGCAAGTAGGGAGAGAGGCAGAAGGACAAGGAGAGAGAGAATTTCAAGCAGTCTCCATGATGAGCAGGGAGCCAAAGCAGGGCTTGACCTCATGATCCTGAGATCATGACATTAGCCAAAATGAAGAGTTGGACGCTTAACTGACTGAGACACCCAGCTTTCCCTAGACCATAAGT
Organism: Mustela putorius furo; assembly: GCF_011764305.1. Lineage (NCBI taxonomy): Eukaryota > Metazoa > Chordata > Mammalia > Carnivora > Mustelidae > Mustela > Mustela putorius. The sequence continues at coordinate 31,482,701 of NW_025422019.1, forward strand.
TTCTTATGGGCATGCTGCTGAACACAAAAATATAGAACAAGTGAACAGAGCAAATTTTTGTTTTTTTTTATTTTGCTTATAATATTTGCTGTTTTTCCTCTTCCTCATATAATTAAATATCACTGCTTATTGGTGAAAATTTGGGAAAATAGATTAAAAATTTTAAAGACATCATCTCACAAATTTAAAGGATACCATTTTCTTTTCCAGAAATAAAATTAACATTGTTCCCTACTTCTATAATTAAAAAATAAGATCTGGTTGCTATCATATTACATCCTGATTTTTTGTCATTTAACATTTTGGTATGCCACTAGAAAATTTTCATGAACATAATCTTAATTTTTGCATAACATTCTATTAAAATAATGTGATAGAATTCTAATAATCATTGCTTTTTCAATTATTCACGCCTTTTAAAAAGACTAGAGCAATTTTTATTTTTTTTTTTAAATTTTTTTTGGGGGGTGTGTGGCTGTGTGCTTATTTTCCCAGTTCAGCTCTTTAAAGTTAAATTAATCCAAGGTTATAATTGGTTTAAACATAAGAAACTACCTATTTCATGGGATACTATTGAAAGTCAGTTATTGGAGTGCCTGGGTGGCTCAGTGGATTAAGCCTCTGCTTTTTTTTTTTTTTTTTAAAGATTTTAATTTATTTATTTGACAGATAGAGGTCACAAGTAGGCAGAAAGGCAGGCAGAGAGAGAAGGGGAAGCAGGCTCCCCGCTGAGCAGAGAGCCCGACTCGGGGCTCGATCCCAGGACCCTGGGATCATGACCCGAGCCGAAGGCAGAAGCCTCTGCTTTTGATCAGGTCATGATCTCAGGGTCCTGGGATCAAGTCCTGCATTGGGCTCTCTGCTTGGTAGGGAGTCTGCTTCCTCCTCTTTCTCTCTACCTGCCTCTGACTACTTGTGATCTCTCTCTCTCTGTCAAATAAATAAATAAAATCTTTAAAAAACAAAAAAAAAGAAATTCAGTTATTGTTATTTGAAGAGAAAATGTAACACTTTTCTGTTCTGTAGGCTAAAATGTGCTTCATTATTACCTTAATTTGAATAATTTGTATTTTATTGATAAGGAATGCATTTTTTCTATGAAATTTTTTCAATATTGCCCCCCTCAAGCTGGATACAAATCTTTGTAGCTGTGTATTTTTTTTTTAAGATTTTATTTATTTATTTGACAGATCACAAGTAGGCAGAGAGAGAGGAAGAAACAGGCTCCCCGCTGAGCAGGGAGTCTGATGCGGGGCTTGATCTCAGGACCCTGGGATCATGACCTGAGCCGAAGGCAGAGGTTTTAACCCACTGAGCCACCCAGGTGCCCTTGTAGCTGTGTATTAAGGTACATGATGAGTGTAGCAGTTGTTTTGATTTCCATAATCATACTCATCATCATCTTCATCATGATATCAAAACTGTGAGAACCCACTCTCTAAAGGATAGTATCCAGGTCTTTCTAATTTAATTTAATTTAAAAATACATTTTATAAATTTATTTGCTCAGGATCAGTATTAAATCCTCCTTAAACAAACAAGCAAACAAATAAACACTACAAGTGGAAAAGTTGAAGAAGGTATCATCTTTAGCATACATAAGTGATTATTAACTAATTTTGTCATACTTTATTTAGTAGTTGTATTAGTCAGGGCTCTCCAGAGGAACAGAACCAATAGGATATTTGTTTATTTCCTTATTTATTATAAGGAATTGGCTCATATAGTTATGGAGGCCAACAGATCCCAAGGTTTATAGGGGGAAATCCTAAGAAAGCTGATGGTATAGTTCCAGTCTAAAGGCCTGCAGCCTCAAGGCTCAGGAAGTGCTGATCTTTCAGTTCAAGTCTAAAGGCAAGAAAAAACCCAATGTCTCAGTTTGAATGTAGTCAGGCAGGAACAATTCTCTCCTACTCAGTGTGCGGTCAGCTTATTTATTCTATACAAGTCTTTTACTGGTTGGGTGAGGCCCACCCACATTAAAGAGGACTGTACTCTTTACTCAGTTTACCAATTTCAATGCTAATCTCCTCTAAATACACCCTTACAGAAACACTTTGAATAATAGTTGACCAGTATCTGAGCACTTCGTGGTTAATCAAGTTAACAAGGAAAACTAACCACGAGAATACTCATGTTTAATGAGTAATTACTATAGTACAGCTAGTTCTCTTAGGATTTTACATGAATTAACTTATTAAATACTTGTGAAAAACCCATAAGTTCCTTCTTTTCTCTGTTTTGGAGATGAAGAGCAGATAGATAATATGCCTAAGAACAAAAGCTGAAAAAAGGTGGGATTAGGATTAGGCATTAGGATTTTAACTACAGTATTCTGATGACAGAATGGCATTCCATGCTGAGTAATGCTGGAAATTGCTTGAAAAGTCTCAGGGCTTGAGAGTAATTCTCCATGATTCTGAGCTCTGCCTTCAGGGATCTTTTGAGTCCTGTTTTCTTTTTCCAGAAACGTATGTGCTCACAGTGGAGCAGTTTTCTCCACCATGAGGTTGTCCACTCATTGGACTTTGTCCTCTAATCCTATTCTCATTGTTAGAATCTCATTGCTTCCTAATCAATGTCCTACTTTAACAAAAGAGTAAGTTTGCTTACTTCTTTTGGTTTTTAGAATTATTGGATTAGATTTTAGTTTTCAGAAATATTGGCCCTGTGGCTATAGGAATAAAACTTTCTTTCAGGGAAGTCACGAAAGTTTTCACATACCCTATTCAAGGACGTGAACTAGGAATTTAATGCTCCAAGCTCATCATTTTCTTTCCTCAAACTCTCTAGCAGAGTTAGAAACAACTAACCATCTGCATTATTATGTTGGTTTCTATGAAAGTGTTCTGTGGGAGCAAATGCATAATCACCCAGAGCCTTGCCTCTGTAGATGTTTGGTTACAAGCATCCTAACGTGATAATCTGAGTAACCATTTGCCATGGAACATAACAGTGTCTCCTTTACCATTGGAAGCAGAGTAATTAGTGCTTTTATATCCGATCACATAAATTGGATTCCATAAATCCCAGCACCAGTTCAGAGAGGTCATCCTTAGGAGTCTATTCCTCTGAATTTATTTTCAGTGTCAAATCTATCTAACAGGGTTCAATAAGAGAAGCAACAGTGGTAGGTAGCAGAGGTCCCTCCTTGGACCACTATAATCCCCAACTTGGAGCTTCAAGGGTCCACACATCTTCTTCCCAGATCACATGAGCTGTGTAAGGGCCTTTATTACCTTTTGTTAGGCGTACATCATCAATTCTGACTCTCTGTTTTCTCATGCTCAGCCAATTAATGGTCATAGCAAATGATCCCTTGGTCAGGAATACCCAGATCCATCTGACAGATTTCCAGAACTTTAAACAGTAGGGAAAGGGAAATTGAGTTTGGTTTGCTTTCTTGCTCACTTTTATGACCAAGAAATTCTCTGGGCTTCTTAAATAAATAGATCTTTCCCTTTCAGATCCTTGGATATTAATATCAAGACAGAATGCAGTTATGCCATTTATTGATCTTTTTTTTTTAAGACAAAATGTAGATTTTATTTAAATTTATGTAAACTAAGAGCTTCCCAAAGATGTCTAAAGAACAGAGATCTGTTGCAAGGTGACCTTCTCTTTCTGCTTATATGAAATGGCTGAAAGCTTTTTCAACTTTGTAAAAACAAAATACTTCATTATATTTAGTGAAGCAGGGTAGGAAAATATTCCTGGTTCTCTGGTTTTATTATCAAAACTTCCCTTAATTCCTTAACAGTTTTCATATGATAGCTTTTTGTTATTGTTCAGTAATCTAGAAACTGAAAGTGGAACCACAATTTGCATCATTTATTATTCTGGATATTTATTCTTAAATTTTGTTGTGCTAAATAAATCCTTCCAATTTCATAAAACTTGAGTAAAAGTCTACTTCAGATAATGGTATACAGAGAAATCTGGAACCTGAAAAAACATTAGTGCCTGTGGTATGTAAAACAAAGTAGGAGATGGACAGATCATCCAAGCAAAAGATCAGCAAGGAAATAAAGGCCTTAAATGACACACTGGACCAGATGGACATCACAGATATATTCAGAACATTTCATCCCAAAACAACAGAATACACATTCTTCTCTAGTGCACATGGAACATTCTCCAGAATAGATCACATCCTTGGTCCTAAATCAGGACTCAACCGGTATCAAAAGATTGGGATCATTCCCTGCATATTTTCAGACCACAATGCTCTAAAGCTAGAACTCAACCACAAAAGGAAGTTTGAAAAGAACCCAAATACATGGAGACTAAACAGCATCCTTCTAAAGAATGAATGGGTCAACTGGGAAATTAAAGAAGAATTGAAAAAAAATCATGGAAACAAATGATAATGAAAACACAACGGTTCAAAATCTGTGGGACACAACAAAGGCAGTCCTGAGAGGAAAATATATAGCGGTACAAGCCTTTCTCAAGAAACAAGAAAGGTCTCAGGTACACAACCTAACCCTACACCTAAAGGAGCTGGAGAAAGAACAAGAAAGAAACCCTAAGCCCAGCAGGAGAAGAGAAATCATAAAGATCAGAAATCAATGAAATAGAAACTAAAAAAACAATAGAACGAATCAACGAAACTAGGAGCTGGTTCTTTGAAAGAATTAATAAAATTGATAAACCCCTGGCCCGACTTATCAAAAAGAAAAGAGAAAGGACCCAAATAAATAAAATCATGAATGAAAGAGGAGAGATCACAACTAACACCAAAGAAATACAAACTATTATAAGAACATACTATGAGCAACTCTACGGCAATAAATTTGACAATCTGGAAGAAATGGATGCATCCTAGAAACATATAAACTACCACAACTGAACCAGGAAGAAATAGAAAGCCTGAACAGACCCATAACCAGTAAGGAGATTGAAACAGTCATTAAAAATCTCCAAACAAACAAAAGCCCAGGGCCAGACGGCTTCCCGGGGGAATTCTACCAAACATTTAAAGAAGAACTAATTCCTATTCTCCTGAAACTGTTCCAAAAAATAGGAGGCCTACTTCAGAAAGATTTCTCAATCCGGTGTCCAGAAAAACCTATTGGATCCACTGAGTGTCTTGCACTTGTTAATTATATGTATATATATTACACATATAGTTGTATGTATAGTATTATAATATGACATATAATTATAAACAGGTGATGGCAACAAATTAGAGTAGAACAAGGGAGTCTCAAATTGTGGAATACAACTGATAAGCAGCAGGAAGGGGAGATGGGACTCACAGACATTTGGCCTCGTTCACACTCCTCTGCGAGGCAAGCTAGGGTTTTCCAACTTCAATTTTAATTGATTTCTTTCTTCTTCCCTAAAATGTGAATATAATAAAAAGTTAGAGAAAAAGAAAATGTTACGTTAGGTTGAAAGGAAATTGTTGATTTGTAAACATGTTTGTAACACCACCATATAAAATGGAAGAGAGTGGCACAGGAGTCTACTACAGAAGAATTTGACATTATCTGCCTAGTGATTTTTATGTCATCCTGAGTGAAAAAAAAAGTTAAACAGATGATAGATTGAGTTGAGCTCCAATTTAGCCTTTAGTTATAGTTATGGGCAAAATTCACTCTCAAGCAGTAAGGGTGCAGATGCAGGCCACTGAGCTGCATGATTAGATCTTGATGTATGAAACAATAGGTTGCCTTCGTGAAGCAGAGTCTGAAACCATCAAGCAAATGTGGTGCCCTATATTTTGGTTTCTTTTGATTTCTGTGAGATAGTAAACCAATATATTTGGTTATCAGGAAAGAAAATTTTCTTTTTTATTATTTATAAATTTCCATGAAAAATTTGAATCATACATGTTTTCTTTGACTAAAGGAGTTTTTTCCTCCCTACTCTTCACAATTTTAAATTTATTGTCAGAGAACTTGAATTTCATGTTGAAATATTGGTTAGTTTACATACTACTTTAGGACTACCCAAAACATCATTTGATTATTTAATATTTTTATTGTATTTTTTTCTTCCTGTATACAAGGCATTTAATATCACCAAAAATACCAGAATATATTTAAAAAGTGAAATAACAGCCAAATGGCTGGATTTTTTTCTATGATATACATGCATAGTCATATACGTTCTTGTTTATTACTGAAATATAATTAACCTGCAAGAAAATCAACAAATTACAAATTTAATTGTACACTTGACAGGCTTTGTCATCACCTCAGAGATTGTTTTTCTCCTTTCTATCCAATGTCCTAATACCACCCCATTGCAGTAACTATTCCGACTTTTAGCACCTTACCTTAGTTTGCTAGTTTTAGAAATTCGTACAGATGCAAGTATACACCAAGTGCTCTATTTTATTTTAATATATTTTTAAAGATTTTATTTACTTATTTGACAGAGAGAGAGCACAAGCAGGGAGAATGGCAGAAGCGGCTCCCAATCAAGCAGAGAGCCAGTCATAGGGCTCCATACCTGAGCTGAAGGCAAATGCATAATCCACTGAGCTACCGAGGTGCCTTTCCATGTGCTCTGTTTTATCTGGATTTTTATACTTAACACAGTGTTTGTCACATTTATCTATGTTGTTGCATGAACCAATAGTTCGTTTTTTCATCCAAGAAATATTTCATTAAATGAATATACCTCAAATGTTTTATCCATTCCATCTGGGTTGAATTTATATATTTTAAAATGAATTTGCTGAAGCATAATTTACATAATTTAAAACAAGCAGATATTAAGAATAGAATCTGATGAATTTTGACAAATTTATATGCCTGTGGAACCACAATGTCAATCAATATAAAAATTACCTTTATAATTATTCAGAGCTTCTTCTTATCTTTTGTTTTCAATGCCCTGGCTTCTGGATAACCACTGATCTGATTTTTATCACCATAGCTTCTTTATTTCTTTTCTATAACTCCATATGAATTGAATTATAAAATATTTTTTATCTGGCCTCATTATTAAACAATGTTTTGCTTTTTTCGAAGAATTCACCCAAGATAACGTGTTGTGTTTTTTTTTAATTTTTCTGTGTTGTTGCATGCATCAGTACGTTATACCATATATTACTGAGAATTATGAAAAGGTAAAAGTGTAACAATGTATACATATTCATTCTACTCTCAGCGGTCATTTGTGTAGTTTCCAGTTTTTAGCTATTATGAATAGAAATGCTGTGAATATTAGTTCACAAATCTTTTTGTGATAGTATACATTCTCCAATCTTGAGTATATGCCTGTTAGTTGTTACTGCTGGTTTATAGTATAAATATATGTTTAATTGTATATCAGTTTTCCAAAATAGTGGTACTATTTTATAGTCTCACCTAGAATATATGAGAATTACAGTTGTTCTACATCTTTGCCAGCACCTATTTCAGCCACGTTAGTAGGTATGGAGTCCTATCTCACTGTGGTGTTTCCTGAAGACTAATGACAATAGTAAACACAAAATGCCAGGCATTCTTCTGAGCAATTCCCTTGTGTTTTATACTCAAAATAATACTCTAATGTAGGTTCTGACAGGACTGATAATCAGAGAGCGACTTCATTTTTAAAAATCCCCATAAGGTCAGCTGCAATGCTTCCCACATTCCTCTTCACAAGTAAACTTTGGGCGTTTTTCAAAGTGTCATATTTCTTTTAGCGTTTATGTATTTTTTAACTGTTATAAATATGTAGACTCAACTACTGGTTTTATTAGATTCCCATCTTGGTTTATTTTAATGTCACTGACAGAGTATTTTAATGTTATGCCTGTATCTCCAATTATCCATAATCTCTGTGGAATTCCTTATGTCATTTTGTGTAAGAGCTATTTATAGGAACACATATTTAGAGCAGAATTATCTTTTCTTGCTGCATTTATTTTATATTTATTTTATTTTATAAATTTAATCATATATGTATCATTTATTTATTATTTGTTTGTTTAAAGGTTTTATTTATTTGACAGAGAGAAAGAGTGCACAAACAGGGGGAGCAGCAGATGGAGAGGGAGAAGCAGGCTCCCCACTGACCAGATTGCTGGATGCATGCCTACGCGGGGCTCAATCTCAGGACCCCCAGATCAAGACCTGAGCCAGAGTCAGACACAACTAACTGACCCACCCACAAGCCCCTTTTGCTGCTTTTAAAACATTTTTCTTGCTTAGATGTTTTTTTTCTTTTTCCCCAGCAATTTTACTATGATAACCTAAGTATGATTTTCATCTTATCTTTCCTGCTTGGTGTTTCTAGTTCTTATAGAACATATAGATTAGGCTTATTAAATATTAAACATTAAACATTCTTTTAAAATATTTTATTTATTTATTTGATAGAGAGAGAGAAAGTGAGAGAGGGAACACAAACGGGGAGTGGGAGAGGGAGAAGCAGGTTCTCCACTGAGCATGGAGCCCAGTGGGGGGCTTGATCCCAAGACCCCAGGATCATGCCCTGAGCCAAAGGCAGACACCTTATGACTGAGCCACTGAGGCATCCTTAATATTAAAAATTCTTTACCATAAGTCCTTCAAATGTTTCTTCTGCCCCATTCTCTCTCCTCTCCTTTTAGCACTTCATTTATACTTTACGTTGTACTTTTCTACCATATCCTCTGTATTTCTTACACTTTTTTCTGTAGTTCACATTTTTCACTCTGTGCTTCTGTCAGTATACTTATTTGTGACTCCTTTGCTTGTTCCTCAATTCTCTCTTTAGTTACATCTATTTTCCCACTAAATCATGACCACTTTCTTAATTTTAATATTTGTTTAATTCTAGCATTTTTCTATGCAGTCAGTCCTCTGGCTACTGCCCCACATGCAAGTATTCTCATCTGCATCTCAAATGTGTACACCTCTGTCTTAGTATATTTTGAATGTTGATGGACAGAAATTTGATATTAGCCAGATTCCTTTTTTTTTTTTTTTTAATATATGAGGTGGTCTTTTGGTCTAATAACCAAAAATCTTTAAAAAAAAAAAAAAAAATCTACATATTTCTATAAGACTTGTCTTGGTGTTCAATGTTCTTGGTTAATTTTCCCTAACACATGGTGTGCCCTTTCAAAATCAGATTTTAGTCTATTATTTCAGGAAGTGAATTTCAGTACTAGATACTAGTTCTCTACAACTGTTTTGATATTTTTCTTTGAGAACTCTAAGTTTGCATATTTTGGCTATCTTTTCCTGGCTCATCTATTAATTTCTTGCCAGTAGTTTTAAATGTTGATTGATGTTTGTTTCCTCACTATTTCTTATTTCTGTTCTTCATGTCCCCTACTTTGCTATTTACTAGGTCTATAATCTCCTATCATCTTTAATGCTTTGTCTTTATCTCTGTATATGTTTATTTATTTAATAAACTGAGTTTGGAATTTCTTACTTAATAGTTTATTTAATCCTATCTGCTTCTAAGGTCAATTTTCCTATACCCGCTTTTTGCATAAGGGGAGAATGCAAGAAAATTGTCCCTTATTCCCTTCCTAGAACTTTGTGAGGGCAATGATCCTCTAAAAATGGTGCCTGTAAGTAGCCAAGCTGCTTTTGACTTTATGAACTCAATTATGTCCTAAGGAGATTCCATTGTTCTCTTCACTGGCTGCTGTCACCAAAATTTCTAGCCCTTGTCTCATGAGCTATATCTCTCTTTTTTAGGTGTTTATTCCTCATACTTTATGAAGTCTACCACCTCCACAGTACTGGGTTATTTCTATACTTTCAGCACCTTAGCATATAGGTGAAAACTCAATTCTGCTTCTGATTTTGGATATCTGCTATTCAGAGCCACAGTGTCTTTCTCCACTGTACCCTGTCACTTTTTCTGTTGCTTCTTGATGTCTCCAAAGTTCTCTTGATTCTGTTAGCACTAGAATTTGAGGTTTCCTCTTCATATGTACTACATTCAGGTTGCAATGTTTTCATTCTTTCTTTCTTCATTTTTCTGAAAAAGAAGTGTTTAGTTGTGTGTACACCTTGTTGGTGTCCTCTTTTTGTATATGCAGAAGTTTTTATCACTCTCACATCTCTTCTGAGTGGAAATTTGTTTATTCAGTTTAAAGTGATGTTAGTCAGTGGCTACATGACTGCTTCTTGCCCAACCTTACTTCTTCACTCTGCAGCATCCCCTGTCCAGAGTTGTCACTTACACAACGAAGTCTCAGAAAATTAACAAACAGATATCCTACTTAATTTCTTCATTCCTGGCTTCTATGCAGTCTCTGATGAGAAATTTACAGAGATGCTTCACATTTCAGCTACAACAGACATGTACTCTTAGGATTTAAATATCCTACAGGATCTTGTTGTTTGGGTGGTTTAGAGCCATCCAACTTCTCCTAGACAATTCTATACTCTGGGACAACTACATGTATTTATATATCTTGTTCTGACATTTTCTACTAGTTGGTTTTAAAATGTTTTCTGTTTGTCAGTTATTAATTTGTTAACTCTTTTTCTCAAAACATGATTATCAACTATTTTTGGATGTGAATCCATTTAACCTTTACTAAATGAATAGACATCAATTATGGACTATGAAAATAGATTATTGTCACATTCAGAATCATTGTGATTTTTGAATAAGGATTGTAATAACTTAAACAGGTATGCCAGTTAAAATATTCAGCTATTTAAAACAAAGCAAAAGAAAATAGGTGAAATGGTGCTTTATTTCATTTATATTTTTTCCTTACTGTTACAGTTCTTAAAAGTCTAACAAATTTTCTTATCTGGTGATGGATTTCATTTTCCACGTTTTGGAGAAAATAAAATGAACAAAATGGAGAAGAATAGCAAGTAAATAAATAATATTTATAAAGGAAGAAGGAAAATAAAAGCCACAAAAGACAGATGCAACAGACAACAGAGAAACAGAACTAAAAAGGAATATTGAAAGTTTATCACAACATCCATCATGTTCTTCCTGTCTGTGCAGTGAGGCAGAGTTTTTTTTATTCCTTTGAATGTGTCATAGTTTCTTGCCAGAAGACTTTTGTCCACATTGTTTTCTCTGCCTAAAGCATTTTCACCATTTTTTTTTTACTCTTATTCTTCAAACCTCACCTCAAAATTACATCCTTGAGGAAACATCTTGTGGAAGTTCTCCAGTTTTATGAGCTAACCTTTCCTAATAACATCATTTTATGGCAGTTACCACATTTGTTGTTTTTTACTTGTGTAATTGGTTTTCAACTACAATAGACTCTAAAATTCATGAATATATGAGCTATATCTTAATTTTGCTCAGCTTAGTCTCAATGCCTTACTTTAGCACATTGTATACATTCAATGAAAGGGGTTGAATTAACAAGGAGAAATAGGCATCTATAAACTGATTCCAGTGCTATAGCATAATCTTGAAGAATTTTCAAGGCTTCTACTGAGGTGCTGTCTATAAAGATAAATGAGTGTCTAAATTTGGTAATACTTTCCTTATAATTGTGGTAAGTGTCAAGATATGGCTTTGAAGAGGTAACTCCAATTACTGTATAAGCTTTCTCTAATTAATAATGCAATTCTCTGAGAATGCTTATGGGAAGATGGGGATTTTATAATTTGGCTTACAAAGTGATCTAGATTGCAGGGAAATTTATGGCACAGTGGAAGTGTGTGGAGGAGAACATGAGGGTATCAGTAATGGCTTATCTTTGATTTTGACCTGGAATTATTAGATGTCCTCCGTAAGTCCTTTTTTAGCCATGGAAGAAAAAAATAAATATTTCAAGAGTGGTCTAGGGGCTTGGGGCAGATGGTAGGCAATTATTCTGCAGGAATGGGACATTACTATGTGTATAAGTCACATAGTCAGAAGGCAAACTTTGTGAAAACATGTGGGTCTAAAGGACTTTTGCCAGGTATCTGAGGCATACCATATCTTATTGTAGTCTGTGGGTCATTTAAGTGGAATATCCCACTTTGGTTTTTTTTTTTTCCTTTGCAGAAAATAGAGGTTTGGAAATTAGAAAGAAAAATAATGAGTGCTTGTTCTTCTCACCAGACTTAGGTGAATTCTAAGAGATGAGAAGCAAAATTTTATAGCTAAGGGACAGAACGCTTTCTCTAATATGCTTGATTTCTAGAGCAGAACTGGATGTCTTTGAAATTTTTCAAACATCCTCAAATTTCTTCTCACAGCAAGGATGAAAAAAGAGATAACTCGGTGGTCATTAGGCTAGTTTGACTTATATTCTTATAGTTAATAATCGATAAGCATGTGTGCCATGATTGACCACTGTGCAATGAAAACTCACTTCAAGGGGTTTTATTTAAGAATAGAAAGTGCACAGCTTTTGAATCAGAGCATATGGTTGGATCTAGGCTTTACTCTTTATTACTAAGTGACCTTAGGAAGATCACTTAACCACTCAAACCTTCAGTTCATCATCTATAAAATAGAACTGTAAATGCTTATCTACTAATAGGGTTTTTCATTTGAGAAAAGGACTCTATAAACATTATAAACTGTGAATTCTAAAAGTACATTATAAATATGTAGCAGTGAAACATTAGTTTATGCTTGAATTAGTATTTCATTCACTAGAAATTATCAGCTATTTTGTTCTTGCTTTATATATTAGTTATATACATATATCTCTATGTGAGAGTTTTAAATTGATAGACTTCTGAAATGTTAAATATATACTAACACCTCTTTTATAATTTTGCTGCTTCAATCATTTCACATTCTGTGCCCTTAATAACCTGGTATCAAATAATTACAGCTATAAAGGCTATCAACCAAATTCACAATCAAAGATTTTAGGACATCTAAACTTCCTTCCTCCCTTCTCCTTCTCTCCCCTCCCCTCCTTTTTCTTCTTTACTTTTTTCTTTCTGTCTCTTCTTCCTCTACTAACTGACCATTAGTATGAAATAGTACAGGTTTTTCAGTAGAAGAAAGCGCCGAACTTTTTTTCACTTTCAAGTACTGGTATTTATGGATAGTTCTAGGAAAAAAGGTTAATTTTATTATTTATGTCATAGAATTAGCATTTGTGAGTCATCACTGACTAATTATAAATTTATTTTTATTAGCTTTTATGTTTCCTTTGTAATGATTTAAATGCAGGAATTAAAAACTAAGTCGTGCAGGATAATGTATGTAACAAAGTTTAAGTAATTTTTCTATATTCTATAATTCATTTCTGATCTTCAGTTACATTTCTTCTTATATTATCCTAGAAATAAATATTTATTTAATAGGGGACGTGCAGAAAGTTTAGCTTTCAACCAAAATATTTGAATAGCCTGAATAGATTTTCAAAATCATTATTAACAGCAACTATCCAATTTAAAGAGGTAAAATTACAACATATTTTGGAAAATTTGGGGAAAAGCAAATAAATAATTTCTCTACAATAATTTGGCATACCTTTTGAAAATAAAAATAAATAAATAAATAAATAAATAAATAAAAATAAAAATACCTGAACTACTAGGTATTAAGAATATGAATTGGTATGTATGTTACCAGATCCAATTTTGTTACACAGAATCAGGCACAAGACAACATCAGCTGTGATAGTTTGCTTTAGGAAATGGCATCTGAGCTATAATTTATGTGCATTATAGTAGAAAAACGCTAGATTAGAAATTCTAAAATGTATGATCTGGTCCAAGTTTGGGCACTTTTTAGGTAACATGGCCTTGAACGCATTAATTGCCCTTCTAAATCTATATTAGCTTATATATAAAATATCAAAAATTAAAACTAAAGTACAGAGATTTCTAAAAATTAAATTACATGGTTCATAAAACATTTTTAAAGCATAAGACAATGCAAGGTGGCTTTTTTTCCAGTCAGTTGTTCTTTTCTTTGCTTATGTTACCCTTCTACTTACCTCTTATAATTCTGTGAAATGTTGATGTGTACTTAAAGGAAACCAGTCCATGGCAGTTTCTGATCTCTGTTTGGGGCTGTGATGGAATTCAGAAGGAAACTTAGGATTTGGGAGGTTGGGCCAGGTTGGAACAAGTGTCTGTTTCCTGCACCCCTTTCTGGTGCTCAGACCTTTAGACTCATGGTAAATTGCCACTGCCAACATGAGACTAAAGTGTGCAACTTGTCAATGTGTGGCACAACACTATTGAAGAATGATGCCACACCTCAAACAAAAACCAAAACAAAATAAAACATCTCCATTCCCTTTAATTATAAAATATAAACATTGTCTGTGACACTGACTTAAAAGACCATGACTCCCCTGAGTATTCCTTTAATTCACATTTAATCATGAAGTTCTAGCTTCCCAGCTTTACTTGAAGCAATATGGAACTTGAAATGTATATTCAGGTTCTACTACCATTATTGCTTTCTTAGAATACCAAACTGTAAGGGTCATAAAGGGAGGATACATACCTATTTTGATCACCATTGTTTGTACCTAGCCCAGTGGCTGCTAGATCCTTTAAAGTGTTTACTGATTACATGATGAATAATTGGAACACAATTTAATTGATTGAAATAGTGTGATATTGTAGGGGGGAAAAGAATATTTTCTCAGCAGTAAGAGAATTAAGGTTACATTCCTGGTTGGCTTTGTTTCTGTCTATATAACCTTAGGTATGTCACTTAAACTCTGAACTTCTGTTCTTTACCTAAAAAATAAAGGGTTTAGTCAACAAATTCTAAAATTGTAATTATGTAGTTTCTTAGAAATGTCTACAACCATTAGAAACGGTAGTAAAATGATTCAAATACCTTAAAAATTTTCTATTTTACTCCCAAACCATCATAAATATAATTCTACTTTTTTTTTTGGTAAAAAATTAAGAGTCTTTAATGCTTCTTTAGTAGCTTTCACAAGCCCAGCACAGTTTCCTGGGAGTGCTGAATTTTTTTCTACCATTTGTCTAATACTGAAATTTTCCTATCTTTAACCTCCCACTCAGCACAGCTTGGTCTCCTGCCCTTATTGCATGATATTCATGTGGCTTTACCTAAATTCATTTTATTCTCAAGATGGTATGTGCCCTGTATATATTCATGAGGGCTGTGTTTTTTGAGACATTGGATAAGGGGAAATAGCCACAGCTGTCAGAATAACTGAACTCTATCTTGGTCCTAGATTAAAGTGTGACTTCCCTAACACTGAGTTTCACATTTCTAAATGAAAGCAATAAACTTGTATATTCTTCCTAACCTCCACCATCTTTTGGGATGGAAACTTTAATTATTAAAGACCTAATGCCACTAATCACTGACTTTTTTGAAATCTGGCTGGACCCTGTTATGCTTAAGCAGCATGACCAGCAGCCTTGCATCCATAATGGGGCTAGGGCCAGGAAAAAGTCTCATCAATCCCATTCTGTGTTGCTCTGAACTCTTCTTCTGTGTTTCTGAACACTTAACTATGGAAAGTAGGGAGTTGGCATGCACATGGTCTCCCAGTAACTACATCCATTACCCATAAAGAGTGGTGTAGTTTATGTCGAGTATTAGGAAAAGAGTGCTATAGACACTGTGTGAGTAAAAGGACAGTTTGTGAGCCTAGTCTTTTACTTGAATGATCCTCACAGTTTTTTATCTCGGATTCGTTATGATGATTGCCCAAATAATGTATTTCTTGACTATTGTTCTTTTTTCTAGGTGGATCAGTTATACATGGAGATAGAATTTATGGTTCCTAACTCATTTCTTTATCTTTAAGTGGACACAAAGGGCTTATGGCTTTTGAGTGTTTGTTGTGTTTTGTTTTATTTCCTTTTAAATAATTTTTACGATCAATATATGTCAGAATGCAGAGATCAAATCTCAAGATGTAACACTTCTCTTCAAGCAATTTAAGCAGTTTATAAAATTTAAAAGAAAATAAGTTTCAAGCATCTAACATGATTTCTTCTCTAGGCTTATGATCTTATTTCTTTCTGCATCATACATTATGCCTCAAGAATCTTTATTTCTTAGGATCTCAAATTACTCTTAGGGATTTTAGTTTTAATTTCTAATTTTCTACATGGGAACACAGACCTTAAATATATAATCTATTAATGATTACAAATGTTAAATACTTGCATTCTCCAAATACCACTGAAATAATTTGTTAACAATACAATGATGAGTTTACTACTTTCTGTGATAAGAGCACTACCTAGATACAGTCTTAGCATCTAGAAGATGAGAAGACAGAGTTGTGAAATTTATGATGTTTTCAGTATTATATTCTGATTAGGATTGAATAAAAACTGGGGTGCCTGGGTGGTACAGCTGGTTAAGTATCAGTATCGGTTTCTGCTCAGGTAGTGATCTCAGCATTATGAGATGGAGCTCCATTGTGGCTCCACTCTGAGTGCAGAGCCTGCTTAGAGTTCTTGCTCTCTCCCTCTGCACCTCCCACCCTCAGTGATCCCCTTCTCCTCTGTCTCTCTCAAATAAATAAGTGAATCTTAAAAAAAAAAAAAAGGATTGGGTAAAAATTATGAGATAATAGTTAAGGCCTTGTGGATACAACAAAGTGAGGATTTTTGAGGAAAGGGTTTAGAAGAGCCTAGGAGGGACAACAATCATTTGAAATTATTAATTGAAAAGTTAATAATCTCATGTTCAATGAAATATGACTTTCAGAACGTTTCTGAAAGGAATATGTAATTTGTCTCTTTCCAGGCAAGAATTTCCTGGAAAACACAACAAAGAAGCTCAAATTTGTGTCCACTTTATGTCCACTTAGTTGTGTTGGTGAAGAGGGTGGAAAACTAAAGTCATATTAATACAGACAGATGGTAAGCTCTGTGAGCTGTACTGTAAATGGTTTCAATTCTCACGTGGCTTATGGAGAAAAACAAGGAGGGAGTGCTGGAGGTGGGGAATGTGTGCTGTAATTTTAAACAGCATATTCATGGAAAGCTTCACTGAAAATACAAGTTAAGCATGAAGGAGGGAAACTGATTGCTTCTCTGTGGTGAATTATCTTCACATAACTCTAAGGCAATCTATTGATTGCTGTGGTGCTGTCAGATAACTATAAAACCACACAGATGCTTCAGTTAGAAGCAGTATGAACTCTTTCTCTGCCACATAGTCTCACTGCATTGTGAAACAGAAATTCAAAACCTGGTATTTTCAAATGTCAAGCAGTAAACAGCTGTCCATAAAATCTGATAAGTGCCTCCATTTACTCTTAGTTTGGCTATTATTTCAGCATTATGTTTTATTTTCTTTAAAAAGAAAAAAAACGTGATAATTTGTAGAAAACCCATTTCTTCTAAAGTACAAATAAATTGTGATGTTATTAAGCCTACCTTTTGTCATTCCAATATCTTTTCTCTCCACAAAATTTGGAGTAAGTTTTTACCCCCTCTCCTTTCTTAGACCAGTTTAAGGACTTGTTAGTCTAGTAGAGGAACAACATTTCTTACTTTGATATAGGAAATGCTAAATATTTGCTTTCTGTTTCCTAATACAGTGAGAAGGAAATATGACAGACATTTTCTGTGGTATCACATAGAAATGTTATGAATGACAACTTGCAGAATACATTTTTAAAATTCATTTTACTATAGTAAAATTTCTCTGGTTTTTCATAGCTTATCTGCAGCATAGTACAGAAATGTGACCCCATACTCCTGGGGTTTGGGACTCAGACTTGTAGGCCTGACAATAATACATAGAGATCAAGAAATTCAGTGTTTTTTTTTTAAATTCTGTTCCCACTAGGAACTGAGAATTCATGCTAATAAGTTGTACACTAGATGGAAATCTATAAACTGGCAAGTTAACTTAATTTATAATATAAAATGGAATGGAAATTAGATTAATATTGAAAAGAGTCTGATCCACATGTTTCTTATTAAAGATTACAGATGTCTATAACAATAACCCAATTCCTATCTTAAGTTTTCAAGTCTCCTAACAACTTTTCATATTTGCCTTTCTGAAATGAAATCCTAAATATAAAATAATATAAAAATTTCAAATATGTTTTCTGCCAAAAACTGTCTTTGCAATGTGCCAGAAAGGCCTTGGAAAAACACAAGGATTTATTCTTACACTTTGTAAAAACAAAAAAAAAGGAGCTAGGATAGTTAAGCTTGTTATATTACTATTAACAAATTACATGATGTATCAAATCAGAAGAGATAGTTATCATTTCACTATGCTAAATTTATATGGATAAAATGCTATTAATGTAAATATTTCAGAATGTGTATGTTATATGGGAAGTTCCTAAAGATTTGTGAATGCCTGACTTCTGGGGAAAATGGCAGAGTTGAGGATACTAAGCTTATCTCATCCCACAGACACAATTAGATAATACCCACATCAGTATAAATAACTCAAAAAATTACCTGAAGACTGGAAGAACAGACTTTCCACAGCTAATTGTAGAGAAGAGACCACACTGAAGAGGGTAAGAAAGGTGGAGATACAGTTATGAACCAGCACCATTCCATAGTGATTCTGCCTCAGGAAGTGGAGAAGATAACCATATACACCAGCCCAATTGAGGCTCCATCAGTGGGCCTGGAGAAGACATGGGTCTGACTGCAAGCCCCATTCATCAACAAAGATTCTCAGGGGATAACACAGGGAAGGTGCCTGCAGTTCAGTGCTCCTACATCCCTGGAAAATGCCTAATTGGACCCAGCTGAATCCCAAGCAACATAAGACTGGCCCATTAAAAATAAAGAACCAAATTCTGCCTGTAACAGGCAAAGAGAACTACTGTAGATAACTGGACTGAGGGCAAATGTATCTCAGCTACAGTGGTAGGGCAACACACACAGGAAATGTCCCCAAAGCAACAGATTTTGGTGAATGGGGTATATTGCACTGCAGGACTCTATAGCATCTCTTGTTCATAAGGCCACTAGTTTAAACAGCAGGAGACATAGCTGATATTCCTAACACATAGAAATAGACACAGAGTTAGACAAATTAGGAGACAAAGGAATATGTTCCAAAGGAAGGAACAGGATAAAATCACAGTAAGAGAGCTAAGTGAAACCAATAAGTAATATGTCTGCTAGAGAATTTAAAGTAATGGTCATAAAGATCCTCAGTCTTAAGAAAAGAGAGGAGGAGTTCAGTGAGATCTTCAACAAAGAGATAAAAAAACATAAAAGAGTGAATCAGAGATGAAGATTTCATTAACTAAAATTTCAAACACACTAGCAGGAATAAATACTAGACTAGAGGAAGCAGAAGAACAGATCAGTGACCTAAAGGACAGAGTAATAAGAAACAATCAAGCTGAACAGCAAAGAGAAAAAAATAAATTTAAAATGAAAATAGATTAAAGGAACTCAGCAACAACATGAAGCATAGTAACATTTGCATTATAGGGATCCCAGAAGAAGAGAAAAAAAATGAGCAGAAAATTATTTGAAGAACTCATAGGTGAAAACTTCTTGAGTCTGGGAAAGGAAACAAAAAATCCAGATCCAGCAAGTAAAGATCCCCCAACAAAGTCAACCCAAGGAGGTCTACAACAAGACACATAGTAATCAAAATGGCAAAAAATAGTGACAAAAAGAAAATTTTAAGAGGAACAGAGGAAAGAATACAGGTATATACAAGGGAAACCCCATAAAGCTATCAGCTAAATTTTCAGTAGACAGTTTGCTGATCAGAAGAGAGTTGCATGATATATTCAAAATGCTGAAGGAAAAAACTTGTAGCCAAAGACATTGTATCCAGCAAGGCTATCATTCAGACTAGAACAAGAGATAAAGTGTTTCCCAGAAAACAAAAGCTAGAGGAATTCATGACCACTAAACCAGCCTTACAAGAAACCAAGAAATATTAAAGGGGATTCTTTGAGTGGAAAGGAAAGATTGTAAGTAGGAGTAAGAAAAATAAGAAGCACAAAAGCAGTCAAAATAAGTATATCTATAAAAGTCAGTCAAGGGTTTCACAAAATAAAAAGATGAAAATATGAAACCATACACCTAAAATGTGTGGATAGAGGAGTAAAGAATGCATTCAAGCCTAAATGACCATCAACTCAAAATAGACTGCTACATGCATGAGATGTTATATATAAACATAATGGTAACCATAAATCAAAAATCAGTAATGGATATACAAAATATAAGAGAAAGGAATCCAATCATATCCAATCATAAAGAAAGCCAGAAAACTGTGAGAGAAGAGAGCTGGAGAAGAAAGGTACAAAGGACTACAAACATAAGCATAAAAGAAGCAACAAATGACAATAATTACTGTGAATGTAAATGGACTAACTATTTCAATCAAAAGACATTGGGTGACAGAAGGGTTAGAGAAATAAGACTCATCTATATGCTGTCTACAAGAGATTAATTTCAGATGTAAACACATGCATATTGTAAGTGAAGAGATAGAAAAACATTTATCATACAAATAGAAGTGAAAAGAAAGCCAGAGTAACAATACTTATATCACACAAAGTATAAAACACAGAGTGCAATAAGAGAGTAAGAAGTACACTATATAAAAACCAACTAGAAGATATAACAATTAGAAATACTTATGCTCCCAACATGGGAACACCAAAATACATAAAGCAGCTAAAAACAAACATAAAGGAAGTCATCAATAATAGTAGAGGACTTTAATACCATAGTATTTGGACACACCATCCAAACAGAATGTCAAATAATCAGTGGCTTTGATTGACACAATGGACCAGATGGATCTTACATCCTAAAATAGCAGAATACACATTCTTTTCAAGTGCACATGGAATATTCTCCAGAATAGATGGCATATTATATTATCACAAAATAAGCCTCAACAAATTAAAAAAGATTGAAGTTAGACCACACATTTTTTTCTGGCCACAGTATTATGAAACCAGAAACCAACCATAAGAAAAAATATGGAAAGACCACAAATACATGGAAGTTAAATAACATGCTACAAAACAATGAATGAGTCAAGCAAATAATCAAAGAGGAAATAAAAAAACATGTGGAGACAAATGATTATGAAAGCTCAATTTTCCAAAATCTTTGGGATACAGCAAAAACTGTCCTAAGAGGAAAGTTTGTAACAATACACACCTACCTCAAGCTGCAAGAAAAATCTCAAATAACCTAATCTTACACCTAGAGGGGGCAAAAGAAGAACAACAACAACCAAAAAACCCCAAAACCAGCAGAAGGAAGGAAATAATAAAGATTAAAGCACAAATAAGTAACTAGAAACTAAACAACAACAAAAACATACAATAAAACAGATTAATAAAACTAAGAGCTGGTTCTCTGAAAAGATGAACAAAATTGATAAACCATCAGGTAGACCTATCAAAAGACAGAGAAAGAGAGACATAGAGATGACTCAAATAAACAATATCAGAAATAAGAGAGATGAAACAACAGAAATACAAATGATTTTAAGAGCATAGTATGAAAAACTCTATGCCAACAATTAAACAATCCAGAATAAATGGATAAATTTGTAGAAACATATAACCTCCCAAAACTGAATCAGCAAGAAATACAAAATTTGAACAAACTAATTACCAGCAGTAAGAACGAATCAGTAATCAAAAAACTCCCCAAAAAGCAAAGTCTAGGACTGCATAGCTTCATAGGTGAATTCTACCAATCATTTAAGGAAGAATTAATACTTACTCTTTTCAAACTATCCCAAAAAATAAAAGAGGAAGGAAAACTTCCAGACTCATTCTAGTCTGTCAGCACTATCCTGATACTAAAACCAGACAAAAACACTCCAAAAAGAGGGAGAGAGAGAGAGAAAGAGAGACAACTTTTAGCCAATAGATCTGATGAACATAGATGTATAAATCCTCAAACTACAAGCAAACCAACAATGTATTACAAAAATATATCATGGTCAAGTGGGATTTGTTCCCAGAATGCTGATTCACGAAACAGTCAGCATGATATATCCCATCAATAAGAGAAAGGATAAAAACCATATGTCATTTCAATAGATTCGGAAAAAGCATTTGGTAAAATACAACATCCATTCATGATAAAAACCCTCAACAAAGTTAAGTGTAGAGGGAACATACTTCAACATAATAAAAGCCATATTTGAAACATTCACAGGTAACATCCTACTCAGTGATGAAAAACTGAGAGCTTCCCCCTTCTAAGATAAGGAACAAGACAAGGGTGTCCACTCTCACTACTTTTATTCAAGAACGTTCTATCCATAGCTAATACAAGAAAAAGAAATAAAAGGCATCCAAATTGGTAAGAAAGAAAGAAAAGTTTCACTACTTGCAGATGACATGATAATATATATGTGAAAAACCCTAAGGATTCCACCAAAAAAATATTAGAACCAATAAACGAATTCAGTAAAGTCACAGGATACAAAATCAATGTACAGAAAGAAATCCATTGCGTTTACATATGCTAATAATTAAATAGTAGAAAGAGAAATTAGGAAAACAATCCCATTTATAGTTGCACCAAAAATGATAAAATATCTAGGAATAAACTTAACCAAACAGGTGAAAGACCTATATTTTGAAAACGATAAAACATTGGTGAAAGAAATTGAAGATAACACAAACTAATAGAAAGATATTCCATGCTTATGGATTGGAACAACCAATATTGTTAAAATGTTTATACCGGGACGCCTGGGTGGCTCAGTTGGTTGGACGACTGCCTTCGGCCCAGGTCATGATCCCGGAGTCCAGGGATCGAGTCCCACATCGGGCTCCCAACTCCATGGGAGTCTGCTTCTCCCTCTGACCTTATCCTTATGCTCTCTCTCACTGTCTCTCTTTTAAAAAATCAATAAATAGAATGTCCATACTACCCAAAGCAATCTACAGATTTCAAAAAATCCCTATCAAAATACCAGCAGAATTTTACACAAAACCAGAAAAAAAAAATCTTAAAATTTGTATGGAAACACAAAAGCCCCAAATAGCCAAAGCAATCTTGACAAAGAAGAACACTGTGGCATATCAAGATATACCACAAAGCTGTAGTAATCAAAACAGTATATAGTACTGGCACAAAAATAAACATGTAGATGAATGGAGAGAATAGAGAGACTGAAATGAACCTGTGATTATATGGTCAATTAATCTTCAATGAAGAATATGCAATGGGAAAAAGTCTCCTCAAAAATGAGAAAACTGGACAACTATATGCAAAAGGATGAAACTGGACCACTTTCTTAGACCATACACAAAAATCAACTCAAAATTTATTAAAGACCTAAGTGTGAGACCTGAAACCATAAAAATACCAGAAGAAAGCACAGGCAGTAATTTCTCTGACATCACTGTAGATATGTCTCCTAAGACAAGGGAAACAAAAGCAAAAATAAACTATTGGGACTACATGAAAATAAAAAGCTTCTTCACAGCAAAGAAATGATCAACAAAACAAACAGACAACCTGCTGAATGGGAGAAGATATTTGTAAATGGTATATCTCATAAAGGGTTAGTATCCAAAACATGCAAAGAGTTTATAAACCCAACACCCAAAAACCAAATAATCCAATTAAAAATGGACAAAAGACATGACAGACATTTCTCCAAAGAAATCATACAGATGGTTAACAGACACATGAAAAGAAGCCCAGTATCACTTATCATCAGAGAACTGAAGATCAAAACCTCAATGAGTTAACACCTCACTCCTGTTGGAATGGCTATAATCAAAACATAAGAAACAAGTGTTGGCAAGGATATGGAGAAAAAGGAACCCTCTTGCACTGTTGGCAGGAATGCAAACTAGTGTAACCAATGTGGAAAACAGTATGGAAATTCCTCAAAAAATTAAAACTAGGGTGCCTGGGTGGCTCAGTGGGTTAAAGCCTCTGCCTTCGGCTCAGGTCATAATCCCAGGGTCCTGGGATTGAACCCCACATCGGGCTCTCTGCTCAGCAGGGAGCCTGCTTCCTCCTCTCTCTGACTGCCTCTCTGCCTACTTATAATCTCTGTCTGTCAAATAAATAAATAAAATCTTAAAAAAAATTAAAACTGGAATTACTATATAATTCAGTAATTCCACTACTGGGTACTTTACCAAAGGAATACAAAAACACTGTTTCAAACAAAAATACATGCACCCCTGTGTTTAAAGCAGCACTATTTACAATAGCCAAATTATGGAAGTAGCAAGTGTCTATTGATAGATGAATGGATAAAGAAAAGGTGGTACATACATAATGGAATATTAGCCATAAAAGAGAATGAAATTTTGCCATTTGCAACAGCATGGGTGGATTTAGAGGTTGTAATCCTAAGCAAAACAAGTCAGTGAGAAAGACAAATACCATATGATTTTACTCCTGTGTGGACTTGAAACAAAACAAATGAACAAGGAGAGAGAGAATCCAAGAAACACTCTTAACTATAGAGAACAAACTGATGGTTATCAGAGCGGGGCTAAGCTAGGGGGTGGATTAGGGGGGATGGGTGAGATTGGTGAAGGGGATTACAAGTGCACTTACCATGCTGAACACTAGGCAGTATATAGAATTGTTGAGTCCCTATATTGTATACTTGAATCTGATATAACACTCTATGTTAACTCTCCTGGAAAAACAACAACAACAACAAAAAAAAACAGTTCATCAATGTCCAGCTATCTATAAGTTTCTATCTGACTTCTGGTGTCTGTATTGCCTGATATCAGACATCAACAGTGTAGCATGCATGCATGCATTCATTTATTTATTTATTTATTTATTTATTTATTTATTTATTTGAAAGAAATTGAGAGAGAGTGCATAAGCAGGGAGAGCAACAGACAGAGGGAAAAGCAGACTCCCTACAGAGCAAGGAGCCCCATGTGGGACTTGATCCCATCACCCTGGGATCATGACCTGAGGCAAAGGCAGATGCTTAACTGACTGAGCCACCCAGGGGTTCCACATAATTTCAGTTAGTTTTTTAAATGTTAATTTGATTTCTACTTTATTTCTTTAATGTAAATCTTAGATTTTCTGGGCCAGTGGTTCACAGTTGGAGATTGATGTCAGTTATGTATTGAGGTTTATTAATATACATATGTTTATTCCCTCCTCCAGACCTACTGAATTTTATTTACTGATATGCATCATGTGTACTTGGTATATTCTAACCATATTCCTGTTCTATTCATAGTATATTATGTCTCAGGATTGCTATATCTTATGACTAATGATTTTTTCTGTGTAATGATTATGTACATCCATTTTACAGATTAATGCAATATCCACACTCCTCAAATAGGGATAATCATGTTTATAGTTTTCTCTCAGATGCTTTTGAATTGATTTTACCTCATTTTACAGGCCATAGAAACAACTAGATGTCCTTTTCAGTTGTACTATTCATTTGAACTCTCATTAGAGCTTTCATTTTTTAAAATTAACAGTAATAAGTAATAAGTTAATTGTAAACAGCAGTTTCAAGTCTTTTGTCATCTACCAGTAGGTTTTTGTTTTACACCAGTACTTCCTGAGAAGCACTTGCCATGGCTATAGGCTATAGCATTTCATTTTAAACAAAGAGGGGTTGTCTCATGAAAAAGGACTTCATATGCTAACTACTTTTGGGAACCAGCTTCTGATGATATCATTTAAACAGATTTGAAACTTATACCAATGAACTGAGTCAACAATTCCATAATTCTAGTTCAAAAGCAGGTGGGTTCATGAGACTGCTAAACTCAAGACAGAGCAGAACAAGAACTAATTATGTAAGAAGGTATGAGCTAGTGAGGGATGACTGATTTTTATTTGGAATTATTGATATTTTAATTTTCTGTTTATTAAATACATAAGAAAACCCTTTCATTTTTTCTCTTAAGCTGTTTATAATTTACGGTTTGATAGATTAAGCTTCTGTAATTGGAAATGAAACATTTGTATATATATTATTTTCCCTGCCTGATTTCTCTAGAATTGAAAACTCTTATTTTTATGGCATTAGAATATTTGCATAAATTCATTAAATCTATACTCCTTGTATCAGAGCATAATTGGAAATTTTAGGTATGCCTAAATTTGACATTAAGGAGTCAATGCTTATAAAGCCCTCTTGGGAAAACTGGCCTCCTACCTGCTGTATAGAGTCAGAGATGTGGTAGGCAGAATAATGTTGTTAACCTCCAAAAGTGTTCATGTTGTAATTTTCGGATCTTGTAAATATATTATTTTACATGGCGTAAGAGACTTCGTAGATGTAATAAAGATCACAGAACTTGAGATAGAAGATTGTCTTGGGTTACTAAGTAGGGCCAATCTAATCACATGAATCCTCAAGAGTAGAAAAGTCTCAGGCTGTCGTCAAAGATAGAAGAAAGAGGAAAGATTCAAAGATTAAGGTCTTGGCCTGCCATTGCTGGCTTTGAAGATGGAGGGTCCTCACCCTTGGAGGTATGAGTCTCTAACATTAGCATTTTTCAGAGATACCTGGGGGGCTTGTGAAAATACATGTCAGAGTTTCAGATTCAGTAGCCTTTGGTGGAGCCAGAGAATTTGCATTTCTAACAAGTTCCTAGGAAATGCTGATGCTCCTAGTTTAGGACATTATTCTGAGAAGTGCTGCTATAAACAATGGTATGGAGGAGGGAACAGAAGGCAAGCTAAGGACAAAACAGAAGCTGGCATCCTGCAATCCATCCCCACCATGGGATATATGTGACATTCCTCAGGCACTCCTCCTGCCCTAAAGGAAAAACAAATAGTTAACTAATAGCAGTAACAGCCCTGCAGGGCAGGAGTCTCCCTCAGTTTATAAATGTCCTACTGATTTACAAGGAAAAAGCTTTCTTATCAATAGCCTAACTTCCAGATACCTATAACTCAGTACCTGAAGCCTTAACATCACCCTCCCCTCCATAAAATTAAGGGAGGTGGAGGCTGAAGGAAATGTAAATAAAACTGTATTTCTTCTAAACCTAAAGCTGTTGACAAAGACATGTTGTGGAGGCCGAGAAAAATCAAGGCCATCCCACCTCAGGTTTAGCCTTAGCATAAGTACAGCCATCTCAGACCCCTGTGCCCAAGGGCTGAACTTTCCTTACTTTACTTTAGTCCCAGGAAGCCCCACCCTCCTTTAGTTCTAAAGACCCCCACCCTACTTTAGTTCCAGGAAGCCCCAGCCTGCTTTGGTTCCAGAGACCCTCACCCTCCTTTAGTAAGGGGAACCCATAAATACCCCTGCCTTAACTAAGCTCGGGGGCCCAAGTCCCTACTCCGCTGTGTCGGGTATATTTGGGCCCAAGCTTAAGCTTGTCAAATAAACCCTCGTGTGATTGCATCAGTGCTTGGCTCCTTGGTGGTCTCTCAGACTTGAAAACTCAGGCATAACAACGTGATAGGAGAAGTAGGACATTCTACCAGGAAACTCCCAACCGTCTTCATGTTGGTACATTTTAGAGGGAAAAAGAACTTGGCTTGAAAATAACTGGGCCTCCAGTATCCTGAGGGTCTTTGTTAGCATAAGACAGTCCTTCTTGACACCACCTTTAGACTCACCTCCCCAACTCCTGAGCCTTGAGCTGACCCAGGACTGCAGTGCAGCATCTCTTTCTGCCCACAGGTCCTGTCCTTGTGCTTTAATAAACTTAACTTTTTACATCAGAGACTTCCTTAAGAATTCTTTACTGGTTGTTGATTCTAGACTCTACCCCGCTGAATCTCACTTATATATATATTCTAAAACTTAAGTCAGTACTCACACTGTGTTCAGCGATATAACTGAGGCTATTCAGATAACATTCACAATGTCCATTAAGTAATGTTGGCTCTATGTAGCATTTTTGCCTGTACTACCCCTCAGTAAAATGAAAAGATAATCAACCAGTGGCTCTACTGGGATGACATAAAATATCACAATGCTATGTTTCCAAAATGATCAAGGTGATGAAGTTCTACAATATAGGAGAGGTTAGGTGAGGTCAGGTCCAGAGCCGATGACCAAGAAAGAATTCTTGAGACCTCTTTAGTGCAAAATGGTGGTTCATTAAAGAATGAGGACAGGACCTGATGGCAGGAATTGCTGCTGTACAGGGGTTGTGAGGGATGGCAGGTTATATGGCATGGGGGTGGTGGAAGTGAGGAAAAGGGAGGCTTCAAAGAACTTTCATATGCTAAAGAGGACCTACAAGATAAGGGATACCAGAGGCCTGGCCATTGCCAAGGTCATTTTGCCCTCTAGCAAGGTATTAACATTAAGATGGGTGGGAGATTCCTAAAGAATGTCACATATGTCCCACCTGAGAGTGGTGGTAGGGAAAAGTTGGAGGGTGTCAGCTTCTGCTTTGTACTCAGTCAGCCTTCTGTTCCCTCATCAAAGGTATGTATATACATTGAACTTTATTATAAGGGAATTTTGTTTTTACACAATTGATTCTTTATTTCAAGTTTTACAATACTTTTCTTTATATTTGTGTCATGAAAATAAACACTACTAATATTTTTAACTTATTTTTTTGACACTGAAAGCAAATGAACAGTAGTACTAATTAAGGCACCAATGATGGGTAGGGTTTTATTTCACTATACTTGAAGAACTGGCTTACAGATCATGGAAATTCTGCACAAATCCATAAACTGCAGTGAACATCAGCTGTGCATTTAGGATTGTAAGCTTTTAAAATTGATTCTATAACTAGGGTTTATTATCTCTTGAGAGTGGGTAATAGTTCTATAAAGTAGAATTATACATATTTTTAAATTTAGAAAGGATACAGCAGTTTATTTTAGAAAAAAAAAAAAACTTGATTCTTATGGAAAATCCCATAGCTTCCTTTTCTGGTTTATTTTAAGGCCATTTATAATTTACATTATAACAAAGTCTTTATAATTATTTGATTTAATGTTCTGTGAAAGAGCATCAGAAAACATTAAGTGGTTGTTTCTATAATGATTGCTTATCTAGTATTTGAAAGAGAAGATTAACAATTTTAAAATTCTTTGTTTTAAAATTCTTTGACTATTAATCAAGTTTAAATTTTTTGATATTTTCAAAAGATGTCTTTTTTCTAAAGTTTTTACTGCAGTTCATAATTTCTAACTATAAGACTGCTGATTATATGCACATATAAAAGGAATGATCGCTGTGGCAGCATTTATATGAAAATTTTCCCAACTGGAAGAAGTTAAGCTTTTTTTAAATAATCAAAAGTGTAATTTTCACCAAATAGCCATTTGATTTTTTTTTTTCCTACAAAGTTGAAAATAGCAGTGGGAAATATACTCTGGGATATTATCATAAAATGCTTCTCTTATATAAGATATTACATTTTCATTAATTCAAAGAAATTAACTGAATAACTATCATATGCCATATCTGTGCTAGAGACTGGGTCTGTGATAATAAAGAAATGTAATTATTATCGTCAAGTAACTTATAATTTTTGGAGGGAGGAATGAAGTAATAAATGTAAAAATAAATACATAAAGACTTAAAATTTTAGTTCTGACATGTAATTGGAAATGGTACTGATGAGGGAGCAGGAGGCTGGCTGAGGACAGAGCAAAAGCTGGCGCCTTGCACCCCCTCTTCACCTGCTCCCCTCCGTATGTGTAGCATTCCTCAGGCACCCCTGACTGCCATAAAACGATAAATAGTTAACTTGCAGGGATCGCAATCCTGCAGAACAGGAATCTCCCTTGCCCTACAAGATGTCCTAGAGACCTAAACAGGGAGGTTACCTTATCAATAGCACAAATTTCCAGAGGCAAATAACTCTTGGTTCCTGAAGCCCTAATGTCCCCCTCCCACCATAAACTGGAGGAGACTGGGGTAGAAGGGAATGTAAATGATAGCCGGATCATAATGCCCCACCAAGAATCTCCCAATTATCTTGATGTTAATGCCTGACCTAAAGACGACATTGATCAGGCCATAAGGGCAAAGACTCCCCCCCCCCCGCACCTTGTAGGCCCTCCCTAACATGTGAGAACTCTGTTGAAACATCCCATTCCTTCACCACCTCCCCCCAACCGTGGGGTATATAACATGCCCACCCTCACAACCCAGGGCAGCAGCTCTTCCTGCCCACGGGTCCTGTCCCCGTGCTTTAATAAACCACCATTTTGCACCAATGACGTCTTAAGAATTCTTTCTTTAGTCGTCGGCTCCAAACCTCCTCACCCCACCGAACCTGACTTAGGTTCTGGGACTTCATCAGTATGCCTTCTCTGATAACAAGAGCAAGCTGAACAAACTGAAAACCAATGAGTTTTCTGAGACCCATTAGAGAACTGAGATCCATGGGCAAACTGCCAGTCCAAAATCTGGAGAGATGGGCAAATCCCACAAGGCACTGCTGGAGGCATAAACTGATAGGAACATTTAAATAACAATTTTGACACATTGCTCTAGGCTGAATGTGTACTATTCTGAGAGTGAGAAACAAATGGGTGTTGTGATCTTAGGAGTCATACCCTGTGTTTTGTGGGTTTTTTGTTTTTTATTTATTTTGAGAGAGAGCCAGCAGGAGTAGGGGGGTGGGACAGAGGGAGAGGGAGAAGCTGACTTCCCCCTCCCTCCCACCAAGCAGGGAAGCCAAAGTGGGACTCCATCCTAGGACACTGGGATCATGACCTGAGCTTAAGATAGAAGTTGAACTGAATGAGGCACCCAAGCACCCTGTCCTATGGCTTTTTATGTTCAGGAACTCTGCTGGGTTCTCACAGTAAAAAGTCAGGAGGGATTCCCTCCTATTCACACAGAAATAGGGGAAGATTAACAATAGAGAAATACTGCCGGAGCAATTTCCATAACAAAGGCCTACTTTCTAGGGTAAAAGATTTTACCAGATCCTTATTCCACAGGGCACATCTCTCATTCAGCCCCCTGAAGCCTTTTTTCACCAAAAGGGGATAGAGGAGAAGAAACTCTTGTGAGAGTCACAGATGAGGGTCAAAGGCTCACCAAATGATGTATTTATACATAAGAATGCTTCTCTTCCTCTGCACCTGACCACCACACTGAAAAGGTTCCACTCTAGTAATTCTGGGTCACAGCTGAAAGAGCTGTGAGATGGACTCTCTGAAGAGAACTTAAGAAATCCCAAACCAAGGAGAGGAGTCAAGATGGCAGAGAAGTAGCAGGCTGAGACTACTTCAGCTAGCTGGAGATCAGCTAGATAGCTTATCTAAAGATTGCAAACACTTGAAAATCCATCGGCAGATCGAAGAGAAGAAGAACAGCAATTCTGGAAACAGAAAAACAACCACTTTCTGAAAGGTAGGACCAGCGGAGAAGTGAATCCAAAGCGACAGGAAGATAGACCCCGGGGGGAGGGGCCGGCTCCCGGCACAAAATCAGGACTTTTAAAAGTCTGTTCCGCTGAGGGACATCACTCCAGAGGCTAAACCGGGGCGAAGCCCACGCGGGGTCAGCGTGGCCTCAGGTCCCGCAGGGTCACAGAAGGATTGGGGGTGTCTGAGTGTCGCAGAGCTTGCAGGTATTGGAACAGGAAAGCCGGCTACAGAGACAGAGCCAACAGTAAGCTCACAGCTCGGTGTTACCTTGAACTGGACGCAGGCTCGGTGAGCTCGGAGCGCGGCCGGAGGTCAGGCAGACGGGAGTAACTGGGCGCTGTTCTCTGAGGGCACACTGAGAAGTGGGGCCCTGGGCTCTCGGCTCCTCTGGGCCGGAGACCAGGAGGCCGCCATTTGTATTCCCGTCCTCCAGGAGGCCGCCATTTGTATTCCCGTCCTCCAGAACTCTACGGAAAGCGCTCAGGGAACAAAAGCTCCCAAACGAACCCTAGCAGATTACTTAGCCTGGCCCCTGGTAAGGGCGGTGCAATTCCGCCTGGGGCAAAGACACTTGAGAATCACTACAATAGGCCTCTCCCCCAGAAGTTCAACAAGAAATCAAGCCCAGACCAAGTTCACCTACCAAGGAGTGCGGTTTCAATACCAAGGAGAGCAGCAGAATTCCAGAGGAGGAGAAAGCAAAGCACGGAACTCATGGCATTTTCCCTGTGATTTTTTTTTTTAGTCTTGCAGTTAATTTAATTTTTTTCTTTTTCATTTTTTGTTTTTTTTTTTCCTCGCCTTCTGGTGAAATTTTTTTTTTAACTTTTACCTTTTTCTTTTTTAACGTTATTTAACTAGTTTATCTAATATATATATTTTTTCTTTTTTATATTTTTCTTATTTGTTTTCTTTTCTTTTTTTTTAATTCTTTTCTATTCTTTTTCTTTCCTTTTTCTTCTTTTTTTTTCTTTCTTCCTTTTTGAACCTCTTTTTATCCCCTTTGTCCCCCCTCACGATTTGGGATCTCTTCTAATTTGGTTAAAGCACACTTTCCTGGGGTTGTTGCCACCCTTTTAGTATTTTCCTTGCTCCTTCATATACTCTTATCTGGACAAAATGACAAGACGGAAAAATTCAACACAAAAAAAAAGAACAAGAGGCAGTACCGAAGGCTAGGGACCTAATCAATACAGACATTGGTAATATGTCAGATCTAGAGTTCAGAATGACAATTCTCAAGGTTCTAGCCGGGCTCAAAAAAGGCATGGAAGATATTAGAGAAACCCTCTCGAGAGATATAAAAGCCCTTTCTGGAGAAATAAAAGAACTAAAATCTAACCAAGTTGAAATCAAAAAAGCTATTAATGAGGTGCAATCAAAAATGGAGGCTCTAACTGCTAGGATAAATGAGGCAGAAGAAAGAATTAGCGATATAGAAGACCAAATGACAGAGAATAAAGAAGCTGAGCAAAAGAGGGACAAACAGCTACTGGACCATGAGGGGAGAATTCGAGAGATAAGTGACAACATAAGACGAAACAACATTAGAATAATTGGGATTCCAGAAGAAGAAGAAAGAGAGAGGGGAGCAGAAGGTATACTGGAGAGAATTATTGGGGAGAATTTCCCCAATATGGTAAAGGGAACGAGCCTCAAAATTCAGGAGGTTCGGAGAACGCCCCCCAAAATCAATAAGAATAGGCCCACACCCCGTCACCTAATAGTAAAATTTACAAGTCACAGTGACAAAGAGAAAATCCTGAAAGCAGCCCGGGAAAAGAAGTCTGTAACATATAATGGCAAAAATATTAGATTGGCAGCTGACTTATCCACAGAGACCTGGCAGGCCAGAAAGAGCTGGCATGATATTTTGAGAGCACTAAATGAGAAAACATGCAGCCAAGAATACTATATCCAGCTAGGCTATCATTGAGAATAGAAGGAGAGATTAAAAGCTTCCAGGACAAACAAAAACTGAAAGAATTTGCAAGCACCAAACCAACTCTACAGGAAATATTCAAAGGGGTCCTATAAGCAAAGAGAGAGCCTACAAGTGGTAGATCAGAAAGGAACAGAGACCATATACAGTAACAGTCACCTTACAGGCAATACAATGGCACTAAATTCATATCTCTCAATAGTTACCCTGAATGTTAATGGGCTAAAGCCCCTGTCAAAAGACACTGGGTATCAGAATGGATAAAAAAACAAAACCCATCTACATGTTGCCACTAAGACCTCATTTTAAGCGGGAAGACACCTCCAGATTTAAAGTGAGCGGGTGGAAAAGAATTTACCATGCTAATGGACATCAGAAGAAAGCAGGAGTGGCAATCCTTATATCAGATCAATTAGATTTTAAGCCAAAGACTATAATAAGAGATGAGGGAGGACACTATATCATTCTCAAAGGGTCTGTCCAACAAGAAGATCTAACAATTTTAAATATCTATGCCCCCAACGTGGGAGCAGCCAACTATATAATCCAATTAATAACAAAATCAAGGAAACACATCAACAATAATACAATAATAGTAGGGGACTTTAACACTCCCCTCACTGAAATGGACAGATCATCCAAGCAAAAGATCACCAAGGAAATAAAGGCCTCAAAGGACACACTGGACCAGATGGACATCACAGATATATTCAGAACATTTCATCCCAAAGCAACAGAATACACATTCTTCTCTAGTGCACATGGAACATTCTCCCGAATAGATCACATCCTCAGTCCTAAATCAGGACTCAGCCGGTATCAAAAGATTGGGATCATTCCCTGCATATTTTCAGACCACAGTGCTCTGAAGCTAGAACTCAACCACAAGAGGAAGTTTGGAAAGAACCCAAATACATGGAGACTGAACAGCATCCTTCTAAAGAATGAATGGGTCAACCGGGAAATTAAAGAAGAATTGAAAAAAATCATGGAAACTAATGTTAATGAAAACACAACGGTTCAAAATCTGTGGGACACAACAAAGGCAGTCCTGAGAGGAAAATATATAGCGGTACAAGCCTTTCTCAAGAAACAAGAAAGGTCTCAGGTACACAACCTAACCCTACACCTAAAGGAGCTGGAGAAAGAACAAGAAAGAAACCCTAAGCCCAGCAGGAGAAGAGAAATCATAAAGATCAGAGCAGAAATCAATGAAATAGAAACCAAAAAAAAAAAAAAAAAATAGAGCAAATCAACGAAACTAGGAGCTGGTTCTTTGAAGAATTAATAAATTGATAAACCCCTGGCCCAACTTATCAAAAAGAAAAGAGAAAGGACCCAAATAAATAAAATCATGAATGAAAGAGGAGAGATCACAACTAACACCTGAGAAATACAAGCTATTATAAGAACATACTATGAGCAACTCTACGCCAACAAATTTGACAATCTGGAAGAAATGGATGCATTCCTAGAAACATATAAACTACCACAACTGAACCAGGAAGAAATAGAAAGCCTGAACAGACCCATAACCAGTAAGGAGATTGAAACAGTCATTAAAAATCTCCAAACAAACAAAAGCCCAGGGCCAGACGGCTTCCCGGGGGAATTCTACCAAACATTTAAAGAAGAACTAATTCCTATTCTCCTGAAACTGCTCCAAGAAATAGAAATGGAAGGAAAACTTCCAAACTCATTTTATGAGGCCAGCATCACCTTGATCCCAAAACCAGACAAGGATCCCATCAAAAAAAGAGAGCTATAGACCAATATCCTTGATGAACACAGATGCAAAAATTCTCACCAAAATACTAGCCAATAGGATTCAACAGTACATTAAAAGGATTATTCACCACGACAAAGAGGGATTTATTCCAGGGCTGCAAGGTTGGTTCAACATCCGCAAGTCAGTCAATGTGATACAACACATCAATAAAAGAAAGAACAAGAACCATATGATACTCTCAATAGATGCTGAAAAAGCATTTGACAAAGTGCAGCATCCCTTCCTGATCAAAACTCTTCAAAGTGTAGGGATAGAGGGCACATACCTCAATATCATCAAAGCCATCTATGAAAAACCCACTGCAAATATCATTCTCAATGGAGAAAAACTGAAAGCTTTTCCGCTAAGGTCAGGAACACGGCAGGGATCTCCATTATCACCACTGCTATTCAACATAGTACTAGAGGTCCTAGCCTCAGCAATCAGACAACAAAAGGATATTAAAGGCATCCAAATCGACAAAGAAGAAGTCAAATTATCACTCTTCGCAGATGATATGATACTGTATGTGGCAAACCCAAAAGACTCCACTCCAAAACTGCTAGAACTTATACAGGAATTCAGTAAAGTGTCAGGATATAAAATCAATGCACAGAAATCAGTTGCATTTCTCTACACCAACAGCAAGACAGAAGAAAGAGAAATTAAGGAGTCCATCCCATTTACAATTGCACCCAAAACCATAAGATACCTAGGAATAAACCTAACCAAAGAGGCACAGAATCTATATTCAGAAAACTATAAAGTACTCATGAAAGAAATTGAGGAAGACACAAAGAAATGGAAAAATGTTCCATGCTCCTGGATTGGAAGAATAAATATTGTGAAAATGTCTATGCTACCTAAAGTAATCTACACTGCAATTGCTATCAAAGTACCATCCATCTTTTTCAAAGAAATGGAACAAATAATTCTAAAATTTATATGGAACCAGAAAAGACCTTGAATAGCCAAAGGGATATTGAAAAAGAAAGCCAACGTTGGTGGCATCACAATTTCGGACTTCAAGCTCTATTACAAAGGTGTCATCATCAAGACAGCATGGTACTGGCACAAAAACAGACACATAGATCAATGGAACAGAATACAGAGCCCAGAAATAGACCCTCAACTCTGTGTTGGAGAGGATGTGGAGAAAGGGGAAACCTCTTACACTGTTGGTGGGAATGCATGTTGCTGCAGCCTCTTTGGAGAACAGTGTGGAGATTCCTCAGGAAATCAAAAATAGAACTTCCCTATGACCCTGCAATTGCACTCCTGTGTATTTACCCCAAAGATACAGATGTCATGAAAAGAAGGGCCATCTGTAACCCAATGTTTATAGCAGCAATGGCCATGGTTGCCAAACTATGGAAAGAACCAAGATGCCCTTCAACGGACGAATGGCTAGGGAAGATGTGGTCCATATACACTATGGACTATTATGCCTCCATCACAAAGGATGAATACCCTACTTTTTTTTTTTATAATTTTTTTAAAGATTTTTTTTATTTTTATTTATTTATTTGAGGGAGAGACATTGAGAGAGAGCATGAGCGAGGAGAAGGTCAGAGAGAGAAGCTGACTCCCCGTGGAGCTGGGAGCCCGATGTGGGACTCGATCCCGGGACACCAGGATCATGACCTGAGCCGAAGGCAGTCGTCCAACCAACTGAGCCACCCAGGTGTCCCGAATACCCTACTTTTGTAGCAACATGGACGGGACTGGAAGAGATTATGCTGAGTGAAATAAGTCAAGCAGAGAAAGTCAATTATCATATGGTTTCACTTATTTGTGGAGCATAACAAATATCATGGAGGACGAGGGGTGTTAGAAATGAGAAGGGAGGTGGGGTAAATTGGAAGGGGAGGTGAATCATAAGAGACTATGGACTCTGAAAAACAATCTGAGGGGTTTGAAGTGGCAGGGGGGGTGGGAGGTTGGGGTACCAGGTGGTGGGTATTATAGAGGGCACGGATTGTATGGAGCACTGGGTGTGGTAAAAAATAATGAATACTGTTATTTCTGAAAATAAATAAATTAATTTAAAAAAAATTCCCAAACCAACTAAAACAAGTGACAAAAAGAAGGCCATTAGAGGAAGTTGAAGCTACAGGCACAGCAAACATTAAACAAAGCCAAACCAACAAAACCTCATTCTGAAAACCTATTTACTTCAGTTGCTATTGGCTACCATAACATGTTTGACATGAACAAAAAAATTGGTAGGCATGGAAGAGACCAAAAAAAAAAAAAAAAGACATTTGAAGAAACAAAACAAACATAAGAACTGGGTTCAAATATGACACAGATGTTAGAATTATCAGAGAATTTGAAGTAAGTATGACTAATATTTTAGGGGCTTTAATGAGAAAAGTTGAAAACATTAAAGAACAATGGTTGTTGTTAGCAGAAAGGTAAAATCTATAAGAAAGAATCAAAAGGAAACTCTGGAGCTCAAGAACACTGTAACAGTAATGAAGAATGCCTCCTGTGGGCTCATCAGTATATTTAACATGGCTGAGGAAAGAATGAGTGAACTTAACAATAAGTCAATAGAAACTTTCAGGCAAATGCAGAGGAAAAAAAGAATAAAACAAAAAACAAAACCTCCAATAACTGTAGCACAATTACAAAAGGAATAATATGCATGAAGTTGGAATAGCAGAATGAAGAAAGTGATAGTAGAATAGAGGATATATTTGAAGTAATAATGCTTAAGAACTTTCCAAATTTATGACAGACACCAAATCACAGATCCAGGAAGCTCAGGTAAAGCAAGGAAGATAAATATCCCAAATTCTATACCTAGGCATGGTGTATTCAAAACTCAGAAAGACAAAGATAAAATCTTGAAAGAAGCCAGAGACTTCTATAACTAAAACAAACTATAGTGTAATAAGGATAATAACTCAGCAGACTTCTCATCAGAAACCATACAAGTCAGAGTGTAGTGAAATATTTAAAGTGTTGGAAAGAAAAAACCTACCTAGGATGTTATATATCCAGTGATACTCTTCAAAAAGGGATATGAAAAAAGGCTTTCTTAAACAAACAAAAACTAAGGGACTCCATCACCTGCAGATGTGTTAAATGTTCTTCAGGGAGAAGGGAAACTATATAGCTGCTCTTATGAAATGGTGGAAAGTACTATGAGAGTAAATAGCAGATATGTGTATGTGGTCATCATTTTGATGGGATATCCGGGGAAAACATTCTGAAGTAATAAGATGTAGGCTGAGATATAAAGGATAAAAAAAGATTTTTTATGAAATCTTGGCTTTTATGAATGTAGGGAAGGGATTTTAGGTACTGAAAACAATGTACTGAGTTCCTAAGAGAAATAACAGAGTGATTGAAACAGCACATATGTTGAAGAGTTTATATTTTGAAAAGGGTTAGCAGGAAGGTAAAATGTATAGACACTATCAGATTTATATTGCTATTATTGTTACTTGTAAATTATTTACATTAACAACAATAACAACAAACTAAGAAAATAAATTTCATTTATAATACCATCCAAAAGAATGAAATACTTATGAATAGAATTATCAGAAAGGCAAACTAGAAGGTAGACTTGTACTCTGAAAAGTACAAAGGTTGAAAGAAATTAAGGAGACCAAATATATGAAGATGGTCCATATTCATGACTAGAAAGCTATTAGAATATTATTAAATAGCCCATTCTATGGAAACTATTCTACAGATTCAGTAGTATTTTGATCAAAATTCCAATGGCATTTCTTACAGAAATAGAAAAAAAAATCCTCAAATGCATTTGGAACCACAAAAGACTGAATAGCCAAGCAATCTTGAGACAAAAGAATAGGGCTAGAAGCATCCCACTTTCTGATTTCAAATTTATATTACAAAGCTATAGTAATTAAAAATATATACATGGTACTGACATAAAGACACCCATATGGACCAATGGAACAGATTAGACAACCCAGAAATAAATCCACACATTATATGGGCAACTGAACTTCAACGAGAGTGCCAACAATACCCAATGGGGAAAGGGTATCAACAAATTGTATTGGGAAAACAGGTTATCAATATGCAAAAATATGAGATTGGACCCCTATCTTAGACCATCCACAAGAGTTAACTCATAATAGATGAAAGACTTAAACCTAAGATTTGACACTAAGATTCCTAGAAGAAAGAATAAGGGAAAGCTTTATGACATCAGTGTTGGCAATGATTTTATGGCACATGACACCACAAGCACAAGCAATAAAAACAAAAATAGACAAGTGGTGTTATATCAAACTAAAAAGCTTCTACCAAGCAAAGGAAACCACCAACAGAGTGAAATAAGAATCTCTAAAATGGGAGAAAATGTTTGCAAACCACATATGACAGAAAATTAACATTCAAAATAAATAAGGAACTCCTGCAACTCAGTGACAAAAAAGACAACTTGATTTAGAAAAAATGACTTGAATAGACATTTCTCTAAGAAGACATAGAAGTTCCCAAAAGATATATGAAAAGGTGCTCAACATCCTGAAGCAGGAAATGCAAATGGAAACTAAAATGAGATACCATCTCACACCTGATAGGATGGCTACATTACTCAGAAAAAACACAAGTGGGCGCCTGGGTGGCTCAGTGGGTTAAGCCGCTGCCTTCGGCTCAGGTCATGATCTCAGGGTCCTGGGATCGAGTCCCACATTGGGCTCTCTGCTCAGCCTGCTTCCTCCTCTCTCTCTGCCTGCCTCTCTGCCTACTTGTGATCTCTCTCTGTCAAATAAATAAATAAAATCTTTAAAAAATAAAAACAACACAAGTGTTGGTGAGGATATGGAGAAAAACCCTTGTACACTGTTGGTGGGAGTGCAGACTGGGGTATCCACTATGAAAAATAGTATGGAGATTCCTCCAAAAATTAAAAATAGAACTATAATATGATCCAGTAATCTTATTCCTGGATATATATCCAAAGGAATTAAAACCAGGATCTCATAAAGATATCTGTACTTCCATGACCATTACAGCATTATTCACAGTAATCAAGATATGAAAGCAATTCCCATATCCTTTAACAGTCAAAAGGATAAAATACAGTATATACATATAATGGAATGTTGCTCAGCTTCTAAAAAGAAGGAAATCTTGCCATTTGTAACAACAGGAATAGACCTGGAAGACATGCTGAATGAAATGTCAGTCACAGAAAGAAACATAGATGAAGCAGAAAGTAGAATGATGGTTGTTGTCGGGGGCTTAGGATAGGGGAAAGTGGGAAGTTGTTCAATGGGTATAAAGTCAAAGTTATACAAGGTGAATAAGTTTTGGAGACCTGCTATATAATGCAGTGCTTATAGTTGGAAATATAGTATGTGGATTTAAAAATTTGTTGGGAGGGGTGATCTCATGTTAATTTTTCTTACACACACATACATACCTACACACGTGCACAAAGCAAAGGGACACAAGAAAATTCAGGGAGATGATGAATATGTTTATTATATTGATTTGTGATGGTCACATGGATATTCAAATGTGTCCAAAATTATCAAATTATATACACTAAATATGTGTGCGGTTTTTCTTGGTAAATCATTGAAATCTCAATAAAGCTGCAAATTAGAAGAATGCAACAGCAAAAGCTAAATTTTAAAATGAGAGTAATTGTAAATGTTAAGCAATTCAGGCATTCTAAATATATATATAATTTAACAAGTGCCTGGAAGTTCTGTTTGTGCTCTAGTCAAAAGCTATGAGAATATCATTGCCTTTCTAACAATGAGAAAGGACCAGATGAAATTAAAAAAATATATATATATAGTATAATATATATAAAATATATTTAATATATATTATATATTAAATATATATTTATATTTAATATAAATATATTTTATAAATATATATATATTTATAATTTCATCTGGTCCTTTCTCATTGTATATAGTATATATATACTATATATATATTATATATATGAGAAAGGACCATATATATATATATATACTATATATATAGTATATATATATTTTTTTAATTTCATCTGGTTTTATATATATATATATAGATGTAGCTTGGGATGCAGTGGTTAATGTGATTTAATTTGTTGGCATTAAAGTCCTAATTAAAGAGAGGTGTACATCCTTTTGTAGTATAGTATATGAATTTTCTTTTGTCTGGTCCATATGGTATAATAGGTTACAGAGAAATTTTCATAATACAGTCATGGTGGGGGGCAGGAAGCCTAGATACTTTTTACATAATATTTAAAGTTTTAAGTTAGCTTAAAATTAAGCAGAAATAAATATATAATCTGAAGCAGCTCTGCAAATGTATTAGTAAGTTTGGCTGGTAGTATCACAAATAAGAATTTATATAAAATTATTATCATTATTATTTTAAAGATTTTATTTATTTTTTTGACAGAGAGAGACACAGCAAGAGAGGGAACACAAGCAGGGTGGGGGTGGGAGAGGGAGAAACAGGCTTCCCACCGAGCAGGGAGACAGATGCAGGGCTGGATCCCAGGACCCTGGGATCATGAACTGAGCTAAAGGCAGATGCTTAATGACTGAGCCACCCAGGCGCCCCTCATATAAAATTATTAAACATATCTTTCATGCTGTATTATCTGAAATAGAAGATAGCATATTTTCTACAAATTGTGCTTTAAAAGATATAAGATGGAAAAAATGATTAGTAATTTGAGTTATTTTTAAAAATCTATCAAATTCTGGGGTGCCTGGTGGCTCAGTCACTTGTCAGTTAAGTGTCTGTCTTCTGCTGAGGGCATGATCCCAGGGTCCTGGGATGGAGCCTGGCACTGGGGTGCCTGCTCAGCAAGGAGTTTGCTTCCCCTCTCCCTCTACTCCTGCTAGTTCTCACTCTCTGTCAAATAAATAAATAAAATTAAAAAAAAATCTATCAAATTCTACTTAGAATTATAGTTATTACTAATGCAAATTTCATTTTCTTAAAAGCAGGAATTTTTGTTTTATTTACTTTTTGTATTTCCAATAACACTTTTAAGTTTGGCACTTTTAAATTTTAACTTGTTAATTACATAATATTGATGAATTTATATTGGATATAGAGATTGCTTAGATCAAAGTTACAGTAGCTAAATGAACATGTATTTCTTCTTATATTTTGTAGTTAAATTTATCAAAAATGTACCTTAGAGTATGTTTTTTGGTCCTGTGTTAGAAATCCTTCCCACTCCATAAAGTCATCTTTAGCTTTATCTTCCTGTGCTTTATAATTTTGCCCATCGTATTTGTTTTTTAATCCATCTGGGAACATAGATTTTCATATATGATGTGAATTAGTAATGACAAAATTCTATTTTTTTTAAAATAAAGTGAATCAAATATCCCAAAATAATTTATTGAAAATTCTATTACTTTTAAATTTATTTGTGATGATGCCTTTATATAAATCATAATGATTTCTGAACTCTGGTCTGTCTGTATCAGTTATTCATTGTTTTAATTGAAATGGCATCAGATCACTTAATATCTGTTAGGGTACATTTTCCTTGGCTTCTCATATGTGTGTTCTTTTTAATTGCTTTTACTCACTGTGGGGATTTATTTTCCCATGTGAATTTTAAGAGCCCTTTATACAATTTCATACTTTGGTTTGTATTGATTTAATTTTAGAGATCATTTTGGAGAGACTGGCGTCTTTACAATATTGATATTTTTATCATTCTATGAACATGGTATATGTCTGCATTTATGTAGGTGTCTTTATGTTCTTTAATAGTTTTTAAATTATCCATGAAGTTTTTATATATATCTTTATTACATAAGACCCATTTTTTTTTCATTTTTTTGCTATCATGTTATAATTGGTTGTGTTTTATATTGAAAACATTGAAACTACCATCAGATTAAAAGTTCTTAGATCCAAAAAGCTTTCTTCTTTCTGTTAATAATTATAGCAGTTTGTTCCAATAATGGAATTGAAACTATTTGAGGCCTTACCCTTGTATGGCCTTAAAATCATAAATTTTCAAAAGTAGCATAGTAGCTCCCTTACTATTCACTGGTATGTGTCATTCATAAAGTTTCTTGAGAGCAAAAATTCAATACTGAGAATTGATTTTCTTTTAAAAAAAAATGTTGTTTTGTTCAGGATAAAAATCCTTGTTAATAGCCAAAGATACATAATTTGCAAGTGGCAAATGTTACTAACTTCTATATATTTTCACTTAAGTCCAAACACTCTGTGTTAGAGGAAAGGAATAAGAATTTTCCTCTTCTCAGCCACACTTAACGTGGAATATGTAGCATCCTTTCCTTTGAGGAATCACTCTCTTACACTTCGAGTCACTCTAGTGAGGCACTGGAACAGTCCAAACATCTAGGTTTTAGAGGAACAATGATCAAGATCAGGCCAAATTATGTTTCTCTTTCTTTCTTTAGCAATGTTGTCCAAAAAAGGGGGGGGCATATAATCTAAAGGGCACCACTGAAGTACATTCTCAAACATTGATTTTAAGTAACAAAAAAATATCCCTCTAAATCTGCTAAAGGTGACATGAGGGACTCTGGTCATCATCTCATCTGCAAGCCCATCTTTGGAGCTCCTGAAAAGAAATCCACACAGTAGAAAGCAACATCAAACCAATAGGAAAAGAGAGGCCTGAATTCAATTCCCCTCTTCAAATTCTCCTTGAAGGTACATTGGGGTGCCTGGGTGGCTTAGTGGGTTAAGCCTTTGACTTATTTTGGCTCAGGTCATGATCTCAGCATTGTGGGATTGAGCCTTATGTTGGATTTCATGCTCAGCACAGTCTGCTTGTCCCTCTCGCTCTGTTCTTCCCCCCAACTTGCATGTTTATTCTCTCTCTGAAATAAATAAATAAAATCTTAAAAAAAAAAAAAAAGGTGGCCGTTCTATTTCTTCTTTTTTTTGCTTTCTTTCTTTCTTTTTTTTTTTTTTAAAGATTTTATTCATTCATTTGACAGAGAGAGACACAGCAAGAGAGAGAACACAAGCAGGGAGAGTTGGAGAGGGAGAAGCAGGCTTCCCACTGAGCAGGGAGCCAGCCAGATGTGGCGCTGGATTCCAGCACTCTGGGAACATGACCTGAGCTAAAGGCAGATGCTTAACGACTGAGCCACCCAGGCGCCCCCACGCTACATTTTCTATTAGGCTACTTCGTGGTGTATAAGTATGTGCAGTCAAAAGCATCCTAAGGGGTGTCTGGCTGGCTGAATCAGTGGAGCATGCAACTCGTGATCTCAGACTGGTAAATTCCTGCCCATGCGGGGCATAGAGTTTACTTAAAAAAGAAAGAAAGAAAGAAAGAAAGAAAGAAAGAAAGAAAAGTATCTAATACTTGGAAGTAAAATGTTACATCTGACAGGCTTTACAGTATGAAATGTTTGGTGACATTAGATGGATGTGAATATTCTTCCATTAACAAGTGGGAATTTGACAATCTATTTGGGTATGTTGGTGAAGGACATATACCATATGCCTCCAGAGTTTGGACGTTTAGAGAACTGAGAAGAAAAATGTCTGATTGTAGAATTGTGTTGGCTTATTCTTGTAGCCTTTAATACTGTCTTGAAAGTAGAGACCTAAATTTGCTGAGAATCACATATCTTAGAAAAGATCATTGTGAAAACTTTGGCTTTTGTTTCAAGTGAAATGGAGAGCCAACTGAGTAGCTTGGACAATAGAATGAGATGAGCTGAGTGATGATTTAGGAAACTACTGCTGGCTTTTGAGTAAAAAAGATGGACAGTAGAAATGCAAGGAAACACCAATTAGGAATCTGTTATAATGATCTGGCCGAGA
This sequence comes from Mustela putorius furo, assembly GCF_011764305.1. NCBI lineage: Eukaryota > Metazoa > Chordata > Mammalia > Carnivora > Mustelidae > Mustela > Mustela putorius. The sequence goes on from NW_025422019.1 coordinate 31,527,309, forward strand.
AATGGTGATGATACAGGTTAGTAGCAGTGGATATAGTAAGAAATGGTCAGTGTTTCAGACATATGGATCAGTCTAAACATACTGTGAAATATGATTAGCTACTTGACTATCCCATACTGACTATCCAGAGAAACGGAGTTTCAGATAACCTAACATACCTGTGAATACCGGGGACCCTTGCCTGCCCTTTTTAGCTCACCCTTTTCAGCTGTGGGGAAAATAAGATTGAGATATTTCAGAACCTTTGCTGCCCAGAGGACAGAATACCTAAACATATTTCTCCAAGATTCCATGATTTCCTGTTGCCTTTCCAACCAATAAAGGCACACATGTCTAGTGATGCCTCTCTATCAAGTCTATGTACTATAAATGTGGACCAAAAGAGATGATAGATGTTGTGACTATTTATAGATATGTTACTTAAGTCTAAACATTTTTGGATGTGTAATATTAAACTGATATCCTGTTATTTAAACAGTTTAAACATGTATGAGAACTATATGCACTTTTAAGTCAGTTACTTTTAAGACAAACTTAAGGAAAACTTTGCTTTTAGCCATTCAGAACTATATGTTGCTCTCCTGAGAATTGTATCATCAAACTAATTAAGTGGTGTATCTGAGAAGAATGAGTGCTAATTATGTTTCTAATGAAAAATAGTAATATATAAATAAAATGTGTTGATGTCATATTAATGAATATTAAGAACATTAAGAAAGGTCTACACTATTCTTATTATAGCAAGTCTTGTTAATTTGCACCAGCATTTTAATTTTCACCTGTAATTGAGTGAGGAGGACATTTTAATGATGTAAAGTTAGGTACAGAAAGGTAGTTAGACAATATTGTATTTCTTACATTAAAAATTACTGCTGAATTCATGTATTTTAATGAAGAAAATTATTAATTGATTATAAACCAATTGGCCAAGATATTTTTCCATATTAGTGTCTAATTGATAATTTATATTTTCCTAGGGTAAGCAGTTTTCAAAGCTAAGTTATTTTCTTGTGAATTCTACTAATCTTAAGCAAACAGCCATATGTAAAACACTGTAAACACTAGATTTTATAAAAACTTCACTGGGAGTTTTTCTCAGAAATTGCCAAGCTAATTCTAAAATTGGTAAGAAAATGTGAAGAACCTAGAAAAGCTAAAGCAATTTAGAAAAAGAAGAGTAAAGTTTAAGAATCTAAATTGCCTGATTTTAAGATTTACCATAAAGCTACAATAATTAAGTTAGTACAGTATTATGTCAATATACATATACATATATATTGTTGGCACAGAATAGAAAGTTCAGAAATAAACCTAAATGGATATGATCAACTTCATATTGACATATGTGGCAAAGAAATTCAGTGTAGAAAGAATAGTTTTAAGAAATAGAGATGGGAAAGTTGAAGATCCACATAGGAAAAAATGAACTTAAAAACTTAGTTTATCCAATTCAAAAAAAATCTTAGTTTATACCATTTACAATACTTAATGTATTGTACAATGTAAAAACTAAAATTGGAAACTTTCTAGAATAAAACAAAAGCAAAAAAATCCTGTGACCTTGGGTTAGATTTGTAGACTGGACATGAAAATTATGAACTAAAAATTAAAAACAACTTTAAAATGGGACTTTATCAAAATTAAAATTACGATGCTCTTCAAAAGTCACTGTAAGCAAATACAAAAGCAAGTCATAGAATGGAAGAAATAATTTCAAAACATATATCAGATAAAGGACTTGTACATAGATATATAAAGACCATTATAGCTCAGTAATAACAAGAACATAATTTAATAAAAATGAGGAAGAGATTATGTTCTTGTTATTGAGTTTTGAAAATATTTTCTTCCATTCAATGGGTTGTCTTACGACTTATCAAATGTTGTGCACAGAATTATCCCAAGACTTAGCACCCCCTGAAAGAAATGTTTATGACCTCATACTTTCTGTGGCTAAGAATCTGGGAGGAGTTAGTTATATTTTCCTATGGCAGAGTCTCTCATAAGACTGCAGTCAAGGTATAGACAAAGGTTGCCCCCATGTTAAAGCTCAGGTGGATGTGGATTAGCTTTCAAATTTATTTGGAAGGCTGCTGAAAGCCTCGGATCTACCTGCAGTCTCAGTGACAGGGACTTCTCTCAAACTGGCTGCCTCGGTAGATGTCAGGTGAGTGCCCCAGACAAAAACCATATTATTTATTTATTCATTTGCTTACCTACCTACCTACCTATTTATTTATTTACTTACTTACTTTAAGATTTATTTATTTGAGATAGAGTGAGTAGGGGGGAGGGCAGAGGGAGAGAATTTCAAGCAGACTCTTTGCTGAGAGGTGGGACAGGATCTCAGGACCCATGAGATCATGACCTGAGCTGAAATCAAGAGTTGGATACTCAACTGACTGAGCCACCTAGGTGCCCCACAAAACCCTTTTGCCCCACAAAACTTTTTATAACGTAATTTCAGAATGACATCCCATCAATTCTATCATATTCTGTTCATTAGAAGTGAGTTCACTAAGTTTGGCACATACACAAAGTTAGAATATTACACAAGGGTGTGAATACCAAGAGATGATGAATGTTGGGGGCCATCATAGAGGCACCAATCCAAGTATATCCTCTGGTCTCCAGTGATTCACGCTGTTCTTATATGCAAAATACCCAATATCCCCCAAAGTTGTTCTTTTTGTTTGTTTATTGGTTGGCTGGCAGACAGATTATTATTTAAACAGAGAATATTGTGATGCTGTCTTTATATCTTCTAGACCCCTGTTTGTAAGTTTAGTTTAAGGAAAACTTCATAACTCATTTAAGGAAAATGACTAGAGTTAGGAAGCTTTATTATGCCCTTACTTTAAAAAATATGCTTATATTAACAGTATGTTATATACAATTATATACTTTTAAGGAAAAATACCTTTGTTTATTTTGCTAATTATCTTTAATTTCCATTTTACTTTTAAATTTTTCTTTTTTTAAGTATGTAGGGCTTGAATTCATGACCCCAAGATCAAGACCTGAGCTGAGACCAAGAGTTGGACACTTAACCAAATGAGCGAACTAGCGGCCCCCTCATTTTACTTCCAAATGAAACATTAAGGTTTTTATAATATGCACGAATAATCTCTAAGTAATTTTTCTTTGAAATTTTCCACACTATCATTATTTATATTTTCCATTAACTCTATTCTGAATTAAATTGCCACATTTGAGATGTTTAGAATTGATAATTTTAGGAATAAAATAAAAATGATTTATTTTTCAAACTTTCCAAGAAATTATGTTTAATAATAGTAGTGGACTTTCAACTTGTTTTTCATTTTATTTTTTCTGACTTTCGATTAAAAATTAACTTTTTAGGGATGCCTGGGTGGCTCAGTTGGTTAAGCCGCTGCCTTCAGGCCACGATCCCAAGGTCCTGGTCAGCAGGGAGCCTGCTTCTCTCGCTGCCTCTGCCTGCCTCTCTGCCTGCTTGTGTGTACTCTCTCTCTCTATCTCTGGCAAATAAATAAAATCTTTTTAAAAAATTAACTTTTTACTCAATTTTGAAGTCTTATAAAAATTTACTTTATCTTCTCAGTAATGAGTTTGGGTAGTTTTTCAAATTCTTTCCCATTTCAAAATAATTTTATTCTCTGACATGCATCATCTATTTCTCCTTAAAGCTCTTTATTTCGTTAGTGAATCAGCTTAAAACCATGATCTAAATCAGGTTCATGCTTGGATGAAGCCCTTCAGATGTGTTTCTTTAGTACAGCTCTTCAATTATAGTTCCTCTCAATCTGTAGAACCAAGAAGCCAGAAAGGAATGTTATTTGCTCTCAATATATCTAACTAACATTAGTAGTGAGCTGGGCATAAGATAATTGCTATAGATACTCTGGTTGTTAAGCGGGAAATGAGAGGTACAGAGTAGTCACTTTCTCTTAGGAATTCTAAAATCTATCCACATGTTGAAAGCTCCTTGATTCTATCCCAAGGTCCAGGAAAATTTCTCTATGGTACTCATGTCTTCTCCCTGGGCTCCTGGTTTCACCCTGGGAGTCATTTCCATTTCCATAAAAGTTAGGACTTTTTTTTTTTTTTTTTTCCCCTCAGCTAAGCAGATGTAGTAGTCTGCTTCCTGCAGGTACAAAGCCTCCTCTTGTTTGGTACTAGCTTATTTTTCGCATATGTGCAGTCTGGAAAGGCTGAAGACTTTTTAAATGATCAGGCCCTGGCTTTTTTTTTTTTTTTTTTAAGTCTTTCTTTGCATTTACCTCTTTTCTCTTACATTTCACTATTACCAACATGTATAAAGCCAGACCTCATCTTCAAAACTTTTCTTAGACATCTCTTTTGGGAGATAACTTAGGTATATTTTCTACTTTGCACACAATCCACTTAAGTGTTGCTGATCCTTTTGCCACTAACTAACAAGCATTCCCCTTCTTCCAGTTTTCAAAGAGATTTTCTTTCCTTTTCGATAGGTCCTCACCCTCAGCATGCTCAAAGTTCAAAATCCCACCAGTAGTGAGTTTGAGGCACTTGAAGTCTTCACGAACACCCTCCTCAAGGTTCACTGCTTAATTTCAGAGTCATTTCCACCTTTGAGGTCTTTATGATGGCAGTCTTCCATCCAGGTCCCCGAATCTGTATTCGTAATTTATGGCTGCCTAATAAATTACTCCAAAACTTAGTGATTGTAAACAGCAGACATTTATTATTTCACAGTCTCTGTGGGTCCAGAAGTCAGATTTGCTGGGTTTTTCTGCCTGATCTTGAGACTGGAGAGACTGCAGCTGGGTGACAGCTGGGACTGCAGGTGCCTCATAGTTCAGCTCAAGTAGAATTCATGTGCTAGCTTACTCTCATGAGTCTTGGAATGTCTCAGAAGAGCTGCTTCTAGGGATAGTGAAGTGGACCTCTCCACAGGGCTGCCTCAAATCATGCCAGCTGGTTTTTGTCTGAGCAGGTAATCTAAGGCAGAGCAAGAGAGAATGCTAAAGATGAAGGATATAGTCCTATGATGACTTGATTAGAAGTGACATCTCTTCATTTCTGCTATATTCTCACTAGAAGTGAGTCAGTAAGTTCAGCCCACATTCGGTGATAAGATATTAAACAAGGGCTTGAATTCTAACAGGCATGGGTCTCTGGAATTAGGGGCTGTAGGACTCTGGGGTGGAAGTATCTTCAAGATGGCATACCGCAATAGTTTTATATAACTGCATCCCATTAGTGATTGGGAATTGTCTATAATATTGAATTAAATATTACCTTCAATCTCAAGGTTTTTATAAAACGTGTATCATACTTCATATCTTTCTTTTTTAAAAGATTTTATTTATTTATTTGACAGAGAGAGATTACAAGTAGGCAGAGAGGCAGGCAGAGAGAGAGAGTGGAGGAAGCAGGTTCCCTGCCGAGCAGAGTGCCCAATGTGGGACTCAATCCCAGGACCCTGAGATCATGACCTGAGCCCAAGGCAGAGGCTTAACCCACTAAGCCACCCAGGCACCCATAACAAACCTTTTTAAAAAAAGCAATCAATGTCACCAAACAATTAAACAGAATAATTAAAGTAGTGGCTACCTTAGAGGAGCACTTAATGCCCCACGAAGACAGTAGGTCTGGAAGGAGACAGATAAAATAATAAATAACAGCTGCCATTAATTGATTTATTGCCCATTCTCACTGGATCCTTCTTTTTTTTTAAATTTTTAATTTTTTATAAACATATATTTTTATCCCCAGGGGTACAGCTCCGTGAATCGCCAGGTCCATACAACCGACAGCACTCACCAAAGCACACCCCCCCTCAATGTCCATAACCCCACCCCCCTTCTCCCAACCCCCCTCCTCCCAGCAACCCTCAGTTTGTTTTGTGAGATTAAGAGTCACTTATGGTTTGTCTCCCTCCCAATCCCGTCTTGTTTCATTTATTCTTCTCCTACCCACTTAAGCCCCCATGATGCATCACCAATCCTCATATCAGCGAGATCATATGATAGTTGTCTTTCTCTGCTTGACTTATTTCACTAAGCATGATACGCTCTAGTTCCATCCATGTTGTTGCAAATGGCAAGATTTCATTTATTTTGATGGCTGCATAGTATTCCATTGTGTATATATACCACGTCTTCTTGACCCCTTCATCTGTTGATGGACATCTAGGTTCTTTCCATAGTTTGGCTATTGTGGACATTGCTGCTATAAACATTCGGGTGCACGTGCCCCTTTGGATCACTACGTTTGTATCTTTAGGGTAAATACTGAATAGTGCAATTGCTGGGTCATAGGGCAGTTCTATTTTCAACATTTTGAGGAACCTCATGTTATTTTCCAGAGTTCTTGCACCAGCTTGCATTCCCACCAACAGTGTAGAAGGGTTCCCATTTCTCCGCATCCTTGCCAGCATCTGTCCTTTCCTGACTTGTTGATTTTAGCCATTCTGACTGGTGTAAGGTGATATCTCATTGTGGTTTTGATTTGTATTTCCCTGATGCCGAGTGATATGGAGCACTTTTTCATGTGTCTGTTGGCCATCTGGATGTCTTCTTTGCAGAAATGTCTGTTCATGTCCTCTGCCCATTTCTTGATTGGATTATTTGTTCTTTGGGTGTTGAGTTTGCTAAGTTCTTTATAGATTCTGGACACTAGTCCTTTATCTGATATGTCGTTTGCAAATATCTTCTCCCATTCTGTCAGTTGTCTTTTGATTTTGTTAACTGTTCCCTTTGCTGTGCAAAAGCTTTTGATCTTGATGAAATCCCAATAGTTCATTTTTGCCCTTGCTTCCCTTGCCTTTGGCGATGTTCCTGGGAAGATGTTGCTGCGGCTAAGATCAAAGAGGTTGCTACCTGTGTTCTCATCAAGGATTTTGATGGATTCCTTTCTCACATTGAGGTCCTTCATCCATTTTGAGTCTATTTTTGTGTGTGGTGTAAGGAAATGGTCCAATTTCATTTTTCTGCCTGTGGCTGTCAAATTTTCCCAACACCATTTATTGAAGAGGCTGTCTTTTTTCCATTGGACATTCTTTCCTGCTTTGTCAAAGATTAGTTGACCACAGAGTTGAGGGTCTATTTCTGGGCTCTGTATTCTGTTCCATTGATCTATGTGTCTGTTTTTGTGCCAGTACCATGCTGTCTTGATGATTACAGCTTTGTAATAGAGCTTGAAGTCCGGAATTGTGATGCCACGAACTTTGGTTTTCTTTTTCAATATCCCTTTGGCTATTCGAGGTCTTTTCTGGTTCCATATAAATTTTAGAATTATTTGTTCCATTTCTTTGAAAAAGATGGATGGTACTTTGATAGGAATTGCATTAAATGTGTAGATTGCTTTAGGTAGCATAGACATTTTCACAATATTTATTCTTCCAATCCAGGAGCATGGATCATTTTTCCATTTCTTTGTGTCTTACTCAATTTCTTTCATGAGTACTTTATAGTTTTCTGAGTATAGATTCTGTGCCTCTTTGGTTAGGCTTATTCCTAGGTATCTTATGGTTTTGGGTGCAATTGTAAATGGGATGGACTCCTTAATTTCGCTTTCTTCTGTCTTGTTGTTGGTGTAGAGAAATGCAACTGATTTCTGTGCATTGATTTTATATCCTGACACTTTACTGAATTCCTGTATAAGTTCTAGCAGTTTTGGAGTGGAGTCTTTTGGGTTTTCCACATATAGTATCATATCATCTGCGAAGAGTGATAATTTGACTTTTTCTTTGCCGATTTGGATGACTTTAATTTCCTTTTGTTGTCTGATTGCTGAGGCTAGGACCTCTAGTACTATGTTGAATAGCAGTGGTGATAATGGAGATCCCTGCCGTGTTCCTGACCTTAGCGGAAAAGCTTTCAGTTTTTCTCCATTGAGAATGATATTTGCGGTGGGTTTGTCATAGATGGCTTTGATGATATTGAGGTATGTGCCCTCTATCCCTACACTTTGAAGAGTTTTGATCAGGAAGGGATGCTGCACTTTGTCAAATGCTTTTTCAGCATCTATTGAGAGTATCATATGGTTCTTGTTCTTTCTTTTATTGATGTGTTGTATCACATTGACTGATTTGCGGATGTTGAACCAACCTTGCAGCCCTGGAATAAATCCCTCATTGTCGTGGTGAATAATCCTTTTAATGTACTGTTGAATCCTATTGGCTAGTATTTTGGTGAGAATTTTCGCATCTGTGTTCATCAAGGATATTGGTCTATAGCTCTCTTTTTTGATGGGATCCTTGTCTGGTTTTGGGATCAAGGTGATGCTGGCCTCATAAAATGAGTTTGGAAGTTTTCATTCCATTTCTATTTTTTGGAACAGTTTCAGGAGAATAGGAATTAGTTCTTCTTTAAATGTTTGGTAGAATTCCCCCGGGAAGCCGTCTGGCCCTGGGCTTTTGTTTGTTTGGAGATTTTTAATGACTGTTTCAATCTTCTTACTGGTTATGGGTCTGTTCAGGCTTTCTATTTCTTCCTGGTTCAGTTGTGGTAGTTTATATGTTGTAGGATGCATCCATTTCTTCCAGATTGTCAAATTTGTTGGCGTAGAGTTGCTCATAGTATGTTCTTATAATAGTTTCTATTTCTTTGGTTTTAGTTGTGATCTCTCCTCTTTCATTCATGATTTTATTTATTTGGGTCCTTTCTCTTTTCTTTTTGATAAGTTGGGCCAGGGGTTTATCAATTTTATTAATTCTTTCAAAGAACCAGCTCCTAGTTTCATTGATTTGTTCTATTGCTTTTTTGGTTTCTATTTCATTGATTTCTGCTCTGATCTTTATGATTTCTCTTCTCCTGCTGGGCTTAGGGTTTCTTTCTTGTTCTTTCTCCAGCTCCTTTAGGTGTAGGGTTAGGTTATGTACCTGAGACCTTTCTTGTTTCTTGAGAAAGGCTTGTACCGCTATATATTTTCCTCTCAGGACTGCCTTTGTTGTGTCCCACAGAGTTTGAACCGTTGTGTTTTCATTAACATTAGTTTCCATGATTTTTTTCAATTCTTCTTTAATTTCCCAGTTGACCCATTCATTCTTTAGAAGGATGCTGTTCAGTCTCCATGTATTTGGGTTCTTTCCAAACTTCCTCTTGTGGTTGAGTTCTAGCTTCAGAGCACTGTGGTCTGAAAATATGCAGGGAATGATCCCAATCTTTTGATACCGGCTGAGTCCTGATTTAGGACTGAGGATGTGATCTATTCGGGAGAATGTTCCATGTGCACTAGAGAAGAATGTGTATTCTGTTGCTTTGGGATGAAATGTTCTGAATATATCTGTGATGTCCATCTGGTCCAGTGTGTCCTTTGAGGCCTTTATTTCCTTGGTGATCTTTTGCTTGGATGATCTGTCCATTTCAGTGAGGGGAGTGTTAAAGTCCCCTACTATTATTGTATTATTGTTGATGTGTTTCCTTGATTTTGTTATTAATTGGATTATATAGTTGGCTGCTCCCACGTTGGGGGCATAGATATTTAAAATTGTTAGATCTTCTTGTTGGACAGACCCTTTGAGAATGATATAGTGTCCTTCCTCATCTCTTATTATAGTCTTTGGCTTAAAATCTAGTTGATCTGATATAAGGATTGCCACTCCTGCTTTCTTCTGATGTCCATTAGCATGGAAAATTCTTTTCCACCCGCTCACTTTAAATCTGTAGTTGTCTTCAGGCTTAAAATTAGTTTCTTGGAGGCAACATATAGATGGGTTTTGTTTTTTTATCCATTCTGATACCCTGTGTCTTTTGATTGGGGCATTTAGCCCATTAACATTCAGGTAACTATTGAGAGATATGAATTTAGTGCCATTGTATTGCCTGTAAGGTGACTGTTACTGTATATGGTCTCTGTTCCTTTCTGATCTACCACTTGTAGGCTCTCTCTTTGCTTATAGGACCCCTTTGAATATTTCCTGTAGAGTTGGTTTGGTGCTTGCAAATTCTTTCAGTTTTTGTTTGTCCTGGAAGCTTTTAATCTCTCCTTCTATTCTCAATGATAGCCTAGCTGGATATAGTATTCTTGGCTGCATGTTTTTCTCATTTAGTGCTCTCAAAATATCATGCCAGCTCTTTCTGGCCTGCCAGGTCTCTGTGGATAAGTCAGCTGCCAATCTAATATTTTTACCATTGTATGTTACAGACTTCTTTTCCGGGGCTGCTTTCAGGATTTTCTCTTTGTCACTAAGACTTGTAAATTTTACTATTAGGTGACGGGGTGTGGGCCTAGTCTTATTGATTTTGAGGGGCATTTTCTGAACTTCCTGAATTTTGAGGCTCGTTCCCTTTACCATATTGGGGAAATTCTCCCCAATAATTCTCTCCAGCATACCTTCTGCTCCCCTCTCTCTTCTTCTTCTGGAATCCCAATTATTCTAATGTTGTTTCGTCTTATGGTGTCACTTATCTCTCGAATTCTCCCCTCGTGGTCCAGTAGCTGTTTGTCCCTCTTTTGCTCAGCTTCTTTATTCTCTGTCATTTGGTCTTCTATATCGCTAATTCTTTATTCTGCCTCATTTATCCTAGCAGTAAGAGCCTCCATTTTTGATTGCACCTCATTAATAGCTTTTTTGATTTCAACTTGTTTAGATTTTAGTTCTTTTATTTCTCCAGAAAGGGTTTTTATATCTCCAAAGAGGGTTTCTCTAATATCTTCCATGCCTTTTTTGAGCCCGGCTAGAACCTTGAGAATTGTCATTCTGAACTCTAGATCTGACATATTACCAATGTCTGTATTGATTTGGTCCCTAGCCTTCGGTACTGCCTCTTGTTCCTTTTTTGTGGTGTATTTTTCCGCCTTATCATTTTTTCCAGATAAGAGTATATGAAGGAGCAAGGAAAATACTAAAAGGGTGGCAACAACCCCAGGAAAATATGCTTTAACCAAATTAGAAGAGATCCCAAATCGTGAGGGGTGAAAAAGGGGATAAAAAGAGGTTCAAAGAGAAAGAAAGAAAAAAAAGAAAAGAATTAAAAAAAGAAAACCGATAAAGAAAAGTATAAAAAAGAAAAAAATATTTATATTAGATAAACTAGTTAAAAAACGTTTAAAAAGAAAAGGGTAAAAGTTAAAAAAAATTTAGCAGAAGAGGAGAAAAAAAAATGAAAAGAAAAAATTAAATTAACTGCAAGACTAAAAAATCACAGGGAGAAAGCCATGAGTTCCATGCTTTGCTTTTTCCTCCTCTGGAATTCTCTGCTCTCCTTGGTATTGAAACCGCACTCCTTGGTAGGTGAACTTGGTCTTGGCTGGATTCTTGTTGATCTTCTGGGGGAGGGGCCTGGTGTAGTGATTCTCAAGTGTCTTTGCCCCAGGCGGAATTGCACCGCCCTTACCAGGGGCTGGGCTGAGTAATCTGCTCGGGTTTGCTTTCAGGAGCTTTTGTTCTCTGAGCGTTTTCCGTAGTAGAGTTCTGGAGGATGGAAATACAAATGGCGGCCTCCTGGTCTCCAGCCCAGAGGAGCCGAGAGCTCGGGGCCCCACTTCTCAGTGCGCCCTCAGATAACAGCGCCCAGTAACTCCCGTCTGCCTGTCCTCTGGCCACGCTCCAAGCTCACCATGCCTGCGGCTGGTTCAAGGTAACCCAGAGCAGTGATCTTACTGTCGGCTCTGTGTCTGTAGCCGGCTTTCCTGTTCTAATTCCTGCAAGCTCTGCAACACTCAGACACCCCTGATCCTTCTGTAACCCTGCGGGACCTGAGGCCATGCTGGCCCCGCGTGGGCTTCGCCCCGGTTTAGCCTCTGGAGCGATGTCCCTTAGCAAATAGACTTTTAAAAGTCTTGATTTTATGCTCCATTGCTCCGCCGCTTGCTGGGAGCCAGCCCCTCCCCCTGGGGTCTATCTTCCCGTCGCTTTGGAGTCACTTCTCCGCCAGTCCTACCTTTCAGATAGTGGTTGTTTTTCTGTTTCTGGAATTGCTGTTCTTCTCTCCATCTGCAGATGGATTTGCAGGTGTTTGCAATCTTTAGATAAGCTATCCAACTGATCTCCTGCTAGCTGAAGTAGTCTCAGCCTGCTACTTCTCAGCCATCTTGACTCCTCCTCCCTCATACTTCATATCTTAAAGGGGAAACTACAGACCTTTAATTGATGGAAAATTTCCTCAGTATATGTTTTAAGTTATAATTTAGCAGATTCTAATCAGATCTAGTGGTTACTTTTTTTTTTTTTTTGTACTTTATAGCTGTTGTTTTATATGTGCATGCACTATGAAAAAGAACATTGCAGTACTTAAAATGTGGTTTGGTTAAATATGTGGGTCTTTTTAAGTTGATTTTCCAGTATAGGGCTTCTCATAAGACTTGGCTTGTGCCCTCACACTACCACATTTTTTCACATTGTGTCTCCACCTTCATACACTGAAGGTTCCTGATGTCTGAGAATTGACCACTCCTCCCCCAGTTCAATGAAAACATTCTGTATAAGTCATGGTCCAGTAAAACAAAACACAGATTAAATGCAGGCTGCTGTTTTCATGGATCAAGTCTAAAAGAGGATAAAAGGGATGCTAAGGGGACCAGAGAATCAAAGCTATAAAAGCTCCCATCTCCCTTTCAGTGGGGACCTAAAGGGAAGAGATGGTATCATCAGGAAGACAAGACAGTATACTAAATACCCGAGTGCCTAAATTTATGTATATTTATTTTCAGATTGATACTGAGAGCCTTGATTCATGTAGGTACTGGTACAACAAATTTGTAATAGGTCAGTTTCCCAGTAAGCTGATGCCATGAATCAATTGGCTGTAAGACATTTATTAGAGATTCATGTTTGTAATGGGAAGGGAGAGAGGGAAGGACTATGGAGAGCACTGGTTCTCAAACTTCAGCATCCATTAGAATCATGCAGAAATTGCTGATAGTCACTCCCAGAGTATCTGATCAGTAGTTCTGAGATTGGCCAAAATTTGAATTTTTAAATGGTCACAGTTGCTGCTCTTGCTAGTATGGGCTTCAGGTAGAATACCCATATACTATAATGTCTCTTTATTATGGAGTACTGTAAGTTTTTAAAATTTCAGTTAATGTCATATCCAGTGTTCAAATAAAATACAAAATACAGAGCTACAGTTCCTTACACAGCCATAAAACATAATGGAAAAAATATACTTATAAAAATGAATGTGATTTCTCTGTGTCCTCATACTGTTCTGAAATAATTGTGCAATAAATCTATAAAACAAAGCTATTTTACAAAAATAATACAGGATGCAATTAAGGATGTTAGAGCTCTTCTGAAGGATATAGATGTAAAGTCCAGGTATAATGGGTAAAATTTATGATTCAATTATGCAGCATATTTACTTTCTTGGTTGCAGACATAAACTATGTTCAAACCATGGTTGATCTCATTATGAATCACACTGAAACCAAAAATAAACTCATTGATGAATTATAACATATTCACATTAATATTAAAATATACCTAAATACACTGTATCTTTAGATCAATTTCTGAAATCTACATATATTTTAAATGATTAAAACTTTGTGTTCATATAAACAGAACACAAAAATATTCTTTAATTTCATAAGGACCATTCTCAGCTAGTCAGTGAATACCAACTCCATGTCTTGGTAATGTTTGTTCCAAAGTTGCAGCATGAATGCTGATGGCCAGGTCAAACGCTTTTACAAAGCCTAAAGTCATCATAAAATGGTTGAAATAAGTGATGACATCTAAGGAAACAGACTATACAAAAATGTTCTATTCTTTATGACCTTCACATGGAGGATTAAAATTGACTCCTTAGCAATATGGAACAAATCTTTAAGAAATGATGTATTTTAAACAAAAAGAAACAGATATACTATATTGTCAACTCCACAAGAATTCTTATGTGAATGTATTGCAACTGAACTGAAGCAATTCAGCTCCTACAAGCATTTTGATGTTGTTCATTATATCACATGTGTATTTAAAGTATCAGTATATATTAATATATAAGATTATTGTAGGGTTGGTATTATTACAATATTTATAATGTTATAATTCTAGTTATATTTATATGTGTGTATGTCAGTGTAAGTCTGTGTGTGCTTTTGGATGTATGGGTCTTCCTATGGGTGTGCATGAATGATTTGAATGTGATATTAGAGTGGATTGATGTGAGAATGAGAGAAAGTAGAAGATGTCTATGAGTGGATTAGTGTTTAGTTTATATATTTTTTATTGCTGTCTTCTGTGCTCCTAATATCCATATTTCTACATATGTGTGCATACAAGAGTTTGTATATTTTTTATCAAAATCTGTAACATTAATACTTTGGTTTAAATTTCATTTATCAGGTATAGTGACAAGTGTTAAAATCACTGTTTGTTTTTACGTTTGTTTGAAGCACCTAATTGGATTTTTAAAAATTGAGTTCACTTATGAGATATAAATGAATTTTTGAAACATTAAGAAGGTGGCTGTATTTGGAAGTAGGTATTTCAAATGGTTGAGAGAAATAGACTCTGTTCTCAGATATAGTTTGAAATATCTTGAAGAACTGATAAAATCAAGTTTGTAAACAGTGTTAGATGTTTATGCAAAATTTGCTCATTAGATTGAAAATTAATTAAGCAATAAACATGATAGAGAAGAGATGAAAGGATGCGGGGAGGAAGAGGGATGGGGGGATGAGGTGGAGACACCGGCAAAGACAATAATCTTTTCTTTGCCCTCCAGTATCATCTTTGGAAAATAAAGTCATGTCATTGCTTAGCTCAAAATACTCCATAGTTTCCGTTCTACCAATATGGCCTTGTTTTTCTCAGGACATATTAGAATGCACTGAGGTGTACTTGACCCTCCAGAGCTCCTTCTATCAAATACATCTTCTACCTCTGTGTGGCTTTTCCCTCTCTTCTTTCAGGTCTCTTCTCAAAGTTTCCTTTGTTGAAGAGTTCTTCCTGGCCTGTTCTGTGTAGAGCACTCCTCTCTAGCTGTTGATTTGCTCTTATCTTGTTTCCAGCATTTATATTGCTCCACAGTGCCGCTACAAAACCAGGAACTGTGTCTGTTTGGTTTACTACTGTAACCCGTTTTTTTAAACAGTGACTGGAAAGTATTAGGCTCAGTATTTACTTCTTATGTGAACAATGTATTTATAGCTAAAGAAGAGGTATTAACCTACATGCCAAGTGTTATGTTAAGTGATTTAAATATATGTTATATTATCCTGACAAGAATCCCATGTTATCCAGAGAAATGACCAGTTTGTAAGTGGCAGAGGTAAGATTTGACCTTAGGTAGTCTGATTTCAGAGACTACACTGTTAATAATATCAAACTACCAAACTATGAGAAATATCTCTTAATACTCAAAATAAAACATTACTTTCTCTTTTTTGAGGTTTTGGTATTCTTCATTCTTATAAATATAGAGAGCAAATGCATTTGAGGTTTATTTTCACCCTGGCTGAGGGACAGCTTAAGATTGGTTATCCATAATTTTATCAATGCCTTGGAATATATGCCTTCTCTAACATGGTATTTTTTTCTGGAAAACAATGTGGTAAATTAAAAAATTAATATTTGTCTTTAAGATCTATAATCTGCTGCTTTTGTGTTATGCCTTATTTGTGATTTGCATTGCATTCCTGTCCTCTGGGGGGAACTTCTGGCTTTTATTTTTCCTCCTAAGTGTTTTATAGTACATTCACGCTTATTGCACTTAATTTTGTGCTTTGTGAACACTTTTCCTACTTTACAATATAATTTTAATTCTAATTATATATGACATGTTAGTGTTATTTTCAATTCCACATATAAACTCTAGTTTTCAGGGAAAAAATGTAAAAGAATATATATTACTTGGGCTTTATTCAGAAACTGACAATATAATTTGGTCATAAAATTTTGTGCTAATGTTTTACTGCTTTCACTGAGAGAGTGAATAAAAAATGGATGAAAGCCAGACCATGTATAAAAGTGGAATTCTGACCCTCACCCTGCCACAATCAGTCCAAGAAGTTGAACAATAGCCTCGGTAGCTATTGGCCCCAAACAGCCAGGACTTGAACAATAACTGACAGTTTCCTTAATTTTTGCCCCTGCTTCCAACTTAGGACCAGCCACAGAAAGCCAGGTAGACTCCCATAACCAATCAAACTGGATGCTCTGCTATTTAGTTAGTCCACTTACAGCTTCTCCATGGCAACAGCCTCCAATCAGAGGATACTTGAAGTCTTCCCTTTTTTTCCAAATAAAGCTTTCCCATTCATCTGCCTGCCTTTGAATATCTGCCAAACAAAAGTATTGATGGCTGACTCCCTTGTTATAGCAAGCTCTGAACAAATAGCCTTTGCTCATTCTCATTTGGATAGTCTTCACTTGTTTCCACAGTTCTTTTATTAGTACACTGACAATTTAAATTTATTTTAGTTGCTTCTAGATTGTACATTTCTAGTATATTAAAAATGTAGACTTTCATTTATTTATACATTGTGTTCCTGAGCATCCAGTTTTGGGAGTTTTAGCATGGAAGGGGTGGGAGTCAAGGACACAGCCCCCCAACTCGGGGGCCAGGCATGGTTATATGCATCTCAGCATTCCTAGCCTAGGTGCGATTTAGGGACCTCAGCTGAACCTTCTCACTACGGAACTTTTGACCACTCTGGACTCAATGCTTTTTCAGACTTAGCACATCCCTGACCTGTTCCTCTTGGCCACTTGGGTATATGAGTCTGGAGGATTTTTTTCACCATGGTCCATGGCATCTGACTGATCCTCTCTGTACCATTTCATGGAACATGATCAGCCTGCACTTCTCTTTCCCTTTGCCTCTTGCCTGTTCTATCCCAGTACTAAGAGCTGAATTTTGTCCCTACACAATTTATACTTTGAAGTCCTAACCCCCAGTACCTCTGGATGTTAAGTACAGACGTTAAAGATGTAATTAAGGTTAAATGAGGTCATTGGAATGGGCTCTAATCCAACGACTGGTGTCCTTGTAGGGGAGTATTTTAGGACAGAAATATGCAGAGGGGAGACCATGTGAAGACATAGGGGGAGGAGGGCTACCTATCAGCCCAGGAGAAGCCTCAAGAAGAAATAATCCTGCCAGATGCCTGAATCTCAGACTTCCAGCTTCCAAAACTGAGGTTAAACCACCCAGTATGTGGTACTTTGTTATGACAGCCCTAGCAAACTAATATGCATGTAAGTGAATAAAAGCTTGGTTATTACTTCTGGTTTGGCTCATTGTCCTAATTTATCACTTTGATACCTGGCAGCTCAATAGCTCAATAGCTTTTCTTTTAATTTGTATAAATGAAGAGCATTTTTTTTTTTATGAAGTCCCAGTTTATCATTTTCTTATTTTATGTTTCATGTTTTGCTTAGGTTATCTAAGAAATCTTTGCAAGATCATAAATAAACTCTATTTTCTTTAAGAAATTTTATAGCTTTTGCTTGAACAAATTTAGATATGTTTTCCTTTCCTTTTTTTTTTTTTTTTAAAGATTTTATTTATTTGTCAGAGTGAGAGAGAGCGCAAGCAGTCAGAGTAGCAGACAGAGGCAGAGAGAGAAGCAGGCTCCCCTCTGAGCAAGGAGCCCAACGTGAGACTCTATCCCAGGATCCTGATATCATGACATGAGCAGAAGGCAGTGGCTTAACTGACTGAGCCACCCAGGTGTCACTAGGTATGCTTTTCATTTTGAATTACTTTTATGTAGCACACGAGGAAAGGAAGAATGCTCAGCCTTTATGGATACAGATTAAATTTAATTGCTTTGTCAAAAATAAAATGACCCAATATATATGGGCCTATTCTGGGTGCTTTATTTTGTTACACTGATCTATATATCTACCTTTTCACTAATACCACTTTTGATTTTTGTAGCTTTATTATTGAAATTAGGTGGAGTAAATTTTATTTTTATCTGAAATGCTTTTAGAATCAACTTGTCAATTTGTGTAATTGGAGTTACATTTAATGCATAGTTTAAATGGAAGAGGGCTGCTAACCTAAAAATACTGTGTTTTAGTCATTGAATATTATTATCTTTCCATTTAGCTAGGTTTTTGAAAAATTTTTTATCATTAATTATTTACAGTTTACATTGTAGTATACATATATACATCTTTTGTTCGATTTTTTCCTTAGGTATTTTATGTCTTGTATATAGGAAATGGAAATGTTTTTTGTTTTTTAAAGATTTTATTTATTTGAGTGAGAGAGAGAGAGGGAGCATGTGCAGGAGGAGGGGGAGGGGCAGAAGGTGAGGGAGAAGCAGGCTCCCTGCTCATCAGGCAGTGTGATGTGGGGCTCAGTCCCAGGACCCTGGGACCATGACCTGAACCAAAGGCAGATGCTTAATTGATTGAGCCACCTAAGTGTCCCTGGAAATTTTATTTTTAATTTTTTATTTTTTATATACATATATTTTTATCTCCAGGGGTACAGGTCTGTGAATCGCCAGGTTTACACACTCTGGAAATGTTTTATAGTTATTGCCACTATTTAATGAAAATACAACTGATTTTGGTACTGTAACTTTTTTTCTTGAGCTTTGCCATGTTTGTTCATAAATCTCAGCAATTTTCTTGTAGATTCCATGAAATTCTCTGTTTAAATGATTGCACTACCTATGAAAAGTTTACTTCTTACTTTTCAGCTTTTATCTTCTTTTTTTCTTTTTTTTTAAAGATTTTATTTATTTATTTATCTGACAGAGAGAGAGAGCCAGAGAGCTTAAGCAGGGCGCATGGCAGAAGGAAAAGGAGAAGCAGGCTCCCTGCTCCAGACTCTGGGCTGGATCCCAGGATTCTGGGATCATGACTGGAGCTGAAGGCAGATGCTTAACTGACTGAGCCACTGAGACACCTACCAGTCTTTATGTCTTTATTATCTTCTTTATTGCAAAGACTAAGATCTTTAGAACAACGTTAAATAGGAATGTTGGAATGAGAATCCTTTTTTTCCTGATTACACACAGAAATGATTCAAGTTTCCTTTATTAAAGAAGATTAAGGCTGTAAATGTTTTTTACATTTATTTTACCAGGTTGAGGAAGATACTTATTATTTTTTAATAGATTTATTGAAGTATAATTTATATGCAAAGAACCACACATATTTAATGAGTTTATTTTATGAGTTTAGACATATGCCAACACCCATGATACCATCAACACAATCAAGGTAATATACGTATTCAACATCTCCCAGAGTTTTCTTATTTGTTTGTATCTGTCTATCATCTATCTATCTGTCTATCTATCCATCTTCATCTGTGTATCTGTTTTTATGGTAAGAACACTTAACATGAGATCTACCCTCTAGCAGACTTTAAAGTGCATAATAATATATTGTTAATAGGTACTATGTTGTACAGCAGATATTCTAGAAATTATTCATCTATCATAATTGAAATTTTATACCTATTGAATAACAATTCCCCATTTTCTTCATCCCCAGCCCCTGGAAAACACTATTGTATTCTCTGCTTTTATGAATTTGACTATTTTAGATATCTCATATGAATGGAATCATGCAGTATTTGTCCTTCTGTGACTGGGTTATTTTACTTAGTACAATTTTCTTTAGGTTCATTTATGTTGTTGTAAATGGCAAGATTTCCTTTCTTTTTAAGGCTGAATAATATTCTATTATATGTGTATACCATATTTTCTTTTATCATTCTTCTGTACATGGACACAGGTTGTTTTATATCTTGACTATTGTGTATGATGCTGCAGTGAACATAGGAGTGCAGATATTTCTTCAAGATCTCGATTTCAATTTTTTTTGGATATATACTGAAGTGAAGTGAATTTCTGGATTACATGGTAGTTTTATTTTTAAGCCCTTTTTATGCTATTTCCCATTTAACATCAACAGGGTATACGAGTTCCAATTTTCCACTTTCCACCAATGCTTATTTTTTTATTTTTAAATTTTATTTATTTATTTGACAGGGAGAAAGCATGCACAAGCAGGGGGAGAGGCAGGCAAAGAGAGTGCCTAGCAGGGACTTGGGACTTGACCCCAGGACCCTGGGATTGGGCAGACACCCAACTGAATCACCCAGGCACCCTAACACTTTTTTTTTAAAAGATTTTATTTATTTATTTAACAGAATGAGAGAGAGAGAGATCACAAGCAGGCAGAGAGAGAGGGGGAAGCAGGCTCCCTGTGGAGCACAGAGCCAGATGTGGGGCTCAATCCCAGGACCTGAGATCATGACTTGAGTTGAAGGTAGAGGCTTTAATCCACTGAGCCACCCAGGCGCCCCACCCTAACACTTTTTAAAAATTAATTAAAAGTCTTTTTTATTAAGTTCAGTTAGCCAACATATAGTACATTAGTTTTTGATGCAGTGTTCAATGATTCATAACAGCCATTGCTCATCACACTTTTTAAAAAAAATGGGTCATTCAAGGAGGAATATATATGGTTCCTTATATATTTTATAATAAACTCCTTATCAGATATGTGGTTTGCAAATATATTACTTCTGATATAGATGAGTTTTATAGACCTCACTAACAATTAATTTGCATGGCTATAAAAAGGAATGTTTTTCACCAATAATGATACATTATCAAATTAAATGACAAATTTTTGACCCATATCATTAATATTAATTTTTATTTATGTATGCTTAATGATAGTATACCAAGATTTGTAATGTTTATTAGAAAATATTTTTCTAAAACTTTCAATTAGTAGACCAGAAAAAAAAACCCTATTTAGTTACATGTAGCAGAAGCAGAACTCTGTTCCCATTTTAAAAGATGAATATATTAGTTATATACCTGGTGTTACACACTCTAATACTTAGTTTAGAGCAAATGGCTCTCAAAAATTGTTCTCAAGAGATTTTAAATTCTTAAAAATCATTGAGAACCTCAATGTGGATGAGTTCTATTTATATTTACCATATTAGATAATTAAATGGAGAATTTTTAGAGTATTTATTTTATTTAATATAGCTTTCCTATAAAATATATAAAATAATAAATATATTTAATGAAATATTTATAAAATATTCTATATATTTATATAACTTCAAAAATGTCTAAAAAGGCAAGAAAACTAACATTGTTTTATCATTTTGAAAATCTCTCTTGTGTTTGGTTTAATAGAAGAAAGCTTATTTAATTTGTTTTACTATTACACATCATGTGATCTGGAATACTTATAACTGTGAGTATGAAAAAAGCAAACTTGTCATTGTCCTTATTGTAGTCTTCTTCTTCAGAAAATAGTTTTACCTCACTGGCCATCTTTTGGAATATAGAAAATAAAGAAGCAGCTTTTTAAGCTACCTAATAGTTTGCTGTAATCATTTATTGTAGCATTTGACAGCTATGGAAGAATTCTTTAATTTGTCCTTCATGTCACACCCTTGGGGATAGGAAACTTCTGCTCAGTATGTACCTGGTAAGCACTGAGCAGCGTAAGCAAGTAGACAAGAATGTCATCACACTCAGAATGCAGAATTTCTCAGCAAATGATATGCATGATAATTTGTTTCTTATGTACAGAACACATTCCAGGCTATATTATAAAAAATAGAGGATGAAATATTGATAAAACATACAAATTCATTAGAAAGTCTTTTGTAATCATCTCTTTTTAAATTCGCTGTCACAAACATTCACTCTCTCTCTCTTTTTTTTTCTTCTTCATCCTATCTTGAACTTCTTTTCCAAACTTGGTATATTAATGTAATGATGACTTTGTTTTGGCAGTTAGTTTGTGGAATTTTCCCTTTTCACAGTCTAGCAAACAGAAAGATTACAAACAGATAGATATGCAGCATTGAAGTATTATTTACACTTATGAAATGAGTGGTCTCATCTCAAGTGGGGTAGTAACTCCTTTCATTGTTATCAAATATATTAATATACACAGAAATACAAGGTAAACTGAAAGGTGATATACAATATACGCTATAAATATTTCAATGAATAATACTAGTCCTTCATCATTGATATATGTACATTCAAGACACATACCTGGATCCATGAATAGGTGATTCTTTGATCTCTAATATCCAAATACTAGTTTGATAATAGGAATCCAGGTTGAGAGGTGATTAGTAGCTGTTGAGTAGTTGTGTGGTTTCTCCAGTGAGCCTTACAAAACTCAATTTAACTATAAATCCTCATAAATTTAGTAGTTACTAGAAAACATAATTAGTTCTGAAGATACTTTAGGAAATTTTAATTTTGTTATATAGTGTAATCTGTGATAGTTGACAACTAGGGGAAGTGTATTGTATGTGTGTATGTGTGTTCATAAAATGATGAATTACCTAAGAGCTTCATATTGGAACATGCTCTATTTCTACAACCTCTAGCTGTTCTAGAAACACAACAATCTCTGGAAAAGCAAGATAGTTTTTTTCATCAATCTTATGGATTTAGTATATTTCTTCTTACTTATCATTAAAGAGCACTCTGGACTCTGTGCTTATAGTGGGAAGTAGAAGTTAATTGCTTTGCAATAGCAGCAACAGACTGCATTCTGTCACTCAACCAGTATCAGTGACCGAAGTGAAATGAGATAGCTTCTTGGTACTGAATTCAAAAGGAAAGCTTTTAAATGTTTCCCACAGGAATGTTAGTATGGCCTTGTCAGTATAATATAGCTGACATAATGGCAACCTAATTTTCCAGTGAGTATTCACTTCAGCCATACCAGCTGCTAGGCTGTACTACTAGCTACAGCTTTGATATTAAATAGAGATAGTCATTTTTGTAAAGAAGTAAATTACTTTATTTATTACTGATGTTGCTTGCCTCATTTATTGAAACACTTTGTCACAGCTGGAGAATGCAGCTGCTTTCTTTTTCCTTATATTATAATAAAAAATAAATCATAAGAGAAATACATTAGAGAGTAAAGTAGTTATTCAGTGCTTAAAATGGGCTGTCAGCAAGTTAGAAATATGTAGTTTTCAGAAAATGAATATAAAATTTAAATCAAAAGATATTCATAATGATCAATTATTCTAAGTGTGTTGTAATATTATTTTGAAACTTTTATTTCCTAGTTAAGACAAAAAAGACCCATATTTCAAATTTTTAAAGAAAATTAAGTCTTCTGTGTAATCATCTACAAAAAATGATCAGATATAAAATTTTATTAATATATTTAAGTATATCAGAACCTGGCACATACTAGCAATGTGAAACGTGAAAACACAAAATATGTTTTCCTGAATGATATGATGGAGGATGAAGCAGTTTAGAACATCAACAAATGATTTATCTAAAGCAGACTTCTCAGTCAATAAAAAAGTAAACTCATATAATCTTAGTTTTCCAAGGCAGGTATATTTAGACTTGGGGGAATTCAACAAGAAATGTATATAGCCCTCTCGAACATAAACTG
The DNA here is from genome assembly GCF_011764305.1 of Mustela putorius furo. Taxonomy (NCBI): domain Eukaryota; kingdom Metazoa; phylum Chordata; class Mammalia; order Carnivora; family Mustelidae; genus Mustela; species Mustela putorius. The sequence continues at coordinate 31,550,614 of NW_025422019.1, forward strand.
AACTGATAAAACACTAGTGTATAAAATATTTGAATTAAAAAACAAACCCTACAGTATGAAATATTTTAGCATACCAATTGACTTGAAGATGTAGAAAGTTTCCAACTAAAAAGTACCTAATGATTTGTTAAAAAAAAAATTTTAAAGGAGAGTAAAAATAAAACAATAACTTCTCTTTACATCCATAACAGAGTAGTGGTCTGGATTTACCCTCTCCTTATGCAAAAATAAAATCTAAAAGCAGACAAAAATATATGAAATATTGTTTTCAGACATTGGACAAAATATAGTGTAAGCTTCTGATCCTTTGAGAAAAGAAAAGCAAACAAGATGAGTCCCATGAGTTTCTCATATTATTACCGGGAAACCATTTTGTCAAGGTAGTACAAGAAAGGGATATGGGTATGCAGTGGGGTTGGGTGAAATTTTTGCCTTTTCATATTTCTGTGAGTATGGAACACCTGCAGAAAACTCAATGATGGAGCAAATATTTGTAGCCTATGAAGAAACATCTAGGGCATCGTTCTAAGTTATGGCAATGAGGCTATTTGATCTGAGTGAAAACTATCCATGAGTTTTACAAGTCTTAATTCATTAATTTTAGAAAAAAATTGAGGGAATGGTAAATTTTACTAAAATCTATCAACATGTTGTGCAGCAAAGTAATTGTTATTTAGAATAAATAGTTGTAAAGCTAGCTTTAAGCTTTATAATCTATGACCTTGTGTAAGCCTATTAACTTTTCTGGATCTCTGTTTTCTCATCTGTAAAATGAAATTGCTAAACAAATCGGTAGTTGGTAAAAATTCAGAGTAACAATAGTAACTCAACATCATCTACATGTCTCCATATTTTGTCATACAATCTCTATAAAATAAGAAATCTTAGTATTTCAGTGAGAGTAAGTAACCTTTCTGAGATATAAAAGGTCATAGATGACAGAGAGGGAGTATGCACCTATGTATGTTTGTTTCCCAACTCTGCATTATTATTCACAATATTATAATGCTTAAATGTGGATTGACCAAAAATCATGTTTTTGGACATGCATTTTATAATAGAAGGAATAATAGTAATAAATAGTAAATAGTAAATAAAGAAAGGTTTAATTAAAAAAAAGATTAAAAAAAAGAAAGATCAATATAATTATTTTAAGAATTTACAAAACCAAATTCTAAAAAACAGAAAGACTTCATCTAATGTATTGGGTCAAGACATTTTGATAGTCTAGTAGACTTTAGTTATAATGATGTTACTTTGCCCATTAAGAACTTGTTCTTCCATGTTTTTAATGGAATTGGTTTAGGTGACTGGATTATAATTTATTTAAACTCATATTGAAAATTAACAACAGTTCATTTTTTTCTATTTAAAATTATAGCACCATACACATCTTTGTCTTAATTTTTTATGTATTTGTTTTGTCAAATTTTTTATTATTTTTATTTTATTTTATTTTTTTTATTAATTTTTTAATTTTTATAAACATGTATTTTTATCCCCAGGGGTACAGGTCTGTGAATCACCAGGTTTACACACTTCACAGCACTCACCCAAGCACATACCCTCCCTAATGTCCATAATCCCACCCCCTTCTCCCAAACCCCCTCCCCCCAGCAACCCTCAGTTTGTTTTGTGAGATTAAGAGTCACTTATGGTTTGTCTCCCTCCCAATCCCATCTTGTTTCATTTATTCTTCTCCTACCCACTTAAGCACCCATGTTGCATCACCACTTCCTTATATCAGGGAGATCATATCAGACACATAGATCAATGTTTTGTCAAATTTTTTAGTTCTAATTTATGTAAAAGAATCCATTGAAATTATAAAATTCCATGAATTCTGAGTGATAATACATCTGTGGATATGTTAAATTTACTGTTTCAGGCTACCTTAAGTGCTTTATGCATTATAAATTATTTAATTATCATAACTTACATTTTCCTCAAGTTACCTCTTTGCTGTAGCTTTCTAAAAGTAAGAAATTTTGAGTTAAGATTTCTTAGAAATTTCAACTATGATTTTATTCAAAGTAAAGGCTAGTTATCAAATATACTGTATCATAAAAGAACCTTCCTCTCAAAAATATATTTCATTATACTTTTCAACTTTTGAAAGCTTAAATAGTATCCTTAATTTTTTAAGTGGTACAGCATAGAAATATTTGAGAGCACATTTTTTCTATGTGATATTGGAAAATTTATAATTTCGTGTTTTTGAGAACTTCAGATGATTGATTTAATTTATAATATGCCAATATTTGTACCAGTTCATTTGCCAGTAGAGGCTCTGACATTAATGTGATAAAAAATTACCTATAAAATTGCTAAGATTATTGGGTTTTGATCTTTAATTTCCTTTATAGTTAATAATTACTTTGAAAATCAATACATCAACTGAAAGATTGTCAGAGTGGGTAAGTTTCTTGTTGTCTACAAGAAACTTAATTTAATATAAATATAACATATATATTAAGGATAAGTGGATGAAGAAAAATTTACCATGGTGACACTATTGAAAAGAAAGCAGAAGTAGCTTTATTAATTTTTGAGGAAAAAAAGCAAGGAAAGATACCAGAGACAAAGACAGATATTATACAATGATAAAGGGGTCAGTTCTCCAAGATGTAATGATCTTAAACATGTATGCACCTAATAACAGAGTGACAAACTACATGAGGCAAAACCCAATAAAATTGCCAAGATGAAAGAGATACATCCATTATGGTAATTGGAGACTTCATTACCCCTCTATTTTAAATGGATAGATTTAGCAGGCATAAAATCAATAAGGGTAATCAACTGGATAGTTAATTGACATCTACAGACTACTTTATCCAACAACAGCAGGATCTTTTTAAGCATACAGGAAATATTCACCAAAATAGACCCCATTCTAGGCCATAAAGTACACCTTAATAAAGTCAAAATAATATAAATCATATAATGTCTCCTCTCAGCCCACATGGAATTAAACTAAAAATAACAGAAAGATAGCCAATTCTTATTTCTTGAGTCATTTTATCCTATCTTAATTTTTTAAAACATTTATATAATGGTTGAAATCTGTCTTCTAAGTCCAACAACTGGGTCCTCTTTTTTTTTTTTTTAAAGATTTATTTATTTATTTGACAGACACAAGTAGGCAGAGAGGCAGGCAGAGAGAGAGGAGGAAGCAGGCTCCCCGCTCGATCCCAGGACCCTGGGACCATGACCTGAGCCGAAGGCAGAGGCTCTAACCCACTGAGACGCCCAGGCACCCCAACAACTGGGTCCTCTTAAAGTCGATTTATGTTGCCCGCTTTCTTTTCATAGTATTGGTCACAGTTTCCTGATTATTTGCATGGTTCCTAACTTTATTGACAACTGTGCATTTTAGGTAAGATAGCAAATCTGGGTCCTTCTTTATTTTTAAAAATTTGGTAGCTTTTCTGGATTAAGCTGCCAAATCTATCACCTCAAAGAATGTATCTAGATATATTTGTCCTTGTATTTTTATTCTAGTTATTTATTTTTTAGCCTGGTATCTTAATGGTCACTTCAAGAGTTGCAAAGCCAAGTATCAGTCAATGACTAGGGAAGAGGTTATGCTCTTAAGTCCTTATGGTTATCAACCTCATCTTAATTATCTATGTGTATTAGGATGTGTTAGAAATACAGCTAATCTTCTATTCTTCCTGGGCTTTCACTTCTTTAATATCTAAGGTATCTCAGGTATCCAAGATCTCAGGGTCTTTCAAGTATCCTCTGTGCATGGACCTAGTCTCTTAGCCAGAATTATGTAGATAGCTTATCTCACCCTTATAAGCTCTCTGGCTAGCGAAATCTATGTACCAACCATGACTACAAACCAGTCCTATCACAGTTGTAGGTTTTCACCTTTCTTTTCTACTGAGTTTACTACCTTTAATAAAAAAAATCACCTCATGTTCTTACCTTCTGTCACAAATTGTGTGCCCTCTCTAGAAGCAAAGCTTCTGGTATGGTGGTCAGCCATGCCTGGAGAAAACTGTCCCCGCTGACCAAGATAGAGAGAGAGAAGGTAGGGAAGAGCCTCATGCAAAACCAGATCTCTTTCTGTTCTTACTTGAAATTCTGGCAGGTTGTTATGAATAATCCCTTCCCAATTTTTTGTTTGCCATATATCTATTTCCATATTCCTCATATGATTTGCTTTAACAGTTTTGTCTGGTTTTATACTTATTTTTTGAAGAAGAGGATTTATTAAACTCTTCAAAGCCATGGTCAAAAGTTCCAGCCACAACCTTTGCAAATTCAGGTAATAATCAAGCACTCAAAGAAAACTCTAGTCTCTTAGTCTTTCTTTCTTTCTTTCTTTTTCTTTTTTTAAGATTTTATTTATTTGACAGACAGATCACAAGCAGGCAGAGGGGCAGGCAGAGAGAGGGGAGGAAGCAGGCTTCCTGCGGAGCAGAGAGGCCAATGCGGGGAGCCAAAGGCAGAGGCTTAACCCACTGAGCCACCCAGGCGCCCCTCTTAGTCTTTCTTCTAGTTTTCTAACATTCTTTTCCGTGGGCTTTTGTGGGATATCACTTTGCTTATTGGGAAATAAACTACTTAATCTGCAGCATCTTAGTTCTTTTCATGTTTAAGTAGTATCTTTTGGTTATATATTCAGTCAATTTAAACAATGTGTCAGAGAACAAATAGTCTATTGAAGATGACTTTGCTTCATTTGAGTAAATATTGTTTGTGTTTCCTTTATGATCAGTGCTCTTAGAATAATGTGATCCTTATAATGATGACCCCTGAATTATTTCTGGCAAACTTCAGTCATTCCAAGCACTCTCATATTATATATCCACCAATGAAATCCATTACCTAAAACCTTGTTTTTGGTCACAAAACAGAGCTATCTTGCAATTATAATAGTATTTATCTGTATATATGTGTATGGGTGTACTTGACAAATTTTATAATCATATTAAACTTAAAAGTTTTGTAGTTGAGATGTAGGTATTTTGAATGTTTAAGAAAAGTAGACTAATTGTCTTCATGTACCTTGAAATATCTGAGGGAATTTACATAGTGAAATTTGTAAACTGTGGTAAGTGTTTAATATTATTCTGCACTGCCAAAATGATAGAATAATTGAGTATTGAACAAAGGACATGAGTAAAAGTAGTGCTTTTAATTTTAATACAAATTACTGTATTTACAAGTAACCATTGTAAGTGACAGATTATAAATTGTCTTTATAAGTTTAAGAAGAATTAGATTTATAAGCTGGATAAATTGAACACTAAAAACAAAAATATAAAATCAGGGCCTAGAGTATGAAGGCCCTATTGTTGACTATGTACCTGTCTCCCAGTTAAAGAATATAACACATTAGCAACAATTTTATCCATTACATCATTGTACAACAAAGTAAGTCTCAAGAAAACTAAGTAGAAATTAGGGAAACAGGAATGGGGAAGCAAATGGAAAAGGGAGGTCTAGGAACTGACCTTAATAGGGAATTGGGGAATGGAGGAATGGTCAAGTAGTCAGTTTTATTAAGAGCTTTATTTTACCAAATACATAAATTATGTTCCAGAATTATATTTTTAATTGCTTTAATTGAATGTAACCAGCAAATGAAATCATATTTTCTTAGATACCTGAGTGTGAACTCACAATCCCTATTTATGCAGTAATAAGTTGGTTCAGTAATTGGTCTCCTTTCTTTAGGAAAAATGCAAGTCAGGTATCAGGCAAAGAATAATTTGATATAAATTAAGAAAACAATGCCTTAAAATTTCCTTCTATTTCTATATGCACTTCTGACCATACTGCAGAGGAAAATTGCACATTGCATTTGGTCATAAAATCTATCCTTTCCCCAAAATAGAGTATGATTTTAAAACTATTGACCAACTAAGATCCTAAATTAAAACTGGTGTATAAAATTAGCAATTTTAGGACATCTGGCTTTAGGACAGGGTAAAAGAAGAAAGAATTGTGGTATATATGAAGCTGCACTTTAGATATTCTTTCCGTCCTTTTTTCTAGGATTTGCATAATGCATATTTTGGTCTGCTTCATGGCATCTCATATAGGTCCTTTAGAATATATTTTTTCTTTTTTTTCAAATCCTTAAACCAACTTCAGTTGGTTTGGTCAGTCTTAACTTCAAGTTCACTGATTATTTCTGTTCCTTGTTTAATTTTGCTGTTGAACCCCTCTAGTAAATTTTTAATTATTTTACTCTTCACCTCCAGAATTTGTGAGGTTCCTTTTTAAAGCCATTTTTTAAAGTTATTATGGTAAAAGTAACAATTTTAACAAAAGATAACCATTTTAACCTTTTAAAAATGTATACTCAGTAATTAAGTACATTTACAAATGTTGTACAACCATCACTTCTATCCATTTCCAGAATTTGGCCATCCTCCCAAACAGAAAGACTGCACCCATTAAGTAATAACTTCCCATTCCACACTGTCTCCAGTTCTTGTTAAAATTTATTCTTCTTTCTCTATGAATTTTACTTTTCTGTGTAAGTAGAATTATATAACACTCCTCTGTGTCTGGTTTATTTCACTTGGCATAATGTTTTCAAGTTTCATACATGTGTAGTATGTATCAGAATTTTATTTCTTTTTAAGGCTGAGAAATATTTTTCTGAGGAAATGCCAATTTTCCACAGTGGCTTTTTGATTCCTTTAATGATCTCTACTTCTTTATGGATATTCTCATTTAGTGTATACATTGTTTTTCTGATTTCCTTCACTCTTATATTTTCCTTATATATTATATTATATTATATTATATCATATTATCTATATTTTCCTTTAGCTTTTTGAACATATTTAATAAAGTTGTTTTGTACTCTTTGTATAATTAACCCCAAATCTGGATTTCCTCATGATTTCTTAATCCTTTGTTCCTCTAAATATGCCATATTTCTTTCCTGTTTCCTGTTTTACTGTTTCCTGTGCCATACTTTCCTGTTTCATACTTTCCATGAGTTATTTTGTTGAAAACAAGACATTTAAATATTATAACATGGTAACATTGGACATCAGATCTCCCTCTTTTCCAGGGCTTGTTTTTTGACTGTTGAAAACTGTACTAGTCCATTTGTTTACTGACTTTCCCAAACTATTTCTCAAAGGCTATGTTGCTTGTCTTTTATGGTCACTGAAGTCTCTTATCTTCATGTTAAGCAGCTAGTTTTCACAGCGATTTCCTTGAGCACCAGGAACTAAAACACACATATGCCAAAATCAAGAGACAGACATTTGACCTGCTGAGCCACCCATGTCCCTTGGCTTCCGCTTTTATGAGCAAGGTCCCCTGCTTTTTTGGTTAGAGTTTCTAAGTCATGTGAAACCTAGACAAGTGTCTTACATCCCTTATTCAAGTGTCTCCCAGACAGGTTGAGATGGACATTCATATGTAGTAATTTTCCTATAAGGTTTGCTATGCTCCCTATGGAACTAGGGACCAAAGACTTATACTTAGGTTGCAGGTTTCTTTTCCAAGACTGCTACTGTATTGAGGAACAGTTAGAGCAAGGACAAGTAAATACACCACAAATCTTTGCTACCACTTTAAAGTTACTAACTCTTTTCATGTTCAGTTCATTGCTGTAAGCCTTTGACTATTTTCCAGAATTCTGAAAGAGTTAATTTTGACAGTTTTTGCTTTTTTGTCACTGTTTCTGTGGGAGATGAGAACTTGGAGCGCCTTACTTCCTTTTGCTGCATTGGATGTTAATGAGGATTTTTTGGTTTTGTTTTGTGTTTGTTTGTTTTATAAATATGACTAACAAGTGTCTGAAATTATGTTTGGATCCATTTTGGTTGGCTACTCTCAAGATAAGAAGTAATTTTTACTAGAAATTCAATGCCAAACTAAAGTTGATTGAACTTTTCTTTTTCTAATTCAAGGTATATTTTAACAGAATGCTCTTGTGCCTTCTTGGCAATATATTCAATAACTAAAGTACTAAAGAGATGAACGTTTGAAATTTGTTTAGTGATTTTTTTGTAATCACTCATTTTTTCTAATGTACTTCCCTAGTAAAGTTTACTATTTTGAGAATTATTCTGTGTCCTTCACATCATACTCAACTAATTTATGGGTCCCAAATTTTTAGGGAAAACTACCACCAATGGCATCAATCTACCTGCCATCTATTTTTGACCAGCTTGAAAACAAAGTGGTTTTATAAGTTTTCTGAAAAAAATCAGAAGAATGATATTTTGTGATGTGAAAATTAAAGTTCAGATTTCACTCTTTATAAATAAATTTTCATTGGTTCCATTATTTGCTTATATATTTTCTGTGGCTGCTTTTGGGCTACAAAGGCCCAATGGAATAGCTTTGAAAGAATTCATATACTCTGTAAACCTATGGTGTCTATTGTCTAGGCCTTTATATAAAAAATTTGCCAACTTCTGTTTTAGCACAGCATAAGCAGAATCAACAATCTAAGATGTCTTAAGCTCAAAGAATGTTACTTCTAGAAATTTCAGCTACCAAAAAGTTTATCAGGTGCTAAGCTTTTTTCCTCAATTTAATCTTTGATACTTTTAGCATCTTTTTCACTAGGTTAGCCAAACATGCCCAAAGTTTCATTTAACACATGCCATTTAACACAGAGCCTTTCTTTTTTTTTTTATTAAGGCTTTTCCTCGGACTTAAATTTATCCATAATTTTAGCTACATTTTTCATAATTTTGACAACTTTAACAAGTATTCTTAACTTGATGCTTCTTCTTCTACTTGAGTTGGAGAAAATTGGAAGTCTCCTTTACCATTAAAAAAAAAAAAAAAACCCTCATAAAGAGCACCTGAGTTGAGTTGTTCAGTTGATTAAGCATCTGCCTTCAGCTCAGGTCATGATCTCAGGATCCTGGGATTGATCCCCACATCAGGCTTCCTGCTCACCTGGGGAGTCTGTCTTTCTCTCTCCCTCTGCCCCTCCCCACTGCTCATTCTCTCTCTTAAATGAATAAATAAAATCTTAAAAAAAAAACCCACAAAACTTCCTATGAGTACATTATTCTTATATATTAAATATTTAACTACAGAACTATGTGAATCAGAGTGCTTTGAAATCAGAGTGAATTTCAGCTGTGAGAAATTTGCTTATTCCTATATCGACTTTTAAAAAGATGGATAAAAGCTTTGATAAAAAAATTTTACAGCAAACTTTTCTGTTATAAAAGACAGCTTAAAAACATATAGAACATATGTGGTTTTGATTACATCTGTAAGGATACTTTCAACTTAATACTTATCAATTTAAGCCCAGTGGTAGAATACTTCTGAGAATAGTTTTGAACTGGACTGCCAGTCATTTCTCATCAACTAACATTTTTTAAAAGCTCTGCATCTGTAAGATGCATGATTTTGTGTGCTCTTTGAGATCAAATAATTTGAGGTTATTATAAATAGACTAAATTACTAATTGAATCACTTCATTATCATTAGAATGTAGAAATTCCACCTTACAATCACATCTCTTTCTCTGGAGCTCCCTGATGCCCTCACTAACTTTATTAAAATCCAATTTTGTAAAGCAACATTTTCTCAAATTTTTCTACTTTAGCACTGGCTGCTGTCAAGAAAATTTTAGATAAAAGAGAAGATGTCACATTCTCCAAAAATTCATGAATCAGCATTAGGGTAGATAGTGCTGTTTTGGATTTTTTTATTTTAATTTTTAAATTTTCTAATTTTTTAAAAAATTAATTTTTTATTAACATATAATGTATTATTAGTCCCAGGGGTACAGGAGTTTTCAATCCAGTGGCAAACATGCTAAAGTTGGATTCATATCATGAAGTAGCACATTAACTGCTTTTGAAAAGTTTCTTTTGTCAATGTACTAGCTATTCCTCTTGTTAAATTTTCATTACTTTTTATGATCTTACAAATAGAGCCTTTATTAATATTTATGAAAAAATATTTATTTGAGGATTTAGTGGCCACTGATCAATAATTTACTTATCGATGGTAATTTATCCACAAAATACCTTTGTCTTTTCTGCAATTTTTTTTTTCAAGTGAGAGTTTTTGCTTGGGAGATATTTTATAAACTGATGAAACATTATCTGCAGATGGGAAAGTCTGATTTCTTATATCTGGTATACTTTAACTTGAACCTCCAAATATACCTTTACAGTGAGCTAATCAGTTTCATAGCTGTGTTATTCATTTGAGTGTTATCTCAATTTTCTAAGTATTTTGGTGAAAAAACCCTCCAAAACTTAACAGGAAACATCTAAGGACATTTGGTGGTTGCTTAAGTGCTAACTGGTTACTTTGTACACTTTTTGTCTCTTTATCCTAATGACACACAGGTAATATTAATACCCTTCTTATACCAAAATGCTTATGAAAAGCATTCATTAAAACTTTCTCTTACCCAGTTCTCTATTGGACTTTCTTTTGCTCTTAAGATTTTGCTCAATTTTATAAATATCATCATATAGAACAGTATGTTATGCTTTTAAAACCATTTTATTTCCTAAGGAAAGTAAGCATGGTTATATCAGGTATAAAAACTTCAGTGCTCATCCTGGTGAGGTGGTGAGGAAGATTTGGAAATATTGGTGTTAGTTCGAGAAAACACCTTTGACAGAGCTGAAGATACCTTTGCCAGCATTTTAGATCCTTGTTTGGAAATACTAGGCTTGAGATTTTCTGTGGATAAAGCAAAAAAGTAATATGGGTATTTATTAGACATTCTAATTGAGAGAAGGTATATTACAGAATTGATGATTTAGAATTCAGAAAAAGATATTTATGCAATACTTTATGGGATTTAAAAACAACAACAATAACAACAAAAACCAGGGGTGCCTGGGTGGCTCAGTGGGTTAAGCCTCTGCTTTTGGCTCAGGTCATGATCTCAGGGTCCTAGGATCGAGTCCCGCATCAGACTCCCTGCCAAGCAGAGAGCCAGCTTCCTCCTCTCTCTCTCTCTGCCTACTTGTGATCTCTGTCAAATAAGTAAATAAAATCTTAAACAAACAAACAAACAAACAAAAAACATTCACAAAGATTCTTTCGATTTGGCCCTGCTAATATCTTCCAGGGAAATAGGAAGGAAATAGGAAATTCTCCTTTTTTGAATACTGAATCTTGGCAAGGTTAAATACCTAGCATAAGGTCATACGAGTGGAAAATGGCTACACTGGGAATAGGATCCAGCTTCTGACTCTATATAGCATAGTTACACCTTCTGTATTTTGATGCTTCTTTAGTCAGGTATGCAAAGAATGTCTTTCTTTATCTAGCAGAACATTCTTAGAAAATGCCTGATGAGCTAAACTTACATGAGAAAGTAACTTTCAACTCTATGCAGTAAGAGTATCCATTTCAGAGTGCTTATGTGCAAGTACAAGTGCATTAAAATTGGTATAATTTCTCACCTCCTTTGGGTGAATTTTCAGTTAGCTAACTTTAAGTAATTTTTTGTTATGTGAGGTAACACTGTATAGATAATAAAATATTTTTCATTTAGATTCATTTTTCTACATGACTTATTCAACACATGGGGCCTTAAAGAATATAATATTTTAATTATCACAAAATGAGATTTTTACATATAGACATGTAAAGACAAAAGTGAACATTTATGTACTTTTTTGAAACTTTATGACGGGGCATAAAAACACACATGACAGTAAAACCAATATTTTCTTAATTCTAATGCATGCCAAAGTTCATGACTGTACCTCTTGCAGTTACTTAGAGATGTCTTTTTTGCAAGATAATATTCTATGATTAAAGCTAAGATAGCTTATAGTAAATTTCACTATGAAGAACAAAAAAGCATATTTAGGTTTTTAACTACATAGTTATTAATTATAATAATATTAATATTATATATAACATACTTAATATAATATACAAATTATATACATAATATACAATAATAATAATAATAATATAACTATTATTTTAAAAAATAACCTAAGAATTTAAAAGGAAACAGCCAAAATCTGCAGTGGATAAGACACAAAAGCACGGATGAAAGAGAAAGATGTACATTCTGAAAAAGTAAGATAAATTTTTTATTGATATGATTGAGACATTGTTGCAAGACTTTTGAAACTCTCATTGGAGAAGTTAAGGAGCTTCCATTCTTAAAAATTGTGTTCTTATTAAAAATTCAGATTCCTGGGCACCATTACTCAGAGATAGTAACTTGGGAAGTCTAAGAGAAGGCCCAGGAATCTGCACTGTTAAAAAATACACTGGATGATTCTAATGCAAAGCAGTTCCTGGAAACACATTGAGGATACTGCCTCAAATATGCATCCATTCTAGATTCCTTGTACCTTATTCAAGACCAATGGTGGCTAGTATCATAAGTTAATAACATACATGAAGCTCATCCCTATAGAGAGTAGTGAACCCTGAGTTCTTTTTGTAGCAAAACTATAGACTATCTTTGATTATTACCCAACATGGGGCTCATTCTGGGAAGCAGTGGCAACAATATAGAACCACATTATGGAGGCAAGCAAAAATGGAGGAACAAAGTCAGAAGATCTGTTTTGGGCCTTAAAAACTCTCCATTTGTTGACTGTGTAAACTCAGGTGATTATTACCTCCATTTTCTGTTTTGTAAATTAGGGATTTATGATTGACAGAGGGAGAGTAGTATGGTATAGGGGATATATAGACAAGTTTAGTTTTGTCTACAAAACATTTCACAAAGCTTTGAATGATCTGATAAAATTTAAAAGTTGGGAATTTTCACATAAAATTTTCATCTCCAGCTTCTTTAGAAAAAGGCTCAGACTTGAACTGGAAAAGCAAGCAACAACCCAGGATGTCAGTGATTGGATTATCATCTCCTCCTTTAGATGGGACACCCCATCTCCAGTGGATCCACACCCCTGCTCAACCTATTCCTCTTGTTTGTAGTAACTGTCTGGCTCCTGTGGTATTTGAGTGTATAAATTATCATCATATTTAATGTGCTTAAGCTTTGAAGTTGGGCAGTTCTGTGTTTGAATCCCAGCTCTGCAGCTTATTAGCTATGAGGTGATCTTGAGTAACCTACTCTTGCTTTCCTCTTCAATGACTCTCACTTTCCTCTTTAATAAAATGGAGATAACTGGTACCTAATAAATGTTAGCTCCATTATTTGTTATGTGGTTTGAGGTTAAAGTAAAAGAACTACATAATAAACATAATAAACTGAAAATGACTATACACACATACATATACATAGTTAAGTATATTATTTCAGTCTCATTACTCAATCTCAGGTGTCAGTACTAGAAGGGAGAAATCAGTCATTCCAGGAGGAATGCTAAAGTATGGCAAATTTTGTACCTGGAATGAATTCTTTTGAGGAACATGCACTCTCAGTATTATTCTTGTTTCCTTCAAAGATGGTGATAAACTGCCAAGACAAAGCAAATTATGTAGTTAGTGTGTTTTGGACACTACACACTAGAGATACCTAGAAACCCCCAAAAGATGTAGTACAACCACTGCATAAATAGCATCTATGTTCTGAAGCCCTAGAATTATTCTCTGAGTCTTAGGCTCATAATTTTTGCCAATTAGGGCACCTAGGATTGACCCTTGTCATAGATGTGGGCCTTAGCCACCATTAACTGATGACCAGGCATCTTACATCACAAAAAAATACCGGCTCTGTCTGCCCCCTCACTCTTTTGGGTGGATTGAAATAAACAACGAATTATATATTCTTTTCTAATGCGAGAGATAATGGTAAGTGGGGAAGGAAAATGGATGTTCACTGTGTAACTCCAGTTCCCTGTTATGGAAATCTTAGGCATTTTGGGGTCTGGAGCAATGAAGTGGCTATGGGGACCTAGTCAGTTAAGGAACATGGCTCAGATACTAGTTTTACTCTGTAGGTCTAGATCACTTCTTTGAATATAGCAGCAGCAATCTTCTCAGAAATGTATAAAATAAACTGAGGTATGTTGCTGGGCTTCCCTGTAAATATTTTATAATACTAGTTATTAAATAAGGAAATCAATGAAGAGAAATGAATAAAGGCCTAAATAAAGAAACATAAAATATGTGATACATAGATTATGTAAAGATCATCAGATATTATAAAGATTTTATTTATTTATTTGACAGAGGGACACAGTGAGAGAGGGAATAGAAGCAGGGGGAGTGGGAGAGGGAGAAGCAGGCTTCCCGCTGAGCAGGGAGCCTGATGTGAGGCTCAATCCCAGGTCTCTGGGATCATGACCTGAGCTGAAGGTAGACACTTAACAACTGAGCTACCAAGGTACCCCAAGACCATCAGATATTATAAGAGTTTTATCAGAGTTCCTTCATGAGGACTTGATGCAACTTATTTATTAATATATTTCTGGATAGCTGAGGAATGAAGTGGAGCTGAGACTATGTAAAGCACTGATTCTCAGTATTGGCTTACAATAGTTACATGTGGATTTTTTTTTTTTTTAAATATGAATCCCTGGGTCCCACATCTCCAATTGAACTTAAATTTCTGAGGATGAGGCATATATTGATATCTTTAAAAAAAATGTCTGCATGTGTGAGACTGACTTGAGAATCCTTAATCTAAAAGCAGAGGGCAGATGCCACCAAGTGTCTCAGATGAGTAAGTAATGTAAGTTCTGGTGGAAACATGAATCTTTGCACTAGGTTTAAGAGTATATGCCATTTCTTGATGGAACACTGTTATTATCATTGCTTTAAGTTTCTGAAAATTCTAAAATCTTGGCTGCATTGCACTTGGCATCTCATATCCTTTCCCTTAGAAGTTGTAGACATTGTCTTATTTCTTTACATGTTATGTAATTTTGGATTCTATCTTGGGCATTTAAAATAATTTATGAGATTCCAAGAACTCTTAGTATCCTCTGGAGATGGTTGAGTTTTTTTGTCTGTTTTTTTTTTTGTTGTTGTTGTTTGTTTTTGTTTTTGTTTTTTGCTTAACTAGGTAGCTAACCTGCTTAGATTCAGACCACATATCCTACCCTGCCTTCTATGGCAGTGCTTCCAATGTAAATTCAATTTCCAAAGCCTTGGCAGTATTTTTTTTTAAATCTCTGTGTATGCACCACTATTAAAGCTATAGTTCAAGTTCTCAAAGACTTTTGTTTATACAAGCTCATGTCAGTTCCATACATGCACAGCTCAGGAGAGATTTTTCAGCAGATTTTTAGGGACTCCTTTTTTGATGATCCTTCTAATTTTTTTTTTTTTTAAATATCTCTAACACTCATAAGTCCCCTTTTCTGTTTCTATGGCTAAATGCTGTGGCTACCCTCCCTGTGTGCTATCTCACACATCCCATAACTGTATCCCTGTCTAGGGTGAAATGACAAAAGACAGCAGAGAAAAAAGTAGATTTCCTTCTAATATTCTTCAGGTTACTGGAGACTTTTCCTATTCTGGTCAGAAGGAAGGATTTTCTGTGAGCTTTAAGTGCCTCAGCAGCCTCTGCTGCCATTGCTCTGTAGCTTCATGTCTGAAACTTGCCTTGAGGCAGAACCAAGCAGGAAAAGTGCGAAAAAAGTGAGTTTCTTCTACTTCACAGTCCACAGGAACTTGTTCCTAATTTTCATCGGAGAGCAATGTTTTCTCCTGAAGATTTATTCTGCCTATTCTTTCTAAGTAATTCCAGGATTTGAACTTCTCTGGATCTAACTAAACTAGGAGATAGGTGGGCAGGGGACAGCAGGAAACTCATAATGGTATTGGTGATTCTTTGAGTTTTTACTTCCTTCCTCAAACTCCAGCTATTATTATTTCAGCATCCTCAGTAGTTGTCCAGCGTTTTTAGTTGTAAAACGAGAGAGATGAGGTAAAATGTGCTTACTCCATCTTACTTTGAACGGGGTTGGATATACCAATTTCAACCATGTTTCACCATGGAAAAAGCTGCAAGTGAGAGAGGAAAGGCAAAGAGCCAAAAGGGTCCAGCTTAATCAGGGATTCAGCCTGGCACAAGGACCAGTCTGTAATCAGCTTGTCAGTTCAGAGATTCTCTCTCTGTTATTTCCAAATGATTTTACTTGGAAAATATGGTCTAAATGAAGCCCGAGGTTGTCAAATAGATGTTTATATTCATAAATGAGCATTAGGTTGAATGAGGAACTAGCCTAGCATCTTCAGGAATTGGCATGAGTAAGAATTTTAAGATTTGGTTCTGAACACTACTCTATTGGAAATTTCTAAAAAGGGTTAAGGAAGAGGAAATTTCCTGAGTTTATGGTGGAGAGTAGCTGGGCCTTTTGGAAAGCTGCCTTTAAACAATCATTCTTTAGGAACACAGAAAAATAGATGGAATCTGTACGAATTTTCTGCAAGCCCATTTCCTCTGTTTTTGAAGCTTCTATTCCCTCCCTGCTTCCTCCAAGTTCCTCACTTGGAGGAGTCTACCTGCCCTAAACAGGATGGAGTGACTCTCTGTAGGGTTTTCTTCAGAGACTACAGTAACAGAGTTTAGGAACAGAATTGCACATAGGTGCTAGGGAAGAACAGTGGCCTATTCTGTGCACATATGCAAGGAATAATTTAATTGTAAAGTGAGAATTTTGATTAGGGGATTTTTCCAGTACCATGCACGGGTCTCAGCCAGAGGGAGATACCTGAGCAGGAAGAAACTGTGCATAGGGGTACTCTTCCTGATGTTCCTCAGATCGTACCACCCAAGCCCAGATTTGATGTTGAAAATTGAGCTATATTCAACTGGACCCCATGTATACCATTTATAGTTTATTGAAAAATATTTACCTTGACACTGTTCGAACTCTCTGGTGTTTGCTCTTGAGAAGTTCCTGTTGGGAAGGGGGAAAAAAAAAGGAAAAATGTTTTTTTTTTTTTGGGGGGGGGCATGAATAGTACTGAGACAAACCTGGTCTTATTATTTTTCACCAGAAAGTTCTAGAATTTAGGCAGGTAGAAAAAATTACTACTACTTTCAGTGTATAGACAGTGAGAATAACATAGAAATAGGTAAGATCCCTGGAATTATGGGGCATGTCTAGATCTTCCTTTCGGAATTATGAAAGATGAAATATGATTTGGTAGGAGAGGCAGACTCCATAAGTTCAGAGCCACATATTCATGCACAACTACTCAATTTCTATAGGCTCATTTGTTTACATGTAAAATGAGAGATTACCTCATAGATGATTCCAAGGGGCCTTGCAGCTCTAATGGTCTACATAGCTAATTAAAAGCAGATAATTGGCACTAACAGGAAAATGCTGGTCTTATGAAATAATTTGAGTGAGAACCAGGAGAATTTTGAAGCAATACAAAGAGGAAATCTGGAGGAATTGCTACAGAACCAAAAATTGCCCAAGTTCCAGGAGAGGTTAATTAGCCTGTAAAACAAATTTAGACTAAGGAGTTAGAAATGATGAGAAAATTTTTACAACAACGGTCTACTGGGGAGGCAGAAAATCTGAGTCTGTGTCTTAGGTTCATTTCTTAGAGCTGTATGAACATTGGCAAGTTGAATCTAACTTATTTGACTCTGTTTCCTCTTTATGTAGAATGTGAATGAGACTGTCTTCCCTGGCTGTCTCAAAAAAGGATGCAATGAGATATCTTATATAAAAATATTGTGCATTGGGTTGCCTGGGTGGCTCAGTGGGTTAAAGCCTCTGCCTTCAGCTAAGGTCATGGTCTCAGGGTCCTGGGATCGAGCCCCACATCGGGCTCTCTGCTCCGCGGGGAGCCTGCTTCCTCCTCTCTCTTTGCCTGTCTCTCTGCCTACTTGTGATCTCTGTCAAATAAATAAATAAAATCTTTAAAAAAATATATTGTGCATTTTATAGAAATGTAATCATCAGGGGCCAATATATGGTCATTCTCCGCATTATCCTTCGGATCAATGTAGGTTTTGGGGAAAAAAATTTGTAGTAGAACATCAATTAACTCCGATATGAGAGGGACTGATGATTGCACTTATCTGACAATATTGATAAAATTTTATTGTTGGTTGATAATCTTTTTAAACTGCCTGACTCTATATTGCACATAATTGAACTAACTGACTTTTGCTTTTAAATGACTAAGGGTATTGGGTTTACTTCCAGGGCTGTCATTCCAAATGCTAGGTTTTTAAGTTTCTAGGAGAAATGACTATCAACTTCCCAGGATATACTAGGAATTTGTTTTGATGAAAAGTCAAAGAAAAAAACCCTGATATTTGAGGGTCTCAGGTATTCAGATTTATTTTATTGTATATCTAAATGAAACAAAGAATCTAATTTTCTAGTCCTAATCTCTCCATTAAACTCCAATCTTAACTATCCTATTTCTTATGTGATACCTCAACTTGAATATCTAATGGGTACCTCAAGCTCAGCATAACCAAAACAGAATTCTTTTTTTTTTTTCTTAAAGATTTTATTTATTTATTTGACAGAGAGAAAGAGCACAAGTAGCAGAGAGGCAGGCAGAGAGGAAGGAAGCAGGCTCCCCGCTGAGCAGAGCACCGATGTGGGGCTCGATCCCAGGACCCCAGGATCATGACCGGAGCCAAAGGCAGTCGCCTAACTGACTGAGCCACCCAGGTGCCCCCCAAAACAGAATTCTTGTGCCTCTCATTCATTAGTCCCATTGTCCCTCCTATTTTACTAAATGCTCCTTCTATTATATTGCCTATTTTAGGTTCTTGGGAATACAGCTGTAATCTTCATGGACCTCACATTCTAGAAGGAGAGAGTGAAAAAACAATTAATGTTCTGTCAGATAATTATAAGTGCCAGTGAGAAAAATAAGCACAGATGCAGAATAGTTAGTACCATGGTGGGAATGAGGCCACAGTGTCAGAGTATGGTCAAAGAAGACATCACTGAGAAGGTGAAATTTGAGCAAAGACCTGAAGGTGAGGGATTAGCAATGTAGATGTAGGGGGAGGACACCTTACACAAGGATCCACAAAAGCAAAGGCCCTCAATACCTGGAATGTTTAAGGAAAGCAAGGCCCATGAGGCTGGAGCAGAGAGCCAGAAAGAGACAGAGATTGAGGAAGTTAGGTAAGGTTGGGGAGGTGACGTCCAGATGAGGTAGGGTTCTGCAAGCTATCGTGGTTTCTTTCACTTTTGTCCCAGATGAGATGGGGAACACCTATCAATAGCTGGAATTATCTTGTTTATGTGGTTACTCTTTGATGCCCACCCCAGGTTACAGTGTAAATTCTATGAGATTAAGGACTGTGTTAGTGTTGTGGGATTCTCGAACACAAAGGAGATACTCACTAAGTATTTAAATGAATGAATGAATGAATGAATAAGGATTGAACTGGGCAAGTGAAATATTACTGAAGGATGTAAAAATTAAGCATGATCATTGCACAAAATTGGAAAAGAAAACAATAACAACAATACTCCTTTTATGGTCAGGATACTTAGGATCCAGAGTTGGCTCTGCCTCAGACTCAGAGTAACCTTGGCAGAACTGCTTCATCATTCTTAGCTTGTGTTTCCTCACGAAAACATGAAGGGATTTGTATAGAATGATTCCATACTACCGGTACGATTAGTGATTATTGTGACATCTTCTGATTATGGTGTGTTTATGGGATTCTGGCATATTTATTGCTATTCTAGGAATCATCTTAATTAAAACAATTTCACTTCCAAGTTGAGACAATTTGTTTTTAAAGTAATTCCTTGAGTGGGCTGTGTGTCTGAAATAGCCAAATGTGTGGTTTGAGTTTTAAAGCCACTTTACAATCAACATGACACTCTACCTCTTATACATATGGTCATTGTTGGAACCACACTGATCCTCTGAGGTTTCAAAAAATAGAGAATCAAAAAGTTCTTAAATATTCTAAGGAGTAGGTACTATTTTAAAAATACCGAAGTCTATACTAGTCAGATATTAATGTGAGCAAACAACTTTAGGTCTAAAAACTCCCTTACCCCCACACACTTTTTGTACATTTTGGTAGGACTAAGCACAAAGGAAGGATAAGAAATCATTAAATCCTAGTATAATGGATTCTGGCTCAGATAAAAGCTATTGTATGGTGCATCCTTATTTTATGAATATTTTTCACAGGAGCATAGTAAATGTGAATTCATAACATCACACCATTTTCTTGATCAAAATTATTAATAAAATCTTGATAATAATTCAGCAAAGGCAAACTAGTTGGTTCATTTTAACACCTGAGTGATGTAGTAGTGGATTATTTTCCAAAAAATAGGTAAATTCCCAGGAAAAAAAATTATCAACCTCAGGTCTGATAACTAAAAATATCATCAAAGCAGTAAACAAACAAAAAGCAATAGCTGAAAAATTCATTAAAGCAGTAAAGCAGTCTTTTGAATGCTTTCTAATTTAAGAAAAATAATAAATCTAACCTTGTAATAATTTGTCACTTGAATCTGAGGTAAAATCTTCAGTCTCACTAAAACAAAAGAAAGAGCACATTTCATTTTCTGTGTATTTATTGACTAAAGAAATTACTGGTTAAGCAAAAGAACAATTATTATTATTAACAATTATTATTTGTATGGAAGTAAACCTGGAATAATTTATCACTCAGTTCCAAAATCAAATGAAAATTATTTCTAAATTGACTTTTCACTTTTAATTTTGGTTAAATATACATAACATAAAATTTGCCACCTTAACCATTTTTAAGTTCTGTACTTGAGGACATTCTCTTTGTTGTGCAACCATCACCACTATCCTCCAGAATTTTTCATCTTCCCCAACTGAGGGTAACTCCACATTATCCACCCCCCTGTTCCCACGTTTTACTTTTTGCTTCCATGATTTGACTAACTGAGTTATCTCATATAAGTGGAATCATGTAGTATTTGTCCTTTTGGAACTGGCTTATTTAGTATAATGTCTTCAAGGTTCCCACGAGAAGCATGTGTCACAATTTCCTTTTTAAGGCTTAATAATATTCTACGGAATGTATATATTACATTTTGCTTAACCATTCTCTTGAATGGCTTGAATTACTTCCAGGATATAGCGGTTGTTAATAATGCTGCTTATGAATATGAGTGTATGAATATCTGAGTGACTGTTTTCAAATCTTTTGGGTATATATCCAGAAGTGTAATTGCTAGATCATATGGTAACTCTATTTTTTGATAAACTGTCATATTGTTTCCCATGGCAACTGCACCATTTTAAATACCCAACAGCAATGTACAAGGATTGCATTTCTTCACTTTCTTGCCAACATTTGTTATTTTCTGTTTCTGGTTGGTTTTGTTTTCTATTTTGATAACAGCTATTCTGATGGGTGTGAAATAACATCTTATTGTGGTTTTGATTTGCACTTCCCTAATGATTAGTTATATTGAGTATCTTTTCATGTACTTCTTGCCCATTTATATATCTTCTTTGAAGAAATACCTATTCAAGTCCTTTACTCAATTTTTAATCAGTTTTTTGGATTATTTTGTTGTTACTGAGTTATAAGAGTTATTTATATATTCTGGGTAGTAATCCCTTATAGATATATGATTTGCAAGTATTTTCTCCCATTCTTTTCACTCTGTCCTTTGAAGCTAAGTGGCCTTGGCATGTTTATCAAAAAACATTTGGCCACATATGGGAGATTTATTTATAGGCCTTTTATTTTATTTATTTTTTTTTTTTTATATATCTGTCTTTATGTCTGTACCACAGTGTTTTCATTACCATATCTTTGCAGTAAGTTTTAAAATCAGTAAGTCTAACTTTGTTCTTCCTTGTCAATGTTGTTTTGGTTATTAGGAGTCCCTTGAAAAACTATAGATTTTAGAATAAATTTTTTGTATTTCTGTAAAAAATGCTATCAAATGTAATTCTTATAAAAATGCTAATCTGTAGAATTCTTTGTGTAATTATTGACATCTTAACAATAGTAAATCTTCTAATTCATGAATTTTTTAAGTGCTTTTTAAATTTTTAAAATTTGAGTATAGTTGATATGCAATGTTACACTAGTTTCAGGTGTGCAACCTAGTGATTTGACAAGTTTATGCATTATGCTGTGTTTACCACAAGTGTAACTACCATCTGACCCCATACAATGCTATTGATTATATTCCTTATGCTGTACCTTTTATTTCTGTGACAGTCATTCCATAACTGAAAGTGTGTATTTCCCACTTATCTTTACTTCCTTCTCCTTTGGCAAGGATCAGTTTGTTCTCTGTATTATATTTATAGGTCTGATTCTGCTTTTTGTTCATTCATTTTTTTTAAGATTCCACTTATGAGTAAAATCATATGGTATTTTTTCTTTCTCAGTCTTACTTCATGAAACATAATTTTTCCATTAATTTTTGTCTCCTTCAATTTCCTTCAGGTATGTTGTGTAGTTTTTAGTTTTCCATTTTGGATTCTTTGTTGTCATTGTATAGAAATGCAATTGATTTTTCTGTGTTGATTTTGTATCCAACAACTTCGATGAATTCATTTATTCTAAAGTTTTTGTGTCTTTTTTGTGTGGCATCTTTAGGGATTTTCTACATATAAGATAATGTTATCTGTGAATAGAGGACATTATACTTCTTATCTTACAATTTAGGTGCCTTTTATTTTTGTTTAACTGCTCTGACCAGGACTTCGACCACGTTAAATAGAAGTGGTAAGAGTGGGAAATTATTTCTGATCTTGAAAAATCCTATAGGCTTTCACTCTGAGTTGTGTTTTCCATATATGGCTTTTATTATTTTGAGGTAATTTCTATTTTTAGTTTGTTGAGTTTTATTATTTTGAAAAGATGTTGAGTGTTGTTAAATGGCTTTTCTGCATTAATTTAGATGAGAATGTGTGTGTTTTCTTCATCTTGTTAATATGTTGTATTATATTTTTTTATATATTGAACCTCCCTTGTACTCCTGGGATAATCCCACCTGAGTCATGGAGTAAAATATTTTAATGGGCTGTTGAATTCTGTTTGTCAGTAATTTGCTGAAGATTTTTCCATCAATATTCATCAGGGATATTAATCTGAAGTTTACTTGCAGTGCCTTTTTCTAGCTTTTGGTATCAAAGTAATTTTGGCTCATGAGTTTGGAGATATTCCATCCTATCCAGTTTTTTTTTTTTTTTTGAAAGAGTTTGAGCAGGATTCATGGTAATTCTCCCTTAAATGTTTGCTGGAATTCACCAGTGAAACCATCTGGTCCTGAAATTTTCTTTGTTAGGTGTTTGATTACTGACTTAGTCTCCTTACCAGTTATAAGTCTGCTCAGATTTTCTATTTTTTTCATAATTCAATTTCATAATAGCCATGTGTTTCTGGGAATTTATCCATTTCATCTGAGTTATCCAAATTGTTGACATATAACTGTTCATAGTACTTTCTTCTAATCCTTTCATTTCTGTAAAATCTGTTGTGATGTTTCTGTTTCTCATTTATAGTTTTAGTTTTTTGAATCTTCTCTTTTTTCCTTAGACAATCTTACAATAATTTTGTCAATTTTGCTGGTCTTTTTGAAGAACCAACTCTATGTTTCATTGGTTTTATCTATTATTTTTCTATTTTGAATATTTTTTATCTCTGCTTGTTATTATTTCCTTCCTTATACTAGTTTTGAGTTTGTTTTTCTTCTTTTAGTTATTTAAGGTATGAAGGTAAGTTGTTGTTATAAGAACTTTTTTTTTTAAAGATTTTGTTTATTCATTTGACAGACAGAGATCACAAGTAGGCAGAGAGGCAGACAGAGAGAGAGGGAAGGAGGTTCCCCACTGAGCAGAGAGCCCGATATGGGGCTGGATTCCAGGACCCTGAGATCATGACCTAAGTCAAATGCAGAGGCTTTAACCCACTGAGCCACCCAGAGGCCCCCAAGATCTTTATTAAGAATTTACAGCTATAAATTTCCCTCTTAGTACTACTTTCACTGCACCCCATAAGTTTAAGTATATTTTCATTTTCATTTGTCTCAGATATTTTCTGATTTCCTCTGTGATTTGTTCTTTGATCCATTGGTTGTTTAAGAATACATTACTTTTTACATATCTGTGAATTTTTTTCAGTTTTTCTTCTGGAAAATATGTTGTATTATATATTCAAATTTTATTCCATTGTGATTGGAAAGGATGCTATGTATGAATTTAATATTTTAGAATTTTTGAACCCTTGTTTTATGATCTACATATGGTCTCTCCTGGAGAATGTTCCATGTACACTTGAGAAAAATATTCTGCTGTTGTTGGGTGGAGTGTGTTCTGTATAGGTTTGTTAGTTCCAGTTGATCTATCATCTTGTTGAAGTCCTCCAGACATTCCATCTTGTTATTCTGTCTACTACTGAAAGTAGTTTATTGAAGACCTCTCTTACTGTTGGAGAGCTAGAGCTGTCTGTTTCTCTCTTCAACTTTGTTGGTGTTTGCTTCATATATTTTGGAGCTTTCAAGTTTGTTCCATATGTGTTTATAATTGTTACATCTTCTTGGTGAATGAACCCTTTTGTCATTATAATAATATTCTTTGTCTCTTGTTTTTTACTCAGAGTCTCTTTTCCTTGATATTAGTATAGCTAACTCTGTTCTCTTTTGGTTTCTGTTTGCATAGGGTATCTTTTCCTATCCTTTCACTTTCCACCTATGTGTGTCTTTCTAGCTAGAGTGAGTCTCTTAAAGACAGTATATACAGATCTTTGAATTATAATGGGGTCACATCCTGATAAACCCATTATAAATAGTCTGTTCTTGGTCTTTTTTTTGTTGTTTGCTGGTTGCTTTTTGTTGGTTTTTTATTTTCATTTTATTGCTTATTTTAAAAATCATTTTATTTTATTTCATCATGGTAAGTGTACTCTTTAATCACCATCTCATATTTCTCACATTCCCACAGTCACCTCTCATCTGATAATCATCAGTTTTTATGCTCTATAGTTAAGAGTCTGTTTCTTGGTTTTTCTCTCTTTCTTTTTTCCCCACCTTTGGTCATTTATTTCTTAAATTCCAGATATGAGTAAGATAATCTGATATTTGTCTTTTTCTGGCTGACTTATTTCACTCAACATTATACTCTCTAACACTACTCATGTTATTGCATGAATCTTTCTTTTTCTTTTTTCTTTCTTTTCTCTCTCTCTCTCTCTCTTTCTTTTTTCTTTTTCTTTTTCTTTTTTTTAAAGTAAGCTCTAGGACCAACATGAGGCTCAAACTCATGAACCTGAGATCAAGAGTTTCATGCTCTAATGATTGAGCAAGGCAGGTGCCCCTGTTCATGTTACTGTAAATGGCAGGATTACTTTTAATTTTTATGTCTGAATAATATTCCACTGGATGTGTGTGTGTGTGAGGGAGAGAGAGAGAGAGAGAGAGAGAGAGAGAGAGAGATCTCGATATCTCACCTCTTTTTTATCCATCCATTTATTGGTGGACACTTGGTGTGCTTCCACAGTTTGGCTACTATAAATAATGCTGCAATAAATATACGGGTGCATGTATCCCTTTGAATTAGTGTCTTTGTATTTTTGGGGTAAATACCCAGTAATTCAATTCCTGCATTGTAGAGTGGTTTTATTTTAATTTTTGATTAACCTACAAAAAGTTTTCCACAATGGCTACACCAGTTTGCCTTCCCACCAACAGTGCAAGAGAGTTCCTTTTTTCCCACATCCTTGCCAGCACTTGTTTCTTGTATTCTTTTTTTTTTTTTTTTGCCATTCTAACAGCTATGAGGTGATATTCTCATTGAGGTTTTGATTTTCCTCTCTCTGATGATAAGTAATGTTGAGCATCTTACATGTGTCTGTTGGCCATCTGTATGTGTTCTTTGGAGAATATCTGTTCATGTCTTCTGCCCATTTTTAATTGAATTTTTGTGTTTTGGGTATTGGGTTGTATCAGTTCTTTATATATTTTGCATACTAACCCTTTAAGATATGTCATTTGCAAATATCTTCTCTCATTCAGTAGGTTGCCTTTTAGTTTTGTTGGTTCTTTCCTTGGCTATGCAGAAACTTTATTTTTATGTAGTCCCAGTAGTTTATTTTTGCTTTTATCACCCCTTGCCTCAAAAGAACATATCTAGAAAAATATTGCTATGGCTGATGTCAGAAAGATTACTGTCTGTGCTCTCTTGAAGGATTTTTGTGGTTTCAGGTCTTTAATCCACTTTGAGTTTATTTTTGTGTATGATGAAAGTAAGTGGTTCATCCAGTTTGTTTGTTTCTTTCTTTCTTTCTTTTTTTCTTTTTTCTTTCCTCAGCTGTACAGTTTCCCCAGCACCATTTTTGAAGACACTGTCTTTTTTCCCATTGGATATTCATTCCTCCTTTGTTAAGGATAAATTGATTGTATAATTGTGGATTTATTTTGGGGTTTTCTGCTCTATCCCATTGATGTATGTGTATATTTTTATGCCAGTAACATACTGTTTTAATTACCACCATTTTGTAATATAACTTGAAATTTGGAATTGTGATATCTCCAGTTTTTTTTTAAGATTACTTTGGCCATTTTAGATCTTTTGTGGTGCCATACAGATTTTAAGAT
This sequence comes from Mustela putorius furo, assembly GCF_011764305.1. Lineage (NCBI taxonomy): Eukaryota > Metazoa > Chordata > Mammalia > Carnivora > Mustelidae > Mustela > Mustela putorius. The sequence goes on from NW_025422019.1 coordinate 31,577,043, forward strand.
TGTTTGTTCTAGTTCCGTTGAAAAAATGCTGTTGGTATTTTGATAGGGATTGTATTAAATTTGTAGATTGCTTTGGGTAGTATAGATAATTTAACGTTTGTTCTTTCAACCCACAATCATAGAATGTTTTTCCATTTCTTTGCTTTATTTTGAATTTCTTTCATCAGTATTTCATAGTATTCAGAGTACAGGTCTTTCACCTCTTTGGGTAAATTTATTCCTAGATATAGTATTGTTTTTGAGGCAGTTATAAATTGGATTGTTTTCTTTCTTTTCTTTTTAAAAAATATTTTATTTATTCATTTGAGAGAGAGACAAAGAGAGTACAAGCAAGGGGAGAGGCAGAGGGAGAGGAGCAGCAGACTTCCTGCTGAGCTGGGAGCCCAATGTGGGGCTCAATCCCAGGAACTGGAGATCATGACATGAGCAGAAGGCAGATGCTTAGCCACCCAGGCACTCCTGGGATTGTTTTCTTAATTTCATTTTCTGCTGTTTCATTGTTAGTGTTTAGGAATGCAACATATTTCTGTACATTGATTTTATATCCTGCAACTTTACTGAATTCATTTATCAACTCCAGTTGTTTTTTGATGGAGCCTTGAGGGTTTACTATATGTATTATCATGTCATCTGCAATGAAAGTTTTACTTCTTTCTTACCAGTTTTGGATAGCTCTTATTTCTTTTTCTTGTCTAATAGCTATGGCTAGGAGTTCTAGTACATTATTGAATAAAAGTGATGGTGGTGGAAATCCTTGTGTTGTTTCTGACCTTAAGGGAAAGCCCTCAGTTTTTCACCATTGAGTATGATGTTTACTGTGGGATTTTCATATAAGGTCTTTATTATGCTATGTTCCCTGTAGACCTACTTAGCAGAGGGTTTTTTATCATGAATATATTTTGTACTCTGCCAAATGCTTTTTTTGCATCCATTGAAATGATTTTGTTGAATATTTTTGCATCCATATTCATGAGAGATATCTTCCTGCAGTTGTTGTGTGTGTGTGTGTGTGTGTGTGTGTGTGTGTGTGTGTGTGTATAGTCTTTATCTACTTTTAGTATCAGAATTATACTGGCCTTATAGAATGAACTGCAAATTTTTCCTTCCTTTTGTATTTTCTTGAAATAGTTTGAGAAGAACAGGTACTAACTCTTCTTTAAATGTTCAGTAGAATTTGCCTGTGAAGCTGTCTGGACTTAGACTTTTATTTTTGGGTTGTTTTGTTTTGTTTTTTAATTACTGATTCAATTTCATTGCTGGCAATTGTTCTGTTCAAATTTTTCTATTTCTTCCTGCTTTAGTTCTGGTAGGTTATATGTTTCTAATATTATGTTTCTTCTAAGTTATCCAATTTGTTGGCATATACGTTTCCATAATATTCTGTTACCATTATTTGTATTTCTATGGTGTTGGTTGTTATTTATTCTCTTTCATTATTAATTTTATTTCTTTGGGTTCTCTATCTCTCTCATTTTTGTTTTTTCCTTGCTAGAGGTTTATCAATTTTGTTGATTTTTCCAAAGAACAATTTCCTGATTTCATTTGATTTGTTCTTTTTTTTTTCTTTTTTCAGTTTCTGTATCACTTATTTCTGTGCTACATTTTATTATTTCCTTCCTTCTGTTGTGTTCCAGGGTTTAGGCTTTGTTTGTTTGTTTGTTTTTTCGAACTCGTATAGGTGTAAGGTTAGGTTGTTTATTTGAGATTTTCTTTATTTCTTAAGGTAGGCCTGTGTTGCTACAAACTTCCCTCTTCGAACAACTTTTGCTGCATGTCAAAGCTTTTGGACCATTGTGTTTTCATTTTCATTTGTTTCCCATTTCCATGTAATTTTTAATTTCTTCACTGACCCATTCATTGTTTGATAGCATATTATTTAACCTTCATGTATTTGTGGTCTTTCTAGATTTTTTCTTGTGGTTGATTTGTAGTTTTGCAGTGGTGTCAGAGAAGATGCATGCTATTACCTCAACTTTTTTTTTTTTTTTTTTTTTTTTTTTTTTTTTTTTTTAATTTGTGGAGGCTTGTTTTGTGGCCTAATCTGTGATCTATTCTGGAAAGTGTTCCATGTGCACTTGACAATACTGTATATTTTGCTGTACTGGAATGGAATATTCTGAGTATGTGTATTAAATCGATCTGGTCCAGTATATTATTCAAAGCCACTGTTTCCTTGTTGATATTTTGTTTGGATGATCTGTCCATCAATGTACATGGGGTATTAAAATCCCTTACTATAACTGTATTACTCTCAAGTATTTCTTTTATTTTCTTTTATGTTTATTATTAACAAAATTTTTCTTTTATGTTTGTTTTATGTATTTGGGTGCTTCCATATTGAATGCATAAATATTTACAATTGTAATATCCTCTTGTTGGATTGCCCCCTTTATGATTATATAGTATCCTTCTTAGCCTCTTGTTACAGTCTTTGTTTTAAAGGCTTCTTTTTCAGATATAATTATTGCTACCCCAGCTTTTTTTTTTTTTTAAATCATAAATGTTTCTCTATCCACTCACTTTCAAACTGCAGGTTTCTTTTTGTCCTGATTGTCTGTAGGCAGCATATGAATTTTTAATCCATTCTGACACCCTATGTCTTTTGATTGGAACATTTAGTCCAGTTACATTTAAAGTAATTATTGATAAGTATGTATTACCATTTTTTTTACTTGTTTCGTGGTTGTTTCTATAGATTTTCTCTGATCCTGGAGTGTCTGGGTGGCTCAGTTGGTTAAGCACCTGTCTTCAACTCAGGTCATGATCCCAGGGTCCCGGGTCAGAGTCCTGCCTTGGGCTCTCTGCTCAACGGGGAGCTTCTTCTTTTTCTCCCTCTGCCTGCTGGTCCCCCTGCTTGAGCTATCAAATAAATAAATAAAATCTTTTAAAAAAAAACCCAGATTTTCTCTGATCCTTTCTTCTTTTGCTTTCTTTCATGATTTGTTGGCTTTCTTTAGTGATGTACTTGGATCCCCTTCTCTTTATTCTTTACATGTCTATTACTGGTTTTTGATTTATGGTTATCATTAGTTTTACATATAACATATAAAGCACAGTGTATACTAAATTGATGTTTGCTTAGGTTTAAATCCATTTTTTTTTATTCCTCTCCCTCCCATGTTTTTGGTATATGGTGTTATATTTTACATTTTTTTAAATGAATCCCTTGATTGTATAGAAATTTATTGTTACTGCTTTTGTGTGTGGTTTTTTTTTTTTTTTTTTTTTTTTTACTTTTCCTACTACTTTATAGTCTTCCTTTCCACTCACAGAGTACTTTTTAATATTTCTTGTAGGGCTGGTTTAGCAGTCATGTCTTCCTTCAGTTTTTGTTTGAGAAACTCTCTTTGTTTGAGAAATCTCTTCTTCTTTTCTGAATGATAGTCTTGCTGGAAAAGTATTCTTGGCTGCAGATGTTTTCTTTTCAGCATTCTGAATATATCATGCCACTTTCTTTTGGCTTGCAAGTTCCTGCTAAAATGTCCACTGATAGCCTAATGGGGGTTTCCCCTTGTATGTAACTGTCTTCTTTTCTCTTGCTACTTTTAAAATATTTTATCACAACTTTTGCCATTTTAATTAGTGTCTTGGTGTGGACCTCCTTAGGTGGTACTTTTGAGGGGATCTCTATGACTCTTGGATCTGGATATTTGTTTCTTTCCTCAAATTAGGGAAGTTTTCAGCTATTATTCCTTTAAATAAATTTTTCTGCTGCCTTCTCTCTCTCCTTCTTCGAGCCATAGAATGTGGATGTTATTATGCTTGATGGAGTCACTGAGTTCCCTAAGACTATTCTCAATTTGCATATTTTTTTCCTCTCCTTTTGTCAAGTAGATTACTTTCCATTCTCTGTCTTCTAGGTCATTAATTTGTTCCTCTGTTTCACCTAGCCTGCTAATTATTCCATCAAGTGTATTTTTAACTTTATTTATTGTGGGTTTTTTTTTAAGATTTTATTTATTTATTTGACAGAGAGAGAGAGAGAGATCACAAATAGGCAGAGGCAGGCAGAGAGAGAAAAGGAAGCAGGCTCCCTTACTGAGCAGAGAGCATGATGCAGGGCTTGATCACAGGACCCTGGGATCATGACCTGAGCCAAAGGCAGAGGCTTAACCCACTGAGCCACTCAGGCACCCCCATTTATTGTGTTCTTGATCTTTGATTGGTACTTTTTTTTTTTTTAAATCTCTGTATTAAATATCTCACTGATGTCTGCCATTTTTTTTTTTTTTTTTTTTTTTTTTGAGAAAGAACAAGTGAGAGAAGGCGGTGGATAGAGGGAGAGAGAGAATCTTAAGCAGACTCCACACTGAGCATGGAGTCTGACACAGAGCTTGGTCTCATGACCCTGAGCTGAAATCAAAAGTCAGATGCCCAACCGAATGAGCCACCCAGGTGTCCCCAGTGTCCACAGGTTTTTTTGTTTGTTTGTTTGTTTTTGTTTTGTTTTGTTTTTGTAGTCCAGTGAGTATCTTTGTCATCATTACTTTAAATTCTCTATCAGGCATATTATTTGTTGCCATTTAACTTTGGTCTCTTGCCATGGTTTGGTCCTGTTCTTTCATCTGGCAGATGTTTTTCTGTTTCCTCATTTTGTGTGACTTTTTGTGTCTGTTTCTATGTGTTAGGAAAAGTTAGCTATTCACTTGCTCTTAATGATAATAGCCTTATGAAGAAGATGTCCTGTAGTGCCCTGCAGCACAGTATTTCCTGTTCCGCAGGGCCTGGCACTTCAGGGAGTATTTCTTATGTGTGCTGTGTGTGCTCTGCTGTTGAGTCTTGGTCTTTTTTTTTCTTTAGTCCAATTGTTTGCAGAGGCTATCTTTGCCTATTGTGGACAGCAAGGTACAGTTGTCTGCTTGCAAAATGAGACGTGCCTCCACTCCTGCTGGAACTGAGGTCCTGCAAAATACTCAGGGGTCAGGTGATGTGGTGTTGACAGGGTTTGAGCTGGTCTTCTGGGGAGGGGCCTGTAGTACCAGTACTGAGGTGGGCATGACCGAGAAGGGTAGATATGCTAAAGTATGTGTGTGTGTAGGGGGAAGGTAAGGAGTGTTGGTGCTGCACTGGTTCCCACAGGTGGCCATTGTTTATGCTGGGGATGAAGGGAGGGAAATGGTACCTGCTGGCACCTTTGCTCCTGGAGGGGCTTCCCCATGATCCCTGTCTCTCTGGGCTGTACACTGATATGAACAGAGCAGTCTCCCTCCTGTCTGTCCCCTGCATTTTTCAAACTGCTGGTTCTATGCTGTTTCTGCATGGGCTGTTTGTCATGCTATCTTTTTAAGGGCAGGGACTCCACTTCTTAACACCTCTGGGCTCTACCACAGCCAAGCCTACTGATTTTTTAAAATAATAGACTTTAAGTCCTGTTGGTTTTAAGAACTCATGAAATTCAACCCCTCTCACTTTCAAAGGCAAACATTATGTAGATTAAAGCTCCCGATTTGTGAGTTTCCCATTGTGAAAAGTCTGTCTTTGACCTTTCTCTATGCCATTGGCTCCCTCCTTCCTGCAGAAGGCCATTGTCCATTTTGTTCCCAGACCCTTTTTACCCTTCCTACCTTATTTGATGTGGACTCTTCTTTGCCTTTAGTTGTGGAGTTTCTTGTCCCAGTCTTCAGGTCATTTCCTGGGTTATTTACACTGGCATGGATGTTTGCTAGTTATATCCAGGGGACAAGGTGAGCTTTGGGTCCTCCTTCTGCCAACTTCCCAGCCAAACTTCAAGGACTCCCTTTTGTCAGATCTTCTTTTAAATGTTTTATTTCCCAAGAATGCTTCCCATCATGCTTCTTTTCAGGGCCTTCAATATTCATTGTATTCTTTTGCCAGTAATCTCTTGCTCTCAGGTGCATCTTGTAGTCCTCTGTGATTTTCATGCACTGTGGGACCCATCAGCTGCCTTCTGTGATTTCCAGGCATAGTTCCAAACTATGCCACTGTCTCAGTCTATTTAGGTGAAACAGAAACATTCCCTCAGCCAGCCCACAGCTAGCAGAACAGTGCAAACAAGTTCCAGTCTGCTTTTTCCATCCCAAGGGAGGGAACTAGGAATTGGGCCATTTCTTTCCAACTGTGTCTTGTCATGTTGCAGAGGGGATTGTGCAAAGGCAAGCAAAAATCTGGAATTTCCTACCATTTTGAATGTGGCTTTACCTTGATTACACATTCACTCGATTACTGCAAATATTTGACTATTTTTCAGAGCTCATAGAAGGTTATTTTATCAGCCTGTAGTTTTTGTTTGTTTGTTTCCCTGAGGAGACAAGGGCCTGTAGTTTCCTGGTTTGCCATATTGCTCCAAATTGACTTTTGTTTGATATCATCTATGCTCTCTGTCTTCATCATTGATATAAACAATAGAGAGGTGCTCACATTAATAATGTATTTTAAAATAACCATTATGTAGGAAAGAGAGGCAATGATGGGTATCCCCAAAATAATGTCAGAGTCAGTGTCAAAAAGAAACAACTCCTTCATGCTATGTGGAAAGAAATGTAACCAGGCAGATTTTTCTCTTTATACCCATTCCTTCGCCTATAATTGAAAATGTTACCTCTTCTGGGTTATGAATATATGAATATAAGAATATTCATAAACTTAACAATTTTAAACAACTTTTAACTCTCGTAGATATGGTTATTAGATTTCAAGTCTACAGTATATTTTATTGTCTCTGTCCTCTGTAATTGCCACACACTCCCGACTTTATTCCTATAGTTGTCCAAACCTGAATTATCTTCTTATATAAATGCTCTCTATACTTAGAGGCCCATATCAAACTCCGTTGTTTTCCAGATTTCATCTCTGAATGCTCTACCTTACAATGCCCCCTTTCATCTTTTAATTCTTCTTACAGGCATTTATATACACTGGAACATTTAGCTATTGAAGCAGATTGAGCAGGAACTCCTTGGGGTGATAGTGCAAATATCAAATACACTAGCAAATTCTTGATCCAAGACACTGCTATACTATAAAAGATGTAGAAACCAGGTAACTGAAAATGAGGGATCAGGTAGAAAAGGGGACTGCCTCAGGAATTCTCCACAGTGAGAAGGTATAGGAGGGAAGAATAAGGAGTAAGGTAAAGTCCAATGCTGAATACTTGCCCAACCATAGTTTTACCAGGGACCCTATTCTTCCCATAAGTATTATTTTCATCTCAGATTTCTATTTTTGTATTGCTTTAATTTCATATACCTGGCAGATGAAATCAGATCTTCTTGGTTGTATGAAGATGAACTCATGATTCTATGTATGAAGTAATGTGTTGGTTCAGTACTAGGATTCCTTTTTTCTTTCTGGAGAAGTGAAAAACATATATTACATAAAGTCGAGTTTGACATGTACTTTCTCACCTTATTGGCATACTTTGCACTCGAATCTAAACTATAATAAAAAAATTCTAGAGATTATTTAAAAGATGAATCTCTTAATTCTAATGAAAAGGTCTCTTTCCAAAATAATTTTTTTTCTTTGGAAATGACTCAGTGCTGATGATCTATATTTTATATTGGAGTTTGAATAGTTTTTAATATAAATTTAAACAGTATTTGAAGAATATAGTTTTCCATTTCTGTACTTTACAAATATTTTAAATCTTATTTTACTAAGTACAAAAAGAAAAAGAACAGAGACATAAGTCTGGTCAATTCAGAAGTATTTCAAGTCAACCATCTTAATATGTACTCTGTTTATTGGGAAGTCATGTGATTTCATGACCATATTTTTAATGAGTATATCTTTATTATGATATTTCTTAAAATCCCAAAAAGCTACTATTATTGGGATTATTGTTCATATAATCCATTTTGAGTTTCTTTTTTAAAGATTTTATTTGAAAGAGAGAGAGAGCACGAGCAGATGGAAGGGCAGAGAGATAGAGAGAACCAGGATTCCTGCTGAGCAGAGAGCCCAACACAGGGCTCCATCCTAGGACTCTGAGTTCATGACCTAAGTTGAAAGCAGGCACTTAACCCATTGAGCCACTCAGGTATCCCTCCATTTTGAGTTTTTCAAATGTTATGCTATAATATTTCTTTAGTTATCTATGAAGCCAGCATTTCTGACTATGAGGCTCAAGAAAATTATTCTGAAGACTGCATCTGGTCATGAAATCACAAATAGCTTCCCAACAGATAGATCAGAATATGCATTAAGATAATTTACTTGTTAAGCTTCTGAATTGAACAGAATTGTATCTCTTTTCTTTTTCTCTTGTTCATCTCAGCTTTTATACATACCCAGGAATCATGTCAAGTGGATACACAATAGAATTTTCTTACCAGGATATCCTAAATCATATACCCTTTCCAAAAACAGGTTTTGGTACCAGTTTTTGGACAATGATCACTGAAATTCAGACCACCATTTGAGGGGTGTGATTTTAGCGACAATAGCTATACCCCATGATAATAGTGGAGCTTATGGGCTGGTTATAAGGGTGACATTTAAAATATTTTGATTAGCTTGTTAATTTGGGGCATGTTGGCTAATTAACTAAATAAGCTGGCTGCGTAGCTTGCCCAAAGCACACATAGCTATTAAGTGAGAGTCAGGATTTAGACCCAGACGATCTAAATTTGTATGAATCTTTTTTTTTTTTTTTTACTTCTTCCTACATTGACCCAATGTCTAGTCCTATCCTACCTGTAGAAGTTTTCTTTACACAAAATATTCAATGGATATTTACCAGCCAAAATACAAAGGGACTGAAATTTATTAAATTATAGATTAAATAATTAGCTTGCATTTCTTTTCAATGGTTTATATTTTATGTTCTCCTTGGGCTTCTAACTAATTTAGGTCTCTTTCCATTATCTGCTTTCCCTCCGTTGAGTTTCATGGGTTCATCTGTTAATGATTTCTTTCATACCATAAATATTATTAGGCTTAGGAGGAGACTGGAACCATTTTACTATTCATTTATGACTAATTAAGATACATTCTCAGACAGAATTTCTGAAGATCTCTACTCTTTCCATTGATATCAGTCACTGACAGCTATGTTTTTCATTCACCTTATTCTGTGTTTTTTTCTCCTGAGAGCCCGTTTCAGTCATGGTTGCTGAGCATGTGGCCATGTCAATCTCAGCAATTGCTCTTTTAACTTTTTTCTCTTTTGGTTCTATTATATGATTTGAGGTTGCTTCAGTACTTTCAATATTTATACTGGATGTGGGCTGACAACATTTGCTTAGAGACAAAAACTTTTTCAGGCTGCTTGTGCTTATTGTTGGCTTGGGAGAGACAACTTTGCTTTCTACTGGCTTCATGGCTTCTTTCACTTGGTCTTCAAATTGTTCTCTTAAGCATTCTTCTTGTACAATCTCTTTTAAAACAACTTCATCTTCAGACATTAGTTCCTCTTCTATGGTACTTGCTGAATCTTCTTGATCAATATCATGAGCTACTAACCGAATGATAAGATCTTTTTTGTTCTGAACATCTTTTAAAAGCTCTACCTTGGTGATATCAGGCTTTCTTATATTCTGAAATGAATTTCTGCAAACAGCCTGGAATTGAAAGTACATTGCATATTAAAAACAAATGCTTCAATCAATCTCCTGTGGTTCTATTATAATTTAACTACTTTAATATGATTTATAGTTTCAGTTTAAAGAGTATTATCTTCAAATGCCACTATTTGTATATTAACAATGTTTTAAAAAGAGGAAACAAATGAAAGTTATGAAAAATATTTGTGGTGTCTAGCATTTCTTTTATATTCCAGAGATCATATTAATCTATCAGAACTTACTCCAAAGTATAGAGGAACATCTAACACTGGTTTCTTTTCTTTTTTCTTTTTTCTTAAACTTAAATTAAATTAAGCCTAAATTTTGTTGCTTCATAATTTACATTTTGTTTTTTCATTGACCTTCAAAATTCTGGGACAGAATAGATACTATAATCTATTTTTTGAAATTCTAGATAGGCAATCATAGAGAATCCTAAATGTACGTATAGTCAATAAAAAAAATCAAGATATTGTCTGATCTTGGCTTTTAAAAATGATGAATAGCCAGACTTGTGAAGGTCTTTGACTCCTTAATCCTTATTCTTCCACTCCTGAACCTTTGGTTATATTTTCCAAAAGAATTGTCAAAACAAGTCTTAAATTTTTTTTTTTTTAACCCTTCTAGTCAAGTCTTACTTCCCATTTCCAATGTCTAAAGACAAATCAAAGAAAAGACAATTATAGATAACAGAATTTCTCTAATTTCTGTTGTTTTTGATGATACCACAGAACCTCCAAACTGACTTAATAGTCATAAACCTCAACATCATTTGTAATACTGCGAGCCAGTTTTTCAGACAATGGTGTCCTAAAAAAATATCTTCTGTGGAAAAATATAGAAACAGCTTTTTAAAGAAATTAAAACACAATCAATTTTGATTTTCTGTGTCAGTAAGGGTAATTAATGGTTTAGAAAATAAAAAATCATCCCATATGGTGTTGGAATTTATTACTGTACATAATTTTGATATGTATATGCCTAGTGTTTTGGGAATCTATACTACTCAAAACAGAAAACAAAGCCCTGTTATAGAGCCATCAAATGTCTAAGTTCTTTGATCCAATCTACCTTTCTTTTATCTCTTCTTTGTCCCTATGCTACAGATAGACAGTGTTGATACCCAGATTGGTAAAAATCATGTGTCTTAATAGAGTTCTCTGTATCTATTTCTTTAATATACTTTAAAAAAAATTTTTTTAGGATGGCTTTTCTTCCCTTTAAAAAGACACAGGTGATTGTTTTGGTTTATTAAATATTCTCTTTCCTGCTTGGTGTGGTCTACAAATGACTTAAATAAAGAGAGGCAATGACTAAAAGTAAGATTTGTGACAGAAAATCCTACAGATAATTAAAAACCAATTTTGAGTAATGTTATTCTACAATCTGTTCACGCAAATTAAACCCCCAAGGGGTTATTTGTATATAAATGAAGACTGCTAAATAATATGCTAATAGAATGATAAGAACACATATATAATAACAAAACTTAAGGGTGAAAAGGACTGTCCTCTGATCCAAAAAGTTTAGGGCAAAGAAGATTAAATTATGCCTCAGTTCATGATGATCTCAGTATTTGAGTATGAAAACATAAAGCACTAATTAACATATTTACCAGCCCTAAGTCTTAGTTCAGTGTATTGCAGAACAGCATTGGAAAAAAACTCAAGTTTATGCTCGAGGGAGAAAAGGTCTATAAAACTTTGCTCCAGGCCACAGATTATTTCCCTAAGTACACTCAGTTTTCTAATGAGTGAACACCATCAATATAAGGGGATTTGACAAAAATCAAAATGTGTAGGTCAATGTAAATGTATAGGCCAGACAATCCCTCTGTCCTCAGTGGTATAGTTTCCATGTAACAAGGACATAGTTTTGATAATTTTAAAGTCCTACTTAGTTTAATGTATTTGGGGCCCTAGTATGGAGCATTAAGGCAGAGCTAGGTCCATAGCAAGAGAAAATTGGTTCATCAAAATGGCAGCATTAGGGTAGCTGCCCTAGGTCTAGAATACAGGTAAAAGGGGAAACTGGGCATTTACTGAGAGTATAGAAAAATTTGAAGAGGCTAATATAATTGAAGTGAAATAATAAGAAACCAGTATAATCTAGGATTTTTAGTGGAATGTTTATTAACAAATGTTGCTCAAAGTAAAAAGATTACCACTGTATAAGCGATAAGTTTGAGAAATTAAACCGTTTTAAATTTTTGTAGATAGTTTTTGAAACCTCATATATCCTGATATTCCATTAACTGGCCTTTTAAAACTGCTTTTGATATCCACAATAAAGAACTTACAGGAGCTATGCAGGATTGTGTCTCTTCTGAATTGGCAATTGAAGATTATAAATAGTCAGCCTTATTTTACTACCTTTTTTAAAAAAAAAAACAGCAGCACTATGAACTGATTTTCATAAGAAAACTTGCCTGAGACCTTTAGAGTGAGCCCCTAAACTGATATGGCAAGTCCCAGTAAATTATATGACTATATGGATGAACCCATGCAACCAGTTCTCCTATAGGGCTTGATAGTAACAAGAAAAATGCATTCCCATATGCCTGTTGGAGGAAGGGAATCACAGAACCACTATGTCTCACTATTCACTTGTTTTTACTATTGCTTTTGCACTTACCTCAAAGGGTTTTACATCCAGTCGTCCCAACTTATTCAACGAGGAACGTCTTTCTCTCTTTATCTTTTCTATATTGGATGTGTCTGGTAAGGAGTAGCTTCTCCCATTTATTGATGCCTTTCTCAGTTCTGTTATACTATGTCCAGTGTTTCTTAAACACTCCATCTTGAGTTTCTCAAGAGGTTGAGTTTTTACAGAAATTACTGCTAAGTGTTCGGAGATAATTTCTGGATCTATTTTGATGGGTTTATTCCCAAAATGAGGAACTATTTTGATTGGAGAATTTCCAGTTGAATCTTGATATGACTCTTCTTCCTCTAACTCGTGTGTTATATCAATAGCAGCATGCTTTTGGGCCTTTTGAATAATTCTATCAACATCCAGATTTCCAAAGAAATTAGCATTTGAATTCTTTCTGGTAACTGTATCTAATGGAAATTGTGAAACTCCACTAATAATAAAACTAGCCACTTTTCTAGGGAAAACAGTGTTTGTACATTTTATATCATCATAAAGTTCTTCCTGGGTTCCAGACTGTTGGAGTACATTACTATAAATAGAATCAATAACCTGAGAAATCATTTCTATACTTTCTGGATTTAAAAGGTGTTCTTCAGGATTAGCAGCAACAAGATTAATATTACTTTGGGAAATTTCAGCTGTCACAGATTTTGTCAGTTGAGATGCGATTTTATTTAACTCGGGCTTTGATAAATTTCTTGCATCTTTGCTTGAGGCACTTGGCAACTTTACTATCTTAGCCAAAAACAAGGCCAATGCTTCCTCTAAAAACCTGGCATCTAACATAGAACCTTTTTTGGATGAAGACTTTTCCTGAGACTTAGATTCATCAGCAGTTTTGAGCACTTTTTCCATAATTTTGACAGCTTCCAGAACTAATCCTGAACTTGATACTTTGTCCTCTACTTGAGGTTGAAATTCAGAATTAGAAATTTCCTTCACCATTAAAAGACCTATTATATCAGAGAGGACATTACTTTTACTCATTAAATCTTTAAATACAGAAGTGTGTGAACCAGAGTGCTTTAAAACACTGGCATAAACAGAATTAACTACTTTTTCAATAGTTTCATTGTTAGCTAAAGGTACAGTAGGGAATTCCTTGGCTGGTGATACAAGTTTAATCTTACTTTTGGAGATAAATTCTTGTATTGAATTTAATATTTTTGAGCTTATTTTTTGCATGTCAGTTTCTAGAGATTTGGTTCTTTCCTTATCCACTTTTGGAAACACAGATAAAAGTTTTGATAAAAATTTTACAGCAGTTTCTTCTATTATATTATAAGGCAGTATACGAACATGTGATGGTTGAGGCTGGAGAGCATCAGGAGTTTGGATAACATCTTTAAGAATATTTTCAACAACACTGTCAACTTCTGCACACTGATGTGGAGTTAGCTCTCCAGAAAAATAGTTTTGCAATTGACTGCCAGTCACTTCTTTCAGAACTAAGTCAACTATTGTTTCTGAAAGGATTCTGCATCCGCTGGCTACACAATTTTGTATTATCTCTTGTGATCCATACTGTGACAAGAGATTATTATAAATGGAATGAATCACTAATTGAATAATTTCATCGTCTTTGGGATGTAAAGGTTCCACATATTGTATGGTCATATCTTTATCTTTGGAGATTGCTATTGTAACTGTATTTAATAATCTCATTTTAAGGAAATCCAGTTCTGTGAACCAATTGTACTCAGATGTTTCTACTTCAGTGTTGGATACTGTTGAAAAAATTTTGGCTAAAAGAGCAGAAATAACATTTTCCAAAAATTCATGAGGCAGCATGATAGTAGATGGTGGTAATGGTTGACATTCTTTGCTGGCTGTTTGTACCACCTTTTGGACTTTTCTAACAACATCCTTAGATTCCAGAGGCAAACATGCTGAAGTTGGAACCTCATCACAAAATATGAAATTAAGCTGATGTTGAAAAATTTCATTTATCACTGCACTGGTTAGTCTTCGTGCTAAATTTTCCCCATTATTTTTAATATTCTTACAGATCGAGTCTTGAGATTTATATTCCTTCAAAATATTGCACACAGAAGAATGGACTACTTTGTTAACCAGTGTTTTATCAATTCCTTGTATTTTATCTAGGAAGGGTATCTTATTTGATGATAGTGTTTCAGTCATTTTATGCATAAGTGGCACTTTATCCACCATTAGTTTGTTAATGTTGGATGATGTTTCGTCCGTAGTTGTTTCTTTTTGCCTGGGAAGTGCTTTAGGAACTGATGACACTTTATCAACAGGTGGAAAAAACTGATTTCCTTTATGTGGCCTAAAAACCTTAATTTGAGCATCTGAAAATTCCTTCAATAGTGACTCCATAAATTTCATAGCTATATCATAAAGTTCAGCTTGATTTTTACCATCATCACTTACATTTTGACATCTGTCACCTATTCGTGTTTCTGATGATGAAGAAAAGAGCAATTTGTTAACCATCTCGATGATAACATCTTCTAAAAATTTAGCAGGGACAATTCCAGGTTTACCTTTTGATGTGTATTGAGGACTGTCTGATTTACTAGGTTCATTTTTAATCTCCTTATTATTCAAAATTTCTGATTTTTTCCCTCTCTTACTCTCTTTCTCTTTTTCTTTCTCTCTCTCTGTCTCTTTACTTCTTTCTGTACTTCTCACTTTCTCTTTTTCCTCTTTCTCTTTGATTGGAAGACTGTTAATTGAGAGGGATGAATCTTTTGTTGAAACAGACTGTGTAAAATCTTGGCGAACTTCTTGAATTACATGTGATGTTGTATCATTTAGGGGAGTTTGGGGTTTTGAATAATCTGCTGATTCTGGAGAAGGATATACTACTAAAATATTGTCATAAATGTTTTCAATGACATTTTGAACGTATTCATAATCTGAGTACTGTTTCTCATTTATATCTGTTTGAGATGAAAGGTTTTTTTCATCCTCTTTTTTTGGCTTCTGGATAACTGTTTTCAAAATATTTTCTGTTGTGGTCTCTGTATTCCTCACTTTGGATGTCAAGGATAACTGAAAGGGCTTGTCTTCCTCTTTTGATGTATTTTCCCTTGTTTTGTCAATCTTCTTTTCATTGTTTATTTCAAAATTTGGTCCAGGTATTTCCTCCTCATATACTGTAACATCAGTAACTACTAGAGATTGTGTGTGTAACTTATTACCTTGTCTCCTCTCATCCTTTGAAGCTGATATGCTTATCTTCTCAATTTCATTATTTTTAAGAGTTACCCTCAAATCTGGTTCCTGCCTGTCTTTATGTTTCACACTAGTAGTTGGGCAAGTGACTCCTGATACATTCTCGTATTTTATTGAAATTTCCATTTTATTTTCTGTCTCTTTATTTTCATTTGTCACATTCGCAGTGGGCACTGATAACATGTTATTCATGTTGCTTTTCATAATTGTAGTTATAGAGGTAACTACTGGATCTTGAATGTCACCTTTTTTCATTGATGTCTCTTCAGTTTTGAAACTTTTCTTTCTACTTATTGTACTGCTATCTATTTCCAAAGTGTCTGACACATTTTTCTGGCCTGTGGTTACAGAGGTGTATTTATATGATTGTTTTGGTAAAGCAAGTTCATTCCCTTTCAAGCAACTGTTTATCTGTGTCGAGGTTTGCTGTGGTAGGTGCTGAACCCTTTGGGTGATGTTATCCGGATTTAGAAATGAAAAGAAGGTGGAAGACCAGTCTCCTGAAAAAAGTGGTTGAATCTTGAAAGCAGAGATTGCCTTCTGAGCTAAAGCAACAATCATTTCTGCTACAACGTTATTTTTGTCATCCTGAATATCACTAGAGCCATATTTTCCTATGAACTGATCATATACAAAATTGGATATCTTGTCAACTGTTTCTTTATCAATTGGTGGAAAAGAAAACATTTCCTCAGCATTTGGTAGAACTTTAATTTTACTTTTCTTAAATTCTCCTATCAGAGAATTTGCAAATTTTATAGCTAAGCCCACAATGTCAGGCTCTAGCATTTCTTTTTTCTTAGAATCTTCAGTAATACTTGGAAGAGAATAAAATTTATGAACAAGGTCAACAATTACATCTTCCAAAAATGTAGCTGAATATAGAGCAGGCTGTGTCTTTTCTTTACCAGGTTTACTAAGTACAGGCTTTTGCCCATATTCAGATACATCACTGGAAGATTCTTCATTATGTAAAAATGGCTGCAGATGATGATCCATGATTTCCTTCATGATGAATCCAGCTATTTTACTGAGGAATGAGCCTCCTTTTTTGTCTTCACCTCTCTGTACTTCAGCTTGAAATTCAGATTTTTTCAAAATATTATTACATATAGAGTCAACCAAATTCTCAATCATTTCTAATTGCATAGTTTCTGCATTCTCCTCTGCTGTGGCAAGACGGATCTCATGTTCAGAAATTTCTTTGATAATTTCATCTGTCAGCTTTGAAGTTGCATCTACAAACTCATAATCTGAGGTAACTTCTTCCTCTTTTAGTTCACTTTCAGTGTCAGGTGAAGGGAAGATATGCACTAGCAGCTTGTAAATCATATCTTCCAGAAGAGAACGAGGCAGCACAGTAATACATGATGGTAAGGTATGGCTATCACTTGTGATTACATTGAGCACATTTCTGATGATATTATCAGCTTGCGGGGAAGAATAAGAAGAAGACACTAATTCTCCAGAAACTAATGATTGCACCTGATAATCATAAATTTCCTCTAATAGCAAATAATATATTTTTCTTCCAAAACAAACAGTGTCACTTTGTATAGCCCTGTATACTTGAATCAGAGATTTATATTCATCTAAAATTTTTTCATAAATAAGGTTGACTGTTTTTTGAACAATTTCTTTATATCCTTCTGAAAAACGCATATCATCATCAAAGTTATCTGCAACTAAAATCTCTGATGTGGTAAACTCCTGAACAATTGAGTTTACTAAGGTTGTAACAATGCTGGTAATTTTGGTTTTTACTGTATCTGGGTTTTCAGCAGCCAAGAAATTATGTGAGAATGCATAAAGGAGTTTACATAAAAGCTCAGAAATTACTTCCTCCAAAAAGAAAGCTGAGTTCACAATGAAGGACAACTCTCTTTGTTTAGGATCTGCTACATTCTGTTTATCTGTTTGATCAACTGCAGATGAAACAAGAGTTTTATCTCCAGATAAAAATGACTGAAGATGGTGGTTAAAGATTTCTTTTATTATAAAACTTGCTATTTTTGAGACAGGTATGTTACTTATACCTTTTTTATCTTTTGTAAGAGATTGGTATAAATTTGAATATGAAAGATCAGCATAGATAGAATTAACCATAGACTGGATATCTTTTTCTGAAATCATACATTGTTTTCCATTTCCATGTTTAATAATACATATTGCATGTTTTGAAATTATTGACATAATTTCATTTATCAGTTTTATGACTGTATTACTTAGATCTGATTGAGTAGTAGTTGGGTGTTCTGTTCTGCATGCCAATGGACTCATCTGAGATATAAGCTGAGTGACAATTTTTTCCAAATGAGTATGTGATAACATGGTAGTATATATTGTTGATGTCTGCCTTTGAAATCTTGATTTGGTAATGTTACATTGAACCCTCTTCATCAAAACATTAGTATTGAGTTTGGAGTGTGACTTTAAAGGAAGCTTTCTTACAAGGTTTGGATGAATTTGGAAATCAAAAGTCTCAGCAAGGATGATTTGGGTTATCCTTGCAGCTAATGTCTTTGGGTCATTTAGAAAATCTTTGTCAGGTGTTATTTCCATCTCATGTTCTTGCAGCAGTTTGCTGTACACCTTATCAATAATGTTCTTGACTATCTCTCTCTCCACTGGAGGCAAACACAATTGTTCCTCAGCATTTTCTAGAATGCTAACTTCAAAGTTTGAGAATTCCTCTGCTATCAAATGTATGAGTTTCTCAGCTTTATCAAACAGTTCATCTTCTGAATCTCTTACTGGTTTTGTTTGTACAATGCCTACTACCCTGTGGAGTATTTTGCTTAAAACCCCAGAGACTACATCTTCCAAAAAAGTTGAGGAATAAACAGTGGCATAAAACCACTGCTTTTTCTTATTGTCCAAATATGTGTATGCTGAAGAAGGTAATAAATTTCCATCCACAAATGGCTGAAGATGTTGTTGACAGATATGTTTAATGATAAACCCTGCTATTCTATCAATGAAAATATCACTACTGCTTGTGATATTTTGCTCAAATGGTTCTTGAGACTCAGAGTTTTGTGAAATATTTTTGAATACTGAGTCAACGAGATGCTGAACATCGTCTTCTGAATAAACAAACTTAGTTTCTTCTTCGTTTTTGGAAAATCGAATTTCATGTTGGGAAATTTTCATCCTAATATCACTGATTATCTTTGAAGCAATTTCATTGAAATTTGCTCTGGATCTGTCTTTTGGAGTTTCTCTGTCTGGAACAATGCTAGATGCAGAAGGAAAGATTCTAGATAATAGTACTCTTATCATGTCTTCTAAAAACGTGTATGGAAGCAAAGTGTTATATGGAGATAAACTCTGACTTGGCTTGGTAGATTTACTGATGTTACCAAGAATGTCCTGAACAATATTCTCAGCCATTGAAATTGAATGAGAAGATGATGACAAATCGCCAGAGAAGAGTGGATGAAGAAGGTAATCTGAAATAGCTGCTATAATTAAATTGGTAATATTTTCCACAAAAATATCACTGTCTTTAGACTCTTTATCAACTTCGGGGTCTAGCCCATGCTGTTTTAAAACATTTCTATAAATTGAGGTGACAAGTTCATCCACAATATCTATATTTACAGAGGTATAAGATTGTTCTTTGTCATCATATAGAAAGTGAATTTTAGCTTTGCTAAAATGGCTATTTATTGAGTTCACTATTTTTTGGGTCATATTTTCCAGTTCAATTTCAGTGTCGTGCTTTGGATTAAAAATCTTTGATAAAAGTCTGGCAACAATTTCCCCTACAAATGTCTCTGGATAAATACCTAAGGGTGATGGTGTCTGGAATCTGTGTGACTCTCTGACTTCATTAAGAACCTGCTTAACCATATTTGATACTGCATCCAATGGAGTCTTTGGACGAGGTAAACCTTCTCCACACAAAAATGGCTGAAGATGATTTTCAATAATCTCTTGGATAATAAAACTGGCTATTCGGTCAGTCATAATTGGGCTTCGGCTGACTATACTTTTCTGTATTGAAACAAGAGACTCAGACATTTGCACAATATTACTATAAACAGAATCCACCATCTTCTGGAGGTTTTTTCCAGTACATAGATACTGATTATCATATATAGTGAACCAAATTTTATGTTTTGAAATGGCCGATATAACCTTATTTATTATACAGGTAGACATTTCATTGAAATCAGAACTCATGAAATATTTGTTTCCCAAAGGGGAAGCCTTGTTGGGTGAAGGAATGAGTTGAGATAAAAGTCTTCGGATGATATCTTCCAAAAATGAGTGGGACAACATGGTGCTGTAGCTTGTTGAAGACCTAAACTGGGAAGTAAATTTTCTCATGTTATTTTGAAGTTTCTGCAGTATAATTTCAGCTTGGAGAGGGTAATAGGAATTTGGAATGAGCTTTCCTCTGAAGCAAGATGGGAGTTGGTAATCTAAAATCTCTGACAATATGCCATTAGTTATTTGTTCTGCTATTGAGGTATTGTCACATGCTTGATTATCATCACAGGTCACTTTCACTTTATATTGCTGTAAAACATCATAATAAACTGAGTCAACAATTCTACTAATAGTTTCTTTATGGATTGGTGGAAAACACAGCCTTTCTTCAACATTCCGTAAAACGGTAACTTGTGCCTTATTAAACTCATTGACTACATTGTTAACAAATATTGTATTCATCTCATAGAGCCAGTCCTCAGTGATATTTTTGTTTTTGTCCCACAGTGAAGTAGAGAGATTAAAAAACAGTTCTGAAATTATTTCCTCCAAAAACGTGGCTGAGTACACACCTGTATTTATATCTCCTGGATAGAGCTTATTATGGATGGGTATTGACTCCACATCTTTTGTTCCCTGTCTTTTGAGAGGTGACACAGAGGCGGAATTTACTGAACATTTCTTGCCAAATGGTGCTTTTACTTTGGAGCTAACCCCACTGGGATTATTCAGGGATCCTGTCAAAGCATTACCATTGTAACTCATGAATCCTAAAAAGGCTTTACCTTGTCCTAATTCTGTTAATTCTGGCCCTTTTGCATTTATGAAACTAGACTGCATTTCTTTTCTTGTATACTTCAAAGGCTTATTTGCAGAAGGTGGACTTTGGGGGAGTTGTACACTGTGACATAGTTTGTCCATCAATGATTTAACCAAGCTGTGGGAAATAACAGTAAGCATAGAGTCTGATGATAATAAATCTTGATCCATTTCTGCCAGATTTTCTAAAAAGTCTGACATATAATCTCCTTGAAATTGTTCACAGTCCATTTCTCCCTTACAGAAATCAAATTCTTCATCTTCTACACTTTGCAGTGTTTTTAAAAGTTTACATTCTTCTGCTGATATTTCATTGGAAAGAGGGCTATTATCAAGTAAAACAGTGTTTGTGCATTTTTCCAAAAGTGTTCTGATAAGTTTCTCACACACAATGTTAAGAAGAAAAACTGATTTGGGGGTGAGGCCTAAGTTATTTCCAAGTAGGCTATTACTTTGCTGATGGTCTGAGGATGGAAAAAATGTTCCTGCTTTTTTATCACAATTCATGGCTTCGCTTGGATGTTCATCTGGTAAAAATAAATCTAAAACAATATTAAAAACTTTATTGACTACTTCTTTGGATTCACGAGTTTTTAGGGTACCAATCAGATTGTCTAACTTACATGCCAGATAATTTAATTTACTTTTTTGAAGGAGATGATCAGTTTGGTAATTAGATGATTTCCGATCTCTGAAGCCTTTCTGTCTTTCCATGGTATTTGTTTCATTGCAAATGGTCACACTATTTCTTCTAAACATGGAAAATGATTTTTCTCTTCCATTGCTTTCAAGATGATGGTTTATTCCTATTTCTTTGGACATTACATGAATCACTCCTGTTAAGAGATCCTGAAAGAGATTATCAAAGTCAGCAGAAGCTGCTCTTGGGCAGTAAATATACTTTGTTTTTAAAGGAAACATTTGCTGTGCATTGTCAACCTCTATAATGTTACTGTTAAAAAGGATTTCAGTAACAATATCAGAAATTCTTAAAGCAAGTTCTCCAACAGAAATTGACCTGCTTTCAAACGTTTGAGAATCAATAGAAATAATCCTATTAAATCCTACATTTTGGCTTTCCAGTATTTTCTCCCTTTCTCTAATATCTTTGGTGTTACCAGAAATGCTTGAAGTTAAATGGCAAATGATAGACTCAGTGAGATGTTCACAAAGTTGATTAAGTGAAGAATCATTGTAGATACTTCTTAGAGGCTGTTTTGATTCACATTTTTTCCTTGACAATGTAGAAATAATAGACACCTTCTCCTCACTGGAAACTGGAAGAAAAATTACCATTTTTAGCATGCATAAAGAGAAATATATAAAATTCAATATATTGATAATTATTTACATTTGAATTTCACCTATGGAATATCTCCCTAAAGAAAAACATAGTCAAGAAAGAAATTGGGTTTTCTTCAGACATTTATTACCCACCTGTGGAATCTTAATTTTAGCCAGAAAATTGAGAAAATAACCCTAAAGAATTTAAGTCTCTCAATTAAGTGCTGATATCTGTCTTCTTAGATGGGTTAGGAGCTCTAAGAAGCTGGAAATCATGGAGCAGAAAACTGATTTCCAAGTTTTGATGTTACAGTTTAGCTTGTCTGCAGTAATCTCTAGAGAGCTCATGCAATTATTTAAAATTTATTTTTTAGTGAAAATATTTAGTGTTAGGTTAACAGTTACTTTTTTGAAAAGAATTTATTTATTTATATGTTTGGGTCGGGGTAGGAGCAGAGAGGGAGAGACAAGAAGGCTCCACGCTGCACACAGAGCCAACTGGGGGCTAGATCCCACAACCGTGAGATCATGTCCTGAGCTGGAACCAAGAGCCCGACATGTAACCTGAGACTTAGCCACCCAGGCATCCCTCTATTACTTTTAGGGGGCTACAGAGATGTGTTGCAACAATAACTTGATTGAAATGAAAATGTGCTAAACTCCAGAAGGGTTAGGGATAGGTTGCAGTGTCAGTAGTATTTTAACCCTTAGATTTTAGTGTGTCACACCTCTCTTCTTTCTTTCTATTCAAAATAGTATTTATTGAAAATCATATACCTACCTGGGATGGCCAACTTCTTCAACTGGCAGCCAGAGAAACACACTATTTTTTTCTCAAAACTTCCTCAACACTTAATCATCTGTTATACCTCTGCATGTAATATTAGGCAAAACTGTGGAGATGGGAAGCTTAGAGCTGAGCTTTGACTGCTAGGCAGACTTTGGCTATGTTGAGATGAAGAAAGTGAGGAAAGAGTATTCCAAAAGGAATAAGGAGCAGGAGTAAAATCACTGGAAGGCCCTGAATGTGTCTGAAAATAGAGAATAGATTTGGTAGAGAAAAATACCAGTGGGATGAAATCATGGATCTTCTCTTGTTTTGTTTTTCTTTATAATTCTCAAAGTTTAGTTAGGCTGTGTTTGGAGAAAATACATTTATGAGCTTGAAACTGCAGACACACAGCTATCCATCTTGAAAGAATGACAGTTTTAAGGATGGGAAATGAACGCCCATGCAGGTGGTTAGGACTGGTAGGATGTGTATTCCTGTTTGAATGATTGGCAAGTAATGTATGTGAACTGGTATTATAGCAACTGGTTACTGGTAACTGGAATTATTGATCCAGTTCAGGGGTACTATGCTTTATTGGAATATTGCCAGTAAAGAAATTGCCAATAATCAGCAGGTTTTGATATACAAAAAAAAAAATGGCTCTTACATATGATTCAACTTCTTAGAAAAAGAATGAAAATGGCTCTGTTAGGAGATGTTCAGATTTTAAAGAATTTAAGAATACTGGAATACGAACAAAATAAATGGTTAATACACTGTTCTTATACATTGTGACTAATAATGGCAAAGAGTTCAACTGTTCACCTTGAAAAGATGAATCACTAACCTTCAATCAATTACATGTATATTTGGCATGATCATAAAGAAGTCATGCATAAAAAACTTTAAAAACTTTTCGGAGCTTCTATCTCACACTCAACCACAATGCTCTGCTTTAAAGTAATGCCATTTTCTCTCATCTGTAGTTATGGAAAACTGAACAGCAGACTTGTTCAGATCCAAACCATGTGAATGTCAAACTTTTTTTTTTTTCTTTTCTGGTATCCTGGTATATTAAGAAGTAATTAAATACTCCATTTCCAATGCTATTGTCATAAAAAAAAGAAAAAAGAAACCCGTAAATTGTTTTAAAAATACCTGTTTTTTTCTGTTATTCCAGATTATTTCGTGCTTACCTCTAGTTTCAAAATTCTTGAAATATGTGACCAGAGATGTGGAGATATGTCTTGCTACCAAATGAATTTCCTTTGGACCCAGTTCATGATCAGCAAAAGCAATTACTTTAACTTCCTTCAGAGCCTTTCCATTTGGGGATCTCTTACTTTCCCATTTTTGCAATAAAGAAAAATCTTCCCTGCTGGCTTCAGGTTTTTTATTTTCTTCTTCAGGTATATAGCTTATTTTTTTATCCCACATTCTAAGCAAACTTTTCTCCTCATTCTTTTGTCCTCCGGATATTACAGACAAAGGGTTTTGATTTGATAGGAAAAATGGTTTCCTTGTTTCCATGTTTTCATGAATGTTTGATTGACTTGGAAAGCCATAGCTTGACAGTACAGTATTGACAATATTTTCTGCAGCTAAAGATATTTTGAGTGGAGAAACAGTTGTCTGAATTTGGTTTGTCTCAACTGGCTTTAGAGTTTCAAAATGAAATACTCTTGGATTTTCACCTTTTCCTATTTCTATGAATGACATGACTTGCTTTAATGCTGCTTCTGTGGACTCATTTGCTTTCTTAAACAGTTTTTGTAAGACACTGCCTTCAGGGAGAGACTTATTTCCTTGCATTAGTTGGTCAAAATGGCCAAAGTTTGATTCCCTTGGACTATAGTTTTGTACTTCATTTTTAAAGAATGATGGTATATTTTCTGAATCAAGCCTTTCCATTGGCTCTGAACTTTTAATTGTATCTTCTACAGAGGCTCTGGGATGTGAGGGTAATTTTGATGAAGGCTTATACCTTTTTTTCATACCTTCCTCTGAGTAACACACAAAACCAGGTACACTGATTTGTGAAGGATTATTCCCAGAACTATCTTCCTTTAACTTTGATGTGGGCATTTTCATATAAGTTGCTAATTCAACTTGATTAACAATATAGGCATTTTCTGCTCCTTGGAACAAACTTTTCTTTGGAAGGTTATTGATATGAATACACTGGTCAATCAGTGTGCCAATGATCTCACTTGCTATAACGGTCTCTTTCAATGTGCTAATAGAAGATGGTTCCACTTGGCTTATTTCTTTGTCTAGCTTGTTCTTAATTATACAGAGCATGTCACTGACAATATTAATAGCATATGTAACTAATTCTGAATGGAATGAGTGAATCTGTAGGATGGTGTTCTGTATGTTTTCTTTGGAAATAATAGTATTTGAATTGGATTCATCAGGAAACTTTTTTAGTGGTTGTAATTTTGGCAACATCTTTTTGCTTACTAGTCCTTGTTGGAGAGGAAAAAAGTTTTCTATAGGCATTTTCACAATTTCAGAAAACTCATATTTAGAGATATATTTAAACTGTAAGTCTACAAATGACTCTAAAATATTTAAAACCCTCTCTACAATATCTTGAACAATTTGGTTGCTGGAGCCCAACGAAATTTGGTCTACTGTCTTTGTGTTATATATTGGTACACTGCTAAGGATGTCCTTGACTGGCAAATCATATTTACTTTTAGTACTAATATATTCTTTCCTCTTTCCTAGAGTTCCTTTCCTATCTGGGGAGGGTATCTGGGACAAAAAACACAGCTGCAATTTTTCAAATAGCATTTCAACAATTTCTCTTCCAAACATATTAATTTGTGCTTTTGTATCGTCAACTCTAGTAGAAGCTCCTTTGAAATGATTATAACACCTGCTTTCACAATCCTCAAGTTGATGCAAATTTAAAAGTGAAAGAGAATATTCTAATTCTTTTGTTTTTATTGGAATTTCAGTCAAAACATTTTCAGCTATCATCATTAGCTTACACTTCTCATTTTCCATATCATTTGATTCTGCTTGCCATTTGTCAAACATTTTTTTAAATATACCTTCTTTAGGAAAAATCTGTTCGAGCTGTGAAGAAACATTTTCCAGGTAAAAACATGCTTGTGGTTTGGCAAGATACTCTGCATCTGAATTCCCCTGTGAAAGTCTGAGATCATCCACATGCGAGAATTTGATTGGATAAGCCAAATTGTGGTTACTTGTAGCATATAATCCTTGCAAAACTGCATTAACTATTTTATTTGCTGCCATGATTTGATCAGATGGTAAGGCTTTAACATTTATCATTGCTTTAGTTTGCTTCACCTTTTCAAATTCTTTCACAGTTGTTTCCAGAATACTACTTACTATATCCTTGGCATACATTCTTAGTTCTGAATTGGGCAATCTCATTTCCAGTAAGTTTTTGGCATCTCCTGTTGATAGTGTGGGTGGCAGCCCAATGGTAGTCTTGGACTGGCTGTCTCTTGGAGTCTTCTCTCCAGGACCTAACTTGGTCTTGCTTTTGACCTTAGCACCACTAGGTCCTAGGTATGATTTTGTTTTAAATTTAGGCAAAGGAATAACTTTTGATCTTGCTTTTAAACTTGTTTTAAAATCTGGTTTAGAGCTGCTCTTAGAGCTCACTTTGGAATTATGTGACTTTACAGGTAGCAACTCATCAGAAAAACTTTCAGGGGACAAAGTCTCTTCTAGATGAATTGAGGCAAAATTTATGATCTTCTTAAGAACCATTTCGACTAAATCCTTCCCCAATTGCAGTGGTGCATACTGCAAACATTTGTCTTCTAATAGAGAGACACTTTGCCTGCCTGCATAAGAATAACCTTGTGGTGTCACATATTTGGGGGGATTATTTCCTTTTCCTGCTTGTTTAGTTTCTTTGATGCAGGTTGCTTTCTTAGACAAGGTATCTTTGTTGTCAGGTGCTTCTACTTTTTTGTTATTTTCATTTAATGATGTAACAACTATAGAGTACATTTTCCCCAAAACACTTTCAACTATGTCATTTGTTACCCTGTTAATCTGTGATTGAAAGAAGTTTTTTTGTGTTATATCTGATGTTTTAATTTTAGAGTTAGATGTTAAATGGGGGATATCATTAAATGGAGGCAAATGACCTATGATATCCATTATTCTTTGATGCAATTTAGTTAAAATCTCTTGCACTCCACTGAGCAATGCAGTTTTTTCTTTTTGTTTCGATTCTCCATTTCTCATAAATATTTCTTCCAAAACAGTTCTCTGGCTTTCTTTTCCCAATGTTACTTGGTTTTGTTCCAATGGATATTTTGAAAATGGAGATACTTTGTTTTTTTCCTGCTCTCTTTGTCCCAGCAATATTTCATTTGATGCTGTTAGTTGTGAAAACAATTTAGGATTGTCTTTTGAGTAAACGCTTATTTCCTTTGCAGATCTTTTATCATATAAACTCTTTAAGATACTACTGACAATTCCACTCACAATAATATTTTCTTGGAATGAAATGCTGTTTGGATATGGATACATCTTTTGAATTTCTAAGTCTAAATCATTTTTAATAAGCTTCAAAATGGCACTGGCAATGATGTCCGCATATTCCTTAAGACTAGCTTGGGAGAGATGAATTGTGGACCCAACATTTTCTTTGTAATTTGCAAAAGTGGAATCTGTGAGCTCTTGGCTGAGGATTGTTTTAGTGGATATTTTCAGGGCATTCGCATTTGATTCCTGTTGGCTTGATTCATGAAAGAGGCTATCTTCTTGTTTATAATTTTCCTGTTCCAGGCTAGCAATTGACTTTTCTTTAGACTGGAAAGCAAGAGTAATTAATGAGTCTATTCTTTCTGTGGCAAAAGCTTCTAACCGATTGAAAATAGTTTTAGTAATGAAGTTAGCATTTTCCTCACATGGGTCAGGAGCAGTTTTCTTGGCATCTTCTTTCTCTACTGTAGTTATCTGACAACCATCAGCGTAAGCTGATTTCAGATTTCTTGAGGATGGCAAATACTCTGTCTTTATTTCACCTTTTGACCCCATAAGAGGAGGCTTTTGACACTCTGCTCTTGAAAATATGTCACAAAAGGTCAGAGGCAATCTTGCAGATGTAGGATTTTTTGCATTTATGCTAAGCCGGACAGTAGAACTGAGATTATGAAGAACAACATCCACTATATCATTAGATATGAAAATGACATCTGATTTAGGAACTGAAAGTTTTGGAATAATTTTATTTGCATCCTTGATGAATATTTCAGAATTTTCTCTGGAATGTTTCCCAGTTATGCTACATTTCAGAGTGGGTGTGGCACATGTTAGATTATTTTGATACAGTGTTTTTTCATAAATATCACATAAGATACCTTCAATGATACCTTGTATTTGAAACTGAAGTACTTTTCTATATTCACTCTTATTAAACAGCTTTTCAATAATACCTTCTTGTTGATCTGAATTAATCTCTTTCTCAGAATTGTCACACATGCCTTTTGATGATACGATATCTAATACTGTGTTAACAACTTGGCTTGCAATACTTTCAGAAACCACAATGTTATGAGTTGAGAAAGGACTTTCCCTTTCTTTATCTAACTCATGTTTGATTCCTTGTAAAATTTTTCTAGCCACTTCTGTTGCATACGTATTTAATTTATTCAAAGAGAGTTGGCACACTGAGTTGGTCTTTTCTGATGTAATATGATGATCCACTGAGCAAGAGGACAAGTGATCATCAGAATACAAATCTTTGGCTGATAATGCTTTGCTTAATGCACTTTTATCCTGCTGAAAAGATAAAGCTGTTGGAACAGTGAAGCTGATCTGGGGACAGAAGAGAGATTTTACTTTGGAAGTAGCAAAAGTCTCTAAATTTGTTAATATTGCCTGTACAATATCTTCAACTACATTTACTTTGGCCTGTTTGTCAACACTGAATCTGGTGTGTTCTTGTAAAGAAACATTTGCTCTAAAGGTGATGGTTTTATACCTATTTTCACTTGTATTTCTTTCCGGCATAGCAGCTGAGTAAAGTTTATGAAATACCGTTCTAACAACATCATCTGCCACTACGATTACATCTGCTTCAGACACTAAAGAGCCTATGACTTTATCTATAAATTGAACAGATGTTTGAGGAATTGGCCCCTCAACATTGTGAATGATGCTGTTTAAGTGAGAGTGGGAGAGAGAAAGCACATTTAGTTGGTCGACCAAAGCATTTTGAAAAATTTCATTCAAAATATTTCTTATAATGGGAACAATTGGAGATTTCTGTGGTTCTTTGAGTTTAACTTCAATTTTGTTTAACATTCTTTCTAGAACCCATTGTTTAAGAGAATCTGATTTAGCTTCTTCTCTTAGTAACGTTCTTTCCCCAATGAATTCTTTCTCTGTATGTGAGACATCTTCTAGAAATGAATCTGATTCAGCTCCTCCAGGAAGAAAATTTCCATAGGATGGCCTGTATCGATAAGTTTCAATGCTCCCCTCTTCAGATTCAGTTTCATTAAACATATCTGCGGATACTGCATCTAAAATTAAATTGACTATATTCTTAAGCGTTTGTTTCTCAGGTGGTGGGGTATTTGTACTTGTCCTCAAATCTAATGAGTTCATATTTAACTCTGTTTGAATAGCTTTCAAAATAGTACTTGATATCTTCTTTGCATTCATGTATAAAGCAGACTGCAATAGTTCCTCATGTGTGTCTGTGAAAATACTGGGACTTTCATATTCCAAGTTTGTCTTATTGTTTTCTTCATTTCTGTTGTTAATAGAACCGAGAGTTTCTAAATTTCCATTAGCGAACCCTTCCAGTTTAGCAAAAACCACATTTAGAATATCCGAAGCTAGAGCTTTCAGTTCATTTGAATGTGTTTCTTTTGTGCTCCCTGTTTTGGAAGACACTAGAGCAATAGTTTTTTCTTTATGTTTTGTCACATCTTTATTACCCTCCTGAATCATCCTGGAAATGATCCTGGAGATTATGTCAGTGCATTTGGCTATTTCCTCAATAATTGAAGCAAATGATAGGTTGTCGATATCAAAAGACTCGGAGACAGCTTTAAATCCAGAACTTGCAAAACTGGTATCCATATCAACACTACATAATTTTGCAAGGATGTATTCCAAAATTGTTTTGGAAATGAGCTGAATATTAGACTGCAATGGAGTAGCCATTTCAGGATTTTCATTCTTTTCTCTGTTTAGTTTACTATTAGGTGGCTGATGGTGTGGATGGGCTCCTATGAGCTTAAGTAACATTTCATATAGTGTTTCCCCAATGCTGTCTAACACTTGCAATCTAGCATTGTCTTTGACATCTTTTCCATTTACAACACTATGGAGAGCACATGGAGTAGCCAAATATTTATAAAAAGATTTTTTATCCTGCCTATTTGGCAAAATATTTTGTTTATCAGTACTGTCAGATCCATATGAAGTTGCAGGCTTGGGCTTATCTGAAGGGAGTGATATATTGCTTTGATCAGAATGTCCACTTGATAACAGTTCACAAATACAAGTTAACAATGGAGATTCCATAATTGAGACAAGAGATTCTAATTTATCAGTATCAGCAAAAAATCCTTTACCTGTCAGGGATTTGGTATCGTCTCTTTCCCTATGATTTAGGCTTCTCTTACTGAGTTCTAGTTCATTCTGGATAGCACGCAAAACAATGTTTACCACTTTAGTTGTGTAAGTACTAAGTTGAGATTGTAAGGAAGATTTCTCCACAACTGAAGGTTTGAAGCCCATTTGCAATTTTGGACAAATAAATAACTTCAGCCTTTTAAAAACTGTATTAATGATCTTATCAGTAATGCCATCTATAGATTGTGGTTCACTTATTTCAGATTGTGACACAGAAGGTTTTGCAGGATCTACATTGAATGAAGATAAATATTTCACTTTCTTTTCACTGTCAAACCATACTTTTAATGACTTTTTATTTGGTGCTTCTTTGACCATGTGTGGAGTATCAGAAGTACCTAGAGAAGTGTGAACTGATGATGAACTAGAACTTTTGGTCGTATTGGGAATGCATCTTGAAGCCTTATGAAGTATATTTAACACAGCGTCTGTTATTTCTCGAGACACTGCTCTAATTTCTGACACAGAAAACATCTGGTCCATCCATTCTTGATATGATAGTCGTTGAGATTTTTCTGAAACAAGAACTGAAGCTTCTTTCCCAGTTTTATTGTCTAAGGGACCGGGAGGAACAGAAGATAGGTCCTTGAGCATATCTGTTAAAATACTTTTAACTACATTTTCTGAAGCTTTTTGTATGTGGTGCTGTTGATCTCGGCTGAAAATCAACATGTCTGTATTCAGACAGGGTTTTTCCTTTAAAATTTCTTTATTATTAAAAGATGGTAGCTCAGTTTTTAATCCCCCATCACAAAATGCAACTTTGCTTCTTTGAGAAGCAGCATTTGTAGGTGGTTTGCTATTTCGTTTATATTCAAAACTGGTGTTTCCTTTTGTAAACCAATTCTCAGGAACTCCTTTCTGTGATTTTGGCTTTTCATCTTTGAAAGATGAATCAAGCACATTTTCCACAATTTTGTCTATTTCTTCATTATCATCTTCAGAATAAAGGACCATGCCAGGAACATTAATAGGTGGAAACAATCTTCTAGATTTAAGACCATTAGCTAATCTAGTGCCAGTAAGTCTGTACTTTTCTTCAGTGTCAGAAAGATTTCTTGGTCTAGAGTGTCTGCATTTTTGAATATCTGCATTTACTCGCTCTTGATGTAGCTGAGTGAAGATATCATCAAGAAGCTGAAGGAACACTACTGTTTCTTCAGATGCAGTAAGTCTCTCATTATTAAGTTCAGTTTGTACATATTCTAGTATAGTGCTGATTGCTTCCTCTATATATCCAACCAAAGAGGATTGGGAAAAAATATTTGACATTAAATTTTGTATTTGATCTTTAACAATTAAATTAGCTGCATCAGGTTCAGGACTATGTTTCATTTTGTTGTCTCTTTCGAGGGACATGTATGTTGGGTCTGTCATAGGTTGCTGATCAGAAAGTTTAATTGCATCTTCAAGATATGGAAGTTCATTTTTTTTACAAGATGCAAGAGTCATCAGCTTTTCTAAAATGGCATGTACCATATCCTCAGCAATATCACACATGGGTTCCAAATTGTAAGGCTGTGAAGCCTTTACAGATTTTCTATTTGATGGACTGAGATATTTTCTACTGGGTGGCAAGCTTGGTTTAATGTCAACTGACAAATCTTCTTGTGAAAATATCTCAACACATTTTTTCTCAACTGCAGACTGTAGCTTCTCAAGCATATTCTCCACAATCTCTGAAGCTGCTGAGCAGATATCAACATTGGAAAGCAAGTCTCTTTTTTCAGGTTCATTTTGCTCAACAAAGACTTCAGCAGTAACAGAAGAAATAGAAGGAATAGCCTGCGTTAAATCAGACATTATTTCTTGAAAAATACTTTCTAAAATTAATTCAGTTTCCCCTTTTAAGTGACATTTAAAGTTAACAAAAACGTTCTTTAAATTCTTCATTTCATTCATGGCTTTTGCTTTTTGATCAGGAAACAGTGGACTCTCTAAGCCATCTGTTTCAGTGGTGGCATCCTTAGATTTTTTTGTGTTTGTTTCAAATGATGCTAAAAGGTGACTATCAGATTTACAAATTCTGAGCTTAGGATATGCACATGTCATACTGGTTTTATTATATTTGAGTTCAGATGATATAGATTGTCCTTCCACGTGATATGTTTTACCCACAGTTATTCTTTCCACATGGGCAGAAGGTGGTTTTAAAGGTGTGGTTGGCTGCTTTATTGATAGGTCAACTGTAAACGTACAGGGTTCTCCCTGAAATGTTTTAGTTGTAGCAGATGTGTAGCTTCCATATGTAAACTCTTCACTGCATGTGCTACAGAAACTTGAACTGTCTGATGAGAGGATAGATTCATCAGACACTGGATATGCTTTCGTTCGCAACCTTTCTTCATACTTTGTGATGGCTGGGTATAATATACTGGTCACTGTAGCTACAACCCAGGTCATTATATTCTGAATTATACTATTCAGTTCTTCAGAAGTTACCTGGAAAAGAGGCAAGCAGGAATGAAGAGAAAATCATGGAACAACTTATTCCATTCTGGGACAGAGGGTAACATTTAATTTTTTTATATCAAACAGTACCTAGCAGGATACCATCATGGTTATAAAAAGAACATAGTAAAGAATTTATTTTAGACTTTCAGATTACTTTCAAGTTGGCTTACTCTGTACTATAGTAAATTTCTTTTTATAAGTTTCTATTTGATTCACATTCCCTCCAAGTTTTCTGTTGTCTTCCCCCAACATTTGTTGTTGAGATAAATGACTTTATGCTTAAAAATAGAAAACAAAAATCACCAAATTGCTGTCTCCCAAAGAACACGAGTTTTGGCAAGAAAAAGCAGTGTCTACAATCCAATGGTATTGTTTAATAATATCCCAGGTTATTTATTACAAAATATTTTTCAAAACAGATGTGGTCAAAACATTTGGGTGCCTTCAGAGACATCTGTCTAGCTAAGATATAAGGATTAAAAATAAGCCATTTCTTCCCATTCTCTGCTGCAGAGGTGACCCTATGATTTGCATAAATGGAAATGAATGCAGCTAACTGTTAAAAGTTATTTGATAGGCAACAGAAAATTTAATGTCTATGGAGATGACTGGCTTTGTATTCCACAAGAGTATCAAAGCAAACTGTTTTAGATAGGAAGGCTGAGAAAAGATGGTGCAATGAAGGAACAAACTAGTTAAGATAGAGGCAAAGGGCTCCTCCTAGACTGGGATCTGAAAGAGCCAGGAGAGGAACAGGGTAGAGAAATTGAATTCCTTTTTGAGCCAGAAATAGAAACCCAGTGACCAGATTTGGAAAACCATTTTCTTAGTAATCAGTGGTAATGTCACAGCTTAAAATGGACCAAAAGTAGAAACAATGCATCTGTAGAATTCTATAAACCACTTCTTATTTACTGAAAATGAATTTAGGCTTGTAAAAATCCTTTTGCCTGTCATAAATGAGTAGTCTGTTTTTAAATTGTTATTACTCTTAAGACATAAAGGCTGTAAATTTGAGTAATTGGCAGCAAAGACTGGAAGGCTGGTACACAGACACCAGGTTAAACAGTATGATTGCTCTAATGGGGCTGTTCATAACCAAAGAATTACCTTAGATTAGCATGGAAATAGTCACAGTTCAGGCAAACATTCAAAGAAAATTTAACACCTGTGTAACATACTCTTTCCTGACACATTTGAGAGTGTTTGGAGGCACCTTAGGAAAAGCAATTCTATCTTGCTGTAATTCATGAGTCTCCTAATGTAATTTTTACTTTACTGTACAATGGCTAGTGCTTTGAAAACACATTTTGGATGGCAGCATATGTTGTAAAATACTTGTTTTATATAATGGCATCCTAAATCAGATTTTAACAGAAAAAGCAATTGTTCTAATCTACTCTAGCACATATAAACTAAGACATTCAATATATATTATTTTTCTTATTATTGGAGATACTAAAAAAAAATCTACATTATTACTCCTAGGCTAGTTGTGAAGCTTTCCAACTTTGATATATGAAAGAGAGATATTCATGAAGTTTTCTATGTATTGAAGTTTAGTAATTAGAACCTAGTTTTCAGTTGCTTTCCATTTAAATATTAAACAGAAATATTCCCTTGAATCAGAGCTTTTATATTTGCTACACATTGTATGACTTGAGTAAGAGTCAGTGTAAAAAAGTATATAAGAGTATGTGTTGTTCTCTAATGGAACTGCCTCTTCCAAGGCTCAGCTCATAGGTGACCAGGTACTTTTTTATGTGACCAGGTGACCAGGGCACCTTTTTTAGTTACTTAGATGACCAGGTCATCCCACTAAAATGGCTAAGCCAGACCCAGGCATTCCAGCTCACCAGCCAAGTCTGCAAAGCTTGTCACACAAAGGCTTCCCATGATAAAATGAGTTTGTGGTATTTGATGCTGTTATGATGGCTAGGTCCTTTAATGTCATTCCATACACTTCTATGCCCATGAGATTTCTTCCTGAAGGGCCAATGTTATCTTTTGATAAGAACTTTAGATCACTGCAAAATTTAAGAATTAACTGAAAGCAAACTTTAAAGAAAAAAAAGGTCAAAGAGATAAACCAATATCGATAGGTAATTACTCATCATTTGATTCACAGTTTTTAAATATGTTGCTTTATCAAATGATTTTATGATACATACTTTCTCTCGCATGCAGTTTTGTAGGAGGTTCTGTTCTCTGTAAAATTAAGAAAGGTTGAGCATTTAGTTATTACCTAGGGTGAAGAATTCATATAACTTTTCCCAAAAGTTCTAATCATTGAATCATCTGTTTCTTCTCCTTATACTTCAGGGTTTTCTCCGGAAATTCAAAAGGTGAAATAAACTTTTTTTGTCCCTCCCCCTCAATTTATCCTGCTCCTTTGATAACCACTTACTTTATTGCTTAGGAGAATAGAATTGTGGCTGCTGCATAACAATATGTATCTATCTGAAAAGTCTACTTTTGAGCCACCTTTGCCATGCCTGCTCTGTGCTTCTCTTGGGGACGCCACTGAATTGGAGCTAGAAGGTGGGCTAGTCCTTTCTGCCTGGTAAAAGGCAACATGAAGTAAAGTATTTGACCAGAGCTTTCTGATAATCCTTTACCTACTCTTTTAAATCCCATGGTCCCACCTACTCTTTCACCAAACAGCAAGAAGGGAATATGTGAATGATTATTCAGTAATAATGATTATTATTAACTGTGGGTTAAAACAATAGGTTCCTAGCCATATGAAGTACTAATTTAGAGGGAGACCTTTTCTTCATATGAAAATATTATGTCATGTGTTCTAATTAGAATTATTTATCAACATACACTAATGAAATAAAAAAAATTCTGAATTGTAACAAATAATGAAAATTAAAGAAAATATAAGTAGTTAATAAAACCAGATCAAAGACCATATAATACTTTCATAAATTTCAACACAGGCTCTTTTCTTATAATCAGATATACGATACTTTTATGTATTTCAGTTCTTTTCCTGCTTCCTTAAAAGAAAATTGACATTCTTTTTTCATTTTTATAGGCCTGTGCTATACATGATAACATTCAGTTTTTCCTAAAGTCTAAAATTCAGTCATGAGAAACA
This sequence comes from Mustela putorius furo, assembly GCF_011764305.1. Taxonomy (NCBI): domain Eukaryota; kingdom Metazoa; phylum Chordata; class Mammalia; order Carnivora; family Mustelidae; genus Mustela; species Mustela putorius. The sequence goes on from NW_025422019.1 coordinate 31,612,726, forward strand.
GCAAGACTGAGAATTACATCCTAAATCTTGGGAGGAAAACAAAACAAAACAAACAAAAAAAAACCCAAAAAACCCATCTTTACTGGTTTCAGCTTAGAAATTAGACATATTTAGACTAAAACCTTTTTGCGGGATGGAACCTGGAGCATGAAAGCTGATATCAGTGACATGTTTTCTATCTTTTGGCCTTCTTTATTTTTTCAGGATTCGGTTTCTCAGGTCAACCTAAGCATAATTTTCTTTTTTAGTCATTCTCCAATCTAACTCTCCCAGATTCATTTTTCTATTCTCCCCACATATACTGGTAGGTACCTAACAGAACTCATGGAATCCAACCTATTAACTGATAACTGTTCCCAACAGGCTCTCTGCCCCAAAGGCATGCACATAGATCCAAAAAGCAAAGACCTAAGAATAAAATTGACCAAGTAATAGAAAGCTTTAATGAAGACCACTTTGAACAATTATAATAACCAGATAAAGTATGACATCAGTGAAAAAAACAGAATGAGGATCTCTGAAAACTTACTCCTCCATAAAAGCAATGGGAAAACCAGCCAAAAAAAAAAAAAAAAAAAAGTTTTTTTTTTAAAACAATTTCATAGTAAATGTTTTTATAGTTATTTTTTTTCAGTATTCAGAACTCTGAAAATTAACCAAAGACTTTTAGCATTCCAGAGAATGTTTATTCAAGAAAAATAGTTCATCTAGGTAAAAACAGTGAGCTTTGTGGTGTTTTAACTTGCTCTATTTCTATCCCCTTTCTCCAGCTCCACGGTATCCATAATAAACAACACCTTGCAATCACAGGGGCATGGCTTTGTTCATTGTGGTCTCTGCTTAACACTTAGCATTATGTTTTGAACATAAAAAAACATAAAGTTTCTTAATAAATGTTTGATAAATTCTCATTTAAAGTCTTTTGGATCTAGGCCTACTCTCCAATACAAAATGAAGCCTTCATGCAGGTCACTAATGGACTTCTAGAACTAGTTCCTGGTTTCTTGCCTTCAGTTTTTCTTATATATTCTGACAGACTGTCTATCATGCCTGCCAATATGACCACTACATTCCCCTTCCAAACCATCAGAGTGCTACCTATTAAATAAACTACAAATTCCTGACCACAATCTGCACAGCTGCGGACATACTGCCTCTTCACTCTGTTACTCTTTATGTCTTCCATCCCAATAATATGAACTTACTCATTACCTAATTGCAGTACATAATTATTTCAACTCCGTTTATACCCCTACTGCTATGGTATTGGCTTTGTCTTCATTCTTTTGGTCCTGAATTTCCATGTCTATTTTATAAACCTTTCTGTATTCCTTTTATATTAACATTAGAAAAAGATAGAACTAAATTATAGAGGAAAGAGAGGGAATATGAGGTGGACAGTAGATCAGATGTGGTGATTCTTCATAGAGTCTTACGAAATCTGGAGTTAAATCAGAACAAGAGGAACGTAATATGTGTATGATGGCCAGAGCCAGAATGGAAAGTATTGTTAGTTGTGCTTTATTTGTACTCTGACCTGAGACTGGGATGGGTACATGAAGCTAAATGTATTTTATTCCTGTTAGTTTGGGAGGGACTGGTGAAAGAAACCCAGACCATGCCTAGAGTTAATCATCTTAGCTGAGCCAAGATTATTAATTTAAGAGTAGCCAAAATATTTACTATGAATTGATTCTGTAGGTCTGTAATCTTGGGTGGGAGAAAATGAAGAGGCAGGAATTAAGACTTCATTAGGAGCCTCTTCTAACTTGTTTAATGAAGAGGCAAGTATTTATACTAATATTTATATTATATGTATTTATTCAACAAGTAAAATATATATAGTCATTGTTTACACGTGATCGTCATTCCTCCACTTTGTGCTTTAAACTGAACTTGTCAGTTTTCTTCCTTCTGCATCTATTACACTGCTACATATCCTATGAATTCTCAGTAGTCAGTTAAATTGACAGCATCACGATACTTCCTCCAAGGAAGTTTGATCTGAATATTTTGATACCCTTTATCACCATACATCACTTAACTCTGGCCTACCATTTTCATAGGGATCTGGGGTTTCTAAAATATATCCCAAACATTATTTGTCATATTATCTTTTTAAGAAGGTGATGATATTGGTTCTAAAATAATAGGTTTCTTTTTTTTCCCCCTAGAGTTGAGAAAACCATACCTAACCACCATAATAGGTGGCCATTGAGGTTTGAGGAATGAAAATCCCTGAGGCCTCCCAAATTTCTTCTCCAGAGACTTACAATTTCCATCATCAGAGGATTTGGGATTATATTGCAAATACCCTTTAGGAGAAGAATAATTGATTATGTCGTCAATATTTGCAGTAAACTAAGTTACCATTCTTCGGAAGCCAATAATCTCAAAAGGCCTAGTAAATGATAAATGTTTCAAAGGAGATAAAAGCAAAGAAACAAGATCCAGATGCTGGAAGCCTTCTGAAGAGGAGGGATTACTGTTGGATATATTCAGACGTGGTATGAAGATTCTGAAGTGAAGGGGGAAGATAGAACCACAGTGGGGATAAGGAAACAGAGAAGAGGAAAAACATTCTCTTGTCTGCTTTACAATTTAAGCTTAGTGCTGAGAGTTTGCAAAAGACAGAAGTCTCACTAAATCCAAGTAGAACTACTAGAGGATTCCGTATAATCATTTGCTTTTGAATAGCACTCATATAATTATTAAAATATTAATTTATATTTACACATTAATTTTCTTAGATACTTACGTATTTGAGAAAGCATGAGAAGGGAGAGTACCATGGGCTGTAGCATGAACATGAGGTCCTATTTATTAGAAAAATAAAATTATAATTAGTTTATATACTTCTCTGGCAACTTGTAAAGTGGAAATTAATATCCTCTAGTAGATCTTTATTCTTTGGTGCTATCTTGTTTAAAGGCCTCCAGAGTTTCTCCACAATGAAGCCTAAATTCCTTAGGAAGGCATAAAATATACCATATAATCTGATCTTCTCACCTCAGCAGTGTCTACTCTGGCTAGTCTCTATCCATTCATATATATTCTATGGTCCATAGACACAGAATGACATAATTTGCTAAATATATCATGTTTTTCATGCTATTGGGCCTTTGATTTTTTGCCATTTCCTTAGTCTGGAGCATCCTATTCCTTCTTTTCAATTTCTCTTCTTTTAGGCTTCACTCAGTTTGTATTAATTCCACTAGAAAACTTTGCCTAAGTAAATAAATATCCTTCGTTAGTGCTCCTGAAGCATTCTACACGTTTCTATTATAAAACTCATTATGTTATATCATAATTAAATGTTTACTCTTCGGTGTTCCTGACTATGACATAAATTTACCACTATATCCTCAGCACTTAACACATAGTAAGTATCCAGTAACATTTGTTTGTTGAATCCATTATTCAATTAATATATTCCTAAACATTTATTGATTGATTTGCTGCCATTAATCTCCTCCTACTTGGATATTATCTTTTTTTTTTCTTTTTAAGGATTTTATTTATTTGACAGACAGAGATCACAAGAAGGCAGAGAGACAGAGAGAGAGAGAGGAAGGGAAGCAGGCTCCCCGTTGAGCAGAGAGCCTGATGCAGGGCTCGATCCCAGGACCCTGGGATCATGACCCGAGCCGAAGGCAGAGGCTTTAACCCACTGAGCCACCCAGGTGCCCCGGATATTATCTAACTTTATATATAATCCAGCATGATTCTATTGCTGAGTTTTGGGAAATACTTGGGATTGAAGTGATATAGGAAGTCTTTCTGCAGTCCATCTCTACAGACATACTGATTTGGTGTATGTCAATTATGCAAAAACAAAAATTAATAAAAGTTTTAGATAAAAAGATTGCCCTAAATTCAGAAAGTAGTTTTAGTAATTAGAACTAGTTCAAAGTTAAGTTTAGATGGTAACTCTTGTATCTTCCAGCAAATGAGAAACCAATAGGTACTAACCATGTCTATAAAAACACTTACTTAAACCCTGTGAAACTTTTTTGAGTTTGTTTTTTGTTTTTGTTTTTGTAGATACGTTTTTGTGTGCAGTTTGGTAGAAGTAACTAGAATTAAGAGTGCACAGATCTGAGAAATTAAGTGTGAAGTCAATACTATTTTAAAAGCAAAGTAATAAATAAAAAGGTTTTCGGTTTCCATTGATATGCTAGAGTAAATATCTAAAATATTTGCCTAGAATTCTATATAAATCATTAAAACCACCCTCTTAAAAGCAGCTAAGCTTTTAAACATATTAAGATAAATCGTTCAGAGTAAAAAATTTGGAATAACACAAATCTAGAGCGATAAGCAACTTTTGCAGCTGATGCTTGCTCTATGCGCATTGGCAATACCTACAAACAAAATGGGGAATCAAAACGGAGTAAGAGCCTCTAAAAATGTACTGGATGCCAAAGAGCTATACATTGGTTGAAGAGTTGTCATAACAAAAAAGAAAACAAAACAAACAAAACTCATGTCACGGAGGTAGCAGCACAAATAAACTATGTCTTGGCTTCAGCTGTGGATAAAGGAAGAAGAGGAAGAAAATTAAAATATCTCTTAAGAGATAATCTGTGATTATGATTCCTATATGACTTTGAGGTTCAAATCTACTGCATGGCCATAAAACTCCAATTGAGAAATTATTTTAAAATGAATCTGTATTTATAACTTTTGGATGCCTAGCAAAAGTATATGGAGAATTTTTAAACAGCTTTATAGAAGTTTAATTGGTGTTCAAAAAGCTCTACATATTTAATGGATTGAATTTGTTTCTATAGAACAACACATACTATCGAAATATAGAATTCTCAATGATACATTTCTGTCAAAAATGAGCTCACATATAACAATAATACCCCCTACATACACACGCACACACACAGAGACAAATATGAAGAAACAAACCCCATGACTGTTAATGGGGGGGAAAAAAGCATTAGACTTAGACATCAGTGATTTCAGGTATTTGAATTACCAGATATAGAATATTCAAAAAGTTTGTCTTATATGTTTAAATATTTAAAGAAGGGATTGGAAAACATGGGAATAGAACAAGAACTTATCAAAAAAGTCCAGTTAAACTTGAAAAATAATTGTTCAGGAATTACGTGTGTGTGTGTGTGTGTGTGTGTATGCATATATATAATGTTTAATCAGAGAAATTTCAAAATACATTGAATTGATAAAATAGTAAATTAGATAAGCTAAAGAAAGAATTGGAGGTTTGGAGGACAAATTTGAATAAATTAACCAGAATGCAGCACGGAGAAATGGAAAGCACGATAGTCGTTAAAGGATATAGAAAAAAAAAGCTCTAAATATACATAACTGAAGTTTTAGAAGAAAGAAGATAATAAAAAATAATAAAGAAAGTCCAAAAGTGGACTCTCAACTATATGGTCAATTAATCTTCAACAAATCAGGAAAAAATATCCAATGGAAAAACACAGTCTCTTCAATAAATAGTGCTGGGAGAATTGGACAACTATATACAGAAGAATGAAACTTGACCATTCTCTTATATGATACACAAAGATAAACTCAAAATGGATGAGAGACCTCAGTGGGAGACAGGAATCCATCAAAATCAAAGAGAGAACATAGACAGCAACCTTTTTGACACTAGCTGCAACAACTTCTTTCATGACACATCTCCGAAGGCAAGGGAAACAAGAGCAAAAATGAACTTTTGGGACTTCATCAAAATAAAAATCTTCTGCACAGCAAAGGAAACAGTCTACAAAATCAAGAGGCAACCAATGAATGGGAGAAGATATTTGCAAATGACATTATAGATGAAGGGCTGGTATCTAAGAACTATAAAGAACTTCTCAAGCTCAACACCCCAAAAACAAATACTCAAGTTAAAAAAATGGGCAGAAGACATGAAGAGACGCTTCTCCATCGAAGACATACAAATGGCTAACAGACACAGAAAAAAATGTTCAACATCATGAGCCATCAGGGAAATTCAAATCAAAACCACATTGAGATACCACCTTACATGAGTTAGAAAGGCAAAAATTAACAAGGAAGGAAACAACAAACGTTGATGAGGATGTGGAGAAAAGGGAACCCTCTTACACTGCTGGTGGGAATGCATGTTGAACTGCCACTTTGGAAAAAAGAATAGAGGTACCTTAAGAAGTTAAAAATAGAGGTACCCTATGACCCAGCAATTGGACTATTGGGTATTTACTCCAAAGATACAGATATGGTGAAAAGAAGGGGCACATGCACCCCAATGTTCATAGCAGCAATATCTAAAATAGCCAAACTGTGGAAGGAGCTGAGATGCCCTTTGACAGATGAATGGATAAAGAAAACATGGTTCATATAGACAATGGAGTATTACTCAGCCATTAGAAAGGATGAATACCCACCATTTGCATCAACACGATGGAACTGGAGGGGAATATGCTAAGTGAAATAAATCAAGCAGAGAAAGATAATAATATGGTTTCACTCATACGTGGAACAGAAGGAATAGCATGGAGGACATTAGGGGAAGGAAGAGAAAACAGAAGGTGGGAAGATTCATAGGGGGAGATGAATCATGAGAGACTACAGACTCTGGGAAACAATTTGAGGGTTTCAGAGTGGGGGATGAGATACCCCTTCATACCCAGTGATGGGTATTAAGAAGGACAGGTGTTGCAATGAACACTGGGTGTTATATGCAAATAATGAATCATGGACTACTACATCAAAAACTAATGATGTACTGTATGATGACCTACATAACATAAGAAAAAAATAGCTTAACACTGAAAGAAAGCAAAAAGGAGAAATTAAAGGAAAATATAAAAAAGTAGAACAAAGCAAAGCACCAATAAGGCAGTAAAAATCTTCCAAACGTTGTAAAAACATAAATGTAAATGGTTTAAATTCAAATAAAAGTCGAACTCCAAGACTCAATAAAAATAAAACAAGATGAGATCATATGATAGTTGTCTTTCTCTGCTTGACTTATTTCGCTGATATGAGGAAGTGGTGATGCAACATGGGGGCTTAAGTGGGTAGAAGAAGAATAAATGAAACAAGATGGGATTGGGAGGGAGACAAACCATAAGTGACTCTTGATCTCACAAAACAAACTGAGGTTGCCGGGGGGAGGGGGTTTGGGAGAAGGGGGTGGGATTATGGACATTGGGGAGGGTATGTGATTTGGTGAGTGCTGTGAAGTGTGTAAGCCTGGTGATTCACAGACCTGTACCCCAGGGGATAAAAATATATGTTTATAAAAAATAAAAAATTAAAAAAAAAAATAAAATAAAACAAGATGATGCAGATGTAGAGTGTTTATAAAAGCCACATCTATACATAAAAAGATACTAGAAAGATGATATAGCTATATTAGTATCAGATCTACTAAATTTGAGACAAAAAGCATCACTTATGATAAAGGTCATACATAATAACAAAAAGTTCAATTTTACACCTAAAACTAATATTACACAGTATGGTAACTAACTGAAATTTAAATGAAAAAAACCCTCTATTCACCAGGATAGTCCTGGATGTGCCTGCTAACCTAGATCAAAAAATAAAAATTAAAAATGGACAGAACTACATGGAGGAATTGATAAACTAATCATTCCCAATGATTTTTAGAACAGAGTAAGTAGAAATAATTATATAGTACATATATATACACATTAAAATATATATTATATATAGTGTATTATATATTATATAACATATTATATAATACATAATATACTAAAATAAGTATATAGTACATATATATATAATATATTTGATATATAAGATATATGAACTACAAAATTCAACAGTTTGATTGAATGAAAATATTTAGAACATGGCACCACCAAATTAATAATATTTATAATTTTCAAACACACAGAACATGTAAAAAATTAATCATGTGTGCTAAGCCAATAAAGCAATTCTGAAGATATTTCAAAAGTCCGGTGCCATAAAGGCCATGGTGTCAGTCCACAAAGCAATTAAATTGGAAATCAATAACAAAAAGGAAACTAGAAATCCAATATACTTGAAATTACAAAACTCATTTATAAATACAAAGTAACAAAAAATTGGAATTTAGATATGATCTAGAAAAAAATGAAAATATTGTACATTAAATTTTACAGTACATTTCAAAATCTCTTACATATCACCACACCCTATTCTAAGCACTTTTATAAATACTAACATAATGAATTGCTATAGGAATCATATGAATGACGTATTATTATTACTGTTCATGTAACAGAACTCCAGCCAGTCTTAAAGGTTAACTTGCTTCAAATCAACCCACTTTTTGCTTACTGACCTAAGGTCCTTGATCTGTAACAGAACTAATTTACTAATTTACTTTCTTTGAGATATGCAAACCACTGGCCTGGGAATGAAGGACCAGAGCATTCCCAGGCCACAGAGGCCAGAAACCTGTTTGAAGCCACCTGGACTCTGATTAGCCAAAAAATCTTTCAGCAAAATATTTTTCTTTTTTAAGGTCACACAGTGACTTTACTGACCTCACTTTGTGCATCTGTAGACCTTGCCCTTCTTTGTAGAAGGAACAGAGTAGTCTTGCACATCCCCTGGGTACCAGGAAACCAGACCTTCTTGCATAACATCCACTCTGGACACCCAAGAAATAGAACTTCTTGCACAGCTTCTGAGCTCTGAAATAACTGTAGCTGGCATCACTGAGTCTGCAGGTAATCAAAAAATGTCACAGACTCCTGCACTCTCTTAACTGATTAAACCCCTTTAAAAATCTTATGGCCAAGCAGAAACCTCTGACAAGAGTCTGCTTCTCTGCAGATTTCTGGCCTCCTGAATAAAGCTCAAAGATTCCTTTCCAATCAAAACTCATCTCTCAATCGGCCTTTCCAGAGATGGGCAGTGAATTCGTGTTAGGTAACATTCTCATTTTATAGTTGGAAAAATCGAAGAACAGAGAAATTAAATAACTTGGCCAGACATAAATTTTTAGTGTTGGAGTATGGGTTCAATTTAAGTAGTCTTGCCCGAATATATGTTCCTCCCTATTATGCTATACTGCCTTCTGATAATCTGATCCATGTGGATAGGATATATGATAAGTTTATGCCAAGAAATTTGAAAATTTAGATGAATAAATTTATAAGAAAAGTGTAGTGGTGAAAACAAACTTAAAAAGAAACAAAATACATAGTTTCAAATCTAATTGAATCTGTAGCTTTAAATTTTTTCTCACTAAGAGAGCCAGGACCAGGTTAAATATTTTGCCAGTGATTTATACCAAACATTCAAGGAATATTCAGCACCATACTAGGCATAAAGCAGGAGCTCAATACATATTAGTTGAAAAAGTGAATTAAGAGATTGCATAACTTATTAATAGCTGTTACTGATATTTACCTGATTCACAGAAGTAGCTTGATCTCTTGTTTGTTCTTTCATTCCAATCAGCATTTATCTCCTTCTACATAATCCAAACAACAAAACAAACATCCTCAACGGAGTTTTTCCCCCAGCATTTGAACATCAACTATTACTTACATATTTAAAATACAGAAATTTAAGATTTTGAGAATTTCTCTTAAGTGTCAATTTTTAAGAAATGCACACATTTTTTTTAATATTATTTTTTATTTTTTATAAACATATATTTTTATCCCCAGGGGTACAGGTCTGTGAATCACCAGGTTTACACACTTCACAGCACTCACCAAATAAGTCAAGCGGAGAAAGAAATGCACACATTTTGTGATATTTATATTAAATCTATTTACAGAAGTTAAAAGTTCACAGTTGTATCATGGGAGGTCCACAAGACCGCCTAAACATTTGGTGATTTGCTAAGGCTCATGGAACTCAGAATATAGTTGTACTTGCATCTAAGATTTATTACAGTAAAAGCATACACTATAGGATAAGGAAGGGTAGAAGACATAGGCTGAGTATAGAAAAATCCATGCATAGTTTTTCTTATGCTCTCTCCTCCTGTGAAAGAACACACTTAAGAGGACACACTTTTCTCCAACAATTAAAAAAAAAATGCAGTAACATGTACAGTGTTTCTGCCCAAAGAAATCAATTAGAAAGTTAGTACTCAGTCTTTATTGAGTCTGTATTGAAGACTGATCATAAGGACACCCTCCATCTTAATGTATATCAAAATTCTAACCTAAAAAGAAATCAGATGGTTGGCAAAAATCACATTATTTGCAATAGAATGCACCATCCATTCAGGTAGGGAAAGTTCTGTATCACTTAGGGACTGTTAGAAAAGCTAACCTTCCCAACACTAGACAAAGGGCAACCTTGAAAGCAGGCCCTTCTAAAGACAGCAGTCTCAAGCCTGCTGTGTTAACTCTTTCCTACACAGTAGTATTCGTTGGCATCCTAAAATAAACTATCTGTGGAGTGCGCTGATTAGAAAGTAAACTCAGTGGAACAAAAACATAGACGTGTTTTTAAACAAAGCTACAATAGGAGAAAAGTTTAAGTAGAGCTGGAGCACAGAACAGGCTCTGTGAATATAGAGGAATGTCATTCTCTAGACTTGTTCAAGAACTCAACATGTTCAAGGAGGTAAATCCAGTGAAATAAATAGGCTTCTTTTTTGCACCCCGGGTCTGAGAGCTGAAGGTTGCTAGAAATACATTTTCTGACAGTGGTAGCCTGTGTACATGTTGGAAGCCGAGTGTAATACTTTGTATAATAAGATGGCCATGCTGTTTCTCATAATAAATTAGGAACTTCTGGACATTTGGTACTCTTTTGAGATCAACATAAGTGGAAAATTTAATAAACACATTGAACAAAAAAGGTCAGCAGTAAAATTTAAATACTGTTTTTACAGGAGTTTTTGTTTGTTTATTTGTTTTTTAGTAAAGGACATAGCTTTTGCAATCTATTGGGCAGATTGAAGATTTTAAATATTGAAGTTGTTAAGATTTTTTTTGACTCTTAGCATACTTGAAATGGATAATGACATAGTAGAACACTGAGCTATAAAATATGAATAATAAAACTGTACTATAAAGAAGCATTTTATAGTAAACATATATCTTAGAAGTTATATGTAATGTAGTCTGTCAATTATTATGCATTAGAAGAAACAGAAAATGATGCCACTTCCTACCCAAGTCAAGTAGAATTCATTTGGAAAGAACTTAATAAATTGCCATTTTCAAATCACGTTAACTTCTTTAACATGGTTAAACAGTTAACACTTTGCTACTAATGGAATGGATGATGTGGTTTTGACTCCTATAATAAGAAGGCAACTCACAGAGGAAAAAAAAATCTAGTTTATGTAAGAAGACATACCCTGAATCTTTGGGTTTAACTTTCCAATAGCAGGACTCTGATGGCTGGTCAAGAGCCAAGAGGACTGATAGCATGATTTTCTCTGACCAGTCCACCAGTATTAGTCAAAGCCCAATCAAAGGCCACATTAATATTTCCTCTAAAGGCTCAGGTATGTACTGTGAATTATATTTAGAAAAATTATCTGAGGCCTATTAAAATCTTATTATAATATGACTAATTTCAGGGAGTGAAGCAGTTTGTTATGGTCCCTTCATGATTGAAAATTTTTATACCAACTTTATTCTTTTTTTATTCACTTTTTATTCATTTATTCTACTTGCATTTAGAGCAAGAGAAATATTATATACCTCATTTTTTGGAGGATCCAAGTAAGACTGTGAAGTTCTTGGATAATTTCTTGTGGGTGAAGCTTGAGGTGAAATAACTGAATTTTGAGCTGAGGTGAATACAGCTCCTAGAGAAAGAAGAGAGAATTTTACATATGAGAAGATCATATTTCTGAAGCAAGGGTGAATGCTAATGAATATATCTGAT